>NW_026972213.1:0-2400000 GCF_036711695.1 Zophobas morio
GAGTATTATTATTTCTTGATTATTCCAACAATGCCCATAACAATAAGTCCAAAACGTTGGAATCCGACTGCAAATAAATTATGTTATTCATTAAAAATGAATATATTAAGGTGTACCTCGCTATTGACGCATATCCTGGTTCTGCTGCGGGTTCTACATCGACGAGCATCCACTGATAGTATTAAAACAAATATTAATAAAAACGTTACATTGAACTGTACTAACTTCATTTCAGAGAGCTTTTTTTTAAAAAAAGTATGCACACCACACTTTAAAAAGGATCACTTCTTAATATGAATTACTTAATAGGAATGAACTATTCCACATGTCATCTTCTTAAATAGGAGACAAATTAAAAAAATGGCGAAATTATTACATGTTACATGTATATGATTATAGTGATAACGCTTGGTTTGTTTTGAATCGGTGAATAATATGTAATTGTGGAAGCTATTTAACAGGAAAATTGTCGTTTTAAAGATAGCTTCCACTAAATTCTCGACATCAAAATTCAGAGAATACTCGTAATAAATTTTCATTAATTCGTCCCTTTTTTACTGATCCAGCTTTATTATCTAAAGAAAGAAATCTTAAAATAAATTTTAATAGATAATAATAATATAATGTTTACAAAAAATTAAAAAACACACTCTCGCAAAAAGAAATTGGGGGTTAAAAAAGAGACTGTGAGAAATATGAGATCCGTAAAAAATGAGCCGTGGGACACTGAGATTAATAATAATTGATACGCAAGTTACAAAATTGTAAATTTTTTATTTAACAAAATTGTATAACGTCTTCAAATATTTTGTTTAATTAAAATAGTAGTTTTCATATCAAATAGGAAATGCGATATCGGTTTCCGCTTTGTTTTATTTTCGACGGTTAAGTTAGTTGACGACATTCTTTCAAGATGTCCACGTGCTGCCAAAAGTTGCTACCACAACCCTACATTGACGATGAAAACAAGTCTTTGTCTCAACCATTCAAGTTCATCGGTTTTCCCTTATATTGTGTGCTTTTATTCATACTATATTGGTTCATATATTGCCCACTGATGTTCGTAAAAGTGTACCATTATTATACTCTTCATTCAATCGCTGTGTGGCCTCCAGAGTGGCCGTACTATTTTTGGATAGTGGCGTTGGTGGTTTTTTTAATCCTAGTATCCATTTTGGTAATTTTGTGGAAATGGTCGCCTAAAAGAGACAATAATTTATTTCAAGTAAATTACATCGAAGGCGACAAAATATCTTTAACGCCCGATCTCAACAAGAAACCTCAGAGTAATTCGGACATTGACAAGTGTGAAAAATCGTTAAATATCGAAACAAAAGAAGAAACCGAGTTGAAACCGATATTCCAAAAAACGCCACTAAAACTGGATCTTACACCCAAGGAAGAACATAAAGTAGAAAAATCGGGCGAAAACGTAACAACTCCATTAACGCCGCGTGAAATCTTTTTCTACGACTTAATCGAAAGTGCGAACAAATCTTTTAATTCCTCCACAAAGTTAAATGCGAATAGAAAGAGCGAGCCAGAAGACACACACGAATTCTTCATAGCGAGTGTATCTCCGAGCAAAACTTGCGTCTCAAATGTGTTCCTATTTGTTAATCCTGATGATAAGGAACAAAGTTCAGGGCAAGAAATTGTTAAAGATGTCAAATATTTGTAAATGCGAACCACCTGTTTAAATAAAATCACAGAATTATGTACTATTGTTTTATTTTCTTTTAATTTGACAGATGAATGTTGTCTTCTGCCGAGCCAAGTACAAATTCAGCTTCTTCAGCCGTCAAATAATCGGACCGTGTTGGCCTCTCCTCAATTGGTACAGCAGATTCTACCCCTACAGGTTTGTTATTATTGTATATTTATTTGCTGTGAGAGGTACGATTTGTTGAAACAATTGTTTCTCCTGAAGGTAGTCGTTACTAGAGTGCCTTGTCAAATTTATCAGGAACGTTCGTCTCAAAGGGTTTTCCAGTTTCCTAAAAAAATTGCAGCAATCCACTTGACTGTAATTTTTTATAATTCGTAATTTTTTGAAGTAAAAAGTCAAACATTGAAAATATTTTCTGAAAGTGCACTGCAGTTTAATTAATTGTAATAACAGCGCAAACGATGGATATCATTTATATAATTTTAGCTCATGTAAGAAGACTATTGCACTTTGAAACGAAAGTTTGAGGCGTCCAAATTGGAACATTGGTTTTACCTTCAAAATTTGTCAAGTGCTTACTTTTGTAAATCCTTTCCGCTGTACATTTAAAATTATATTTGATCAAGAAGATTTAGTCTACGACTTAAAGTTTAAAAAAACCGTTTTACCTAAATATTTTCAAGATTTTAAAGATAAAGCACCATTTAAAATTGTTGTTTTTGAGGTTATGTTGTGTAGCATACATATTAATAAATAAGTCCAGAAGACTTTACTACATTTATTATATAAAAATCTGCAATCGTAATTCAGTGTTAAATAATAAAAACAACATAAAAACCAAAAATTGCTCACCTAAAGCCGCAGCAGCTCTTATTAGGCGCTTACGAGGATTTGTCTCCTTTTTCCTTCGTTCTCACTATCCGAGCCAGAGTTTGATGACGAAGACGTAGAGTCTTCGTCTTCATCGTTTATAAAATCTTTTAAAGAACCTTCTGATTCCTCGGAATCGTCCTAATAAAAAGTAATTTTCAGTTCAATGTGAGGATTCTTAGAAAGTTTTTGTACAATTTGTTTCTCTGACCCTTCTTTCCTTGGCCAACTTCATCTCAATACTCTTATCTAGAAGCACTCGTGGATAAGCACATATCCTCTGTAAGGCTTGAAAATCTACAAATAAAAATGACGTCCGATTTGACCCGTCGATGTTTCTTTTAGCAAAATGATTCATGTAATGTTGATATAACTTAATCTGAGTTTCAGAGAGTTTTAAGAATATAACGTATTCAAACTTAGGAGGCAAATATGGTTCCAAAACAGAGTCGTCTCTTCTTTGTACTACACCGTCCAGCATTTTGTGAAGAACGTGAGATCTTTTTCTCATAATTTGTAAGTCTTGAGGCGTCGAATCTGTATACTGACCATTAGTAATCGGATTTACGAAACAATTTACGTACTCCTTGTATGTTCCCACGAGATTTGGCTTAATAAACTGCACCATGCAAAAATACTCTTTGAGATTATTTTGTAAAGGGGTGCCTGTTAATACAATTCTTCTTAACGTTTTTATACGATTCACAGCGATGCTCAGATTTGTTTTTTCGTTCTTTAAGAGATGACCCTCGTCGCAGATCACCAAATCAGGACCTACATATAATTCGGTACGTCTCAATTGTGTAACCAAATTTTATTCTAAACTTACCTGGATCAACCAACGCTTCCTGAAACGCACTTCTCATCTTCTTGTTCAACCGTTTGTTGTCTGGATTGCTCAAGTTCCTAAACATATCATATCCTATAATCAATACTCCCCCACAATTGTGCCACGTTTTGATTTGATACAGTCGTTCATAATTTTGTTTGAACGATACCAGCTCAAATATTTCAAAGTCGTCATTGTCGGGCAACCACTGTTTGAATTCGTTAACCCAATTTAATACGGTATTTAAAGGGCTAACAACTAAAACTTTCTTCACTTTTGTCTCTTCATTGTTGATTAACAAAGTATGAGCTAATGTAATGACCTACAATTAAATTCATTAGATAAATACAGCGCCATTTGCAATTTTACCTGTAAAGTTTTTCCTAAACCCATGCAATGGGCCAAAATGCATCCGGAGCCCGTAGTGGATTTTGCACGTTCCAGCGACTCAAAACATGCATCCCACATAAACTGTACACCGCTGGCTTGATGCGGCTTCAGTTTAGTTACCAATTGATCATCAACTTTCAACAATTCTACGTTGTTCTTTTCGTCAAAATCTAACACTACTTTGTCAACTGTGGCGTTTTTCTGGGAGTTGCCTTCATACACTAGATTGTACTTTTTCTGTTTTTCGGCGATGCGAGCTTTTCGTTCTTTCTCTTCGGCTTCAGCTTGTTTTGTGGTTTCAGCAAGGGAGTCTCTTCCCCAAATGTTTCTGATTTGCTTTCTTGTTGATTTTTCTTCGTCGTCTTCGCTGCTGTCGCGGACGCGCTTCACTCGTTTACGGGATTTTGGTCTATATTACGAAAAACGAGTATTTATAATATAAAGAAAACGGATTTTGTGGTTTCTTACTTTTCAGGTTCTTTCTCCTATTCTTCTTTCTCTGATTCTGATGAACTACTAGATTCTGGTTGAAATTCGTCGGCGCTGTCTTTTTTGTTGTCAGAATCAGAATCGGATCGAATCGTTTTTTTCTTACGTCTCTTTTTAAGACTAAAAATTGGAAATGTGAAAACATTTTTTTTTTTTTTTGTATTAAAAGTACTTTATTGTGTTAGTATAAAAATACAAAAAGCAATTTTGTTCACGACTATTTAAAAAAAAATGTTTGCAAAATGAAATCTTTGTATAAGCACGTTTGTAAATTAGAAATGCATATTAAAATATAAAAAGAATACTTAGTCATAGGATAGGTAAGCAAAATTCCAACTTTTAGATAAATATTAGGCAACAAGTTTAAATGTAAAGAAAGTTGCAGAATAATATTAAAACAAATTCGTCTATCCACATCGAGACCTTGAGAAGATGGAGAGAAGCAACGCGGAAATAATCTCCGTAGAGAATACTAGACAATTTTTATTTATTTATCACGCGATAACACGTCATATTACTGCCATTTTTCTATATGGTAATATAATACGTACCTAAACATTTTTAGTCAAATAAGACTGAAACAAGAAATACCAAATGCACTTCAGTTTAGGTCACTTCTTAACAATTTGTGTGTAATTCAGTATCTACAGTTAGTAGGGGAAGTTATACAGTATCAAATAATCAAAATTGATTAGGAATAAGAGATTTACCAGCTTCAAATAATGCCGTTTCTTCTGGGCAGTTTCTCTTTCTAGGAGCTGGAAAAGTTACGACCAAGCATTTTGTTTTGTGACACAAAATTGTTTGAATAATGTTCCTTGCTATATTTTGGCAAGAATTAGACAAAATTTAAAGTGTGTCAATTGTCTCCAAGCAATTATTACCAAAACATTTTCTAGGCCTTATACGAAATTCGTTTGTTTAAGAGAATTTAAAGTTAACTCATTAACATATCCAACAGAAGTTGTATTTAATTTGTTTTTAACTATGGAAAAATTTTTGAAAATAGGTAATTCCTGAACAACATGTTGATTTAAAAACTCTGTATTTACACGAAATGAAACTTGATCACCAAATTGCACGTTTTAAATTGCTAGTTTGTCATAATATTAAATTAAAAATTTTAAAACTATTTTCTTTGTTTCGGGTTCGAATACATCTTAAAAAAAACAACGCAAAATAAGAAGGAAAATTTTAGAAGAACGGGGTGCATGTAGAGAAAGTCGAAGTTTAGGTATAAGAGATATCTACTTTATTCTCTGATAGTTAGTTCATTTTTTTTGGTTTGTAATTTTGTAATATAAATTTAAATATAATGAAACCGATTTTATTTTTGTTCAAATCTAGTTTTACTTCCATTAAAAAAGGAGTCGTCTAGAATCAAAACCCGTTAAATCCACTTTTTGTAAATTTTGAGTTACAACTTAATTTGTTCAAAATTTAAGGTTCATTGACTGAGACTTTCATACTTGGCACAAAAAGTATCACTTAAACTCCGAATAAAATAAATATCTATATATTAAAGTAGTACAGCATGGACAAAATCCTTGGGAAACTTTATTCAAATAAATCTTACTAACATGAAATTTATTAACGTAATATTTTCTAAAATAAAAGGAAAATTTAGGTTATGCATCCAAAAGGATTCAGCAGAATGTACGAAGGTGGTAATCTAACGATGTCATAGAGATTTTAAAAATTCAATACTTGTTGATTTGTGTTTACAATACACCAAATACACCCGTATCGATTAGCAGCCTAATTTCCATCAACGAACGCAGGCGCTTCAGCATAATTGCAAATCGTACGAAAACAATGAAATTATAACTAAACAAAACTTGTTTATGACAAAACTCACAAAATCCTGTAAATATCCATCTTTATACAGCTTTTTATGTCATTAAAAGGCAATCTATGGTTCCTATGGACCTCTTTAATTAAGGTCCAACATGTTTGTATTTATTAAGCTGTGAAGAATTTTACTGTGTATCCAAAAGTTGGGCCATTTGCTTTTTCAATGAAGTCTTGTTACGTTATCTTTATGAATTTGTATATGAAGAGTTATTTGAATTCTTGTATTATTTCTTATTAATTTCCTATTATAACCAATAATTCCTCTTAAAAACTGAGTAATTTAAATTTCACAGCTACAGAATTATGTATTTCTATATTTTGGGGTAAATTTTATCTGCAGTTTTCGATTTTTTGCCTCAGTCTAAATGTAGTGACTTAAAGCTTCAATATTATCACAAATTAAGTATAGACTATTATTGAGAAGCCATTTTGTCACCAAGTTTTGTCTGCGAAGTAACTACTTATCACATTTTTTTATAATTACGAATGCCTGGAAAACTGTAAACTTCAATAAGTGTCGTAGTTTTACTATTGACACATTAGAATTGACCTAATAACGCTAAACCAGGCAAAATAAATAACAAAAAAATATTCCAGAACCACCAGAATCGTTTATAGATATATTGTATTTTTATTTTTATCTATTTTCAGCTAGAATTTAACAATGACCCAGAATGTCTTATGGCTTCAACCGACTCAGGGACCACGCAGACTGTTGATTCTATTAGGCACTTGTACTTAGGGCGGACACCTAGAGCGATTAAACAATGTGTAAGGTGTGGAGGATCCGCTGGAACTATCCCTGTTACGAGAACGGCGGCTATAAGAGCATGGGACCAAAGATGGCTTCGATCTTGCCAGTAATTTTATATCGAATTTTGTAAATTAATATTACAGTTATTTTATTGTAGATGTGGAGGTTTGTGGAGAATGCAAGTATACACATAAATCAAGTTGGAATTTTTATGGAGGATCTATTAAAACGCTGTGAAGTGAATTCGTTGTTACAGGGCCCATATTACTGACATGTATATAATGAAAGATAATTTTGTATGAATGAAGACTATAAGACGTATAAAAATAGTTTTGGTTTTATTTTTACACTATAATCAGTAGTAAATAATGAAAGTAAACCAGCAGTCATTAGTGTCTTTTTTATTTAACACAACTGGTCGAAGGTCATTTCGACAGAACTTCCCTCGCCCTTGAAATACAGTCTAACAAATCCCGCTTCTTTGATAAATTAAAAAATTTGACTTTGCGATTTTTTTTATAACCTATATGAAGTAAAAAACAGTAACGTAGGAAAATACAAGAGTATATTTCATACAATTTTTTTGCACTAGCGAATGGGGGTGTGTAACCCTTTCGGGATTTTTTAATCAGAATCGTACAGTTCACACCCGTCGACGGCGCTGTAGCCACCTAACCGTTAATGTGACTCGATCTTGAAATGTGTGGCAATTAGTAACTTTTATGAAATAGAAATATATCTGTGTCCTTGTTATGCTCCGTCTTTTCGACAGCAGGTATTTTTTGCTTCCAGTATGGCGATCCTGTTACTGTCATTTGGCCGTCAATTGCCTTGGTGGTAACACGTCTTCCACGACTGTTTGCTGGTTACCGGTGACACTTTCTCGTTGAATAGGGCTGTAGTTACTTTGGGACTGGAATAGTGTTCTTTCCGGTCCGTTAACTCAATAATTCTAGTACAGTCTGTCGTAACCTCAAATCGTAAACACATCAACCTTTCGTTGACAGATAGCGAAAATTACTAGCCTCGCGCTATCTTTGTTTAACACATAGGTTAGGTTCCTCTCTGTCGAATTCCGACCACAGGCAGTTTGCCGTACTTTCTAAAAGTAATAGTAGATCTAGTGACTTTACTAACCGTAGTTGCCGTGTAGTATTTTATAATGCTTTATGTTGGCGACAATGCAAAAAATCAAATTTGTTTGACTTGTGTTGTTGACGTTTCCAACAAGATGGCAGAGCCCGTGAGTTTATTGTTGTTTAATTTCAACTAGCCCGTGTCAGAGAATTATGACATGCACTTACGATATAAAATTGTAACTTTGTAAAAATTAAGTGGTTCTGTAAATGGTTACTGAAATTGTGCTGGACAGAAGATCAGTGAGTTGGTTATTGCCCATTGTTGAGGCGGGAAACAGGTTCAACACTTATATTCGTATGAATTTTTAGGGTAAACGCTGTTTAATTATTAATTGGTGTGATCACGGTCAAGGTGTTGCAGATTTATTACGAAATAATGTCGAAGGAGTTTTTGTTCGATGTTCTAGAAAAATTTGCACAAGTTACTTCAATTATTGTAGAAACATCTAAGATTAAGGACGACTTAGATAAGAATTTGTTAGATGAACATTTAAAGGATATTTTAGAACGAACTAAAGCACAAGTTGAAAATTTATTTGAGCATGCCACATCCGTTAAAGAATTTTTTGATAAACATGAAAAGCAAGAGAAGTCGGCTGATAGTAACACAAATGTTGGTGCAAATTCGTCAGAAGACAGCGATACCTTAAATTCTGGTGTTACCACAAACAAAGACATAAAATCTGAAAATGAAGAGATTAACAGCACAGAGGTACAAAATCCAAAGCCTCTCATTAAGTTGGTTGATATAAAAAAGCTAGTGGAACCAAGAACACTGATAAAACAAGATTCAAGAAAACATACAAAGAATATTGAACTAGCAGAAACTGTTGTTATTTCGTCGAGCTCAGAAGATGAACGAGCGACACATAAAACAACAAAAACTAAAACTACGGTGTCTAAAAGTGGTATTCGTGCTTCTGCAAATTCTCACATTTCTAGTACCCACTCACGAAGCGCCGCAAACGTGCAAAGCACTAGAAGTCCTAGGGGAATAAGAAGAAAAGCAGCTGAAGAAACAATTAAGAAAAACAAAATATCGTTGCAAGTACATAGTAGTTCTGACTCAGACTCGAGTGAAGATGAGGTACTTCTTTCAAAATCCCATCGTATTAAAAATGGCAATACCAAAAAAGCAACTGAATTAGAGAAAGTCACATTATCAGATACATCAGACAACTCTTCAGATATTAGTTCAGTGGCATCATCCCGTCATAAAAAAGATAAACAAAAGAAAGATAAGAACGTCACGACGCAGAACACCTCAGTGGCAGATTGGAAGAAAGATCCAAAGTTCAATTTTAATTGTTATGTTAAAATTGTCAGGGTACCATGTGAAAAATTAAAGGAATATTATTTAGAAAAATTGGACTTGCTGCAGATAAATAAGTAATAGTTGTAGATTTTCAAGACAACAGTTTTATTTATTTTTTTTTTTTGCAGAATGCGTGATTTAACCGCTTTAAAGAAAAAGAGGCGAAGATCACATTCTGCACATTCATCAGGTAATGATAGTAAAAGTGAGAAAAGACCAAAACGCAAACACATTTCAAAACCTGTTCATAAAGAAGACACAGATAAAAGTGACTCAGATGATAATGTAGCAAACCTTGAAGCAGGTAATGATAAAGGCGCAAGTCCTGCGCCTGAGCCTGATATAAGTTCTAATTTGGCACAGTCTAAACTTGTGGAAGATATGGCAGAAGATGCTTTGGTAGGACATTCTGTTTTTATTTATTTTTTTTTTACGTAAAGTTTATATTTTAGAACCTATTAAATTCAGATAAAGAAGATGACAAAGAAGAAGAAAATGCGACCGCGGCATCTGATAAAGAGACTCCGTTAGATGCAAGTAAAGAAAGTGACAAAGAAAAAGAGACACCTGACACATCTAATAAAGAAAAAGAGAATGAAAAGGAAAAACAGGATGTGCCAGAAAAGGTATGTACTCTGTAAGAGCTGATATTATTTTATTCTAATTTTTGATGTTTAGGATTCTGATAAAGAAATAGTTAAACCAAATAGTGAGAATGTACCTAATGAAGAAGGTGATAAAGAAACGGCAGAGGTACTTTTATAACAAAATAAATAACAAAAGGAAAATACATGTAACATATTTTTTTAAGGAGCAGCTTCCATTAACATCTAATGAAACTAGTGAAGAACTGGCAACCCCTGAAAAAAAAGGTGATGAAGAAAATGATAAGGATAAGGACAAAGACAATAAATGTGATGATGCTAAAAATTCTACAAGTGATAAAAATGAGGATCAGTCAGAAAAAGAAGCAGATGAAAAAGACGCCGCTTTAAATAGTGAAGAAGAAAAAGAAAATGTAAGGTGGTCTCTAAATTTTAAAATAGCGTGTTAATACTCGTTTGCAGCGAGAAAAAAGTAAGGCAAAAAAAGCGTGGAAAAAAGATAAACTTCTTACAACAAAGCTGTCAAGTAGTGATTCTGAGGCAGAAGCAGAGAAAGTTAAAAAGAAAAAAGAAAAAATGCAGGAAGAAGGAACCAGGTAGGTTAAAATGTTTACAAATTTAGTTAGTCATATAAATAATTGGTAATAATCGTTACGCAGTGATGATGAACCAAAGCTACCTAAGGATAAAAAGAAAAGGTAAATTGTGTGTTTATGTTTCTTGGGTCCTTTGGTGCTTTTATGACATATTTTTGCTGTGTCTTTATTTTTCTGATTTAGTTTTAACTTTTTTTATTTATATTTTTATATCTTTCGACCATTACAAAAACGTCATTAATAACAATCGGCAGTAAATATTTATGTTGCATCCGAGGAGGTTAGAATAAGAACGGAGGGAGCATGTCGTATACTTCCAATGGTACAGACAAAATCAAACACCAAACACCATTTACGATGGGTCTATCGGTTGTGCGCACGTGCGAGCAGACTAGAAAACCCTACTGCATAGGCGTACGTGCCAGTTATTTCATTCTCCCACATATTAAGTGTTTTTATACTTTGTGGGTTATTAAGACCCACCACTGACCCGGAAATGACCGGCATTCAGGCAAGACTTCTATCATTACGGGTACTAAGACCAAGTAATGATATGCATTATAATTATTATTATTATTTAATAAACACAACATGGTGAGATAGACTCTATTACAATACTTCTTTCGCTTACGCTCAGGAAATAAAAATAAAATTTGCAAAATTAAATTTTATAATTTTCCGAGCATTTTGTATTTAATAGAACGTATATTTCCACAACCCCGAAAACAAAATATTTGTCGACGCATTTCGCCAACCACGTTGGCATTATCTAGGTAAAGTTAAACTATGTATTTGTTCGAGTGTATTTCAAGGGCGACGGAAATTGTGTATAAATAACCGTAGACCACATTTTTGTTCAACATTCAATGATGTAACACACGTTTATTTTTATATTTGGATGAATTGTTTATGTCTGGTCGCTCCGCCTTGCTTATCGGCTAATGCAGTACACGTTATTCTTATAAATAATAACAGTTGTCTGTTCTATTATTGTAAACTTTTAAACCGAAAAGGTTAACTGCGAGTTATTTATAAACAACGACGTTGATGGCACCGTAAACACTTAACAATTTAACGTTTCGGGGCTATTTTAATGTTAACATGGGAACGGAAAGCAAAAAGCACGTGTGCGGGAAGTTCGACCTCCGCATCCTGGTGGATGCGCGAAAGTCATCAAATGCATAAAATTATTCATAAGCCTCAATTGAACAAAATATTCTGAATGTTATTATAATTGTTACCTTATTTTATTGTTAGAGAGACGAGCGTATTCTCATATTTTCGAGAAAATGGGGTGGCTCGTTCTTAATTTAATCAATAATAAACTGACTGATTCATTAATTTTTTTGAGTCACCCTGTATAAGCAAATTTAAAAAATATGAATGCAATGAAAAGTTAAAGATGATCATATTTTGCACATTTTCGAAAGAATTTATTCGACAAAATTTTGAGATGACGTACCTAATCAATTTTTTGGGGTTGATAAACAGATACATTTTGATTAAAAAATTACCATGCTTGCAATAACTTCAAAATGCCTGCAAGATTTCAAAGTATTCAGTTTTGCAATTCTTGATTTAATCAGTAAAATAAATTGACTCCAGTCATTAATTTTTTTCAGACACCCCGTATAAGCAAATCTAAAAAATATTAATGCAGTGATAAATCACAAGTATAGACTCATACTTTGCACATTTAAGATCGGATTTTTTCCAGCAAAATTTTGGGATGGCGTCATCATTTTTTTAGGGGGGATGAGCAAATACATTTTGATCAAAAATTTACCATGCTTATGATAAGTTTAAAATATCTCCAAGATTTCAAAGGATTCGGTTTTGCAAATTCAAGATTAAATTGCAAAATGTCTTATAATTTTGATTTTTTTTCTAAAAATCTGGACATTTCGGGTAAAAACTCAACACTATGTTATTTTATACCATTTAAAACCAATTTACAATGTACAATTTTGAAGTGACGTCATCACATTATTGGTGGGGATAATTAAACAAATTTTGGTCTACATGATATTCCTAATATACATACAAAATTTGACAACAATCGGCCCAGTACTCTTGGAGATTATCTGTGTAATATAAAGACGGACGGACAGACAGACAGACATGTTGTATGTTATTTCAAATCCAATTCTCATCTGAAGGACTCGGATTGGATTTTCGAACGTTTTGGATGAAATTTCTAAATTGACACCAGTAGAAAGTAAAATGGTACGTTTCATCCCACTTTTTTTCATATATTTAAGCTATTTTTTCATCTATTTTAAGGTACTTTTAAGCTGACAGATAAATTTTGACGTTGAAGATTTTTTTGCTTTTTTTATAAGATAAAAAAGTCAATTTTTGTCGTGAAGTTTTTTTAATGCATTTTATTAACATTTCACCCCATTTTTAAGATTATTTTTTAAAAAGTTATGGATTTCTAAAGATTTTGACCATAATTCCAGCGGTATGATATATAACTATATTTAATTTTGTAGGATTCCATACTCCTATATGTGTGATTTATGAATCCGTTTAGAATTTTCACCCTAGAGATCCAGATTTTTGGGGAAAAAATCAAAATTGTATAACATTTGACAATTTAACTTTGAAACTGTAAATCCGAATGCTTTAAAAGCTTGCAAGCTTTTTAAGATTATCGTAAGCATGGTAAATCGTTAATCAAAATTTTTTTCATTTATGGCCTCCTAAAAATTGATGACGTTTTATTTTATAATTTTGCAGAACAAATGTTTCTTAAATTATGAGAAATTTAGAGTTTTTAGCCTTAACATCGAGATTTCTGGGAACAAATTCAAAATTGTATTTGTTCGTTTAAGGCCTTCCAAAAAATTATGACGTCATCTTAGAATTCTGCTGCACAAATATTTTTTAAATTTTATAAAATGACATTCCTGCGTATGTGATTTTTGAATACGTGTTGAGTTTCTACCCTTAGATTTTTTGAAAAAAAAAAAAAAATCAACATTGTATAACAATATTTTACAATTTAACTTTGAAGTTGCAAAAACCGAATGCTGTGAAATCATGCAAATATTTTAAAATTATTTGAAACATGATAATCGTTAATCAAATTTTATCCGTCATCTTACATTTTTGCCGAATTTCTTCAAATTAATGAGGATTTTTGGGAAAAAGACCGAGTATGAATTAATCCTTTCCTCTTCGTTGAGGACACAAAATCAACCAAATTTCATTTTTTGTTAATAGCTGATGCTTGTAATCTGAACGCGTTAATAATCGAATTCGGTTGAAGTTAAACATAAACAGTCCAAGTTAAACATATACTGCGAAATTGAAAATGTCTACATTTAATAATTAATAATTTTTTAAAGAAGCGAAATTTGTCGGACTATACTTCAAGGGCGAGGGAAATTGTGTCAAAATAACCTTCCACAATTTTTTTACCAGCTTCATTTTCGTATCATCAAAATTCGAAACACATAATTTTTTCAAAATGCCAATGTCGCCGGCAAAACTGAAAATAATAATAGTAGTAATAATACCCAAACAACATCTGTGTACAATACCACAGTGCCCCACTTTGTAAATTTTCTCATGTTTCCAATCCGACACTGAGTAATAGTGTCCACTTGACGAATTGCTAATTTTATGTTTTCTCGACGTTTCACAACTTCTAAAGTATGGAAAAGTAGGCCCCCGTGTGCGTCTGTCTGTAATCTGTTGATTTTATTAGATAAATCTCTAAAACTAACTACCGTGTAAGTGGTAAAACGATTAACAAACTTTATCTTGTCATCCACACTAAAATATGACGGCTTCATTGCAAAAGTTTGCTAAATAAATTCCATTTAAATCTGCGAAATAATATATTCATCAGCTTCACAGGTATAAGAAACTTTGACCAACGTTATAAATCATATCACTAAAGAAATCTATGTAAATCATAAAAAAATATTTGCAAAATCAGATTTTATATTTTATCTAAGACACTGAACTTGTTTTATTATATGTGAAGAAAATTCTGTTATTTCCCAATTTAAGCAACAGGAAACATTATAATACTATAACTTCCAACATATACATTTACAAAAAATATAATTACTGTGCATCAACAAAAATTTTATAATCTCATCTGGAAAAAAAAATGTCCAGATGTACAGCTGTTTAAAAATTTGCGTACAAATTTAACGGTGTTATCTTATTATTATTACTTAATCTGAAACTGATATTTTTCATTTCATCTTGCCCAAAATTTTTTGGAAACGACTGTATGAATATGTTGGAAAACCATATAGAAAAATGAATGGCAGTAAAAATGACGTGTTATCGCTTTATTTCCGCGTTGCTTCTTCTCCATATTCTCAAGGTCTCGATGTGGATAGACGAATTTGTTTTAATATTATTCTGTAACTTGCTTTACATTTAAACTTTTTGCCTAATATTTAACTAAAAATTAGAATTTTGCTTACCTATCGTATGACTAAGTATTCTTTAAATTTTAGTATGCATTTCTAATTTAGAAACGTGCTAATACAAAAATTTCTTTTTGCACTATTTTTTTTTTTAATAGTCGTGAACAAAATCGCTTTTTGTGTTTTTATACTAACATAATAAACTACTCTTATTACAAAAAAATATTTTCACATTTCCAATTTTTAGTCTTAAAAAGAGACGTAAGAAAAAAGCGATTCTATCCGATTCTGATTCTGACAACAAAAAAGACAGCGCCGACGACTTTCAACCAGAATCTAGTAGTTCATCAGAATCAGAGAAAGAAGAAAAGGAGAAAGAACCTGAAAAGTAAGAAACCACAAAATCCGTTTTCTTTATATCATAATTACTCGTTTTTCGTAATATAGACCAAAATCCCGTAAACGAGTGAAGCGCGTCCGCGACAGCAGCGAAGACGACGAAGAAAAATCAACAAGAAAGCAAATCAGAAACATTTGGGGAAGAGATTCCCTTGCTGAAACCACAAAACAAGCTGAAGCCGAAGAGAAAGAACGAAAAGCTCGCATCGCCGAAAAACAGAAAAAGTACAACCTAGTGTATGAAGGCAACTCCCAGAAAAACGCCACAGTTGACAAAGTAGTGTTAGATTTTGACGAAAAGAACAACGTAGAATTGTTGAAAGTTGATGATCAATTGGTAACTAAACTGAAGCCGCATCAAGCCAGCGGTGTACAGTTTATGTGGGATGCATGTTTTGAGTCGCTGGAACGTGCAAAATCCACTACGGGCTCCGGATGCATTTTGGCCCATTGCATGGGTTTAGGAAAAACTTTACAGGTAAAATTGCAAATGGCGCAGTATTTATCTAATGAATTTAATTGTAGGTCATTACATTAGCTCATACTTTGTTAATCAACAATGAAGAGACAAAAGTGAAGAAAGTTTTAGTTGTTAGCCCTTTAAATACCGTATTAAATTGGGTGAACGAATTCAAACAGTGGTTGCCCGACAATGACGATTTTGAAATATTTGAGCTGGTATCGTTCAAACAAAATTATGAACGACAGTATCAAATCAAAACGTGGCACAATTGTGGGGGAGTATTGATTATAGGATATGATATGTTTAGGAACTTGAGCAATCCAGACAACAAACGGTTGAGCAAGAAGATGAGAAGTGCGTTTCAGGAAGCGCTGGTTGATCCAGGTAAGTTTAGAATAAATTTTGGTTGCACAATTCAGACGTACCGAATTATATGTAGGTCCTGATTTGGTGATCTGCGACGAGGGTCACCTCTTAAAGAACGAAAAAACCAATCTGAGCATCGCTATGAATCGTATAAAAACGTTAAGAAGAATTGTATTAACAGGCACCCCTTTACAGAATAATCTCAAAGAGTATTTTTGCATGGTGCAGTTTATTAAGCCAAATCTCCTGGGAACATACAAGGAGTACCTAAATCGTTTCGTAAATCCGATTACTAATGGTCAGTACACAGATTCGACGCCTCAAGACTTACAAATTATGAGAAAAAGATCTCACGTTCTTCACAAAATGCTGGACGGTGTAGTACAAAGAAGAGACTACTCTGTTTTGGAACCATATTTGCCTCCTAAGTTTGAATACGTTATATTCTTAAAACTCTCTGAAACTCAGATTAAGTTATATCAACATTACATGAATCATTTTGCTAAAAGAAACATCGACGGGTCAAATCGGACGTCATTTTTATTTGTAGATTTTCAAGCCTTGCAGAGGATATGTGCTCATCCACGAGTGCTTCTAGATAAGAGTATTGAGATGAAGTTGGCCAAGGAAAGAATGGTAAGAGAAACAAATTGTACAAAAACTTTCTAAGAATCCTCACATTGAACTGAAAATTACTTTTTATTAGGACGATTCCGAGGAATCAGAAGGTTCTTTAAAAGATTTTATAAACGATGAAGACGAAGACTCTACGTCTTCGTCATCGAACTCTGGCTCGGATAGTGAGAACGAAGGAAAAAAGGAGACAGGTCCTCGTAAGCGCCTAACAAGAGCTGCTGCGGCTTTAGGTGAGCAATATTTGGTTTTTATGTTTTTATTATTAAATTACGATTGCAAAGTTTTATATAATAAATGTGGTAAAGTCGTCTGAACTTATTTATTAATCTTAACGTAAACATATACATAAACATCATCACTCTCGATTGTTTCTCTTCCTATTGGCTGGAATACTACCCAGAATTGTTTGTATAATGTTGCGGGCTATATTTTGGCAAGAATTAGACAAAATTTATAGTGTGTTAATTGTCTACAAGCAGTTATTACCAGAAAATTGTCTAGCCGTTATACAAAATTCATTTGTTAAGAAAGAGCAACCTAAAATAAAAAGGAAAATTTTAGAAGAACGGAGTGCATCTAGAGAAAATCGGAGTTTAGTAATGAGAAATGTTTTGTTCGTTTATCATGAATTGTCTAATTCTTATTAATTTGTAATTTCGTAATACCTTTGTAAAGAATTAAATCAATTTTATTTTTGTTCAAATATACTTTCATTTAATAGATGTGTTATTCAGTGAACGTTTAATGAGTGGTATACCGTAGTCCAAATTTTGTACACTCATTTCTTTTATACCGTAACATTTCCCATTGAGGTTTTTTTCCTATTTTCCTGGGCCATTATCAAAGTATTCCCATACTTTGAATGCAAGTCATAATAGAAAAAAGTGCGACATAATTATTTCCATATAGCATTTCCAACTTTCTAAAGACTGCCTCAAAAATGTATAACGTGATTTTCGTAGCGATTTACCACTAAATGTTTAACTGAAACCTGAAAATTAAAATCTCTGGATGAAAAACGAACAAAATGTTAAATTATGGTACTATCATTCTTGATATGATCAACGTAACTTACTTATAATGAGATTTAAAAAAAAAATAGACACCTACTGTGTGGGTCTCGGATATAATTAGAGGCAAAATAATTTGAGAATAACATGGTGAATCATCTAATATTGCGCGCTATTTTGTTGACAAAGCAGAATCTCAATCCAACAATTATTCTTTATATTCTTAATTTATTAAATAATTATATATATGATTTACAATATTAATTGTTAAATATGCTATTTTCAACATTTTAAAATTATTATTGTTCTTAATTTCAACAGACGAACATTTTCAAGGTTTATTAATATGTTTAATAAAACTAAACTGAAATTAGCAACAGTTATTTGATAGTTGAATTTTAACAGCTTAGTTGAAAACCATCATTGTTAAAACGAACAATAGTGCCCGAAATAACAATTTTAGCATCCCTAAAACAGTACATTTTTAAATATTTTAGAAAAATACATGTGCTATTCGTTTGCTGTACTTGTAAATTTGTTTTTAAATATTATTTCCATAGTGATTTTTTTAAAATTGTTACGGTGTTACGTAATGTTATCGCCATAGTCTTCTGGCTAATTATAGGTAAATTGTCTGAGAATCTCTCCCTACTTTTATGTTTTCTCGACTTTTCATTACCCCTAAAGTACGAAGACATTGATCTCCGGTTTCTGTCTGTCTGTCTGTCGTTTGTCCGTGACGATCTTTGTTAGGCGGATAATCTCCGAAACTACTGAACTGATTGTTGTCAAATTTTGTATTTATATTGGGAATATCATATAGTTGGTGAAATGCAAACCAAAACTTTTGTAATCATCTCCGCCAAAAACGTGAGGACATCCTCTCAATTTTTCATTATAAGTAGGATTTATATTTTATAAAATAACATACTTTGGTACTTGTTCTTTATAAAGGTTTTCAGATTTTCTCCGAGCCATCCTAATTTTCGCAAAAAAATCGAAATCGCATGGCAATTTTTTCTACGAACATAAGCATTATTGGTACAAAGTTACAACGGTTCATGAATCGCCGTATCTGCTTTCAGACACGTAACGCACAAATAGCGTACGTTCAATGGCGCCAGGGTGGTTTTTTGTTTTGTTTTTTCTACTATTCCCGCTATTACTTATATTTTCTGGAGAAAAGCCGAGTGTACTTAATTAATTGGTCCTCTTTTCTGTATTGAGAAGACAAAATCCATCAAATTTCAGTTTTTTTTAACACATATGCATACTTTAATGATGTCGCTGATACGATATGAATGGTCAAATTCTTTCGGAGTATAAACATAAACAGTGGAAGTTACACAAAGACATACTAGGAATTAAAAATACATTGTTTCCTGTTAATTACCTGCTATAAAATATATTTCATATTGTCGGCACTTGTGCAGACCGCGCCCCCTTGGAATTTGCGCCTTCACGGCACAGGGGCTGAGGGGGTGTTATTAACCCCACTGGAATGAAGGAAGTTCTGTCGAAATAACCTTCGACCAATTTTTTATTTATTTATTTATTTTTTGTTTTATTTTAAATGTTATATGGTATTAAAATCGTCCAATTAAATTTATTCATTTCAATATTGAATTTTGTAAATATCAAAGTGCTTTCTGGGCCAAATGAAAGATTGAACACTGTCTGTAAATTCCAGCCCATACATCTGCGGGAAAAAGATGTTTACTGTGTCTAGGTCGTGTCAAAAAAAAAGAAGAAAAAATTAATCCATCAATAAAAAAGATAAAAGATATTGTCAATAAAATTTTCATCTTCCTAATGTCTGTGCACGAACCATCAACAGAAGTTCATTCTGCGCTCATAACCCTTTTAACGTAAAGCTTTGACCCCAATGTATTGATATCGATTAAGTTTTCGTGAAGTAAGAAGTTCCATGCAGCCCACGTTATGGTACCAAAATCACGAATACTTAAATTTGGATCTTCATTTACTATGTCCAATATCAGTTCATCTCTTTCAAGAGGATTCGCATCTGAATTCCATGCAGCACCTAATAATTTTGATCCAAAAGCTTCTGTAAACTTGGGCGAAAACACTCCGATCTGGTGTTCGTGTACCAGGAAATGATTCTGTTTCTCCGAGCTTCAGCCAGACTATTTTGACCAACCTGGTCATAATCATAAATTAAAACTGTCTGTCTGTCTGTCTGTCTGAATGCAATAATCTCAAAAACTAATGTATGGATTTTCATGCGGTTTTCACCAATAAATAGAGTGATTCATGAAGAAGGTTTTGGTGTATAATATATGAAGGTCTTATGTAAATTGCGTAAAAAGACTAAATATTGCGTGCGAAGCCGGGCCTGGTTGCTAGTAAAATAATAAAAATAATATAAAATTCTGTAAAGAACTGATTTTTATAAAATAAACCCTTCTTGTTCTTCTGGAGTTGACTCTCCTAGCGACGGTTATTAGCGATCATTAGCGCTATTTGAACCTATTGACGCCAGCTCGAAATAAGGAGGCAGTGTTTTTCTTATATTACTCTCGAAAATTTTTTAGCCGTAATGTTTTCCTTTTCCCTGCGCTTCTACTACCTTCTATTTTACCAAAGCCAAAGCAAAAAAGAAAGAATTTGGCGCAAACATTACCATTAACATAAGGAGCCGATTTTGTTGGCACAACAAAATTTTATTTTATTGTATGTTTGAAAGTGTAATCGTTTGTTCTCGTCTTCTACGCGTGTTTATGAGTGTGCTATTCTTAAATTATTTTACCTCTAGTTAGTGAAAAGTTTATTAGCCTTAACTGGTGGTTATAAATAAGTCAGAAAACAAATAAGTAAATGTATGTTTAAGCTAGTTCATTATAACCACAATAGATATATTCATCTAAACCTTAAAAACACTTACATACAAGAACGGCTTGTAGTGATTGGTAAGAAGTCTTAGAATTTTATAGCAAAATAATTTTTTCTGTGTTAATTCTATTTAGTCCATGAAAGTTACGTATAATATTTTCTTGTATTATAGCGTTATGCTCTATATATTCAGTGTTATTTTATTTTCTGTTATCAGACATCTACAAATTACAAAAATGTAGAAAGCCATAATTCCAAGATCCAGAAACGTTGGTCGCTATCAGCTATCATGTATGTACTTATAAATTCACTTCAGTGAACCATTTAGCATAAGATTGACCTTTTTTTTACAACAAGGATTCGTGAATAGAAAAGAACAGAATCATTTTAAAAGGTTGATTATATAATAATTATTGCAACAAAATAATAAATTAATTACAGATTTCCTTATTGAATCTAAAATAATTGTGAAATAATAATAAAAAGAAAAAATATACTATCAGGAATTATTAGGAACAATAGCTGGTAGACTCTGGAAATAGCCAATTTCGCAAAGACTTCAAATATATATATAGACCGGCGATAGAACGAAAAAGCTGAAGTTAACCGGTCGCCATTTTGGATGTGACCGAAACCGCGGGAAGTTTAAAATCGTATACACTCGACTTCATATGAATAGTGAGTTTGCACACCGTACACACACAAACTAATAAAGTTCAACAATACTATAATTGCTGAATCTTAAATGCACGGGAACACGATCAAAAGAACCAAAGAAACTGCGATCACATCCACGTCACAACTGAAAGTGATACATAAGAAAGAAATAGGTTATGGGTGTGGGTTGTTGCGGTGTTATTAGTGACAGAGAGGTAACAACAATGGCGGCGATTTCTGTTGACAGAACTGCTTCACGAAATACAATAGAATTTGGGGTGACAGCCAGTCTATATATATTTGAAGTCTTTGCAATTTCGGTAGGAAAATAACTATACCTGTAGTAGGGTTGGCCATGAAAATCTAGTGAGTTTGTTGGTATTCGATGCAGAAAAATAAAAATTCCCTGAACTTTTTTCGTTAGGATATGTTTTATTCAGACTTCAAATATATATAGACCGGCGATAAAACGAAAAAGCTGAAGCTAACCGGTCGCCATTTTGGATGTGACCGAAACCGCGGGAAGTTTAAAATCGTATACAATCGACTTCATATGAATAGTGAGTTTGCACACTATACACACACAAACTAATAAACTTCAACAACACTATAATTGCTGAATCTTAAATGCACGGAAACACGATCAAAAGAACCAAAGAAACTGTGATCACATCCACGTCACAACTGAAACTGATACATAAAAAAGAAATAGGTTATGGGTATGGGTTGTTGCGGTGTTATTAGTGACAGAAAAGTAACAGCAATGGCGGCGATTTCTGTTGACAGAACTGCTTCACGAAATACAATAGAATTTAGGGTGACAGCCAGTCTATATATATTTGAAGTCTTTGGTTTTATTAAATTAAAGGTTAAAAAATATGCCAGAAATATAAACATTGTTGCCGATACTTTCAGTTTTCAGTAGCAATGACCAAGTTAACGGTATCCATTTCTTAGAAAGCATAAAACTTTGCGCTGTTAAAACAGTTATTCAGCTTTTTGTAAGTGTTTATTTCATATGTAAGGAACAAACACTAAAATTTCACTTAAACATTGTTTTTATATGAATGGGGGTTCTACATACGACTATTGTCGCATGTCACATTTAGCATCTCATCTTTAATTCTCAATCATCAGTTCGTTCTGCTCGCCCACTATTCTTAGAAATGGAAATTTAGACCTTTGTGAACAGCCTATTTCCATACCTTCCAACTTCTTTTTTCACTTTTCTAAGATTACTAAAAGGGTTTGTAAAAGACCACAACCTTGCTCTAGTGCTTTAATGGGTTTAGCTCTTGTGAAGCATTTTTCCGGCCTTAAATTGAATGATTTATCTATATAGCTATTACTAATGCTTACGTAAGTGCTCTTTATTTGCTTTTACTAAGTACTTCTAAACGCTTATTATCTCCAGGTCCATGAAGAGTTACAAAAAAAAAATGAAAATGCTTAAAATTTGGTGCAAAGTAACAACGTAGATGATGTAACTAAAATTATACATATTTTGTTGTACGTGAGATAGTTTTTCACATACTACCTTGGTAAATTTAGAACGAAAGATGCGTAAAAATATCACCCCCCGACAAACTACAATTCACTCCATTTCCATTATTTCGCTATGAAAATCTGTATCATCACCGTCATTTTCAAATTCAGATTCTGAATCAGATTCACCTAGCGAAATAATGAAAGGAGGTATAGATTCGTACGAAAGGTTTCCCATATTTTTCCCCATCTGCCAAAATAAGTTTTTCACAATGTTTACAAAAATTTTGCCACATGCTTGGAGTACATTTAGAAAGCGCCTCAAGCCATAAATTCTCCACCCTATTTTTTAATGAAGGTTGAGAATTTATATGCTTTTTGTAATAGTTCTTACAAAATCCCCACGCCATTTCAATTGGATTATGTTGACAATGGTACGGAGGTAATCTAAGAACTTCATGGCCACTTTCTCTTAATGTCTCGTCTACCAAATATCTTGTTTTTCTATTGTTTCTGATGGGTTTAATTAAATCCCACAACTGTTTCTTCGAAAATTTTTTGTCAAATTCAACACTATGTTTAAAGAGCCATTCCTGCATTTCACATTTTTTACTAGAAAAAGTGGGTGATTATCCAGCTGAACCGAATGATACGGTGCATTGTCTAAAACCACCACACATTTTTGGTTCAACTTTGCCACAGCAGGAATGAGCTGATTAACCACCCAATTTTGAAAAATTGTCCCGTCCATCGTTTTATGATAGTCTCTATCGTTATTTTTTCAATTTAAAAAATTGTTACAACCATCCAAGAACCCCGTTGAACAACCCGCGTGGAGAATAGTAAACCTTGATTTGATCCTTCACTTTTAATTTTGGTGGGATTGCTTTTTAGATCAGTATCGTGCACCCAACAACGAATGGACGAACAATTTTGATAGATCCATGTTTCATCCAAACACACGAAAGTCAAATTTTCACAAGAATTTAGAAACTGTAAATATGTTTTCAAAAAAGTAATTTTGGCCGCAACGACATGTTTTTGTTCACATAGAATTTTGCGACCATTTACTTCCCTGTGTTTATAACCCATTGACTTAAGAATTTTGTATAATGTGGTTCGCCCCCCTTTAAATTCCAACTGTTCCCCAGAATATGCCAAAAGAGTATCTACAGTGAAATATTCGTTTTTTTCATTAAGTTGCCAAATTTGTCGTTGCAGGTCTTTCCGAAACATATAATTTGTAAATAAATCCGTTGGTTTTCGCTTGCCAGATAGTGATGTTTTTAAATTTTGGTCCCCTGTTGATAAAATTTTCGCCACAGTCGATGTTCCCACCTATGAGAAAAAAAATTAAAAAATATTTTACAGCGTATTTTTACATTACAGAAAATATGTTCGAGACCCTCATAGTTACTTCTTCGAAAGAAAGATCGGGCCTGTCTTTTCGAAACTATTTTAGGCCCTTTCTTTTTAAATAATGTAACAAAGATCTGTGAATCTGTCACAGTCACAAATTATCTATGCTGACAAAATTAAAACATTTGTTTGCTTAAATAAAAAATTGCGTCTAATAATTATGATCTAATAAATGAAGTAGAAAAGTGGCAATCCAGCTCAAAGCAAATGTCAATCAGACTACTGACAGACAAAACTAAATCATCAAATCAGTTTATCCAACTTAAAGAAAAAATATCAAAGCCTGCTTTACTATATAAAGACCGTGAATCGATAATACGACAGCATTTTATTGCATAATTTTTGCTCAGGCATTAAAAAGTGCCAAGACGGTCAAGGGGTTTTGCTGCGAATTTATCAAGTTAAATATTATAATTATCTTGAAGCAAAATTTCGGAAAATTATCTATGCTATACTTTTTCTCCATAAAATGGAAAATTGTTTTACACTACAAAAAAATTAATTGAACTTCAATAGTTTTAAATGTTAAAGGAGTATATTTTTACAACCTCACTAAACATATACCTTTACAAATTTAGCCAAAGAGAACGGCGAAGAAGTCGAAGATGTGATAACAGTTGAAGATCCACAAGATAAAGAATGGTGGCAAGAATACTGTGATGGCGATCAACTCGATGTTATAATCCACAGTTCAAAATTGTTCATGTTATTTGAAATTTTAAAAGAATGCGAACAAATCGGCGATAAAGTGTACGTAGCGCAACATAGAAACTCCCGCAATAATTATCCCCTAAATTGTAGGCTCGTATTTTCTCAGTCGCTATATTCTCTAAATGTTATTGAGTATTTTCTGGAAAAAATCCACGATGCAACACAGAATGGGGACACCGAGTCCGTTGGAGGTTACACTGGCTCATGGTGCCTTGGACTGGATTATTTTCGTTTAGATGGATCGTCTTCATGTGATAGTCGAAACACATGGTGCAAAACATTTAACGAACCATCCAATACTCGGGCAAGGTATGAGACAAATTGGAAATGTAATGAAATTACAGTGATTTATTACTATGATATAGTCTTTATTATTTATAAATCGTGTGTCACACTAGTTGAATGTATGTTGAAGACAGATTCTCAAGCCGCAAGTTAGATTACTTTAAAATTGTACATTAAAAGATGAGTTTAATAAAAAACGCATTGCAGGTTATTTTTGATCTCTACAAAGGCGGGTGGTCTAGGAATTAATCTCGTCGCAGCTAACAGAGTTATTATCTTTGATGTTTCATGGAATCCATCTCACGATATCCAGAGCATATATCGAGTATATCGCTTTGGACAAGAGAAACCATCTTACATTTACAGATTTGTCACCTTGGTAAAAATTTTGCTTCCACCTTAAAACACATTTTTAACATTTTTCTTATAGGGTACAATGGAAATGAAAATTTACGAGCGTCAGGTTACAAAGCAAGCCATTTCCAAACGTGTTATTGACGAACAACAAATTGACCGCCACTACAACCAAAATGATCTCGCGGAATTGTACAAGTAAGTGTTGAGAAATGGACGAATGATAAGTTAAATAAACTTAAATTTGTAATGTATTTATCAGATTTGAACCAAATCCGGGTGAACGTCCCATTCCGTTAGTACCAAAAGATGTTCTCCTGGGAGAACTTCTCCAGAAATTTGAAGACAGGATATACAAATATCACGAACATCAGTCGCTTCTTGAAAACAAAGCAGAGGAGTGTTTGAACGAAGAAGAACGTAAAGCCGCATGGGAAGAATTTGAAAACGAAAAGAAGCAAAGGACAAATTATGGTAATAATTTTAATGATTATATTGAACACAATTTATTTTTCTCTGTAGTCAATTCGGCAGGTCTGTTAGACATTGAGGCATTCCTGGGTAATTAGTCGCAACTATTTATATAAATATATTTTACTAGTAGATGCAACTGTGAATAATGTTTAATTCTAATTGTGGATTTCTGGGATTTATAGGTTCGAATTATGTGAGGGTAAGTAATATGGAATTGGCGCTTACCAGTATAGTACGACGGGAAAATCCAAGCTGGACAGAAGTACAAATAAGGGCAATGTTGCCAACTCTCCACGCTCAAATGCAGGAGCAAGTGGCAAGAGGCGATCTATCTGTATGTAATGCTAGTTATTTTCTTCCTGTTTTTATTAATGATGTTGTAGTTGTATAAACGAGTCCAACAAGAAATTCAGTTATTACAAGCGCTACAAACTCAAAGAGTCAAAGACCAGTTCTACCAACAGCAAATGCTAAGAGCACTGCAACAGCGATCTGTAAACTATACAGGGTAAACACGTTTTTTTAATTTTTCTACTGCAGATTTAAAATCTCTGTTTAAGGTGGGTGAATCAGTTTATGAATCAGACTCAAATGCCTGGCACAAGTCGTACCCACCCTGCACCCAGTGGTATAAATACAGGTGACGTTATAGACTTAAATGATTGATTTTAGAAACTATAGGTTTTATTTATACATTATTTGTAAGAACTTCGTCCTTGTACTACTAGTAATTGAGTAAGTTAAATTTTTTGTTGATCTGAATTTGGAAAACGATTTTTGTACATACCTTTCTCACAGTCAGTAGTATAAGTGATTGTGTTAATTTTTAAATTATCAATTTCTAAAAAATAAAGCCAAATTTCTATATTATTTATTTATTTTTCCGTTTTTCAGCCAATACATCTAATACATTTGGTAATTGTTTAAGGATTTCATCTGGTGTCAATTTGTATTCATGGTCCGCCCAGTAATTCCTCAGTTCAGCTATAACCAAACCCATTTTGCGCCCGCTTTCCACCCCTTTTCCTTTAAGCATGTTGCCAGTCACAGGAAACTTGGGAATTGTCCACTTTTGAAACTCTTCTAAGTAAGATGAGTTATTATATTTTAAAACTTCCACCACATACTGATATCCAAACTTGTTGTTGATTTTAAGAACTAGTTGCTGATAAGGCATCAGGGGTTTGATATTGGGTTTTGGGGGGCGATGTTCAACGATAAAAACTGCCAAATCTCGTTCAAAGACTGACAACTTCAGTCTCGCATTTAAGGCCGCAGCGTCATCCTGATTATACAATGTTGCAGAGAGGAGTGTGATTGGGTTAAGTTTCAACCCACGACTTCTTTCCAAAACGAGTTTCAATTCATGGACATTAGGATTTTCCGGTAGGCCAATCAGTGGACCTAAACCGCATTCAATTATTTTCAGCAGCAACTCGCCAGCAAACTTTCCTTCGAGAGTTTTTTTCAACTCCATCCAAATACGTTCACCTGATACATTCTTTAAACCCTCTTTATTGTCCCTAATTGCTTTCAAAGTTTCTTCATCATGTTGATCAGGTTCTTTTGAAATTTTACCATAAAATCGGAAATATCGAAGTATCCTCAAGTAATCCTCTTGTATTCTTGTCACAGGATCACCCACAAACTTCACTCTTCGCGCTTGCAAGTCATCATATCCATAAAAGTAATCGTACACTGACCCATCCAACCCCAAAAACATGGAATTTATAGTCAAGTCTCTTCGTAACGCATCCAACAACCAATCAGTCGTAAACTGCACTTCTGCATGCCGCCCATCTGTAACTACATCTATCCTCAATGTAGTAACCTCGAAATTTTCTTTATCGTTAATTCGCGGTGTTATCGTCCCGTGTTTTTCACCGTTCGCATTAATCATTCGCACACTTTCAGCCGTAAACATTTCCTTCATTTGAGCGGGAGTCGCTGTAGTGGCAAAATCCAAATCTGTCGGTTTCACACCCGACAGCAAGTCTCGCACCGCACCTCCAGCAATTCGTACTTCGTAACCATATTCTTTAAAAAGTGAAGCTAGCGATTTCAACTCATCGGTGAAAAGAGAGTGGAAATCAGGAGTGTCTAGTTTCAGAATAACTGGATCTTCACGGCTTTTTGGTAACGCCATTTGACGTAAGAATTTCACTCGTTCGGTGTTTGTGAGGGTCGCTAACTTGGTTTTCGTACTATAACACTGTTTTACAGATCTAACAACTCTGTCTACGCTGTAACGCAGAAACATAATTCGATTGTTACACCATCACAGCCCCCTTGTTGTTAATTGAGGTTAAGTCACATGTCAACAACTGTCGTTGCCTTCACCAGTGGCGTCACCAACAGCAAGTCCGGGCATGGCCGACTAGTAAAGATTACGGCCTGTCCAATGGGTACCATACGTGCTGCCATCTATTAATAATTCAAAAACGACAAAATTATTGACATTTTTTGAAAGGCACAAACGCATTCATACCGAAACAAACCACCATTACACGTTTTGAAGTCTCATAATGTCAAATCAAATTAAAATTTGTCAGAATTATTAAGTGTAATTATTAATAGGTGGCAACACGTATGGTACTTCTTGGACAGGCCATAATCTTTATACTAGTCGGCCATGGTCCGGGTTAGACAAGTAAAAAAAATTTTAATGCTCCGGTTTGTTTTTCCTTGAAATAAAACCGGTTTTTTTGTTTCGACTAATTTATTTAATAGAATTACAAGTTACAAGTTTGTCCTCTCCTTATTGTGTTTTTTTTTCAAACTAAAAATCATATATCTACATATAATAAATTAATTATTATCTGAAAAAGGTAACAAAAATTGCTGTTCTTGTTACCAACAGCTTGGTGAACAATAATTACTAAACATTTGTATGCAAGATGAGGATTTGTATGATGAATGAGGATAAATGACAAAAAAAGAATTTTTACGAGATAGACATTTCCTTCCAAAACCTGCAGAATGTTAGAACGTATAAATAAAAAAAATTGGTCGAAAGTTGTTTCGACAGAACTTCTCTCGCTCCTCAAATACAATGATATTTTTTGAGTCACCTGTATACGCAAATCCAAACAATATTAATGGAATGATAAATCACAAGTACAGACTCATCATATTTTGTACGTTTTAGATGGGATTTTTTCGGCAACATTTTGAGCTGACGTCATCAATTTTTTGGAGAGGATAAGCAAAAATATTTTGATGAAAAATGTATCATGCGTATCGTAACCTTAAAATATCTGCAAGATTTCAACGCATTCGGTTTAGCAGATTCAAAATGAAATCACAAAATGTTTTATGATGTGGAGGCTGACAAGTCCCACAAAATTGTATATTTGTATATAATCTGTATTTAAGTACTTCCAACCAGTATTACCCCGAAACTTTCTCTCCGTCCACCTGCATGTCGTAAATCGTAAAACCTATCTTTTGTTCACCCTTGTCAGTAATACTTATCCTTTCCCAAATTTCGAATACCTTCCAAGAACCCTTTAGACACAACTGTTTTCACCGCTTTCTACCGACCTTTCTGTTCGTTTCAAATTCACAAACTCCAGACTCTTCCCTCATTTATTTTTTCCAAAAATTTCATAAACTACATGTGTAGCACTATGTTATTTTATACAATTTGAAACCCATTTACTGTGTACAATGTTGAAGTGACGTCATCACATTATTGGTGGGGATGATTAGACAAATTTTGGTTAGCGTTCTACCATTTACATATTCTTAATATAAATACAAAATTTGACAACAATCGGCCCAGACAGACAAACGGAAACGGGAGACCTATTTCTTCGTACTGTAGGGGTCATGAAAGGTCGAGAAAATGTAAAAGAAAAGAGTCGGTCGACGAACTCGATTACAATGCTTTGTTTACTTACGCTAGGAAAGTAAAAAATTGAAAACATTTTGATGTCAAAATAAACGTCATATTTATACTTTCTAGAACTATTCTGTAATTTATAGCGATAAAATTGCCAAGGCAAAATTCTGTGGGATAAAATGGTATTTTAACGGGGACTTAAAATCACTTAAGCATAAATCAAATGGCTTCAGTAACGCTATGGTTTGAACGAATTTACTTTTTGGAAGGAAATTTGTATCCTCAATAAGAAAATTCAAAAAGTTCCCATATAATAGTATATTTATGACATTGTCCTGTGTGTGACCAATAAAATAAAAATTCATTCAGTTCAGTAAAAAATTCTTAGCAAGATTGTTGAAAATGTATGGCTCTTATGGCCAGTCATGAATCAGTCGTGATGGAATTTTTTGTTGAATTTAGCACGTCAAAAAACAAAGAAATTTTACCGAGAATAAAACTTGAATTTGAAATTTATAAATTTATGAAATCAGTTTAGTAGATACGAATGATTTTTAATTAAATGCCATATAAATTTAAAAGTTTAATCAAGAAAAAACTGAAAGCTAAAAAAATTATGGTTGACCTATCCTGACCGGAGTTTTTGAATAAAATTTTAAGATCTCAACTGATAACCCACCCTATAAATCTAAAAGTAGCTCCGCCACTGGTTTTGCAAGTCTGACATACCAACACTACAATATCACCTTTCACCAGATAGGCACCCGGATAATCAAATTCCGGATGTTATCTACTGTACTGGACACCATATAAGATATTCTGTAGCATCAAGCAAAAATTAACTCGTTTGTGGTATTTTTCAAAATCGATTACACTCACAACTGATGTGTCAAAATGGAGTAAATCAAATCGCCTTTGCATCAGCAATACCAACCAAAATGAAAAATGCTGCAGCGTCTAAAAAATTACCAACTGGTCACTTCTTAAACTTTCAAAATTTCTCAAACAAAATATAATTCATTGATACGCAGACCCAACTTTTATTCGATAAATTTCATTCAAATACAGCACAAGCCCACAGTTGAACGGAAAGTTTACAAACGGACAAAAGACTTCCGAACATGTTTAAGCATCATTTTAGAGTATTAAACGTCGAGTTAGTGGAGCTCCTGGTGGCACTGAAAACCTTTATAGACGAGTATGGATCTAGTCACGGATGAATTAAACGTGGACTAAACCCACAATCGCCAACACAGCGTTTTCATGTCTTCATGTCTTCGAACGAAACTTGTTGCGTTGGTAGCGGGATGAAACTTCCTTAATGAGTGTGGATCTAGTCACGAAGTCGAGAATACCGTGCCACTAGACCCAAACTCATCAAGAACGGATCAAAATCGTTCTCCTGAAAAACAAAAGGTTAAGAAAAAATACCGATAAAGTGACTAAAGCAGCCGATAACTAAATTGTGGGGTAACAAAGAGGTTAACAGCTATTAACCTCCCGAATGCGTTAGTTCACAAACAAAAATTGGAAATCAGTGCAGTAGAGGTTGTTTACACTTCGAGAACAAGGGAATAGAGTTCAGGAGTGCGCCGCACGCGGCCAGGCGCCATCGGGGCGAAGCAACAGGTTGGAGGCGGCGGCCGGCGGCTTCTGCAGGCCTCGGCGGCGGCCTGTTGGCAGCAAACTCACTCGCGACACTCAGCACTCGATCACAAAACCCAAGCGTCTTCGACAGATTCCAACAATGGCCGCTGAAGGATGGAACAGCCTTGAAAACTTTCTGAGAAAAGTTTTAAGTCGTTTGCGCAAGTGCGACGATTCCAGAAACCCCGTCGATATCTCCGTCTCCTTCTACCACACCCACCCGAAAGAGACGAAGACATGGACGTATTGACGTTGCCGCGGTCGTTCATGCGAAACGAGAAAGGAAGAAAAAATGGTGGCAAAACTTTTGTATTTAACCGAACAACGGTTTGACCGCGGGCTATCGTCCAAAAAAAATATTATGATTGCGATTCCTTGGCGCGTTTTGGTGGAAAGCGGCGGAAACAGCAAGGACACGGTTGCACTTACACAGAAAAAACGTTAATTGCCCAATTAAAACTTGTACGCCAGTTTTTACGCTTTGAGATGAGATTTTACGATGGAAAATCGACCAAAAAATCTTAAATAGCTTACCAATGCACGACCGTAACTGATGCGGTAATTTCACCACTTTGTTCGCAAAAATTCATGGATTAAACGCAGATCACTAACTTTTGCCGGTGAGGTTAGGAGCTAAACACGGTCACTATAATGTTTTCTTTTCCAGTGGTGCGGTTTTTCCCGAAATTTTCTACGAAAACTTTTGATAAATAAAGCGGGAAATGACACTGTGTTCAGGTTAGCCAATCTGTTGTAACGATCGGTTGCTAGGGTACACCATTTGTTGCTGGTGGCACGGAAGAGTTCATGTGACCTGAGGAAACCTCCAATCGGCTAGCCTGCGAGTGAACGGCGCGATCTTTGAAATTATTTATTGATTTCAAAATCGAGTGTTCTACCCAGATTCTTTTTTCTTTCATAATTTTTTAAAACGGCTGAAACGCTCATATGAAGAACTTATTATTTCACCTACTAGCTGTGGATACATTTTTTTCCCGAAATTTTCAATTCATTTTAAAAGGAAATACAAAGTTACATCGACATAAAATTAACAGCAACTTAAAATCGCAGCACAGTGATTACAAATTTTATGAAATTTATCAAAGTATAAAAAGACAAATAGTTATTAAATTAAAAAAAAACTGGCATCACCGAACACCCAGCAACCAGCAAAACTTCGGTCTTAGTTCATTTTTCTTTGTTTTTATTCGGCCGATATTTAGATACAATAGAAACCTATTCGCTGTAAAGATGTTATCAAATTTAGACATGAATCAAACAACCAAGTATTATCACTTTTTTAAACGTTAAAGTATGCGCCACTTCATTTAGGCAAGGTCAAAAGTGTTTATTACGTTTAACGAAAATAGTTTAAACGGAAAAAATAACGTATTTTGTGATATCAATATTTAGCAAAAATGATTTAATAAAGAAGCCAGCTGCCATTTCCCATAAACTATTTAAAAATTACATCGTTTTTCCCATTGATTTCAAGGTCCACAAAACAAAGTTAATAAAGTTAATTACAATAAAGTAAACGAATGGGAGGAGATAAATTACTAATTATCTGTGCGACAAGGACGCAAAAATACGCCCGTCTTGAACCAGAGAGAGAAGGCAGGTCCAACCATTCCTTAATTTAATGGAATCTAATTAACTTGGCGTAGCTGTATCGACAAAATTGCAATCAGTAACGCGTTGTCAACGCCGCAAGCACGATGTGAGACTCAAATTCACGAAATCAAACCCCAAAAACCGCGGAATTTCTGCGACAATCTGTATTCTCTTACGTTTTGTGCAATTACGTTACTTAACCTCAAAATTAGAAGGCTATGGACCAAGCAAAATTTATTGGAGTTATCAAGCAGTTTCCTCAAGTGTGGGATCGAAACTGTGCCACCTTTAGGGAGCAGAACCTCAAAAATGAAGCATGGCAGCGTATCGGCGAAGTCATGGGTTGTCCAGGTTAGAAAATTAATTAATTAATTACCATAATTAAATAATTAATTCTGGCTATTTGCAGCGGCGTCGGCGAAGGATACGTTTAAAAGTTTAAGAGAAAAATATGTCAGAGAAAGGGAAAAGCAGTCCATGTTTGGGGAAAAATATATGCCTTGGCAACACTTGGAAACTTTATCATTTCTCGATCCACACATCATCCTTCGGAAGCAGTCTCTGAATTACGACAGCGAGTCTTCAAAAACGCTAGAAGATTGTAAATTAAATTTATCCGATGACTCATTTTTCGCGCAGGTAGCGGAAAATTATAGTGATTTTGATAAAACATTGATCACGTTGGTGAAAAAAGCCAGTCCGATTTGGAATCGGAAGAGCAATGGTTATCCTAGCAAACAGGTGAAGTTCCAGTTGTGGAAAGGTATCGCTCAAGCTATGAATAAAGACGTTAATGTGTGTATGATGCGATGGAAAGGACTCAGAGAGAAATACATCCGACAAAAAAATAAATATCAAGAAGGAGATGGAAAGTGGGAATTTTTAGATGACATGTCGTTCCTAGACAAAGTGATTCAATACAGGCGGAAAAATTTTGATCCTGAGATTAGTTACAGATCGCTGAACCCCTTGCCGGAGCCAAGCTACCAATTTAGATATAATTCGTCGAATGACATTTATGATGACAATTCTATTCACGATTCATCTTCAAATGACCTTAATGTTTCTGTGAAGAGTGAAGATTTAGGGTGCGACGAGGTACGGGATAGTTGCTACGATTCTGGTACAAGTAGTTCAGGCAGAAAAAGATCTGCTAGTGATGCTAATAGTGATACTTCTTTGGAAAAAAGGGAGAAAATTGAAGATGTGATGCAGAAAAGTCCTGAATCCATGTTTGGGGAGTTGGTTGCTGCTATGCTTGCTAAAAAGACTGAAAAAGACAAAAATATTGCAATGATAGAGATTATGAAAGTGTTAACCAAATGAAGAGTTTTGTGGGATTCCAAATTGACTAGAGAATTGCAGAGTTGCATTATTTATTTTTTTCAATTAAATAAGTATAAATGCTATTTTTTGCAAAGTAATTGTTCAAGTAGATTGTAGATGTTTATTTTTTACATAATAGTTATATTATTTTTCTAGAATTCAAATTTTGTGTGATACGAGTACGTTAATAATACCAGAAGGCGTGTAATAAAATTTGAAAATGTTTTTTTTTTATTATTATTATTTAGTGACACTTATTATTTCTCACATTCGTAAGTTTTTTCATGGGGAGTTCTTAAATCAAACCAGCGCGATTGCATGAACGGGGATGAAGTTGGCTCCAAATTTGAATCTAAATTCATGTTGAACTAAACAGGGGTCAATTTTCAGTGAATCATTTAAGTAATAAACAGTCACATTTGTTTCAAGAAAGAAATGTCTTAAATGCAAGGTCATAAATATTGAAAAGTAGCTTCTAAAGATATAACTTAACTTTTTTAAATTAAGTAGTTGTGTTACCTAAATTCTCACATCTATCTTTTTTTAAATCTTTAATGTGGCCAATTTTATTACCCTAAATAGCACATTTATTCAACAAAGGGTTTACATTTACTAAATATATTTAAACCTCCTTGGTCCTGATAATGTTGACGAAACCCATCAGTCACAATCATTATTATCACATTATTACCGCAGATAATGCATCTAATATCTCTAAAATTTTAAAAACAACTTCCTTATCGGAGATTCATCATCATACACATGTCAAGATTTATTTGATTGATATGTTTTTATTTTTTGTCTTTAACTACTTAATAAAATTATTAATGTTAAAATGACCTGCAAAACCTAGGTTAATAACAATAGTAAAACCTGAAACGATATATTAGTGAAATTTCAATTAATTCTCATTGATATAGTTACCGGATGGGCTAATTTTAATTATAGTTGTTTATAATAGAGCTCAGTTTAACAAAAGAATGTAAATTGGCATACAAAAAGCCTGTGAACATAATTTGTCAATAAGATTTTCTCTGTGAACTTTCTACTTCTTTATATTACTTCCCGAGCGTAAGCTAAGGAAGTATTGTAATCGAGTCCATCGGCCAAATTGCCACTTTCATATTTTCTCGACGTGTCATGATCTCTAGAGTACGAAAAAAGTGGTCTCCCCCTTCCGTCTGTCTGTCTGGGGTCTGTATCCATTTGGGATGGCGTCATCTCCAACATTTAAAATAAAGTTTTTTTTAATTTCACAAAATAAGATATGCCTGCACTTGTGGTGTGTGAATCCGTGTCGAATTATCACCCTAGACATCCAGAATTTTTGGAAAAAAAAATCAAAACTAGATTTTGTAAATATTTTAAGGCTATCGTAATCATGGTAAATCCTTAAGCAAAATGTATTCGTTTAGCCCCTTCCAAAAAATTAATGACGTCATCTCAAAATTTTGCCGAATAAATCCTGCCGAAAATGTGTAAAATATGTAAGTCTATACTGTGATTTATCACTGCATTAACGACGATGTAAAATATGGTCATTTCTAGAAATTACAGACATTCTAAAATTCTGACCGAATTTGTGAAAAGATTCCAAATGTTGTGCAAGTCCCAAATATTCTAACCCTTTCAAAGGTTTTAAGGGTTTCAAGTATGCCAAAAACCCTAAGGACTATACAAGGATTTCAGGAATTTAAAAAAAATAAAAAAGCTAGAGAAGCCGGCAATTTAAAAATTCTAACGGGATTTCAGGGATTCCAAATATTCCGGATTCCACAGATTCCAGACATTTAAAAATTAAAAAGATGATAAAAATCCGAAAGATCTAAAAATCTTTAAAATTCTAGAGATACTGAAGTATCTAAAAATAATGAAAATTTGTAATCTCTAAAGATTATAGAAATCCTAGATTCTAGAGATTCCAAAGTTTCCAGTGGTTTGAAAGATTCAAAAAGAATTGTAAAGACAAAGTTCTAATGCTCCAAATATAAAAAAGATCGAACAAAATCTTAAAAATTTTAAAGAACCTTGATCCTAGAAATTGCAGAAATTTTAGGCTTTATCAAACTCGTAGTAATTCCCAAAGTGTTCAAAATTTCCATGTATTGGAAAGGCTTTAAAAGGTCGAAAGACTCTTAAGGACTCTAAGTGGTCAAAAGCTAAAATTCTGTTTCGAATCCTTGAAAGATTCTAAAGGTTCTAGAGAAATTCCAAGAAGCCAAAGATTCTAAAACTTGTAAAAATCGCGTAAACTCGTAAAATACCAAATATTTTAAAAATTCCAAAAACTTTAAAGAAAACAAAAATCTTTAATTTTTATAAATCCTAAAAGCACTGAAGGCCTTGAACACCTTAATTATTATTTTATAAATCTTAGAGAGTAAAGATTCAAGAGATTCTGAAAATTCCAAAGATTTACACTTCTGAGATCTATAAATTTTAGAAAATCTGAAAAAATTTAAAAGTGTGGTAGACCTAGAAATCTCGAAAATATTGGAAAAGGTTGACTTTCAAATTCTGGTCATTTTGTGTACTTCAGAAAATCTGAAAAATTGGGCTAATTTGGAAAATCTGAACATACTGGAAGTTTTGAAAATTTTGCAAATTACGAAAATTCCCAAAAATTAAAAGAAAATAAAAAAATTGGTCTAAAGAGTTTAGACAGTACTTCCCTCGCCGTCGGAAACGTGACGACTTATGTCTTTTTTCGTATTACATTTTTGTAGCGGGGCATTTTAAAATAAATTGAGTTCCAATTTTGTCATTATTTGGCATTGACATCTTTGTCATTTTTTTTGTGATTGCTATGACTGCTTATTAAAAAAAGTCGTCTCTGAGGTGTATAATATGTTGCCTATGCAAAAATTGTCAGGCGTGATCAGATAAAAGGAACACCCTGTATAGTACTTGTAATTTAAAACAAATAGCCATAACACTTATCAATCTGTAGACGTGACGGTGAAACACAAACTAAACTAAAACATGTTTTCTACGAATTGGAATAACTGGACAACAATGCCGACGGTCCAGACTTTTTTATTGCTCTGACTTCCGTTTATTGAATAAAACACTACATTTTTTCGGTTTTTGGATGGTGTAATTCACATTTGGTTAATTATAACTTGTCTAGATCTAGGCTGGAGCATCCTCTAGCCTCCCCCTATGAAATATCGAGAAAATTTGAAAGTAACAAATTGTCCAATGGATTCCATTACTGTACGTCCTTAAGTTATACTCGATAAGAAAAACAAGTGTTTATGTTTATACATTGGAAGAATGTCACGTAGAAATTAGTTTGATTTGAATGAGTTCGTCCCCTCATAACAGAGGATCAAAACAATCAACTAGTAAGCTTCAATCGACAAAATGTTCTGAATATCATTATTATAATTCTTGTAAAACAAATATGTTTGTATTTTCACATTTTCGAGAAAATGGGATGACTCGTTCTTAATTTGATCATTAAAAAATATAAATGCTATGATGAATTACAAGTAAAAACTCATCATATTTTGCACATTTTGGGTAGAATGTATTCGCCAAAATTTTGAGATAACGTCATCAATTTTTTTGGGGAAATAAACAAATTTATTTTGATTAACAATTTACCATGCTTACAATGACATTAAAACGTCTGCAAGATTTCAAAGTATTCAGTTGGCAATTCTTGATTAATTAAAGCAATAAATTAAATTCACGCATTCATTAATTTTTTTGAGTGACCCTGTATATGCAAATCCAAAAAATATGAATGGAATCACCTACAGACTCATCATATTTTGCACATTAAGATAGGATTTATTCAGCAAAATTTTGAGGTGACGTCATCAATTTTTTAGAGGAGAGGAGAGCAAATACATTTTGACTAAAAATTTACCATGCCTAAGATAACTTTAAAACATCTCCAAGATTTCAAAGCATTCGGTTTTGTAGTTTGTGATTAAATAAACAAAATTTACGCATTCATTAATTTTTTGAGTCACCTGTATATACAAATCCAAAAAATATGAATGGAATGATAAATCACAAGTACAGGTACATCATATTTTGTACATTTTAGATAGGATTTATTCGGCAAACTTTTGAGCTGACGTCATCAATTTTTTTCAAAATTAAATGGCAAAATGTTGCTTCAATTTTCATTTTTTTTCCAAAAATCTGGACGGTTCGGGTAAAAACTCAATTCGGAGTCATAAACTACATGTGTAGGACTATGTTATTTCATACAATTTAAAGCCCATTTACTATGTACAATTTTGAAATGACGTCATCGTAATAGTGGTGGGGATGATTAGACAAATTTTGGTTAGCGTTTTACAATCTACATGATATTCTTAATATAAGTATAAAATTTCGCAACAATCGGTCCAGTAGTTTCGGAGATTACTGGTTAATAAAAATCCAAGGACGGCAGACAGACGGAAACGGGAGACCTATTTCTTCGTCCTCTAAGGGTCATGCAAGATCGAGAAAACGTAAAAGTAGAGAGTCAGCTGACGGACTCGATTACAATACTTCCTTTGCTTACGCTCGGAAAGTAAAAATGTTAAATTTCAAAATTTCCAATTGTTTGAAATATTTAAAAGGTTTCAAACCTTTCAAAACTTCGAAACACTCGACACATTCTAAAAATCTTAAATTTTTCATACACTAGAATTTGCGAATTGTAAAGCACCAAAGATAGCAAATAAACTAAAGTTTTAGGTTCTAAATAGAAGAAACATCCAACAAAATCTTAAAAATTGTAAAGATCTTGGAAGTATTAATGTTCCTAGAAATTATAAAAATTATAAATACTCCCAAGGATTCAAACGTTAAAAAGGTTTTTAAAATTCTGTTCCAAATATTTCAAAGATTCTATAATTTGTAAAAAACGCATGACAAAAATTAAAAAAAATCCAAAAACTCTAAACAAAACAAATCTAAAAATCGTAAATATCTGAAGAATCCTTCCTTTAATTTTTGTCAATCCCACAAGTACATATTTTAGGGGTCTTGAACACCCTAATTATTATCTTATACATCTCAGAGATTCTAAAGATTCCAGAAATTTCAAAGATTTAAAGACTCTTGGGGTCTATTAATTTTACAACATCTGGAAATATCTAGAAAGTGTGAAAAATCTGGAAGACCTAGAAATCATGAAAACTGCGAAAAATGATTGAATTCTGGCATATCAGAAGACTGATATTTTTATAACATTTAGAAAATCTGGAACTTCTGAAAATTTCAAAAATTTACTCGATTCTAGAAATTCTAAACATTTAACTGAATTTGTGAAAATATTCCAAATAGTGTGAAAGTTCAAAGTCTTTTCTAAATTTCAAAGATTGTGAAAATTCTAAGGGTGTCAAAACTCTAAGGAGTCTATTAATACTAAATTGATATAAATATGTGCCCTTGCTAAAATGTTAATGACGTTATCAAAAAAATATATGGAAAAACTGACTATAAAGATGAAAAAAAAAAAAAATCTCAAAGTGAAAGTTGACAATAATTTTTCGAAGTTGTCTTTGTTCGACTGTACTTTAGGGGCTAGGGAAGTTCTGTCGAAATAACTTTCAACCAATTTTCTTAATTTTGTGATAAATTGTTTTTTAATAATGGGATTTCATTCATTATTTCAGAGTTAGCGGTCGTCGATATTGTTTCTCGTGGTCATCTTTATCATTCTGGGAATGTTTTTTTTTTTTTTGTTACAACATCGTCTTTAATTTAATAGAAAAAGAAGAATAGGAGTCGTCAACAACATTATTTCAGACTCATTCAAAAACAAAACACAAAAGGAAGTTCGAAGATTGTTTAACATTCTAAAAGTAAAATACAAACCAAAAACAAAACACCACAGGTCACGAGATTTTTTTAAATTCTTTTAGAATACAAAGAGCCCTAAGATTCCTTCACATTTTTAAAAAAAGACATGAGGATTCTTTCAAACGCTTTCAACAACAAAATACATCAGGCCCGAGATTTTTTCAAAAATAAAACACCAATGACGTTATTAAAACCAAAGAAGTTTTGGTTTGCACACGGGATTTCTAAAACACATGAATTTCACTAGCAACAGCCCAGTAATTTTAAACACCGTGTTTTAAACAGACAACAGACGAAAGCGAAGGACCTACTTTTTCATACTCTAATAAGGGTTATGAAACGTCGAGAAAACATGAAATTTCATGGTGTCGCAAGACTTAATTTGGCTGACAGTGTCAGTAATCCAAATTACGGAGCTGTTTGTATGCAAGTAAACATGAAATGTCAAAAATTTCCATCGAAAATATGGATTTTGATTAAAATTTTGGAGAATATTTCACGAGACACAATAATTATGGTTATTTTAACAACATTGGTGTATATTATCCAGAAACACTCTTCAAGGATTCCGAAAATGTAGTTAGTCGTTAAATGTTTAGCATAATTGAGTAATATGAGTGATGATGGATGTATGCATTTTTTTTTAATTCCTTACCCTTGAACTAAACTCAAAACTTTGTCAGCATGAAACCACCGTTTTAAAGGTAACAAACAGACCCACAGTACTGAAAGTATACAAAATTTTATTCATCACATTCACACATGCTGTTGCGGTATTCGTGAATCGATTCTTTACTTTTCTTCATTGTCTCTATAACATACTTTGTGTCTTGCTCTTCTTTATAGTCTTCTTTATAAACACCCACATTTGCAGCTCCGTTTGTTTTAACTTGTTGCTAAAAGCGGAAAATTATAATAAGCTCAATGAAAGTGATTCATACATTTTTTCCTTGCGTTAGTCGAACAACGTCGACGTGTTTAAAACAAGCATTTTCTTTGGATTTGCTCAAATTTCGTATGCAACAACAAAATGCGCATACGTAAACACATGCTGCCAAAGGATACGCCAAGAAAAATACTAAGTTCAAGCAGAATTCAGTTCTCCTGAAGCAAGCGTTTGTATTCTTGTGAATAAATGAAAATTTTTACTTTGGTAAGACTCTAACAGTCCTTTGTAGAGAATCAGGATGAATGGGCCAGCCGCCGATGTCATACACCACAGGTCGATGTTCTAAGCTTTTTTCCTGATACCGAGACAATGGCCGCGGCAGCTCAATCAACAAATTCAACCCATACATCCCAATTTTGTCCCAGCAGAACAATCCAATTAAGCCTTTTATCGCTCCTAGAACGTAATCACTAACTTACGAATTTGTACCCTGAATGAGATACCCAAAAATAGAAGAAAAAATAGTAGCCCTGAAATTAATATCAGACACAAGCTAAATTTGCTTTCTTCGGACGGCAACACAGAAGGAATCGGCGCCGATGAGTCGTGGCAGTGTCTATTTGCTCGTTCGGGTTTTAATAAGTTTGTATAGAATCCCTTCACTGCACCATATTGAGAAAAAAACACAAAAAATGAAAGCTCAACGATTGACATAATGAAAACTTTAATGTGTCAAATAAAAAAAAATCTAATCAGCTAATGTCATCAAAAATACTGGAATACTGAGATTCTTTGTTAAATGGAATGATCTACCATCTCCTTCCCCCACCTCTTCCACGGACAGCTGGCCGCGAAGAATCCTTCTTCTCTTTCCACACGGTGTAGCGTTCGGCCATCTTGTATACTTCTTCGGGAACATACTGTTGTGCTTCCTCCAAAATAGCGATCAGATCTTTAGCTTGGGCCCAATCGCCTCTGGTTACGTAACTTATGGACTTTCCAGATTTTCCTGCCCTACCGGTTCGACCGACTCGATGCACGTACTCTTCAATGTTTCGCGGGAAGTCGTAGTTAATGACGTATCTGAAATGAATAAATTATGAACTGATGCTCACTACTACTATATTATAGCTAGGTTTTATAACAGATCATTTAAGTACATACGTAATATCGTCTATATCCAACCCACGAGAAGCGACATCTGTAGCTATAAGTATTTGTACTGTCCCATCTGCTATATCAATTAGAGCCTGCTCTCGATCACTCTGTTCGCGATCACCATGAATTGTTTGGCACTGAATTCCTTGCAGTACCAATTCTGACGATAATTCATCCGCACGAGATTTTTTGCCACAGAATACTATAACCTTCTCTGTCGGATCCAAATTGTGAGCGAATTCCATGAACTACAAAAACAAAACAATAAAAAAATATACTAAAACATTTTAGCGTTCTTTATTTACCGCAGAGAATTTTGCCTCGTCATCGTCGGGCATTATTTCAATGATCTGCGTGACTGTGTGAGTAGCAGCTAAATCTAGCGTGCCGACATAGACCTGAATAGGATCCACCATGTAAGACTGTGCCAAGCGGCGCACACCCATTGGCCAAGTGGCACTCGTCATCACAGTCTGTCTGGTGGGACGTATACTGTACATCACTTTGCGTATCTGTGGTTCAAAACCCATATCCAGCATGCGGTCTGCCTCATCCAAAACCACGTATGTCACATACTTGACGTTTAAGTGACCTGCTTCAACGAGGTCGTTTAATCGACCGGGGGTAGCAATTACGATGTCGACACCGTCGGTGACTACTTTGATTTGTTCTCTGCGATTTCCACCGCCATACACGCAAACCCTGTTAAAAGAAAAACAAAACATTTGTAACAAAACAGAATTATATTAACAATTAGAAAATCTAGAAGTAGTTAGTTGTGGAGGTGTTATTGCAAATACCTACTTAAGTGATATGGGACGATGTAGGTTTTTAAGATTATTTAAGTTGCATTGTTCTAAAAATTGCATAAAATCTGACAGTTTTAAGCATGAATTCATTCAAACTATAGCATAACTGTTATTAACATAACGTAGAAAATAATTATAATTATGAAAGAAGACAAATAATTACCCACAGAGTAATAAAAAATATGATCAAAGACAGACATTGATTTTTGACAATTTGTCTTTGATTCACTCTTGTTCACGGTGACCTTGTTTGTTGTTAAACAGGGTTAGTATAAAGTCCCGGAACGATTGAATAACTTCGTTATTTGAAAAGCTTTTTTTTTTTGGAAATTTTGTGTGGATTTATAGTTAAACAAGGCGACTTGATTACAACATTTTTCCCTTTTTTTTGACATTTTCTGATGCAGAATAAAAACTAATTTCAGAAATTCTCAACATGTTTATTTCTACTGATATAAAAAATAGAAAAAAAAAAAAATCACAAAAAAATACCTAATACTGTAAAATGTTCCATAAAAAAAGTAGGCAGCCCTGTCTGTCATAATAACAAAGTTATTCGACCGTTCCGGGACTTTATACTAACCCTGTATATTTCTAATTTTGTTATTTAGCTTATAAAAAAAAATAAACAGCCTACGTTCAATTAGTTCCCATTGTCACTATACAAAAGAACATATAATTAACCCCGCCCACCTACCCCGCCTCCATTTCAGTGATTTATCTAACCAGAATGAAAGGTAGACCTTATACCGAACAGGAATAAAATCGTTAGAATGAGAACACCGGGGGTGGGCGGAGCTAGTATTTGTTAAAATAAGACAAGACTGTGGCAAATTACATACACTCTAAGAAAAGAGAGGGTGGGTGGGCGGGAGTAGTATTTGTTAAAATAAGATTGATTTTGCTAAATGGCTGAACAATATTAAGAGTAATCTCTGGAATGAAGAGGGGGTGGATGGGAGGAGCTATTGCTTGCTTATAAAAGGCGCCGTAAGAAAAAGTTAAACTTAGCCGCACCCACCCACCCGTTTTCTCATTTTTCGTCTTCTAAAAGAAAAAATAATTCTTATGGCAAATAATATAACAAAAAAAAAAAAAATACGATTAGCGCTTTTTTTTCTTTTTTTTAGCAGGCTACGTTCTATTAGTTCTCATTGCCACTCTACAAAAAGAACATATAATTAACCCCGCCCACATTTCAAAGATTCTCAGATTGAAAGGTGGACCTTATACTGAACAGAAATGAAATCGTTAGAATGAGAACAGAGGGAGTGGGAGAAGCTAGAACTTGCCAAGATAGGACTGACTCTTGCAAATTACACACATTGTAAGAAAAGAGAGGGTGGGTGGGCGGGGCTAGTATTTGTTAAGGTAAGATTGATTTTGGTAATTTTATCTCGCCAAAATGAAAGGCGGACCTTATACTCAACAGGAATAAAATCGTTAGAATCAGAACAGCGAGGGTGGGCGGAGCTAGTACTTGCTAAGATAAGACTGACTGTGGCAAATTATATGCACTCTAAGAAAAGAGAGGGTGGGTGGGCGGGGCTAGTATTTGTTAAAATAAGATTGATTTTGGTAATTGGCTGAACAATAACACTGGTCAACAGCTAAGCTCTAACTTTTATTATAGCAGCCAATTATTATTTAATTAACAATTTTAAATCATACTATAAACGGCTAAACCCAAACTTAGCTCTCATTTAAAAGTAATCTTCAATATTATCCTTTGAAAAATACAAAAATCGTACTATTAAGTAATAGGAAACTTTCTATAAGGTGTATTTTTTTGTGATCAAATTGCTACAAACTTCTTGGGAAACAATAAGAAAACTACGTTTAGTAAGTAGAAAACATGTTATCATCATATAAAAAATTTAAAATTAACATATTCTTAAAAGTGCATTTTATGTATTCGCATCTTGATTTTTTCCCCAAAAATTATGACGACGTGAGTGACGGACATAGAGAACGCTTCCATCTGGGCATTTTGTGGATACAAAAACGTTACCAAGATCGATGGAACACCTAAATGCTCGCAGAATACTGCGGGACCATCAAGCGAGAGATCTCCAATGAAATCTATAGGAGGCAACCGAAAAAACGTCGGTCTTAGCTGTTTCTTTTGTTTTTTTCGTTTTTTAAACTACAATCGTTGTTTTTTTCATAATTATGGTTGTTCTTTTGTTAATACATCACTTTTTGCCGTTAAATATACAAAAATTAAATTGTTTTACCTGCTTTTTTGTTTTTAACATCAAATATGCATTTTTATTTTTAATTGAGCTAAGTTGTAAGGTTTATGCCCTTTGTTACAAACACAGAGACAAATTAAACGAAAACATTACAATTATGTCAAAGTTAGAGAGAAAAAATTGAATTTTGTTGACCAGTGTAATAAGAGTAATCACTGGAATGAAGAGGAGGTGGATGGGCGGAGGTATTGCTTGCTTATAAAAGACTCCGTAAGAAAAAGTCAAACTTAGCCCCACCTACCCACCCGTTTTCTTATTTTTAGTCTTCTAAAATAACAAATAAATCTGATAGCAAATAGTACAATAACAAAAATTACGATTAGAGCTTTTTTCTTTTTTTTTTTGCAGCTTACATTCTATTAGTTCCCACTGCCACTCTACAAATTAACCCCGCCTACATTTCAGAGATTTAGTTTATCTCGCCAAAATGAAAGGTGGACCTTATACTCAACGGGAATAAGATCGTTAGAATCAGAATAGCGGGGGTGGGCGGAGCTAGTACTTGCTAAGATAAGACTGACCGTGGCAAATTATATACACTCTAAGAAAAGAGAGGGTGGGTGGGCGGGGCTAGTATTCGTTAAGATAAGATTGATTTTGGTAATTGGCTCAACAATAATAAGAGTAATCACTGGAATGAAGAGGGGGTGGATGGGCGGAGGTATTGCTTGCTTATAAAAGACTCCGTAAGAAAAAGTCAAACTTAGCCCCACCTACCCACCCGTTTTCTTATTTTTAGTCTTCTAAAATAAAAAATAAATCTGATAGCAAATAGTACAATAACAAAAATTACGATTAGCTTTTTTTTCTTTTTTTTTTTGCAGCTTACATTCTATTAGTTCCCACTGCCACTCTACAAAAGAACATATAATTAACCCCGCCTACATTTCAGAGATTTAGTTTATCTCGCCAAAATGAAAGGTGGACCTTATACTCAACAGGAATAAGATTGTTAGAATCAGAATAGCGGGGGTGGGCGGAGCTAGTACTTGCTAAGATAAGACTGACCGTGGCAAATTATATACACTCTAAGAAAAGAGAGGGTGGGTGGGCGGGGCTAGTATTTGTTAAGATAAGATTAATTTTGCTAAATGGCTGAACAATATTAAGAGTAATCACTGGAATGAAAAGGGGGCGGTAGGCGGAGGTATTGTTTGCTTATAAGATTCCGTCAGAAAAAGTTAAACTTAGCCCCACCCACCCACCCGTTTTCTCATTTTTCGTCTTCTAAAAGAAAAAATAAATCTTATGGCAAGTAATATAGCAAAAAAAAAAAAATACGATCAGCGCTTTTTTTAACAACCTACGTTCTATTAGTTCCCATTGCCACTCTACAAAAGAACATACAATTAACACCGCCCACCTACTACGCCTCCATTTCAGTGATTCATTTTATCTCGCTAAAATGAAAGGTGGACCTTATACTGAACAGGAATAAAATCGTTCGAATGAGAACAGCGGGGGTGGGCGGAGCTAGTACTTGCTAAGATAAGACTGACTGTGGCAAATTATATGCACTCTAAGAAAAGAGAGGGTGGGTGGGCGGGGCTAATATTTGTTAAGATAAGATTGATTTTGGTAATTGGCTCAACAATAATAAGGGTAATCACTGGAATGAAGAGGGGGTAGATGGGCGGGGCTATTTCTGGCTTATACGAGACTACGTCAGAAAAAGTTAAACTTAGCCCCACCTACACACCCGTTTTCTCATTTTTCATCTTCTAAAATAAAAAATAAATCTTATGGCAAATAGTGTAATAACAAAAATTACGATCAGAGTTTTTTTTCTTTTTTTTGCGGCCTACATTCTATTAGTTCCCACTGCCACTCTACAAAAGAACATATAATTAACCCCGCCTACATTTCAGAGATGAATTTTATTTATACTGAGCAGAAATGAAATCGTTAGAATGAGAGCAGCGGGTGTGGGCGGAGCAAGTAGTTGCTAAGATAAGACTGACTGTGGCAAATTACCTACACTCTAAGAAAAGACAGGGCGGGTGGGCGGGGCTTGTATTTGTTAAGATAACATTGATGAAAATGGCTGAACAATATTAAGAGGAATCACTAGAATGAAGAGGGGGTGGTAGGCGGAGCTATTGGTTGCTTATAAGATTCCGTCAGAAAAAGTTAAACTTAGCCCTACGCACCCACTCGTTTTCTCATTTTTCGTCTTCTAAAAGAAAAAATAAATCTTATGGCAAGTAATACAGCAAAAAAAAAAAAAAACACGATCAGCGCTTTTTTTAACAGCCTACGTTCTATTAGTTCCCATTGCCACTCTACAAAAGAACATACAATTAACACCGCCCACCTACTCCGCCTCCATTTCAGTGATTCATTTTATCTCGTCAGAATGAATGGTGGACCTTCTACTCAACAGGAATAAAATTGTTAGAATGAGAACAGCGGGGGTGGGCGGAGCTAGTACTTGCTAAGATAAGACTCACTGTGGCAAATTATATACTCCTACACTCTAAGAAAAGAGAGGGTGGATGGGCGGGGCTAGTACTTGTTAAGATAAGATGGATTTTGCTAAATGGCTGAACAATATTAAGAGTAATCACTGGAATGAAGAGGGGGTGGATGGGCGGGGCTATTTCTTGCTTATACGAGAGTACGTAAGAAAAAGTTAAACTTAGCTCCACCTACACACCCGTTTTCTCATTTTCGTCTTCTAAAATAAAAAAATAAATCTGATGGCAAATAGTATAATAACAAAAATTACGATTAGAGCTTTTTTTCCAGCCTACATTTTATTAGTTCCCACTGCCATTCTACAAAAGAACATGGGCGGGGCTAGTATTTGTTAAGATAAGACTGATTTTGGTAAATGGCTGAACAATAATAAGAGTAATCACTGGAATGAAGAGGGGGTGGATGAGCGGAGCTATTGATTGCTAATAAAAGACTCTACGAAAAAGTTAAACTTAGCCCCGCCTCCCACCAGTTTTCTCTTTTTTTTGTCTTCGAAATAAACAATAAATATTATAGCAAATAGTTAAAAAAAAAAGCCGATCAGTGCTTTTTTTTCTGAAAAGAGAGGGCGGGTGGGCGGGGCTAGTATTTGCTAAGCTAAGATTGATTTTGGTAATATTAAGAGTATTCATTGGAATGAAGAGGGGGTGGGCGAGAGGAACTGTTGCTTGCTTATAAAAGACTCCGTAAGAAAAAATTAAACTTAGCTCCACCCACCCACCCGTTTTCTCGTTTTTCGTCTTTTAAATGGAAAAATAATCTTATGGCAAATAATATAACAAAAAAAAAAAATACGATTAGAATTAAAAGACTCTGTAAGAAAAAATTAAATTTGTACTAGATGAATTGATGAAAATTTTGTATTCTTTAGATAAACAGAACAATCATCTGGAAGAAGGCAAGCTGCTTACAGTTAAAGTCTACTTTTACCGAGTTATTAACTGACAAAAAAATAATAGAGAAAAAACTTACGCTGTAATTCCCTTATATTCGTATTTCTTCACTTCCTTGTCAATCTGTAACGCCAACTCCCTCGTTGGTGCCATCACCAATACAGCAGGTCCTCTACGCTCAACCTTCGTAATACACTGTCCATCGATATGTACCAAAGCTGGTAACAGAAATGCCAATGTTTTGCCAGTGCCAGTCTGTGCAATGCCAATAAGATCTTCACCACTCAATAAAACCGGCCAAGCTTGACTCTGAATTGGCGAAGGTGTAGTAAACCCTGCCTTTTCTATTTCTTTCAATATCTCGGGGTACTGATAAAACGCTTGATCGAACGTTACCACCGGTTTTGGCACTGGCTTGCTTGTGGCCGATTTGAAAGTCCTTTCGACAACGATGTTGTTATTTTCCTCGCGGAATGTTGCCACTTGTTCATCTGACATAGCTGTCACTTCGGGGTGTTCATTGTAGAACTCCTTTTTAATTGGGGGTAAAGACGCCCACTGAGCCGCTTCATGCGCATCCTGTAAATATATGTAATCATTCAAATAAAACAGTCATTAATAATATACGTGAGTGTCTTGACAATTTGACTTATATTAGAGATCTTTCTGAATTTATAGCACCTTAATTGAACTAGTGCGAAATTTTCAGCTTTATACTGTACGTAATTCAAGTGCCACCCAACATAAAACTATTCTAAAACTATCATAGAATCAATTTAAAGTAGAATCCGCCAGATGTTGACTCTCTGTTTCCAAGAATGCTTATTAGAAGCCCCCAATAAACTGCCAGGATTATAATGGTGATGATTTATAACGCTTGCCTGCTTTTGGATTGCTTGTCCCAAAGCATCAAAGGTTTTGCGAATCAGACATCGGACGCTTTAAGCTAAAATTTCTAATCTCGTCTGATTCACAGAAGCTTTGTTTCTTTCAGGCAAGCACTCGGACAGGAGGTCAGGGCTGTAAATTATCATCATTACCATAATCCTAAGCGGTTTATTGGTGGCTTCCAATACACAGAAAGTTAATGTTCGCTATTTAGCGGACCCTACTTTACTTTTCAGTATATTCAGAACGTTATTTTTGTACTAATTACAATTTTATAACCTGATGAGAGGTTGGACAAAACAGCAAAATTTTTAATATATTGTCAAAATCAGGGATATTTCTCTCGTTGTAGAAAATATCGATGTGTCCTGTTTACAAAATAGGTAATCAAATAGAAATAACTAAAGAAACTGAATGAAATGTCATGAAGACTTTTTGTTTAAAAATTTTTGGTTTTGATTTAGGAATACTGTTTGACTCCAAACTGATCTTTATTAATCATTATGAACATATGCAGGGTGAGTCAAAAACAGCTAGCTCCTCAAGGAAAAAGTAATATAGAAAACAAAATATGAGTTTCAAATATTAAAGTCGCGCTAAAATTTTAAAAGTACTGTACGGGGATTCTACCTGCCAATAGTACAGGATTAGTTAGGGCCTACTTAAGACGGTAATTACCGTCTTAAATGCACAGGCAATAAAATTTTAGTGAAATTAAAATTAACTTTCTAAGAATTCTTTCAGTTTATTGCGGCCTAATCCCCGATGTGGGACCGTTGGGTTTCCATAAATCGGTTTTGGGTTGGTTGGTTTACCTGGTAATTTCCAGAAGGGTTCAAAAACGAATACCGAATGATAATGTTATCACCACTTGAACAGCTGGTGAAGATTTTGGAAGTTGAAAATTGTAAACAAGTATCGAGTGGGCGTTACTTAGATAAGGAAAGGACTCGCAAAAACCATTTTGTTCAAAATACCATCCGTGGAAAATTTGTTATACCATAACCTTTTTAAATTTAAAAATATTTATTTACCGAAAACTTTTTTCAATAATGTTGTTGTTCAACATATTGCCTAAATCATTTTAACACAATCTAATATAAAATAGGTATGAGATGTGATGACGTGACTTTAAAGGATAAATTTAAATTTCACCTAAAAGTTGTACCATCATATTAAAAAAATAATCATGTGACGTTACATGCATTTATGAAAAAAGATTTTTAATGGATAAGAAATCTGAATTTGCCAAAAAAAAGTTAACGCCAGCAAGTTACATTAAACAGAATTAAGAAAATGCATCTACTAATTTTAGTGCGTTTGTAAAAATCTTGATCACTTTTGTTGATAATTTTTAAAAATACCATATTTTAGACTAGTGCAAATACTACTATATATATAACTATAAATAAATAACTCTGATTACGATTTTGTTCACTCAATTAAAATTACTTCATGTATTTTTTTTCCCTCCTTGCTAATTTATTGACCCAACTTTTTAAATAACTACCTCCATATAAAAACACATTAAAAACCTAACTTTCAAAATTTTTTATCATTCTATGCAACTAAGAAATGTAAGAACTTACGGACTCCTCGAAGACAGCTCTCCAATTAATTTGTTTTGGGGGTTCCACAAACGTAGGTTCTTCTAAAGGGGGCTTTTGCTCAAGAGGTACACTTCGATTTTCGAAGTTATCTCTTTCAATGGTCAACTCTCGTATTAAACTTTCGGCCTTAGAAACGGCTTCATCGTCTCCAATGAGTCTGATAAGCGTCTCGTCGCCTTCCACGTCTTTAGTTACGTTAATTCTGGCCCCTGACTCAAACTGAAGATCGCTAATTTTTGATCCTCCCCTGCCAATGATTCGACCGACAAATTTTGAGGGTACTTTAATGATGGTGGCGTCGTCGTTGGGCCTTCTGGGGGCCCGGTTACCATCAAAACGGTTACCATCAAACCGATTACCGCCACCTCTGTAACCATTTCTTCTGTCTTCTCTTGGATTACTCTTGTCTTGGTACTTACGTTGGGGTCTGTCGCGCCAATTCGAACGTCCATAGTCGTTGCTGTTGGTGAAAACTTGTGTTTGGACTTGTGGAATAACAAATCTAGCGTTATCGTTCCAATCGTCAGACATTCTGATGCGGTTTTTTTCTTACAAAAGAAACGCTACACGACACTGCTTTAACGAATTATCGCTAATTTTTGGGAAATATACCCGGTATGGCGGTACGCAACAGAAAATCAAACGTGATAAGTAGAATGCACGGATTAAAATAGAGGTTTTGATGTATTTTGTTTAAAGAACCCGCAAAACAAAAAGTCAATCAAACCGGTGACTTTTGTCGAGTCTAGTAACTTGGAACACGAACAGGTTAATAATAACACGGTTGCCAAAATTTGCAAACCTGCAGAACAGAGGCAATTATGCGCATGCGCATAATAAATGCGTACGGCGTTGCCAGAACGGCTCGTTAGGAGGTGGGGGAAAAAACCCTGTGGATGAAACACAGGGAGGGGGTAGTCTGTGCACAGGGATGACGTTATTGTTGGAGATTTAAAATTATGATTCACTCATAAAACGATAAACAGATATATTTTTATTAAAAATTTACCACACTTACGATAACTTTAAAACGTCTGGAAGATTTCAAAGTATTTCGCTTTGCAGTTTTAAAATTAAATTACAAAATATTGTTACACAATTTTTTTTTTTTTTCAAATGTGTGTGGAATATAATACATACTTTCTTAGGTTACCCTCAAAATATTATTTAAATTTATTAGAATACTTACCATGTGTTATTTTTTAAACAATCGAAAACCGTTTCAAAAAATTGGTCGGGTGTAGTGTGTTTTCTTTTGCGAAAATTTTGATGTTTAGGGAAAAAACTCAAAGCGGGTTCGTAAACCACAACTATACAACTATATTGTTGTAGAACATGTAAATCATTTTAAAATAGAATTCTTTGAAATGACATCATCAAATTGTTGGTGGGGATGTTTAACTAAATCGATCCGGTGATTTCGGATTACGTCTCTAATAAAAATTGATACAGACGCCAGACAGACAGATAGACGGAAACGAGAGATCACTTTTTTCATACTCTCGGGGTCATGAAACGCCGAGAAAATATGAAAGTAGCAATTCGTCCAATGGACTGGGTTACTATATTTCCTTAGCTTACACTCGAACGTAAAAAAGAATCCTACAATCATTTTATTAAAATACATATGGTATATGAGACACATAATAGTTATTTAATCAACTAGTTGGGTAATGACAGCGATTAACGATCGAGCAAAAATAGGCGAGATGGTTAATCGCCAATATCTATGGCGATGATTACAATATTTTTTCGACGATTGTAATTTTCGAAAACAGCAATTTGAATCATGTTTTTAACATTTGTTATGCAACCAACAATACCTTTGACATTTCTGTCGAGTTTATTTTATTTAAATTTGTTTCACAATACATTTTTGATTAAAAAAAACCCTGTTGATTCAACTTTTAAATATCGCGCTAATTTTAAAAAACTTTGAAATTGAAATAACAAACTTTATTAGATTGGTATGCAACGAACAATACACTGACATTTTAATCGTTGAATAATGAGTCTCATTATTGATCAATAATTTTGAACACCAAATTTGTTCGTAATTTTCACATTAATAAACGATCGTCGGAAAAGTGATTTTATTTTGTTTGTGTGGTTGGTTCCCAAAATTTCCACAGCCACAAATTAAAATTTCACTTTTAACACTTATATCATATCATAATATAAATAACTATTATCTGATTATCTCTCTTCAATGAAATTGACATGACGTCATCTAATTTTGAAAGGGATAAGAGTACAAGTTTTGGTTAACGTTTTATAACCCAAATGCAGTTAAAATTTCATGTAGTGATTATTCCATCTCCAGCAGACGTATATTTTTTTTTATACAAACGAACCTTGAATTTCGACATTTGTCAATATCTCATTTATTTGAAAAAGTGGAAGTCTGAAATTTAGAACGGTTAACACACAAATAAACCTATAACATAGATGTACACGACCAGCATTAATCACATTTACTTTTTTAGGAAATGACGTCAATTTTTTTGAATTGAATATAATGTATTTTCTAGCTTGTTAAATACAGTACATATAAGCAACTTGGTTTGTCCAGTTCTTCAAAAAAAAGTTATTTCGACAGAACTTCCTTCGCTTCTGAAGAAACCGTTCAACAAATATTGCTTCTTTGAAAAATTATAAAATTTGATTTTGCGGAATTTTACTTTTTTGTGATAACCTAAAAACGTAAAAACAATAGAGAAGGTATTAGTCACAGTGTAATAGAGAAAAAAGAAAGTTTTACCTTCGCAAAAAAAACACAGTTGGGATTAAAAAAAACATTTGGGACCCCCGAGAAGGTTTTACATTTTTAAAAAAGACATTTGGGACCCCCGAAAAGCTTTTACGTTTTTAAAAAACACAGTTGGGACCTCCGAGGCGGTTTGACATTCTTAAAAAAAACATTTGGGACCCCCGAGAAGGTTTTACATTTTTAAAAAACACAATAATCCCCGAGATGGTTTCATATTCTTAAAAAAGACATTAGACGCCCCCGAGAAGGTTTTACAATTTTAAAAAAGACAGTTGGGACCCCCGAGAAGGTTTCATATTCTTAAAAAAGACATTTGGCGCCACTGAGAAGGTTTTACAGTTTTAAAAAAGACCGTTAGGAGCCCCGAGAAGGTTTCACATTCTTAAAAAAAAACATTTGGGACCCCCCAAAAGGTTTCATATTCTTAAAAAAGACATTGGGCGCCCCCGAGAAGGTTTTACAATTTTAAAAAAGACGTTTGGGACCCCCGAGAAGGTCTTACATTTTTAAAAAAGACAGTTGGCGCCCCTGAAAAGGTATTACATTTTTAAAAACGACATTTGGGACTCCCGAGAAGGTTTTACATTATTAAAAAAAACAATTGGGATCCCTGAGAAGGTTTCACATTCTTAAAAAATACATTTGGGACCCCCGAGAAGGTTTTGCGTTTTTAAAAAAGACATTTGGGACTCGGGAGAAGCTTTCACATTTTTAAATGGGGACACCCGAGAAGGTTTCATATTCTTAAAAAAGACATTTGGGACCGCCGAGAAGGTTTCACATTAAAAAAGAGAGTTGGGACCCCCGAGAAGATTTTACATGTTTAAAAAAGACAGTTGAGACCCTCGAGAACCTTTTACATTTTTAAAAAAGGTAGTTGGGACCCCCGAGAAAGTTTCACATTCTTAAAAAAAGACATTTGGGGCCCCAGACAAGGCTTTACATTTTTAAAAAAGACAGTTGACTCCACCGAAAAGGTTTTACATTTTTAAATAACGGGAGGCTTATTCTCACCGTTTAGAGAAAGTGGGATAATTTCATCAATAAAAAATCTGTTATGACGTCACAAACATAGAAGGAAAAAAAAAAACGAAAGGCCAAGTTTGGAATCGAACGCGCGACGTTTGGTCCGCATTTCTGGCTCATAAACACTAGACCACGACCGGGATCCTTTACGCTAATGATAAACTGTTATTCTACCGTGTGTTGTTTTTGAAAAAATTTAGACGGTTAGGGAAAACTCAAAGCGGATTCGTACACTACACTTATAGGAATATTTTGTTGTATTTATAACAGTTAAATCAAATAAACTTAGAATTCTTTGAAATGACGTCATCAAATTGTTGGTGGGGATGATTAGCAAAATTATAGTTAGCGTTTAACCATATACAATACATGATATTTTTAACATACATACAAAATTTGACAACAATCGGTTCACCAGTTTCGGAGATTACGTGTCCAATAAAAATACATACAGACTCCAGACAGACAGACAAACAGACGGAGCGGGAGACTACATTTTTCGTACTCTTGGGGTAATGGAACGTCGAGAAAATATAAAAGTAGCTATTCGTCCGATGGACTCGATTAATACTATACTTCCTTAACATACGCTCGCGAAAATACTTCATCTATTTGAAAAGGTAGAAATTTGAAATTTGGCATGGTAAATGAACACAAAAAGTGATACAAAATGAGTATAATTTACTTCGATAAAGATGTGTAATAGATTACATTTGTATTTTTTCAGTGGTGTATTTTATACAAATTTGTCTGATAAAAAAATTTTAAGTTACGACCTCTCTGTTTACTTACTGCACTATAATGTTTTAATGCTCTGAAAAAATAAAATTTCTTCAATCTATGCAAAATTCTCTCAAATAAGTGTTGTACCTCGATACCGGAATTTCCAGAAATAACACCTCTTTTTACTAATGGGTCGAGTATATTTTTAACTGTTGCAAAAAAAATTGCAACAATTTGCTTAAGTACTTTACAATATTGAAAAAAAAAAACAATAAAAAAATCTGGACGGCAGATAGACGGACAGACAGATGGAAACGGGAGACCTATTTCTTCGTACTCTAGGGGTCAACGGACTCGATTACAATACTTCCTTCTTTTAGACTCATGTAGTAATAAGCTGACGCCGAACAATTGAGATTTTTCTTATTTTAATACACACTACTACTGTTTGTAATCGACCAATAAATAGTGGAAAATAAAAAAATTTCCATTTAGAGAAACTATGTTTCTGGTATTGCAAGAATGTCGCGAAATGAGAAAAGAAACGAGAAGAGAAATTTCCAGTAAAATTCTAAGATAAACTTACGTGAGTAAAACAGATAAACAGAAATGCTGTTATTCAGAAAATGTTTTTAAAGGCTTAAACCATATGAGTTAAATCACAAAATAAAAAAATAAAAAAAATGTTAAAAAAAACATAATCAGTTCTGCTAAACTCTGTTTGACAATTTCACTATATGCAGCTTAAAGCGAGAAATTCCATTTAACTTCTAGAACACCTGTACATACAGTTTCCTAATTTTTAATTTTAATCGAATCTTTTTTCTAAATTTATATCTAAATGTTATTTATCTCGGTGAAATGTAATTGTTCTTAAAGAGCACCATTATCTACGCCACTGATATGCGGTAACCTCTGCTCTAATGGTTGATATGGAAATTTCCATGAATGGAATAAACCATAAAGTAACCTTGTCCCGTCGCCATTTCCCATTTCGTAATCGCTGTGATTAGTAAAGTGCTAGCTTTTGCACGGGTTTTTCGTCGTTTGTTGCTCTTTTGTGAATAAAGGTATATTATTTGTTCTCATATTAATTCATTGATAATGATATTTTAAAAATTTGTCGTTAGTTGTGAAGGCGTTACAATGCCTTCTAACCTACAACCTCGCTCATTTGATGCAAGGGTTTATCTATAATGTGTACCTACACAATGTGTATTGTTTTATTTATTTATTTTTTTATTTTAGCGTAAAAATGTTTGCTTGCGTTAAATTTGTAGAGGACGGATCTACAGATATTGTTCATTTAGATGAAATACAAAAATCTGATGATGATTATGATGATGATGGAATTTATGAGAGTTCTAAAACATATGAAGTGAAACATAAGGATGGTTGTTATTATAAAGCACATGTGTTAAGTGTTGCTGGTAAGTAAAATGGTTTGATGAATGTGTTATAATAAAATGTCAGAACATTCGCGGATCAGGTTTTAACAAATATCATCAAAGAAACTTTACTCTCTTGAATATTGTTTTCTATTTTATAACTTAAATTAATTTGTTTCATATTTTAAAAGCTTGTTTCCGATTTACACAAAATATTTTAAATTTCCAAGTAATATTGTAGTTTAAAAAAACTCCGTTTCTTGTAAAATTACGGTTTCTTCTTTTGCATCAAAAGAATAAATATTATCCAAATGTATCATGGTAACGATGCGGTAATTAATACATTCAATATTTTTTCTATGATCTGTGTCCTTTTGTGATTGGAATTTCACTTCGACGGGCGATGCGACATTATGGATTGTACATTTTTAAATTTTAATTTAATTATTTAATTATGCTTTCTCAGACCTGTCACATTTTAGCATCCCCTGAAGAGGCAACAAAACTAGCTATGTCGAAACGGTTGCGACTTGTCAGTAGATGTTTAGTTGTTGAAAACAAGTGCAACACAAACGATCACAGCGATAGTCATAATCAGGTATCAAATAATTACGTTTGAAATAATATCTAAAAGTAAGAAGTTTTCGATTTTTACGTAGAACTTAAAATTAAAAGAAACAGAACGTCATAACAGAAATGCCGACGAAAACATTATGAGTTTAGATAGTGCATATCACACGTTTACTTTAATGAAAAGAATAGTTGAGGAAAAAGAAAAGAAAATCAAAGAACTAGAAATTGAAAATAAAGAACTATGTCGACTTAATACCGAACTGCAACTTAAAGTAATAGGAAAATTTCAAGGTAAATCAAATATTTCTATAATTAATTTAAATATTTGTTAAGTTATAAATTTTAGCTTTGGATGAAGTTTTAACAAATATTAACGCTATGAATGGTAAAACGCACGGTGAACACACAGATCGTAAGGCGGCAATCGCTGAAAGAAGAGGGGGCAATGTTTGTTAATATTTTATTTAAACAATATCATTGAATTGTTAATTCTTATGTTTTAGGTACATGTAGGGAAGGGAATATGGTTACCACAAATAATGTTTGACAATATATACAGAAAGAAAAAAGATACAATATTTATTAAAGAACTAGCTGTTGCACTTTTTGGTGAAGATGTTTTAAAAAGATCTTCGTTATTTGGAGGATCAGCCAACAGAACGCGAGAAGCTGGAAGACCAGCATTGGATGCAAAAAAATTACTTGCAATGAAAGGTAGGAATATGAATATTTTAATATGTTTATTTATTACAGTGCTCTAAAAAGAATTCTTAAACTTTCAGATATCCTAAGGTACAGATTGCAGGAGAAAGGGGTTGGTAAAGTACAGGAGGAGTTTGTAGTAAAAAGTATGAAGAAAATTTTAAATGAGAAAATACAAGACTTGAGAAGGGGCCCTCGAAAAAATAAAACCAAAAAACCTAATGAAGCCAAAGGTAACAACTATATGATTATTATTAAACATTGTCAGATTTTCAAAAATTGTGACTTTAGAAAGCATGGCAGAAGATACTGATGAACCATCATTAGGGACTATTAGAATTAAAACAGAACCAATCACCAACGGTTCAGTTAAGGAAATTAAAGATGAGGATCCGTTATTATCAGATTAGACTTCTGTAATTAAAGTTGATTGTTGGAACTGTGTTTTAAATTAAAGATTTTTTGTTGATATGACAAGTTTTTTCTATGCGTTAAATTTGTGCATGCGTAAACTTTACTTTTGAGCGATAGTTACAAAAAATGTAATAGAGTCGTTTTAACAAGTATATGTATAAGTTTTCTGAACTGTCATATGACGTTCATATTTTACCAAAAATTGAAAAGCTGATTTTTTTATGCATAATTTCGATGCCAACTGCAACAACTGTTAAGCAAAAATTTGTATAGGTGAGAGATTTCAAAACGGATATTCCTAAATACTTAGAAGGGGGCTATAAGATAATGTAAACTTAAAAATCTGTCTTTAAATTGCCTCTTACTTGGCTTTGTGACTTACAGATTAAATTTCGAAAACCTTAAAGGGTGGACACTCTCATAAAATTTTATTGGCGAATTATGAGGGGTTTAAAAGGACGGGTTCTATCGGTTACCTGTTGTGGATTTGAGTGGACTAGAAAAATGGCTAAAGTTTGTTTGACCACAAATTTGAAATATTCTGCCCTTGTTTAGCCAATTATTTATTAACATATTTTATTTCTGCAAAGCGCAATGGATTTTTTAATACAATTTCTACTATTGTACCTTTCTGAAAATTTAAAATTGATCCATAAATAGCGAAAACCAGATAATCCCACTCATCACAATTTTAACGCGTTGTAGTTTTTTTTTGACAACAAAATTTAAAAAACGGAAACGTAATCTGGGTAGGGTTTTTTACTCTCATTTGAACGGTGTGAAGCTTATTACAATCGGACGTATACTTTTGGCAAAAACTTGGGCAGAAGTTTGTATGTGTTATACGACGAAAGATATTTGCAAATGACCCCAATTATGGGAATTGCAGCTGTAAAATTTCCGACTACTTTGGAAAGTGCACAGTATAAAACTGTCAATCAGGATTACTCGCCACCCTTACCTTTTCAGGATCGTATTTGTTTCAATACGTGAACAGGTAGATTGTTAAACGGACCGCTTCCAAGGAATTTAATCTTAAAATTTAAGGACACATGAAACTTCTTAAATCTTTGCAAATACATATTTCCTAGAAAAATCCCAATAAAAATTAACTCTACCATGATTTATATATGGACGTTCGATGTGAAGGGTTCGTAATGGTTTTATTGCAGGTAACGGTCCAAAGAACTAAAGACCCCTCATAAAGTAATTGACGGCGTTTGCAATTATCTTTTGTCATACTTTATATTATGCTTACCTGGTTTCTTAACAAATACTGTCCTAAACTCGTTTTAGATTTTAACTCCTTACTGGGTTAATCTTCTCTTTGGTATGATTTCGGCAGGACAGGTAAACGATCGTAGAGAAAAATATTTTTGAGTATTTTGGTTAAAAGTAATTGCAAAAAGTCATTCTAAAAATGACTGAATTACCCAAAAACGTAATTCGTTACAATTACTCATTACATTTTTTGAATGCATTACAATTACATACTCATTATTTGAAAAGGAATGGATTAGAGTGTAGGAACAACCGTTTCCACAAAATCACGTGATCAACCTAAACTTATTCATAATTTATGTAAATCTGTACAAATGTATTAAATACGTTTTATCTTTCGTCTACCTGTCCTATGCTCCTAGCATAGATTAATATAGATGCGACATACAGCCTGATTTTGCAAAACCACCCTTATTGACATTGGAGTCCTCAACCGCCAAAGGCAAGCGCCAAATTTAAATAGTCGATACCAATAAAAAAACTTATTTCACTACAACTCGTCGCCTGAGAACTTGTTTGATCTACAGACCAGAGCGCGCTCAGGTCAATGTCGACTCTAAGCGTTCAGAAGCCATATGATTGGTTTGGACTATAATTTCTGCGGGAAATAGTTGTTTGGTCGGTTTTATAACGACTAAGTGAATATTTTTTGTACATATTTAGATGATTTTACATATTTTGTTTAACTAAGAATTAATTCTTTATTTGTGTTTTATACTAGCGAAACGTCTTAAACTAAGAATATTGTTGAAATCGTGATAACCCAATGGATTTGTTTCGGGAAAATGTTTTGGAAACACTGTGTTCTATTTTGTATGAATTTTTAAATGTTTTTTGTGACAATTTTTGTGGTTGTTTTCGATACATTATATGATATTAACAGTGAGAAAAAAAATTGGTCTAAAGAGTTTAGACAGTACTTCCCTCGCTGTCGGAAACTTGACGACTGCATGCCTATTATGTTTTTTTTTCTCATTACATTTTTGTAGTGGGAATTTAAAAAAAAATTGTGATGACGTCATCAACATTTTTGCAAGGACACGTATATCAGTTGGGATAGATGTATTGTAATACTAAGAATAAAATTATTGTGTTCCCAAATTTTCGGGAAAATGAATTGGGTCGTTTTGAATATTGATTTCTTATAATCAACAAAAATAACGAAACAATTTACTCACGTATACGGCGCCGGTGTGTAATATCTAGAGAGCGAATTTCTGTCGGGCTAGGCAAGGCCAAACTCGGTACGGCTCGCACGGGATGCGAATTCATTGCCGTTGCGGACTGCACTTCGTTTATTTGAGATTAGGATAACGTTGTTTCGTTGCACTCTGCTGTTAATTCCCGTTCTCATTTACTTAGCCGTTTGATTAATAAATCGTTAATTATATTTATGGAATCCAGCACGTCCCCCCCTATAATCGTGACATTAGCCCGACAGAAATCCGCTGTCTAGTAATATGAGGGGCAACTGAAAATCGTTTATGTATAAACATTCTTAATTTAAGATGACAAGCGTAACAGCATACGTGAGAGTCAAACAGAAAAACTGTAAACAAAACGACCATCGGTTTTATTGCTTCGACTTCCGCTTATTATATAAAACATTGCGTTTTATTTTAATTCTTGACGGTGAAATTCACAATTGGTTGATTATAAACATGTCTATTTCGCATTCGCGGAACCAAGTGACCGCATAAAACAAATGCAGGTCTGTAATGTTAAAGTCGATGTAAATAAGCGTGCTACCCTTATGTTTCAACCGAGTTTTTCCTTTAACAAATTTTGTGTCTACCAAATTGGGTTGGTTGGGGTGTAATACTAATAATAAGTGTTGCCTTTAATTTAATCAATAAAATAAATTGACTTCATTAATTTTTTTGAACCACCTCTTAAGAAAATCTAAAAAATATGAATGGAATGATAAATCACAAGTACAAACTCATCATATTTTTTGCATTTTAGATAGGATTTATTCAGCAAAATTTAAGGGTGACGTCATCATTTTTTTAGGAGGGATGAACAAATACATTTTGAACAAAAGTTTACCATGCTTATAATAACTTTAAAATATTCCCAAGATTTCAAAGCATTCGGTTTTGTAATTCCTGATTAAATCGATAAAATAAATTCACGCCTTCATTAATTTTTTTGAATCACCCTGCATATGCAAATCCAAAAATATGAATGGAATGATAAATCACAAGTACAGACTCATCATATTTTGTACATTTTAGATATGATTTATTCCACAAACTTTTGAGCTGACGTCATCAAGTTTTTGGAGGGGATAAGCAAATATTTTTTGACTCAAGATTTATGATGCTCTTTATAGCCTTAAAACATCTGCAAGATTTCAGAGCATTCGGTTTTGTAGTTCCTGATTAAATCAATAAAATATATTTACGCATTCATTAATTTTTTTGAGTCACCCTGTATATGCAAATCGAAAAAATTTGAATGGAATGATAAATCACAAGAAGAGACTCACCATATTTTGTACATTTTAGATAGGATTTATTCAGCAAAATTTTGTGGTGACATCATAAATGTTTTAGGGGGGACGACCAAATAATTTTTGATCAAAAATTTACCATGGTTATGATAATTTTAAAATATCTTCAAGATTTCGAAGCATTCGGTTTTGTAGTTCCTGAGTAAATCAGTAAAATAAATTTACGCTTTCATTTATTTTCTTGAATCACCATGTATATGCAAATCCAAAAAATATGAATGGAGTGATAGATCACAAGTACAGACTGATCATATTTTGTACATTTTATATATGATTTATTCGGCAAACTTTCGAGCTGACGTCATCAAGTTTTTGGAGGGGATAAGCAAATATATTTTGACTAAACATTTATTATGCTCTTTATAACCTTAAAGCATCTGCAAGATGTCAGAGTATTCCGTTTTGTAGTTCCTGATTAAATCAATAAAATATATTTACGCATTCATTAATTTTTTTGAGTCACTCTGTATATGCAAATCCAAAAAATATGAATGGAGTGATAAATGACAAGTACAGGCTCATCATATTTTGTACATTTTAGATATGATTTATTCGGCAAACTTTCGAGCTGACGTCATCAAGTTTTTGGAGGGGATAAGCAAATATATTTTGACTAAACATTTATTATGCTCTTTATGACCTTAAAACATCTGCAAGATTTCAGAGCATTCGGTTTTGTAGTTCCTGATTAAATCAATAAAATATATTTACGCATTCATTAATTTTTTTGAGTCACCCTGTATATGCAAATCCAAAAAATATGAATGGAGTGATAGATCACAAGTACAGACTCATCATATTTTGTACATTTTAGATATGATTTATTCCACAAACTTTTGAGCTGACGTCATCAAGTTTTTGGAGGGGATAAGCAAATATTTTTTGACTCAAGATTTATGATGCTCTTTATAGCCTTAAAACATCTGCAAGATTTCAGAGCATTCGGTTTTGTAGTTCCTGATTAAATCAATAAAATATATTTACGCATTCATTAATTTTTTTGAGTCACCCTGTATATGCAAATCCAAAAAATATGATTGGAGTGATAGATCACAAGTACAGACTCATCATATTTTGTACATTTTAGATATGATTTATTCCACAAACTTTTGAGCTGACGTCATCAAGTTTTTGGAGGGGATAAGCAAATATTTTTTGACTAAAGATTTATGATGCTCTTTATAGCCTTAAAACATCTGCAACATTTCAAAGCATTCTGGTTAGCAGATTAAAAATTAAATTTCAAAATATTGTTTTATAATTTTGATTTTTTTTCCAAAAATCTGGACGTTTCGGGTGAAAAGTCGATTCAGAGTTGTAAACTACATGTGTAGGACTATGTTATTTTATACAATTGAAAACCCATTTACTATGTACAATTTTGAAGTGACGTCATCGCATTAGTGGTGGGGATGATTAGACAAATTTTGGTTAGCGTTTTACCATCTACATGATATTCTTAATATAAGTACAAAATTTCACAACAATCGGTCGAGTACTTTCGGAGATTATCTGTCTAATAAAAATCCGGGACGGCAGACGGACAGACGGACGGACAGACGGACGGACAGACGGACGGACAGACGGACAGACGGACAGACGGACAGACAGACGGAAATGGGAGACCTATTTCTTCGTCTTCTAGGGGTCATGAAAGATCGAGAAAACGTACAAGTAGAGAGCCGGCCGACGGACTCGATTACAATACTTCCTTTGCTTACGCTCGGGAAGTAAAAAATGAAAAATTAAAATACTCAAAAAATTCGAAAAATTAAGAAATCTAATAATCGAAAAATCGAAATCTTAATAAAGCGTAAAACCTAAACATTGAAAAATCGAAATATCGAAGAACTGAAAATCGAAAAATGAGACATCAGAAAATCGAAAAAATGTAAAATTCAAAAATCGAAAGTTTAAAAACGGAATAACTGAAAAATCGAAACATGGAAAAACAGGAAAATCGAAAAACCGAGAAATCGAAAAATCAAAAGACCAAGAAATCGTGGAGTCGAAAAGTCGAACAATTCAAAAACCAAAATAGGCCAAAATCGAAAAATCGAAAAGTTAAAAATTGAACAATTTATAAATTGAGAAATTGACAATCAAAATATCGAACAATCCAAATCTCGATAAATCGAGAAATCAAAAAACTTAAAAATTGGAAAAATTGAAAAATTGAGAGATTGAAAGATCAAAAGAACGAGAAATCGACACACAAAAAGTTAAAAGTTGAAAAATTGGAAAAGCGGAAAAATCAAAAAACGAAAAAATGGAAAACTGGAAAAAAATGAGAAACCGAAATAGGTCAAAATAAAAAATTGAAAAACTGATAAATCGAAAACCTGAACAATCAAATTTCGATAATCGGAATGAAAAATTAACAAATCGAAAAATTGAAAAACAGAACATCTAAAAGCAGGAAGTCGAAAAATCGAAAGATTAAGAAATATTGAAAAATTAAAATATCAAAAGATTGAAAAATCTAAAATTTAAAAATCCAAAAATTGAAAAATTGAAAAAGTAAAAAGGTAGATACATCGAAAAATCCATAAGTCAAAAACAGAAAAGCCGAAGAATTGAAATATTGAAAAATCCTAAAACTTAAATATCTAATAACTGAAAAATCGAAAAATCAAAAAAGTGAAGTCGAAAAATAGAAACTAAAAAACCGAAAAATTGAAAAATCAAAAATCTGAAAAATCAGAAAATGAAAGAATTGAAGAACAGGAAAATCGAAGGTGAAGAAATTGAAAAATCAAAAATTGAGAGTTTATGAAAGTCAAATTTGAAAAAATAAAAAATCGAAAGCTTGACAAAATGACAATTGAAAAACAAAATCTAAAACCGGGAAGTCGAAAAATCGAAAGATTAAGAAATCGAAACATTTGAAAAATTCGAAAACTTGAAAAATTCAAATATCGAAGAACTGAACTGATAAATCGAGAAATCGAAAAATTTAAAATTTTAAAAATTAAAAAATCTAAAATTTAAAAATCGAATAATTGAAAAAATCGAAAAAGTAAAGTAATCGACACATCGAAAAATCCAGGAGTCAAAAATCGAAAGGTCGATGAATCGAAATATTGAAAAATCCCAAAACTGAGGTATCGAAAAACTGAAAAATGAACGAAAAACTGAAAAATGGAAAACCTGAAAAGTCCGAAAACTGAAATATCCAAAAACTGAGAACCTGAAAAGTCGAAAAATTGAGCAATCGAAAAATCCAAAAAGTGAAGTCGAAACCTTAAAAAAACTAAAAAATGAAAAATCGAAAAATTAATTGAAGAACAGGAATATCGAAACCACCGAAAGTCAAGAAATGTGAAAATCAAAACATCGATTAATTGAAAAATCGAAAATTTGAAAAATTCGAAAACATGAAAAACGGAAATATCGAAGAACTCAAATGAAAAATCGAGAAATCGAAAAATCTAAAATTTTAAATATTGAAAAATTAAAATACCAAAAAATTGAGAAATCTAAAATTTAAAAATCTAAAAAGTAGAACGTCGACACAACGAAAAATCCAGAAGTCAAAAATGGAAAAATCGAAGAACAGAAATATTGAAAAATCCCAAAACTGAACTATCAAAAAACTGAAAAATCCCAAAATTGGAATCTCCAAAAACTGAGAACCTAAAGAATTGAAAAATTGAGAAATCGAAAAATCAAAAAGTGAAGTCGAAATATCGAAACCTTAAAAAAATCGAAAAATTGAAAAATCAAAAACCTGCAAAATCGTAAGATCGAAAAATTGAATAATAAGTAAACTGAAAAATCCCATAACTGAAATGTCCAAAAACTGAGAAATTAAAAAATTGAAAAATTGAGAAATAGAAAAATCAAAAAAGTGAAGGTGAAAAATCGAAACCTGAAAAAACAGAAAAATTGAAAAGCCAAAAAACCTAAAAAATCAATTAATTGAAATATCGACAAATAAAGAGTTTATAAAAGTCAGAAATTGAAAAATCGTAAAATCGAAGAGAAAAACTGAAAACCGAGAAAATGCCACACTCTATTAACAATTTTGCCTTAATTCAAGTCGATGATTAAATAAAAATTAGTACCTACATCAAGTTTACATCATGGACCCAGTAAATTCCACATCACATAAAACAAAACGTACCTATATGCAATCACATCATGGCACATTAAATACGGTCAAAATCAAAATAATAATTCGAGAATAAATGTTCAAATTCAGGATGTAAGAAAATAATTCGAACGTAAGAAAATTACACATTAATATAGGTAGAACAAAATGAACATAGAATACACCTCTCACTTCGAATCTATGATGATATTAATTTGACTGATTTTAAGTCCCAAGACTATTTTAAATCTCGAATGAGAAGTGGAGAATGTAATAACTTTGTAAAAACAAACAGAATGTTTCAATACATCGTTAATTCAGTAAGTTGAGCCTGAATAAGTGAATTTCCGCCACGTATTTTATATGACCATCTGCATCAGTGGCGTTACATTGTACTAGAATCTTGAACAATTAAAAATTTCAACACGAACTGTGAATTTACAAACAGTGAAAGAAACAGTGCACTGTTTACTTTCGTTGAAGGGGGACTGTGGCATCAAATACTGTAGGTAAGCGAAGAAAAATGTTGCTGCCTCGGTGAGAATCGAACCACACGCCCCCCGCTAGCCGGGCCGGTATCCTGACCACTAGACCACGAGGCCGCTTATCTTTCACCGCTTACCGACGTGTCATTGTGCCGCCACAAATACGATTCATTTTTATTTAAATAATTGCTCTTTAATGAAATTACAAAATAATATTCTACATAACCAAAATGCATGTTTCAATCAGCACTGCTGCGCAAGAAACGGCTAAAGGACCTTTAAAAATCTACCTATGCATAATAAATGAATGGTTGCCAACGTTATGGAAAGAATTTTTCTTATTTTTTGAATTTTTTAAATGCGGTTTCGTAGCGTTGTTTTTTTTTGGCTCAGTGTGATATTTAAATTTTAAATTCAGAACACCACAGGAGTTATCATAAAAAAATAAAATTCGTAAAATCAATCGTATTTTTTTTTATTTTGTCTCAGATGCAACTTATATTAATTATTATTAATACAATATAAAATATAGGGAAGTATTAAACTTTTGCACAGTCTTGTTATTACAGATTCGTCGTCTAAAATTTATAAAACACAGAAAAGAATAAATAAATCGAACGTTTTTCGGTTTTAATTATTGTGTACATATTATTTTTTACCGAAAACCTTTAACGTAATAGTACCTGCTACGATAAAACTGATTTTCGCAAGTCACATACCCCATAAGAAAAGAGAGGGTGGGTGAGTGGGGCTAATACCTTCTGAGATAAAACTAATTTTGGCAATTGACATAACCCCTAAGAAAATAGAGGGTTATGTCATTTGCCAAAATCAGTTTTATCTTAGCAGGTACTGCAAACGCCCACCCACCCACCCTCTCTTGTCTTGAGTTTAAGGAGAGCATTCTTTTTGTTTGTTATTTTTGCAAAAAAAATCGAAGAAATGATATATACTACTCGCCGAAAAAATCGCAACACCAAGAAGTAGTGTTTTTATTTTAACTAAAGTTTGTGGGTGTCATTGTCTTAACAAAAGAAGTGCACCATAACATTTGCAGTTTAAAATTCGACGAACAACTGTAAAAAATTAATAATGTGTCGGTCCACCCCTTGCATTTACACATTCTGCAACTCGCCGTGGCATACTTCTAAGTAAATCATTGATATCCTCCTGAGGCAGGGATTCCCAGGCAACCTGGACTTCATGTCTAAGTTGAGCTAGAGTCTGTGGATACTGTGGTAATTCACCTAGCCTTCTGCCGATCATGTCCCACACATGTTCAATAGGTGACAGGTCCGGCGAACGAGGAGGCCAAGGAAGAATTTGCACTTGGGCATCTTCTAAGCACCTCAAAGAGACCCGTGCAATATGCGGCCGGGCATTGTCCTGTTGAAATAGGGCATCTTCGATGGTTTGAACAAACGGTATAACAACCGGTTCCAGGATTTCATCAACATATCGTTGAGCTGTCATAGAGCCTTGAATCATGACTAAAGGTGACCTGCTGTCATATGCAATAGCTCCCCATATCATTATGCCCATAGTTCGAGCCACATGCCGTTCCACAGAAAAGGCAATATTCCTTCGTTCTCCACGAAATCTTCTAACCCTTTGCCGACCGTCGTGCATGCCTAAACAAAAGCGGGATTCATCTGAAAAGACTACTGAATTCCACTCAAGATCCCAGCCTAAACGTTCGCGGCACCATTCCAAGCGTTGACGGCGATGTTCTGGAGTTAGCGGTAGTACCAAATGGGGACGATAGGAACGTAGTCCAATAGACGGAATGCGGGTGTAAATTGTTCTCATCGCAATCGGCCGACCAACCGCCGCATACCAGTCATCTGCTATCCTGCGTGTAGACACATGTCGGTTTCATACTGCCAATGTTCGTAGGTATCGAGTAGCACGTGGATTCGTGCTACTCCTGCGCCCAGAACCTCTAGCTCGGTGACCTCTACCTTCCTCGTGCCATGCTCGCCAGCATCGCAATACAGATGAAACATTTCGATCCACGCGAGCAACGATTTCCCGAAATGACAACCCTGCTTCGCGAAGTCCCAAAATGCGACCTCGCTCTAACAGACTTAGTTGTTGAAAATTTCGACGTCTTCGCACACGAGACATTGTGACAGTACTAATATTGTCAGATACCACAATAAAACACAAATTCCCATGGTGAACAGTAATGCAAAGAAATTATCAGTGGCGGAGAACAATAAGAAAGAAAAAATTTTATAAGCTTCAGTTTTCGGTAAAATCTGTTGTAACTTTTATCAGTACATTATCAAACATAGATACATATTTCCACAAAGTTTCATTAATAAAAAACCGCCACTTCTTGGTGTTGCGATTTTTTCGGCGAGTAGTATATAAGCTCTCCAAATATTTTGACGACTTTGAGATGTATTTTTCTGCGAATTGCATTTTCCATTTCTCTGTATAATAAGACTGGGATTTGGTTGATATTGGTGGTACTTTGTTATTAGTTAAACTAAAATCTATAAATATCACTTTTGGTGTTTTGTGAAAGAATTTGAAAAGATTTTGGAGGCTCCTGATAATTTTGGAAGAGTTTGAAATAATCTTGGGTTCCTCTAGTGGTTTATTAATGTCAAACAATCTTAGGAACTGGCTGTGTTTTCTTCAAACTTTGTTGGACGTTCTTGGTGGTTTTATTGTTGAAAGAAAATGAAGAAATCTTGGGGATCATTGGTGTTTTATTTTTGAAAGAACTCGGAATAATCTCGGGGGTCTCTGGTGTTTTCTTTCTGAAATTATTTGAAAAGATCTTGAGCCCTACAGATGTTTTACTTTTGACAGAGTGAAAGAATCTTGGAATTCCATATATTTTTTTCAGTATGAAACAATCTTCAAGACTCCTTGTGTTTTGTTTTTGAAAAAAATTTGAAAAGATCTTGGAGACTCCATTTGTTTCTTTTTTCCTTTAGAATGTGAAAAATCTTGCGGATTTAGGGTGTTTTATTTTTACAAGAATTTGAAAGTCTCGTGAGCTCTTGGTATTTAATTCTTTTTGGAAGAGTTTGAAGGAATCTTGAGGTTTCTTAATGCTTTTTTAGGACCTCAGGTGTTTTTTTTTTTTATATTCATCTGAAGATTTTTGTACTACCAATAAGAATATACAGTCATGTTCTCATCTCGTTCAGATGATAATTGAAATTTGTATCTATGTTATTGATTTTGTATTGATTTTGACACAACTCACTTTTATGTTGTACGGGATTTATGTGAGCAATACTGTATATCGCATAATATCATATTTTCTCTTTTTTTCTTAATTCTTCCCCATCCTTATAAATGGTTTATCTGTTATGATGGCTAAATAATAATATTAAAAATAATAATAATAATAAGAAAGCTTACGATTCTGTCCCTCATTCCTGGCTATGTAAAATTCTGGAATTATACAAAATTGATACTAAAATCTGCACTTTTCTCAAATGTTCCATGGAATTTTGGAAGACCACCGTCCAAATAACCTTAAATGAACAAACAATTCAGTCAGATCCAATAGTGATCCAAAGAGGAATTTTTCAAGGCGATTCTCTTAGCCCGTTATGGTTCTGCTTAGCAATAAATCCCCTCTCCGATATCCTGAACAGCTGCAATTATGGGTTCAATATAAGAATTAACAAACAAAGAGAAAACAGAATAAGTCACTTGCTGTATATGGATGACATAAAAATATATGCAAGTACACAAAATCAGTTAACAAACCTATTAAATCTGACTGAACAGTTTTCCGGTGATATTGGTATGTGTTTTGGTATTGAGAAATGTAAGACCCAAGCAATCAGAAAAGGCGTCCAACACCAAGTACCACATATAACCCAGAATAGCGAAATAATCGAAGCCCAAGAACAAAATGATACATACAAATATCTGGGTTTCTGTCAATCCTCCGACATCAATCAAACCAAAACGAAAACACAGTTGAAAGATCAATACCTAGCGAGATTAAAATTAATATCGAAGACACAGTTAAATGGAAAAAATTTAATGAAAGCAGTAAAAATACATTCTGCGTTCCACTGCTAACATATTCTTTTGGAGTCATTAAATGGTCCAAAACTGATCTTGAAAATTTAAACATCGCAACAAGGAAAATCTTCACACAGTATAGAAGGCATCATCCAAAATCGTCGATTGAAAGATTCTCATTACCAAGACAGAATGGAGGAAGGGGTTTCCAGAACCAAGAAAACTTATATCAGAGACAAATCACAGATCTGAAGAAGTATTTCTTGAAACGAGCAGAAAGAAATGAAATGTTTCGCACCATCACAAGAGCAGATTTGAACCACACACCCTTAAATCTGTCGAACACCGAAGAAATCCACACCCCCCACACAATAGACAAAATAATAAGTGGGCTAAAACAAAAACAACTATATGGAAAATTTTACAAAGACTTAGGAGAAACTCATGTCAACAAGAAGATATCATTGATTTGGTTAAAAAAATCAAGTTTGTATGCCGAAACAGAAGGATTTGTGTTTGCTATTCAAGACCAAGTAATCAATACCAAGAATTACAGAAAATACATCATCAAAGATCCGAATATAAGAAACCACTGCTGTCGCCTCTGCAAAGCAAAACCTGAAACGATCCAACACATAATCTCATCCTGCAGCATCCTGGCACAAACTGACTACAAAGCTAGACACGACAACGCAGCCAAAATCATTCACAAAGAATTAGCAACTCTTATGAACTTAATCGAAGATACGACACCTTATTACACTTACATTCCATCTCCGTTCTTTGAAAATAACAAATACAAATTATACTGGGATCGCACAATACTTACAGACTTAAACATTACAGCTAACAGACCAGACATCATACTTATCAAAAAACACACGAACGAAGCTATTCTCATTGACATTGCTATTCCTAACACAAACAACATTATTCAAACATACCACACGAAGATTTCAAAATATCTACAATTATCGATAGAAATGAAATCCATGTTGAATCTTAAAAAAATTTCAATTCTACCCTTAGTTATCTCTAATGTAGGTGTAGTCCCAAATAACTTAGTTGAGAATTTAAAGTCTTTGCATTTGAATGATTCAATAATTGTCAAAATTCAAAAAGCTGTTTTATTAGGAACATGTCATATTGTTCGTAAGTTTCTCGAACAGTCTGATCATGTCAGTCAGATTAGATTAGCACCAGTATAGGTCAGAGTAGTGTAAGTCACTTTCCAAGTGATTCGCGGATAAATGTTTTGTAGTTACGCTAGACTTTTGGGGATGGGGTGAGATTAGAGAATAATAGCAGACTAATTTGTATGCTGTAATTCTAGAATCTCAAAAGTTGTTTTGTTAATCTAATCAATGCATATCATTACTTGGTCTTAATACCCGTAATGATAGAAGTCTTGCCTGAATGCCGGTCATTTCCGGGTCAGTGGTGGGTCTTAATAATAATAATAATAATAATAATAAACCTTCAGGTTTTATCGTAGTTAATGATCGTAAGGATGACATGGACATGGCGTTCTGTCTTATTTTGGCATACAGGGTGATTTTTTTAACCTGAAACTTTAAAATATCTCGAAAAATATCCATTCTAAATACGAAAAAATATTTAGAATCGAAATTTCATCATTCCATGGGGGAAATATATTGGGGATAAGATTAGTCTCCCTAATCTTATCCCCAATCTTCGTTCTACGAACCTATGCATACGCTTGTGAATTACATTTGCAAAAGAAATAGCACGTTTTATGTAAATATTTACTTGAAATTCGTCGTCAAAAAAGTGTAATCATTTTGCAAATTTTGAATAATGGGGCAATTGTTACCTGTAGAAATGTGAATGCCTGTTTTATACGTTTATTTTGTTTTATTTCTTATTGTATTGTTTTTGAAATTACAAAAAAAAAAAAAACAAAAGAAAAGAAATAACACAAACATTTAATGTAAACAACACTTGTGCGTGAGTTGCGATAATAGTATGTAAATAGTTTCTTGACATGTCATTTTTCAGTAAATTGGAAAAATAAATTTTGTTTTAAGACTAATTTTAATTTTTTACAATGAAAACGCAGTATTTTTATTGCAAACGGATTTCAGATTCATATCCAGAGGTTTTCAGTAGGGAAAATCTACATAACTGAATTTCGTCTATTACAGCGTCATCTATCATGAATCGAAAAAAATGTTTCAAGCAAATTGTACATTCTTTTAGTCGTAGAATTCGAATCTGCACTAAAAAGTAGGGGTACCTGTTTAAGATTTCAAAGTTACCCCCCGCCCCACTTCCAAGGAGTATGACAGGGGGGCTAATTTTATCACCAATAAATTTCCCTCACGGAATGATGAAATTTTTATTCTAAATATTTTTTCGTAGAGTGCATATTTTTCGAGATGTTTAAAGTTCCAGGATATAAAAATCACCTGTATATTAATGAAATGAATTAAACTACGCTGTTATCATGAACTTTCACGCGTTCATGATAATGGGTGGTTGACTACAGTATTGAAATGATCTAATTTTTAAATCAGGACACCACAGGTGCCACAGTATTACAGCATACAGGGTGACTCTGAAAGCTTGGCGGAAAAAAATCCATGAAAGCTTATTGCAAGTGAAGGAAGGTTCCATTTTTTAAACTGGTGCCTCAGTCATTTTGATTTTTAAATGCATTAATAAGACTAGCATTTGTGTGTTCAATCCAATGTAAATAGTTCTAGTAGTGGGTTCCAAAACTGGGAATACATGAATAAGTGAATAACTATTAGGGTCAAAAAAATGTTGAATATTTCATGTTTCTACATGTTGTTCGTAATAAATGAATTATTCTCTGCTTTAAAATCGCGCGTAAAAATGTAAACTTTAAATTATCCAATAGCGCGACTGAACGGAATCAACTAGAATTTTCATTGGTAGAGCGTAGATTTCGAGTCGTTTGTTGGATCGCAAGTCGTAACACTCGTAACCAATTGCAGTGGATTTAGTAGTCGACACATGTGTGCATTTAAAATTGAGAGTTGTTATTTTTTTATATCAGACGGCAATAAAAGAGTATTATAAAGTCATTTCGTTCCATGAGATGATGTCGATTCATATAAAAATTTAAAAAAGCGGGCACGTCCCGATTTTCCGTTTCCGCACTGACCCTAATTTTTATCGACGAGTGTATTCGGCCTACCGACAATCTTGCACGTGCGCTGTAACCTGATTACGTCACAGGTTAACCGACGCCATTTGTTTTCAATCTCTCACGTAAAGGCGTTTCTTTGCATTTAATTTTGTAAATAGTTGTAATTTAAGGTAGGGACTTATAAAATTGGGTGGCAAAAGAGTAAAGTGTGACATTTTCTGTCATTTACAGCATTTAATTGGTGTCAGTCATGGGAGTCCAGGTCGAAACACTCTCACCCGGCGATGGTAAGTTTATCAAACAGCTTATTGACAACAAATCGCTAATAAATCATAATTTAATGAACCTATTATCGACCACTAATCGCCCCATTCAATCACTCAATTTGATTCAATTAACGCCTCCGTTCGAGACTTAATTAATATCAAATAGCGGCTATGCGGTAATCCCAATGACCTTGAAGTAATGAATATTTTTTATCAATTTGCAGGTCAGACCTTTCCCAAAACAGGTCAAACCGTCGTCGTTCATTATACGGGTACTCTACAAAATGGAACGAAGTTTGACTCGTCTCGAGACAGAGGCGTGCCCTTTAAATTCCGCATCGGAAAGGGGGAAGTTATTAAAGGCTGGGATGAAGGCGTAGCACAAGTAAGTTGACAGATGGGTTGGATATCAATTGTCATTATGATGTTAACAATCCTTGCGCTCTGATGCTTGATGTTACTAATTTCAAACTGATTTCTGGTTGAAATTGCTAGTATAATGAACACAATGATAATATGTAATGTATTGATTTGTTTTTAGTTAAGTGTTGGCCAAAGGGCGAAGTTGACGTGTTCTCCAGACTACGCCTATGGGTCACGTGGTCATCCCGGAATCATCCCGCCAAATTCTACATTAATCTTTGATGTAGAACTCCTAAAGGTTGAATAAAAATCTCATTGCAATGCAGTCAGATAGTCAAAATTCAGAAGTAAAAGTTAAAGTTACAATTTTTTTTTCTACTTAATAACGTCTTGAGTATCAGTTAGATTAACATCTCACTTCATGCTACAACATAGGAGCTGCTTGCTAAATTTCTTTTTTGAAATGTATGTGTTGTGGTGTCCCAATAAAAAAAGTTCATGTCAGGATACAATGTCTTATTCCTTAGAATATATAGCTTTATTTAGAATTCAATAAATAAGTTCAGAAACATCATGTTAGAACCTCTATAAAAATACATAACACATTTTGATAAACTTTCCAGTTAACAATAACCAACACTAACCAGTTTACACGAATATTGCTAAATACAACTGCTAAGCGGGGGATTTTAATAGAAGAATAATTCGGGGAAATTTTGTTCGTACGCAGGCTTTTCCATTTTCTTCTCGATTTCTGGCGGATTGCGGCGTTCGTTCGCGCTCAGCGACTTGAAAATTTCGTTCAGCTTATTCTGCAAAACATCATGCTGAAAAATCGAAGTTTTAAATCAGGCTTTGTTAAATAATTTCATTTTACTTTTGGCTGCGTCCTTCTGACGAGTTCAGAAAATGTTGCGGTACGGAATGTGTCGCTCAATTGTTTGCGTCGGCGTGCTTCCGCCTCCTTCCGCGTTTCTGCCGGTTCCGTCAATACTTTTTTCATGCTCTCAAAGGTCAACTCTTCCTCAGGTAATTTCTGGAAAACGAAAATAATTCATTATACTAAAAAATTTAAACAATTTAAAACGCGTTGTAGTCCGTTACTTATTTAAAATTGAAATTTGATTAAAAAATCCGGGTGGGAAATTTGAAGAATACTATGTCATAGTCATCCCAAGTAGTAATGAATGGACGTGGAAAAGAAAAGTGATAGGTATTTTAAAATATGTCAAAATTTAGTAAGTCTGTTAAAATTTCAAAAAAATGTGGCCGCAAATGCTAAAAGATAAAAAGAAATTACTTACTAAAACAAAACTTAGAAATTCATCCGCTCAAAAGAATATAGCAATCGCGGAATAATAATGAAAATTCCCGGTTTTAACTAGTTAGAATAATTCAAATCTGACACGAATATTTTTTGTCGCACATATATACTCACATTCCCAAAATAAGGAACTGTTTCTCAACTTTCTTTTTTCCACAATAGCTTTGTTAAATCTCAATGCTGATTAAAATTATCTATGATCAATGTAATTTTTTTCCTTAAAAGTCGAAATATGCAATAGTACTGGTTCTGCTTAAGATTAAGTGAAGTGCTAGTGAATTGACATTTGCTTTAGTACATAAACATTTAATTGCTCAAAATTTTGTATTTTTATTATTGCAGCTAGTTTTTTTACCTCTTATCGATGACGCGATAACATTTAAAAATATAATGGCAAAGGTAGATTTATTCATTTTATAATTTTATTTTTACTTTCCTGCTATAAGAAGACATATATCTAAACGTAAGTTTGTGTTACCATTAGGCTATCATAGATAATGAAAATAATTAGTTTAGTACACCTATTTAAATTGTTCTTGTACACAACACTTTAAGCTATAAATAAAAGGTAAACAATTGCCATTGTTCGTACTTGTTTGAAGCGTAAATAACACAACTACCTTTGAGGAAGTTCCAGAACAGAACAGTGCAAGTGATGCTTTTGTAGCTAATGAACAACTATTTCTACTACAATGCTTGTTTGGCAAAACTTAATATCGTTCGACAATATCGATTGGGTCTTTGCTAAATAACTTAATTTTAGGCGATTGACATTTACGAGAAATCCGAAAGCTCTTATTATAGAACATGCGGAACTTAATTATTTCATTATGTTGCCATTATGTTCGAGCTAGTTTATTTAGACATCAATCTGTCATTATTAAAAGAACAAATTAGTGGAGTGTAGTAGTAAAAGTTTCTTTTGTCGTTTTCAAGAACTTACCATTGCAGTTAGAGGTTTCTTGTTGTAGGTAGTTTTAAAAATCTTAAATAATGTAATCAGTTTCACTTTAGCTTTTACCCGATTTGACACCGTTCTTTAAAATAACTTCAACTTATAACTGCAATATTTTGTAGTTATTTAGTAGTGTCGGGTTAGTTGTTTATGTAAACGTATCCACAAACGCAATGGTTCTTATACGAAAGAAGCTGATATTATAACGATTATTGTATTTCTACTTTGTTTACATTTACCATTGACTTTCCTAAAATATTAGTTGGTAAAAATAACTACTTACCCGGTTTAATACATATTCAATGAAATATAACACGTTAGTTTATTGGAACATTTTTCGTGGTTGGTAAGGTCAAACGTCTAGCTAAGATCAAAATCAAACCTGCTATTAGTTGACCCTTCACTGCCAATAATTGATTGACAAGATTAGTACAATCAGAAAAACAATAAGATTGTATTACAGATATTTGTCTACGTTTTGTTCAAGTAACAGTCATTTTCGTTATATTGATGGTAATTTTAAATAGGTATCAATTTTATGTTAAACATGTTCTAATGATCCAAATTCGGTCTTTGAAGCCGATTAGCGTTAGTTGCAAGGCAGTTCTGTATAGAAAACGAATAAACCCTTTTTTAAAAATAAAATAATTCGTTACACTGATAAAAGTATTGTGATGATTTCTTTTTACTTTCCTAGCGTAGACGAAGGAAATATTGCAATCTGTATTTGTTCGAGCGTATTTCAAGCAACTCAGATTTCAAAACTAACTTCAAGCTGTTACAGTATAAATTTCAAGGCGGAAGATTATGAACTGGTGAATTATTAAAAAAAAAGTTTACACAATCTGATAATGGTCATTTAAAGTATCGATCTAAAATTATTTTCATGTAACACTATTTTTACAATTTTATTCAAAGAGGATAAACATGATATCAGATACAGGTTGTTTAAAAATCCTCGATTCTACCATGTTTAAATATGGAGGTCTGGCATTTCACACTAATTTTTTAGTTATCTTGCCAGATAAACGCACCAAAAACTAAAGAGTTTTTTTACCACTTATCCACAGGGTGACTAAATTTGACAACTGTCAATTGTATAATTTTTTTTTCATATGGAACCTGCTTATTTAGATTGAGTTTTTTTTGCACTATTTGTTTAAATTTATTATAATAATTAACAATTTACAAATTTAATCGCTTTTAAACAAACAACTTGTTTGTATTTTTATACGTGTTTTAAGATAAGGTGACTAAACAGGTTTGTGTACAATTTTAAACCTATCATTATGTTCTTTCACAGAAATGTAAATATTTTGGAAAATACTAATCGAGTTCATTGGGCGACTGGCTACTTTTATATTTTCTCGACGTGTCATGATTGTGTATGTGTGTCTGTCTGCCGTCTGTCCAGATTTTTATTAGACACAATCTTCGAAACCACCGCACCGACTGTTGTCAAATTTTATATGTATGTTAAGAATATCCTGTAGATGGTAAAACGCTAATCAAAATTTGTCTAATCATCCCTATCACCAATGCAATATGACATACCCTCAAAATTTTTCACAATAAGTAGGACCTACATTTTATAAAATAACATACTTATGTACTTGTTTTTTATGAATTTGTTTTCAGATTTTTCCCGAAGCATTCAAATTTTCGCAAAAAACCGAAATTGTATTGCAATCTTTTCTACGAGTAAAGTTACTATGGCGTAGCGTGTGTCAAGCTTGGTTTCAAACATTTGGATTTTTTGTTTCTTATACTATTCCTGCTATTATCTACATTTTTTGGAAGAAAAACCAAGTGTGTTTAATTAATTAATTAATACACGGGATTAGTCACTGAGCGTGCGGAGCTCGATATCTCATTAATTAATAATAATTATTAATAGAAAAAAAGTCAAATATCAAGGTTGTGGGTTTTTTGAGGACTATACTCTGTTCTGTTTTGTTGTTAATTGGTGCGTAATACACAATTTAGTTTTTTTTTTAAATGAAACACCGTGTATATTTTATTTTTACATATTCTCCTTAGTCTTTATATTTTTTAAATTCGGTTGCAACGTTGCACCTTATTCCAATTTTCTTGAAATTTTTTGGCAATAGCAGGGTTCGTAAAAAAATCTCAATAGGGTTATTTTCAAAATCTGTTACAATATTTTGTGAAAGGGTAAATAAAGGTACGCTTTTTGCTTCCCGAGCGTAAGCAACGGAAATATTGTAATCGAGCCCGTCGGCGACGAAGATAGGTCTCCGGTTTCCGTCTGTCTGTCCGTCTGTCTGCTGCCCGGATTTTTATTAGACAGATAATCTCCGAAAGTCTTGGACTGATTGTGAATGTCTGTGTACTGTACAGTACTGTGTCTGTGAGTAGAATGAATGTAGTTTATGACTCCGAATTGAGTTTTTTCCTGAAACGTCCAGATTTTGGAGAAAAAAATCAAAATTTTGAAACATTTTGCAATTTCATTCCGAATCTGCAAAACCGAATGCTTTGAAATCTTGCAGATGGTTTACAGTTATGATAAGCATGGTAAATTTTTACTCAAAATGTATTTGCTCATCCCCCCCTAAAAAATTGATGACGTCACGTCAAAATTTTGCTGAATAAATCCTATCTTAAATGTGCAAAATATGATGAGTCTGTAGTCGTGATTTATCTATCATTCCATTCATATTTTTTGGATTTGCATATACAGGGTGACTCAAAAAAATTTATGAATGCGTAAATTTATTTTATTGCTTTAATCAAGAATTGCAAAACTGAATACTTTGAAATCTTGCAGACGTTTTAAGGTCATTGTAAGCATGGTAAATTGTTGATCAAAATAAATCTGTTTATTTTCCCCAAAAAATTTATGATGTTATCTCAAAATTTTGTCGAATAAATCCTATCCAAAATGTGCAAAATATGATGAGTTTTTACTTGTAATTCATCATAGAATTCATATTTTTTATTGATTAAATTAAGAACGAATGACCTCATTTTCCCAAAAATGTTAAAATACAAACATCTTTATTTAATAAGAATTATAATAATGATGTTCAGAACATTTTGCGATTGTAGCTTACTAGTTAATTGTTTTGATACTCTATTTCGAGGAGACGAACTCATTCAAATCAAACTAATTTTTTTTTTTTTCAATAAGCCATCATAGCAATCACAAAAAAATGAGAAAGATGTCAATGCCAAATAATAACAAAATTGAAAAACTTAATCTCAATTTATTTTAAAATGCCCCGCTAGAAAATGTAATACGAAAAAAGACATAATAGGCATGCAGTCGTCACGATTCCGACAGCGAGGGAAGTAAGTCTAAACTCTTTAGACGAATTTTTGTTGTGTTATCTTCCTCTATTTTCTGTTCTCATTCTTCATATCTCATTTAAAAAAGGTAAAACGTCGCATTAAAAAAAAAAATAAAATAAAATAAAATGGCAGTAATAAAATACAGGATGTTCTATTTGAAAAAAACTGAAATATCAATAGTTGAAAATTGTAATCATTATTTTTTTCTAAACACTGTGTATAAAGATTCAATTTTATTTATATCACAACAAAATATTTTAACAGATTTTGAAAATAACCCTATTGCGATTTTTTTGTCAACCCTTCCATTGCGAAAAAATTTCAAGAAAATTGGAAAAACGTCGCACGGAAATTTCAAAAATAAAATGAGGTTATAAACAATTAATCAAAGTCAATTAATAAGATATCTAGGAACGCGCCTTTAGTGACTCACCCTCTACATATATGGGCTGGTTCTTAATATGTGGTAAAAACTTGGAAAATAACAAAAAAGTTCATATTAACATATGTCCAAAAATATATATTTTTAATGCCACGGGGTGTGTAATAATAAGACTTCGGCTTAGCGGAAGTGATGTTCATTGCCGTCCGATCGCCAGCGTTATTGCAGTCGTGGTGTACAACTTTGCGAATTCTTAATAACAATTACTACTTTTTCTAGGTTTTCTTCAGTTATACGAGTTCTCCTAGATGTTCAAATGCTTTAAAAATGAAAAATGACTGTTCAACATCACAATTTTTGTGATGATCTTGATCAGATAAATCCTGAATTGAATTTATCGCCTGACGTGGCGCCGTCGTATTTAATATTTGTCTGATTAATTCCCCATCACTTCGGCTGTGCTTAACTCTGGCAATAATAATAAATGAAGAATTTTTACAGAAGTAACAATTTAGAAAAACAAGCTTCTAATAGCTGTTGAAAATGGCAGTGGTTACTGTAATTCAATTCGTTTTCAAGTAATGAGTAATTGTAACGAATTATTGCTTTTTTGAGTAATTCAGTCACTTTTGCAATTACTAATTTTAACCCAATACTCAAAAATATTGTTTTGTTTTTCTCTACGAAGCGTTTACCTGACCTGCTGGAATTATTATATCTGGTTCGTCCCCACAAAGACAAGATTAACCCAGTAGGGAGTTAAAATCTAAAACGAGTTTAGAACAGAATTTGTTAAGAAACCAGGTAACCAAGATAAGACTGATTTTGCCAAATGATATACCTTCTACCCTTCATTTTCTTAGAGAGTAGGTCATTTGCCAAAATTAGTCTTATCTTAGTAGGTACTAACCCCGCCCACCCACCCTCTCTTTTCTTAGAGGCTATGTCATTTGCTAAAATCAGTTTTATCTTACCAAGTACTAGCCCCACCCACCGGCCCCTATCTCAGAGGTTATGTCATTTGCTAAAATAAAAAAATACTATAATTAAAAAACTGATAATATCCTGAAATTTGTTTTTAGGCCACACAAGTGGCTTGACTTTTTAATGACATTATGAGACAATTTTGACATTATTAAGAAAAAAAAAAGTTCTTGTAGTCTGAAATTTCAGGAAGTCAGGGATATTTAACAAGGTTCAAGCAACTTTGTATGTTTCGTTTATACTTGAGCAGTTTATTATATGTAGTATGCCTTCATCAAAATAAATACTTGAGGATTAAAAAAACTACCGTATTATCTCTGGTATAAAGTGTATTCCAAAAATAACGAAGGAAAAAAATAAGATTGATTAAATTTAACTTTCTTTCAACAAATTAACCACGCAAATTGTTTAAAAAATATCCACATCTGCCCAGAAATTCCTTCTAGTTTATGTGCTTGCCTTCAAATTAAAAAAAATAATATCACCACTAATATTTCTCACTCCCTGATGTGCCTTTTTTAATTTTTTTGACAGTATCATCTTTCGACAAGAAAACTAGTGTCAGGAGGCAGAAAATCAAGGTGTATTATAAGGGAGGGGTGGACACGTGACTCGTTTACTAAGTGACATATCAACTGCTAGCACTACATTTTTGCTAACTAAAACTAAGAAAACCATTATAACAAAAATAAAAGTAGGATTAAAAAAAAAAAAATTACAATAATGACGATCAAAAAAATGTTTTTATGTGCAAACATTTTTTTTGCTTTCATATCGTTCCTGCACAATTTTTCAAATTTTATTCGTCTTCCTTCAGTTCACTTAGGACGACTTGATAAAAAAGCCACAACGGCTGTTATAAATTACCCTTAAATTTGTTTAGGTTTTCTCATTAGTACTTGATTGAAACATCTAATTTTTAACTCCACAAAATTCTATAAACATAAGCTCTTCATCATTTTAAGGGTGAGTACATATAAACTTCTGTCCAAGTTTTTGCCAAAAGTATACGTTCAATTGTAATAAACTTCACACCTTTGAAACGAGCGTAAAAACCCTACCCAGACTGCTTTTCCGTTTTTTAAATTTTGTTGTCAAAAAAAACTGCAACGCGTTAAAATTGTGATGAGTATGAGATAATTTGGTTTTCGCTATTTATGGATCAATTTTAAATTTTCAAAAAGGTACATTAGTAGAAATTGTATTAAAAAATCCATTGCGCCTTACAGAAATAAAATATCTTAATACATAAATAATTGAGTAAACAGGGGTAGAATATTTAAAATTTGATTCTACCGCATGAAATTTCCGGTGTGGGACGGTAAATTAATAAAATCAGAACGCGAACATACAATTTCCCACCACAAGACAAAAGTTAATATACCTTTAATTACTACTAACTTGTTTAAAAATATTTAAAAAATTCCAGTCTTTCTCGTTAAAACCAGTTCTTGGTTACGTTTACTGAACTATTAACTATCCAAAATAACAACAAAAATAAACAATAAACAAAGGTCAACCTAGCCGCAACCCGCTCGTCGAATTCATCATACCAAAAATAAAACAAGAAGAATAAACTGAAAATATACCCTTTGAACTCCTGGCGAACTCGATGCACTGTCGACTTCCTGGTTCGTGTTCATCTCAATAATGCTACCCCTCGCATTCTCGATCCAACTGTTCCTCTGCCCGCCGACGACCACCCCCGGTCCGCCGGCGCCATACGGTGACGTCTGGGCGAGTCTGGACGGATCCAGACCGCCACTCTTCACGTTCTCGCAGACGGCCATCTAAACCGACAGCTCAATACATCACTCTCAAAACACAATTCAATTCAGACTTACTTGATCCACTAGCAGATGGGGAACTTTATTGGCGACTTCGCAGTTTGCCGGGTAGTGAACCAGCAAATCTGGCAACAAATGGGGTGCTTCTTGTTTACGAGCATCCACGATTTGATTCGCGTAATCAAGGAGAGGTTGGATACTGACTACACTTGGTATCAACACCAACAGGCTTATGACGAGGGCGTGCAAGTTGAATTTCTGACTGTTGGATAACGACGTGCTGTTTAAAGCGAGACTCTGAATTCTGGAATCGAAAGTAAACGAGGTTTATTGCCCGGGAAGAATTACGTAAAATTGCACATTTCACATTTCATGTTGAAACAATGGTCACTAATTTTGGTTTAAATATGGTTTCCGTAGCGTAATGACATGACAAGCAAATATCTGAGGTTGTTTCCTCTGCGAAAGACAAGGAAATACTATAATTATAATTTTGTATTGAGAATGATGTGCTTAATGATTGCGTATAATTACAGAATTAATATTTTTAGGACAGGAAGAACAACTATTTCTTTTATATCTTGTAGAATGTTATTTAAGTGAGTTGTATATTAAATTTTTTATAAAGTTTTTCGAGTTTCATAGTGTAGGTATAAACATTTTGAAAAATTGTCATAACGTCGCATTTTATTTTAGAAATTGTAAAAACCAAATCAGAATGGCACTTGGTTTAACATTTCAGTGCATTATTTGTGTTCAGAGGTATAACTACAAACGTAAAGTGAACCGGATTTATTGATTGTAAAACGGCTGAACATTATACAGCTGTTTGATAGTTTCGAGAAAATTTCACTTAAAAATGCTTTATGGTAATGGTACTACGATTTCGATAAAAAAGCTTTTTCTTTTGTCCAATATGAGAATGGCCAATTTCATGCTTTCTCGACGTCTCATAGCTTCTAGAATATGAAAAAGTAGGTCTTTTTTGTCAATTTTATTATACACATAATCACTAAATCTACTGAATTATTGTAAAAAATACAGGTGTATTTTAAGAAGATTATCATCTCCACCAAAAAACTGATGATGGTCTCAAAATTTTGAGAAGTAAATTCTTTTAAAATGTGCAAAATAATATGCTTCTGTACTTATGACTTATTCTGAAATCACCAACACGATAAATCAGAATTCATTAATTTTTCTCCTTCGGAAACTAGATGACGTCACTTTAAAATTTTATTAAGTAAATTTTGTTTGAAATTGGAACCGCTTACATAAATTTTAATTTGTTTTAACTTTTTACTTCCCGAGCGTAAACTAAGGAAGTAGGTATTGTAACAGGGTCCATCTGACGAATGGATACTTTCATGTTTTCACGACGTTTCATGACCCCTAGAGTACGAAATTATAGGTCTCTAGAGTTTTTGTTCTTAGACTTTTGAATTTAATTATGTATCGTTGAGTTGGTGCGCCGTTTTCTAAACACCCTGTATGTATGTTAGGAATATCGTATAGACTAACTAACCAAAATGTATCTAATCAGTACCAGCAACAATGGGATGACCTCATCTCTAAATTTTACCATAATAAATGTTATTTCAATTTTATAAAATAACATACTCCTCCGCTTGTGGTTTATGAGTACGTGTTCAGTTTTTACCCTAGACATCCAGATTTTTGGAAAAAAATCAGAATTGTATAACATTTTACAATTATTTAACTTTGAAATGACCTCTTTTTTTCTTAACATAAATAGCCATCTTTTCACAACAAGAAATTTAAAACATGGTTAAAATGGTACATTTTTGCAAGGAAGTATCGATTTTGAAATTATGGGGCGGAGCTCTATTCCAAAATCGATATTTCCTTATACAAATTTTCCATTTTAAACATGTTTTAAGTTTCATGTTATGAAAAAAAGTATACATATATTAAAACAAAGAGGCAAAATGTAAGCCCGCCCACCACCCTATCTCAATTGTAATGATTTTTTTTATTCGCCGTGAACAAAGGGGGCGGAGCTTAACTGCAAAATACTTATTTCTTTACAATAAGTTAAAAACATGTTTTTGAGTATCGTGTTCGAAGAATACTATGTATATTAAGAAAAAAAAAAGCAAAATATAAACCCCGCCCACCCACCCCATCTAATTGTGATGATTTTTTTTTTATCTTAGAAACTTAAAACACGTTTAAAATAGTAATTTTTTGTACGGAAATATGGATTTTACAATTAGGCGCCGCCCCTAGGTCTGCCAACGAATGAAAACTTCAATCAAGGCAAGTATGGGTGGAGCTTAATCTTTGGCTTTAATTTTTTCATAATATACATAGTATTCCTTGAATAGCACGATACTCAAAAACATGTTTTTAATTTTGCGTCGAGAAATAAGGATTATGCAGTTAAGCCCCGCCTTCTTGGCTCACGACGAATAAAAAAAATCATTACAATTGAGATAGGGCGGGTGGGCGGGGCTACCTTTTGCCTTTTTTTTGTTAATATGTGTAGTTATCTTTTCACAACAAGAAACTTAAAGTATCTTTAAAATGGTAAATTTGTATAGGGAAATATAGACTGTGCAGTTACGCTCCGCCCCACGGTCTGACAACGAATGAAAAATTCATCACAATTGAGATCGAGACGGATGGGTGGGGCTTCTCTTTTGATTTTCTTTTTTTAATTAATACATAACACAATTACTTAAGAACATATTTCACATGGGTTCATAATTTGTCGTAGAAAAATAAGGATTTTACAATTAAGCTCCGCCCCTCGGCTTACGACGAATAAAAAAAATCATCAGAATTGGGATAGGGTGGGTGGGCGGGCCTTATATTTTGATTTTTTTATTTTCTTAATATAGCCAACTTTTCACAACAAGAAACTTAAAACATGTTGTGAAAAGAAGTCTACACGTATTATAACAAAAGGGCAAAATGTAAGCCCGCCCACCCACCCTGTCTCAATTGTAATTATTTTTTTTATTCGCCGTGAACCAAGGGGGCGGAGTGTAACTGCAAAATACTTATTTCTTTACAAGAAATTAAAAACATGTTTTTGAGTATCGTGTTGTTCAAAGAATACTATGTATATTAAGAAAAAAAAAAAAGCAAAATATAAACCCCGCCCAGCCACCCCATCTCAATTGAGACGATTTTTTTATTCTTAGAAACTTAAAACACGTTCATAATGGTAAATTTTTGTAAGGAAATATGGATTTTGCAATTACGCTCCGCCCCTAGGTTCGCCAACGAATGAAAACTTTATTATTATTTAGATCAAGGCAGGCATGGGCGGAGCTTAATCTTTGGCTTTTTTCTTCATATACATTGGTATTCCTTGAATAACACGATACTTAAAAAAGTCTCACATTATAGTTTTTTGTAGAGAAATAATAAGGATTTTGCAAATAAATTCCGCTTCTTTGGCTTTTGACGATTGAAAAAAAAATCATCACAATTGAGATAGGGCGGGTGGGCGGGGCTTATATTTTGCTTTTTTTCTTAATATACGTAGTCGTCTTTTCAGAACAAGAAACTTAAAACATGATCAAAATGGTAAATTCTTCTAGACAAATGTGGATTTTGCAATTAAGATCCGCCTCTCGATCTGACAACGAATGAAAAATTCACCACAACTGAGAATCGAGATTGGGGCGGGTATGGGTGGGGCCTAATCTTTGGCTTCATATTTTTCTAAATATACATAGCATTCTTTGAACAACACGATACTCAAAAACATTATTTTAATTTTTCGTAGAGAAATAAGAATTTTGCAGTTAAGCTCCGCCCCATTCGCTCACAACGAATAAAAAAATCATCACAATTGAGATAGGGCGGGTGGGCGGGGCTACGTTTTGCTTTTTTTTCTTAATATGTGTAGACTTATTTCGATAACAAGAAACTTAAAACTTGTCTAAAATGGTAAAGACAAACAGTAAAATTCACTTTAACAAAATTACCTTAGAAGTGCGCTAAACTTCAGAGTGATCATTGTTTTGTGGTTTCTAAGTCAAATTGTAAAACAAATAAATTACATATTAGCAATTTTGATTTTTCTTTTCAAAAAACTAAAATGTGGGTCGAACATTAACAGGTATAGAAGCACATTATTTTGCAGATTTGAAACAGAATTTGCTTGGCAAAATTTTGAGATGACGTCATTAAATGTTTAACGGGAATGACTATACCATCTAGAAGCCATTCTTAACATACATCGAGAACAATATACTTCACCTTAATTGTTGTCAAAGTACATGCTTCAGTAAACAAATTTGATAAGAATAAAAAAATAACCCCCATTTTGAAATATGGTCGTAGCATTTCTAGTTTCGGCTGAAGTGAAAACAACTTCTCTTTTTAAATGAAACTACCACTTCTTTTTATTTCTTGTAAAGTATTTTCTAAATAAAATAACACAAAACAGAGATCTGATGTCAAATGTGCTACCAACCATTATAGAATATCCCTAAATAAATTTTATCTGCAGATTTTTAATTAGCAAACAATTTTCTTAAATAATAAATACATAAATAAATAGGCATGACATTTCATACAAAATATTAGGTATTTTTAGTTTTGGAAAAAAATCTGCTTGAGAATATTCTTCAAGCAATTTTCATTCATTAATAAGAGGAACATTAACATGGAAATAAAATTTCGAATACCCGGTATGGATTTGAAAATTCTACGTGTTCATCAAATTTTCAAGAATTAATTACTTATGTTTAAAAGAATCAACTATAAACGGAAAATGATAGTATACATTAGATTTAGGTCATATTGGGATAAATAGAGGAATGTTAACCTGATGCTCAAAGGAAACTACATATTTGTCGATTTTTTGTATGATAATCATTTTCACAAACCGTTGCCGCGGATCAAACAGAAATCTGAAACTTTTACTTTGATGTTTAAAACCTTGTTAGCACATTTATGCGCGTATCTGACACTGGAAATAAATTTTAATAAACATTCGAAAAAATAAAAAAGCAATCAAACAAAAACCGATACCGATAGCTCTTCTTTGATTGCGTTGATACTTTTCCACTTTTTAACTTGAAAGAAAAACTCTCGTTCTGTCACGAAAACAAGTTTACAAGTCGCGACTCTACAAAAACCGCTCACTTCCTGGAAAGCAATAGGAATGACACTTCACGTCTGGCGACTAGAAACTTACCCTAAAACCAACTGCAACAAGTCAATAACTGTCTCAGTACTGGCTAGCTCGACGCACAACAACGCCAGCGTCGTGTAGACTACCTCCACGTTGTCTGGTGTATTTGTGTCCATTTGCAGGCTAGTGTAGAGAGCGTCGTAAATTATGGGTCCGTGCTTGTTGATGAAAATGAGGTCGGGTCTAGAGGATTTTTCCAATACTAAATCCAATTCGGTCACGTTTACCCTGCGAAAGAAATAATGGTTTCATGAAGATTTAGTATTCTAGTAGGAAAAGCCACAAAGGTCAAAGTGACAATTGAGTAAATAAAATTTAATCTTACAGTGAAGGATGGTAAATGTTAACGTTATAAAGTTTTATAGGGATCGTTAGTTGGTGTTAAACAAATGTTTCACTTATGTGAGTTCTATTATACCTATACCTACTACTCTCATAAGTTGCCTACATTGTCTTTGTCTAAAAAATGATGATAAAGATTCGATTTAGTTTAACGACAGAAATATTAATATTATTATGTGAACAAAACAATTAGTTATAAAATCAATTTTGGACGTAAAATAGCATGCCTTTGCTAAATTCAGGTCGCTCGATTTTGATCTAAGTCGTGACACATTCTAACGGAACTCAATTATATAGCTACGGAACTTAAAATCACTGCAATTTCATTTATAACTTAACACCAAACTTCCATTTTGAACATACGAGTCTCCTTAAAAGAAAAAAAAGTACAATTTACTAAGTTTTGTAATTAAAGCTTGGTTCCGAAGCTATCGTAAGACAGAAAAACATAGAGAATTAGAGTTGGCTTTGAGCACAGTCCACGGAAAATAATATGGTGTATCTTAAGGAATTATACATTACATTTGCATTAAAATAAGTAAAGATATAGCAACTACTTTAAATAAATTGAGTTTAAAAGTACGTAATTCTCTCCGTTGCGAAAATAAAATCTGCATACTGAAATTGTTGTCAGAAACGTTTACTGCGAAGCGTTCACTTCCGCGAATTGTGTCTACAAAACAACGGATAAATCTTGAATACTCATGAATAAATACTGTACAGAGAGTTACAGCGTCAAGAGAGTGATATTGATATTACATCAAACGATTCTATTTACGCTACAACAACTTAATTATTACGTTGCGATGTAATTAATGGTCTTTCCGAGAGGTCGAGAGTAGCAGAAATGGCAGGCTTCCAAAATCAATTTCAACTGATGTTTTACCATAGACTGTGTGGCGCTACGTTGATCTAAAATAAAGACATAGTCCAAAACCCGGCAACAAAAAAAAGTGTCACAATTAGAGTTCGAATATGACGATTATTAAGTGATTGAAGACTGATATTTTGCATATTTCGGTTTTTTGCATTATGTAACTATCATTGCATATTTCATATTATTTTCCTTGTTTTTACATATCTTGCACGTTTTTTAATTTTTAACAATATTTATTTTATCCCTCTTTAAATAAATTTAGATTACTTTTTTCGCATATAAATAGCGTGTTTTCTCGTCGTTTCATGACCCCCAGAGTATGAAAAAATAGGGCCCCGTTTCCGTCTGTCTGTCTATCGTTTTTAGCTGGCATGTGTGTTGAAATTTGGTATATAATCTCCGAAACAACTCGCCCGATTCTTTTGATAAAACACTAACAAAAATTTCTCTAACCATCCTAACTAATAATTTGATGACGTCATTTCAAACTTTTGCATAGTAATTTTCAGTGGTTGGAAGTAATGCATTATTGTAATTCAATTCCTTTTCAAGTAATGAGTAAATTGTAATGAATTCCTTAAAAAAAAAGTAATTTGTAATTGTTGTTGTTGTAATTGTTCCAATCACTGTCAATTTTATAGAGTAACATATCCCTGTACTTGTGGTTTATAAACCCACCTTGATTTTGTTTATTATTATAATTTTTATCATTTAATTCGTCTGATAGAAGCGCTGACTTTGCATATGAAAGACGTCGGTTTCGATTTCAAGCTTTTTTTGCTGATCAAATCCAGGAGGGTTCACTTCATTTTTCTTATTTAAATTTTATTATGGTAAAACTCACTTGAAACAACGCACAGCATATTTTTAGCTGTACTTTCACAGTCCACATATATCTTTATTTCAACTTGTAAAGAGCCTGACAAGTATCTGAATGCAGTTTTTATATCGTAGACAAATTATTAATCTACTTATAATAACTACTCCCCTATTAAATTTAATGAATATGTCGAACAAAAATCGTTAAGACAAAATCTTCTTCTATTTTCTGTGCTTTTAATATTGGTCAATATATTTTTTTTCCATAGGTAGATTTGTAATTGTAGATATTTAGTTTATTATTTTAATTTCGATTATGATCGAAGGGTAAAAACAGTATAGTAGAATTTTACGTTAGTTTCGATAATCAAGCAACTAACTTTAGAATATGTTGTATATTTTATATGTTGGTACAAATGTAACAAACGTCTGATACAGTTGATCAATATTCAGCAAGCGTCAGAATCAGATAAATATAAAATGAAGTCTGTGCGACTAGCTTTTATTGTGGATAATCGTAGAGCGCTTCGCTGCTTTACTTTCAATTGGATGTTAATATAAAGAACTTAGGTTTTATGAATCTTTTTTTTTTAATTGAGCCTAATTTATATTAGAATTGACTTAAACTTCAACAACAAATAAAATCTGAAATTTTTGTAAAAAAGGAGTAAAACAATCGATTACATTAAAAATAGCTGCTTTGTAATAGTTGTTAGAGCAATTTAAATAGGGCTAAATGTGTGCATGACGTCACAAGTAGATCGTAGAGCTTGATAAATAAAATTACAATGCTTATCGGTTACGAGATATTCGATCAAAAGCTGTTTTTCTGCTCTGATCGAATATGTAAAAAAGTTAGTAAAAATAGGGAACGACACAAACTCGCAATCGAGACACGTTAAATAAAAGTGCTAATGATGTTTTGCATGAATATAGCTGAAGTATTTTATCTCATAATGTGATAGTGGTTTGAAAAAATTTTCAGAATTTCTTTATTTATTGTGCTCTGTCACGTGAACTATCGTTTTTAATTTCTGAGTTAAAGTACTTCCTAAAAACAGGTTCATTTTACACTTTTCGGCTTGAAATGTAAGACGTGGAAAAAGTCGTTATGTGAATCAGTTATTCATGTAATTACTAAAACGTACCCTGAACCGAACACGAATAGCGTGTTCTTTTCTTATTAGAAATAAAACTATCCTTTTTTTGGTGAGGCTGTAGAACTTGACGGGCGAATGCAGAAGTTCGAAGACAATGTAGACGAGCTACAAAAAGTTCCTGTTCCTCAGAATAAAATACAATTTTTTTCGTATCCAAGAAGGAATGAAAAGAAAAAAATTGCAGTATTTTTATTTTAATACATCTTTTTATGAAATGACGCATTTCACTGGTAAATACTTTGCTGTATGGTGTTATACCGAGAAAGTAATAAAAAACTGATCAGGGGCAGCAATGGATCTTTGAACATTTATCTTTGATGGAATTTTCTTGTCAGGTTACCGTCGATTTGAAAGTGCAACCATCAGAAATCCATGGCTGTGTTTGATCGTGTTTTGTGTTGCTCTCTCGGTATACAAATGTCCTACAAGTGCAGCTGTATGTTTTTTTTTTAAGATTTAAATAGAATCAGCACTAGTGTAAACACTGTAAACCTTCTATTGTAAATATTTGTCCTGATTTGAATGTTTAAGGCGTGAAATTGCATCTATCAAAAATTCATGGTTGTCTTTGATGGTGTTTTTTACACAATACACACTATCCAAAACACTGTGACAAACATTTTAAAAAATTTGTGCTTTAATTACTTTGTCTCTTTTTTAGGGGAGAGATGCGATCGTTCGCAAAACAACCCCATGTTCTTTTTAGGGGAGAACACGATATCCGTAAAAAACCCCATGTGATGGTCAGGTCAGACTCGCTGCCGCTGGGGCAACGGGCCAGAATTGGCAACGTGTTCTCGCTTCCCTTTACCCTTTAAATCATAAGAGACATAATTCCCACGTGAAATGTAGTACGTCCAGCCATCTACTGGGCAACAGTAAAAACAAATAATGGTAACAGAGTTCTTTTTTTTTAACATAAAAACCCGATAGATGAAAAAATTAAATAAAACTCATTTTATAAGTATATAACGCTTTGGTTAAATGCAACGTTACTATTGAATAACTTTGTAATTAAAATTTCCTTTAAGATTATCGTGCATGTTCAATATAATTCACTCATCCATCCCCTACAAGAAATATATGATTCATATCAAAATTTCGTTGAAAAATTCCTATTTGAAATGTAGAACGTCGCAACTTACAAATTAAACCACATTGTTAAATTAACACGTACGGATTATGCTAAGAAACTTACTTTGAAATATCAATTTTTTCAGACATTACATAACGAGCGTTTTAGAAATTTTAATAACATACTAGATTATGGCTCAATAACTCTGGAAAACTGATGGGGGTCATCATAAAAAAAATGATCGAAGATTATTTCGACAGAGCTTAAAACCTCCGTCACACTGTGCTAATGATGTTTTGCATTATTCGGATGACGGTTTCCTTTCTTTAAAACATTTGGTTTATTACAAATTATCATAAATAGTCAGGTCAGGTCAGGTCAGGTCAGGTCAGAATTTAAGGATTTTTTAGGAATTTGAGGATTTGAGGAAGTGAGAATTTTAGTAATTGAGGATTTTGAGGATTTTTTAAATTTGGTGATTTAGGATTTTGTGGAATTGATGTCTTGAGAATTTTGAGGATTTGAAGATTTGGTGATTTGACGATTTGTGGATTTTGAGGATTTTCATGATATTTGGTATTTTGAGGATTCAGAAAATTTGAAAATTTTTTGAATTTAGTTACTATAACTTTTGAAGATTTGAGAATTTTGGGCATTTTTGGTGATTTGAAGATTTTGAGGATTTAGTGATTTGAGAATTTGAGGATTTTAAACTCTTGGGGTTTTGTTGAGTTTCGTGCTTTGAAGATTTTAACGATTTGATGTCTTCAGGATTTTGATGATTTAAGTATATGGTATTTGAGGATTCTGAGAATTTGAGGATCTTGACGATTTTTTAAATTTGGTGATTTGAAGCTTTTGAACATTATAGGTACTTGAGGACTTTCTTGAATTTGGTAATTATTATGGTTTTAACGATTTGATGAATTTGAGGGTTTAATATCTTGAGTATTTTGAGGATCTGAATATTTTTAGGACTTTTTTAATTTGGTGATTTGGGGATTTTGAAAATTTAATGTCTTGAAGATTTGGAGAATTTGAGAATTTTGAGTATTTGAGGATTTTTAGCACTTGAGGATTTTGATGATTTGAGAATTTGATAATGTGAGGATTTTGGGGGTTTGAGAATCTGAATATTTCGAAGCTTTTTTGAAAAATTATACAATTGGACTTTGCGATTTTTTTTTTACGAGAACCCCTATAAGTTAAAATAAAGATATGCTGCGCGTATATTTCAAATGAGTTTTTCCTTTACAAAATTTGGAGAGATGCAGTATCATGTTAATAATAACTATATTGTATTCCCAAATTTTCGAGAAAATGGAGTGAGCAGTTCTTGATTTAATTAATACAGTAAATCGACTCATTCATTAATTTCTTTAAGCAATTCTGCACATTATTTTATTCGGCAAAGTTTTGAGATGACGTCGTCAATTTTTTGGGGGATAAACAGATATATTTTGATTAAAAATTTACCATGCTTACGACAACTTTAAAACGCCTGCAAGATTTCAAAGCATTTAGTTTTGCAGTCAAATTTAAATCTGGATGTTGGCGAAAAAACTCAACACGGATTCAAAATTCAAAAAACCCATTTACTATGTACAATTTTGAGGTGACGTCATCACACTGTTATGTTTGGTTAGCCTTGTACCATCTACATGATATTCATAAACACATATAAAATCTGACAACAGACAGACAGACAGACCGACAAGGGAGACTGGATTACTTAGCTTACGCTTAGGATGCAAAATGGGCGGGCTGTCCGAACTGCAGTGGATTTTTAATCCTCGACCTAATTGCGGTTCAAAATTTTTTGACTACCTGGTATCTTATAATCCCTCACCGAACTGCGGTAAGCAATTTTCTAAATCATTTAAATGATGATCAAATTAATTTAATATCCACAATTCTGAATCACCAACTGAATAAAAATTTAGTTAATAACATGGACATACTATTTATATCAATTTTCAAATAACTTCACTTTCTCTATTTTTTGTTCTTTTTAGATATTTATTGAAAAACAATCCGTAGATCACATACTTACATAGATTTGTATAATCACTAGTTTATACTTATTGGTTAGTAAATTGTTATTGATCTATGCTGCTCCGAATGATATAATTTCTGAAATTGTTAATTAAAATCACCGTAAACTATACCTAAATATTATCTTATTATCTACAATTATGACATGAGATTAGCAAATTTGTAGCTGACCCATTTCACAAAATTGTACCTTGAAATTTCTTTATTTTTGAATTGAAAGATTATACAGGTGACACAGTTGTGCCCTGCCCCCTAAGCATGAACGGAAATGTACCGCAATTCGGTCTACTATATCTGACTACCTGATACTTGAGCAAAATTTTTACTGCAATTCGGTCAAAATTATCAATTTATTTGGTTTACTAGTGACGTCATTCATTCTATTCGATTAAAAAATTGTGTTTTTAAAAAATACAAAAAGAGCGGATCTTCACAATCTTATGACTCATTTAAACGTCTTCGCTCCAAATCTAAAGCACTTATTAATTTTGCTTAGAAAAATTACTTATCCGACTTAGAACAAACCATTTCTGTTGATTCCAAAAAAATCTGCAGCTTTATTTAAAGCAAAAAGGGAACAACTAATAGAATTCTAGGCCTTACGATCTATGAAGGTAATGAGTTATCTGATCTGTCTGAAATTGTTGACGCTTTTGCAGACTTCTTCGATAGTGTGTTTATTGGTTATAAACCTAGGAAGTACTCTCAGTTCATTTTTGACACCAATTCTAATATTTCTATTCCACCGTGCCGAATTACTTTTGAAAATGCTTGCCAAGGTAAGGCTGATATTGCCAAATAACATACCCTCCAAAAAAATACAGGATGGGTGGGTGGTGCTAGTACTTGGCAAGATATGGACTGATTTTACCAAATGATATACCCTCTACCCTTCAGTTTCTTAGAGGGTATGTGATTTGGCAAAATCAGTCTTATCTTACTAAGTACTAACCCCGTCCACTCGTCGTTCATTTTCTTGGCGAGTATATCATTTGCCAATATCAGTTTTATCTTAGCAGGTACTAGCCCCGCCCACCCACCCTCTCTTTTCTTAGGGATCTCCCTTGCCAAAAGCAGTCTTTCTTAGCAGGTACTAGCCCCGCCCACCCACCCTCTCTTTTCTTAGGGATCTTACTTGCCAAAATCAGTCTTTCTTACAGGTACTAGCCCCGCCCGCCCACCCTCTCTTTTCTTAGAAGAAAGCCAAAATCAGTTTTATCCCCGCCATCTCTTTACTTAGAAGATATTTTATTTGCCAAAATCAGTCTTATCTTGGCAAGTATTAGCCCAGCTATTTGAGCAAAATTTGCACCCCCCTTTGTATACCAACAAAATGACGATTATTAGTTTGGTTTACAGCACACAACTAAAATTCACTCACTCATGTCATACACAAAGTCAATATCATTTTGAAAAAATAAGTACTTCTTATTATTATCATACCTACCGTTGAAATGGTTGCATTTATTAATTATACCCAGAACGTTATTTTTGTATCTCTAAAATTGTGTTGGTCATGAAGTTATAAATCACGTTATTACTGTGTAAAAAAAAACCTAAATGGAAGACAGACGTATTCTTTAAATTTCAGTGTGTCGTCAAACATTTAAAATTTCATTGGAATAAAAAACACGATCAAAGGCAGCCATGAAATTCTGAAGATTTGTCTTTGATCCAATTTTTATCTTATCAGGTTACGGTCACTCTGAAAGTCTGAGCTTAAAATGTCACATTAGACAATTTTTTAGCGTTTTACATCTACACGATATTTCGAAAACACATACAAAATATGACAATTCGTCCAGTAGTTTCGGAGATTGAGTCCAATAAAAATCGAGACACAGGCGATAGACAAATGGAAATGAATGACGTAATTTTTCGTACTCTAGGGGTCACAAAACATCAAAGAACTTCCTTCCTTAGGTTACGTTTGGGAAGAAAATGGATAGAGGTTATGGTAAAACTTTATTTTAGGAGTTTGGAGGTTCTTCTATTTTTACTTCCGTCGACCGACTCTCTACTTTTACGTTTTCTCGACCTTTCATGACCCCTGCAGTTACGAAGAAATAAGTCTCCCGCGTCTGTCTGTCTATCTGTCCGTCTGTCTGCCGTCCCAGATTTATATTAGACAGATAATCTCCGAAAGTACTGGGTCGATTGTTTTCAAATTTTGTATTTATGTTAAGAATATCATGTAGATGGTAAAACGCTAATCAAAATTTGTCTAATCATCCGCATCAATAATGTGATGACGTCATTTCAAAATTGCACATAGTAAATGGGTTTTAAATTGTATAAAATAAGATAAATGTCGAGTTTTTACCCGAAACATCCAGATTTAAAAAAAAATCAAAATTATAAAACAACATTTTGCAATTTATTTTATTGAATCTGCAAAACCAAATGCTTTAAAATCTTGCAGATGTTTTAAAGTTATGATAAGCAGGATAAATTTTTAATCAAAATATATTTGCTTATCCTCTCCAACAGATTGATGACGTCAGCTCAAAATTTTGCCGAATAAATCTCTAAAATGTCCAAAATATGATTGACAATTTATACTTGTGATTTATCATTCCATTCATAATTTTTGGATTTGCATATACAGGGTGCCTCACAAAAATTAACGAATGCGTGAATTTATTTTATTGATTAAATCAAAAATTGCAAAACTGAATACTTTGAAATCTTGCAGACGTTTTGAAGTTATTGTAAACATGGTAATTTTTTAAGTAAAATGTATCCGTTTATCAATCCCAATGACCTTGACGTCATTTCAAAATTTTGCCGAATAAATCCTGTCTAAAATGTAGAAAATATGATCAGTCTATACTTGTAATTTATCATTGCATTCATATTTTTTAGATCAGCTTATACAGGGTGAATCCGTCAATTTATTATTAATCAAATTAAGAACGAGCCACCCCATTTTCTCGAAAATGTGAGAATACGCTCGTCTTTATAACAATAAAATAATGATAAGGTAAGAATTATAATAATAACATTCAGAATATTTTGTTCAATTGGCGGTTATGAGATAAACTCATTGAAATCAAACAAATGTCTACGTGACATTCTTCCGATGTATAAACATCAACATTTTAAACATTACGCCTATTGCTCAGGTAGCACTATATGCTTGTGATGCTGGACCATTGGGCCCCCGAAGTTAAAGGACCCCTTGTGGCCTAAATGTAACGGAAAATAAAATTTGTTTCTAATTTGGTTATTACAAAAATACGATTTTGTCTTCAACTGACCGTTTGTTGACACATATGATCTCGAGATTGTGCACAATGCAAAATTGCATGTCCGGGCGTTTCACTAATTTATTACTTGCAGCCAGGCAGCCACTGCACAAAGAGCTGCCGCCTGAGTTTTGTTTGCACTATCGTTTCTCTTCTTATTTTGCTTTTTCGATAGTTCTATAAAGTATACCGCAAACTTTTGAAATTATTGCCTTTGCATTAATATTTTTTCGATTTGTTTATACAGGGTGATGCAAAAAAATAATAATGACTCAATTTATTTTATTTATTAAATCAAGAACTGCAAAACCTAATGCTTTGAAATCTTGCAGATGTTTTGAAGTTATTGCAGCCATGGGAAATTTTTTTATCAAAATATCTCTTTGCCCCCCGAAAAAATTAATGACGTCATGTCATAATTTTGCCGAAAAAATACATTTTTTACATTTGCATGAATAAATTAATCTATTTTATTGATTAATTCAAGGACGGTTCACTCCATTTTCCCAAAATTTTGGTGTGTGGGGGGGATATAATATGTTATTATTAGTATTACTGCACCAACCCAAGTTGAAATACGTGATCTTTACATTTACTTTAGCATTGCATATTTACATACGTTTATTTCAACTTATGGGGGTTTTCAAAAAACATAAAATCCGCAAAATCAAATTTTATAATTTTTTTAAAATGCTGGATATGTTTCATTCTACTTCAGAAGCGAGGGAAGCTCTGTCGACACAACTTTCGACCAATTTTTTTCAACGAAATATTTGCACAAGAAATTATTGTGACTTGTGATAGATAACGAGATGGTTTGGTTCGTGAATATGTTTAATTTTTCGAAAAACTCCAGACACCTAAAATATAAAGTACAAATAGCTAAAATCACACCCATTTAGTCGGTATAGAAAGAAGTAGAACCCACTGATAGAAAATACGTTTGTTTAGATAAGACTAATGCATGCCCCACAAGGGATATTAAAACAACCGGAAGTCAATTATTTTGTAAATAAAAACGATTTCTGACCAAAATTCTCAATTTTTTAAATAAACTTTCAACAACATAATACACTGTTGAAAGCTGGAAATATGTTTTATTTCAAGACAAACTAATAAAATACTTGCAAAAATAATTTAGAACAGTTTTACAATGGTGAATGATATACCCATTCGCATTATTCTACTTTTAATAGTTTATATAAAATACGATGGTGGCGCCACTGTTTCTTTTAAGGACGACAAATTAAAAATGTTACAAACAGGCGAACATTCTATTTAACAAATGAAAGTTGTTGTCAGTTCCAGTGAAACAGTTTGTTTCTCTGTTCTCACCCTTGTTACCTATATAAATAACTCAATAGTGTTTACTGTATTATTGGATATGTCAAATAAGCTGATATTTCGTCTAGGTAATACTTACGTTGGTTTAGACAACTTCTCCAAATTGTGATGCCTATCGATCAAAGTGTGCAGAATCTTCTGTACCAGTAACCTCATATCCGGATCTGGTGCTAACGACATCCTCAACAAAGGTTCCAGGAACGAAACCGGGAATGTAGCATTTAAATGTATCGTTTGGTACTTAGTACCGACTGTTAACAAACTCTTCAACAAAATACTTTGTAACAAATTATCCGCTGGCGTATGATTATCCACCAAAGGAAATGGAATCTTGTTCATAATAAACATCATAATTTCAATTTTCTGGTAATCAGGCAAATGATTGGCAAATTCGCCCAAAGCATTTATTAACGCCTCTTGATACTGCTTTTCTTCCGTCATACTCGTGCCATGTTTAACCGAATCTCTCAAATGACTCAATAACGAATTGATGATTTCTAAAACAGTTGGTCCCACGTTTTCTCCGGCAGCTATGGCAATAATTTTCGACAAAACTCCGGCAATACTGGTACGTATGATTGGACTAGATTTGACGTTTTCGTCCAAATGAGCCATCAACGTCTCCACTACGGTGTACGAATACTGAGCTTGTATAGAGAACATGATTATTCTGAACGTGTGAATCGCAAATTCGTTCGAGTTCGGATTGCTGTCTGGCGCCCAAAGCTTATGCAAGTCGAAATGTTTTAAAACTGGTTTGAGTACGGCTCTGATGTGACCGAAGGAAGCCCGTCCTACTAGCTCTCTCATACAGGTTTCGGCCAACATTGGAGGATCGGTTTGATCCTCGGGAATTGACTCTGTTGTGTCGTTGAGGAAACGTGCGTTCTGCATGTTAAACAATAAGCTGGGTACGATTTTGTCCATATGGACCGGTTCCCAAATGTTTTCGACCAACTCGTCTGATACAGTTTTGCGAATTACTGCTTGCAGACCTTTAATGCCTGCTATTCGAATTTGGTCGCCTTCGCTGCTGTGACACATGGCTGAGAATTTGCTTACGAAGAAATCGTATCGGCGGTGATAAGAAGGAGTATCTTCTTCGATATTCGCAAATTTGACAAACTGAAACAAATAAAATTAAATTTAGAAATAAATTCAATCAACGTATCAAATATTTATAAGAAGAAAATTTCTTGTTTTCTAGTACAATTCGTAAGATAAATACTGCAGAAAAAATGTCTTCCTCGCTTTTGGAAGCGCGATGAATGTAAAAGTTTAGATTTTTTTTCCAAAATCTACACACTGAAAACATGAGTGGATGAATAAACTAAACGTACAGAAGTATATTATGTTATACATTTTAAAAAGGAGTTTATTTACGAAACTTTTGAGGTGATGTCATCAAAATTTTGGTGGGGATGGATACACAAATTTTAGCTAGTGATATATCAAGCTGATGGTAACCTCTAAATATGTGTTAAATTTCAAGTAGATTGTAAATTCTCTTATGCAAATTTTGATTTTTTTTCCCAAAACACGCATTATATTTTGTAATCAGTTTTTTATTTTCTAAGATTTTTTTTGTACCGTTTTAATTTTTTCCCCAAAAATCTACGTCTCAGGTAAAAAATAAAGGCAGATTAATAAATCACAAGAAGTATACTGTTACATAAAATCTAAATACAATATATCTAGCAAAATTTTGCGGTGACGTCATCAAATTATTGGTGAAAATGAAGAAAAAATGTTTGGTTAGGATGTGACTATTTACATGATATCGTTACAGTACATCCATAATTCCAAATGTATGCCCGCCCACCCGCCCTATCTCAGTTGTGATGTTTTTTTATTCGCTGTGAACCAAGCGGGCGGAGTTTAACTGCAAAATACTTATTTTTTTACAAGAAATTAAAAACATGTTTTTGAGTATCGTCTTGTTCAAAAAAAGGCAAAATATAAACCCCGCTCACCTACCCCATCTCAAACGTGATGATTTCTTTTATTCTAAGAAACTTAAAACATGTTTAAAATGGTAAATTTTTGTAAGGAAATATGGATTTTGCAATTAGGCTCCGCCCCTAGGTCTGTCAACAAATGAAAACTTCATTACTTGCTAAGATAAGATTGAATTACGTAAATGACACCCTCTAAGAAAATAGAGAGTCGGTGGGCTTAGTATTTGATAAGATAACACTGCTTTTGGCAAATAACATACCTTCTAAGAAAATAGAGGGTGGGTGGGCGGGCTTAGTACTTGCTAAGATAAGACTGATTTGGGCAAATGACATATCTTCCAAGGACATAGAGGGTGGGTGGGTGCTCTTAGTATTTGACCATATAAGACTGAGTTTGGCAAATAACATATCTTCCAAGAAAATAGAGGGCGGGTGGGCGGTGTAAGTATTTGCTAACACAAGATTGATTTATGCAAATGACATACCTTCTAAGAAAATAGAGGGTGGGTGGGCGGGCTTAGTATTTGATAAGATAAGACTGATTTTGGCAAATAACATAAACATGAGTATAAGATAATTGTTTCCATTCAGATCGGATAAAATCAATCAATGAAAAGGAGAGCGGGTGGGTGGGCGGGGCTAATTATTTTCTTCTGTCGAGTGGAAGTGGAAACTAATAATAGAATCAAAGATGTGAAAGAGTTAAAAAAAATCAAAAATTAATAATTATTTCTTTCTTATCCACGTATAAAATTTCATAGAGAGCTATTTTGACGAAACTGTAAAAATTGCTATATTTCAATTAGCAATTTGGAAAAACGGTAGGAATTTCAGAAGAAACGAAGCCGAAAATGATTTCTGGATATCGAAATATCCAAGAAAATGTTTTCAACTAATTTTCATATATAATAGTTGAAAAATTGTCGAAAATGTCAAAAGTGCAAAAATCAGTCTTATCGTATCAAATACTAAGCCCGCCCACCCACCCTCTATTTTCTTAGAAGGTATGTCATCTGGCTAAATCAATCCTATCGTAGCAAGTACTAGCCCCGCCCACCCGCCCTCTATTTTCTTGGAAGGTATGTCATTTGCCAAAATCAGTCTTATCTTAGCAAGTACTAACCCCGCCCAGCCCCCTCTTCTCTTTCTAACGATTAGTTTTATTTCATTAAGATTGAATAAAATCAGTCACTAAAAAAGAGACAGGGTGGGTGGGCGGGACTAATTATGTTCTTCTGTCTAGTGGAAGTGGAAACTAATAAATAATAGAATCAAAGATGTGAAAAAAGTATAAAAAAGCGCTATATTTCAATTAGCAATTTTGGAAAAACGGTAGGAATTTCCATAGAAACGGAGCTGAAAATAATTTCTGGATATCGAATTTATGTACAAAAAAATACATATCTTCAACTAATTTTAGGATATAGTTGAAAAATGGTCGAAAATTTGAAAAGTGCCAAAATAAGTCTTATCTCACCAAATACTCCGCCCATCCACACGTCATTTGCCTAGCTTAGTCTTATCTTAGCAAGTACTACCCCCGCCCACCCCCCCTCTTCTCTTTCTAACGACTAGTTTTATTTCCATTCAGTATAAAATCATTAATTTCATTCAGATTGAATAAAATCAGTCACTCAAAAAGAGACAGGGTGGGTGGGCGGGGCTAAATATGTTCTTCTGTCTAGTGGAAGTGGAAACCTTCTGTTTCGTGGAAGTGGACACTAATAATAGAATCTAAGATGTGAAAAAAGTATAAAAAAACGCTATATTTCAACTACCAATTTTGGAAAAACGGTAGGAATGTCTGGATCTCAAATTTACAAGAAAATATTTTCAACTATTTTAAGGGTATAGTTGAAAAAAGGTCGAAAATTTGAGAAGTGTCAAAATCACTCTTATCTTATCAAATTTCAAGCTCCGCCCACCCACCCCCTATTTTTTTAGAGGGTATGTTTTTTGCCAAAGTCAATCTTATCTTAGCAAGTACTAGCCCCACCCACCCACCCATTCTCATTCCAATCACAAATTTTATTTCTGTTAAGTTTAAGCTCATTCATTTCATTCAGATCCCATAAAATCAATCACTGAAAAGGAGAGAAGGTGGGTGGGCGGGGCTAATTATGTTCTTCTGTCGAGTGAGAGGGACAACTAATAATACCGAAAATGACTTCTGGATATCGAAATCTATAAAAAAATGTCTTCAACTAATTTTTGGAAATGTTGAAAAATGGTCGAAAATGTCAAATGCCAAAAACAGTCTTATCTTATCAAATTTATCAATTGGACCTCGACGATTAACAAAAAATCATCACAATGGAGATAAGGCGGTTGGGCGGGGCTTATATTTTGCCTTTTTTTAATATGCGTAGTCGTTTTTTAAGAACAAGAAACTTAAAACATGTTTAAAATGGTAAATTCTTCTAGACAAATATGGATCTTGTAATTAAGCCCCGCCTCTCGATCTGACAACGAATGAAAAATTCACCACAATTGAGAATCGAGATCGGGGCGAGTATGGTTGGGCCTAATCTTTGGCTTTATTTTTTTCATAATATATATAGTTTTCTTTGAACAATACGATCCTAAAAAACATGTTTTCAATTTCTCGTAGAGAAATAAGGATTTTGCAGTTAAGCTCCGCCTTCTTGGCTCACGACGAATGAAAAAAAATCATCACAATTGAGAAAAAGCGGGTGGGCGGGGGTACATTTTGCCTTTTTTTGTTACTATGTGTAGACTTATTTCGACAACAAGAAACTTAAAACATGTCTAAAATGGTACATTTTTGTAATTAGGCTCCGCCCCTCGGGCTTACAACGAATGAAAAATTCATCATGATTGAGATCGAGACGGATGGGTGCGGCTTTTCTTTTGTTTTTTTTTTATTAATACATTTAATTTTCTTTGTATAACACGATTACTTAAGAACATATTTGACATGGTAATTTCTCGTAGAAAAGTAGGACTTTACAATTAAGCTACTCCCCTCGGCTTACCATGAATAAAAAAATCATCAGAATTGAGATAGGGCGGGTGGGCGGGGCTTATATTTTGCCTTTTTTTCTTAATATACATAGCCATCTTTTCACAACAAGAAACTTAGAACATGGTTAAAATGGTACATTTTTGCAAGGAAATATGGATTTTGTAATTATGGGACGGAGCCTAATTGCTAAATCGATATTTCCAATACAAATTTTCCATTTTAAACATGTTTTAAGCTTCATGTTGTGAAAAGAAGTCTACAGATATTAAAACAAAAAGGTTAAATGTAAGCCCACCCACCCGCCCTATCTCAATTGTGATGATTTTTTTTATTCGCCGTGAACCAAGGGGGCGGAGGTTAACTGCAAAATACTTATTTCTTTAGAAGAAATTAAAAACATGTTTTTGAGTATCGTGTAGTTTAAAAAATTCTATGTATATTACGAAAAAAAGCAAAATATAATTATACTGTGTTTTTCATACACCACAACATTTAAATAATTTTAAAATAGAATTCATTGAAATGACGTCATCAAATTGTTGGTGAGGATGATTAACCAAATTTTGGTGAGCGTTTAACCATCTACATGATATCCCTAACATACATACAAAATTTGGCAACAGTCGGTCCAGTAGTTTCGGATTACGATAATTTTTGAGATGCTATCAATATGTTAATAACCTCATGCATTTTACAGTGTTTGCATAAAAAATAATGTATGATATTCATGTTAGAAATGATTTTATTTTATTCGTGTGGCTGGTTCCCAAAATTTCCAAAGCCACAAAATAAAATCTCACTTTTAACACTTATACCATAAATAACTACTTTTTTTTTCAATGAAATTGAGATGACGTCATCTAATTTTGAAAGGGATAAGAGTACAAGTTTTGGTTCACGTTTTATAACCCAGCTTATAACAAAACACAGTTAAAATTTCATACAGTGATCAATTCCATTTTCAGCAGACGTACAAGCGATACATAGATGGAAACAAAAAACCAGAAATTTTATATTCTGTAACCTGTGAAATGGGAGCCTTGAATTCGTCAATTTCTCAATTATTTGAAAAAGTGGAAGTCCGAAATTTAGAATAATTAATCCACAAAGAAACGTATAAAATAGACATACACGTCCAGCATTAATCACCTTTACTTTTTTAGGAAATGACGTCAACTTGTTTTATCCAGTGTTTAAAAAAAAAAAGTGAAGTACTACTTCGTTTAATACCTCATCTATTTGAAAAGGTAGAAAACTGAAATTTGGAATGATAAATAAACACAAAAAATGATACAAAATGAGTACAGCTTCGTTTGATAAAGGGTTTAAATAGAATACTTTTGTATTTTTTCAGTACGAATTTGTCTGATAAAAAAATTTTAAGTTGACCTCTCAGTTAACTTATCCCACGATAATGTTCTTTGAAAAAATAAAATTTCTTCAATCTACGCAAAAATTCTCTGAAAGTAATAATCGACACCGGAATTTCTAGAAATAACACTTTTTTTTAGTATCGTGTTGTTCAAATAATACTATGTATATTAAGAAAAAAAGGCAAAATATAAACAATAGCCCCTAGGTCTGCCAACGAATAAAAAAATTCATCACAATTCCGATGGGTGGGGCCTAATCTTTGGCTTTATTTTTTTAATATACATAGTATTCTTTGAACAATACGATACTCAAAAACATGTTTTTAATTTCTCAAAGAGAAATAAGGATGTTGCAGTTAAGGTCCACCGTCTTGGCTCACACGAATAAAAAAAAATAATCACAATAGAGATAGGGCGGGTGGGCGGGGCTACATTTTGCCTTCTTTTCTTAATATGTGTAGACTTATTTCGACAACAAGAAACTTAAAACATATCTAAAATGGTAAATTTTTGTAGCATCAACTTAAATCTTCACTTTTCTTCTACAATCTCTTTAAAGAAGGCAAAAGTTGAACATTAAAGTTACTATCAACGGCAACTTGGCAGTTTATAAATGGCAATTTTCAGCTCTAAATCCCACTTAAATCTTCCAACAACTTTCGAACGATGACTCACACAGACATATTGATTGAACTCTGCGAACTCGTGTGCAACAAAATATTGCATTAGTGATGAATGTACTTTTTTAATGGAATCTCTAAATACATAAAACTTAACAAATTGGAATAATCAGAATATTTTTTAAAGAAGGATGCACCTAATTTTCCCGAAAAGTGAAAGTATGGGTAGATGTAAATCTTAGGAAATTATACTGTTGTTCCCATTTTACTATATGAAAATCTAACCAGAAAGATGTTCCTGGTAACGCAATATTAGAAAATACCAATTTTCGCAATATCAGAATATTTAAGTGTACAGACTTCTATTTGCACCCATTTGTCAAAGTTTTCCAATATAACAAAAAAAATTTAAATCAGTTTTATCCAAAAATTCGCAACAATTATAAAGTTTGTCACGTTTTTTAAAGAAGGTTTATATAATATTTTATCACTACATCATCACTATATAAACATTTCTAAACTCAATTTAATATACAAATTTATAGAAATTATGTTTGTCACATTAACATGAATGTTATTAAATCATAATAGGCATTAAACAAAATTCTACTCAGTGACGTTAATATGTTCAAGCAAGCACCTTGTTTACACACAAAACATACAGACGAATTTATAGAACTAAGACCTGCCAATTTTTTTCAGTTAGTTGATTCATGATTTAACTGTTCATAATACTTCAATTGTGTAATAGTTTTTAAAAAGGTGCATACATCTGTATAAAAATATAAATGTATGGTTTTTAAACAGCCAAATTAAATGAAGATAATGAAAACAATGATGAAAATATTTTATGAAGTTCTTACAGAATGTTTTACTAGTTACAACAACAAAATGCTCATAAATTTTCTAGGGCCTGCTATTGTTGACATGTTTTGTAATCAAGTCTACAGCACAAACACTGATGTATTTAGATACTGAACACAAACTTTATGAATATTGCTTTTTCTTAATGAAACATAAAGGTTCAATATTACTCTTTGTAGTGTATTACAATGGTACTAAAATAAAAATTCCCAGTATACAATACATCCATAATAAGTTTTTTATATCCATGTTTGATCAATATAGTCAATATTCAATATTAGCCATATAGTTATTTATTGCATGCCAACATCAAATCAATTTAATGTATAAGTAGATATAATCAGTGTAATGAAAAAATTATTCAAATCAGTATCCAAATAACATTAACTAAGCAAACGCTTCAATGATCCTTACCGACTGTGTTGCCAAAATCTGCAATTCTGGTTCAGTTGATTCCAACAATTTCTGCACCATCTTGAGAAAGCTCTCAACAAAAAGATTTAAGGTGGGTGCATGGCAAGCCAACAGAAGCTGATCCATAGCTTCCATTGCGATAATAACGAATCCATACCGCCTTCTGTAAATATCTCTAGCCGCCCTCTGGTACATATACTCTCCGATCCTATCGAGTTTCTCTGGAGAACTGAGGGCATAAAATGTGAGCTTCTCCATGTTACTTTTAACGAGTCCATCCTGCGGGTAGACCGGGAATATATTGTCAACAAATCGCTTATACCTTGGCCTAAATGCGCTACAACACCCGCAGCAGCCTGAAAACAGACAGTCGATTAAGAAACTCATTTTCGTTGATAAGAAAGTGATAAGAAGCAGCTCGCTTACCATGACACATTTTAGTTTAGTTTATTTATCAGAAATTATTGAAAATATAAATAAGATTAGGGATTTGACAAGCTGACAACTGATTGATTGTTATCTGTCAGCCGCTGTCAAAATGTTGCAGGTCAGTGGTGGCGGCACCTGTTGGGTCGAAGGCGAACGAGGTGCGATTATTTTTGGTGTGAATAATTTAAAATACCGCTAAAGTTCTCGATTCAAAAAATTTGGTTTTTGGTACTTACAGCCAGCGTCCGTGCATTTTTGGGCGAAGGTGTCGAGGACTTCTCTGATCTCAGGAGCTTCGAAACAGCACTTTATGAAAGACATTTTCAAAAAAAAAAAATACTGGTTGTATTTCGTTTAATATTCACTGAAAGAATTGCGATAAGTCATCACGGCAAACAGAATTTGTGAACTTTGTGGCGTCGTAATAGCTAACATCAAAGGTAGATAATTAAAGGAGCTGAAGGTTATTGCTGTTTTATGACTGGCGGTTTTCTTTAATTAAATTATACAGTAATGAGTATTGAAACAGAACTTATGTATTTTCAAATGTTAACGATCGTGGTATCTACAGGCTCCTCTTCTATGGTTCTTAGACATTATGGCTGCGTTGTTTTGGTAACGATCGACTTGAGACATCGAGACGCCACAAGGACATGTTTACAGGTCCGGACTGCACAACCATCGACTGTTATCACGGTACTAAACCCTTTTCGCTTCTTTTTATCGTGCGCGCATGCCAAAGCAAGCTCGTGATCGCATGCCCAGAAAGAGTTTTACATGGAAATTACACGCTGGAGGAAACTGCGTGACTCTGAAAAACCGAAAAAGTTCGGGCTATGTTTCGGCTAATTGTGTTAGAGCGTGAGTAGAGTTTCCGGACTACAATGTAGGTTTTCAAAGCCTTTTTTTTAACGAAGTGACCTACTTTTTCTACCATTTGCCTTTGTTGCTTCTGTTTCAAAATTCTAAGGCCTTTGCACACCTATTTTGTGTGGAAACAGGGTTGACCTTTCGAAATCAAATGTGGGCGTTTTGGGTGTACTGATTTATTCACAGAGGACAACAGAATGGGCTTTTATTAATTATTTTTATATCATATTGATTTATCTCATCTCTACAGAACCCACGCTCCAATGTTCCTAAACTCACGCAGGTTGTAAATTTTTTAATTAAACAATTTTATTTCGTCTTTTTTGGTCTTCTGACAAATGCACGTGTTTATTTTCTAACTTAATTAATAGTAAATAACTATATACTTACTGCTCAATCATTATTTATTTATGAGACGGTAGTTATAAACAAAAACTAATAAGTTATTTGATACTAATTAAGTGTAAATTATACAATTCTTCTTTTAGGATGCATAATAGAAAACTTAAAAAGAAAAAAACTTTAATTTTTGTAAAATGTCATTTCGGTGGATGCGCCGGGTTCTTAGGATCGAAATATGAACAGGTATACATTATGAAGTTATAACAAGATTTTTTTGAAATCCCAAATATAAACGGTGTTTCAAAATGATTTTCATCTAGTTAGCTTTGAAATCGCTTCTAGTCCTATCTTTCCCTTAATGAAAATCTGCAGTTATAGGCGACTAGATGAAAATCATTTTGAAACACGGTGTATAAATATATAGTTGCATTATAATGTAACTTAAAGCAGAACTTGGTTTAAAATATTATAGTAACTACGGCAGTGGTATTTTTAGAAGGACTACGACAAAGTATACCCGAGAAAGACGGAAAGATGGTGGAGGAAATATGAAATACCACCGTGGAAGCATTGACTAAATATATATGTATTTAATCAATGGTGGAAGACATTAATGTTGACATTTCGAAGTTTTGTTTTTACACTGGTTAACAATTTTCAACTTTTTGTTTGTCCATAAAATGGTATATGAAAATTATGATAGAACACGTCCAAATAATATACCTAACCTACCCTCCAAGGACTAAGCAGACAACCTGATTAGTTCGATTGTTTTTTCAAGAAAAACACATTTTCAGTTATTTTGTAAGATTTTATGTTATTACATTTTAAAAAATATATTTATATGCTGGATTTTCTTTTATAAGATGTTCCAGAAGTTTATTTTTCTAAAATCCAGCAAAAATCGTTGTGTGCTTATGTAAGTGGTTTTAAGGTTTTTTCGTTATTGGAAGAAAACTCTTGCAGATTTGATAAAAATCAAAGTGGTACTTTACTCCTCTGCTAAGAAAAAAGTTAGTACCGTTGTGGCGGCACAATAACAGGTCGGTAAGCGGAGAAAGATAAGTTCCTCTGTAGTCTAGTGGTAAGGGCACCCGCCCGGCAAGCGATAAACGTGTAGTTCGATTCCCACCGGAGAAGCAACAGTTTTCTTCGCTTACCTTCACCGTCATGTTTCGTAACAAGATTCAGAAAAGGTGGGATTCAAATAATGGTGCTTTTAGCTTTTTTATTTAATAAACTGTTGGTTAAAACATAAGGCCATGGATGCAAAAGTATGTTTTCGACATCTGACATTTTAGTACAAAAAAGTGACTCTTCACGGACGTGATTGGGGACGTAAAACGACCAGATTTGTTGTGGTCGCTTAAACAAATGCTTTTTTTTTTAGTTCACTAAGGGTTTTTGTATTATATAATTCTTTAAAAAATGTTTAAAAAAATAAGATTAATATTGTTATTGCTCTATTTAGAGACGATAAAAAATGTTTTATTAAGTGCTCTTGTATCACATTGTGTGAAAAATCGGCGAGCTATAATGCATAAGGCGACCAAATTTCTGAGAGGCTGAAGTGGGACGGAAAAACCCCATTCAAACAAAAAAATCTATTCTTGAAATGTAATATACTTCCAATAAAAATAATATTCAGGGTGTTTCATCTAAAACTCCGAGGGCTATATCTTTAGAACGGATAGAGAAGGTTAATTTAGAATACTGGAATTATGACGCATACCTATATGGTGTCGACGTTGTGATGTGTGTATCATTGTGATTAAATTACAATTACAATGATATAACAACATTTCGATATTTATTTTAATTTTAGTTCAGTTTCAAAATTTAAACCTTGTACCGTTTCGGTAGAAAGAGGGACGATAACGAAAAATTGGGACAAATCGGGTAGCTGTATTTTTCCAAAACTTAACTCTACATACTAATGAATTTTTCTTTTTTAAAGTTGAAAAATAATTTTACATATCCGTGTTTGACGGAACTACCTAACGGTTAGCTTATTTTTCAGAAAAATGGACTAATAACTTTTCACTTTTAAAATTTGAGGGTTTGAATACTTTCGTTGTTGCTCTAATGAGAAAATTCCATTAGTCCTTAGTCAGAGTCGTGAACTGATACGCCACTGCTTATAGAAAGTGTTTCTGGACAGGGATTTTCTTGTTTTACGTTTGCTCAATCAGCTGGGATTTTTTCGTTCAATCAACACAACACAACAAAATGTTTCGCGACTAACCTCACTTTTACTTTTTGTCAGTCGAAGTTTAAATTATTTCAAAAGTTTACATTGTTTATAGTGTTGAGTTGTGTAAAACATTTGTATCGTTGTTATGGTAGTTTTTGATAATTTAGTCACATCGGTAAGGAATTTATATGAAGTGGAAGTGTTTGGCATTTTATAAATCAACATATTCCTTTACAAACAAAAATAAACACTGGAAATACTGCGTCATTTAAACACCCGCACTCTAATAAAACAGCATAATAAGACTACTGGAGAGTTTACTGAATAAATGCAAACACCTGTTGTGTATTTGTTTCACCGCAATTTGAAATTAAAAATTCAGTTCTAAAAATTTCCTCTTGTGATTATTTACAATATTGAATTTTGTAAAAAAAAACATTGCATCAGAATGCAGTTTTGTTGATCTTTGATAACGGGTGATCAAAGTTTTCAGATTAGAGTTGGCCATGGAAATATTTCTCATGTCTTTGATTAAACTGTAAATGTCAAAAAATTTTTGAAATACAAATGAGGTTAAGCATGACATTTGCAATTTGATCAAATACATGACAAATATTTCCGTGGCCAACTTTAATCTGAAAATTATTGATCCCCCGTTATTTCCCAATATTAGGAAAAAAAATCGTGTAAAGTTATTTAGGCAGAACTTCCCTTGTCCCGAAAGTACATTCGAATAAATAGGTACAGCTTCTTTTTATTCTTCTTCTTCAAAAAATAATTTTGTTAATTTTATTTATTATAATATCATACCACGTGTTTATTTGATACAGCCCCTGGAATTATTTTATTTGATGAACATATAGTTCTTTGAGCAAATTTGTATGATTTTAAAAGATCACTTATGTGAGCAAATGACATGAGTGTCAATTTTTCAACCTACTAGACAATTTAAAATTTTGAAACAGAATGTTGCAATTTAACTGAGAAACCAACAACCAGTTTTTGTTGAAATTTTGCACACGCTTAAAGGTAATCGTGAATATGTTCACAATTTATATATTCATCAGTTCATCCCTTCCAAACGTTTGATAACGTCATCTCAAAATTTATTATTTTCAATATTTGTGTTATGGTTCATGACGCCAAATTTACACCTTAATATCAATATAATTTAAAGTCGTTTGATTTTTTGTGCGGCATTCTACATAAAAATCTATTTGTGAAACCAAATTTTACAATTTGGCTTAGAATCTACGAAATTATTATTTTTTTTTATTTTGGCAAGCAATTTTGATTTAATGATTGCAGAACAACGATTAAAATTGTATTACATATTCCTTGTAGAAAGTTTGCAGAATCAACTTTTGTAACTATTGTAAGAAACAGGTCTTGTTTGAGTTTAGTTCAGGTTTCGAAATTTGTGTCTTTAAAACATTTTTTTTCAATTTCAAATTTTTGAAAGCAACATTTTGACTTCGACTTGGAATGTACAAATTTTCGCATTACGCACTTGTACGTATTAATTTTTCTGATGTGAATGTTATATCATTAAAGTTCTACTTATATGTCCGAATTTTACGGATTGCATACGACTTATGTCATTGTGAATGAAACTTTATTTTGTTTTATTGAAATGTATTTGAATCATCCCCAAAATTTGTAATAGTACATTTTATAAAATAATATACTTCTGCAGTTGTGGTTTATGAATCTGTGTTGAGAAAAACATCAAAACTGAATAACAAACATTTTGCATTTTAATTTTAAAATTGTAAAACTGAATATCATCAAATATTGCAAAGGTTTTAAAGTTATCGTAAGCGGGTAAATCGTTAAAATTTATAGCTTTTAGAATTATTTATATTGGATAATTAAAAAAATAATAAATGAAGTAATTTATTTTATTGATCAAATAAGAACGACTCATCTCACTTTCCAGAAAATTTGAGTATAATATAGTACTGTTATTATTAGTATTACATTGCACCTATTTTGATTGATAATAGTATAATAATATGGCTTTGCAAAAATGTTAATGACGTCTTCACAAATTTTGGCAATACGAAAACTCACTTGAAACATAGACATGACATGTCTCTATACCTTTATTTTAACAGTCCACACATAACTTTATTTTAACTTATAGGAGTTATAATAAAAAAATAAAATTCGCAAAATTAAATTTTATAATTGTTCAAAGAAGCTGTATTTGTTCCCCGGTACTTCATATATCTATATAACTTTAGACCATTTTTTTTTGTTAATTTTGTTTGTTGGTAAATTTATTGCATAGTGGTCGTTTTAGACCATTTTAGAGTAATTTTGACTAACGAATCAAGGTGTTGTATTTTTTATAATATGCAATTATTTATTTATATAGTATAGCTATAATTTTATCGTTAATATTTCATTCATCATTCCTAATTTTGTGAACAAATTCGTTAAAAAAAGTGATAAAAAAATCTGCCCTTGATACTAATTTGTAGCTATCGTGTTCATGACATAAGAAACTATAAATTATAATTATCAGTGGCGGTATGAATAAGCTCCTGTATTTCTCACTCTGCCTACTCCTGTGTAGAAATTATACATACTTACATAGATAAGATAATTTACCTTTGTAATCAATATTTTATCGTTCAGCGTTTAGTGCCTGTTAAACATAGATAAGTGAAAATACTTTCTAGTGTTCTTTCTGTTTTTACCATTAGGCAATGTCTGAGGGCTTTACCGAATCGGAAACCTATATTTGGAACACCGACAATGACTACCTTGGTGAAGGAACTTTCGGAAAAGTCTACCTCGGCGTGCACAAAAGAACCGGCGACAAGGTAGCTGTCAAAACGTTCAGATGTTACCCCCGCGAAGTACCAAAAGAAACCAAGATGTTACAAAGTCTGAAACATCAATACATTATTCAATTTCATGCTATCGAAACCGAAAAAAATACCGAGAATAAGGTGATGGTTATGGAATTGTGCAATGGAGGCAGTTTGATGAATTTTTTAAACGAACCGGAAAATGCTTGTGGGCTACTGGACAGTGAATTTCTGTTGGTTTTTGAACATTTGTCTGGAGGACTGGAATATTTGAAAAAACACAACGTTATTCATCGTGATGTTAAACCAGGTAAGTAATTTAGAAAAACACGCGGTATTAGTGTTGCAATGTTTGTATACAAATATGTTTGTTTTGTATGGCATTGACGTCGTGCGATGTTCGTGTGCATGTAATCACAGTTTATGACAGCGATTCTTTATAATTTTGGCATTGCGTTTATGGTTACAATGGGTGACACTCTGAACTAAAAAAGGACGTCCTCAGTTTAAGAAGTGTACAGACCAACACATGTGCTATGTACGGTATCATTAATTAGTTGGTTGACTGTATTGCATTGAATTGAGTTGTCACCTGTTTTTCAGGTGCAATAAACACGTATACATAAGCACATGCCAAAAATCTCGAGTAACCACTTGTCGTATATGCAAATGGGCAACCTTGATTACCGTTCGAAAAATTGTGCACGCTTATGAATTAAAACTACCTCGCCACTCTTTACTCTGAACCAATGGGGCTAAGAGCAGCAAAAGACGTGTTTTCACTATTCTCTCTAGTTAAATTGCAAAGTGTTGTTATACAATTGAATCGGTCATTTCAAAAACTATATAACTCACTATTGTTTCGAAATTCACTTTTTGACGGATATCTTTGAGGGTAAACTCATGATTACTGCAAAAACTACATTCATCGCAGTGTACTTGTTGGAAATCTCACCAATGTAAAATTGCAAAAACAACATTAGTCAGTGATTTATGTAGTTTTAACTGTTACTTGTGCGCAAATTTGCTATACTATCGATCATGGGTCACATCAGCCAATAGAAGAAGTCGGAGAGTCACAAGAAAATGTTGAATCAGACGGTGAATACGATTAAAGTCGCAGATAAAACGTAACGTTAAAGAAATGTCATTTGCGTCAAAAATTACAGGAGATTCGTATATTATAAGGTACATCTACGTAGTTTTAGTAAAATTCAGTGTGGTAAAAATTTGGGTTACGGTGGAACTTTAGACGACAGATAAGCTTGAATTGGGCGCCATTTGTTACCCTAAATGTAACCATCATAAGTTGATATACTTAACTCACTTGACATATACCTAGTAAAACCTTTATGAGTTAAGTGGCTTAAGCCAAACCACCCTTATAAGTAAGACTGGCTATTGTAAGCTGCGACAAACAAATTTTACAATACAATATAGTACAATAACCAGGGTAGTTTGGCTTAAGCCACTAAAGTCATAAAAGATTTACTACGTATATGTCAAGTGAGTTAAGCATACTGAAGAGTATTGATAATTTATGACAGGCTGCCGACAATAGACCTTCAACGCAGAATAATCATTTTCCGTATTCTTTGGAAATATTAGAATTAAACTTAGGTTAATATAATAATATTAATAATAATAAATAATAATGAAAAAGGAGAGATACAAAAAAAAATATATGGGTGAAGTCTAGCATAAGCTATTCTACTTAACCCACAAAACAATGAAAAACATTTAAATTGAGAATAACTATTTAATAGTAACAAAATAAAAAGAAAAGGAAAAAATCCGATATTCAGAAAGTGATATTTTATCCCACAAGCAATTTTCTTTTCATTTCCTTGCGAAAACGTCGAAAGCTTAATTTAGTCACAAGAGTTGTACAATTTTACGCAGTTGTACGACATCGACCTTTGAAAGATTGATGTATGAATGGCATAGATAAATGATACTCATGTCGATTGTTCACATTCACATCATGAACATTCCTTCTAAGAGAAGGTGGCAAATGTTTTATATACAAATACGGATAAGTGATACTTATACAGCTTATCTACTTTCAACCAATTCAAACTAAGAATTTTATCCGATACATGGTCATATTTTTTGAGTTTATGTACAAATGAACAGAATGAATTATGAATCTTTTACAGTGTATTCTTACACTGAACGTCTAAACTTTAGTAGACTATCAGACAATAATTTAGAATAGATAAAACTAAGCTTTCAATTAACTTCTTTCGCATCTTAAAATTGAAAATACTATAATGTGAACACAATACCTTTAAGGCCAAAGATGACTTTTTTACTATTGTGTTCTCTAAACCGTAGGTCTTCGTCAATAACTAGATAATTTTTACACTGTTTACGACTTGTAACCGATGTCCGTTTATTTCTAAATTTAATTTTGATTTTACGTACCCTCTTTTTTTCCGAATTGACAAACAAATTGCAAAACATTTTTTAACATTGAGTTTTAAGCCCAGTTGTTCAGATTGAGACGCTATAATATCAAGATCTTCGTTTATCAGTTGACATGCTGTGTTCACATTAAGATGATCAAAATGTTGATACAATTGGGTGTCATCGGCAAAATCATGCATTTTACAATTTCTTGGAGCACTTAACAATTCAGCAGTGTATATAAGAAAAAATAAAGGTCCTAAAATGGAACCTCGAGGAACTCCCGATGTTATCTTGCCAATATTTGAAATACCGTCGTTTATGGCCAAAGCTTGAAAACGATACGATTGGACGATACTACGACTAACATGGTCAAATACATAAAATGCTAGTTTGGCACATAACATCAGAGAATGATCAAGTGTATCGAAGGCTTTAGAAAAATCCAAAAGAACAAAAACAAGTTATTCCCCTTCATCTATGTGTTTAAAACAATCATCTCAAATACTAAATAAAGCAGTGGTTGTACAGTACCCTTTAGGATAATCTATCAATCAAGAATTTATTCTTTTATCTTTTTCCGAGATCTTTGTTTATTTACATTTATTTTAATATTAAATTATGCAAAACTGGTCGAATTACGCTATGAATTACTGCCGCATCCTCCCTATTCGCCAGATTTAGCACCCTGTGACTTTTATCTGTTTCCAAATCTACAAAAATGGCCTGGACGAAGGCGGTTTACTTCAAACGGCAAAGTAATCAATGAAACAGAGGCTTATTTTGCAGAGTTTGATAAATCATATTTTTTGAATGGGTTAAAAAAGTTATAATATCGCTGGACGAAGTGTATAGAGTTGAAAGGAGACTATGTTGAGAAATAAATACACAAAATTAAAAAAAAAATGCTTCTTCTTCTTATTTCTTAAACAATCCTCGTATGTGTAGTTCTAACTTCAATATGTTTTTTTGGAATGTGAATAAAATCAATTCCGTTGGTCGGTAAATATACTTTTTTTTTGGCAGAAATTGTTTTATTTCTTCCTTTGAAATAATAAACTATTTGCTAAAGAAAGATCTATGAAGTCTAAAATTAATTATTATTGCACGCAAAAGTATTGATGGTACCCAGCAACAAGGGTATTAGACTTCTCCGCCTCCTCACTGCCGGTTTCCTTAATAGTCCCTAAATAATTAGATACAATGAAGTGGACAAAGATCAAAATTTCCTGATTTGATTACAGAAAATTTTGATTTTTACTTCCCGAGCGTAAGCAAAGGAAGTATTGTAATCGAGTCCGTCGGCCGACTCTCTACTTTTACGTTTTCTCGATCTTTCATGACCCCTAGAAGACGAAGAAATAGGTCTCCCATTTCCGTCTGTCTGTCCGTCTGTCCGTCCGTCAGTCCGTCCGTCTGTCCGTCCGTCTGTCCGTCCGTCTGTCCGTCTGCCGTCCCGGATTTTTATTAGACAGATAATCTCCGAAAGTACTCGACCGATTGTTGTGAAATTTTGTACTTATATTAAGAATATCATGTAGATCATCCATGGGCAACCTACGGCCCGCGGGCCGAATGCGGCCCGCCGACCGGAAACTTCTGGCCCGCCAAAGATTTTTTAATTGGTGTAAGTTTGGCCCGCAATGTGTACAATTGAATTCCTCAATTAAAATTAACGTTTTCAAATTTACAGTTTACATTTTCAATTAAAAAAAAAATCTAAGTTTGAAAAGATAAATTCCAATAATAATTCTTATTGAAACATAGCCATGTGAATTTCTTGGAAGTCGTAAAATGACGCGTCCCGACAAAACAACTGTTTCACGCATAGCAGTGTGGGGTAAGGTGAAATCAAAAACAATTCGAAGAAATGTCTGCATGTTGATATTGCAATTGTTTTGTACAATCCCAATTGATGGACCAATGTTTTTTGAAATCTGGCTTGATATTGCTCGAAGGACCTTTGTTTTGTTGTGTGCGAAATAATAGACAGCGTTCGGTTTCGATGTTTAATATAGGACGGTTACAGAAGTACTAAATTTACACAATTTACAATACTATTAACAAAAATAGGTAAACAGACCCAAAAGGATCAGTGCTCACTTCCGGAAATGGAACACCAATTCAGTTGTTATTTGTCGATTGTGGTGTAAGGATGGCATCGTCCAGCAAATGCAGAAAAGTCGACAACGAATGTCGTAGTTTTCAAGAAAAGTGGACCAACGACTATTTTTTTGTTTTGCATAAAGAAAAGCCAATTTGTCTGATATGTAATGAATCTGTTGCTGTTTTAAAAGAATATAATATCAAACGGCATTTTACAACTAAGCACTCCCAAAATTTCGACAGATTTAGTGGTCAGATTCGAACGGACAAAATTGAAAAATTAAAGAAGAATTTATTAACACAGCAAAATATTTTTTTAAAACAACACCAAGAAGGGAACGACATTGCTCGTGCAAGTTTTGTTGTTAGCCAAATGATTGCAAAACATTCAAAACCATTTTCTGAAGGAGAATTTGTTAAACAGTGTCTAACTTCTGTGGCTCACATCCTTTGTCCGGACAAAGAGAAGAAATTTGCAGAAGTCAGTTTAAGTAGAAGAACCGTGACTAGAAGGATTGAAATGATGGGTGAAAACATTAAATTTAACTTGGCTGAAATCCTCAAAAAAGGTGTTGCATTTTCCATAGCACTCGATGAGAGTACTGACATAACGGACACAGCACAATTAGCTATTTTTGTTCGTGTTGTCGACGAAAACTTTGTTATAACGGAAGAGTTGCTAGCACTTGAACCAATGAAGGATACGACGACAGGCGAAGACATTTTTCAAAAGGTGGTAAATGTTTTTGAAAGTTTTCAACTACAATGGGAAAAATTAAGTGGAGTATCTACAGACGGTGCTCGTGCAATGGGAAGCGTAGTATCAAGAATTGCATCTGAATTGCGTGATAGAAATGTAAATATAGAGACTTTTTTTGGATTTCATTGTATTATACATCAAGAAAATCTATGCGCAAAATCAATCAAATTTCGTAATGTAATGGAGGTTGTGGTGACTTGTGTAAATTTTTTAAAATCGAGGGGCTTAAATCATAGACAATTTAAGGAATTTTTGGAAGATCTTGAATCAGAATATGGTGACGTTCTTTATTATACCGAAGTACGCTGGCTAAGTAGAGGGAAGATGTTACAGCGCTTCTATAATTTGAAAAGTGAAATCCAAATTTTCATGGAAATGAAAGGGAAGTCAATTCACCAATTAACGGACGAGGTATGGCTCTCTGAACTTGCATTTTTAGTTGACATTACCGGGTACTTAAATGACCTTAATGTAAATTTACAAAAAAGAGGACAATTTATACATGAAATGTTCGCACACATCAAGTCGTTTCGAACTAAACTTCAACTATGGGAAACTCAATTGCGTGCAGAAAATACTTACCATTTTCCCACACTTGCTAATTACAAAAATTTTGATTCTGCTGCTTTGGCAAATGAACTAAACGTATTAAAAGAAGAATTTTCAAGGCGCTTCCAGGATTTCAGTAAACATGAAAAATATTTTCACATATTTTTTAATCCTTTTGGTGTGGACGTAGAAATCATGCCAGAGAGTTTACAAATGGAGTTGATAGAGTTTCAATCAGATGATGCCCTGAAAGCCATCTTTAATAGAGATGTGACTTTGCTTGATTTTTATCAAACATTCTTTCCCAAAGATAAATACCCAAATTTTAAAATTTTTGTGTGTAAAATAATGTGTCTCTTTGGTAGTACATATTGCTGTGAGCAGTTTTTTACGCAAATGAACTATACAAAATCCAAAAATCGATCGAGAATCACGGACCAAAATTTAGAACACACCTTACGAATTGCGTCGACTTCTCTTAGTGCTGATATTGACGGCATGATAAAAAACATTCAATGGCAAAAATCCCACTAGTATACTGGCTAGTCCCACTGAATATCTATTTTTAATACTTTCACATCATATATTTTGTTGAAGTGTCTTTCTGAATAATAAATTTGTTTTAATTTTATAGTGTATTTGTATTTTATTGTTTACAGTACGTTTCTCCAGTATTAAGTATACCATTATTTTTGTTATGATACATATATAATAATTATTGTGTATTATTATTTATTTGGTGGCCCGCGGTTGCCCGATATATTTTCCGTTAGGCCCGTCTTACAGAAAAGGTTGCCCATGGATGATCATAAGCATGGTAAATTTTTGATCAAAACGTATTTGGTCGTCCCCCCTAAAAAATTTATGATGTCACCACAAAATTTTGCTGAATAAATCCTATCTAAAATGTACAAAATATGGTGAGTCTCTTCTTGTGATTTATCATTCCATTCAAATTTTTTCGATTTGCATATACAGGGTGACTCAAAAAAATTAATGAATGCGTAAATTTATTTTATTGATTTAATCAGGAACTACAAAACCGAATGCTTTGAAATCTTGCAGATGTTTTAAGGTTATAAAGAGCATAATAAATTTTTAGTCAAAATATATTTGGTTATCTTCTACAAAAAACTGATGACGTCAGCTCAAAAGTTTGCCGAATAAATCGTATCTAAAATGTACAAAATATGATGAGTCTGTACTTGTGATTTATCATTCCATTCATATTTTTGGATTTGCATATGCAGGGTGACTCAAAAAAATTAATGAAGGCGTGAATTTATTTTATTTTATCGATTTAATCAGGAATTACAAAACCGAATGCTTTGAAATCTTGGGAATATTTTAAAGTTATTATAAGCATGGTAAACTTTTGTTCAAAATGTATTTGTTCATCCCTCCTAAAAAAATTGATGACGTCACCCTTAAATTTTGCTGAATAAATTCTATCTAAAATGCAAAAAATATGATGAGTTTGTACTTGTGATTTATCATTCCATTCCTAATTTTTAGATTTTCTTAAGAGGTGGTTCAAAAAAATAAATGAAGTCAATTTATTTTATTGATTAAATTAAGGGCAACACTTATTATTAGTATTACACCCCAATCAACCCAATTTGGTAGACACAAAATTTGTTAAAGGAAAAACTCGGTTGAAACATAAGGGTAGCACGCTTATTTACATCGACTTTAACATTACAGACCTGCATTTGTTTTATGCGCTCACTTGGTTCCGCGAATGTGAAATAGACATGTTTATAATCAACCAATTGTGAATTTCACCGTCAAGAATTAAAATAAAACCCAATGTTTTATATAATAAGCGGAAGTCGAAGCAATAAAACCGATGGTCGTTTTGTTTACAGTTTCTCTGTTTGACTCTCACGTATGCTGTTACGCCTGTCATCTTAAATTAAGAATGTTTATACATACACGATTTTCAGTTGCCTCTGATACGTATACGTGAGTAAATTGTTTCGTTATTTTATTGATTATTACAAATCAATATTCAAAACGACCCAATTCATTTTCCCGAAAATTTGAGAATATAATAATTTTATTCTTAGTATTACACTACATCTATCCCAACTGATATACGTGTCCTTGCAAAAATGTTGATGACGTCATCGCAATTTTTTTTTAAATTCCCACTTCAAAAATGTAATGAGAAAAAAAACACAATAGGCATGCAGTCGTCAAGTTTCCGACAGCGAGGGAAGTACTGTCTAAACTCTTTAAACTCTTTAAACCAAACAGTAGAGTCATTTTTTTATTAACAAATCAACCTGATCCAGTAAGCAATCGAAAAACTGACGAATATTGACAATTTGAAAATTAAACTTCGGAAATGTATGAAAATTAACATTGTTGTAAGCATGGTAAGAGGTTTATCAAAATTTAGGCGTTTATCCTTTCCCAAAAATTTAATGACCTCAAAAAATTTTGCCGAATAAATGTTATTTAAATTTTATACAATAACATATACCTGCGTTTGTTGTTTATTTAAAAAAAATGAAGGCACCGGCGTTTTTTTACGATATTTCTCTGCCACATTTTTATACGTATACAAATATAATGCATACATTTTCTTTATTATGTTCAAGTTGTACCAATTCTGTATTGTTACGAGGATCGGTGGTTTAAAAACTCAACGATTTATTTTTCAATAGCACTAATACTATTAATTTACACGACTAACTATACAGCGATTAGATACAGAATAATTCTGACTCGATTTGAATGGAATAGCGTAGACCCAAATTCTCTCAACATTGAGTGGACTCGACTGAACTCGTTCCCAACGGTTGTCTCTATTTACACAATCATGTGTTCCTTGGATGCATTAATTAAATACAAACGTATGTATTTACTATTTAATCAATGTTGGATGGTTCTCGAAAGCCACTTCGAGGTTTTTCTGGAGCTCGCCATTGAGACTTCCGGCAACTCGCTCCAGGCTTTTTTTATGCGAACCCCGTCGTCACCGTTGATGAGTCACCTATCATCGCCGTATATGCTAGAAAACCCATAGGCGTCGTACCGGGGCGGCGTATGGGTTTACTTGGTAACAGTATTGTATATAAGTTTCTACATTTATTTCACGAATATTGTCATTCACTGAAAAACGACGTAAAGTCAAAAAAGTTCTACTTAATTTTTTTCTATATTGTTGAAAACGAGGTCCACTTTTTGATTTTTATTTTTTAATGATTCCTGTGAAAATTAAGGGTCCCCAGTCGTTTGTATGTATTTTGAAAGAAATTGAGTTGAAAGTTTAAAATGCTGCGGAAAATAGATTGAGAAACCCACAAGGTTCAGTCTAATATAACTTTTTATTTTCTTTATAATGTTTTAATAAAAATATATAAAATAATCTGCTTATGTTCAAATATAACAGCAAAAAAAATTGGTGGAAAGTTATTTCGACAGAACTTCCCTCGCACCTAAAATACAATGAAACATATCCAGCATTTTCGAGTTAAATTTTTACTTTAGGTACACAATTTTGTGATAAAATCATCAGCATTTTGCAAGGACACGTAAATCATTGTGGATTAGACTAAAAATAACAGTATTCCCAAAATTTCTGGGAAAATGGAGTGAGTCGTTCCTGATTTAATCAATAGAATAAATTGACTCATTCATTAATTTTTTTGAGCCACCTAGGTATATAAGCAAATTTAAAAAATATGAACGCAGTGATAAATTACAAGTAAAAACTCATCATATTTTGCACATTTTTAGTAGAATTTATTCGGCAAAACTTTGAGATGACGTTATCAATTTTTTAGTAGCATAATCCTGAACTTGTGGTTTATAAATACATTATTGAGATTTTTCGGTTTTTCGATTTTTCAACTTTTGATGTTTCAATTTTTCAATATTTCAATTATTGTCATTTTCAATTTTTCCATTCTTCAAATTTTCGATTTCTCCATTTTTTTATTTTTCGATTTCTCAATTGTCCGATGTTTCAATGATACGATTTCGCAATTTTCAGTTCTTCTATGCATATTGCAGTTTTTCAATTTTCGGAATTTATTAAATTTCTGATTTTCTATTTTTTTTTTAATTTTTCGATTTTCCAGTTTTTCGATGTTTCCATTTTTCTATTATAGGATTGTTCAATTTCTCGATTTCTAAATTTTAGATTTTCTAATTTTTATTTTTTTTATTTTTTCATGTTTGGACTATTTATTATTGCTAAAAATAAAAGGAAAAAATAACTACCAAAATTGTGACTAAAAATATGTAAAAATTAATAAAAAATGGAACACATTGCTGCTAAAACATAAAAATAACTTTACTTTCCCAAAAAAATCTATTGCATGATTACTGTTCCACTAGTATTGCTAATTTAGGACGTTAGTATCAAACGCAATGAAAGAATTCATTCTTAGTTAGTGATGGCAATCTAAATCTTATCAGTTTTGTGTATTGTTTAATATATAAAATGACAGATTAATATAAAATATTTGAATAATTTTTTGAAAGAAAATGTTTTAGTAGAATGTATAAAATTATAAAAATTTGCATACTTTTAAATCAAATTATGTCAGCAATGAAAGAAGTCGACTTGTAAAAGAGTTTCAACAATGTTGGTCAGCTAAGAGTATGAGTTTTATGACCTAAAGTACCTGAACTGATTACCTGAAAGGGTCAGTCGGCAAGGCTCCCTGCTGTGTAAAACTCGGCCATTTATTGAAACGAATCATTTGTAAATAGGGTTGCCTAGTTTCACATTATTTTCATTATTCAGTATTTTTTTAAAAGGCAAATATCTTGATAAATATAACTTTTAAACAAAAATGACCCGGTCTTCCCCATAGAGCTCAATGTTGTCTTTGCACTGATATAAAAGTTGAAGCGAAAAATGCTCTCTCCTCGTCTAAAAATGCAATTTCCTTCGAAGAATGAACGATTAATTAAACATTAAACAATCACTTAAAAAATATTGTGTCTTCCCCAGAGATTTAGATATAATCTATCAAATATCAAAAGTTGAAATTACGCCCGTAAAATGAAAATCTATTTAGCTCATTTTTCGGTCTGCTACTGGGCATCCTTAAGTAACGTGATCTATGTAGTTTTTGAAATGACCGATTCAATTTTGATTCTTTTTTTCTAAAAATTTGGATGTCTGGAGTAAAAACTTAACACAAATTGATAAACCACAAGTTCAGGAGTATTTTATAAAATTTAAATAACATTTACTGTTATAAATTTTGGAGATGACGATATCCTATTGTTGGTGGGCATGATCAGACAAATTTTGGTTAGCGTTTTACCATCTACACGATATGACGTACATATAGAATTTGACAACAAGTGGTCCGCTGGTATCAGAGATTAGCTGTCTAAGAAAAATCGCCAGATGGAAACGCGAGACCCTCATTTTCATACTCTGTCTTCACTTTTCAAGATATAGAAATTAAGGAGAATATCATTCTTGAATATAACAAATACACTGGGAATCTTTCGATGTAAAACTTTCTGCTCATTAATTTATGATTAAATTTCTAATCAAAAATTTTCACAGAATTTGGTTCTAAATGTCGAATAATTGTTCTTTTTCCCTAAAGTTGGAAGGATAAAATACAGTAAAATAAATCTAGAACTGAGTAGACGTAACATGCACAATACTAACTATAATATGTAGTACCGTCGTTATATTTTTTACTTAATTACTTTAAACAATTTTTTTTTTCAGATAACATAATGCGACACGTCTTTGCCGACGGCCGCGTAATATACAAACTAGCCGACTTCGGCACCGCTCGTGAACTTCCAGAAGGCCAAAATTTCTACTCACTCCACGGCACTGAACCATATCTCAACCCCCAACTTTTTAAAGTGTGCTTTTTCAAAGACGCCGAATTTAGAAGAGAATTTGGAGCTAACACCGATTTATGGTCCATCGGTGTCACCCTCTACCAAATCGCCACGGGAACTCTACCCTTCATGGTACAGGATCGGCAAGTCATGCTAGCGATTTACAACGAAATGCTACAAACCCAAGGGATAATATCTGCAGTTCAGCAAAGGAATTCAGAAGAGGTAGTTTTCCAGAAGAAACTACCCCAAACGAGTCGTCTAAGTGAGGGTTTAAAGTCCCTGATCACGCCAATTATTGCCGGCCTTTTCGAACAAGAGACAAATAAGCAGTGGTCTTTCACTCAATACTATGAACGGGTTTTGGAATTACTTTCCAGAAAAGTCATGAGTGTTTTCTACGTGAATAAAATGCAGATCTTGAAAATTTACGTGAAACCGGACGATACTTTTAATGATTTCAAAGAGTACGTTTGTCAGCAGAGTGAAGTTAGCGAAGAAAATCAAGTTTTTCTATATAAGCAACACTTGATAGTTAGCAGTTTTGACGAATTTCATTCCGTCGGTTCGCAGTGTATATATTTGTTTGATAGAACTGCTACAAAGGTAGAATCTATGAGTAATACTCAACTGATTTATGAAAATTTATCCATTTTTCCTTCAAAATTCAGGGCTGATTCCGACTGTGATGACTGGAGACTGGCATTCGTAGCCTGTAGAGATTTGTGTGTTTGTAAGAACCTAATGGATTATCAATCCACCGTCTACAAACATTTTACTGCATTCATGAACGATTTTCATGCTTATTGCAAAGAAGAACAAAACGAGCAGCGTAAGATGTATGATATTTTGCTGGACAAGAATTGTAGTATTAACAGCAGAGTGAAAATGCTAGCGAAGCTTCAAGAATTAAGCCATTCACCAGATGAAGAATTTACAGAAAAATTCAAGACCGTAACTGACAATTTTAAGGAGCAAGCCGGCAAAATTTTTGATGATCTCTCAGATAGCAGACCAGAAACAGAAGTTGACACAAAACATGACTCCTATCTTAGCATCGTTGTCAAGGAGTTGTCAGACATGAAAAGCATGACGAAGAACTTGTACAATCTAAAAGTCTACAATAAGAAAGAGTATGAGTACGAGAAGATAAAAATCATTCGTTGTGTCAGGACAATAATGGAAATATTGACGGACAAAGTACATCCAGATTTTGAAGCGTACGTCGATGATGCAAAACGGTGGTACAAAAAGGAGTTTTTTGGACAGGTCCGATCTCTAAGTGTTTTAAAAAAACATATCAATCGATATAGACGCGATTTGAATGACTTTGAGGCAGATGTTGATACTAGAAGTAACGAGAAGTTGGAAGCAATTAGTAAGACCAAACAGCCGACCATGGATACTCATAAGCTGTTTGGGATGTTGGAGCAATATAAACGAAATAACTGTGACATGAAGTCTTTAATAGAAGAGAACATACAATTGGCCGAGAAAATAGGTGAATTCTTCTTGAGTTTGGACTCAAATATGTCAACGGATTTGTAAGAAGTTTGGGTAATTGGATCTAAGGTGATTTAGTTGTAAGAAATCAAATTCAGCGTTTTTTGCCTGAATTCAATTTTCTAGGGTATTATGAAGTATTTTTGTACTGACAAAAGGCTGTTGTGTATAATGTAGGCAGTGTAAATAACATAAAGCAATATGTGGAAATGTAATGATAAACATATATTCTTGAATATACACATTATTTTGAGCTTAGATTTGTCATTTTTACAATAGACAAAATAAGTTTCTCAACTGATTTCATTTGGGGTAATTAATAAATTACTAAATATCTACATATTATTAAATTATGTAACGGGTGATCAAAAAGTTTTCAGATTAGTGTTGGCCATGGAAATATTTGTCATGTCTTTGATTAAACTGTAAATGTCAGGCATAACCTCATTCGTATTTCAATCATTTAGATTTTTGACATTTGCATTGTAATTTTGATCAGTCGTTACCACGGTTGTAGAATAGATAGGTTGATACACTAGCATACATTTGCATATCCCTGGTCAGCGACGCCAATTGTCGATCGCGTCGCCTGGTTTTTGACGTTTTAGGGACACCATGGCCGACTCCATTAATCTCTAAAGAGATATGGCCGTTCCATTCGGTATTTTTTGGCAAGTGCGGAAAGTATGCCATGAAGTGACCCTAAACTGTCGGACTCTGGTGGTCCTTACGCATATTAATTTTTAATTACAGATTTCTTTATTTGCTGACATTGATGTTTTATCCTAATTTGAGCGGAGGACTAAAACTTATTCAAATTCTCATTTTGTAGAGGTTGTGAAACAAATATCGGACATTGCACTGAACATGTTTCCAGTTTTAAAATTTGAAAGAGCTTGTGAAGAGTTGCTGAACATAATATTTCCTCACCTAGAGAAGAACCCTCTATTTAAATGTGAAAAACATAAACGTTTAGTTTGTAAATTTGTTGTAACAACTGTAAAACCTGTTTTGGACAACATGTGTCTTGAAACCACAGATTTAGTTAAGACAAAATTGTTGCAGCACAAACCAGTCAGCAGAAAGGCTCTAAAGTTGTAATTTTCTTTTTATTATTATTTAGTGCATAGGTATTCAGGTATATCTACTTACATTAATATGATTAGAATTTTCCATTGTTATTTTTATTTATTCCATTTGATTTAATAAAATGAGTTCTGTTATAAACATTCCTGATCTGAATTTGACTTTATTAAATTACAAATTGTCAAAATTTAATATGGCAACTCAATCGGGGTTGTATTTTTTTAACATTTCCATTGTCAGATGGCACCACTTTAGAGAACTTTTCAATTGTTTGGAAAGCCAATTTATAAACGCCCATTGGAACGGCCATATCTCTTTAGAGATTAATGGAGTCGGCCATGGGGACACAGAACTCTATAGGCATCTGTCTATAACCGATGTAATTAATAAAAGAAATCGTACTTATCGACTCAGATCAAATGTCATTTACAAATTTTGTATTGTTCATAAAGCGATGTAAACGAAAATCCCCAAAATAACTAGAATGATTTCCGCTCGACAAGGTAGAGGCGCTAGCTGTATGTGTCCTTTCCATGGATATAGGGATCGAAAAGAAGCGTCGCCATCCCAAGCCATTAGTGTACAAACCTATCTATTCTACAACCGTGGTCGTTACTGACACGATACGCAAAAACATGTTTTTAATCTCTCGTAGAGAAATACGGATTTTGCAGTTAAGCTCCGCCTTCGTGGTCCACGACGAATAAAAAAAATCATCACAATTGAGATAGGGTGGGTGGGCGGGGCTAGATTTTTCCTTTGTTTTCTTGATATGTGTAGACTTAATTCGACAACAAGAAGTTTAAAACATTTCTAAAATGAATGAATTAAGTTGAGACCTATAATATAATTCTTACCCGAGGCGGGGCCGAGTTTTGAAAATAGACATGAGCATAGAGGGCGTTCAAAATTGAAAATATAAAGTAACAGTTTCATTAATAGTTTTCTCGACGCTTTCGGGTTATTATAATGGTACAGTCGCCGCTGTTTTGAAAAATATACCTCAAATTCAATATTCAAGATTTTCATCTGATATCAATTTTGAGTCATATAAGTTTGGAGAGAAGTGGATTTCTAGGTCGCAATTCTTACCCAAGGCGCAGCCGAGTGTTGAAAAATAGACATGAACATTTAGGGTGTTTAATATTGAAACAATAAACTGGCTGTTTTTTTAATAACTTGCAACACGATTTAGGGTTATCAGTGTAATGATATAGTCGTTGCGACTTTTAAACTCGAGGCGAAGCCGAGAGTTAAAAAATATGCCAAAGATCACAGATCTTATTTAAAAAGAAATATTCAAGATATTTCGTTCACATCAATTTATATTTTCCTTTTTTTCTTAACATACATAATACATAGTATCTTCGAACAACATGATACTCAAAAACAAACATGTTTTTAATTTCTTATAAAGAAATAAGTATTTTGCACTTAAGCTCTGCCCCCTGGGTCGACGGCGAATAAAAAAATTCATCACAATTGAGAAAGGGCGGGTGGGCGGGCTTATATTTTCCCATTTTGTTTGAATATGTGTAGACTTCTTTTCACAACATGAAACTAAAAATATGTTTAATATGGAAAATTTGTGTAAGCAAATACGATTTTGCAGTTAGGCTCCGCCCCATAATTGCAAGATCCATATTTCCTTACAAAGATGTACCATTTTGACCATAGTCGAAGTTTCTTGCTGTGAAAAGATGGCTATGTATGTTAAGAAAGAAAGCCAAAATATAAGCCCCGCCCACCCGCCCTATCTCAATTCTGATGATTTTTTTATTCGTCGTAAGCCGAGGGGTGGAGCTTAATTGTAAAATCGATATTTCCCTATACAAATTTACCATTTTAAACATGTTTTAAGTTTCTTGTACATGATTTTACTCATGTGTTGTGAAATAAATTCGAAGAAAATCAGAGGTATGATAAATGATAAATGAGAATAAATGTATAATAGGTAATCAGTAGCTAAAATTACTACTTTATCCCATAGGGAACGTTAACAAAAATATCAAAATCATTCTGACTCAGATTAAAATTATTGGTCATTTGATAAACAGGCGAGTACTTTTCGACATCTATACGCGGTGTAGGCAGATAGAAACAACGGTGGTCACGAGAAGAAAGTCTTGGACAATAGATATAGGGCTTGCTGAGAAGATTGGTACAGTCAACTTGTGAGCACATTAGATTTCTAAGAAAGTTCAATGAATAAGAAATGCGTCTAGTGTTTAAATCCGTAAGTTGAAATCGGTTTAAAAGAGATGCTAAATATTTAAGAAAGCGGCGCTGAATTTTTTCTAGAGCGTCAATGTGGTTTTGACAGAAAGGGGACCATACTATACTTGCATATTCCAACCTAGAGCGCACATAAGAGAAGTATAAGATTCGCAAACATTCCAAGTCATTGAAATTACTGCCACAACGCAGAATGAATCCAAGGAATTTCAGAGCGTTTGCACAGATGTTGTTAATATGTGCTCGAAACGTAAGTTTGGGATCGAAAGTCACGCCCAGGTCAGAAAAGTAGTCTACTCTGGATAACCAAGCTTCATTTAAAGTAACTATAATCATATGAGATTTGTGAATTCTTATTAGTATAAGACATTATGTGACATTTATCAAAATTTATTGGGAGCATATTCAACTTACTCCATTGCAGGAAATAAAGTAAATCCGTTTGCAGTAATAGACAATCCTCATATTTAGCTATATCTCTGTATTTTTACGTCGTCTGCATACAAAAGAATATTAGATAGCTTGGACTAAATCATTAATACAGGGTTAGTCACGAGAGAATTACTTCTGAAAATTATTTTTACGCAACCCAAAATACGAATACCATGTACCATTTGATACTAACTGAATTTAAAATGAAATGCTTAATCCATGATTGCTTTGAGTTTGACAATCTCATTTTGACAATTGTGGAAAAGGAGGTTACGCGAGTGTCCATGGTGGTACCGCAGCCAGTCGGAAATCTCCTCTGGCGCCGCTAATAAATTTGTCAGTGTGCCTCTTGATCTTTTGCAACCGATTAATCACGAGAAAATTATTTCTAAAAATTCCTTTTACGACATTTTATTCAAAGGTTACAACACAAACTCAAACAAGTAAGTAAATAATTTAACTACTAATCTGTTGAAAATGTTGGGCATTTTGGGGGGATGCTACGGCATTTTTGTAAATGGATGGCCGAAGAAGTCCAGAGGTTGCAGATTTGCACTTCGAAGAGGCTCTAGGTGACGCAGAGATGGCGAATTAACACATGCACATTAGCGGCGAACAACATTGGTAGAGCACTTACGGCTTCAGTATAGCCCAGATTGATCTGACTGTATGTCGTCGATCCAATGGGGCTCTAGAGGCGAGTCAACGATGAAAAAAAAATGTTAAAAATTAATTAACGTAAAGTGACACTGCCAAAGTCAAAGCAATCATGGATTGGGCATTTCATTTTAAATTTAGATAATATCAAGTGGTACAGGGTATTAGTATTTTGAGTTGCGTAAAAATAATTTTCAGAAGTAATTCTCTCGTGACTAACCTGTATATATCACGAAGAACAGAGGACCTAAGACTGAGCCTTGTGGTACGCCACTAGAAACAACAGACGTCTTGGACACATGCCCTAAATATTTTACAATCTGAAGCCTGTTAGCTAGATAAGACTTGATTAGTTCCAGGAGAGCGACAGAGAATCCAATATTGTTCAACTTAACTAATAGAATTTTATTATTTAACTTATCGAAAGCCTTTGAGAAGTCCATGTATGCAACGTCTACTTGCAGTCTCTTATCAAAAGAGTCAGACACAAACTGAGTAAAAGTACATAAGTTGGAAGTAGTAGAACGGCCATACACGAAACCATGCTGAGATTCGGAGATCTTATTACGAATATTAAAAAGAAGAAATCTATGAAAAACAAGTTCAAAAACCTTACCAAAGTTGCAGATCAGCGAGATAGGACGGTAGTTCTCTATCATACTTCTTTTACCTTTCTTAAAAATAGGAGTTATGATGGATAATTTCCAAATTTCAGGAAATATACAGGTTTTCAAGATTAAATTGAATAATAACATTAATGGGTAAGCTAAAGCTGACGCACAATCAGATACCAAAAATGCAGGTATATTATCATGACCAGAAACCCAATTCGTCTTTATTTTTTTTGCAGCGTTTAAACCTCAGCTTCAGAAATACGAGGCAAATGGATTGTCGTATGAGGCAAGTCAGTACCCAATCGGTTAATATTATTGACCTTCGAGTCATCAAAATTTCGACTAAAACATTCAGGAAACGCATTTACAATAAGTGGAGGACTAGTTAGGAGATTGTCACAATAGGTCATACTAGATGGAATTCCATTACATTTTTTTAAGCTGTTCGTAAATTCCCAGAATTTCTTAGGATTAGATTTATTTCAATTCCAAATCACGCAAATAGTTATCATAGGCTACTTTTAAATCACGCTTAATTTCAGATCTAATGTTTTTAAATTCATTGTATGTTGCGAGACAGTTATTTGATCTAAATTTACTTAATAGACGCCATTTCAGTTGAAGTTTACCTATGATAACGAGAGTAAACCATGGTGGATACGATGATTTTCGGTACTGTTTTGTTTTAGGGATATACAAGTCGACGGCCGCATTAAGTTTATCGTAGAATAAACCAGTGGCATCATTAACATCGTCGACATTAACTAGGCAGGACCAATCAATTTCTGCTATATACGTATACGTATACAGCAGAAATTGATTGGTCCTGCCTAGTTAATGATGATTTTGTGAACCTATATAATATAGGTTCACAAAATCAGCTTTACGGAAATTCCATTGTTTATCACTGGATTTGTTCCTATTAATAACACGTATTTGAGATGTACATACCTTCACAGGAATGAACAGAGACGGATGGTGCGGATCTTCATTCAGTAGATTATCGCCAGAACATTTAATCTGACAGTTCAGATTAGAAATAACCAAGTCCAAATAACGGTTATTATTGTTCGAAATATTATTAAACTGTTGATAATCAGAATAATGCAAAAAGTTTAGTAATGACGACACATTTTCTTTGTTCATACCATAGTCAGATACATCTGGAGAGTACTCAGGAATATTGAAATCTCCAATTAAGATAACCCTTTGATTAAGAAGTTCAGTTAAACTACCTAATAAGTTAAACAATAGATCATATTCATCGACAGTTGCTTTAGGTTGAATATATACGGCTAATATAAAGACAGAAGAATGATGAAGAACAAGTTCGACACCAACCACATCCGTAAATAGAAGAGAATCAAAACCTGCTGACAAGTCGAGTGCGAATATTGTATACTCTCTGACAATTTGATATGAAGGAGGGCAAAACTCAGAATTAGCCACGGAGTCATTTAACCAGGTTTCCGTGAGAATTACAATGTCAAAGTTACAACAGGAGTTAATTCCTCTAGCATTTTGGTAATAAATAGAGAGCAGAGAATATGACAAGGTCGATGAAACTGATTCGTTTAATTGCTATGCTGAAAGTCCAAACAGATCTTTTTTAACTTTGCTGAGTACAAGATCGTGCGCATGACATTTAGAATAATCCCATGCTGCATGCTCGACGTCTATGTCTTGGTTCTTGTTTTTAATGTTTAAATTGTTGCAGTTGACACACTTGAAATCTAGAGTTTCCTCTTTGCACTCATTGATTGTGGTTGTTTCCACATTTAGGACATGATGGACTGTTTTTACAGAATTTGCTCGAATGCCGAAATGCATTGCAATTAAAACATCGCGTAACATCTACAGCGTCATAAATAGTGACTACTACTAAACAATGACCAACGCTTATTGCTCTTTTGTAAGTTGATAAATCAACTTCAAGAAGGGCCTGGAAAATGGCATTATTTTTTTTTGTAGGGCAGAATTTTAACAGATTGCAGACTGATTTTTGGTCAAATAAAAATTCATTTTGTTTTCTAAGATAAGGAAGAAAATCTTTGTCATCTATGTAATTAGGAATACCAGAGATTCTAATTTTAGGGCAAGCTGATTTTATCTCACGAACCTCATATTTTTCCGCCATTTTATCTTTTGCAATCTGATTAAAATTACTAGAGTTTTCGCACTTTAAAAGAATGGCCCCATCTCTTAACGTTCTCACTTTACCGATATTGATGTCAGTTAAGGGGTTAATGTTATCCATAACATCAAATTTAGTTTTAGACGAACGCTGCTTATCATCTTTTGGTTTCACTATTAAAGTTTTTTGCGAGTTTTTCTTCGTTATATTAGAATATGAGATTTTAGCATCTAATTTCTCAGGATCTGTGGGTTTGGTGGACTCCTCAGCTTTGGTTAGATTCACACACTTATTTAATTTGGTTATTTCACCGCGTAGTTCTGAGTTTTCTTTAGATAAATTATTAACTGATGTTTGTAGTGCTTCAATTATATTTAATAATGGTTTAACGTGACTGGACACGATCATATCTATCTCTTTTAGGGCATTAGATGATAAATTAGCTTCACTGGTAAAAGGCAACGGCTTCATTTTTGCAGATTTGTGATCAGGATTATTATCGGACATAGGAACTATTAAACAAAAACTACAATTCCATGTTGTAAGTTTGGTCTGGCTTTTAAGAAGGTCATAGTCATCATCATCAATACCGACACAATCAGGGTGATAATTCAGTTTGCAGGATTTACATGAAATGTAATTCTCATTACGAGTAATATTACGGTTGCATTTCCCGCATTTGACCGGCATGCTGATTATATGTATTATTAGCAGGTGAACGGTGACCAGATGATAGGGACAAGAAAAGCGATAAGAACTCGACGAAGAACCACTGATAAGATTGTAGCGAATTTCAACCCGATAAATCGATCAAAAATCACGGTTAAGGCTTACTCACCACCCCCCAGGATGGGGGTGTCGAACGTGAAACACTAAACCAAGTCAGTTCCTCTAATTTAACACAATTAAACCAAGAAAAAACTATAGATTGAGCACTTTAAATCAAGAGAGACACTACAGCGAACACACTCACTCACGCCACCATGTGTTTTCAAGCTATTATATTACATATTTAGTATATCTCCAATAATTTTAGGAAGGATTTGAAATTGTGAATCAAACCGGGGCTACCAAACTGTCAAAATCGTGACATCAACTTTTTTTTTAATGTGGAATCAACTCGTTACTGCAGATATCGTAAGAACTTACTGGGTGTAAATATTTTGAAAATGAAATAAACGGCTTTGAAATAATTTGTAAATGACTATTTTCTTCCATGAGATGAATTACACGAACAAGTTTGAAAATAATCATATTTTAAATTCCAGTTTACTTTTTTTTATCGAGTTTTAAATGTGTACATACTCATTGTGATAACTCAAACATGCCGCTTTAAATTGACATGTGAAAAAAAATTGAAAGCCCATGAAAAATTCAAACATTCAACCGCCAGCTCGATGAGGAACCGCGCACTCCGCTTCCGCCACGTGTTTCTGTGTTATTTACCTCAATTCCACTTAAATGTTCAATTTCTATACTACAACTGAACAAGTGTTAAAGTTTCAAAAAGAGCAATAAACCACATTTAAATTCGCCATACACTCTCGTGAAATTTTAAACAGCAAAGAACTCTTTCTGAGATTAGGATTGGACATCAGACAATTTATATGATGGAAACATTAATCAACAAAATATTTACATGGTCAAAAAACTGGCAAAGATTTATAAAAACAAAAAAAAAGTCTGGTGTGAAGTAAAACTTGTGCAGACAAAAATCGTACGTGAGGTTTGAAACTGCAGAGCATGAAAATCTACGTTCAGTTTAAATTATACGACAAAGAAAATTACTGAGGCTAAAATTGTGAGATAGAAAAAAATTGTATGAGGTGAAAAATTGCAGAGCTAACAAAATTACATGAGGTTAATATTTGCCACACTTTATCAATGATTCAAACAAAGAATTTACAATATGTTAAATTATGCCACACTTTATCAACAATTCAAATAAAGAATTTACGTGATTTGAAATTAGGCCTTGATCCAAGTGACTGGTTACTTAAAAACATTTAGTTTTGACAGTTTATATCGTGGATTATCCCTAGCTTATCCCAAACACATGTAATTTCCCACTTTGCGAGAAAAATGTCTCGGTGATGTGGGACACCGTTAGGTTAATTTTAACTGCCGTAAATGAACTATTAACAATCTTGTGCGAGGAATTAAGAAGTGTTATAATGTAGCACTTAACACTTAACTACATGGAACGGATGAGTCCTGATTAAGTGAATCTCATGAAAACTCCTAGCACGTGCTTTATCAGAATACTTCCATGACTGTTAAATTGTGTTAGAACTATCAAAATACAGCAAGAATTAGCTACGCTTATCTTGGGGGAATTTTCGTGAAACAAAGGCTCCCCTTTTTTATTAACAACCAAACCAACTACACTTAACCTAGCTTCCTTACCACGTGCTTCACTCACACTAAACAAAAACAGTGAAGCGTCACCCTTCTCTACAAAGCAAGCACCCTTCACTATCAACCCTCTACCTATAGATTCCCTAGCAGACTACCAAGTACCAAAAAAGAACTAAACTTGCACATGATTGCCTATGTTTACGATTTTCTTAATGATTTTTTTTTTAAACAAATTATTCAAATGCAATTTCCCGCCGCTGTTTATTTTCAGCGCGAAATTTTATTTCAAATTTGGTCACCACAAGAGTTCGAACATTTCAACAATACCTAGTATAATTTTACAACCTCTACTGTGAAGAAATGTCGGACAATGCAGGGAGATAATGCCGTCAATAAAAGGGAAGTGCCACCAGTGTATTGTAGGTCCAACCTTGATGGTTAAAAATAACACTTCTATATTTTCTAAACAAGATCAGTGTGTCACTTTCGTCTAACTTTTGACTTAATTTTTTAAAAATTCGTCAAAATTGCATAAATCTTGAAAACTGTTTGTTGTGACAGACCGCAAATGTCATAATATATTTAAACAAAGATTGTTCATACGAAAAAATGAAAGACCTGGTTTAAAATTTCGTATTGATTATCTAAAGAATTGTCAAAATTTTCTGTTGGAGATCTAGTAAGTATTAAAAAAAAATTCTACACCGTTCCCTGTCTTCGTCGTAAGCAACGTATTTCCAGATCATACATCTCTAAAGCTTAACTTCCACAAAGATATTTCATTACAATAATAATAAATATTCCCCACCCACCCACCCATCTTTTAATGTGTCGTCTATAACAAAACAAAAACTCGTTTTATAAAATTTTCCTAAACACAAACTCTTTATTTACAAAAAAAACTTGTAGCATTATCTATGATTTCTTGTGTATTCGAATTAGAATTTTCGAATAGAATTCCTTGAATGTTGAGATCTGAGGTTGCTAAAGTTAAAAAATAACACTTCTGGATTTTCTAAACAAGATCGCTGTATAAGGATGTGCCACAGATACGTCAAACTATTAATTTTATTTTTCAAAAATTCGTCAAAATTTTATACATCTTAAAAACTGTTTGTTGTTGGGGACCACAAATGCCATAACATATTTAGTTAAACATTGTTGATACTAAAAACTGAACGACGTGATTTAAAATTTCGTATTAATTATCTCAAAAATCGTCAAAATTTTCAGTTGGAAATCAAGTATTAAAAACATTTCTACACCGTTTACCTTCATCGTAGGCAACCTGTTTCCAGGTCATACGCATCTCTAAAGCCCAACTTCCATAAAGATATATATTTCATTATAATAAAAATAAATACTTTTGAAATGTTCGAACCTTACAAGTAAATTTATGTTTCAGCTAAATTCTTATTATGAAATAGTTTTAGTTTGGAACTTGACACCCCTAAAAGTAAAATTGTATCCGAATTGGTTAGGACATTATTCTTAGAGCCAATTTATCGAAGCTCATGTAAATATTTAATTAATTCCGATTAAATTTTTAATCCAAGATTACAGTACCACGTGACTGCCTCTACACCAATCAGATGCCTCTAAACGCCTCATTAATCGCCTGATTAACTTAATCACGATTAAAATGTTCTAGAAACACTACTTATTTAAAATTTAAATCTTGAGGAAAATCAATAAGTCTTTTGATACTTAAGAGTAAATCTAAAAGTGGAATTTAAGTAGTATTTTCAGGAAAAGGGATTAGTGAAAAGCCCACAAAACGTCTCCTTGTCCGTTTATCTCCCAAAGTGGAATTTAAGTAGTAGTTTCAGGAAAAGCAGGTAGATCTTGATTTTAATCTACGACCAAAGGTTCTCAGTCTCGTACATGGACAAAACACCAAAGCAGGTAGATGTGTGGCCCAGTGCTTGTTGTCCTAGAACATCTTAATAGAAAGTAGGTAAGTAAGTACCTCTACAAATGATGAATATAAATAAAGAATTTAAAGGAATTACTGATGTTCTGTCGATTCATGTCAGTTCAACATTAGAAGCGTCGTTCAAGACGGCCTTTTCACTACACTGTAAAGGTCCAGTTACGCTTGAGTGGTTAAATCCTCTTTGCTGCGAAAATGTTCAAATATTTAAAAATACATCTGCAACACAAGAAACACGTGATTAATACATCATTTTGTGTTTTTAATTTGCTGTCTAAATTATGTGATTTCAGTCGCTTTATACATTTTGAATTAAGTTTGATTCTACAGTAGCGGTCATTTCTACGGAACCACTCGATAAAAAGTCAAGTTGATAGCCCTGTCATCTAGTACTTTACGCCGAACGCGGTTGGTAGCGGTAGTTGATATGGCAATCGAAACTAGCACAACACGAATGTTTCGGTTGCCCTCAAATATGCCGCACTGTATCCCGTGCAGACTGTATGTTCTGTTCATCTATTTATTAAAATAAAATATCTACATTAACAATGGGGCCATCTAACCTGTTAAATTTTTGACACATATGTTTTCCCCCAGAAACCCGTCAAGGTCACTTACACCAAACAAATTTTGAAAATTTACACTAGGGAGTGGTTCTATAGAAAAGATCGCGACTTTACAGCTTTATTTTGTGTGTTTCTTTTCCATTCCACAATGTTTTGTTACGCCACTGGATACAGATTGTCTTTCTTATCTTAGTAACATAATAATTTACTATTGGCAGCTCTGAAACTTGACGAGTGACAGTTGACGGCAAGTTGTCAAACCACAAAATAAGAAACAGTATTGAAAACATCAGCGATAACGAGTCAGAACAAGACAGAAATACAAACACAAACGGGAAACCCCCAGTAAGAAAACGATAAAAATGTAAAGTTTATAACTTTCAGACACCGTTGTAACCAGTAGAACAATCTCAAACAAAATGTCGTTTTTGCGTGGATCGCAAAACTATGTCTGGTCGACAACGAGTGTTTTGGGGAAAGGGGCAACAGGAGCCGTGTACCAGGGAGTAAATAAAATCAATGGTGAACCCGTGGCCGTAAAAACATTCAACCAAATGAGCCATCTTCGACCCCACGATGTTCAGATGCGTGAATTTGAGGTGTTGCAGAAAGTCAAACACGAGAACATTGTCAAGTTGTTGGCTATTGAAGAAGAACAAGAGAATCGTGGAAAGGTGATAGTCATGGAATTGTGCACGGGGGGAAGTTTGTTCAATATCTTGGATGATCCAGAAAATACCTATGGACTATCGGAAAATGAATTCCTGAAAGTGCTGCAGGATTTATCGGCAGGGATGAAGCATCTTCGGGATAATAATTTAGTCCACCGTGATTTAAAACCAGGTATGCAACTGTTAATTGTAAGGAAATTGGTTTGGTTCCACATATGTTAGAGTATGTTGTTATCTAGAAAATTGTGTTAAGTATGTGGTTTCTAATCAAAAATATTTAAGATGACACTACTTTGATAAAAATTTTGTAATGAGTATGAAACTGAAGCTTTTAAATGTGTAAAATTTATTAATGAAAAATTATGAAGTTAAATTTGTGAACTCCATCTTAAAGGCGTAATAATAGTTTTTATAGTGGTTATATTGCTGACATCTGTTAAAATAATAAAAAATAATATGTAAAACAGTATTTAGAAATAGGCATGAAATTTTCATAAAGGCTCGCGCAGGGTTTGGTGCATGTCATTCCTATTGTAAGTTCCACTATTTACATTCTATACATAAAAATAGAATTGGTAGTTCTAGTCTGTATTCCGCCGCCATTTAAATTAAATTGTTATTATAAAAAAATAAAATAAAATATAATGTTTATGGATAATACAAAGCACAAAATGTGTGCGGCAGTATTCATCACGTAAAAAAATTGGTCGAAAGTTGTTGCATTTTCGAGTTGAGTTTTTTCTTTACGCAATTTTGTGATGCCGTCATCAACATTTTTGAAAGGTCTTGGATTGGTGAAGTGTAATACTAAAAATAACAGTATTGTATTCCAAAAATTTTCTGGGAAAATGGAGTGAGCCGTTCCTGATTTATATTTTATTTTATATTAGCTCTCCATTGGGTACGTTCGACTGCTTTGCTTTTCCAATCTTTTATACCCATTTCCTGTATATCCCTTTTCACGTCTTCCAGCCATCTCAGTTTTGGTCGTCCTTTCTTTTTCTTCCCACCTTGTAGACGGTTCAACCAGAGAATATAGAGAAGTGTCATAGTTTAAATTAAATGACGGTTGAGGACTCCTCGATTTATGTTGGCAACAGTATTTGTTTCTAACTAGGAATAAAATTAGCTAGAAAAAATGTCATAATATTTTTAACGACGCGTTTTACTTTCGACAAATTGACACTAGATTTACCAGAATATTACAAGCTGCTTACTGTTTCCTTCACTTTAATTCAGGTCACACGAATTACAGTTCGTCGTCTGAGAACTTGTTTGATCTACAGACCAGAGCGCACTCAGGCCAATGTCGACTCTAAGCGTTCAGAAACGATTTGATTTATAAGCCATGATCCGTGATCTGGTACACATCCTAACCGGTTTCGACCATAATTTCTTGCTGTTTCAACTTTCGAATTCTCAGTTTTTCGAAATTTTAGTTTGGGGACTTCTCAGTTTACTTCTATTTATTATTCAATTTTTGGATTTTTCAATTTCCCAATTTTTCAATGTCTCGGTTTTCAGTTTTTCTCTTCAATTTTACGATTTTTAAATATTTCCATTTTTCAATTTTTGACTTTTATAAACTCTTTATTTGTCGATTTTTCAATTAATTGATTTTTCAGGTTTTTGGTTTTTCAATTTTTTCAGGTTTCGATTTTTCAACTTCACTTTTTTGATTTTTCGATTTCTCAATTTTTTAATTTTTCAGTTTTTGGACATTTCAGTTTTGGGATTTTTTAGTTTATTTATTATTCAATTTTTCGATCTTACGATTTTGCAGGTTTTTGATTTTTCAATTTTTCGATTTTTTAAGGTTTCGATATTTCGACTTCACTTTTCCGGTTTTCGATTTTTCAATTTTTCGATTCTTTAGATTCTCAGTTTTTGGATATTTCAGTTTTGGATTTTTTCAGTTTTTCGATTCGTCAGTTTTTCTTTCATTTTTCAGTTTTGACTTCTGGATTTTTCGATGTGTCGACTTTTTACTTTTTCGATTTTTAAATTTTAGAATTCTCAATTTTTTGGTATTTTAATTTTTCAATATTTAAAATTTTAGATTTTTCGATTTCCCATTTCAGCTCTTCCATATTTCAATTTTTCAAATGTTTCGATTTCTTAATCTTTCGATTTTTCGACTTCCCGGTTTTAGATTTTGTTTTTCAATTGTCGTTTTTTCAATTTTTCGATTTTTAAATTTTAGGTTTTTCAGTTTTTTGATATTTTAATTTTTCAATATTTAAAATTTTAAATTTTTCGATTTCTCGAATTTTCATTTCAGTTCTTCGATATTTCCGTTTTTCAAGTTTTCGAATTTTTCAAATGTTTTGATTTCTTAATCTATCGATTTTTCGACTTCCCGGTTTTAGAGTTTCTGTTTTCAATTGTCGTTTTGAATTTTTCGATTTTTCAATGTTTTGATTTCCCGATTTAGTTTTCCATTTTTAGTTTTTCATTCATTTTTCAGTTTTTCGATATTTCAGTTTTGAGATTTTTCAATATTTCGATTCTTCGACTTTTCGATTTTTGACTCTTGGATTTTCGATGTGTCGATTTTTTTACTTTTTCGATTTTTAAATTTTAGATTTTTTAATTTTTAAAATTTTTGATTTTTCGATTTCTCGGTTTTTAAATTCAGTTCTTCGGTATTTCCGTTTTTCAAGTTTTCGAATTTTTCAGATGATTTGATTTCTTAATCTATCGATTTTTCGACGTCCCGGTTTTAGATTTTCTATTTTCCATTTGTCGTTTTTTCAACTTTTTAAATTTAACATTTATAAACGGTCAATTTTTCGATTTTTCAATTAATCGAGGTTTTGATTTTCCCATTTTTTGACTTTCGACCTTTTAGGTTCTCAGTTTTTAGATATTTCAGTTTTCGGATTTTTCAGTTTTTCTTTCATTTTGCAGTCTTTCGATATTTCAGTTTTGGGATTTTTCAATATTTCGATTCTTCGACTTTTCGATTTTTGGCATCTGGAGTTTTCGAAGTGTCGATTTTTTTACTTTTTCGATTTTTCAATTTTTCGATTGCTTAATCTTTCGATTTTTCGACTTCCCGGTTTTAGAGTTTCTGTTTTCAATTGTCGTCTTGAATTTTTCGATTTTTAAATGTTTTGATTTCCCGATTAAGTTTCCCATTTTTAGTTTTTCTTTCATGTTTCAGTTTTTCGATATTTCAGTTTTGGGATTTTTCAATATGTATTTCGATCGCAATTTCTTGACCTGCGAGTGTTTCGATTTTCCTGTTCTTCAATTCTTAAATTTTTTGATTTTTCAGGTTTTTGATTTTTCAAGTTTTCGATTATTTAAGGTTTCTGTTTTTCGACTTCACTTTTTTGATTTTTCAATTTTTCAGTTTTTAGATGTGTATTTCAGTTTTAGGATTTTTAGTCTTTCGATTTTTCGATTTCCTGGTTTTAGATGTTCTGTTTTCCAATTTTTCGATTTGTTAATTTTTCATTCCCGATTTACTGAGATTTGATTGTTCAGGTTTTCGATTTATCAGTTTTTCAATTTTTTATTTTGGCCTATTTCGGTTTCTCAGTTTTTCCAGTTTTCCATTTTTCGTTTTTTGATTTTTTCGCTTTTCCAAGTTTTCAACTTTTTTTGTCGGTTTCTCGATTTTTCGATTTTTCGAGTTCATCACTTCGATTTCTCGTTCTTTTGAATCTGGATTTTTCGATATTTTGATTGTCAGTTTCTCAATTTATAAATTGTTTAATTTTTAACTTTTCGATTTTGGCCTATTCCGGTTTCTCAATTGTTCGACTTTTCGACTCCACGATTTATTGATCTTTTGATTTTTGGATTTCTCGGTTTTTTGATGTTTCGATTTTTGAATTTTTGATTTTTGAATTTTTAAAATTTTAGATTTTTCGATTTCTCGATTTTTCAGTTCAGTTCTTCGATATTTGAATTTTTCAAGTTTTCGAATTTTTCAAATATTCCGATTTCTTAATCTTTTGATTTTTCGACTTCCCGGTTTTAGATTTTCTGTTTTTCAATCGTCATTTGGTCAAATTTTCGATTTTTCAATTTTTCAAATTTGACTTTTATATACTCTTAATTTATTGACTTTCGAGTGTGTCGATTTTCCTGTTCCTCAATTCTTTAATTTTTTGATTTTTCAGTTTTTCGATTTTTTAAGGTTTCTATTTTTCGACTTCACTTTTTTGATTTTTCGATTTTTTAGTTTTTAGATATTTCAGTTTTAGGATTTTTCAATATTTCAATTCTTCGGCTTTTCTATTTTTGATTTCTGGATTTTTCGATATGTCTACCTTTTTAGTTTTTCGATTTTTCAATTTTTGGATTTTTAAATTTTAGATTTTTCAATCTTTTGATATTTTAATTTTTCTATATTTCTTAATCTTTCGATTTTTCGACTTTCTGGTTTTAGATGTTCTATTTTCCAATTTTTCGATTTGTTAATTTTTCAATCCCGATTTATCGAGATTTGATTGTTCAGTTTTCGATTTATCAGTTTTTCAATTTTTTATTGTGGCCTATTTCGGTTTCTCAGTTTTTCCAGTTTTCCATTTTTTCGTTTTTTGATTTTTCCGCTTTTCCAATTTTTCAATTTTTTTTGTCGATTTCTCTATTTTTCGATTTTTCGACTTCATCACTTCGATTTCTCGTTCTTTTGGATTTGGATTTTTCGATATTTTGATTGTCAATTTTTCAATTTATAAATTAATTGTTCGATTTTTCGATTTTGGCTTATTCCGGTTTCTCAATTGTTCGACTTTTCGACTCCACGATTTCTTGATCTTTTGATTTTTGGATTTCTCGGTTTTTCGATGTTTCGATTTTTCAGGTATCCGATTTTTTAAATTTGGGAGTTTCGATTTCTCGATTTTTCGCTATTCGGTTTATAAATTTTAGATTTTTGAATTTTACATTTTTTCGATTTTCTGATGTTTCATTTTTCGATTTTCAGTTCTTCGATATTTCAATTTTTCAATGTTTCGGTTTTACGATTTTTTAAGGTTTCGATTTTTCGATTATTTTAATTTTTCATTTTTTTTCTCATTGTTCATATCGTACAATCGAAAACAACCACAAAAATTGTCACTAAAAACATTTAAAAATTCAGATAAAATAGAACACAGTGTTTCCAAAACATTTTCCCGAAAAAAATCCATTGGGTTATTACGATTTCAACAATATTCTTAGTTTAAGACGTTTTGCTAGTATAAAACACAAATAAAGAATTAATTCTTAGTTAAACAAAATATGTAAAATCATCTAAATATGTACCAAAAATATTCACTTAGTCGTCATAAAAAACGACCAAACAACTATTTCCCGCAGAAATTATAGTCCAAACCAACCAAATCGCTTCTGAACCCTTAGAGTCGACATTGGCCTGAGCGCGCTCTGGTCTGTAGATCAAACTAGTTCTCAGGCGACGAGTTGTAGTGAAACAAGTTTTTTATTGGCATCGACTATTTAAATTTGGCGCTTGGCTTTGGCGGTTGAGGACTCCAATGTCAATAAGAGTGGTTTTGCAAAATCAGCTTGTATGCCACATCTATATTAATCTATGGTGATACATTGGATTAAGATGTACAAACCATTAGTAAAAGTGTATTCTCCAGGAAATGGATGATGTCACCTCAAAAAGGTAATTTTAAAATTTGTAATAAGTGAAATCTTACAGGAAATTTCAAAAATATAAAAAGATTATTCGAAATTTCACTTTATTTTGATAGAATCTACATTTAGAACATCAAATTTCCTAGAAAAAAAAGTAGAAAGCCCATCTATCCCTCTAAATGAATGTTTTAAGTTAAAATATCCATAATACAACAAGATTGAATCAAACATAATTGAAAGCCTAGAATTGTAAAATTTCTAGAATTTCGAATATCCAGACAATTATATTTTTACAAAAAAAATTTACGGTTGGATAGCTGAATTGTTCAAATGAATATTTAGGGGTAAACAATGTGAACGTAATGTGAAGTTTATATTAAGTTTATATTCAATCTGACAACAATTACACTGTTACGTTGAACGGGTGATTAAAGTCGACGTGGGTAAAATTCATCAATTTATTTCTCAGTAACTCAAATTTACACGACTAATAACACAGCGATTATGCATAAAATAATTCCTCCAAAACTGAATTCGTTCACTGGACTTCTCGCTGACTGAATAAACAGAATAATCTTCGTTCTCGACGGTGGCATCTTAATGGATCGAGAACGCCGCTTCGAGGTTTTTCTTGGTTGCCCGTCGCGACTTCCGCTTCCAGGCTCTTCGGTAGCGGACGCCGCCCACCCGATGAGTCATCATTTCCGTATATACTAGAGAGCTCTCGACGCCCCATAGGCGTCGCATGGGTTTATTTCGTAACAATAGTTATATATTAGATAAAGTTTCCAGTATCAGTTTTACATCTGTTGATAATAAGTTGGAACTCTGCAGATAATTCCCACACGATTCATTTATACCATGTTGATAGTAAAAAATATAAATTGTGTCTTACTAGTATTTATAGACACATTTTTTGAGAATTAGTAATATAGTTTATTGATAGCAGTTATCATTAAGTCTTTTGTCACTGCTGATTTATTGTGGACAAGTGTTTTACATTTGTGTTACAGTTCTACAGTGCGACATAATTCAGATAAGATTTCCGTGCGATAAAGATTTAAAAACAGAATGGTTCTGTTTAATATTGTTTCTTTTACGATGAATATAATTTATGCGGATAGATAGCTTTTGACGTAGACTAGGGATAACGCTTATAGATTTTTCACTAATTACACGTGTTTAAATTATGACGACGGTGTGATGTTATCAGTTTATTATTTATTGTGACAAAAATATAAGGTAGAGGAGTATTGTAATAGGGCCCACTTCATGAATGACTAATTTAATGTTTTTTCGAAGGGTCATAGCTCTTGAGGATTTTGTTAGATAGATCACTTCTGAGTTATCTATTATAATATCGGTACAGTGTAAAACTGGCTTGGGAAAAACCCTCCCTCAAATTTATCAGCCAATAGGCAGTTGAACACGCGCTGATCACGCGTCTCTATTGCTGATTCTTTCACTTGAATATACTATAACAGTGTTGTAAGGTTTTATCATAGATTAATGTAGATGCGACATACAGGCTGATTTTGCAAAACTACCCTTATTGACATTGGAGTCCTCAACCGCCAAAGCCAAGCGCCAAATTTAAATAGTCCAACTTGTTTGATCTACAGACCAGAGCGCGCTCAGGCCAATGTGGACTCTAAGCGTTCAGAAGCGATTTGGTTGGTTTGGACTATAATTTCTGCGGGAAATAGTTGTTTGGTCGGTTTTTATAACGACTATTTAAGTGAATATTTTTGGTACATATTTAGTTGATTTTACATATTTTGTTTTACTAAGAATTAATTCTTTATTTGTGTTTTATACGGGAAAATGTTTTGGAAACACTGTTCTATTTTGTATGAATTTTTAAATGTTTTTAGTGACAATTTTTGTGGTTGTTTTCGATACACTGTATGATATTAACAGTGAGAAAAAAAAATGAAAAATTAAAATAATCGAAAATTCGAAAACTCGAGAAATCGAAAAATCAAAAGATCAAGAAATCGTGGAGTCGAAAAGTCGAACAATTGAGAAACCGAAATAGGCGAAAATCGAAAAATCGAAGTTAAAAATTGAACAATTTATAAATTGAGAAATTGACAATCCAAATATAGAAAAATCCAAATCTCGATAAATCGAGAAATTAAAAAACTTAAAAATTGAAAAATTGAGAGATTGAAATATCAAAAGAACGAGAAATCGAAAAGTGATGAAGTCGAAAAATCGAAAAATAGAGAAATCGGCAAATAAAAAGTTAAAAGTTGAAAAATTGGAAAAGCGGAAAAATCAAAAAACGAAAAAATGCAAAACTGGAAAAACTGAGAAACCGAAATAGGTCAAAATAAAAAATTGAAATACGGATAAATCGAAAACTGAACAATCAAATCTCGATAAATCGGGACTGAAAAATTCACAAATCGAAAAATTGGAAAATAGAACATCTAAAACCAGGAAGTCGAAAAATCGAAAGATTAAGAAATATAGAAAAATTAAAATATCAAAAGATTGAAAAATCTAAAATTTAAAAATCCAAAAATTGAAAAATCGAAAAACTAAAAAGGTAGACATATCGAAAAATCCAGAAATCAAAAATAGAAAAGCCGAAGAATTGAAATATTGAAAAATCCTAAAACTGAAATATCTAAAAACTGAAATATCTAAAAACTGAAAAATCGAAAAATCAAAAAAGTGAAGTCGAAAAATAGAAACCTTAAAAAATCGAAAAACTGAAAAATCAAAACATGAAAAATCAAAAAATTAAAGAATTGAAGAACAGGAAAATCGAAACACTCGAAAGTCAAGAAATTGAGAGTATATAAGAGTCAAATTTGAAAAATTGAAAAATCGAAAATTTGACAAAATGACAATTGAAAAACAGAAAATCTAAAACCGGGAAGTCGAAAAATCGAAAGATTAAGAAATCAAAACATTTGAAAAATTCGAAAACTTGAAAAATTCAAATATCGAAGAACTGAACTGAAAAATCGAGAAATCGAAAAATCTAAAATTTTAAAAATTCAAAAATCAAAAATTGAAAAATCGAAAAAGTAAAAAAATCGACACATCGAAAAATCCAGGAGTCAAAAATCGAAAAATCGAAGAATCGAAATATTGAAAAATCCCAAAACTGAAATACTGAAAAACTGAAAAATGAAAGAAAAACTAAAAATGGGAAACAATCGGGAAATCAAAACATTGAAAAATCGAAAAATTCAAAACGACAATTGAAAAAAAAAAACTCTAAAACCGGGAAGTCGAAAAATCGAAAGATTAAGCAATCGAAAAATTGAAAAATCGAAAAAGTAAAAAAATCGACACATCGAAAACTCCAGAAGCCAAAAATCGAAAAGTCGAAGAATCGAAATATTGAAAAATCCCAAAACTGAGATATCGAAAAATTGAAAAATGAAAGAAAAACTGAAAAATGGAAAACCTGAAAAATCCGAAAACTGAAATATCCAAAAACTGAGAACCTAAATGGTCGAAAGTCAAGAAATGGGAAAATCAAAACATCGATTAATTGAAAAATCGAAAAATTGACCGTTTATAAATGTCAAATTTGAAAAATTGAAAACTTGAAAAAACAACAATTGAAAAATAGAAAATCTAAAACCGAGAAGTCAAAAAATCGAAAGATTAAGAAATCGAAACATTTGAAAAATTGAAATATGGAAGAGCTGAAATGAAAAATCGAGAAACCGAAAAATCTAAAATTTTAAATACCTATTGAAAAATTAAAATACCAAAAAATTGAGAAATCTAAAATTAAAAAATCGAAAAAGTAAAAAGTCGACACATCGAAAAATCCAGAAGTCAAAAATGGAAAAGTCGAAGGACAGAAATATTGAAAAATCCCAATACTGAAATATCGAAAAACTGAAAAATGAAGGAAAAACTGAAAAATCTCAAAACTGAAATATCCAAAAACAGAGAATCTAAAGAATCGAAAAATTGAGAAATCGAAAAATCATAAAAGTGAAGTCGAAATATCGAAACCTTAAAAAAATCGAAAAATTGAAAAATCAAATACCTGCAAAATCGTAAGATCGAAAAATTGAACAATAAGTAAACTGAAAAATTCCAAAACTGAGAAATTAAAAAATTGAAAAATTGAGAAATCGAAAAATTAAAGAAGTGAAGTTGAAAAATCGAAACCTGAAAAAACAGAAAAATTGAAAAACCAAAAAACCTGAAAATCAATTAATTGAAAAGTGGAGAAACACAGAGTTTATAAAAATCAAAAATTGAAAAATCGAAAATTTGAAAAAACGACAATTGAAAAATAGAAAATCTAAAACCGGGAAGTCGAAAAATCGATAGATTAAGAAATCAAAACATTTGAAAAATTCGAAAACTTGAAAAACTGAACTATCGAAGAACTGAAATGAAAAATCGAGAAATCAAGGAATCTAAAATTTTAAATATTGAAAAATTAAAATACCAAAAAATTGAGAAATCTAAAATTAAAAAATCGAAAAAGTAAAAAGTCGACACATCGAAAAATCCAGAAGTCAAAAACGGAAAAGTCGCAGGACAGAAATATTGAAAAATCCCAATACTGAAATATCGAAGAACTGAAAAATGAAGGAAAAACTGACGAATCGAAAAACTGAAAAATCCCAAAACTGAAATATCCAAAAACTGAGAATCTAAAGAATCGAAAAATTGAGAAATCGAAAAATCATAAAAGTGAAGTCGAAATATCGAAACCTTAAAAAAACCGAAAAATTGAAAAATCAAATACCTGCAAAATCGTAAGATCGAAAAATTGAACAATAAGTAAACTGAAAAATTCCAAAACTGAGAAATTAAAAAATTGAAAAATTGAGAAATCGAAAAATTAAAAAAGTGAAGTTGAAAAATCGAAACCTGAAAAAACAGAAAAATTGAAAAACCAAAAAACCTGAAAATCAATTAATTAAAAAATCGACAAACACAGAGTTTATAAAAATCAAAAATTGAAAAATCGAAATATTTAAAATCCAAAAATTGAATTATAAATAGAAGTAAACTGAAAAGTCCCCAAACTAAAATTTCGGAAAACTGAGAATTCCAAAGTTGAAACAGCAAGAAATTATGGTCGAAAGCGGTTAGGATGTGTATCAGATCACGGATCATGGCTTATAATCTTTTAAATCAAATCGTTAGGGTCGACATTGGCCTGAGTGCGCTCTGGTCTGTAGATCAAATAAGTTCTTAGACGACGAACTGTAATTCGTGTGACCTGAATTAAAGTGATGGAAACAGTAAGCAGCTTGTAATATTCTGGTAAATCTAGTGTCAATTTGTCGAAAGTAAAACGCGTCATTAAAAATGTGATGACATTTTTTCTAGTTAATTTTATTCCTAGTTAGAAACAAACACTGTTGCCAACATAAGTCGAGGAGTCCTCAACCGTCATTTAATTTAAACTATGACGCTTCTCTGTGTTCTCTGGTTTTATTAAGTCTTCACAAATTAATTGTAAATTATTAAATATTTGGCATTAAACGTAATTAATCTGTATTCTTTGAATATTATTAAATATTATATTACATACATATAAAACAAGTTTGAATAATAAAACCAGTAACACTTGACAGAAATTAATTTACCATACTCAGTCAAGTTTTCTTTCATTGAATTGAGAGAAATTAGATTCTTCTGTAATATTGAATTTACTTTATTGATCAAATCAAAAACGGCTCATTCCATTTTCCCGAAAATTTGAGTATACAGTACTGTTAATAATAAGAGTACTGCAGCTTCAATGTGTCCTTGCTAAAATGTTGATACATCATTAAAAAATTATATTTATTATACCAAAAAGATGGGAAGAATTAGGTCGATGCCACAAAAGTTAAGGTTTTATTATAAAGTGAGGGCTAACATGTTTCGGTATCTACTGGTACCATCACTTTGAGGAAAAGATCTGAACTACTAGATTTGACAAAATTCTTTTAGGGGAAAACTCACTTGTAACATACGCATCGCATGTTATTTTACTTATAACTCCTATAACAACATTTTTATGACAACCTTTTTACTTTTTACTTGTTTTAAATATTTCTAATAACAGAGAAAAACAAAAAGAAAATATGGTATTTAGTTCGAAGAATATGTCACGGAATTTATTATTAAACTCCAGATTATATAGACTTTCTTTTTGTGTTTTCAGGTAATATAATGAAATTCATCTGTGACGATGGCAGGACCGTCTACAAATTAACGGACTTTGGAGCCGCCCGCGAACTACCCGAAGGACAACATTTCCAATCTCTCTACGGAACAGAAGAATACCTCCATCCTGATCTCTACGAACGCGCAGTATTACGAAAACACGTTAACAAAACATTCGGAGCCACCATCGATTTGTGGTCGATAGGCGTTACGCTTTACCACGTAGCTACTGGAAACCTACCATTCCGTCCATATGGAGGCCGCAAAAACAAAGAAACGATGCATTTAATCACCACGAAGAAAGCAAGTGGAGTAATATCAGGCATTCAAGTGACGGAAGACGGACAAATCGAATGGCGAAAAACTCTGCCAGAAAGTTGCCAGTTGAGTCCGGGACTGAAGAAAATAATCACCCCTCTCCTAGCGGGGTTGTTGGAAGCAGACACTAAGAAGATTTGGACATTCGAGAAATTTTTTACGGAAGTCACTGACATGCTGTCGAGAAAAATCGTGAATATTTTCCACGTCAACAAAGCGCAGTTGATCAAGGTGTATATTCATCCGGATGAGAGTTATACTCACCTGCAAAATTATATTAACGAACAAACAGAAGTCAGCACTGAGAATCAAATATTGCTGCTGAAGTCGAATTTGTTCACAGATATTGTTGAAGAAAATAGTAGAGCGGGAGGCTACCCGGAGACCAAAGAGGAAGAACCTCTGTTTCTTTTCAATAAAGAAAATAACAACGTGACGGTGGTTCCTGAACAAAGCCTTCCTAAGTTCAATGAGTTCAGCAATGTGACTTCAGTTGAAAGTGATGCCGCACAAGCCAAAAACGCATGCAGTATAGGTTATTTGTGTAAAAGACGAATCGAAAAATATTCACTGGCCTGTCGTCACTTCACTAACTGTGTTGAAAATTTTGTTATGTATATCAACAAAGAACTGAAGGAGGTCAATCAAGTTTGCGTTCATCTATTAGAAAAGACTACTATACATAAGAAGACGGCGCATTTTTTAGAATCCTCGCAACGGCTAGCTTCATTTAAGTTAAATAACGTTCCGCAGATTACTTACGTCGATGAATTGAAACAACTCAGCGAAAGTTTTGTGTCTGAGACTGCCAAAAAAATAATGCAACTCAACCAGAGTCATGTGATAGAGAATTCTTTGCAGTCTGAGTGGGACACGTCTAGCCGCCCTTTGAAGTGTCCTGTGAAATCCAGAGCTTCTGAGAGGGCAAGGACTGAGGTTGAACGTTTGAGAGATTCGTGGCAACATTTGGTACGAGATAGGGCTACTCGTACTCTCTCTTACAACGACGAACAGTTCCATATCCTGGAACGAATTAAAATCACACACACGATAAACGGAAGTAAACTTCTTCTACAGAAAGAAGTGTTCCCGCAATATATGCAATTAGCTGAGAATTTGGGTGACTGGTATAAAATTGCTCAAACTGTGTACTTACAGTTGATGATATTAAAGAGGGATGTTTTGAACTATGACAACAACTTGAAGAAGTTTGAGTTGGAGATGTTTATTAAAAACGAGGAGTTTTTAGAGCAAGTACGAAAATTGCTTGAACAGGACGCCACTGATAACTCAAGCAAAAAAATGAAGAACTCTAATAATCAAAAGCTGAAGATGTGTTTGACTGAGTACAGGAGAGAAAATGGTCAGATCAACGATCTTATTTCGGAAAATGCACAAATTGTGGAACAAGTTAATCGTATTTTGGACGAATTGACTGTTGAAGAAGACTAGGCTTACAATTTGTAGGTCAGAAGATTGGTGCTGTGAGACATTTGTCCAACGTTTCATGTTTCATAAATTTTGTATTTTGAAGAATTTGATCAAGTTGATACGGATTTTTTTATCAACTGAGATTTTCTTTATACACTAAGTATTATATATATGTATCTTTATTACAGAATTAAATAAATGTATTTTTGTTTTTTTGAAGTATTAACATGGCTCTAACAAAGAAATACTGTATATAGTTATGTACAGGGTGTCCCAGAATTCGCGCCATTCCCGTAAATGACATGTTCCCTGTCCCGAACTGTGCCGTAATTCGCAAAAAGAATTGTCCAGGCTTTAACCGTGTGAGAACTGGAAGGCGATTAAGTTGACCAATAGAGAGGCTGCTTTTATATCCGAACGTTTCTATGTTCAAAGTTACCTATGCCAAGAACAAAAAATCGGGTAATACTAAAGTTGAATGAATTTTTTTCGAATCCCCCTCCGTCAACAAAAGGAAACAGAAGTGTGGTTATAAATTTAATCATTTTGACAATTGTTTGTCATAAACTGTCACGAAGTTCATCACTGACCTGAACAGACGCTTCTGCCCCCAAAGATGACTGATTAATGTACACAGAGACGTCAAGGTTTACTTTAAGGCAAGTAGCATGGCACAGAAGTTATTTCTGCTGCCATTCTAGTTAAATTGTGTTTAACTGGGCTGTACATGTCATAAGAGAAGCTGTTTCATTTCATCGTAGGCAAATAATACATTTATTACTATTCTACATAGAGTAGCTACCGAAGAGCAGGTATTAGAAGTGATTTTCTTAGAGCCCCGTGAATAATGTGTTGTTCTTTTTAACGAAAATTAGTACATTTTCAGAATGCATCATATGCCTGATATTAAGTTTATCGTTATTTCTAAAAAAGAGTACCACATGTCCATTCAAAGAACGTTATTAAGTGTATTTAAACATAAATATCGCTTTTGATTAATCAGTGATTATGATTTTCAATAAACAGTATCAATTTTTACTGAACAGCTTTGTTGCTGATACCTAATCTAAGCAACGAAAAAATAGACGAGACTCCACTTCTCTGGTGTATTAAGATCATAGGTATCTGCTGTGGTGTCAATCATGTGGGGAAAATACTGAAAACTGAGACTTATTCAAGAATAATATTGATGTTGCACATGATGATTTAAGACAGTTTCTTTAAAGTTGTGAGTACATACTTTCTAGAGATTGAAAAGATACGAATAAAAATTATAACAATAGTTGCAATTTTTTTTAAGAACAATACAAACAATTTATGGAGAATGTACACGCTATGCAGCCACTGCTGTGCGCGAATATACAGGTCTTTTCCCCAATCATCGGCTCCTTGACCAGCATGTGTTTCGTCGTTTGTTGCATCCAGCAAAAGAAGATGGATCTTTTCAGCCTATGCGGAAAGCCGTGCTGGGGCTCCACGGATTATACGCATAGACGGTGAAGAACAAGTGGCACAAATGATTGGATGCTCAAGATCGATCATGCATCGTATCCTTACAGAGAAAAATCTGCATCCTTACTATTGACGAAAGTGCAGCATCTGCGACGAGCCGACTGCGCGACGAGTGCATGTTGCTATATGGTTACTGCGACAAAATGAACTAAATCCTGATTTTTCACGGCACATTCTTTTCGCCGACGAATGTTGATTTTCCCGAAAAGGAATATTTAATGCGCACAATTCACTTCTGGGCAAACGAAAATCCACATTTCGCTAACGTGAGAGCATATCAAGAGCAATACTATTAATCTATGGGCTGGAATCGTTGTACTGTAACGTTATTAAACAATGTGCTCAAAATGACCACCATTAACTTCAATGCAAGTTCTAGCTCGTTGAATTATGTTGTGTTGTGTATTATGTAACATCTCAGGAGTAACTGTAGCGTAGGCTTCGTGCAGTCTCTCTTCCAGTTCTTCTAACATATCTAGGGGTTCTCTATATACGTAATTTTTAATTTGATTCCAAAAAAAAGTCCAAAGCAGAAAGGTCTAGAGATCTAGGAGGCCAGATATTAGTACTGCCACGCCCAATCCACCTATGACGATACTCTTTTCAATGTTCGTCGTACAAGTATCGAATTATGTGGAGGAGCGCCGTCGTGCTGAAACCACATATTCCGCCGTACATTCAAAGGAACGTCTTTCAACAATGCCGGAAGCTCTAGTCGTAGAAAATTAGCATATGCATCCCCATTAAGGCGATCAGGTAATCTGATAATTTTATCAGATGCATTAAAATTTTTACCACAGTAGTACCAATGATTCCAGCCCATAGATTAATAGTAAATCGCTCCTGATATGCTCTCACCCTAGTGAGATGTGGATTTTCGTGTGCCCAGAAATGCCAATTGTGTGCATTAAACATTCCTTCTCGGGAAAATGAACATTCGTCGGTGAAAAGAATGCGCCGTGTAAAATCAGGATTTAGTTCATTTTGTCGCAGTAACCATTGAGCAAAATGTACTCGTCGCGGGTAGTCGGTTGGTCGCAGATGCTGCACTCTCGTGTAATGGTAAGGATGCAGTCTTCTCTCTTGAAGGATACGATGAGTGGTCGATCTTGAACATCCACTAATTTGCGCTACGTAGAGGACACTTCTCCTAGGATCCGCTTCCATGTTTCCTAACACTTGCTCTTCAGCACCTACACGTACATTCCGTGGAGCCCCAGCACGGCCTTTCCGACTAGGTTGAAAAGATCTTCTCTTGCTCGATGTAACAATCGGTGAAACACATGTTGGTCTGGGTGCCGACGATTATTCACGGGGCTCTAAGAAAATGACTTCTAATACCTGCTCTTCGGTAGCTACTCTATGTAGAATAGTAATAAATGTATTATTTGCCTACGATGAAATGAAACAGCTTCTCTTATGACATGTACAGCCCAGTTAAACACAATTTAACTAGAATGGCAGCAGAAATAACTTCTGTCCCATGCTACTTGCCTTAAAGTAAACCTTGACGTCTCTGTGTACATTAATCAGTCATCTTTGGCGCAGAAGCGTCTCTTCAGGTCAGTGATAAACTTCGTGACAGTTTATGACAAACAATTGTCAAAATGATTAAATTTATAACCACACTTCTGTTTCCTTTTGTTGACGGAGGGGGATTCGGAAAAAATTCATTCAACTTTAGTATTACCCGATTTTTTGTTCTTGGCATAGGTAACTTTGAACATAGAAACGTTCGGATATAAAAGCAGCCTCTCTATTGGTCAACTTAATCGCCTTCCAGTTCTCACACGGTTAAAGCCTGGACAATTCTTTTTGCGAATTACGGCACAGTTCGGGACAGGGAACATGTCATTCACGGGAATGGCGCGAATTCTGGGACACCCTGTATATGGTGCATATGATATTTGAAAAGTTCTTTTTAATAATAATGAAAAAACTTTCAGAGTTTAAATAATATGTTTGTAGTCACTGCTATACGTGTTTCGGTACACAGTACCGTCTTCAGGCAGAAGAGAAACTGGGGTTTTTACAGAGCTATTCCTGAATTTATACTATATATATAAATTCAGGAATAGCTCTGTAAAAACCGCAGTTTCTCTTCTGCCTGAAGACGGTACTGTGTACCGAAACACGTGTCGCAGTGACTACAAATATATTATTTAAACTCTGAAAGTTTTTTCATTATTATTAAAATTAATATGGAGTTTAAACAAGTATCAGCCTCATCAATACAAACTTTAAAAAGTTCATTTAACATCTACATAGTGTAATTTATGAAGCTGATTTCAAAACAAAAATAATAGGTTTTATAAAAAAGATGGGTTCAAAGCTTAAAAGAAAAATGCCTATTTTTTATGTTATGCAACCAAGAATACCCACATTTGTCCGTTGAGAACTCCTGTGGTGGGGGAAGATTCTCGTTAAGTTGGCTGCGCCACAGACTATACAGACAAGACACATACCCACTTTGAGCGAACATGACCCTTATTGACGACTTACCTCAACCCTCACTTCATACGCGCGATTTTTAAACGCGAGGACTGCCACTTTACAACACAATCTCGGATAAAAGCCAACATAATGTTAAAAAAATACATCAACAGAAATTTAAATTATATAATTTTTAAATATTATGTTTAACTTACTAAAATAATAAAGACGTTCATACGTACGTTCATAGTCAAAAAAAAACATGAACAAGCTAAAAAATTTATGAGTGCTATTAATTAAATTTATACATTTTTTAAAAGTGAGTGAATGATTATATTGTATTGTATTGTGTATTCTGTCGCCGCAGGACTCACAGGAGTGCGTTGCACTTCACACGTCTTGGTCGGACCCATTTTGAGGTTATATGTGGTTATGTTGTCAACCCAAAGCACGGTTGTAGAATAGATAAAGTCGCGATCTTTTCTATAGAACCACTCCCTAGTGTAAATTTTCAAAATTTGTTTGGTGTAAGTGACCTTGACGGGTTTCTGGGGGAAAACATATGTGTCAAAAATTTGACAGGTTAGATGGCCCCATTGTCAATGTGGATATTTTATTTTAATAAATAGATGAACAGAACATACAGTCTGCACGGGATACAGTGCGGCATAGCTGAGGGCAACCGAAACATTCGTGTTGTGCTAGTTTCGATTGCCATATCAACTACCGCTACCAACCGCGTTCGGCGTAAAGTACTAGATGACAGGGCTACCAACTTGACTTTTTATCGAGTGGTTCCGTAGAAATGACCGCTACTGTAGGTTTGTACACTAATGGCTTGGGATGGCGACGCTTCTTTTCGATCCCTATATCCATGGAAAGGACACATACAGCTAGCGCCTCTACCTTGTCGAGCGGAAATCATTCTAGTTATTTTGGGGATTTTCGTTTACATTGCTTTATGAACAATGCAAAATTTGTAAATGACATTTGATCGGAGTCGATAAGTACGATTTCTTTTATTAATTACATCGGTTATAGACAGATGCCTATAGAGTTCTGTGTCCCTAAAACGTCAAAAACCAGGCGACGCGATCGGCAATTGGCGTCGCTGACCAGGGATATGCAAATGTATGCTAGTGTATCAACCTATCTATTCTACAACCGTGACCCAAAGCAAGGAGGTTTAAATGTATATATGTACTTATATTCAATATCTCTGACCCGAAGTGTCAAAATTCTAGTTTTTCTACAGTAGCGGTCATTTCTACGGAACCACTCGATAAAAAGTCAAGTTGGTAGCCCTGTCATCTAGTATTTTACGCCGAACGCAGTTGGTAGCGGCAGTTGATATGGCAATCGAAATTAGCACAACACGAATGTTTCGGTTGCCCTTAGCTATGCCGCACTGTATCCGGTACAGACTGTATGTTCTGTTCATCTATTTATTAAAATAAAATATCTACATTGACAATGGGGCCATCTAACCTGTCAAATTTTTGGCACATATGTTTCCCCCAGAAACCCGTCAAGGTCACGTACACCAAACAAATTTTGAAAATTTACACTAGGGAGTGGTTCTATAGAAAAGATCGCGACTTTCGTTACATTCTCCTAAAAGTTTCCACTAAACAGGATAGCCACTACAGTATTTTGCAAATTTTTAAGCGGAATCAAGGTCATCCTTACCTAAACCGTCATTTTCCTGTGTTCAAGGGCAAAATAATTGAAATCGACTGTTTGGACTCTTGAATTAAAGACTATATTCGTTTGTCAGTGGTGGGGCAGTGACTTGTCTGTGTAGTCTGTGGCTGCGCTGACTTTGAGGCTTCCGAGTTAATTCGGCTTGCTGATTGGACGATGTGTTTTGCGTTGTGTCATTTTGAATCAAAACTTTCAAGAGTGTACGATGTTTTGTTTATACTTCGAAAAACGTTATACACATTTATACTATTTAGTTTTCATGTAGTTTTATTAAGGAACTCTTGCTGTGTTTTTCTGGCATCGTTTTAACAGTGAATAGTGGAAAATGGATCCCGAAAGGTAATTCTAAATTTTACCGGTTTTTGTGCTTTAACGTAACCTATAACGCAATATACTTTTAAACACTTCAAAACTTTGCTTTCTGTTTATGCAAACCCTTGTAAACATTACCACAATATTTTAACACTACTGTGCTTAGATTTTTTGTGTTTGGCTACAATAAGTTGTGTTCTTTCAGGCGAGCCATGGAAGATGACTCTCTCCAGGAATGTGAACGAAGGTTTCGGGAAATTTGTGTAAGTTATTGCTTTTCAAATTGTGTTATTATGAGAACGTAGGCAATGCTGCTGCTAATCAGCTAAAAAGTTTTATTATTAACATTTGAGAAACACCTAATTGCATATACGTACACTCAGAAACATTTTGTTGTCAATACAGAAGAGACCATTGGCAGAAAATGAAATATTTTTATGTTTAATTTGCAAAAGAAATGTGTTACGCTGCAAACAGATGGGTTATTGTAGATTTTTAAAGTAATTGATGTCGTACTTGAAGATTGAAGTGGTCATTTTGAATATTTAACAAATTTAGAATACGTCCCGTTCTGTTGCACTAAAAAGTTACAAAAGACTAATTATCTTAAAATTATGGTAAATATCTTACCGTGTTTGAAGTGCGTTGACAAACAGACACCATGAAAATAAATTCAAAAATAGCGCAAGTACTCCAGAAGAAGTCATACATTACTAGTAATTGTGAGTTTTCGTTTAATACAGAATGTAAAGAATTAAAAAACTCAGCAAAAGTTCTAATTGTGATGAGGAGTAGTTGCCCGGAAAATGCTTCATTGATTTTTGTGTTCATATCACAAATTTTAAAATGGTATAACATTAGTTTATTCATTTTTAGTCCAGGGTGTGGACTTTCAGTTACTTTTAATAAAAGTTGGTTTATAAATATTAAATGTTGTCGTGCCGTTAGTATTAAACCGCAAAATTGCGCCAAAACCATTGACGCAATCAGGTAAGTTATATTGTAAGTTATAAAAGAAACCAAACAGGTATGGTATGTGTTTTTCGCCATGAAACAATTGAGATTTCCGATGGTTGATGTAATTATAATAAATATTTTTTTAGTCAGTAATAGGACCTCCAGAGAACTAAAAAGAATTTTATAAATTGGTACACAACACAATAAATATAATAAGCCACCGATATTTCATTTTGATGTTCATTTTTTCCACAAGTTCTTCATGGTGTAAAAATAAATTCATGCATTTAGTGAATCTTTCTTTCCTTCGAAGCGTAACGATCAGTATATTCATCGTGACGCCTAATTTGACCAAATGTACAGCAAACTTTGTGATAGTATTGTTGCTAATTTGATCCATGATTGTATTTTGTGCTGCATAAAATATTACGCTAAAAAGAAAAAGAAGGCATAAAGCATAAAACCACAAGAAAGGTAGTGCTCGATATCTGGGTTTTGGTTTAAAGTTTTTGTCATAGTAAATTGGTGTAGTACAGAATATTCTTAGCAATCTGGATGATTTCAGTGTGTGGTGAAATATGTGGAACATGTTGGAGAATCACTCATTAGAATGACCAATCCATACGACTCGGTTGATTTCATTATGTGGAATTGATATTAAATTATGATCGTGATTTGATACAAACGATATGTGACGTTAAATTAAGGCTTTATATTGGTTACGTACAATTCCATATTGAGAGATGAAATAAATAGTAATAATACATATCAAATGTTACACTGCTGTCAGTCTTGTTTGTTTTATGAGGATTATCGTACGAATAAACCAGTACCATCTCATCAGGATATTATTTGCGAATCACATTTCAAAGCAAACACAAAAAGGGACGCCGACGGTCGTTTTTGGGTTTCCCTGTCCATAAAAGATCGATTTTTCAGTTTAGGAAAAAAAACTAAATAGGGATGTAAATTTAAAATCAAAATACGTTGAAAGGGTTCCAAATGCTCAATTAAGTAGTCTAAACACGTATTACATACCACATCATTCCGTGTTCAAGGAAACAAAAATTTAGGTAGTTTTTGACGGTAACATGAAGTCCGACAACGGTTTGGCCTTGAATCAAAATTTACTTAACACTTAACACTTAGGTTCAGAACATTTAAATATGTTATTAACGCTGACATTGCTAAAATGTATCGGCAAATTTATTTTGGCGCGAAAACGGAAGATCCTATGCAAGTCTATTGTCCAGTGGGTGGGCGGGGCTAAAATTTGCTAAGATAGGACTGAATAATATTAAGAGTAGTCACTGGAACAAAGAAGGGGTGGGTGGGCGGGGCTAAAATTTGCTTAAGATACGACTGAACAATATTAAGAGTAGTCACTAGAACGAAGAAGGGGTGGGTGGGCGGGGCTAAAACTTGCTAAGATAGGACTGAACAATATTAAGAGTAGTCACTGGAACGAAGAAGGGGTGGGCGGGCGGGGCTACTGCTTGGTCAGAAAAAAGTTAAATTTAGCTCCACCCACCTCCTTTCTGTATTTCACTGAATCAAATTTTCCACCGAACTATATTACACTTATACACTTAAAGAAACTAAAAAAGCCATTAGAAGAAGTTTGTCTTTAAAACAGAGTTACAAAAAACTTCATGAAATTGTTTTGCAATATTCTTTTTTGGGCAAATAATAAAATTGTTCAATAACGAAATTTTTTATGTTAACAAAATCAACAATTTAAAGAAGGAAATGATGTTAATATTCGGTGTTGCTACCCCTAGCATTCGTCTATTCATGGACCCAATTAAGGTGACGACAATTTTTTGCGGGATATTAGCTCATTCTTCTTCAATGGCTATTCTGAGCTCTTGGAGATAATTTGGAGGATTTACCTGTCATTTAACGAAGAAAAAAACGAGCTTTCAGATGATATATTTCTTGCGAAACAGCCAAATATACATTTTGAATAATTTTCATTTCAAGTCAAATTTGAATAGTGGCCCGATTTTAATGCTTGCAAGTCTACTAATAATATACCATGAGGTTTTTTTCTCTGAACATAGGATAATTAATGTTAAGTTGGTTGCATACCTGCTTGTAATGGATTGACTTGGACTTTTAAAAACTGAACATAAAATCTGATTGGGATTTTTCAGATTATTTATTATTCAATTTTTCGATTTTACAATTTCGCGATTTCAATTTCTCGTTTTTCAATTTCTCAATTTTCGGATGTTTCAGTTTTATGTTTTTTCAATTTTTCTCTTCAATTTTACGATTTTTAAATATTTCGATTTTTTAATTTTTTAGTTTTTGGATGTTTCATTTTTGGGGTTTCTCAGTTTGTTTTATTTTTCAATTTTTCGAAGTTTCAGTTTCGGGATTTTTCAGTTTATTTATTATTCAATAATTAGTCGATTAATGTTTTGATTCTCCCATTTCTTGACTTTCGACTGTTTCGATTTTCCAGTTCTTCAATTTTTAGATTTTTCAGGTTTTTGATTTTTCAATTTTTCTTTTTTTTTAAGATTTCGATTTTTCGAATTCATTTTTTGACTTTTCAATTTCTCAATTTTTCAATTTTTTAATTTCTCAGTTTTTGGATATTTTACGGTTTTTCAATTTTTTTCTTCTTCAATTTTACGATTTTTAAATATTTGGTTTCCGCAATTTTTCAAATTTGACTTTTATAAACTCCATTTTTAATTTCTTCAGTTCTGCAATTTTTCAATTTTTTAGATTTTTGATTTTTCAATTTTTCAATTTTTTTTAGGTTTTGATTTTTCGACTTCACTTTGAAATTTGAAAAAAGAATGAAACTGAAAAATCACAAAGCCAAAGTATTCAAAAACTGAAAAATTAATAAATTAAAAAAACGAGAAATCAGAAATTCAAAAAGTGAAGTCGAAAAATCAAAAGTTAAAAAAATTGAAAAGTCAAAAACCTAAAAAATTGAAAATTTGAAGAACTGGAAAATCGAAGCAGTCGAAAGTCAAGAAATGAGAAAATCAAAACATCGATTAATTGAAAAATCCAAATATTTAAAAATCGTAAAATTCGAGAGAAATTTTGAAAATCGGGAAATTGAAAAATTGAGAAATTGCAAAATAGAGAAAAATTGAAAAATAAATTGTAATCTGAAAAACCCCAAAACTAAAATTTCAAAAATTTGAAAAATTAAAGAATCAGTAAAGAAGGGGAAAATTGAAAAATCTCAAAACTGAAACATCCAAAAACTGAAAAATTGAAAAATTAAAAAATTATAAATCAAAAAGTCAAAAAGTGTAGTCGAAAAATCAAAACCGAAAAAAATTGACAAATTGAAAGATCAAAAACTTAAAATACTGAAAAATTGAAAAATTGAAGAAATGAAAAACCGAGTTTATAAAAGTCAAATTTGAAAAATTGCGAAAATCAAATATTTAAAAATCGTAAAATTGCAAAGGATAAAAATTGAAAAAACGTACAATATAAAAAAACTGAGAAATTAAAAAATTGAAAAATTGAGAAATCGAAAAATCAAAAAATCAAGTCGAAAAATGGAAACCTTAAAAATAGAAAAATTGGAAAATCAAAAACCTGAAAAATTGAAGAACTGGAAAATCGAAACAGTCGAAAGTCAAGACATGGTAAAATCAAAACATCCATCCATTATTCAATAATAATAATAAATAAACTGAAAAACCCCAAAACTGAAACATCCAAAAATTAAAAAATTAAAAAATTGTAAAATCGAAAAATTGAGAATTTAGAATCTGGCCGGAGAGAGGCATCCCGCAAAATCTTTTACTGCAAAGGTTTAATTTGGATACATTAAGTACTAGAAGAATGACGTTACTTCTAATCTTTCTCTTCAAATTAACTAACGCCTCCATTGATTGCTCTGAATTACTATCCAAATTAAATTTCTATGTGCCAAGAATAAATTCCATATATGCCACTACCTTGTACTGTCCTACACCTCGTACAAACATTGGTCGAAAGGCTCCATTGTATTTATTTTCGCATTATTTAAATAAACTGGAATCAATTAAATCATGGGATATATTTTGTAGTTCTATAACCCAACTGCGTCAAATAGTAGTAAGTTATGATCATTAAGAGATATGGTTTTATTTTTTTTATTTTTTAATTTTTTTAAATTTTAAGTTAAGGGGTGATGAAGTTTTAGATTTAGTTTTAATAGGTATATCATTTACACACATATATATTTAATTATTTATATTTTTGTTGTGTTTGTCCTTTAAATGGAATGTAATTTCTGTTGGGCAATAAATACTATTACTATTACTATAAATAGGTAAAATTAATTTATTTTAGTAAATCCTAGCAACTGTAACAATAACACTTTTGTCAAGACTAAATGTTGCTATAGAATCGAGAGATGATCTTTTTATCAGAGGCGTACAACGAATTTGGACATAAATTTTAATAATTTGTATCTCTAAAAGCAGAACACTTTTACCTGAACATTTTTTAACTTTTAGCACCCATACTTCGAGACCAATTGCCGATTTTATTTTGTACGTACCTTTGAATAACACGCTGTATAATGTTTGGAACAGTATTTTCGTAAATTTTATGACATGCACTCATGTAATTAATCATTCATTTGTATCTTACATCAAAATTGCAATAATATTAAAAAGTTTCGTAATAAAAATCGTGTGAGACATTGAGTTGTCCAGTTAGTGGAGAAATGTCCACATACTAATAATATTTGACAACTTTAGTCAAAGAACCCAATGCGCAAAACTCTAAAACCATAAATTATACAGTAACGACCGCCAAAGACCGTCTGCTTGGGGCAACACAGGACCGTATTTGCAACGAACGGAAATTTTGTAGGCACGCGACACGGCTTACAAGTTTACAAGGACGCCACTGCGAATAGTCGACTCGGCATTGTCAACCAAATAATCCCAGTTATATCATAAAATTTTATTAGTATGCGTTTAAAGTGATCTTACAATACTTAAATATTCAAAATGCCAATTGACGTATAGGAATGGATTAAAACAACAAGTAATAGTAATAATTTGTTTGTATTATTTATTCATTATAATAATCCCATTTATTTTTTTGGAATCCGAGACCTGAAAATTGTTATAAAACGTGTTAAATTTGATAAAAGATGATATAGTGTCCAAAAGAGCCCCTAGCGAAGATAAAGAGAATGCGAGAAGATTTTAAAGAAAAATAATAATTTGAAGAATAACAGGACTGAGGAAATTATAAGACCAAGAATATAGAAGATTAATGAATCATTAAAAAACAGAAAAGGAAAAAGATATTGTGAGAACGATAAAAACAAATTTTGGTTAGCGTGATGCCGAGATTGCACGTTGAAAAAAAAACAATACACAGATTCTGTTGGTACACACAAAAACTGCGAAAGAGACATTTTTGTTAAAATGACTCAATTAGAATAGAATTGTTAGTATTACTGACTACAATGTCGTGCTGTTCAAGCTAGAACTCTTTCAAATATGTTAGCAACAAATCAGTTACTCCAGCAGTTGGTTTAAAAAGAATATAATTGAAATGCATAAACCGATTTGCTGAAAAAGAAAAGATTATTTTATGTTTAACTCGAGCATTGTGTTACCTCTGAAAGTGCTGACATTGACATTGGAAACAAGCCGCACACTGTTAATTCAATATGTTGTTGTAGCGTCTGGTACAGAAGCGTATCCCTCTACAATAAAGTCGGCGATCACAAAAAATAATATTTCCAATTTGATACACACCGCTTTTGCTAATCTTTGATCGTTGTAACAGATTTCGCATTCTGTTAAAATTCTGGCAATTTTTTTGGGCTAAAATGGCAAATGCGTTAAACAGTGCGATATATTTTTTGGAATATCTTACGGTTTTTTTGATATACATAGGTGGTAAAAGAGTGCAAATAATTTGCAGCGCGTGCAGTCCCAAAGACACTTCGTCTACAACGTTGTCTTCTTTATGATACATTAAATAGAGTGTAATCATTCCACCTAGAATATCCCCAATTGTCAGAATCAAAACTGGTACTGATACCATCTGATTAATATGTTTTGCTGTCTGAAAAACATCGTCGTACATTTCGGATATCATTATTAAAAGTTTCAATGGATCCTTGTTATGTTTTGTCAGGGACTTTGTTAGCTTCATCAGAAAATGTAGTTTTCGACCCAGAATAAAACAAAAGTAGTTAAGATACACTACTACAATCCCTATTATGATAAATTGGTACCCTTTCGACAGAAAATAACATGTTGCAAGATAGATTGATCGTTTCAAAAACCAGTACATAATGGTGGTGCAAAGCTGGGATACAATAATGAACGTACAAGCGAATATTACAAAAACGTTATGCGTAGCGTAAGACGATTCAACACCTAATGCTTTCATGTTGTTGTCAAAGGACTGCATTCTGCGTATACATTCAATCAAATTGGTATGCTTATGCAACATGAGGGTAATGGTTAATGAGGCACCGAAGATTCTAAAGCCGTTGACAACTGCGTTAAGTTTGCGGCCCTTGGACTGAGTAGATTCTTCTAGTGTAATAAGGACTGCATACGAAATTAACATAATTGTCGATATTACTGAAAAAACTGATACAAGTGTGTTGAATTAACCTTACATAACTTACTTAAATTTGTAATTACATTTTTGAATTTTAATTGTAGTTGTTTTAATTTTTGGATGTGATAGTTTTTATATGGTGACATACCAAACAGTTTTCCAAAGGTTAAGAGGGTCAGAATGGGACCAGAAATGTCTGTGGGATAAACCATTTTACTGCAGTTTGTGTAATGTATTGTACAGATTGGGTTCTATATTCTTAATGTATTTGTGATGATCAAATATCATGAAAGGTAAATTTTTCATGTAATGGGTATTATGACCTAGTTTCCAATCAGATCAACGTGAATTGAGATCGTCAAAAATATTGATAAATCGCTAATGTAATACTACAATACTACATTACTACATTTTGTGTTCCTTCCCGAGACTTTCTGGTATAAGGGAAGAACACATGGTCTTCCAAATTTGGGATCACAAAGACATTATGGGGGATAGCACATAATGGACCAGAAGATCTCCGTCCGCAGTTGGAGTTTAAACATAAATTGTCAATTTTTACACGCCATAACCATTGTTTTTTTTTGCAGATGAAAGTTATGAACAAAAACCATGCAAAATCACCAAGAAAAAAACTTTTCGGTAATACTGGACCTTTGCAAAAAATTGCTCTTAGACCGTCTATGATTGACCGGGCTTGCCTAAAGAAAACAGTCTTTAGTAGCACACCTATGCCGCATAATAAACAACAGCCATTCACTCCGGATAGCTCAGGTTCCGTATCCCCAATTAGTGATTGTGCGAAAGAAAATGAATCAAAAAATTCCCAACCAATAGTGGAAGCAAATCGTTTGAATTTCTCTGAAGGGCAGAATAAATCTGTTATATCAATATCTTCGAACAATGTGTCTCAGGAGAAAGAAGGAAGTAGAAGTATGTCGGTTAAAAAGAATGCCAACGACTCGATTGTGAAAACAAAATCGATGAATGTGAGTGCAAATGATGGCAAACGAGAAAAGTTAAACAATATCGTTTCTAAGTTGATTCTAAACAACTCGGTTGCGACTGACAGTGTGCCTGCCACCACTAATAAACTCATTCAAACCTCGGACAATAGTAGAATGCACGGGCAGAAACCTGCAATATCCAATCAGCTTTCTAAGGCTCTTCTCAGGACAAAACCCAACACCCAAGTGAGGGAAACTCAGACTGGTACCTCCCTGTGTGGTTCTGTTCGTAGAAGAAGCTCGAGCCTGTCTGATATGTCTGATAATCCAATCAGCGTTTGTGAAACCAGTAGAATTTTGGCACTCAATCTAGTTGTGAATAAAAGTGATGAAAGTTCTTCCGATCACGATGTTACGCCGGATGCGGGTGTGCCTTGGCGAGTACCGAGTGGTTTACAAGATCATATACCTCCGGTTCCAAATGAGGACAGATTTCCCAATTTCTTGGAAGAAACCTTGGATGATGATACTTTCTTACCCAAGCCACCGAAAAAGAAAAAAGTATTTGTTAATAAGAAAAAGAAGGCTCAAAATAGTGAAAAAAAAAAGGTAAAAGGCAGGTGTTCCTCCGTAAGAAAGAAGACTCAAAAGGTGAATTTAGACGACGAAAGAACAAATGTTGAGGAAGGATTGAAGAAAGAAAGTGCGCAGCCTGTTGCATGTACAAGTTTAGAGCCAACAATATTGTCGACCAAAAAGAAACGTCGTAATAAGATACAAAGTACAAATCTGTTTTTCCACAATGGAACATTAGAGGGTGACAACGAGTTATTAACTGCGGATTCTCCCGTTTTTCTCCCAGTTGTAAACAACAAACTGAGTTGTCTAGAGCAAGACAAAGCGAAAAATTCTGTCAAGGAAGATAACAACAATCAAACTTTCAGTCGGGTTCAAGACCATTCTATCAAGAAACGACGAAGTGTAAATAAAAAACGTGGTGCAGTTGGTGAGTAGTAAATGTATAATTCTTTTATTTGACACTAAATATTATTGTGTTACGAAATTAGTTAAAATTTTCGGAGTTGTCGGGTTGGATATAACTCGCGATTTTTCGTGTAGAATTTGCATTCAGGCTTTTACAAAAAATTCGCTGTGTCTTACATATGGCATTTTTTAAGCTTCCACGCAAACTGTTAATTTTAATGAAAACGATGCAAACAGGACAATAACAAGAAGTATGTCAAAAACGCGAGAGCAGTCCCCACAAACGAAAGAGACTGCAGCGTCCAACAGTGAGTTGAATTAATAATGTAACATTTTTTAATCAAATTGGTGTTTTCAGATTCCGTTTTTGACAAAACTAATTCTGAAGTTTCCAGAAGCGGAAGAGAAAAGTATAAAAGTAAAAATGTCAAGGCGGCGGAAAAATCTGCGAAAAATAATTCACAAAGTCAACTTTCAACTGGTAAGTTTAGGAGGACAAAAAAGTATTTCAGCCAGATAACTTACATAATATTTGAGATGAGTTTTGAAATACTTATGTGGAGCGACGTTACACACTTGAATCTAGGATTCGTGATTAATGATAAAAAATTTTAGATTTTGATCCTCCAGAAAATCGCGAGACGACAAAAGAAACTAAAAATATTTCAAAACGGAAATTGGATCAAACTAAGGAGAAAGGTCGTGCTGGTAAGTTAGCATACATAAGTTTAGCTTAATTCATGTCTGGTAAGACGTTTTGATTGGAGATTCACGGACTTCAACATCGAAGTCGGCGGTAGTCGAAAGAAGAACATTGGAAGAGCAGAGCAGTGCAGAAAATATACAAGTGCAAACAGGTAATAATAATTTAATGAGATATTTTTTCGCACAGTTGTTTGTAAAAGGTTGTGCCAAAACACATATAGTTGCAAATTCAAATGTGATTGAAGTGCTCTAATTAATTTTTTTTTTATTTGAATATAAGAGGCAAAATTGTAGCGTTAATTCCGACACCCGCTCTGATTTTAGCTTTATTTTAAATGCCTTAACTCAAATAAATCTTAAAATGTAGATATAAATTGGACTTAACAGTACAACGTAATTTTGAAAAATTTCGGAATTGAGTCTATGATTTTTTTACTAAACTCGTGTTCAAAATTATCGTGCCAGCAAGTTTTTCTACTACATTTCCATCGTTAACAAAATAACGAAATTATGCTGCAAATCATGGTAGGCTTCTGTCATTAAAATGTTATAAATTAGCAATTGTTGTTATTATTGCTTTAACACAGTTTGCACGCTGTAATTAAATTCTTGAAAATTAGAGTTCTTAATTTTTATTCCAGAGTTTAATATTAATTTCAACAGTTCAGGTTGTTGAAGGATTTTGGTAGTGATGAGATAATTTTGAATGGGAATTTATATTTTAGCGTTATGAAGTTAGGTTATCACTTATCAATCAGTCGGAAATTAATATCTTCCTTCAGCTATTTTCCTAAAAAGCCAAAAAAACGTAAGCATAGTAAATATAAAGCAAGTTCCAACTTTTTTTTTCCAAATTTCATTATTTGGAGACGATCAAGTGATAAAACAAGAATGCGATTGTGTCTAATTTGAAATCAGTTTTTACTGTTGCATTTTAATTGCTTAATTTTCCTGAAGATGTACCTGATGTTTCACAAGACGTCTTGGAGGAATTTAATGCTTCAGTACCCGCGCATCAAAACACTATTGGTACGAGTTCTTCAAAAAAACGGATAAACAAAAAAGAGGATTCAAAAATGAGTAAGCTGTATTTTTGTCGTTGGTAGTAGGGTGTTCAGACCATCTATAGGTGTCTCAGATAAAACTAGAGATGTAGATGCCATGGTTTCTAGTTGAACTTACATTTTTTATATAAGTTTTATCTGGGACACCCAGTATCGTAAATGTGCGCCTTTGAACAAATATCACAAATAAAAATCATTTTACAGATGTAAATACTAAAAGTAAACGAAAAATAAAAAAGAAATCGAAAAATTCTACCGACATTCGTGAGTTTACCACCTCCGTTTATTTGTCGATTTATATATGAAAATTTTGTAGTTCAAGACTTGCAGTCGGCACCTCTCTCCCATCTGTCGACAGAAGACAACAACATGGAACCTGTATTACCGGGAGAGAATGGCGATATTCAAAATTCCCTTAATTTGAGTACTTTTCCGGATCGTCCGGAGGAGAAAGGCGAAGATTTAAAAAAGAGTAAGCTTAATTCTTGTTTTGTTCGATTGGTTAATATTTCGCACGTAGCAGTTAATACAAGCAAAAATCGATCAGCAAATCAGAGCAACATGAAAACCAAACAAAATGCAAAAACAAAGAAAAAGGACACCAAGGGTACGTTAATTATTCGCTTTAATTTATTTGTATTCATTTGTTGTGCATCAAACATGTAGTATCAAACCCAGAACTGACGGCGGAGAGTTCTTATCCAGATAGTGGAATTGGCACCAGTTCTTCGCAGTTGCAAACTTTTAAGAAACCCGCTCCAGTTAAAAAAAAGGCTCCTAAAGAAGGTAAGAACGTTTTCGTAAAGACATTCAATTGAAAAAATCGAAATAAAATAAAAATATTGACGTATTCAGAGTTTGCATTTAAATTTCAACTTTGTTTCAAATTTTAGTACTGGAATCTGTGTTAAGATGTCATGGCTACGTTCATGTTTTTCGACGTGTCATGTCCTCTAGAGTATGAAAAAGTAGGTCTCACGTTTCCGTCTGTCTGTCGTCTGTGTCAATGTGTTGAATATTATGTAGATGGTAAAACGCTAATCGAAATTTACAATGTTTTATAAAATAACGTACTCCTGCACTTGTGGTTTATGAATCCGTATTGCGTTTTTAGCCTAGACGTATAAATTAAAATTGGTGCATCTGATAGTGTCTTTTTTTCATAAAGAAACTTGAATATATACAACTTCCATTAAATAAACTTTGGTGCGTAACCTTTAAACGGGACACTTGTAAATTTGAATATAATTTTAAATTGTTGCTCTGCGCCAGAGTATTTTTCCAAAAATTTACCATAAATTTGTAACATTCCACAACTAGCTATTTTGGACATCTGTATATACGTTGATCTTCAAATCCTAGAGAATTTTTTTTTTCAAAATAACTTAATAGTGAATTTTCACCGTTTTGCACTTTTTATACCGTTTTTGTACTTTTAATAACTATTTCTGTATTTTTAGCTGAAGTTATTGAAGAACCCTTGATTCGTAGATCTACAAGACAGCGTCGACCAGCACCAGTAAAAGCAGCAGGACAGATTATCTGTCGCAATCAAAAAGAATATGATCGAGGTAAAGTATAATTATTAGGTTAGATAGTTTTCTGATCTTGAATACTTTTAGAGAATAAATATTTCACTGGCGTTGAAAAGAAAAACTATTCAGTTAACAAAAATTCATCTTCACGAGTTTCAAAGAGTTCAACTCTACGAAATTCAAAGAGTAACAGTTCATCTTCATCTAATCGAAAAACTACCAGAGGACCTTCATGTTTGCGATCTACAATTAACACGTGTTCTCCAATCGCAGAAATCGGCGAGACAAATTTCGATGAGGAAAATTTACAACCCGTCGCACATCAGAGTTCATCAAAAGCCACTCCACAAAGTCGCAAAAATAAAAATTACGTATTGGGTGGAAAAGCGCAGAAAGTGCGGAACAATACGAAAAAACGCAGAAGCATCTTGCAGTCTTTAAAGAAAACATTGGAAGAAAATACACCAAGTGAACTGGTCGATTTGGTGGATATTTGTGTGGGCGACAAGATTCACTCAACTAGTGAGTAATTTGATTGTTTTTGCGGTTTATAATGTTATTTGTTTGCAGAATGGTTGGTAAAAAATCCAAAATTAAAAAAACTGAACGGTATGTCCGGTGTAAGTGCATGTGTAATTAGCGATTTTGCCAATGGTTTACTGAAAATAGACGGTGGGAAGAGTAAACCGAGGCAGGTGGCGATGCATCATCAGCTGGTTTGTTCATGTTTCTCTCGTTTATGCAAATCATATCTTTTTTTTTCAGTCTTTTTGTGTATTTGAAGGGCGCGCCCAAGTAGGAGTCCAAAACAAAAGTCAAATAGTTACCACACTTGAAAATTTTGTTGTACCTGCAGGTAAAGCACTTTTAATTTTCAATATATGTACATTAAATTTATTTTAATTTTCAGGCTGTGAATATTTTATTAAAAATCTTGATGACGAAAAACCTTTGATGCTCTTTTTTACGAAAACTGTAAAATCTAGTTAAGTGTTGTTACAACAATTTTCATAAGTTTACTAAATTTTTATATGATATAAGATATTTTCACCTTGTTTGGTATCTTGGTTAACTTTATATTGTTCTGAAAAATAAACAAAAAAGAAAAAGTGCTAGGTATCTAATTTTTGAAGTTGGTAGTACTCAAATGTTTGTTATGTTTATCAATTTTATTTTGCGACGTTGTATTTTTACACATTAGCATCTAAAGTAATGTAAAGTTTCAACCGGAAATAAATTGAACCTGGAGAATTATTGTCCTAACTAGCTAGTAGTCTCCCAAAAACGGGCGAAATTAAACGACACACCATAAATTTGAAGCTTTGCGGAATGAAGTCTTGACTGTAAATAGAAAATTACTACGTGCGAATGTGAAGAGAGTATACAAAATGAGTTTACTATAGTAAGATAGCGTAGGTTAATTCAGATTTTAAGTTTTTTATTTTAACGGTATGGAAACATTGACCTGTATATTAATTTATTACAAAATATAGATGGTAACCACACGATCTATTCAAATTAAGGTTCTTTTTATTAACTTAATTATGACACTTAAATTATCATGAAAGTGATGATTTACCTGCAATTCTTGTCACAAGTGTAATTACGAATATCAAAATGTGGGCAAGTAACGCAATTAACAGTTGTTAGAATTACTGTGGTTTTGAATTTCATAGCTTTACGCACTGTTTACCTTTTTATTACCGAGCGTAAGCTAAGAAAGTATTGTAATAGAGTTCGACCGGCAGTTTGCTTCTTGGTTTCTCGACATTCCATGACTTCTAGAGTATGAAACAGTACGTCTTCCGTTCCCGTTTGTTTATTAGGCCGGACGGTGGGAGCAGCGGGTGGGATCACACCACGATTTTGTCGTCAAGCAACGCCGGCTTGCATCTTCGTGAGTCTTCCTCGTCGAACTCTGTAGACCAAGGGGTTGGGGTGTTCTTCAGCTTTCTTGAAAGTGCGAAGTGCATTTTTGTGCTGAAATTGCTTTAACTTCGGAATGTTGGGCTCCCGAAGGATTTGGTTGTTCCTGATTAACCAGGAGGGCCTGAAGGCTTTTCGGAAAATTTTTGTCTGGAGGATCTCCAGGTTTTGGGAGGTTCTTACAGACATTTTGCTGCATCTGTCGATTAGAGGCGCCAGGACGCCTTTGATTCCGTTCGTCTTGGCTACAATGTAGTCAATCTGAGGAATAAAGCTGAGTTTTTTGTCAGTGAAGACACCTAGATATTTTGTTTTGTCCTGCTAGGGAATGATCTGGAAGGACATCGAAACGTGTCCTCACTTTCCGTGATGAAGAGCGCAGAGCTTTTATCGGGATTGACTTTAATGAGCCAACGTCTGCACCACTCGAATGTATTACTCGCCACCTGTAAGTAAGTAATTTTAGTCTGCATAAATTAATGGTGAAAATGTCAACATCTGAACATAAATTATTATTAGTCTAATACTTCTACAGATACATAGATAATATTGGTGACTGCGCATAATGGTGCGTACTCGCTCTAGATAAATAAAATGTGTCCCTCATCCTACTATTTATTCATGGGACTAGTAAATTAACCGATGCCAATAAGTACTGTGGTGACCGAATTTGAATCAAATTTTCGCGCTGAAATTAATTAACAGCGGCGCGAAATTACATTTGAATAATTTGAATTTGAGAAAAAACGTCGTTAAACATAGGCAACCATGTGCACGTTAGCGCTTTATGGGTAGTTCATAGCTCGCTAGGGGATGTTTTAGTTAGAGGGTGGTAGAGTAGACAAGACAGCGGTATGGCGAGAGCTTGGTGAAAGTGTGATTATTGTTTGGTTCGGTGTTGTGTGAGTATGGTGAAAAGACGCTGTAAGTTAGCTAGGTTAAATTAGTTGGTTTGGTACTTAATCAAAGGGAGGAAGCCTTTGTTTAACGAAAATTAATCGTAACGATGACGTCACAGTCTTCCCCATTACGCGCAGCTAATCGGAAAAGGTGCTAATTTTCGATCGACGCTACATGTGTTGTAAATTTGTTTTATTGTTTGTAAATTCACCGATCAGGTTAGGATTTTAATCGTTAACTGGTTCTAACACAATGTAACAGACATTTACTAGGAGATTTCAAGAAATTCACTTAGTCAGGATAACACCCTTTGTTTACAAGTTATAAATGAGGTTTCTGGATGCTAACACTAAAGTGTTACATTATAATACTTCTTAATTCTTCACACAAGATTTTTAATAGTTCATTTACGGCCGTTAAATTAACAAAATTCATACTGCAAACTGGCGGTTGGTTAAAATAATGTCTTCTCTTAGGCGGTTATCATTGTTATTATCATCGTTTTCATGATCACATCACTGGGGCATGTCCTCACCACGTTCAAGATTGATTACTTCATCGAGGCTTGTCCTCACAACGCTACAGATTGATTACTTCATCGAGGCTTGCCCTCACAGCGCTACAGATTGATTACTTCATCGAGGCTCCTCCCATCGCTAAAATATACATCATCGAGGCCATTCCTCGCAACGATTTAAAATTTACATCACCGAGACGATTTTTCCTCGCAACGATGATTGGATATTTTTGTGTTTATTTATTATGTGTTTTGTTGGGGTAACCAGTTCGCGGTATTTTAAACTCTCAAAGCAAATTGTTTTTTTTTTAAGTAACCAATCATTTAGATCATAACATAACTTAGCATAATGTAAACTCTGTTTGAATCGTTGATAAAGTGTGGCAAATATCAATTTCCTGTAAATTTTGTTAACTTTGCAGTTTTTCACCTCATACAATATTTCTCTAATTTCACAATTTTAACCTCAGTAATTTTCCTTTGTTGTATAATTTTCATTGAACGTAAATTTCCTTCGTATAAATTATTTGATGTCAATTTTTAATCTCACATAAGATACATTTGTTGTTTCAAATTTCACAAGATTGGATGGCGAATTTAAAACTTTTCTGCGCTTTTGAAACTTTAACACTTGTTCAGTTGTTATTAATATCAGAGTTAAAAGAAATTGAACATTTAAAAAATGGAACTGAGGTTAAATAACACCGAAACACGTAGCAGAAGCGCAGCGCGCGGCTCTTAGCGGTGGCTATCAGGATTTATCGCGTCACCTGCACAAGTCCTCGGGTTTGTGTAGAGTCAGGGGCGGTCGCCGATGTTGTAAAGCTGTCGATTTGGCCCAATAATCGAGACCCAACTACCGATCTGCGATAGTCACGGCCTAGTTTCGCGCAGCATGTTCGTAATGGAGATGTACGTGCGGGTAGGCTTTGCGATAGATAGAATTACCGTCGTGGGGGGAGAACAGCCCCAGACCGGTAGCCCCAAACTCCGCTTGTGCTACAACGCTCCAGGGGTACTTTTGTTGTGCTCCTGTTAACTGCCGTAACTTTAAATTTGGCGCCACGCGCCCGTAATAACTTGTGTATTTGCATCCAGTTACTTTAATTCAGATTTTGCTTTGTTTTTATTAAATTTGTGATATTCAAATATTTGCATTGATTCCAAACAGATGTATAGGATTTTGGGATTGTTCCTTTTTCATATGTGTATGTCTGTCGCGAGTGTTTTTTTTTTCTTTCATATATCTTAAGGTGTTTGAAATGTAATATGTCAGTGAATATACGATAGGGGGTTTTTGGAGCTGAGGAGTGAATCCTCGCAACTTCTTTCCTCCTGAGAGGGGTGCCATGTTAGCCCCTCCAAAACAATTTTGTCCATTATTTCTTGCGCTCTCAACTCACACGCAGTATATGCTCACTTGTATGAAAGAACGCCTTCCCGCCATGTAAAAAAAAAACACAACATAATTTTCCATTTTGTTAGACGATCACAGCCAAGGCCAAATTTTGAATTTTTAAAATTTTCGCGGGCCTTTCAAACTTTTTCAAGGTCAATTTAAAGGCGGGAAGTTTGGGTTATCACACTCTCCTTAGACAGTTATCATCGTTATTGTCATCGTTACATCACCGAGGCATTTCCTCGCAACGTTAAAAATTACATCATCGAGGTATTTCCTCGCAATGCTAAAAAATACATCACCGAGACGCTTATTCCTCGCAACGCTGACTGGATATTTTTGTGTTTATTTATTATGTGTTTTGTTTGGGACAAGCAGTTCACGATATTATAAACTCTCAAAGCTAATTGTTTAATGTAACCAATCGCATGGATCATGGCATAATGTACCCTCATATAAATTATATGTTTGAATCGTTGACAAAGTTTGGCAAATATTAATCTCATGTAAATTTGTTTGCAATTTTTCACCTCGGACAATATTTCTCTACCTCACAATTTTAACCTCAGTAATTTTCTTTATTGTATAATTTTAATTGAACGTAAATTTCCATGCTTTACAGTTTTTAACCTCACGTAATATTTTTATTTGTACAAGTTTATTTCACACCAGATCTTTTGTTTTCATAAATCTTTGCTAGTTTTTTTTTTATGTAAATATTTTGTTGATGAATGTTTCCATCGTATAAATTATCTGATGTCCAATTTTAATCTCACATAAGAATTGTTTGTTGTTTAAACTTTCACAAGATTGTATGGCGAATTTAAATGTTGTTTATTGATCTTCTTGAAACACGTGGCAGAAGCGGAGGGCGCGGTTTCTAGTCGAGCTAGCGGGATTTATCGCACCATCTGCAGGGTTTGTATAGAGTCAGGGGAACGGTCTGGATGACGTGACGCTGTTAGCTTATTTATAACCGTGACTTCCAACGACGAGTTTGCGACCCTAACGGTTTGGGTAGCGCGGTAGGTCTCTTCGTTAGATAGAGGGATGCTGAGCAGTAGTGCTTACGATAGATAGAATCACCGTCGTAGGGGAGAATAGCCACGACCGGAGCTCCGAACTCCGCTCAATAATTTTAAATTTGCCGCCACACGTCTGTAACAACTTGTGTATTTGCATCCAGTTGCTTTAATTCAGATTTTTATTTGTTTTTATTAAATTTGTGATACTCAAATATTCGCATATTTGCATTGATTCAGAACATTTAATTTGATTTATTATTTTGGTTAATAATACCACGACATAGTTACTATTAATTTATTCACCCATATCACCACTACAACCCACTTCTTGCTTACTACAAACCCCCGATAAGTCGGTACTAAGGTACTAACTGATTTTACACATCACTTATAACTATTTTTATAAATACATTATTGACGACCTAGTTCCTTGTAACGGACAAGCATTTGGTGACTAAAGAATTCAAGCTTACTCCATTACACGGAGATGAGCATGGCGTCCAGCCTATGGACGTTTAGGAACTCCTCGAGCTCATAACGATCACGCTGGAGGCCACAAGCTTTCCAAAAGAGGATCTGAAAGGAATTTAAAATTAAGTGGTTACTGCCCATTCAATTTAGAAGGAGGGGAAGGAACGCCATCAGCTTCCCATCCATGGATCTGCAATCCTTGGCGGCGGCGATTGCGTAAATGGTTTGGTTGCCTTTCTGGATAACTTAAGGCATCCTTTGTTGACCGTGTGAAGCCCACCACAGCGCTGGCACTGCGAGGCTTCCTTGGATTTGTGCGGGTTTTCTATCTTGACACAGAAGCCGCAGGGGGTCCTGAGCTCGAAGATGGTGGCCTTGTGGCTCATGAGAAGCTCAGCGAGAACAAGGGGGAATTGGCGGTCTCGGCGGTTCAACCGGTTGATCTGCATCGGCTGGAAACCCAGATCCCCCCAGCACGTTATTGCTTTCGACGCCGACGGCGATACCTCTTATCACTAGTTGCAGAATTTTCGTCTACGGGAGGATCCCTTGAAGTCGTCGACGTCGACGGGTTGGATGTGGATTCCTTCCTCCGAATTTTCCGCTTTGGAGAAGCGAATCGTTTTCTCGTTCATCCGAAACGAGACTTCCGCCCATCTCTTGCTTTCGCGCAAGTTGAAAAGGGGGATCCTGCTCTTGGGGATTAGGCGGGGGCGGGGTCCTATCGGATGCAAGATTATTCGTCTCCATAGTTTTGGAAACCCTGGCGGAGGCATCGGTGGCAGGTGTGATGGGGGGAGCATCATCCATGACAGCGGGGGTTTTGCCATGGCAGTGTTCCGACGTGGAACCCCTGGTGTTTGGGGCTTTCGGGGCTTCCTGGTGACCGCGGGTGTCCTGGGGAAGCCTTTTACGTCGCTATGAGGTCGTCGAATAGGTAATAGAAATACCACATAAAAAAACATACAAATGGGGATATTCTATGGAAAATACTGATATCAATATCTTTAAATAATAACTTACCGTTTGACTAATGTGAGTCCATCTTGAAAGGTGCAGTGTGGCGCTCCTGTTGCTGTCATTTACCTGTCGGTTGCCGATGACACTTTCTCGTTCTATAGGGCTGGAGCACTGGAGTTATTTTTGAATTGGAATAGTGTTCTTTTTGGGTCTGTTGCCTCGATCGTTCTAGTACAGTCTGTCGTAACCTTAAATCGTAAACACATCAAACTTTCTTTGATAGTTCCTACATTTGATAGCGAAAATTACTAGTCTCGCGCTATCTTTGTCTAGCACATAGGTTAGGTTCCTCTCTGTCGACCGCCGACCACAGGCAATTTGCCGTACTTTCTAAAAGTAATAATAGATTTAGTGACTTTACGTTTGACTGTTAATCAGTACCCTCTTGTCTTCTTTTGGAGAATTGCTGCACTACGTACTAAAGCGTCGGGAACCGAAGTCGACAGAAGACCTGTGTGTGATATGTACGAGGGGTAAACCGCAGAGGAAATCAATTGTACACGCTAGAGGAAATCAAAGGAAAACACAGGAAATCAAAAAGGGAATCAGAGGAAATCAAAGGAAATCAAGAGGAAATCACAGGAAATCAAAGGAAATCAAAGGAAATCAAGAGGAAATCAACGATAAATCAAGAGGAAATCAATGAGAAATTAACAAGAAAACAAAGGAAATCCAAAATCATCACAGCAAATCCAGTTAAACTAGATATTTTCTAGAACTAATAAACGTAACATGTACGACATAATTAAGTCATAGCATTCATCATAAGAAAGAAAATATCAATTTAATCTTAAAAGTGGAGATTAAATAAACCTTTTAAGGGTATAATGATAGAAAATTCCAGTATAATATCATTAACTGGCAGCATGATATTTCAGCTTGACAAATATTAAAGTTGTAGTTAATGAAGTGAGGTTCCGATGAGAAATGATACATTATATTGCTTTATACCTACAAACCAAATTTATAAATTCACCCCAAATTAGTTTTTAAAAATTGAGTTTGTGATATGAGGTACCAAATTCATTAAGTTCAGGTCGTGCAAAAATCTTACTGATGATATGTTCTTGTCTTGGAAGTTTAGCTCTCAAACTTGTGAGAGTATGTTTAGAAGCCTTATTAGATCAATGACCTCAACTTTTAGCACAATTGTTAATTTTAGTATAAGAGATATGTTGCATCGAAGTGACAGACTGCAAACTATAAACAACATTAAAAACGATTTGGATAAAAAATTCGTTTTTCCTAGAGAAATCAGGAAAAAAAATTCAATCATGAAGAGAGATTTTGTGAAAAATGATGACTTAGGAAACATTTCACATAAAGATATACAAAGCACCGTAGAATCAACTTTACGGGATTGTCTGCGTGACACTGAAGATTTAGGAATGAAAGTGATAGATTTCAACTATGTATTTTTGCCTCCGTGTAAAGACAATGAATGCAATGACGAAGTCGAAGATGAAATGTTTAGTGAAGAACAGTGCGATCACATTGAAAATTACAACAATTCTCAAATAGCCATGAAACGTAACTGTTTTCAAAGTTTGGAAAACGATCCAGTTGACCAAGATGAAGATTTACTGAATGATCTATGCACAATTTCGTACGAATCTAAGAAATTTGACAGAGACATACACCTTAGAAGTTTTGATAGTGGCGATATTTTTGTTGAGAAAGGTGATCTAGTCAGAATACGCTTAGATAATACAACAAAAGTTATAAAAAAGTCTTCACTTTGCTGGCTGTTAGACAATGAAAAGGATCGCGTCAGTGTGGATCGCCTCAAAAGATTTATTCAAAATAAGAAATGTAATAATATTAGAGTTAACTCAGAAACGGATACCTGCCTTCAACATAAAGATGCATCTCAAATTCAAAAACCAGTCCAAATTGGAAAACAAAAAAGACGCTATAATATATCAAGTGACTCATCTGATTTAAGCAACCCAAGTAGTATCGAATATGATGACAGCACGGACACCGAAAAAAAAAAAAATTCTTCCAATTATTCTGATGATTTGAATCCTCGTTTGAATTTCAAGGCTGAAAATAGTAAGACTGATCGTTCTAAACCAGACTTAAATATAGACGATGATATTATAGTACAATTAACAACTCAAAAACAAAACAAAACATGTTACATTGGTAAAGTGTAATTTGTGTGGTATTAAAAAAAAAACAAAACTATTTTTTGTGATTTTTTGAAAAAGAATCCAAAAATTTCCGGATTCTTTTATGTTTCCGGACATTAAAGATCAGGGGGAGATCCAAGAAAATGAATATATAATGAAACTACCTCCACCTCAGGTACTCAGAAGAGGCAGTTTAGTTTTTGAAAAAAAATTATTGAAAAAATATTTCATTTAATTCTAGTTTTTTTTTAAGTGATGTGATTAAAATTTGTTATAATGTAACCTCAACCTGGGTCGAGATTTGTACAAGTATATATCGTAGAGAATACTAAAGTAAGAAACTGTGCAAAATTCTAGGTGCCCATGAACACTTTTAAAGGGGAAAATTACCTCTGAAAATTTGTCAGGTGGGGTTATCCACTCCTTTATTGTGCAAAAAAAAATTTTTACGTGTTAAATTTTGCATTTCAAAAGTTTTTTTCTAATGTGCTTCATTTGAAAGTTGTGAACAAAAAATTAAAAGTGTTATCATCAGCAGTGGCGGCTCGTGATTCTAGAGGTTGGGGGGTCAAATAAGATTTAAAAAAGTTGATACTAAGTTACACTGCTTATAAAATGTTCCAACTACAGACTGCTACGGCAGCACAACAAAAGACAAAATCAATGCATGTGATAATTCCTGGAAATGCTGTTTTGCCAGTTCGTAATTATAACACAGTCGAACAATTTTAGAAAAATTTCTTGTTACAAGCATTCTGAAAATGTATTCTGAAAGGTTATTTTGTGCTGAATAACTATCTAATTAGACATTATGCCTACGTCGTCAAAAAATTTTTTTTTTGGAGATTGTTCTTCATAAGTAGGTCCAGTTAAAGGTGTACTACTGCATAATGGCAATAAATATCTAGCACTGCCGATTGCATACTCCATACAAACTGCAGAATATGAGAATATTCAACACTTGTTAAACTGTATTAACGACAAAAAGTTTGAGTGCAATTTGATAGACGATTTAAAAATTGTAGCTTTAGTAACTGGATTCCAATCTGGATATACCAAGCATATGTGCTTCTTATGCAAGTGAAATACAAGAGAGAAAGCATTTCAACATCTGAAAACAATATTTTCTAAGCTTTCTGCTGCTAACATAAACCAAGGTAAAAACTAAAATATTACAGTGAATTTCAGTTTTCATATTATATGTACGTTTTCTATATTTAGGAATTTTCATTGGTCCTGAAATTCGAATGAAGGATCAAATGTTCTACGCCTAATTGAAAAATTTACTTGGGAATCAATTAGCTTAGTGATCAGTGAATTTTTAGGAAACAAACGTTCCATAAATTATGTCTCATTTAAATTTTGCTGATAATCTTTTCATCGAGAAATCAAGAAAGTCGAAGAAAGATTTAAGAGAAAGACCCAAGTATCCATTCTTTCCGAATGAGGCTTTTATAAAGAGTTAGATCCTTCTACATATTTTAAGCAGGTTATCTAATCGTAGACGTAATTAAATATCTGTCGACAGAAATCTGTGGAACAATTTTTTAGTGCTTCTTGCGCGTTTTTATGTAAAATTAGAATTCACTTAATTTTTCTAATTGTTCACCGGACGACAATAAAAATTTGAATATTTTTTTTTTTGACGACGTGGATATATTATCTCTTTTGAGAGTTGTTCGGCACAAAATTACCTTTCCGACCATGTTTAGAAAATATATGTAACAAAAACACTGTTCCACTGTGATAATAATAATTAATCGGTTAGTGGTGTTGGTACGAAATCGGAAGCGTGCGACAGTCTTGGGCCGTCGACACCATTGTAGGTATGCCGAGGATATTCTGTACCTTGTCTGATATGTTGAATCACGCTAAAGCCTATCTCTGTCTTGCGTAAATGCAGTTTCCACATATCCTATCAGCCTCCATAAGCGACTGTAGAGTCGAATCTGAAATCCGACTGCACGGAAACCTCGGTCTTTTTGCGGAGTTAACATATCGCGCTTGGACGTAAAAATCATCAAAAATAAATTATCAAATAATAAATGGAGTAATATGCAATAAAAAAATAATGTTTTTATTCGTAAAAATATTTGGGGGGGCATTGTCCCAACGACCTTATGGACAAGCCGCCACTGATCATCAGTATTTATGGGTAGCTAGAATTTAGCACAGTTTTTTACTTCAGCATCACCTACACAAATCTCGACCCAGGTTATGGGGTAAGTATTTTTTAAGAAGTTGTTTTATTTTGTGATATTTTGTTATGATCCAACAGAAATGCTTTACTTTTATGTTTAGAGTTACCGTTTTTTTAACATTTAATAAAATAAATAAAACCACTTGTTTTTTCTGTTTCTGCTGCCATAATAAATGAATAAAGCCAATTTTTAAAAAGTAATGACTTAAGTTATTATTATAAGTTTGATTTAGTAGGTCAAACTTTAACATGATCTTGTATGCGCAACACAGAGATGAACCTAATAGAATGATTTTGGACTATTTGGTATTCATTAATTACCTCTGTGAACGTATGAGCCAGTCGTTGTTGCCTTATGAGTATGAGTCACTGATAAGTAAAAACTGCTAACGTAACTAAAAATATCCTTGGCCTTATGTACTTCTAATTTCGTAAAGTCAAAAGCAAAATTTCATAATATAATTTATTAAAAAATTAATAATAATATATAATATAATTTATTAAATCTTTGAGTGATTTAAACGAACTAATTTGTACACACCAGACATTTTTAATTTCAAAATAGACCATAAGGTTTTCTGACTGAATGTGCAAGAAATCTAGAATATTGCATATGTCCACTTTTAGAATAAACATTTGACCCAAGAAAGTGTAAAATTCGAACGTATACTTACTCTATTGATTTAGACATCAGATTTTTTTCTTAAACATTTCAGTTTGTTGCTTAGCAGCACAATACATTTTATTTATTTATTTTTTTCGTCTAAAGGGAAAGCACTTCAGCTTACGTAGTCACCGTACGTTAGTAAACAGTTGGTAAAAAAAGGTTTAAATTCAACATCATTATCGGCAAAACAAAAAAGTAAAGTTAAAAAAAGTTAACAATCGCCCTGTAGTACATTATGTAAACAAATTTTGAGGAAATCAAAAGAAAATCATAGGAAATCAAGAGGAAATCACAGGAAATCATAGGAAATCAAGAGGAAATCACAGGAAATCAAAGGAAATCAAAGGAAATCACAGGAAATCAAAGGAAATCAGAGGAAATCAAAATAAATCGGGGGAAATCAACAGGAAATCATTGTCAAAAGGAAATCAATTGTACACTTGATGGTCGCCGGTTTACTCCTCGAATATGTACGTCCTTTATCGGAAAGCAAACCACCGCAACACTTCCTTAAAAAAATGTATGAATGTGTCCGTTTAAAGTGGTCTAAAAATTGGTCAAGTTTATAACTTTTTGTATTAAAAAATGTACACTAGACATGACTATAAATATGGAGGACCTCTGTATTCAAGTTTGTTAATTCGAAATATAATTTTTTTAAAGCGGTATATATGTTTTTAAAATGCAACTCCTGAAACTTCGATGGTGTTCCCTTTGTACATAAGTATTTAAAATAAGACGAAACCAGCACGAAACGAACACAATATACAAAAACAAGTATACACTGAAGCCTGAATTGAAGTCGAATGCTAAGCACAGGCTGTAATAACTGACAACCCAAACATTTCGTCAGAAATAAGACATGCCCAGAAAAATTATGAAACTAGCGAAACTCTGGCAATGAGTTGTGATTGCCTACAACATGGAGGAGCTACGTTGTGTTTTGACATAGCGGAGCGTGTTCAAATGCAGACTAGTGAACCTGAAAAGTGGAAAATAGGTGAATGCAAACACATAGAGAAAATATATCTTTTATTAAATTTTATTAAAGGGCGACGAATAAGTGGAAAAAAAATTAAAATAAGTCTTACCAGTTGCAAACCTTTCCTTCATTTCAAACAGAAGCTTATAAGTTTATATCAGCAAATGCATGACTTGTGAAAATAACGTAATCTTTTTTTCTACATATTCTACTTAAAGTGAGTGGATCGTAATACAAAAGCTATTACAGTGGTGTGGCAACAAATTTGTACCTTAATGATCCGGTCCAAGAGACCTGCCGCATCCTAACAGCTCTCGAAAAAATTTCAGTTGAGCCAGCGATCGGTTTCACGTTGTCGAGGATCTCCCAGAAATTGCAAATAAACATTAATAACATGAACAGTGACAAGCGACTAAAAGAAAACCGCCCCATCCACTCTGTTTCCCACCATGCGTCTTCTTCCATAGTTTAGATTTGTCATCTCTCAGATTTATATTAATTATAAGAAGATAATTAACTATATTGCAAGGAAGCAAAATTTGTTTTGTCAGGCTGTGTCAAGAACTTTAAATAACAAAGAATTTACTGATATTAAAATATGTCGTAGAGGTTATTAATTAAGTCAAAACGTGTTCACGAAGCTTACATCGTAAAATAAAACTGAATTGATCGAGCTGGGCTGCAGATTAGTCCACATCACAATTAAAGTATAACAAGTATCTACCTACAAAATGTAAAAATCGATACACCTTGGGAAACTATAGTTTTAAAATAAACATAGTTTGATTACGTTTGTTGGAAATTTCAAAGGAGATTCAAAGTCTGCAGTTAGGAGATTAAAGACATGCGTCTTGCATAATATTGTGAATAAAAAAAAAATTTAGTGATGCGTTAATATTGTCCAATTGTTTACACAGTTACACGATGTTTGAAAAAAATAAAGAACTAAAAAGTCTCCGAACTAAAAAACTAATGCAGAGTTGATATACAATTTTGCCTCTATTTGTTTACTCATCAATTAGTTTTTTAGATTTGGTCAGTTACCCCTTGATTTAAAAATTTCCACTCTGATGCTTGTTGTCTAGAAGGGCGATAAATTCAATTCGCCAAATTATCGATCTTTTAGCTTAACACGTTTGGAAGTAAATATTATGGAATTGGTTGCTTACGAGGAAATGATAAATTTCTTTTAGGATTCTAAGTTTATACCAAATAAACAGAAGGGATTTCTCGCGGGAAAAATCTGCAGAAATTTGTTATGCCGTTTTAACGAACGCTTGAACTCAGACTTTTAATTCCAGAAACTGCATTGATGTCGCACTTTTCGATTTTCGAAAGTCTTGATGGCATTATTAATCCCTTGAATCCCTTAGTTCATAATATACTATTTTTTTGTGGTACTGCTATCGTGGAGTTATAGAGTTCTTCTTTAATTAAATTGAAATAATCTCCTTGCATAAGCGTGGAATCGGGCTGGATCTTTGTTCCATTGATGAGATTATTTTAGTCGACAAGTGGTGGTATGTGGTTTACGAAGCTGAAACATTTGATTTTGTTGATGTTAACATTGGGTACATTTAATTCGTGAGTTTGTGCTCCTAATGATATTAATGTATTTTTGTGGATATACGTTCTTCATTAATAGTCAGTTTTGAGCATTATCTTGGTTGGATATCGATCCACTTAATTGTGTAGGCGGATCTAGATTTTGAATTGAACAAAGTGGTTATATTAAAGGAAGTCGCCGTTCAGGAGGAAACGACCCTGCCGGACGTTTTATTCGTTTAGTTTATTTTGTTATACCGACTGGTAGTTTTATTATTTAAGAATTAGCCGCAAGATTATTATTTCAGACGTGTAGCCGGTGGCAGACAATAAATCCGATTTATTGTAAAATATTTCTTTCAGTTTTATTTTATTTTCGTGTTTTTGCGGGCGCTCACCACCTGGAGATCCGTCTTTGGTTTGAAAGCAATCCCGATGCACTCTCCCCTGGAGAGGGAGCTGGCGCCCGAGCGATCGCCGTTCCTGAACGACGGCGCCACCCCCGGTGTCCGATTTAGCCAAACGTGTTTTTTTTTCAGCGACACTAGTCGGCCCAAGGCTTGGCACCGAGGCACGCCGCCCCCACGCGTTATCGGCGAAATTCCAGACCGTCATCGGAACACCCAATTTAAGAAATGTTTTTCTTGATTTGGTCTTCTCTAATGTAGAAAATGTGGATGTATGTTCCGCACTAGATAGTTTATTTCCTGAAAATCTTCATCATTCTCTGTATTCCTGGAGCATTTCCGTTAATCTCCCTGCTTCATTAGAATCTGAAATCCAAGTTTTAGTCTATTCGTCTATTTGTTGGGATACTTCTTTAGTTAGTAACACCTTGGGTTAAAATGTATTTATTTTATGAAATTGTATTTTATGGTTTCCAGCAGTACATTCCGTATAAAGTTATTAAACATAAAGCTAGAAAATTTCCTAATTGGTTCAGTAAGGTACTTAAAGAATTATGCGAGTTAAAAACTTTTGTCGATCGTCGATACAAAGAAACTGGTAAACTTGATGATTATTTATATTTTGAATCTTTAAGAGATTGCTGTAAAATAGTTAGAGAACGGTCATACAACACGTACATCCGAAAAACTAATAATAATATAACTGAGAATTCTAATTTTTTTTTGGAAATTTGTTAAAAGCAAAAGGAAATCGGATAATAATTTCCCGTTAGAACAACTCGCAAAAGGCATAGTTATTTTTTTTGCGGATTATTTCTCATCTGTTTACACAAATGGGGATCACACAAAGACAGCATATGAATTTGATCAGAATACACAAGTAAGTAAATGATATTGGTTTAAGAATCAGTATACGTAAAGTTTTTGAACATACATAAGTATTTGTAAACTACAACCATTGTGTAATTCTGGGCCAGATGGCATTGTTTTAAAAAATTGCAAATTTTCACTCAATTAAAACTTCTTTGGAGCAAGGCATTTTCCCATCATCATGGAAATGTAGTTATGTTATGCTAGTTTTCAAATCGGGCAAACAGAATAAAATTGATGCCTACTGGGGGTTATGTAATCAATCGGCTATTCCTAACTTACTGGATTCTATTGTTACAAGACAGTTGCAGTGGGCTTCTTCTATAATGTGATAATCCAAACTTCCCGCTTTAAATTGACCTTGAAAAAGTTTGAAAGGCCCGCGAAAAATTCAAAAATTCAAAATTTGACCTTGGCTGTCTGACAAAATTGGAAGCTACGTTGTGTTTTTTTTTGAAAAGTGGCGGGAAGACGTTCTTTCATACAAGTGAGCATACACTGCGTACGAGTAGAGAGCGCAAGAAATAATAGACATAATTTTTAGGAGGGGGCAAATTGCGCCCCCTCTCCAGGAGGAAAGGAGCTGCGAGCGAAGGCGACACGGACTTGACATCTCGCATTCAAATTTAATAGAAACAAAGCAAAATGTGAATTAAAGTAACTGGATGCAAATACACTAGTTATTACGGGCGTGTGGTTTCAAATTTTAAAGTTAGGGCAGTTAACAGAAGCACAACAAAAGTACCTCTGGGGCGTTCTAGCACAAGCGGAGTTTGGGGCTACCGGTCGGGGCTGTTCTCCCCCCTCGGTGGTGATTCTATCTATCTGCGGACTCGTGCAGATGATGCGATGAGATCTCGCCAGCTCGACTAGGAACAGAACTTCGCTTCTACCATGTTTTCTGTGTTATTTAACCTCAATTCCATTTGAAATGTTCAATCTCTTATAACTCTGATATTAACAACAACTGAACAAGTGTTAAAGTTTCAAAGGAGCAATAAACAACATTTAAATTCGCCATACAATCTTGTGGAATTTTAAACAACAAATAATTCTTATGTGAGATCGAAATTGGACATCAAATAATTTATACGATAGAAAACATTTATCAACAAAATATTCACAAAACAAAACTAGTAAAGATTTATGAAAAACAAAAGATCTGGTGAAACAAACTTGTGCAAATAAAAATATTATCTTGAGGTTAAGACTGTAGAGCATGAAATTTACGTTCATTTAAAATTATACAACAAAGAAAATTACTGAAGTTAAAATTGTGAGATAGAGAAATATTGTATGAGGTGAAAAATTTCAAAGTTAACAAAATGTACATGAACTTAGTACTTGCCACACTTTATCAACGATTCAAACAAAGAGTTTACATTATGTTAAATTATATCATGATTTAAGTGATTGGTTACTTAAAAAAAAAACAATTTACTTTGAGAGTTTAGAATATTGCGAACTGGTTACCACAACAAAACACGTAATAAACAGACACAAAAATATTCAATCATCATTGCGAGGAAAAAGCGTCTCGGTGATGTAATTTTATTGTTGCGAGGGAATACCTCGATGATGTATATTTTAGCGTTGCGAGAAATAAACCTCGTTGATGTTATCAATCTCTAACGTTGCGAGGAGATGCCTCGATGGAGTAATCAATCTGTAGCGTTGTGAGGGCATGCCCGGTGATGTAGTCAATTTATATCGTTGCGAGAACATGCTTCGATGAAGTAATCAATCTTTAGCGTTGTGAGGGCATGCCCCGGTGATGTAATCATGATAACGATGATCATAACAATGATAACCGCCCGAGGGGTAAACCGCCGACCATCAAGTGTACAATTGATTTCCTTTTGACAATGATTTCCTGTGATTTCCTCTTGATTTCCTATGATTTTCTGTGATTTCCTCTTGATTTCCTATGATTTCCTTTTGACTTCCTCAAAATTTGTTTACATAATGTACTACAGGGCGATTGTTAACTTTTTTTAACTTGACTTTTTTGTTTTGCCGATAATGATGTTGAATTTAAACCTTTTTTTACCAAGTGTTTACTAACGTACCGCGACTAGGTAAGCTGAAGTGCTTTTCCTTTAGACTAAAAAAATAAATAAATAAAATGTATTGTGCTGCTAAGCAACAAACTGAAATATTTAAGAAAAAAAATCTGATTTTACTTACAAAAAGAACGCTACTCTGAAATCGAGGTTTTAGATGTCTAAATCAATAGTCAGAAAACCTTATGGTCTATTTTAATTTTGAAATTAAAAATGTCTGGTGTGTACAAATTAGTTCGTTTAAATCACTCAAAGATTTAATAAATTATATTATATATTATTATTAATGTTTTAATAAATTATATTATGAAATTTTGCTTTTGACTTTACGAAATTAAAAGTACATAAGGCCAAGGATGTTTTTAGTTACGTCAACAGTTTTTACTTATCAGTGACTCATACTCATAAGGCAACAACGACTGGCTCATACGTTCATAGAGGTAATTAATGAATACCAAATAGTCCAAAATCATTCTATTAGGTTCATCTCTGTGTTGTGCATACAAGATCATGTTAAAGTTTGACCTACTAAATCAAACTTATAATAATAACTTAAGTCTTTACTTTTTAAAAATTGGGTTTATTCATTTATTACGGTACCATAAGCAGAAAAAACAAGTAGTTTCATTTATTTTATTAAATGTTAAAAAAAAAAAAACGGTAACTCTAAACATAAAAGTAAAGCATTTCTGTTGGATCATAACAAAGTATCACAAAATAAAACAACTTGTTAAAAAATACTTACCCCATAACCTGGGTCGAGATTTGTGTATATATTGTAGATGATGTTGAAGTAAAAACTGTGCTAAATTCTAGCTACCCACAAATACAGATGATAACACTTTTAATTTTTTGTTCACAACTTTCAAATGAAGCATATTAGAAAAAAACTTTTGGAATGCGAAATTTAACAAGTAAAAATTTTTTTTTGCACAATAAAGGAGTGGATAACCCTACCTGATAAATTTTCAGAGGTAATTTTCCCCTTTAAAAGTGTTCATGGGCCCCTAGAATTTTGCACAGTTTCTTACTTTAGTATTCTCTACGATATATACTTGTACAAATCTCGACCCAGGTTGAGGTTACATTATAACAAATTTTAATCACATCACTTAAAAAAAAACTAGAATTAAATGAAATATTTTTTCAATAATTTTTTTTCAAAAACTAAACTGCCTCTTCTGAGTACCTGAGGTGGAGGTAGTTTCATTATATATTCATTTTCTTGGATCTCCCCCTGATCTTTAATGTCCGGAAACATAAAATCATCCGGAATTTTTGGATTCCTTTTCAAAAAATCACAAAAAATAGGGTTAAGTGATAACACTTTACCAATGTAACATTTTTTGTTTTGTTTTTGAGTTGTTAATTGTACTATAATATAATCGTCTATATTTAAGTCTGGTTTAGAACGATCAGTCTTACTATTTTCAGCCTTGAGATCAAACGAGGATTCAAATCATCAGAATAATTGGAAGAATTCAAACTTTCGGTGTCCGTGCTGTCATCATATTCGATACTACTTGGGTTGTCTAAATCAGATGAGTCACTTGATATATTATAGCGTCTTTTTTGTTTTCCATTTTGGACTGGTTTTTGAATTTGAGATGCATCTTTATGTTGAAGACAGGTATCTGTTTCTGAGTTAACTCTACTACTATTACATTTCTTATTTTGAATAAATCTTTTGAGACGATCCACACTGACGCGATCCTTTTCATTGTCTAACAGCCAGCAAAGTGAAGACTTTTTTATAACTTTTGTTGTATTATCTAAGCGTATTCTGACTAGATCACCTTTCTCAACAAAATTATCGTCACTATCAAAACTTCTAAGGTGTATGTCTCTGTCAAATTTCTTAGATTCGTACGAAATTGTGCAAAGATTGTTCAGTAAATCTTCATCTTGGTCAACTGGATCGTTTTCCAAACTTTGAAAACAGTTACGTGTCATGGCTATTTGAGAATTGTTGTAATTTTCAATGTGATCGCACTGTTCACTAAACATTTCATCTTCAACTTCGTCATTGCATTCATTGTCTTTACACGGAGGCAAAAATACATAGTTGAAATCTATCACTTTCATTCCTAAATCTTCAGTGTCACGCAGACAATCCCGTAAAGCTGATTCTACGGTGCTTTGTATATCTTTATCTGAAATGTTTCCTAAGTCATCATTTTTCACAAAATCTCTCTTCATGATTGAACTTTTTTTCCTGATTTCTCTAGGAAAAACGAATTTTTTATCCAAATCGTTTTTAATGTTGTTTATAGTTTGCAGTCTGTCACTTCGATGCAATATATCTCTTATACTAAAATTAACAATTGTGCTAAAAGTTGAGGTCATTGATCTAAGGCTTCTAAACATACTCTCACAAGTTTGAGAGCTAAACTTCCAAGGCTAGAACATATCATCAGTAAGATTTTTGCACGACCTGAACTTAATGAATTTGGTACGTCATATCACAAACTCAATTTTTAAAAACTAATTTGGGGTGAAATTATAAATTTGGTTTGTAGGTATAAAGCAATATAAGGAGTGTTCATTTTATTAAACGGACACCTTTAAAGTAATGCCATTTTTCTAATTTTTAATCTAAATTATTCTAGTTTTTATATATGAAAGCTTTAAGTTGTATCTATTAAATGCCATTTTTGTTTTCAAAATAACGTTATTTCTTTTTAAAATGAAGCGAATCTCCATTGGGGCAAGAAAATTATTTTTGCAAAAGTGATGCTACGAAAAATTTCCGTTGGGGGGACTGCCTAAAATAACTAAGTGTTCAAAATCAGCAGTATTCCAAATAATCAAAAAGTTTGGGGAGTTTAATACTTTAGAAGATTTGCTCAAATCCAGACCGAGAAAAAGCCCGCTTAACGAAAATATTGAGGAAAACATCATTAAACTGCTAAAATTAACGAAATGTATGTCTGTGCGGGAAATACCGAAGAAGCAAGGGGTTACCGTAGGTACTGTCCAAAATATAAAGACTCGGAATAACATTAGAACGTATTAAAGCAAAAAATCCCAAAAAGAAGCGAAAACCAGCGCATACAGTTTCAAAAAAAAAGCAGGAAGTTATAAACAATTTTGGTCAGGAACAAAAATCGTTGTGTTTTGATGGACAACGAAACGAAGGTTAAAATGGACTGCAATACACTACCCGGCTCCCAGTTTTATAATGCAGTCGTAGGGGAAGATGTCCTCGATGACATGAAAACAAAAAAAATTGAAAAGTTTGGGAAAAAAGTCTTAGTGTGGCAACCGATTTGTTCTTGTGGGCTAAAAAGTTTTAGTTTTTTTTTTTACGATTGGAACAATTGGGGGCGATGATTACAGGAAAGAATGTATAAAAACGCGATTATCGCCTGTTTATCGCAAACATCATATCCCTCCATCGTTTTGGCTAAATTTGGCTTCGGTTCACTACGCTGGTGCCACTCAGGAGCTCTTAATGCCAATAATGTACAGTTTTTAAAAAAGGAAGATAAACCACCCAACTGTCCTGAGCTTCGTCCACTTGAGCGATAATGGGCAAATATGAAAGCAGTGATACGATTTTGGTTGATTTTGTTTGTATACATGAAATTGGCCCGTTAGTTGACAGCTCTCATTGATTCGGGGTATCGATATTTTCCCCTCCCTCAATCGATTTGGGTATTTCAGACCGCGCATGCCACAGAAAGGAAAAAAAAACCAGGAGGGACTCCATTTTGATTTTTCGAGTCGTTGGGAACGGGTGCAAGTGTTTTCAGGGTATCCAGTGCGAAGGGGCCATTTTTGGAGGTAGAGCCCTTATTTTAGCCAGTTGTGGCATTACTCTTCTCCAAATTGCGTTAGAGACGATTTGAGGCCACCGCATTTGGGAACGAGGACGTGTGTCCTGTGGTTTTGAGACCCCCGAAAATTCACTTTAAGGCCGCACACCATCAGAGGCGTTTTTCTTTTTCATCTTCGCTTTACTTTTACCATTGGGTTTTTTTTCCTCCTCTTCTCTACGTGTTGCCATCTTTTTGCGCTCTTGGCGTGGAAAGGTTTTTCTGTGTGAAGTTTGGACGAAGGTCAACTAGCCGCCCCGCCCCACCCCATTTTCTAAGTGAGGACGCCGTGTTGGACTCCGGAAAGAAGGAGAGGCGTTAGTTATAGGGTATTAGGTATTATTTTATTTTCTTGTATTTTTTTTTATTATTTAAGTATATTCGCGTTCGGCATTTTCGCCACCGCCAGGAACGGCACTGTTGCGGTACGGACGCGAAGTACTCATAAGGTTAGGATAGTAATTTATTTAGTTTTTTTTTATATTTAGATCGATAGTTTGTACTCAGTCACACAGTCACTCACCTCCCCCGTTCTAAATAAATTTAATTAATTGTAGGCTCCAATCTTTATTTTTTTTTTGTACCATCACCCACGGCCTTCCCGGTTGAGCCTAGTCGCGGTCGAGAGCCACGTAACAATTAATTTGGCGCCCGGAACGTGGGGCTTGTTCTGACTGTAGTGATTGGGTGATAACTGATTTTTGAGTAGGTATAATTTTTAGGGTTGAGGTAATCTTAAGTTGCGTCCTATATATACATATATATTTAAGCTATGGATTCTCATAGGCTCACTCGAGATGAGCTCTTGTATGAGCTGGCGGTACGAGGGGTTGACGACATTGGTCATGAAACCGTAGGGGCGATGCGAAGGAGGTTATCGGAATTAATACGAACGGAAGAGTTTGGGGACTTGGTTTTTAGCCCGACCTTTCGCTTAGTTGTGGAAACCGAGATGCTGATTTGTACGGAGAAAATAGCTCAACTTTACGGTTTTGTCCAAAGTCGGCGGTCTATTGCGAAAAACAGCACAGAGGAACGAAATGTTGAGACTAAGTTAAGACACTTGTACGGACGCGTTAGTCGAGTTAGGCTTAGGTTAACGGAGGAGGAACGTGCTCAAATGGCAGATCGTCTGACCAACCTATTCAATCAGTTGGGCAGCATTGAAGTTTTAGTTGACTCTAAACTGGACGCGACGGTAGAGCCAAACGACCCAAACGTGCAACCGCCGACGGTTCCACTTTTGGGAGCGCAGGTCGTAAATATCCACAAGCACCAAGTTCCTGTTTGCCAATGGGGCTTGAAATTTTCAGGAAATAAACAGGGGATGAGCGTTAATGCCTTTCTAGAGAGGGTGGAAGAGCTTAGAGTTGCGCGAGGCGTCTCAGAGGTCGAACTGCTCAACTCGATAGTTGATCTCCTGGAGGACCAGGCGTTAATTTGGTATCGTTCGGTAAAAACGTCGGTTCTGTCATGGACGGGTTTTGTTAGGGAGCTTCGAAAAGAGTTTCTCCCATTTGATTATGCGACGGAATTGTGGCAGGAAATTAGGACACGAATGCAAGGTCCGAATGAGAGTGTGGGGAGTTATTTTGCATGTTTGAAAAATTTGTTCAATCGGTTATCTGTCCCACCCTCAGAGGAAGAGAAATTACGCGTCTTGCAACGCAACCTTGCCCCATATTTGATTCAGGGAATCGGTTTGGTTGACATCAGTAGTGTCGATCAACTTTTGGACACCTGCAAGAAATTAGAGACCGTACGAATTTTGGCGACGGCTCCTCGGCCTAATGTCCCGAAAGCATCCTGCTTAGAACCGGATTTAGCAGGGCCTACTCTCGTCAAGTCTCGAATGGTGGCTCAAACTTCATCCGTTGGTTTGATTCTTTGCTGGAATTGTAGGGGCTCTGGTCATTATTTTTCCCAGTGTCGAGCTCCACGAAATGGTCGATTTTGTTTTAAATGCGGGAAACGAGACGTGACTACATCCACTTGTCAATGTAGGAACGCAGCTCGACTATCGGGAAACGGACAAAGAAACCACTAGAACACCGGCTAGGGGTTTCGCAGCGACAACCGGTGGATGATTCTTGGAAAACGTGGTTGGAATTTGTTAGGTTAGAGTGCAGGAAAGATGAGATTCAGGCGGTGAATTCCAAGTTTTTAGCTTCATCGGGAGATCCAAGGCCTTATTTACGAGTTTCAGTTTTAGGGATTGCGTTAGTTGGATTATTGGATTCAGGATCAAGTTCCACCATTGTCGGAGGTCCCGGTTGGGAAAAACTTCGTTCTCTCAACTTGCAATTACAAGAACATCCGGATGTCTCGTTAGCTGATGGTAGTCTTCGTCAAGTTTTAGGTTTTATCGATCTTCCCCTCCAGTTAAATTCACGCATTAGGGTTCTTAAGGTACTTGTTGTCCCTTCGATTACGACGGAGATACTTTTAGGTATAAATTTTTGGAAGGACATGGATATTGTTCCGAGAGTGGCGTCGAATTCTTATTCGCTGGGAGTTGCGGCTGTCCAAGGGTCTAGTGGCGACACGCCACAGCAGCGCGAGGATGTTTCCAAGTTGGTTGAAAGGTTCTTTACGAAGATGGGTTCGAAGTTGGGTTGTGCGAAAAATGTGGTCCATGTTATCGACGTAGGAGATCATTCCCCTATTAAACAGCGTTATTACCCTGTCTCTCCCTACATCCAACAACAAATTAACGCTGAAGTTGATAAAATGTTAGAATTAGGGGTGATAGAACCATCCAAGTCACCTTGGTCGTCACCAGTTGTAATGGTGAAGAAACCCAACAATGAATACCGCTTCTGTATTGATTTTAGAAAGGTCAACCAGGTTAGTAAAAGGGACGCGTATCCTCTACCATATGTTAGTACCATTTTAGATCGATTGCATAGCGCCAGGGTATTTTCCTTGATAGACATAAAAAGCGCATATTGGCAAATTCCACTTGCCGAAGGGTCAAAGGAAGTGACAGCGTTTACGGTTCCTGGGAAGGGACTTTTCCATTTCAGACGGATGCCATTCGGGCTACATACTGCTCCAGCTACATGGCAGCGCTTTGTTGATACGACTTTGGGTGCTGATTTGGAACCATGGGCTTTTATTTACTTAGACGATATAATCGTGGCGACACCCGATTTCGCGACGCATTCGGAGGTTCTTCGGAAAGTTTTTGAACGACTAGTTGACGCCGGTCTCACCGTGAATCGGGAGAAGTGCGAGTTCCTAAAGACGGAGTTGAGGTATTTAGGCCATATCGTGGATGCAAGTGGGATCCGAACGGATCCCCACAAGATCGAGTGCATGCTCAATTATCCCAGGCCTACCAATACAAAGGAAGTTAGGCGTTTTGTCGGCCTTGTCTCATGGTATCGTCGTTATGTTCGAAATTTCTCGTCGTTGGTTGCGCCGTTGACTCGCCTCACGCGGAAAAGGTGTGTTTTCGCTTGGACCCCGGAGGCGGAAGAAGGTTTCTTGGCATTGAAAGAGTGCTTGGTTACGGCTCCTATTTTGGCCACTCCGGACTTCAGTCGGCCGTTCGTGTTGCAATGTGACGCTTCTGGTCAGGCATTGGGGTGCGTCCTTAGTCAAGACGGACTAGAGGGAGAGCAAGTAATCGCCTACGCGAGCAGAGCTCTCACGGGCGCGGAGTCAAAATATTCAGCCACGGAGTTGGAGTGTTTAGCCGTCTTGTTCGGTATCGAAAAATTTCGGCCTTATTTGGAGGGCGTTCGTTTTACAGTCGTTACCGACCATTTCTCGTTGTTATGGCTGTACAAGCTACAAAATCCGTCGGGACGACTCGCCCGTTGGTCCTTGAGATTACAGGGATATGATTTTGAAATTGTTCACAGAAAGGGGAAGTCGAATGTAGTTCCGGATGCACTGTCCCGCGCTATCAACGCCGTTGATGTTCAGCCTGCTGATCATGATCCTTGGTATACATCGCTTTTACAGAAAATTAGGGCAGATCCGCAGAAGTACCCTCGTTTCTGTGTCAGGGACGAGAAGATTTACCGATTAGTAAAAGGTGGGTCGCCGTCCTACTGTGCGGACGATGATTGGAGATTGTTAGTACCTCCTTCATTACGTAAAGCTGTACTGGTAGAAAACCATGACTCTCCTACATCCGGACATCTAGGATATTTCAAGACGCAGAAGAGAGTCTCGGCCTTGTACTATTGGCCAAAAATGAACACTTATATCGCCCGATACGTTCGAAATTGTGAGGTGTGCGCCGCACAAAAACCGGAGCAACGTGCTCCCTATGGCCAAATGGGCCATCGCACTGTCTCGAAGCCATGGGAGTTGATTTGTACGGACATTATGGGACCGTTTCCACTTTCCCGTCGACGTAATCGATTTATTCTTATTGTAGCTGATTGTTTCACTAAATACGTGTTGCTATTTCCGTTGAAATCGGCTCTAGGTACTGTCGTTTCCGAGCATATGGAAAACGATGTCTTTCTCCGGTTTGGTGTTCCATCACTAATTATTTGCGACAACGGCAAGCAGTATGTTAGTAATGTCTTTCGGAAGATGGTAGAATCTTATGATTGCAAAATTACGTTCAACGCCAATTACCACCCTCAGGCAAACCCTAGTGAACGTATTAACCGGGTTGTGAAGACGGCTGTTCGTAGCTATTTGACAGGAGATACGCACCAGGATTGGGACCGGAATATTTCAAAGATCGCGTTTGCCATCAACACCGCCGTACACGAGGTGACCGGATATAGTCCTGCGTACCTTAACTTTGGACGTTCTTTATTTTTGTCAGGGAAGTTACACCACAAGCTGACTCCCCCGCATCCGCAAGATGAGATTGTGTGTGATTCGCGAGAGAAACTAAACGACCACCTAAAGGAACTGTTTCGACTGTACGTCGATGTTCAGAAACGACTTGAAAAAGCCTATTTAGATAGTGCGAGCCGTTACAATTTGCGAAGACGTCCATTAGTCTTGGACCCCAGGCAGATAGTCTGGAAAAGGAATCGGGTTTTGTCAAATAAGGGCGAACGTTTCGCGGCCGGACTAGCACCCAAGTTTGTCAAGTGTGTGGTTCATCGGAAGGTGACACCAGGTGTCTACGAGTTGTTGGACTATGATACCAGGGTGAATCTTGGTGCCTGGCATGTCCAAGATTTAAAGCTTGATAGGCACGAGGATCTCTAGTCCGCCGATTTTCACCATTTTTTATTATTTTCTTCTATTATTTTATTATTTTTTCATTATTTTCTTTTCTTCTTTATTTATTAAGAAAATCAACTTTTTTTTTTTTTTCACGTGGGCCGTTAGGGGTAAGTTTCTAAGGAAACTTCTTTTTTTGTAAAGGGGAGATGATACGATTTTGGTTGATTTTGTTTGTATACATGAAATTGGCCCGTTAGTTGACAGCTCTCATTGATTCGGGGTATCGATATTTTCCCCTCCCTCAATCGATTTGGGTATTTCAGACCGCGCATGCCACAGAAAGGAAAAAAAAACCAGGAGGGACTCCATTTTGATTTTTCGAGTCGTTGGGAACGGGTGCAAGTGTTTTCAGGGTATCCAGTGCGAAGGGGCCATTTTTGGAGGTAGAGCCCTTATTTTAGCCAGTTGTGGCATTACTCTTCTCCAAATTGCGTTAGAGACGATTTGAGGCCACCGCATTTGGGAACGAGGACGTGTGTCCTGTGGTTTTGAGACCCCCGAAAATTCACTTTAAGGCCGCACACCATCAGAGGCGTTTTTCTTTTTCGTCTTCGCTTTACTTTTACCATTGGGTTTTTTTTCCTCCTCTTCTCTACGTGTTGCCATCTTTTTGCGCTCTTGGCGTGGAAAGGTTTTTCTGTGTGAAGTTTGGACGAAGGTCAACTAGCCGCCCCGCCCCACCCCATTTTCTAAGTGAGGACGCCGTGTTGGACTCCGGAAAGAAGGAGAGGCGTTAGTTATAGGGTATTAGGTATTATTTTATTTTCTTGTATTTTTTTTTATTATTTAAGTATATTCGCGTTCGGCATTTTCGCCACCGCCAGGAACGGCACTGTTGCGGTACGGACGCGAAGTACTCATAAGGTTAGGATAGTAATTTATTTAGTTTTTTTTTATATTTAGATCGATAGTTTGTACTCAGTCACACAGTCACTCACCTCCCCCGTTCTAAATAAATTTAATTAATTGTAGGCTCCAATCTTTATTTTTTTTTTGTACCATCACCCACGGCCTTCCCGGTTGAGCCTAGTCGCGGTCGAGAGCCACGTAACAGCAGTATTAAGAAAAGATGGCCGAACAACATCATGACTTGGAGAATTTAAAAAAATGTAGCCTCCTGCTACGAAGAAAATCACAAACAAACCTGTGCAAAGAGTGATTCGCGGTGTTCGCGCAATAGTTAGAAAATTTTATAGTTTCTGAATATAATTGATTAGAGAATAAGAATAATTATTTCATTTAACATTGTTAAACATGTTTATAACAAAAAAAATTAAATTAGCCCGAATTAGTAGCAATTTTTCAGTGTCCGCTTTATAAAATGAACATTCCTTCATGTATCATTTCTCATCGGAACTGCACTTCATTAACTACAACTTTAATATTTGTCAAGCTGAAATATCATGCTGTCAGTTAATGATATTATACTGGAATTTTCTATCATTATGCCCTTAAAAGGTTATTTAATCTCCACTTTTAAGATTAAACTGATATTTTCTTTCTTATGAGGAATGCTATGGCTTATGTCGTACATGTTACGTTTATTAGTTCTATAAAATATCTAGTTTAACTGGATTTGCTATGATGATTTTGAATTTCCTTTGTTTTCTTGTTGATTTTTCGTTAATTTCTCATTGATTTCCTCTTGAATTCTCCTTGATTTCATCTTGATTTTCTTTTGATTTTCTTTGGTTTCCTGTGATTTCCTTTGATTTCCTCTGATTCCCTTTTTGATTTCCTGTGATTTCCTTTGATTTCCTCTAGCATGTACAATTGATTTCCTCTGCGGTTTACCCCTCGTAACCGCCTAAGGGAAGAAATTATTTTAACCCCCCGCCAGTTCGCAGTATGAATTTTGTTAATTTAACTGCCGTAAATGAACTATTAGCAATCTTGTGTGAAGAATTAAGAAGTGTTATAATGTAACACTTACGTATATGCATCCAGAAACCTATTCGTAATTTGTTAAACAGAGAATTATTATCCTGACTAAGTGAATTTCATGAAATCTTCTAGCAAGTGGTTTATTTAAATAATCCTGATTGTTACATTGTGTTAACACTAGCTGACGATTACGAAAAACTAACTTGTCCGCACTTTTTTCGATTAAAAGGCCGCAAGAATTAGCTACACGTGTGGGGGAAAGCTGTGTCGTCATTGTTTTGATTCATTTGCGTTAAACAAAGGCTTCCTCCCTTTTTATCAACCACCAAACCAACTAATTTAAACTAGCCCTTACCACATGTTTACATTCACAAAAGCATCTACAGACTGACGCTCCACCATGCCGCCCTCTGTCTCTACCAAGCCGCCTTCTAACTAAACATGCAGAACTAACCCCAAGCGCTACTAACTGTCCAACTATCCAGCAAGCGTTACCGTGCACCTGGTTGCCTATGTTTAACGATTTTTTTATTTGAATTTTTTTCTTTCAAATTCAAATTATTCAAATGTGATTTCGCGCCGCTGTTAATTAAATTCAGTGCGAAAATTTTGATTCAAATTCGGGCACCACAATAATTTCAGATAATTAACACGGATTCATGTCCAAGAGATCCAAACTATCAAATTTGCTTGAATAAACATCATCTATAAATGAAGCATTTTCTAATCGTTTACAAATCGATTCAGTCTAAATGGATTTTGCTAAAGGATTTGATCGCGTCAACCATAAATTATTAATTATGAAGTAGGATAAGCTTGGTTTTCAAGATAACACGATTAAGTGGTTGTCGTCGGTTGTTTTAGGCAGGAGTCAACAGGTCCGTATTGGTAATTTTTTATCTTGCTAATTTGACGTGCCCTCTGGTGTTCCGCAAGGTACGAATTGTGTACCCGTTCTTTTATTCTTGTTTTTAAATGACTTAGTATGCCATTTCTTGTTATTTACTATATGCTGTTGACTTGAAGATCTTTAAAATTATTCGTTGTCATAGGAATGCTGAAGACCTGCAAATGGATCTTAATAATGCATTAAGTTGGTGTAATAACAATTTGTTACCGTTGAACTCCAAGAAATGTTATCTTATTTCTTTTTCTAATATTAAGTCTAGCATTAGATTTGACTATCATATTAATAATAATTCTGTGAATCGTGTTTCTGAAATTAAAGATTTAGGCGTCATATTCAATTTAACACTGTCGTTTAAAAGCCATTATGTATATATTTCAAAGAAGGCGTTAGAAATTTGGGGCTTTATTTGGCGTCATTGCAAAGAACTATTTCCTGTTGCACTTAGAAAACAGATAATATAACGGATCTGTACGTATTTGTGTCCGTATATTTACCGTACAATGTCTCATATATCTGTCCAACCCTATGTTGAATAATAATAACAATAAAAACAATAAATTTGAGCTACCAGTGGTAACTTCCTTTTAGTTTTGTGTTCAGGGTGCATTTCTGCGACTGGCGCATCATGCAGTGAAGCGGATTCTCTTCTTGTCGTCGTTTATCAACTGAAACTATGAAGATAAAGCTGTATTAAAGCGTCTTGCAGTTTAAAATTTACTATTTCCACAGCTTTTCCTGAAAACTGCGCTTTGCAGCTGACAGTTTTAGAATCCCTGAGCGTTCATAGTTGCCCTGCGCGTTGTTTATAATGCCCTTGTCCAGATTCCCCTTCTCAGTTCGCGAAGGCGTCGCGACGTGTGTACGCGCGATTTTGTCCGTTCATTGGTGTTGTATTCTTGTCGGTAGTTGCACCTTTCGCCGATCATCCTCGATGTCGCTAAATTAAGGGACTCCCCGTTCGTTTCGGCATAAGGTTTGTTTATATGCACATTGTCAAGGCGCCCTGTGTTTACAATTCTCAATAACCTGCCTTATTATCGATTTAAGAGCCAGGCACATGTTGCAATTCTGCAGAAATGAGACCCGGATTCCCAAGAAAATCATCATCACCATGCTGATTCTAAATTAAATGAGACGATTTTGGAACCGAAATAAACGCAACACTCATAAATATGCAACTGAAATCGATACCTTGTAGTAAATGGATGGGGAGATGAAATAGTCATGAGGATGGTCTCATTTAATTTGCATTATGCTTCACTTATTGCATTTGAGAAAGTTAGCTTGACTGTCGCTTTATTTCAATTAGGGAGGAATGCAAGAGTCGGCCGTCCGCTTTTTGCGGGAAAATCGTGCTAATGTAGCTAGCCTGTCTTAATGTTACCGCTATATTATTAGATGTATGTAGGTAATACTTATAATTCGAGACGATTCATATTACTGAAAGCTCTGGCTGAGTGCCATAATGGAAATTTGATTGCATTAAACAATATCTTACTAAACCGGATTGGAATTTGAATATAATATATATTGCGGATTTCCTCCATTATTTTGTGTTCAATCTCCATATCAATTTTGTTTTTACGACGTACCTGTCGTAAATTTGAAAGATATTATCATCATAATAGCTTTGTATTAAATTGGGGATATTGTTGTCTTATGTAATAGAATAGACCTAAGAAATAATAAATCTATTTACTCATTTTTTCGTAAAACGACGTTTATTCTTGGAATAATAGGCGTTTGAAGTAAATTATGAACGTAGCAATTATTGTGATACGTTGTCGATTACGTTTTGTAAATTTGTTTCGCTCAGACGGAAGCAGTAAATGCTTAAAATTTGGCGTACCAACACAGTAATAAGGGGAAGGTGGGCGTTATATCGTCAGTTGGCACTCTATCGACAAAAATGATGGATTTATTAACTATAAATAATATGTAGTGGAAAATGCATTACAATTATTATTCTGCAAAGCGTAACGACTGGCAAGTCACGAGGTTTGAAAATAAAAAAATTGGTCGAATGTTGTTTCGACAGAAGTTCCCTTACCTTTGACGTACAATAAAACCTGTCCAGGTTTTTCGAAAAATTACACAATTTGATACTGCGAATTTTATTCTTTATAAGTTTAAATAAACATACATAAATATGTAATGTTAAAATAAATCCAAAAAAGATGTCATCAATTTTTTGGGATTTCTTGGACCTCTTGACTGAAGTAAAACTGTATGAAAAATCGAAAATCTTAATTAATATATCGTTTTTTCAGTAGCTAAAAAACAGTTACTTATTTGTTTTTCTTAAATTGATAATTTATTTTTAAAATTTTGACATCATGTGTAAAATGTACAATAAGTACTTAAAAGAGACCATGTAAATTTTTTATTTATATTTCATAGTTTTGACATAAGGTAATAGCGCCTCACTAGCATGATCAGCAGTATTCACTTATCCAAATATCTATTTTAAAGTTCAAACCTCTAATTATGTGGAGGGACTGACTTTAAAACAGCATAAGTATGAGAAAAACAAGTAAAATAAACCATTACTTAACAAAATATCTGTAAAAAAAAACATCAGGGAAACAATTAATTCCAATTTAACTAATTCTTTTTTGGTTAAAAACTATTATTATTATTCTGTTCATTTTTATAATTTTTGAGGGCTGTAAGGGATATTTAACTTCCTAATATTGTTATCACTGTTTTTATCCATGATCACACGTACCATAAATTCATATTTGGCATGTCACTAATATAAATTAAGAAAGATATGGATCCTAGAACGGATTCCTATGCTGTTCCGTATTTGTCTTGTGATCAGATTCGCGGTAATTTTTGCTAACAATATTTGTGATAATTAGGATCTTATTTATTGCACTACCACAATGAAAATTACAAGTAACAAGGTTTTTCATACTATACGTTTTCAAATGCTTTCTTGTTTCGTTAAGTTGTTGACATATGATTCCTGAATCCGAATTGATATGGTTAATATAATTTATTATCAATCGGGCGATTTAATTTAATTATTAATTAACAAATCATGTTTTTTTAAGATTTAGTTACATACTTTGGAGTTAATACCATGTACATCTCTACTGCTGGCATTATTTAATAAATTTATAGCATCTTCAATTTGATTAAAACTGTATTCTATAAATTTCAATCGACAGGTCTGTTTTCTGTTCAGATCACTTAACGAATCAATATCGGGAACATCTAAAGCCCCTAACGGAAGAAAAATAACTGTTGAAACATTCAACATCTAGGTTGGGTATTTTTATTTTTAAATAATTACATTCTATATCGCATTTTCCTCAGGGGTGTCTCTGAAAACATATTCATTAGGTATTTATTACCCTCCATTTTGGCCTTCGTTATTTTCGTCTTACATAACATTTGTATGATTTTAGTGCATCATTTGTTATTTCATTAGCCTTAATTTACTAATATCATAAAATAGTTTTAAACTACCGGGCATTCGTTTCAATTTAGTATTGTGCCAGGATATTTTGTTAGCAACAAGTTTATGGCACTTTTCAGGAAAGCAACTATTAATAGCCGACGTTATTACTTATTACATACTTAAGAAAGCCCAATTAAAATTTTCTACAACCTACTTTACATAGTTCGTTTAAATGTGGCGTAATAATCGGTTTTATTTCATTGTTGTTTTCTAAATTGTGATTATTGACTTCATGTGATACGCAGAATCAGATGAAGATATTGTGAAATTGACATGATGTTAGTGAATTTAGTATAAAAGCGGTAGCACTTCAGGGGCGAGGGAAGTTCTGTTGAAATAACCATCGACCAATTTTTATATTTAGTGTGCAGCATGAGCTCCAGTAGATAAATATGAATTTGAAGGAAAAACTAACCTCTTTTTTACTTCCCGAGCATAAGCGAAGAAAATATTGTAATCGAGTCCGTCGACCGACAACATTTTTACGTTTTGTCGACCTTTAATGACACCTACAGTACGAAGAAATAAGTCTCCCGTTTCCGTCTGTCTGCCTGTCTGTCTGTCTGTCTATCTGTTCGTCTGTCTATCCTTCTGTCCGGATTTTTCTTAGACAGATAATTTCTAAAAGCGAAAAATTTAAAATTTTGAGTCTATACATAATACGGAAACCAAGCACAGGACGTCCAAAAATTACCACCGAAAATGAAGATAGTCAATTCTCGCTGTGACGTTTATTTTGCTCATGCGTTGTCCATCTGTCGTGGCGTAAAAAGACAAATTTACAATTTAAAATTTTTAGTTTATCCATATTTTCTTTTGATATAGAATTTTATCGAAGTATATCAACTTTTTTTTATAATTCGTCGATCAAATGTGTGTAAAGTATATTATTTAAAAAATAATAATCAATTAGGTACAATTTTCTGTCGAATGGAAATAATATTTTTTTTGTTGTGTCTGTCTCAGGCAACATAATGTCGTCTTTTTCACGTGAATAAATGGTCATCAATTACGTCATAGTGACCAAAGATTTCACGTGATATTGACGTACCAATGACGGTCAAATGTCTCGTCCAGATGACGTCATTTTCTAACGAACTATTGACGTGATGTACTGGCGTCTTAGAGTCGTCATTTTGTAACAAACTATTGACGTGATGTACTGACGTCTTAGAGACGACATTTATTGTCCATCTTAAGACGTTTTTTATATTTTGATTTTTAGAAAAAAAGATGCAATAAATAAAACGCTGAAATAATTGTATATTTTTGTATTGTTTACCTTAAATAAAATATTATAATTCGGTATAATCACCAGGTAAATCCCAAAACAAAATATATATTAATTAAAGTTAAAACAACTTATTAGTGTAAAACAATTAAATGTACTACAATTCTGTACAACCAACAATGAACTTCAATAAACAAATAAAAAAATATATGTCAATTAAACAAATTAAAGATAAACCACTCCTAAGAACACAAACAAAAAAAAGGTAAACAAAAATAAACGTTGCAATAAAATATGCTATTTAAAGAAAAATCGGTTTTAAAAACACAAAGAAATCTATTTACAAAAAATAAAAAAAAAACCTAGAATAAAGGGAAAAGACAATTGAATCGCATTGTTGTTACCTGTTACTTGATTTAAAAATGCACTGTAAAACTTTCTAATTCACGACGACTTGACTGCCCCCAACACACAAAAAAGTACCGTTAAGAATTAATTCTGTTTTAACAATCATATTAATAACCTAAGTTTTTTAATTTTGCCTAAATTTATTGCACTGAAAAGAAAAACCCGTTAAGACTGCATGGATTAATGGAAATGCAATAATTTTTTCGTCAATGGACAATAGCAAGCATTTGGGTATTATTAAATTTAAGGGATGCTTAAAGCAGAAGACAAATTCTGCATTTTAAAAATGCTAAATTTACTTGAAGCTAACGGATAATCGTAAAATGGTTGCATTGACAAAAACGTATAGCCTATCAGGAAAATCTCGTTGTCGATACTTTTTACAATGAAGCGAAATGTGCCATGTATAGTAAGTTACCAAAAAGTATCGTAGTATTACAGACATCTACCTGTATATAATATCCAATATTATGTTATATGTATATATGAATTCATTGTATTTTTTTTAACTTACAAAGAAATCTGCTTGTTCTAATAGGCAAAGATAATCTTGTAATTCGTCAAAATTTGTTTAGGTGTGGTCTTGGCGGCATAACTTCTATTGTTGTTTTCTTTTTCAGTTGTCAGATTTGATGACGTTTCCATGTTGGAGATTTTTTCACTCGTTTCCTTTAGCATTTCTTTCGTTTCGCACATGTGCTTTGTATTTGTTTCAAATCTAGAATAAAATTATATTCATTAGCATTAAGTTCATAAAAAATTGCAGTATCATACCTTTGCAGTATTTTATGGCGCCTTATTTTCAAAAACAATCACCGTAAGTTCTTCATAATAATCAGCGGGAGTATCTTCAGTGATTAATGGTGGTCTTTCCAGCTTATCTGAAAAAACTGCTTTTGTTATCTACGTACAGTTATCAAAAATAACAGAAACACGTAAAAAGTAAAATGATTACTTTATTAGATATTAACTTACCTAGTTTAAATAAGTACAACCCACACTGAATGGCAGAAATTTTCACAAAACTGCGTTAAAAATGAAGTGAGTAACGGATACACGAGAAAGTTTCGGTGGTTGAGAACCAACTGGAAATATTGGAATGCTTCACTGTGAAGTGCAATAAACATAAATACCGAAAAAAGGGAAAATCTGAATGCACGCCTCAAACATCTGATGTATTGTATAGTAAGTTGTACGGAAGTTGAGCATTATTTTTTCATTAGATGAAATAAATTTAATAAAACTAAATATTAAATCACCCTCTAATTTTTTTGATAACCATCATCACTTTATAAACGTCTTTATAAAATCAAAATTCAAGGAAGGAATTCCTCAAAACCTTGTTCTGTTTTAGGGACAATGGACAAAGAATTTTTATGACTTTGTTTGTGTCGTAGGGTCTTTTCACTATTATACGCTCAACCCCGGATGTTCTATTTATAATTTGCCAAGCAGGTACTTACAAAATAACACTTCCAGAGTAAACAAGTTTTCAGAAATAATTATTTTATTAGAACTTATTAGAATAAAAAAACTTGTCTTTGGTGTATTTCTAATAAAGGCGTTGTATGTTTAGCTCTAAAAATAATTAAGCATTATGAAGGCCACTTTTTAAAGAATACGACGACCCACATCTAATTGATCATATAATCTATAAAAAATGACGAAGAAAAGACGGCGTTTTGACGTCATTAATTGACGTCAGAAGTAAGTCATAAAAATCTCGTCATAATCACGTGATTTTTTGGGCGAATGACGTCGCCGACGAGTTATGACCAAAAATTGACGTGAATTAGACGACAGTCTGCTGCTTGGGGTTATGCATTATTTCGTGTTTTCTATATCTATAGTTTGGTCTTGAAAGATGAAGTTCACGTGCGACATAAATTTGTGACAATAAATTGATAAGTGATGATGATGAGGATGAAAATAAAAATAATGATCATAGTTTTTTTTTCGACTGGTAAAAGTCAATTCAAGATCATTTTTGGACGTTCTGGGTAAAAATTTATAACTACTTTAGTTTTTTCTGTCCTCATTAATTTGCTGCTAGTCGAGGAACTTTGTTAAATTTGCCAAAAACAAACAACATATTTTTTGTTAATTTTCACAACACATTCTTGTATTTAAAGTCTAATTATTATTAGTTGCACTTAGAAATAAGAGGAATTCAGGTCGGTCGCCTTCATGCTTTATACGTCTTCACAAAATAAATTTTGTCCTAATAAAATACAGCTTTTAATCTGGTGAGTAAATAAAATATTGTTAAATTTTAGTTAAACAATTTCGATTTATTGATTGGTTAAATTCATATAAAGCAGTGTTATATATTGATATATAAAATGCTACTTGTGATGTTAACTTGAATAAAACTAGTAAGATACAAAAAATATACTTTTATTCGTTAAATAAATATGGCGAGGACATTGTTCAACATGCCTGGAAAAATATGTCAAGGATAGTTAGCGTAGAAATATGGAAAGTTAATAATAAAGCTATAAGCAGCTGGAAAGTCTGCTAAAGTATGGGAAAATCAGAGAAAGTAATTGGCAATCGAAGGAAGCTGAATCGAAGTTGACAAAACTTTATTATGAAGTTAAGGAAATCAAACACATATAAGGAGTGTAGTGCAATATTACCGATGTGGCCGTTAACCAAACTGGTACTTCTGATGAAAATGGGGTTATTTTATTTGGCAATTACATGGTGTCACATTTAATGTCTAGACCTTTATGGAATTCACTCTCAATCTAAAATTTTAATACAACATACAAATAAAAATATCTGGTAAACATCTTTAACATTTCTTTAGTAACAGACAAACTGAAACAAAATGTGGACATAAAACAGATATTTATTACACAATAAAAATGTTTATGATTTTTACGTTCCTAACGATATCTAGAGAAACTACTGTTGTGGGATTTCACTTTTTGTCGTCATTTCGCACCTTCAATGAGTACTTCTGTACTTTATGTTGTTCGTCTAAAGGTATAAACAGTGTAGATGACATTGTAGAGACAAAATAGTAGCTTTTATTAATTAATAATTATGATACATACATATATGTACATGGCTGAGTTAAAATAAAAAAAGTTTATGGAATGTATTTAATAATTTTAACAATTCAGACATTTCAGTTTATTCAACAAGTAAATAGTTTCCATGCTGTTTTCTGCCATTTTCAACATTGTTTGTGATATTTGTGTTGAAATTACCAAACAAAATTTCGAATTGTTTTTTTTTGGATGTAGCCTATGGATAAATTGTGTTCGAATGTTTTGCTGCGGGCAGACTCCGTCCCGTTAATTTGACTGTATTTTATGCATACTTTCATTCAATTTTTTTATTTCAATTTTAAATGAATATAACTCAGTTTTACAGTTAGTAGAGATAATTTAAACGCATACATAATTGCCTTACTGTGAAAACTCCTGCAAAAAAGTTCAAACGGTGTCACGAATATTGTTCATTGATTATTTTATTATTAATAATTCACAATGTCTTGGGAAAATGTTGTCTTTGACTGATTACGTCTGAGACAATCACGCATAGAAAAATCGATTTTATACATAAGCATTAATAATTTCTGTTATTGGCTAGTTTATTTCGATTAAATTCACGGGTATTTTTTCAATAATGCGGATAATAGTAACTACTCCTATTATTAACTCATATATACATCGGTAATCTCCAGTTGAATTATGGAAAGCTTTAACCTTTAATAGACTCTGTCGGAGGAAAGATTTCTTACACGGACCAGACGTTTATTTAACATTAGTTAAATTTAGAAGATGTTGGTAGTGACCGATGGATTCAATTTTGTCACAAATTTTGCGGAAAACTTCTAAAAATCTCTTCAGCAGCTTCGGCCTCCTTAGGTCCCATCGGTATATAATATATCTTTCAATGGTTGTTTAGCATTCACTTATGTTAGTTTGCTTGCCTTAAGCATACAAGGTTAAATAATTTAGAATGCTACACAAGCATTGAACTATGCTGTACTGGTGTACTAAGGAAATCGAATTTGCAGTCTACAAATTTTCATTGAGCTGCCCAACCTTTAGCATTGTAAGTTTATCTCTAGATTTTACACATTAGCTTTTGCTGATCGTCGTAAAAAGTCATGTGTCGCTATGTGAAATTTCCTCACAACAGAATATCATGATCAAACTAGTACTTATTTATCCTTCGATAATGGAAAAATGTTTATGTTAAGGGTTTTTGAAAAACATATTGTCATTATTTTTATCGATATCTATTATTTCTGAAAAAGGATAAAAAATAACCGCAAATTTATATTTGATGTTATCTTTAAAACAATTTTCCACAAAAAAATTGGAACAAATTTGTGGTGTGATAATTTACAAATATCTGATTTTTAAGGTTAGTTCAGAAATATTTACAATTTCAGTTATGATGTTGTTACATAAAAAAAAAACTGTTTTACTTTCGAAATGTACTCACTCATTGTGTGTACTATTTATGTGTAGTTGCTATACGATAAAAGAAAGTGAAATTGATTTGTAAAATACGAGTCTAAAATACCGCCATATTTCACTTGAAAATTCCTGCTAGAAAACTTATTAACAGGACCCAAAGTTTTTCCACGTAAATCCTTATGGGTATATACTAAATTTTCCATTCTCCGCAAATACAGGTTACACATTCAATGGATTGACATTTTTTTTTAATTTGAGGCAAAACTTTAGACGAAAATATTCGTATTACTAAAACTATAAAATTAATGATGATTAGAGTTAACAGGCTAGCAATATAATTTGTAGTCGAGTCATTCTTGGGAAGGATTTAGCATGTCGTAGGCATCAAATATAAAATTAATGCTAAATCAGGCTTCTTCATTATAATAGGTTATGCTCCACCAAATTTTCCCTTTGTGGAATATGTTTCTTTTATAGACTCTATTACATCACTGCAGTCTTTATATGACCCGAAAGTTCTAATCCTGGGTGATTTTAACATTCCTGGGTTCTGGGAACAAGCTAACAGAAAAGGTTTAAAAAGTAACAAAGTTCAGCAATTTGAGAGTTTGGCAGCTTTTTTTGATATGCTACAGTATAACAATGTTTTGAACAAGGATAATCGTACACTAGATCTCATTTTCTTAAATTTTAATATTAATGTTGCTCGTGCTGTTTTAACGAAAAAGGTTATTTCTCAAGGAAGTGACAATAAGCAAGAAAACAAAAAAAGGAAGCTTATAAGATGTAAATATGAGTTCAAAATCGGTTTATTAGGATTTTAGTTGTTGCCTTTATGAGTGCCTGTTTTAGGTTTAGAAAGTTAAAGATAATTAAAATTAATTTTGTTAAAAACTTTTCCATAATGTAGTTTTAGACGCAGCAGTATCATTTCAGAGAACGCATAAGGATTTAGTTTCACAGATGACTATTACAATTATAATGCTTGCCCGATATTTTCCACAACATTCAGCTAAGTTCATGAATATGTAATATATCTAAGTATATAGTCTGTTTGTGTGAGAGTTAAGTACTTGTGGTGGCACAATAACACGTCGGTAAGCGGAGAAAGATACGTCGCCTCGTGGTCTAGTGGTCTGGATACTTGCCCGAAAAGTGAGAGGCGTGGGTTCGACTGCCACCGAGGTAACAACATTTTTCTCCGCTTACCCGCTTACCCGCTTACCCACATACTAAATACTCGTTCTGTTGAGTACTTTCACAATGAAGCTAATTCGTGTAATTTAAGATCGTAAAAAAGCTAACGCAGCAATGGTAATAATATATTAGAGAAAATAGTATATTTTGCAACAAAACATTAAAGTCATACTTTTATCGTGTGTTTAGTATTGTCTCGCGAGCCGCGCAGCGAACGAAAAAATCGACTTTCAACTCGAGTCGCAAGAGCCATTATTTTCTACAAAACATAAAAATGAACATAGCTATGAATTAAAAATATATATATTTTTACGTTTTCGTAATATGCTTATTATATATTTTAGCGAGTTGCATTGTCTATCCCATATGTGGCCAAAGATTCATCTAATTGTTGTAAAATTTATAATGGATATTAACAATTGTATACAAAAGTGGTAAATTTGTTTTTCCCTTACGCTCAGGAAGTATTGTAATTGAGTCCGTCGGCCGACTCTCTACTTTTACATTTTCTCGACCTTTCATGACCCCTAGAGTACGAAGAAATGGGTCTCCCGTTTTCGTCTATCTGTCCGTCTGTCTGCCGTCCCGGATTTTTATTAGACAGATAACCTCCGAAAGTACTGGGCCGATTGTTGTCAAATTTTGTGTTCATATTACGAATATCATGTAGATGGTAAAACGCCAACCAAAATTTGCCTAATCATCTCCACCAACAATGTGATGACGTCACTTCAAAACTGTACATGGTAAATGGGTTTTAAATTGTATGAAATAGCATAGTCCTACACATGTAGTTTACGACTACGTATTGAGTTTTTACCCGAAAAATCCAGATTTTTGGAAAAAATCAAAACTATAAAACAACATTTTGCAATTTAATTTTGAATCTGCAAGTCTGCGAATGCTTTGAAATCTTGCAAATGATTTACAGTTATGATAAGCATGATACATTTTTAATCAAAATATATTTATTTATCCCGTCCAAAAAATTTGTACTTGTGATTTATCATTCCATTCATATTTTTTGGATTTGCATATACAGGGAAAGAATAATAATAATAACATTCAGAATATTGTGTTCAATGGAGGCTTATAAATAATTTTAGTCATCTGTTTTGAGACGATAAACTCATTCAAATCAAACAAATGTCTACGTGACATTCTTCGGATGTATAAACATTAACAAATTTAGTACTTCGTATATTGCTCAGACAGCTTTATTCCCGTTGATAATGAGCTATAATAATTTTTTTGCACTCATGCTTTTTTTGATGACCTTCGCGCATTCACCAGGATGAGAGAAGTTCGGCATACGTGCTTTTTGCTTTCCGTTGCCATGGTAACCTTAAAATAGCCCGGAAACGTTAAATTGCTAAGTGTTTCCTAACTTTTAACCACCTTGTACTTCGAATTTGTTTAATTCATGTGAACGACAAGCCCCGCAGGCCTAAAACATTAAAAAACAACATTTGTGAACAAGAATTATTCATCACTTGCTTTTTTGAAAAAAAAAAAAAAAATAGAATTTGTTCCGAATTCGCTACTCTTGTCTTTTCAGATTTGAAATCTGCCAGTTTTTTTAAGTTTTTAATTTTTGGTGTGTTCTGGCTTACAAAGAGCGTATCAAATAAATTAAATATTTGTTTCAACTTTACTCCGTCATTTGGAAACAGTTTAGTTTAATGTAGTAGTTTGGTAACAGCAGCCTTTGAAACTTCCCACAGTGTGCGAAATCTGGAAGTTTTCCATTCCACATACCAAAAACCACATTGTGATTTTACGCTAAATGAAACCACGATTGTAGAAATAACAGAATGTTCTAATAAACCATCTTTGCTTCTTTGAATGCCCAAGCCATTTAAAATACTTTATAATTATGTCTGGTTCGCTGAATAATAAGCGAGATCAATAACTAGCGTTTGTTTTACACGTTCCCTCCAAACAATCGATAACGTCATTTCAAAATCTTGTTGTAAATCTTTCATGAAATATGCAGCATACTGTGTGCTTTAGTAATCCCCCGTTGTTTTTAAGCGTAATGATACAGGTTGCTATAAACATATCTGTATAGATTATAAACGATAAAACTGTTGCAATTCACACTAAAATCCCTACAAATATTTTTTTTTAACTTTGCAAAGACAAAAACTCTGCTTGGCTACCTATAATCGCTTGAAAGTTGAGAAGATCGTTCACAATAATCATTAAATTGCTCTTTTTCTCACTTTGTAAAAGTACCTACACAAGAAATTAATGTATATTTTATCGATTGTTTAAGAAAAAACTGTCTAGTTTTGCTGAAAGATCTAAAATACAATGATATTACGAATGTGATAGATTTTACATATCCAAGTTAATACATTCAAAAAAACCTTTCTTTAAAAATGAGTTCTGATAATGAATAGTGAGAAATTTCATGTTAACGACGATTGTTCTATTTCAAGGTATAATTCTGATTTATTTCTTATGAAATTTGTCAACAAGAAATATTTCTACAAGTATTGTTCAAAGCTCCGCTACGATAAAAAAAGTAATCACTTTTATTTAGAGCGTGTCCTACAAAGCCATGAATCCACGAACTAAAGCAAAAACATTTAATGGACGTCCAGGACGAGATAATACGGCAAGCGAATAACATTATAAATCACATTTTATCTTGACTGTACGTTTCAGATTAGTACAAACGTCTTTATTTCTTTGAGACGTGCTTTAGATTTTGCTTCGATTTTATGTATACTGCCAAACACTCGAGTGATATTCAATGCAGCTAAAAATATTGCGTAATCACTAACACCCGGTACTATTTTTGCTTGTATGTTTATTGTGCTGTAATTGTTTCGTGCGTTATTTGAGACGAATGGACCAAAATGTTGGTTGGTTTACACAAGAACACGTTAATGTGGGAATGATTACGTTTAGTGACGCTGCACTCTTCAAAACATCCTGATTCACAGGTGGCTATCTGGGGTTATGGACAAATAAAAACACAAGGAGGCTGTTCAGACTTTACACAGTTATTAGTGAACGTAAATATAGTGAACTGGTTTGTAATCAAAGAATTATTTTGACATTTAAATAAGTGCTAATCAGAAACAAGATGCTAATCCACTGTGATAAATGTCTTACAAATAATGCATCTTGGTATCGATCAGTGTGTATTTTGCATCAGATAGAGAACGCCTGATTAGTACAGGGAAGGATTTATTTGCATCCTTAGACGTACGGATTTGCCGATTATTTATCAAGATACATTGCCCGTCAACCGTTTTTGAAAAATGTTCCTTGTATTAGAGTGGATTACGTTACAAAAAGAGTAGAGTGGTCCACAAAAAAGATTCTGTTTTTCCTTTAGTTGCAAAATGCTAAGAAATATTTTTTTCATTAAAAGAATTAAGCTAGTTATCGAATAAACAATCATACATTTTGAGGGTCAGCTGTCTCCTCTTGTTCTGATTTTATGGTTTCTTTATAAACAAATGTTAATGTTGGGTCGTATAACTATTTTTTTTTGTTTTCTGATAATCTACAGTGCGGCTTTCCTAAATTTAATAAGTTAGGTCGAAATATTCGAAGAAGGTTTGACTAATTTTGATTAATACTATCACTGCTAACAGGTTAACTTTTTACAACACAACAGTTTTTATAGGGAAGCGTAAATGGAAAATATTGACAAGAGAAATATGCGTGATGTACACTACTGAAATTGAATACGAACATTTAATGAAAGTATTAAAAAATCGCAAGTTTCTCATAACACACCTACTCTGTATACAAAATAACGACTAACTTAAAATAAACAAAATCTAAGTAATCGTATGAATCATGTGTGTGCAATTTTATAACATACATTAAAATATTTTTACCGCCTGACTTGTCACATAGAAAAATTGGCTTGATCGTAATGCTAATGATAAAAGCAGTGATTTAGCTAAAATCGAGAATCTGACAATTGCGTAATTTATTATTACGATATTTTAAAATAATGGAGTTCTCAGTTTATGGTGTGATATTTTGTATATGTGTATATGTATCAATATTAAAAAATTGTTTCTAAGGGCGTAGTTGACCATGATTTAAAAAATCCCGTTTCGCTCATATTATGCCGTAAACGAAGAGTTTGTGTATTCTGTAACCGCTTGTTAGGAAGAATATCTGGCCAAATACCGTGATTTAATAATTCAAGAAATATCGTTGGAGATTCACATTAGAAATGTAATCAACAGATTTGTTCGAACTGGCAGTGCCAACAAACAGAAATCTCGTGGAAGACCTTCAGTATCTGACGAAGTTGTTGATGATTTGACATGACTTGAGCAGAATCTCAAAACATCTTTGACAAAATTTCTTCAGCAGTCAGGAGTTCCTGTTGCAATATGAAATTGAACAATGGGCATTGACGAAAGGATTACAGAACATTTTTTAAATTAAAATTGTTTCTTTTTATTGTAAAAGATATGAAGCATTTAGGCAACCAGTTATACAGATACGTGTGGCATTTGTCTTGCGTCTCCTTGGACATTTAGTACGGCTTAAAACTGAGAGGCGGCACGTGTTCATGCCCTACCTCGACCCTATAATCATTTATAGAAACCCTGTACAAAATCATATTTTGAACAACAGTGTGGTTTAATATTGTAATAGTTGAAAGTTCTGTTAGTGCAATTTTCTAGTTTTGAGGCTGATTATTATTTTTGGAACTTTTTAAGAAAGTGTAACTGGAAATAGTATCGGATCAACTCACGTTATGGCAGGACATCTATATAAATATAGTACAACCGATGTTAAATTATTATTGATTTTCTTAGACAGGTTAAAACGCGTAAAACTGAATAATCGCGAATGCTTCTCCCTTAATGTTTTTACAGAAAACTTGTGAGTAGGTGAAGGTTCTAGAAAATTATATTCACTTATTATAATCAGAAATTTCAGTATTATTGAACACTGGACGTCAACAAAGTAAAATCTATTATCCATAAAAATTAAGCCGGTGTTGCATGGAGCTAAAGTTAATTATTAATATTAAATTTATCATCATTTCAATATTGCGAAATTTACGTTTCCATTACTCGGAAAAATAACCTCGTTTTTGAGTATTATGGAATAAACTGGAAAACATTCTTTAATAAAGTGGTATTACAGTGGAATTTAGCTACATGTCCGAGAAATTTTCCTGTCTTTATATTACGAAAGCTAAAAGATTTGTAAAATTATTAAATAAATTTCGTAGTAATCTTACATAAAAATAAAATGAATTTTCCTTGGGGAGTCTTATTATGTTATTAAGGATGAAATGTTATTTTGCATTTGGGCTTTTGATCGATCAGTAATTATAAATTTTTTAGTGTCTTGTTAATTCTTTCTTTATGAATTTAAAAATCATGGAATAAAATGGAGATTGGTTTTAAAAGTTTACTGCAAAATTAAATGTTACGAAAGAAAATACATATATCAATAGAAAATAATACGTAGGCCCACATTCATGAGAGAAAGAAAAGCTGTTTAATGTCGGGTACTAGGTGAGAGCCCCTCGATACTAATAAAAGAATCTAAAAATAATAAAAAAATGCAGTGTTTAAGATGAATTTGTTTTATTAATTTCAAAAGAAGCCTTTTTTTAAATCTATGCCTGTTTCTTCGTCACACCAATGTTGGCACTGGGTACAGCAAATCCTTTTGGAATCAGCAGTATTTTTGAGTAAGGACAGTAAAAATATTCTGCATCTAGCTTTTCTTGTTCCAAGTGGTCGTCACTAGATGAACTGTTAGATTAGCTTATTTTTGGAGTCGTCTCATCTGTTTTACTTCGTTTATTTTTAGTTAGTTTACTTGGTACTACAAGGCTTTTATAAATGATTATTATAATATATATAAATTGATGCGTAGTTTAATTTTTAGAACTCATGGTGGTTGCGTACAAAAATTTTGTTTTTGTGCTAGGAAGCGAAGATTGTGAAAATGGTTTCTTCTGTTGAACAAGATACTTTCATCGTTATGTCTTGTCATCGCAATGGGACATTCGTAAACGAAGAGTTCATGTATTCTGTAACCTCTTGTATCCAAGAATATCTGACCAAATACCGTGATTTAATAATTCAAGAAACATCGTTAGAGGCTCACATTAGAGACGTAATCAACAGATTTGTTCGAACTGGCGGTACCAACAAAGAGAAATCTGGTGGAAGACTTCATCTGAGGAAATTGTTGATGATTTGAGACGACTTGAGTAGAATTGAACAATTCAACAACGGGTACAAAGTATTGTCGAAAGGATGTTAAAAAGAGAATGAACATGTGCCTTGAATATAATGATGAACATTTTCAACATTTACTGTGCTGTTTAACCGCAATAAATTTGCTTCTTTTTATCGTAATGAATAAGTTTTATTTTTTAAAAACATTAAGTGTTTAGGCAACCAGTTATACACATGTGTGATTTTTGTCATGCGTCCTTGGGCACTTGGTACGGATCTCCGTACAGTTAAATCTGAAAGGCGGCACGTTTACATGACCTACTGCGACCCTATAATCATTTATAGAAACCCTGTATATGGAGACAGGTGAGCAAAGCGTGGATATATATATAGGCTATAATAGTGTTGCAGAAGATGGCATTTTTTGCTTGTCTTTTTTATAGATTCAGCTTCAGTGGATTTAACCAAGCTAATATTTTGGCTTATATTATACTTTCAAAAACATTTGGTTCTGTGTCAGTTCTTTTATGGATAGAGTCAATGACAAATTCATCTCTCGAAAAATGTTTGACTGATGGAGATATATATCATACTTTCTGAAGCTATTTCACAATTGATGCACATAAATACGCCTTTAACATTAATTCAGGTATTTAGCATGCTGTAATAATTCTTCTTGGATTAATTTCAACCAGCGCATCACTTTCGGCAGCATGGTATACAAATAGCGGTATGAATCTCAGAACTAGGAGCGGTAATTTGCGTGTTGAGTGTGGGGGTGAGCACACAAGATGAACAAGATTTTCTCTGACAATATCAACAAGATTAAGGTTCCTTGAGTGAGAATAATGTTCATCGAGAATTCAAAGGATCTACTTAGGTTCATAAATCTTAACTTAACCAATAAAATGGCTTAACCAAACAGTGAAGATGTCATGTTGGATCCATCCCGATGTGATGTTGTCAGGAGGTTCCTCTTTGAGAAGTTCCGGGTTCATATTTGTACGCGAAAACGGAAAACATCAACATTATTATTATTATTATTATTATTAGTTTTGCGTTCGGGCAGAGGCCTAGCCTGTTATGCCCGCGCTACCTAACTACCTAACTAACAAACGAATCCAATTAATTTTATCCATTATAATTATCAAATTTAATTTTGAAATTTGTCACTGTATCAGCTTCAACAATACTGGCTGGTAAGGCGTTCCACGTCTCGAAAACTCTATTGGAAATAAAATGTTGCCTCACTGTGGAGCGGAATTTATCCTTCACTAGTTTAAAACAATGCCCTCTAGTTCTACTAAGTGTATTCAGGGGAAACAAATGCCTGATGGGTGATTGCGGATCTTTAAGCGCCCGAAAAGTTAAAATTAGGTCACCTCTCTTACGCCGATTGGAAAGCGTTGGAAGACCCATCATTACAAGTCTGTCAGCATACTGCGGCCGAATTCTACCAAATGGAATTCTTGTGGCCCTTCTTTGCACAGATTCTAATAGCTCTATATCCCGTTGAAAAATCGGAGACCAGATGTAATTGGCAAACTCAAGAACTGGCCTGACATAACTCTTATAGAGCTTGCTAATGACAGATATATGACTTCTCGCAAATGCTCTCTCCAACAAATACACCATTTTGTTCGCCTTTCTAATAGTACTCAAGACATGTTCAGACCAAGAAAGAGTGGACGTGACAAGTACCCCTAAGTCGACGTGAGAATCAGATTTACACATATCTACACCGTCTATCAAATAGGTATGTTGGGGATTGGCGTTCCCAATGTAAAGAACTCTACATTTTGCAATATTAAGTGGAAGTAACCATTCCGAGCTCCATTTGCACACTTCCAGAAGGTCTTGAGTCAATGCCATCCAGCTATTACTTAAGTTATACAATTTAACATCATCTGCGTACATGGCAAATGAGGACCTCAACCTAAATTTCAAATCGGCTGTATAAACTATGAACAGTAGCGGCCCAAGAACGGATCCCTGCGGCACACCACTTAAAACTTGTACACAGTTACTTAACGCACCACCGACCCTCACTCTGAATGTCCGCTCCGATAAGAAAGCGTCAATCCACTGGTAAAGATTTCCCCTAATACCTAAATGCTGGAGCTTAAACAACAAATGACGCTTGGGCACACGATCAAAAGCTTTAGAGAAATCCAAGTAGATGACATCAACCGAGTTTCCCAAGTCAAGTTCTTTTGTCCAGTCAGAAAGACAACAAAGAAGATTGGATATGATGGATTTTCCCGGGAGGAAACCATGCTGCTCCATTGGTACAAGTTGATGTTCAGTAACAAATTTTAGGATGGATTCATAAATTACTGATTCCATTATCTTAACAACTAACGAAGTCAAACTAACAGGGCGATAATTTGTTGAACAGAACTTGTCCCCTTTTTTAAATATAGGGCGAACTATGGCTATCCTCCAGTCACTCGGTAGAGTTCCCTGGGAGAAGGACTGCTCCATCAGACGACTTAAAGGTTGCGCAAGAGAGTCAGCACAGTTTAGCAAAAGCGAGGCATTAATTTCATCTGGACCAGGCGACTTAGTACATTTTAATTTTTTCAGTTTCGCGCAAACGACCGTTTCTGGAAACTCAACACTGTCAAGATAAAGACCATGACTAGGTCCAGCCAAGCTTGGAAGTATGTTGTTCGGCGCAATCGTGAATGCACTAGAAAAAGTTTGTGCAAAAATCTCAGCCACACTAGCACAATCCTCGATGACACGACCATTTTCATCTTTTAGTTGCGGAGTGGTAACCGAGCCAGATATTTGATTCCGAACATGTTTGTAAAAACGTTTGACGTCATTGTGATCAGCAATGCGTCTCTCATAAGCAATGCGAGCATCTTTAATTGTGGTTAAGAGCCGATTTGAGAAATCTCTGTGAATTTTGTAGTCCTTGTCGCTGCTCGATCGTTTAAACTTCCGCCATAAAGCTCGTTTAGTCCTCACAAGTTTTAAAATCTTTGCAGTTATCCATGGTTTGGTTGAGGATCTTTTTACCGTGATAACAGCGGAATGTTTCGAAACCGTGCTTCGAAGTACATTTTTAAACACCTGCCAGTTTTGTTCAATTGATTGGTCAGAGAGTAAAGTGAACCAATCTAATTTTTTGAGGTCTTCGTTAACAGATTTATAGTCTGTAACAGTTCTCAAAAATGAAACCGTTCTTTCTCTACGAAAGGTACAAATCTGCATATTGACCTTGAGAACTACATGGTCAGAGTTACCAACTGGATCAAGATACTCTAAATTAGCTAGTAAATCATCATTGGGTGTATATTCTTTAAAGAAGCGCACGTATGGAGGAGCTGACTTCGGGTTAGACCGCTACACTATAGATCGGGTCCTTGCTTTCTGGATGTTATGAAAATGGTTTATTCTATTGAACAAAACACTTTCTTTGTTATTTCTTGTCATCGCAATGGGACATTCGTAAACGAAGAGTGTATGTATTCTGTAACCGCTTGTAAGCAAGAATATTTGGCCAAATACCGTGATTTAATAATGTAAGAAACATCGTTAGAGGCTCACATTAGAGATGTAAGCAACAGATTTGTTCGAATTCGCAGTGTCAACAAAGGGAAATCTCCTGAAAGACCTTCAGTATCTGAGGAAGTTGTTGATGATTTAAGACGGCTTGAGCAGAATCTGCAAACATCTTTGACAAGATTTCCTCGGCAGCCAGGAGTTCCTGTTGCAACATGAAATTGCATGAATATTGACGAAAGGATTACAGAACATTTTTTCTCCACGCCATTAGTGAATTTAATAACTCCAAAATCATTTTTAATAATAGAAAGTAAAAATTCTCAAACACTTGCTCCTTATGTATTTTGCATGTATTTTTCATTCTATAACAAGTGACAGAATATTCATTCTATAATAATGTTAAACGAAATACATAGATTGCCATGAATTTCAAAACTGTTACTGTCAGATTAAATGCGGCGTCTTAGTTGTTTCGAGAGCAAGTTTTAATAAAAAAAAAAAAATGAGTGAAAAACCGAGTGAATCAGATGCGGAATTTGATAATGTTTCACCTGAAATTATAAAGTCTGCAAATAATGTAATCCAGAACCTCCGGCCACAAAAATCGAGAAATGAATATGAAAAGTATTATGCACTGTTTTTGGAGACTGGCAACAAAAAAAGAAACCTGACTCCTTTTCCGAAAATCATCTACTCTTTGGAAAATATATTCAATAGTAGCTAAGAAATCGAAGATTTTTACAGAAGAAAATATTAACCACTTCTTAAAGAATGCTCCGGATTAGATATATTTAGCCACAAAGGTATAACAATTATAATTTAAATAGCAATTTTAATAAAATGTTTTTTATAGGTCGTTCCTGTCAATGATTTTTTGGGTACTTGTCGCAAGAATGAGCTTTACAACATTAAAATTTCCGACATTAAAGATTTGGGATCGGCACTACTAATTGCAATTCCTAATTCAAAAAATAGAAAATCAAGAGAGTTTACAATCACGGGAGATTTTTATAATATTGTAAAGAAATACTAGGCTCTGAGACCGTGTGATGTTCCTTCTGATAATTTTTTTATTAATTTCCAAAAAATAAATGTTCACGACAAGTAATTGTAATTAACAAACTGGGGAATATGCCTAAACAAATACGGATATTATAACATTAAAAAAGCATGCAGGCTGGAAATCTTCTTAAGTAGCAGAAGGCTACACAGAAAATTCTTTGCAAAATCGACTAAATGTAGCAAATCAATTAGTTTCTTCAATTACTGGGTTTAATTCGTCAGTAGATTTTTCCTTAACTTTCAATTCTTCTTGCTTCACTACTGTTGAGTGTGTTAATTCTACAAACCAATTTGTTTTGAAATATATTTCGGACAATATTTCCAATGCACCAATTTTTAATTTTACCAATTGCTTAAACACTATAAACATTAATATTAATTAAGTGTAATATACTTGTTTAAATAAATAATTTATTTTGTTCAGATTTAATTGTTTTTTATTCATACTCTCTGCTGGTGGAGAAAATACAGTCTGTTACTCGGTTAGAATAAAAATTCGATCAACTCGTGGTTCCTCACGCTCACTAACGCTCGCGTTCGGAATCTTTCACTCGTAGATCGAATTTTCATTCTAACTTTGTTCCAGAATATACTATGAAATTAAGAAGAGAGTCAACATGTGGCTTGAACAAAATGGTGAACATTTTTAACATTTACTGTGTTGTTTAACAACAATAAATTTGTTTCTTTTTATTGTGATGAATTAGTTTTATTTTTTAATAAAATATGAAGTATTTATTAATATTATGACATTTAAGAAAGTCCAAAATTGAGAGGCGGCACGTTTTTATAATCTACTTCGACTCTATAATCATTTACAGAAACCCTGCAGCAAGATTTGTATTTACTTAAGCCATCAGATTCTTGTCGAAGACATTGTTTCACAACATTCTGTTTAGCGAATAAAGGAGTTTATTAATATAAATCTAACGCGATTAATTAACCTCACCTGTCTCTATCAGTTTCACATCGAATTTTAGAAAATCTTATACAAACATTAGTTTCATTTGTCTACTTCAAGTGGTATTTTTCAAACCGATATTCAAGGTGATCAGTACTCTCATGTCTTAAAATTTCACCGCCAACATGTGCAACTTAACGAACGAATCTCTGAATCTTCTATTATCTATGGCCTTCAAGGATGATAGTTCCAATTAAAGGTTTTTCTTACTTTCGATAATATGTAGATGTTGTAGGTGTAAAACCCACTTGATTCAATTTTATTTTAGTTGATAAATTGTGATAGTAATTTTGGGAAGTTATTACCAGACAGCGGACTTGACCACGTAAAGGGGTAAACCGCCAGTACAATGATGCATCTGAACTTCGCGTGTGAGCAATTAACCTTCAGCTGGTTAACTCTACGGTATTAAAAAGAGTTAGTTTTTCCTTCAAATTCACACATATCCAGCGGCGTTCATACTACACAATAGACATAAAAAGCCAATATCATAGCATTACAAACTCAGTATTATGGAAAAAAAAATATTGAGAGAACAATAATTGTTAATGTACAAAGTGTTAATGCAGTTACTTAAATTGCAACTTATCCTCGATAATTATAATAAAATAAAAATTGGTTGAAGGTTATTTCGACTGGACTTTCACATCTGTTAAACATTTAGACAAATTCAATCTTCTAGAAAAAAAAAAACTGTTGATGAGGATGAATTTGAACCCATGCGTGTAATCTTAAGTTCCTCAAAGCCAGCGCCTTAATTCCTACGGCTACGAGTTATTTGTTCGCATGTAGTACGCGAGATGAAACATGCAGAGAATGTCGCACAAATCTTTCGTAAAGTAATTGTGAATAAAAATCAATGCGGATTAATAAACCACAAGTGCTGGAGTATACAGTTTTATAAAATTTAATTAATGTTTCATGTACAAAATCTTGAGGGAATGTCATAACGTTGTTGGTGAGGATGATATTCATAACATAAAACATACATTTAAAATTTTCAACAATCGGTCTAGTAATTTCGGAGATTATCTATCTAATAGAAATTCTGATTGACGGCAGACGATAGACAGACAGACAGACAGACAGACAGACAGACAGACAGGCAGGCAGGCAGGCAGGCAGGCAGGTAGGCAGGTAGACTGGAACGGGGGACCTATTTTTTTGTTCTCTAGGGGTTAAGCAACGTCCAGAAAACATAAAAGTAGCCATTCGTCGGGTGGAGCCTATTACAATACTTTCCTAGCTTACGCTCGGGAAGTACAAATATAAGATTCTTGACTGTGATGAAGATTTATGTAATTGCTACAAGACATTTTCTTTTAAAAACTTGGCACCCAGTTTAAACATGTTTTACGCATAACGAAAGTAAAACCAAGTTTATAGTCCACAGGTGATATTTATTGCTTATTCCCATTGATTTAAGGTAATAAGCTATTTATTAGTTGTACAAAAATAACCCTATCCTATATTAAGACCCTACCCAGTAATAAACGACTTTTTTTACCTTTGAATTCTACTCTAGTGGTAAAAACAATTGATTGCAAAAGCTGCTAGAATAGAAATGTTTTAAAAGAAGTTTTTTGATGTGAACCACATTTAACAATATTAAACTAAACAACGTGTTTTCTTATGTATATACTTTCCCGTCTTTACAGTAACTTACCTGTGCATATCATTTTAAATAATAAATTCTAGATCATAATTTATTAAGGAAGACCTTATTGTGTGCTTACAATATTAATTTTTAATAAACACATTACCTACATGTTAGGGGAATGTTGATGGCTGCATTTAAAATTTTATAGGCTCATTATTTGCCACAAAAGTAAGATATAGACGCATGGTAGCTTTAGAATACATCATCCTTTTGTCCTTGTTTTTTTCTATTTTTGTATTTTGTGTTGTATCTAATTGAAACTGTGGCTAATTTGTTTTTTAAGGTGGTTTTCCTAGACCTCAAGCACAATTATTTTATTTTTCCTGTGCACACAGATCACGTAACATTTCTCATCCAGAAGTGTTAGAGAGATAAAAGAGCGACTCCCGGGGTTGCTTTTCTGCCTCCTACGCAATCCTCCCTCGAGACAGCTCTTGCAAGCATAAATTTACATTCATGTCCAATATTTCCTCGCGGTCCTGTATTTATCCTTCGAAGCAAGTGTTTTATTTAGGAATTTTCTGTTCAATTTCCCGTAACATCCGCTGTGTCTGATCTGGATTGGGAAGTAAAAGCTTTCTTTACTAAATTGGCTCACGTTTGAAATCCCGAGATTCATCTAGGACGTCTTACTTCGTTCAATATTTTAGGGTGGTTTTTTGGGGGGCTTCCCATGGGAAGGGAATATATTGAATTAGCTGTTGAAGCTTATTGTTTGCCGTATTTCAGATAGGTAGCCATATTGAAAATGTAATCTTGCTGAGGGAATATTAGAACAACGAAACTCCGTAATTTGTTGATGTTTACCCAGTGGCGCGCTCACAAGCAAAAAGGGAACGGAGGCGGACCGTAAATCTTCTTTACGCTGCCATATTCTAATTGCTATATGGAATCTCTGCAACGCCATTGTTGGAGACGTTACACAAAATCGATAAAAAGGGTAATAAGCTTTAGTGCTTAATTTGTTCCAGATTGAATTAAGAAAATAACAAAAGTGATGAGGGCGAACCTTAGTCTTGTATCGACTTCTGCCAGCCGTTTCTCGTAAAATTTCCAGTTAATCCAGATTAACGGTCGAGTTTAAGAGATTTTGTGCCTGTTTGCTCCACACAGGGCTTGTTTTTATTTTGCGGATAATAGATTTCCTTCACTGAGAAATGGTGTTGGTAGATAAAATTATATGTAGAATGTTCTTGACGTTTTTAAAAAACACCACAATAAAAATTAAAATAAATAGTATAACACAAAATAAAACTTTTGGCACGTTCAATAGCGCTTTTTATTTTCATAGAATTACAACAAAGTATGTAAAAAAATATATACTTATATCTATAGTTTAATAATAATTGATTCTAAATAGTTAGTTAATTTTAGATCCGTGTTCTAAGTTTTGATATTTAGTGTTTTTTATGTATATGTATACATATCCAACATCCGGTGTAAAGATATTATGAACTTAACAAATGTTATTTCTAAAATAATGCTTTTCCACAAAGTTCGAAGCCATTGTTAACGATCCGAGTTGAACGAATAATGCGAACATATTTAGAAACACTCAAAACCTAAATTTTCTCCGAGCTTATACATTATATTAAATTGAATGCTGAAAGCATTTACAATTCCGTCGTATCCTTCGTTAAATTCGTACAACATGCACGGTTTCTCTTCACTCCATCAACGTTTCGCTAAGAGAGCAAAGCTCATCACCGTCAAGTGGTCTCTATTAATCTGAATGTCGCAAGTTGGAAACAAAGTTGTGCCAGATTTATTTCGCTAATTTCCATGTTTAAAAGGGACGTGATATCACATCCCCAGGACATTTATGAACTTTGCTTGCTTCAACTTGCCTGTTCCTATTATCATTCCAAGTGCAAACATAATGTTCAACACATGAAGGTAAAAACTGGATGTAACGATGTAACAACAAAACTATATGCTCAACAGAGACCAATAAGAGCTTATAGAGATATGAGAAGAAGATTGAAACTGCTCGTTCGATATGGAGTTTGTACTTATCTCCATCACATTTCTGGGAGGAAAGTTCAAGTCGTATCAGAAAACACTTTTCGTTACAAGTGTTTGGTTTAGGTTGGACAACTGCATATTCGATAAAATTGTTACTCGTCGACCTTAGACAGAATAATACCAATTTTAGCTTGTGAGTCAGTTCTGTTTTCGCTCAAAGAAGAGTGTACACATTTTTTTTGTGTAAATATAAAAATTGAAATTCTATCAATATTTGCGTAACTTTTTAGCAAAGATGTTGACTAAATTAAACTTACAAAAATGTTTAGCAAGATATCAGTATTCGTTGAGAGCTTAAACAGTAGCATTTCTTCACAATGAATTGAATTGTGTAAATCGGCTAAATAAAGCGAACATCAACTATGAAAATACTGACAAGCAGGATCGCATTGATACTGTTCTCTCAGATTTAATTTGTTTCTTAAATAACTATGTTAGATACTGCGTCTGCTGGACTCTTATCTTACAAAATACATTTAGAAACGTACTCGTCACTTCTGACGCGGATTCATCAGCTCAGATAGTGGAACTAAATATAAAACGTCCAGCCGTTAACTCTGGTTAAAGGAATGAAATATTTTACCCAGTTTTTCTCTATTAGATGAAGTGTGAACTAAAGAAAAATTACGCATTGAACAATTCTTTGACACACAAATTGGCTCATTTATAGGTACAATTTACAATTATGTGTGTTATATGAGGTAAAAAATTTCACAGTTCTAAGTATTATCTAGAAAGAATTTTTTCAATAATTCAAGAAAAATCTGTAATCTCTCGTTGCTAGAGCGTCGAAAATCCCTGTATTTCTTGATTTTCGTTTAAACAGCCAAATAAGGGCCTTAGTTAATAAAGTTTTCAACTTAATAATCAGGCTTTACGTCTGCGTAAAACTCTACTAATCAATTTTAGCTTATCCAGTTTGCCGAGTTCAAGAATATCGACGTCTTAACAGATTCGAGGTGTACTTACTTTTGAAAGTAAGGGAAACACACCACTTCGCTCCAGTGGCGGCGTAGCCTGGTTTGCCACCCAGGGCGGTTTTTTACTGAGACATTTTTTTTACTATCGTGTTAATTGAAGAATACTATGCGGAGCCTAATTGCATAATCCATATTTCCTTACAAAAACTTGCGCCATTTTAAACGTGTTTTAAATTTTTAAGAATTAAAAAAATCATCACAATTGGAGATGGGGTGGGTGGGCGGGGTCTATATTTTGCCTTTTTTTCTTAATATACATAGAATTCTTTGGACAACACGATACTCAAAAACATATTTTTAATTTCTTGTAAGGAAATAAGTATTTCGCAGTTACCCTCCGTCCCTTTGGTTCACGGCGAATAAAAAAATCATCACAATTGAGATAGGGCGGGTGGGCGGGATTATATTGTGACTTTTTGTTTTATTATTATGTACACTTCTTTTCACAACATGAAACTTAGAACATGTTTAAAATGGAAAATTTATATAAGGAAATATCGATTTTGCAATTAGGTTCGGCTCCATAATTGCAAAATCCATATTTTCTTGCAAAAACCATTTTAACCATGTTTTAAATTTCTTGTTATGAAAAGATGGCTATGTACATCAAGAAAAAAAAAAACAAACAAAATATAACCCGCGCCCACCCTCCCTATCTCAATTCTGATGAATTTTTTATTCATCGTAAGCCCATGGGCGGAGCTTAATTGCAAAATCCTTATTTTTCTACGACAAATTACCACGTGAAATATGTTCTTAAGTAAACGTGTTATGCAAAGAAAACTAAATGTATTAATTAAAAAAGAAAACTAATAGAAAAACCCCACCCATCCGTCTCGATCTCAACACTGATGAATTTTTCATTTGTTGCCAGACCGAGGGGCGGAAAGTAATTGCAAAATCGATATTTCTCTATAGAAATTTAACATTTTAAACGTGTTTTAAGTTTTTTCTTGTGAAGAGATGACTACACATATTAAGAAAAAAAGACAAAATGTAAGACTCGCCCACCCGCCCTATCTCATTTGCGACGATTTTTTTATTCGTCGTGAGCCAAGGGGAGGAGCTTAATTGCAAAATCCTTATTTCTCTACAAGCAATAAAAACATGTTTTTGTACTGACAGAAAGCTACAGTGTAGAAAATGATGCCAGCTATTTAGAATATGATGGTTTCGGTGGACAGGTGATTAAAAGGTTTAATGTTATCTCTATCAAAATTTGATTTTCGTGGAATTAGTGCTATCAACCAGAAGAATGTCTCCCCTACTTCAGGGGATTTTTCTTCAAGTTGACAGCACTGCACACTACCGCAATTTGATTGGTTGAAAATCCAACGTCAACGGCAACATAACGGCGAAAGTTAAAAGTTGGTCATTTCGAGCGTCACCCCAACGGCGTACCAACTGTGATAACCCAAACTTCTCGCCTTAAATTGACATTTGAAAAAGTTTGAACGGCCCACGAAAAATTCAAAAATTCAAAATTTGGTCTTGGCTGTTATCGTCTAACAAAATGGAACCTACGTTGTGTTTTTTTTAATGGCGGGAAGACGTTCTTTTATACAAATGAGCATACACTGCGTGCGAGTAGAGAGCGCAAGAAATAATAGACAAAATTTTTTGGAGGGGGCTAAAAATCGCACCCCACTCTAGGAGGAGGCTGGCCAAGGCATTCACTTCTCAGTTTCTCAGTTTATTCACCCACGTATAATACATCGCAAATGAAACACATAAAAATATGACAGAAAGAGACAACCGCGAGTTGACAGACATACACATATGGGAAACCGAACAAGTGCAAAAACCCCACGTATATGGTTTTGAATCAATGCAAATATCTGAATACAACAAATTTAATAGAAACAAAGGAAAATCTGAATTAAAGTAAGTGGTGGACACAAGTTATTACAGGCGTGTGGCGCCACATTTAAAATTATAGCAGTCAACAAAAGAACAACAAAAATACCCGTAAGGGCGCTCTAGCACAAGCGACAGTGATTCTATCTATCTAGTGGTTGTATGTCACGGCTATGAATGAACTGACAACGTCACGTCGTCCAGACCTTTCCTCTGAATTCAATACAACGTCTGCATCCCTTATGCAGATGGCGCGACAAATGCCGCTAGCCCCACTAAGAACCGCGCCCTCCGCTTTTGCTACGTGTTTCGGTATTATTTAACCTCAATTTCATTTTAAATGTTCAATTTCTATGACTTTGATATTAACGACAACTGATCAAGTCTTAAAGTTTCAAAAGAGCAATACACAACAATTAAACTCGCCATACAATCTTGTGAAATTTTAAACAACAAATAATTCACAAATAATTCTTATGTGCGATTAAAATTGGACATCAAATAATTTATACGATGGAAACATTCATCAACACAATATTTACAAAACAATAACTAGTAAAGATTTATAAAAATAAACTTGTGCAAATACAAATATTATGTGAGGTTAAAACTGCAGAGCATGAAATTTACGTTCAATTAAAATTATACAACAAAGGAAAATTACTGAGGTTAAAATTGTGAGATAGAGAAATATTGTATGATGTGAAATATCGCAAAGCTAACAAAATTTACATGAGATTAATACTTGCCACAATTTATCAATGATTCAAATATTATGTTAAATTATGTCATGATTACAATTTACTTTGAGAGTTTAAAATACCGTGAACTGGTTATTCCAACAAAACACAAAAATACCCAGTCATCGTTGCGAGGAATAAGCGTCTCCGTGATGTAAATTTTAACGATGCGAGAAAATACCTCGGTGATGGTATCAATCTCTAGCGTTGCGAGGACCTGCCTCGGTGATGTAATCAATCTTTAGCGCTGCGAGGAAATGCCTCGGTCGTGTATTGATGATAACGATGATAATAACAATGATAACTGCCTAAGGGAAGACATTATTTTAACCCCCCGCCAGTTCACGGTATGATTTAGTTAATTTAACTGCCGTAAATGAACTATTAGCAATCTTGTGTGAAGAATTAAGAAGTGTTATAATGTAGCACTTACGTATTAGCATCCAGAAACTTATTATAAAATTATAATTAGACAAGCAAATGAAACGAGTCCTGACTCAGTGAATTTCATGAAAACTCCTAGTAAATGTCTGTTAAATTGTGTTAGTACCACTTAACGATTAAAAATCTAATCTGATCGGTGAATTTACAAACAATAAAACAAATTTACAGCACGTGTAGCGTCGATTGAAAATGAGCACGTCATCGTTACGATTAATTTTCGTTAAACAAAGGCTTTCTCCAGTTTATTAACTACCAAACCAACTAGTTTAACCTAGCTAACTTACAGCGTCTTTTTATCATGCACCACACACACAAAAAATCAAAACAATAATGACCACGCTTTCAGCCATGCTCTCGCCATCTTGTCTACCAACCAACCCTAAAATCCTCTAGCGAGCTACCAACTACCATGAAAAAAACTAAACGTGCACAAGGCCTATGTTTAACAATTTTTCGATCGCATTTTTTTTTCTCAAATTCAAATTATTCAGATGTGATTTCGCGCCGCTGTTAATTAATTTTAGCGCGAAAATTGATTCAAATTCGGTGACCACACAACTTTCAACGACAACGTCAACGGATGATATAAACGACGCATACCTTGGTTGCGTATTTATCTTACAACGGCAACATCACTGACGAATACAAAGGTCAACGCCAAACTTATAAATCGACTTTTAAGTTGAACAACACTAAATGTTACGAGAATATCATTCATTGCTCTGTAAGTTCTATAACGATGGTTTAGTTCTTCGTAAAATCTATCAAGACATTATTTTTACTACCCAAGCGTAAGCGAAGGAAGTATTGTAATCAAGACCGTCAGCCGACTCTCTACTTTTACATTTTCTCGACCTTTCATGACCCCTAGAGTACGAAGAGATATATAGTTCCCCCGTTTCCTTCTCTCTATCTGTCTGTCTATCGTCCCATTTTTTTTTGTTTTTGTAGAGTGATTCTTCTGTAAGTATTCTCCAGCTGTGCGAGTGAGTTGTCGTTCTCACCCTTTTACGGCTCTCATGCGTGAGATTTTAATTGTCTTTGTCTACTTCACATTCTTGAAATTTTTAGCAGGAAACTATCTGAATTATGGTGAAAATAGTCATACTCTGCCATTTGTGTCTTGTTTGTTTTAACATGATAATTAAACCTGGAAACCGAACAGTTAAATATTAGTCGTAACTGTTATAAAATCTCAGGTTAAAAATTTGTTTTACGTACAACAAGAATAAAGTATTTCAGAGGATACACCCACAATATTCCTGAATGTCTATCCATCGTCAAATTCGACGAAAGTTAACATAAACATCGATTCTTCGATAATGATCTTACTACTTATCTACTAGATTTAGCTTTATTTTAGATTTAAATTACATTTAACGTAAAGTGGAGCTAAATAGTCGTTCACACAAAGCAGATTTCATTAAGTACCTAACTGGCAATATGAGGAAGTCCTATGAGAATCATGTAACTGAATACCAAAGTGGCATTAGCGTTTGACCATTGGAACCGAATCAACTAGTTTTCTAAATAATCGAAATACTGGAAGTCACGAATTCCCACAGTATCAGTCGAATAATTAATTTGATCTGTAAAGTAGCAAATAGCGAGGATTATTTTCTAGATCACATTACACATAACTTATAATGAGACGAACATAACCATTTATGTATACTATGGGGAGGAAAATTAACTAAATAACACAACATAAGAAATATACAAAAAATACGCAGTGTAAAATGATAACAATCTGTCACAAATAACATATACGAAACGTTTGCTGCAAAGTTCTAAAGTAACATAAATGTTTAAATGAAAAATGTGGACGACGTAGCAATTATTCATTCTTTTCTTTGTTCTGTACGGGGTTATAATGAATTACTGAGAAAAGGTTGAGTAGCAAATTTTTAATTTCAGTTAAAACTACCACCTATCTATTTTCGTTCCTCTTTGCATGATGTACAAAACACCTGCTGACTGCAATACACTGCAGTGCAGCATAAATATCTCAGAAGCTGGATTCAGAAAAAAATAAAAAAAACTTGTTGACACCGAACTTTCTTCATCTGTGAAATACAAGCCGCATCGACTGGTTGTGCTTTAAATGTGAGGGGTTCGATATAAAAGCACTTTTCACGCTTTTTTCTTTTTTTGACATACTGTACATGACAGAAAATCTTTAGCCAAGGAAATTGTAGAACGGAAACAAGACCTGCTTGCAGTTTTCTAAACATTTTTTACACCTTTAGAGACACTCTGAAGTTTTAAATGTGCCTATCCTTCAACATTTAACAATTCTTCTCTATTGATTATTAAATTTACGTAAATGAGCCGACGTAAACAAATTCGAAGCATACTTTAGAAATTTTAGTAACATTCTAACACTATTTTAGAAACTATAAAACTTTAAAGGTAAAATCGGTTTATCCGGTAAAGCTTGTGTCTTGAGTTACGTTTTATCCATTGTTTTTAAACATTTTGAAAATATACACTGTATTTATTTTATTCAAATAATCTATATATTCTCATTAAGTTTAAAAATAATTTTCATAATTAAACTCGGTATGTTTTGTGGTTTTTACAGCTTCGTTTAAAGGAATATATTATTATATTGCTTATTTCATTAAACGAGCTATTCAGTTTTTCTGAATTTTTGTAAATATGTAGTTAAAATAATATTAAGGTTAGAGAACATTTTCTCATTTTAGTGTAAATGTGCGATTATTGAAACATAAGTAATAAATACTTACATCATTATTACATCCACAAATTATCTGCTAGCTGCCAGCTTTTTGTCGACTTGAGAAATACCGTCTTCGAGCCTTTGGAAAACTTTAGTTGTCTAACATTGTTTCAAAATTCATGTATTTTGAAAAAAGCAAGTGAGTCAGAAATATTTAGATGTGTAACCGTTAACTTGGACGACATTCACACTCTCAGCCAAGTACGATTCTAAAACCTTAAAAAGACTATCAGAGAAACCAATACTGCATAATTCATGGAGTAAAATTCGATAGTTTACTCTGTCAAAAGCTTTGGAGTAATCAACATAAATAACATCTAACTGATTTTTGGTCTCTAGTGTTTCGGAAATACAGGTTAGGTTAGTCAGTGTTCACCTGCCAGCCATAAAACCGTGCTGACTATCCGTTAATGAGCATTTAAGACAGAACTGAATTTGATATTAGATCACTCTTTCGAAAATCTTAGAAAAGTTGCACAGTAGGGAAATTGGTCTCTACTTAGTGGTATCTTGTGGAACACGGCCTTTAAAAACAGGCTCTGCTGTTCGAACGACTAAAAATGGCGGTTTATTATTAAAATCTAGTAATCCTGATGGTTTCAAAAAACTATCTGAAGATGCAAAAATTGCAGGTTTATATGATATTCACAATATTAGAACTCTTCAACCACGTCTCAGAATCACTGGTATATCTGAACATATCCATGAGAACGATATTATATCATTCCTGATCAAGCAAAATCAACAAAATCAACACATTTTTACAAGTTCACAAACAAGTGCTTTCAAATTCTTGTGCAGATAGATTTAATAACTTACAAAGTTGCTCTAAATTCTGGACATTGTCTAATTGGATTAGATGGATGCAGCTTCTATGATGGTCTTGACGTTCACAGATGTTATAATTGTAACAGCTTCAGTCATGGCGAAAGAACTTGCAACAAAAATTTTTCTTGCCCGCGATGTGGCGGTAAACAAAATGTCAAGGAATGTAAAGCTGTAGAACCACAATGTAGTAACTGTCTTAGTATTCAAGCAAAAGATAATGTAACTAATGATGATATTGCCCATGCTGCTTGGCATTATAGATCTTGTGACTACTATAAACAGGTTATTAATAAAATTAGATCTGACGTCTTCGGTGATATATCGCAATAGCAACTATTGCACTCATCTATTGCTAAAATGCATGTATCTTCAGTAGCAAATTTTTCGACGAATTCACCTGACATTATACCCCACTCTCAAAATTCTATTCATTATAATGGTCATTCTGGTACTATTCAGATATCTTCTTGTAACACTCTAAACTGTTAGAATCAAAATGTTCGAGGATTAAATACCAAGACTAAGGGATTATTCCTCTCCACTAGTGCGAATAGTTTTTATAGCATCATTCCTTTAACTGAAACATGGATATTGGATGGTATGTCAGATGGTGAACTATTCAGTGCAAGGAAGTATCACGTATATACACAAGATTGCGATTTTATTTCAAGTCAATGTCTTTACACTGTTTATACAACTCGGATTTACTTATATTAGGCGACTTTAACATGCCGGAATATCGGAATTGGTTTTTAACAAATTCTAATTCTCCATTTTGCACATGTTTCAATAGTTTTGTAAATTTCTTCCATTTAACTCAATATAAACATATTAAGAATAGCCTAGACAGAGGATTAGATTTGGTTTTATGTAATAAAAAATGTGAAGTCAGTAGAGCACTAGATATCCTTATCTCTGAAGACGATTACCATCCTGCTCTTGAAATCTGTGTTCAGCATTTCACATTTACTTATAACAAATTTCCAGTGTCTAATTCATCAGAATGTAATTTCAAGAAAGCTGACTTCCAGGACCCGCATTCAGCCATAGCCGGTGTCAGTTGGGATTTCCTTAATGAAATTCAAAATGTGAATGAATTAGTACCCGCATTTTATGCCAAATTAAACTATATTTTTGACCAATATGTTCCCAAAAAATCACCCCCTCTTGGAACATTTCCATCTTGGTTTAATAAAAATATAATTAAACTTATAAAACAAAAATATACGGCATGGTTGAAGTTTAAACAAGCAAGAGCACAAGAAGATTATCATACTTTTAAAACTTTAAGGTCCAGGATTAAAAAAATATTAAAACTTGCTACGAGATTTACGTTTCTAATATAAATAATGAAATCAAAGCAAATCCCAAACGCTTTTGCCTTCACTTAAATTCATGGAAACACACGACCACCATTCCATCTTTAATGACATATCAAGACAAGACACTAGCGGATCCACAATCCATTGTTGACGAATTTGCTTCTTATTTTGCTGATTCCTTCACCACACCTTTAATAAAATTAAAGTGTCTGAACCATATCTCGACTCTAGTACTTGCTAAGATAAGACTGATTTTGGCAAATGACCTGTTGTCTAAAAAAATAAGGGCGGGTGGGCGGGGCTAGTAATTACCAAGATAAGACTGATTTTGACAAATGACCTGTTGTCTAAAAAAATAAGGGCGAGTGGACACGGCTAGTATTTGCTAAGATAATACTGTTTTTGTCATATTAACATATTCTAATTCTCCACCCTAGCCTTCGATGGAAGTTGATAATAATGTGTGTTTGGTGTAGTGATTCTTACAAAGTACCCATGCCATTTCAGTCGGGTTGTAGGTATTGATAATGTTATGAGGATAATCTGAGAAATTCATGGACACTCTCTAAAAAGTCTCCTCGTCTATCAAATAACACTTTTGTGTATTCAATTGTTTTCAAATTTTCATCTTTAGTGACGACATTTTTCTCTGCAGTTGCGCGACTGACGTACTATTTTTTTTTAATTAACAAATATTTAAAAACTTTAAAAGTCATAGAAAATATGTTCACTATTCTCATCATTAACTCTTCACGTTTGAGTTGGGGACTATCTTTTTTCACAGCGGCTTTTTATTGAAATTTTTTGGTGTAACAAAATAATACGATGAATGATTCAGTTTATCCAACGTGAAGAAAAATTTCACGGTCCAGTTTTGTTTAAAAACGTGCTGGACGGTTTAAATCTACAGTGTGGTCTACTATATGTAATTACCCTAAGTCAAACTTTTTCTCTTTCTATCTTATGCACTTTGTGTGAGACAAAAAAATCATCAAATTTTGAGTAGGTCGTAGAGTCTTATGCCAAATTTTGAAATCTGTCATTTGTACCAGTCAAAAACGAAGGGATTTAACGACCAAGCAAAACAAATAATTCTAAATGTGTTAGACTATCTTGATAGAAACCATGATTTTTGGAATTTAAGAAAAAAAGATCTGTCTACAGGCTACAAAAAAATCCAGGTTTAAGTGACTTTGAGTACAAGAAAAATATGTCTTGTGGAATTAGTCATATGAAGACAAAAGTGAATCCTGTACATTTAATGTCAATTCGAGAGATTATCTATAAAATTGTTGTTTCTAAAGAACAACATTACTTTTAAGTTGCTGCACGATCGAGTAATGATAGAGATTCCCGATTTTAACGGTGGTCCTAGATCGTTAACCAACTGGATAAGGAAACAGACAGTAACAGATTATTTTTGATGGAATGGCCTGGAGTTAAATTAAAAAGAACAAAATTTTTACGTGAATACCACCCACCCCTTCTCAATTGTAATGAACATTTTATTCCTCGTGAGCAGTAAGGCGGAGTTTAGCTGCAAAATCCTCATTTCTCTACAAGAAATTACCATACGAAATTTGTATGTTTTTAAGAGTGGAATTTTTTACAGAAATATTGATGTTACGATTAGACTCCTCCTTTCGGTCTAATTAGGAATGAAAAACTCATCACAACTGAGATCGGGGTGGGTGGGAGGGGCTTAATTCTCTCTTTTTTTTAATGTGTAGAGTTTTCTTTCAACAACAGGATATTTAAACATATTGTCAGTATCTTGTCGGTAAAAGAAGACTTCGTATATTAAGAAAAAATGGACAAAATATAAGCCCCGCCCACCCACCCCTTCTCAATTGTGACGAATGCTTTATTCATCGTGAGCTGAAGGGCGGAGTTTAGCTGCAAAATCCTCATTTCTCTACAAGAAATACCATATGAAATATGTATGTTTTTAAAAGGGTAGAATTTTTTAGAGAAATATTGATGTTACAATTAAACTCCTTCCTTCGGTCTGAAAACCTCATCACAATTGATATCCGGGCGGGTGGGTGGGGCTTAATCTTTTTTTTTGTTTAATATATGGAATTCTCTTTCAACAACAGGTTAGTTAAACATATTGTCAGTTTCTTGTTGGGAAAAAAAGACTTCGTATATTAAGAAAATCTGGACAAAATATAAGCCCCGCCCACCCACCCATTCTCAATTGTGATGAATATTTTATCCATCGTGAGCTGAAGGGCGGAGTTTAGTTGCAAAATCCTCATTTCTCTACAAGATTTTACCATATGCGATATGTTTTTAATTGGGTGGAATTTTTTAGAGAAATATTGATGTTACCATTAAATTCCTCCCTTCGGTCTGAAAAAGTCATCACAATTGAGATCTGGGCGGGTGGGGATTAATTTTTGCTTTTTTTTAATATACAGAGTTTTCCTTCAACAACAGGATAGTTAAACATATTGTCAGTTTCTTGTTGGGAGAAGAAGACTTCGTATATTAAGAAAATCTAGACAAGAAATTTCTGAAAATGAAGTTCAAAAAGCCTTAACTAAACTGAAATCAACTCTTACGGCGGGTTCCGACCTTATCCCTCATTTCTGCTTCGAGATTGTAGAGTTATTAGCATCTCCATTAAAAATTATCTTTAACTCAGTTATAAGCTCTCAACAATTTCCATAGCAATGGAAAACCGGTAAGGTATGGCCTGTGTTTCAAAAAGGGGATAGATCAGATGTTACAAATTACAGCCCAATAGCGATAAATCAACAATGTTGCTAAAGTGTTCGAATTTATTATTTATGAAAGTATTTCGCACTATATTTCTAATAAAATATTCATCAGTCAACACGATTTTATGTCTAAGAAATCCACTGTTAGTAATTTAACATCGATAACTCAGTTCCTGTGCAATAATCTGGATCAACATCAGCAGGTGGATGTAGTGTAGACCGACTTCTCGAAGGCATTTGATCGAGTCGATCATCAGATACTGTTAAATAAACTTGATGCTATTGGTTTCTCTTGTGATTACGTAAAATTTATTGCTTCATATCTCAATAATCGATTTCAGTTTGTGCAGTATCGAGGTTTTAAATCTTTTAAATTCATCCAGCAGTCTGGTTTTCCTCAGGGATCTATATTAGGGCCATTGTTGTTTTTTATTTATATTAATGACATTGTAGACTCCCTCAGTGTGCACTATTTGCTTTATGCTGATGACCTTAAATTGTTCCTACCTATTAAATGCACGAATGACTGCCGCATTCTACAACAGGATATCGACAAAATTTACAACAGAGATTCTGAAAATAACCTTATTCTTAATAGAAATAAATGTTGTGTGGTATCATTTACTAAAAAAGTGATTAATAATATTTGGTACAATTACGTAATTCATAATCAAGTCATAAAAAGATCCAATACATCCAAAGATCTCGGTGTTATCTTCGACACTAAACTTTCCTTTAAATGTCACATTGAAGCAATTATGTCAATAGCGTATAAAACGCTAGGCTTTGTTTTACGCAACTTTAAATATTTTAATAATTACAGTATGCTTTTTGTTTTATATAAAACACTGGTAAGAACTAAACTTGAATATGCTAGTGTTGTATGGTCTCCTATTTATAAAATCCATATAGATGCACTTGAAAAAATTCAAAAACATTTCAGCAAAAATCTTTTATTTATAATTAAAGGGGAACATCCTCCTCGAGGATATCCTCAAAATATTATCCCAGAAAGCGTTCAGCTTCCAAGTCTGGCTAGTAGCCGCAGATATTTTTTTCTTAAATCTCTGTATCAATTATTAAACTATTGTATTGATTGTCCTGAACTGCTAGCAAATTTCTATTTTAGAGTACCTAGTTTCAATTCTAGAAAACACTGTCTCTTGCATTGTGATACACCGAAAACAAATATTCTGATAATGTCACGGTTGCACCAAATCGTCAACATTTATTCAGCCACAGATTTTGACATCTTCTGTATGAACACACGCAATCTCTTCTCAGTTCTCAGTTACGACATCTAATAAACATTTCCGCTTCATCTATGCCTTGAATACTGCTTAACAACAAACAGCATCTTAATTACTTTCTAATAAGAAACCAGTAGTAATCCTTCTAGCTACTTGGAACGGTTAAGATGCTTCTTCTTATGTTGGCTTAAAATTGGACTTAGGTCTGTTAGCCAACCTATCGACAATAATAATATTATTAATAATAATAATATTAATGGATTCTCAAAGACAAGAACAATCCGTGATCAAAGAGTCCGGAACTTTTTCATAGACTTTATATACCCTTATTCCCTTTTCACTGTATACGTATATATGTAGGTATACATACATACTTTTCAGTTGCACAACAATATTTCTTTAAACGTCTACCTGGTTAGATAAAGAAATGTTCAGATGAGAAGACTAACACAATTAAGGTCGAACATCATAAAATCGTTTGCCCTGTTTAATTTTTTATATGTGGCCACAATAAGTTGCAAGGAGTCAGATCACATGATCTAGGTGGCCAGTTGTTTGATGTATTGCGACTAATAATCCTGTCGTCATAAAATTCTGCCTAAAATATATTGCATTCGTTGTATTATTCTTAAAAGGTTAAAACACTCACTCTTTATCATAAAAAAACTGGACCAATAATTCTGCGTTAGCTAAACGTAGCCCAAACACCTACTTTCTGGGGATATTGGAGCTACTTAACGAAAGTGTGGATTTTCTTAGTCAGGAATTTTTCTCGAAAGTCTTCCGTACGTCTCATCAAATTGTAGGAAGATTTTTGGAATTCACTATTGTTCTTTTCTAAATTATAAATTAAACGTGTTACAACAATTAAGAGATCATTGTATGTTTTTTGAATGTGTATTTCAAAATATCTCTTAAACACATTTTTCACTAACTCTAAAAAAAAAAATGTGATATGTATTGAAAACTTTTAATTGCTAACCGGTAGTAGATTGATTTGTGGTGGTAACAAAATCTGAATTTGTGAAAATCAAAAATAAATGTCTTAGGTTAGAAATGTTACATTCAATGAAATAAAAAAAAACATGTATTACGTGGACCACTTACGAATATCAGGTTAGTCACTCTCTTTTTAAATGTCTGTTGGGCTCTCATTTTCACACTGTTTTTATTGTGTTTATTTCAGTTTCATACAAATGTGGTTATAGAAATTTAAGAACTAGATTAGAATATTATGTCTGTTTTGCTAGAGTAGTAACTTGGTTTCATTAAAAGTTAGTATTATGGTTATTTGTTGATGACTATATGGAAAGAATACTTCTTGAAACTGGAGGGCGCTCTGTTTAATTTCGTAGATAGGATAACTATAGGTAAAGTCCTTACATGACTTCAACTTGTGCTAGGATTAAACTATTATTGCAAGTGTAATTACTAGGTATGTACGTACATTTACTGAATTTGCAGTTTCAGGACATTCATCAGGCTATAATACTTAATTAGTTAGGTACTATGAATAAGCAATGTGTGCACACTCACATTATTACCACAGTTATGGCCATTAAACTGATTTGATTAACTATAAGACTATAACATTATGTATTTGGTTTATTGTAAAGTGCTTCGCAGCTTAGGTTCCATCTAATTCGAAGAGCCATTCACAATATAAAATCAAAATCAAATCGCTACATCAGACACATAATTTTAAACAGACTGATTTTAGAGATATATGTATTTATTTTATAAAACGAATAATCGTTTTTTATGGTAATCCTATACTGTGATTGTGAATAAATAGTAGTACCAAATTTTAATTTCAGTTCAAAAGTTAAAGTAAATAATAGTAGCTGAAATTAAAAAAATCAACATACTGGGAAACTTAGTCCTTGTGTTTTTTTCCTCTCTTACTTAATAAGCCAGAAAACTATAAAGTTATTACTATTATTAAGTACTTGGCAAAAAAGAAATCTTTGAACGGTTGATGGCGATTCTGCAAATGGCAATCATTAAAAATAATGACCACTCTCCAAACGGCAAAATTGTCTCCGTTTATTACACCCCAGGGTGATTAATTTCGTTGCATGGTGTACAGTCGTTCCTATTTTTAGAACTCGATTGCCGCAACGTTATTACACCAGTTCGAAATTTGCGCGAAATTTCCTTAATAGCCGTCAGGTTTGGTAGCTGTTAAAAATGCAAATTGCTAGTTTGCATGTGTGCAAATCCGAGTCGCGCAGGAAATTAACCAAATATGGACTCGACGAACTACAAAAATTTGCTTGACGTCATTAGTGATTTTAGTATTTGATTTGCATCAATTGAAATGAACGTGTGTGTGAAAGTAACACAGTTTTTCCAGTTATCACTCGAAAGTAATTTTTTTGTAAAGGCGGGGCGAAATCGATTTTAATGGGGAGAATGTGGGAGGTAAGTTTAAAATTCACTTTGTGTGGACATGCACGATACGAGAGTTTTTATCGAGTTCAAGTTCAATGTAGGAGTTGAAGTGTTCCTTTTAATTTTGAGGAGAAAATTGTTTCAAGCACGACAAAGTTGCCAAATTTTCAAATTTAATTTAAGTTTCTAGTTTAGTTCACTTATAGTCAAGCTTTATTAGTAATGAAATCATTAACCGTAATGTATTGCACGTGAAATGTATTACTAAAGTTTTACCTCCGTATTTTGAGGTGTTTTGAAATATTTATGTAGTTTTCCTTTGTCTTTGTAGGTAGGTTACACATGCGTTTTTATCTCCATGATTGCTAAAATAAATATTTCACCCAATTGAATGGAACATAATTCCCTCAAGTTGGCGCTCGACGGCAAGTGATTTTGAATTTTGCTTGGCAAACTGCCAGAAAAATGCTCGATTTTGACCTAAAACATAGTAATTCAGAGTAAATCATGACTGTACAAGAGAGTAAGTTGTGAGTAACCAAAATAAGTTTCTAGGTAACGTTAATAAAAACACTAGATTTTGAAGTTTAATGAAAGGTAGGAAAGATAACATGAAACATGAACTTAAAAATCTTAAATTAGGTACATTTATATATCTTCTAAACACAATTTTTGTAATAATTCTCCATTTCGGGACAGTATGTTTTCAGCTGAAAATCTTCTCGTCTTTTCTAAAAACAAAACTACATACAAGTTCATATCACAAAAGTACAGATTGTTGTGGAGTTAACACAATTCGCTGTTTCGCAATATCCTACCTCAATCAAGTTATTACGCTGGTGTAGCGGCAAAGTTAAATATTCGCACTTGAGGAGAGAAAGCGAAAACAAGTTAAACGCACTTCTGAGAACAGATCACGACAGCGGAGTTAGAGCTCCTCTTTAAAGTTTCTTCACCCTCTCCAATGATGAACAATATTAAAAACTACAACACCTCAACCACGTCTCTACTACAGAAAGACCTGCTGCATCTTTACTGTACCCCCCGATCTCTCGCAAACTGGCACTTTTGGTTCCAGAATGTGCAGTTGCATGGACAACAAATTATTAACTAGAATCTGCAAAAGAAGCAACATAACTCAGTTACACCAGACTTCGTCTAAAACTTTAAACAAAAAGACTTTACATAATCTTAAAATATGCGTCGGTATAAGAAATATTAATTAAATCAAAATAAGTTTAGTAAATTTGACATCGTAGATCGATTAACTCACATTTAAAAAAATATCGCACATTTGTGATAAACACAACAGAAACATGTTAAATACTCTCCAAGTCACTTCGCTGTGAGAGAAATATTTCACGAATAAATGTTCAAAATTCAGGTTGTAGAACAATAATTAAGACACATTAATCAAAACTGTAAACAACAATTTTAAATTTCACATTAATTTCCAAAATGAAATTGAAGACCAATTTCAATTAACTTTCGAAACATGTTCTAAATTAAAACCAAATGATAGACGTTCACTTCTCCGCCAGTGTTATTCTAAAAATTTCTGGCAATTGTAGAAATAATGAACTCCTTCATTTTACCAAAATATCTCACAAACTCGAGCTCTTTTGAAAAACTTCATACAATTATGTACTGTGCAGGTTTAACTTGTATTCAAATTAACACATGTAAAACATAATAAATACAAACACCAATCATATACCCTCCACCCCTCATTGGGAAACACGGTTAAATTATAAAATTAATAACATTAGAAAACAACTAGGGTCACAGTACCTTAGAGGAGTTAAAATACCACATATCATGACATGTATTCGATACTAACCAACAATAATTTTCATCAAACTGATTACGATGAGTACAACACAACACTATCCCAAATTAAAGAAACCCTATTACAAAAGCTTTCCTTATATAGCAAAAGACTTAAAAGATACAAACAATCACATCACAGAAACATTCATAACACTAAATTTTTAAATAACGAAAAACTATTCTATCAACATTTAACTAATTCAAGCAAAACTCAATTATCCGGTGAACTTCCAAGTTCACAGGATGTAACAACATTTTGGTCAAAACTTTGGTCTCAAGAATTTGAATTTAACCAATCTGCCAAATGGATTCCTCATATATGCCATAAACTATCCACAGTTACACCAATGAATGATCATCAGATAACACTTGCCGAATTAATAAATACCATTAATAAGACACACAACTTGAAATCACCAGGACCAGACAAAATCCATAATTTTTGGATAAAAAAATCAAATTGTGTACATATTCATTTACTACATCACTTAAATCAGTTCCTTCCTGACTCATCATCCTTTCCAACATTCTTATGTCATGGTGTAACATACCTAAAACCTAAAGATAACGACACAAAAAATCCATCAAAATACAGACCTATCACATGTTTACCGACAATCTAGAAAATATTAACCTCATACATTACGCAAAAAATCTATCAACACTGTTTTAACTCTGACATCATTAATGAAGAACAGAAAGGATGTATTAAAGGATCCTTTGGTTGCAAAGAGCAATTAATCATAGATTCCATCATCTGTGAACAAGCTAGAAAAGAAAAGAAAACCAAAACATATATACTGCTTTTATTGATTATAAGAAAGCTTACGATTCTGTCCCTCATTCCTGGCTATGCAAAATTCTGAAATTATACAAAATTGATACTAAAATCTGCACTTTTCTCAAATGTTCCATGGAATTTTGGAAGACCACCCTCCAAATAACCTTAGATGAACAAACAATTCAGTCAGACCCAATAATGATCCGAAGAGGAATTTTTCAAGGCAATTCTCTTAGCCCGTTATGGTTCTGCTTGGCAATAAATTCCCTCTCCGATATCCTGAACAGCTGCAATTATGGGTTCAATATAAGAATTAACAAACAAAGAGAAAACAGAATAAGTCACTTGCTGTATATGGATGACATAAAAATATATGCAAGTACACAAAATCAGTTAACAAACCTATTAAATCTGACTGAACAATTTTCCGGTGTTATTGGAATGTGTTTTGTATTGAGAAATGTAAGACCCAAGCAATCAGAAAAGGCGTCCAACACCAAGTACCACATCTAGCCCAGAATAAGGAAATAATCGAAGCCCAAGAACGAAACGATACATACAAATATCTGGGTTTCTGTCAATCCTCCCACATCAATCATACCAAAACGAAAACACAGTTGAAAGATCAATACCTAGCGAGATTAAAATTAATATTGAAGACACAGTTAAATGGAAAAAATTTAATGAAAGCAGTAAATACATTCTGCGTTCCACTGCTAACATATTCTTTTGGAGTCATTAAATGCTCAAAAACTGATCTTGAAAATTTAAACATCGCAACAAGGAAAATCTTCACAAAGTATAGAAGGCATCATCCAAAATCGTCGATTGAAAGATTCTCATTACCAAGACAGAATGGAGGAAGGGGTTTCCAGTACCTAGAAAACTTATATCAGAGACAAATCTCAGATTTGAAGAAGTATTTCTTGAAACGAGCGGAAAGAAATGAAATGTTTCGCACTATCACAAGAGCAAATTTGAACCACACACCCTTAAATCTGTCGAACACCGAAGAAATCCACACCCCCCACACAATAGACAAAATAATAAGTGGGCTAAAACAAAAACAACTACATGGAAAATTCTACAAAGACTTAGAAGAAACTCATGTCAATAAGAAGATGTCATTGATTTGGTTAAAAAAATCAAGTTTGTATGCCGAAACAGAAGGATTTGTGTTTGCTATTCAAGACCAAGTAATCAATACCAAGAATTACAGAAAATACATCAAAGATCCGAACATAAGAAACGCTGCTGTCGCCTCTGCAAAGCAAAACCTGAAACGATCCAGCACATAATCTCTTCCTGTAGCATCCTAGCACAAACTGACTACAAAGCTAGACGCGACAACGCCGCGAAAATCATCCACAAAGAATTAGCAACACTTATGAACTTAATCGAAGATTCGACACCCTATTACACTTACATTCCATCTCCGTTCCTTGAAAATAACAAATACAAATTATACTAGGATCGCATAATACTTACAGACTTAAACATTACAGCTAACAGACCAGACATCATACTTATCAAAAAACACACGAACGAAGCCATTCTGATTGACATTGCTATTCCTAACACAAACAACATTATTCAAACATATCACACCAAGATTTCATAATATCTACAATTATCAATAGAAATGAAATCCATGTTGAATCTTAAAAAAATTTCAATTCTACCCTTAGTTATCTCTAATGTAGGAGTAGTCCCAAATAGCTTAGTTGAGAATTTAAAGTCTTTGCATTTAAATGATTCAATAATTGTCAAAATTCAAAAAGCTGTTTTGTTAGGAACATGTCATATTGTTCGTAAGTTTCTCGAACAGTCTGATCATGTCAGTCAAATTAGATTAGCACCAGTAGTCAGAGTAGTGTAGGTCACTTTCCAAGTGATGCGCGGATAAATGGTAGGTAGTTACGCTAGACTTTTGGGGATGGGGTGAGATTAGAGAATAATGGCAGACTAATTTGTAGGCTGTAATTTTAGAATCTCGAAAGTTGTTTTGTTAATCTAATCAATGCATGTCATTACTTGGTCTTAGTACCCGTAATGATAGAAGTCTTGCCTGAATGCCGGTCATTTCCGGGTCAGTCGTGAGTCTTAAATTATATATAAATAATAACACAAAATAGGCTTTAAAATACTCCTCTCCGTTCTTTCTCTTAAAATGCATCAATGTTTCAAGTTAGTTTTAAGTATTATCAATGTACTATTTTAAACAGTTGAGTGGGAAGTTAGAAAATGTAAATAATAACTCAAAGGATGTAACCAAATCCTAATGAAAAGTGTAAAATAATATGCTTCTGTACCAATGGTTGTTAATACATTGTTCTTTTTAAACTTACTCGTGGAGGTTTTAGAAAAAAAAAAAAAAAAAATCAAAATTATACAAGAAAAAAATTGATTTAGAAACTACAAAACTGATTATTTTTAAATTTTGCACACACATGAAGGTTATCGTGACAATGGTAAATAAATAAAACTATTTATTTTATTGATTAAATGAAAAATGGTTTGCCTCATTTTTCTGAAATTCTAGGAACATTAGTGAAGTCATCACAAAATTTTATCAAGAAAATCTCACTTGCAAGATTAGTTATACTCGTAGCATGCTTCTTTCCTTATAGTTCGATAGTCGATAGTCTACCCTATTTTTTTTAACGTACAAAGTTTGTTGTAAATGGAATAAAATTTTGCAGGATCAAATTTTATAATTTATTTCGTTCATTGATTTTTATTTACTTTTTTACTATTTTGATATTTGGTATAAAACAATGGGTCGTCAGAGTAAAGAAATTTTTTTTGTAGATAGTTCCCATTAAGAAATATCGTGTGATTTTTAAATTTTTGTTCTAATTGGCCATGACGTATACGTCAACACTGCAGTTGAAATGGCTGACACACGCGTGATGGCTAACTAGAGCACTAGTTTAAAAAATTACCCGATATAATGTAGTAAACATAATCATTTTGTCTTCATTAACCAAAAAAAAAAAAAATTCCTGGAGTATAACCCTTGTAAAAATTTATAAATCTAATTTTTCAAGTGTTTTTGTTAAATTTTATTCCTGAAATTTTGATGGAATTTATTCCGCAACTTAAGGACAATTATATTAAATTATATAAAAAATTTCAAGTCTTCACATCATAAAATATTGTTGCTCACATAAATGTTGGTTGTATTATAAAAAATTTAAAATAAAAAATTCGTAATAAAGTAGATTTCGAGAAACAGATGTAGAAAAATTGGTCTAAAGAGTTTAGACAGTACTTCCCTCGCTGTCGGAAACCTGACGACTGCATGCCTATTATGTTTTTTTTTGCAGTAGATTTCAAAGCATTCGTTTTAGTAGTTCCTGATTAAATCAATAAAATTTATTTACGCATTCATTATATTTTTGGGTCACCCTGTATATGCAAATCGAAAAAATATGAACGGAATGATAAATCACAAGAAGAGACTCATCATATTTTGTACATTTTAGATACGATTTATTCAGCAAAATTTTGTGGTGACGTCATCATTTTTTTAGGGGAGATGAGTAAATACATTTTGATCAAAAATTTACCATGCTTACGATAATTTGAAAACATCTTTAGGATTTCAAAGCATTCGGTTTTGTAGTTTCTGAGTAAATCAGTAAAATAAATTTACGCATTCATTAATTTTTTTGAGCCACCCTGTATATGCAAATCTAAAAAATATGAACGGAGTGATAGATCACAAGTACAGACTCATCATATTTTGTACATTTTAGATCGGATTTATTCGGCAAACTTTTGAGCTGACGCCATCAAGTTTTTGGAGGGGATAACTAAATATATTTTCATTAAAGATTTATGATGCTCTTTATAGCCTTAAAACATCTGCAACATTTCAAAACATTCAGGTTAGCAGATTCAAAATTAAATTGCAAAATGTTGTTTTATAATTTTGATTTTTTTTCATGTTATTTTATACAATTTAAAACCCTTTTACTATGTACAATTTTGAAGTGACGTCATCGCATTAGTGGTGGGGATGATTAGACAAATTTTGGTTAGCGTTTTATCATCTACATGATATTCCTAATATAAGTGCAAAATTTCACAACAATCGGTCCAGTATTTTCGGAGATTATCTGTCTAATAAAAATCCGGGACGGCAGACAGACGGACAGATGGACAGACGGACAGACAGACGGAAATGGGAGACCTATTTCTTCGTCTTCTAGGGGTCATGAAAGATCGAGAAAACGTAAAAGTAGAGAGTCGGCCGACGGACTCGATTAAAATACTTTTTTTGCTTACGCTCGCGAAGTAAAAATGGATACAATTATGCAAGGAAATGATGGGAACACATTTTTTCGAAACCTTGAAAAATACAAATTTTATTTTTTATTTCAAAATATCAATATAACTTTTTCTTGCGTTTATTAAATGTTGAATTAACAATAATAAAAAAGTCAGAGAAATGTAAAACTGTTTTCTGATGCTAGTAAGTAAGAATTTATCGTTCGAAAGGATTATTTATGGTCCTTTGGAATAACGAATTGAATTTCATTTTTATAACTAAAAGGATTTGGAGATTCTTGTTTGTTATCTGACATTTACTGTCTGAAGTTTTTTTGATTTTTTTTTAAATACGTGTCTGTTTTGATAATAATAATGTAATAATAATGTATATTCGTGCTCAAATTGTACAGTTTTACATTCGTCAGAAAATAACATATAAAAGTAACACAACTTATATAAACATAAACACAAAAAAAAACACGAAACAATTATTACAACCAATGTCGATTTAAATACTCGCCATAATCATAGTATACACCGTTTATCAAGAGTTGTTTAACTTCCTTATTAAATTTAACAAGATTTAGATTTTTTATATCAGCAGTCAAACAGTTATAAAATTTTATTCCAAAGCATCTGTGAGCTGTTTGCGTTCTTGTTAGGCGAATACTTTTCAAACTCTGTTTTTCCCTAGTCGGGGTATTATATGCAGAGTTAGGCATAGCGAAGTGATGGGTAATCAACCCGACAAATATTAAAAACGTCGAGGCGATGTCAAGCGATAAATTGGGCTGGTGGATTGTGCAGTCTCAACCATGCTATTTAGTATTTTGCCCGGCGCCTTCACCATTTTTTAAATAAAACTAAGTATTGGTTTTGCCAACTCTATTTTTGTCCCAAAATCTTCTGTTTCAGATGTATGCAATTTTTTAATTAACGCGTTGACCTGTATTAACCTCCTTATTTGTTTTTATTTTCGACGGAATAACCCATTTAATCTTCATGTAATAAAACTGATTGAAATTGACATTGTCAAAAGTTAATCCATAGTCATACTTATTAAGGTCGATCACCACGGAATGTTTCTTCTAGCTCTAAATATTCCCTCCAATAAATCACTGAAGGATAATACTGTCTGTGTCAAGTAAAATTGATGGATTCATAAATAATAAACCGGACCGAATTAATAACGGTATTAAAAACAGAACCATGAAAAATTTATGTCTGACGACCAAATACTAAATCGATAGACTCCAACCCTGACGTATTTAACTTAGATAAAGACGTTATCAAAAATGTATTAATGACAATAATCGTGAAATGCTTTTATCGGCAATCAGCGCTCGATGACACTCTCGTGTAATAAACATAATCTACTTTTTGAAACAAATCAGAGAAAAAATGAAGGTAATATTTGTAATGAAATTAGAGTTTGGTGATGGAATATATTTTAAAAATTTATTGACGAATGGGTCGCTATACGTCAGAGAATAATGTCATTTCGTTTACAATGTTAGAACTCCAGTATTTGATGGACTTTACAATAAAAAGATATAGCTGCCTGACACAGAAATCGACTTTGAAAATGTGGTTTACTTCCCTTTGATAAAAATCGCAAAAAAGAGCCGAGAGAGATGTCAGAACTTTGTTATTAATGAATAAGTGTCGAAAAAAGTGGGATGGTTATACGGGAATTAATTACAGTTTGATTGATTAATTGTGCATGAATTAATTTTTGAACAGATAATTACTGCTTAGTTTCGGAACTAAAAGGAAAAATTAAAAAATAATTGTCACTTAATTCTTGACCAAAAACGACGTTCCGCTTTTAAATTTAGTTTTGTAATTTAGTGAGGAGAGAACTCTTTGGTGGAATCAAATGTAGCACGTAAATGGGAAACTAGTGGGGAGGAGTTTTCGAGATCCTTATTAGATATGAGTTGTACAACTGCTGCATAACTTAAAATTATCCTTTACGGCAGATTACATTTTGGTCTCTTGACATCTTCGTTACACCTCATATGCCATAATTCAGATTATAATCCTTTACTGAACCTTGAGATTATGGCCTTGTAACATTCTAGATTGCATATCTACGTAAACTTGTTCATGGCTTCGTAGACAAACTCCATCCTCACCATAATTAATTTTCCCATTTCAAGGGTTAAAGCTTAATTCCTTTCCTCGTTTAATTTGGCATTAATATAGCGAAGAAGCTCATTATACAAACTCTTAGTTTCACCTTAATTTGACTTTATCTGTTCGAAAGTGTCCCATGTTAGTTTTGCAGCTTCAACTAACTTCCATTAATTACAATTAGTGAACCGAGCGCCGAATTAGGAATAACTCTTTGACTATAAATAGAAGATGATGTCATTTCCAGTAAGCGAGAATATCGAAATATAATGGAATTATCGGATTAAACATTAGCGACTTTGCAGAGTTATAGTGTTATTTTTTTGCATAGAGTCTAATGACTTGGGTAAAAGGTCAGTCATTTCAGCAGTGACGGCTCGTGGGTGTAAGTTAAGGGAGGGTATATAATTAACATCGATCACAAAATTTATATTTACCTATAGTGTTACTTATATGTACCGGTTATTACCTACTTGTTCATTATGTTGATAGATAGCACATCGATATGAATCGTCAAACTGTTTACGGATGTTTACTTGTCCATACAAAGCTATATTAATTTCCTTATATAAATGTCCATCGAACAACATTAAAGATGAGTAAAATTGACTGTGGTTTAGGTTTTTATTTTCGTGCTGTAATATCCATTGTTCGTCTAATAACTCTAATAACGAAAAATTGTTAACCTGTGTATTGAATATTTTACCGTTAAATATTGACACAAGTCACAATATTCTTTTTTTAAGGACGATACTAGGAGTAAAGTACGATCGACTGCCTTTCTAGAAATTTATTCAAGCTTTTATTATGTGACGGATGTGGCTAAAATTTATATATCGTGACTACGTTGTAGTTCAATATGTTACTTACGATATTTCATTCCTTATAGAATAAATTTACATATAAAATTGTTTGGTGAAAAAACTGAAAGCTTGGTTCCATGTTTATATTCAGCAGTTCATGAACCGTCCAGAGACCCATTTCCATAAAATGAACGACCGATAACCGATCACGCTAAAAGATAATTAAGATTTAAACTTTTTTTTTAAACTGTTGAATTCGTTGACGGAGTGTTCTGGTTTACGTAAAACAAAGAACATTATTTTGGCAAAAATTAGGGCGTTCGATTTTGACAAAATTTGTATTTAATTCTTTTCATCGTAATTCCACAGGCTCTGCAATTTTGCCTAGTCATTTTTTTGTATTTTTACCGTAAGATATTGCAGAGCGCACTTTTGCCGGCAGCCACAGCGTGGGTCTATCACTGTTCGTAAAAAATTTAAAATCAATTTCCAGGTTCATTGCAGCAAGCAACAAAACGATCTTAAATGTAAAATTGGATAAATTTAAGTTCATGCATACTTAAACTTATTTCTCCCGCGATTCCAGCACTTCGGTATCGATACAGCGTCAAAGATTAGATCACTAAAGTTTACAAAGGGAAAACGCATTTGAACATTACGTGTCTCTAGTAATTTTAGTCATATTCCGGACACCTAGAATTTCAATCAAGTGAGTTCCGGGGTTAGTTATTGCTTTCACTTTCACACTGCTTCTCTCTTAATTATTGCTCTCTCTCTTATTGTGTTTTCGGGAAAATAATAATTGCTGGATGTGTTTTTCACAAAGATGTGCTGGGATGCCACAAAGTCGAGTTAAATGAAGGGGGAAACGTTGTTCGTGCTTGACAAATATTAATAACTTGTTTTGCAGGTTGGCTGGTTGGACGGAACGATAATTTCGAGCTCGTGAAAAAGTCTGTTGGGATCAATTTCGTTCGTGCAGTTTGCTCTAGGATTAAAAGTTTTCGTAAACACATTTAAAAGAAGTATTCGGTTGATTATAAGGTGGGTTATAAAAAGGGTTTCGCTACTTCTTTGTAGAGAGGGTCTTAAGTCATAGTTTACTTATCAATTTTTTTTCAAGCAGATAATACTACTTAAAAAAATGGTCTAAGTTATTTACGTAAAACTTCTCTCACACCTCAGGCATAATCAAAACAAGTTTAATTTTTTAAATAAAATATAAATTTGATACTGAGTTTTTTTTGATATTCCGTATAAGTTAAAATAAAAATAGAAACGGAATATTATTAGACAGATGAGATATGCTTAGAGCGATATTCTTAAAATAAATCTAAAATTTCACGACAATCTGTTGAGAAAGTAAAAATTGAATTTTGCGCATCACCTACACAACTAGCCACTTTAATGAAAAATTTAAAAATTTATGAAGTATTAAGAATTAAGGTTTTCTATATTTTTTCACTTTGAAGAACACAAAAACTACGTAAAAAGATGTTCTAATTTGTTTGCTGACATAAGATATTTTTGGCGTCCGCTTTCAAGCGGTATTACGGTCTAGCCTTTGTATATTTAATCAGCTTCGGCTTGCTGATATCACGAAAAAGGAAAAATATAGGTGCTGTCGTAGTTGCGTACGAGTGACTTATGTAACCGTTAATAATTTATGACTCAATTGTTTTAGCCACTCTTTGTCTTCATTAAGGTGCTATTTCATTAATTGATTGTCCGTTGGTCCGACAGTGGAACAGTCGGTTACATAACCGACTCCTATAGACTCGGTAATTAAAGATTCCCCACATACTATATTAATTAAATCACCCCTTTAGAGTTACTTTAATTTAAAATTTTTGTTTTTTTTTTTCATTCCTCGTTGTGATTAGTAGACGATCAAGCAGTTTTCGACCATGTTTAATAAATTAACACAATGAATCATTGATGTGTACGTTACTATTGATGGAGAGAGCATTGCTTTGAACATAAAAATTCGTAAGAAGATCCCCATTTTACATCGTTTCATAAACTCGAAGTGTGTTTTTCCGTAGGGCTTTTTATTTACAAGGCAACAAATCTTGAACCGCAGCGTTTAAGACTTCCGCAGCGTCCGGCGGAGTGTAAGACCTCTCGTATTCTCTGCCATCACAAATTCTATTTATTTTTTATTTTTTGAAGTTGTGTTTAACGGAAGTTTATTGTCGTAAACAGGATGTTACAGAGGGGTGTAGATTAAACGTAACTTTATCAATGCTATTTTGCACAATTATTATTACTTTTGTTATCTTTGAACGATAAAACTGTGTACGTCACATTACAAAAATTTTGAAAAAGTCTTCAACCTTACAGTGGTTAGCATAACTACTATTGCTAATCCATAGTTTTATATTTTAATTACACTCAGATCTGCAAACCGCCTCTTAATACTCTTGACTCTGGAATTTAGGGTTTAAATCAAATAAATCCCCTGTCAAAGTCTGGTTAGATAAGAAAGAGCGGGAGGACTGACGATTAGACGAAGGTACGAATTAAGAGAGCTTTGAATGAACGACTTTACGGTTACTGGAAATGGGAACAATATGATTTTGAATACTTTCCACAGTCCTGAGCTTACAGAGATAATATTTTTATACTCACCTGCTAGATCTGCTGTTTTTATACAGAAAAATTAAAATTGAAGACCAGCAAATTATTTCTAACGTAATAAAAAATCGGAAGTTTGATGCTACAAAATGAAACAATTTGTTGGGAAACGTTTTCTATTTTTGTTGGGAAACGTTTTCTATTCACAAAAGCGGAACGGGAAATTTACGCGACAAGAGACAATGTCGTTAGTAAATCAATATAAACCAGTTTTACCTTTTTTTTTATTCGTAAAATGCAGCTGTATCAAACATTTCATTTGTAACTCGATGATGAACCTTTTCAGTACTTTCAATTTTTTTTTCACTTCGACGAGCACTTGTCAAACAAACTTTTACAAATAACCAAACCCGATTATGAATTGATTTGGATGCATAGAGCTTTTACAGGTAAGGTTGAATGGATAAAATGAATATTTTCTTCAATAACTTATTTACAGCAAAGTTGAGAGTAAGAAGTTGTAGACATTAAATGATGACACCTTCACAATCACTCTTAGTTCCTTTTAGTTTTTTTTAAATGGGAAAGGACAATACTTTTTAAAAATCCTGATATTTTTATCCAAGAAAACCGCAACAAACAATTAAAAAAATGTTTGTTTGTTTGTTTGTTTATTTGTCTGTTTATTTATTTACGGAATTCTCCACTTTTACAATAAGAATTACATTAAATTGCAGAAACTGATACAAACATTCTAATCCTAAGATGCTTCAAATAATAAAAATAATGGGACCGTTAAAGTACAAATACACTTTTTCAACAGTAGAAGAGCAAGATGTTTTAAGTTTGTTAATCGCTTGAAAAACATTTGAAAGTGTAATTTTTAAACCTACGTCAAACACTTCCAGAAAATTATGACCGACATAATCCGACACAACTTTAGAATCAGACACATATACAGACGAAAAATATTCCGCAAACAAGCCCGAGATGTCATTCCCATTGTTCGCAGTTTTATCTTCAAATGTCATAAAGTTAGGTATTGCACTATCCTTACTTTTATCTCGAACAAATTTCCAGAAGTACTTCGAATCATTTGCAACAGTAGCATCTACTTTTGCAACATAGGAATCAAAAAGGTTTGTACTAAGATCCTTACAATTTGTACGTAGTGACTTGAATTGAAGGTAATCTACCAGTTTCCCCGATTGCTTATACTTTGCATGAGCAAGTTTTTTTTGAAAACACAAATTTTTTAGATCTCTATTAAACCATTTAGGGTATGAATAATTGCTAGACTTGATAGTTTTTTTGGGAATAAAGTTATTCATTCCGACAAAAAGAATATCATAAAACGAAGAAACTTTCTCATCAATGCTCATACCGTTAAAATATGTTTCCCAATTAACGGCCGCCATAAAGTTATTTAAGGAAGGATAATCCCCATTATTAAAATCGAATACAAAATATTCCAAAGGTAAAGTGGCATCTGTCAAAGTCGACAATGACCAGTTATATGCAGTGTGGTGACTGCTTGTGTTGGATAAAATGTCAATCGCAGTATGGATTCCTAGAGCAGTGATATTAGAAAAAATAAGATCCAAAAATACGCCTCTCTGATTGGGTATGCCATTAATTTGCTTTAAATTCAGAAATGAGTAGGAAGCATTAATAATGTCAAAACTTCTACTATAGCCCATACATGACATGACCATCTCACCATTTACATTAAAATCACCTGCAATGACATAATTGAAATCAGGGAATCGAACGAAAATATTTTCAAGATCATCACAATGACTCTTATATACATACTCTTCGGAGTTAGGAGGAATATATACTCCACCCACAATCACTTTTAAATCATTTATCTGTAACCTCAAATAAAGACTCTCAACTAACTGATCCAAGACTACAACTGAAGCACCCAGATCCTTTCTGACCGCAATTAATACGCCCCCACCTCGAGATTTACCACTAGTTTTAGAAGTTCGATCGGCTCTAAAAACATTAAAATTATTTAAACCCAATTCGACATCAGAAATCCGAACATTCAACCACGATTCAATTATTATAATAACATCATAGACACTAGCATTAACATTATCAGAAAAATCTTGTATTTTAGAATTAAGACCGCCAACATTATGCAAATAAAAATTGATTAGTTTTTTGGTCTTCTGTTTGTAGTTTTGTGCATGATTTGGGCCAAGTTGTCCCTATATGTTAAGACGATTTCATTTTCTCCTCGTGATTTACGATCATTAAATTCTTGAATAACCGCAGCGTTTGTTTCTCTTTGTAGCTTGGTCAGGTCCGCACGAAAATGGAATTTTCTGTTTGTATTGCTCTTGTTTGATCTTAGTATACTCATTGCTTCATCTTTATTATTATAGACAATTTTCAAGGGCCGTACAACGTTAGGTTTAGAAGATCCAAGTCTGAATATTTTTTTGGGTTGGGGAAAAGACCCCAGTGGATTCAATATGATTATTACCTGATTCAAATCGTCACCTACTCTATCTTCCACTGACCGTGCCATAGACTCCGGAATATTAAATAATAGCACGCTTTTACTACGTTCTGTTCGTTCGTTAATTTCCGACACAACCTCATTAATTTTTCATGAAATGTCCTTTTTAGGGAATGAACCACGGAGTTGGTTAACCTCATCTTGGAGCTTGTTCACGTTATCTTCAATAACCGAAATTCTACCATTAACTCGTTTGAATTCTTCGTTGATAACTTGAGATAACTCATCTTTTAATTCCGATTTCAGCTTTTTAAACTGCTTTTCGATAATCTGTTCAATAGCAGTGAGTGTTATGGGATTATCGGGTTTGCTGGGTGATGAGCATTTTATGCAAACCCATTGCAAACTCGGTGACAAATCTGTCGCATTTAAACCGGCACACTTAATGTGCCAATACTTTTTGCATTCAGTACATTTAATTGATGGTGTAGTATTCGTCACTGCAGCATCACAAAATCCACAACTAGGCGGAATTTTCTTAAATGAACCAGATAATTTTAAATACGAGAACGAGAAAATATAAATACAAATAATTTAACTAAATATGGAAAAAAGGATACAAACAGGGACACACTTCTTCGCACCAGTAGGGTCGATTACGGTGACTAACAATAACCAACAGGTCAGACCACGGAAAGGCAGAAAAATTAGTTCAACAACAGGTATTCGGACAAAAACACAATTATAAGTCCATAAAGTACGATATTAAGAACGAGACTAAAAACTCACAGATAAGGTTATTCTTACACAGAATTTGACATCAGAATTCTCTAACTCTCAGCAATATCAGACTTTAGACTCACCAAATTCACAGTCCTAACTCCGTTTTCCATCTACACTAACACGGCCAATTTTCAAAAAATTCCAGTGAGTATATCTCCGACAATTCAAGTAAACACCGGAAACCGGAAAAACACGTGCCAGTTTCACGAAGGTTGCCCAAGGTTGTGATACAAGAAATATGAAATATTAATACTCCATTTAAACCTATACGTTCCTCTCGATGGAGCGAGGACGCCGCTTCGAGGTTTTTCTGGGCCCTGGAATCGAGACTTCCGCTAACCCGCTCTAGACTTGTCGTTCTTGAACGCCGCGCGGCTACCGTCACCGATGATGACTCACTCATCATCGCCACACATCCTAGAAAGCTCTCAATGGCCCATAGGCGTCGTACCGGAGCGGCGTATGGGTTTATTTCGTAAATAAATGAATAAATTTTGGTAATATGGACACTCTAAAATTTGCTTGCTTACTGCATTGCAGCTTTTGCACACCTGCGAGGACCACTGAGAAGCGAGCGAGTGCACATTGTTAGCAACAGCTGAAGTTAAAGTCATAGTAAACAGTGATTTTCAGCGGTAATAAGTGTGATTGCGTGATAGTAAAAGCAGTACAAGAGAATATTTCGTAAAAAAAAACGCGAGTGCAACTGGTGACTCAAGAAACACAGCAAGGTTATGTCGAATCAGAAAACGATTGAGAGTGATAAGATTGGTGACGTTTTTGCGGCCTGGCGAGAAAGAGCTGATAGGGAAGCGACAGCAGAGGCGTGCGCCGTAGGAGAGAAGACGATTCGCCACGCAAAGAGTCAGCAAAAACATTGAAAATGGAAGAAAGAGAACAAATAAAGCAAGGACAAGAGCCGTTGATGGAAATGATGAAGCAACTAATGGAAGAAATGAAACAACTGAGAGAAGAAAATAGAGGGGTAAAAAAAGAATTACAGACAATAAATGGGATACTGGAAAGAGAAAGAGAAGAATGGAAAGAAAAGGAGAGAAGCTTCGAAGAAAGAATCAATAATTTAGAGAAGAAGTTGGAAAAAAAAGAGAGGCAAGCAACAATTTCATAATTACGGGTATGGAAATAAGGGAAAAACAGATGCAAAAGAAGTAGAGGAATTTTTGAAAAAAGAAACTGAGGTAGAAGTAAAAGTGTTGGAAACAATAATTATAGGGAAAGAGGAAATCAAGAAAATACTGGTTAAGACGCTTTCGGAGGAAAAACAAGAGGTGATGAAGAATAAAAATAAACTGAGAGGAAAGAGAATAGATATTGATAATGATTGGACAGTACAAGAGTTAAAAATTCAAAAAGGAATTAGGGAGGTAGTTAAAGAGGAAAGAAAAAAAGGATACCCAACAAGAAGATATATAAGAAGCTGAAAATAGGGGACAAAATGTATACATGTAATGACAATAAAGGAAAATTGGAAGAAAAATTTCGCAAATCAAGTCAGCACTAACCGAAGAAACACAAAGGGGAGGGGTAGTAATGAAAGGACAAATAAAGACTTTAGGATTAAGAATGTAGATTTTGTACATAATAGGGGAATGGGAAAGAAGAATGGGGAAGATAAACGTGGTTTAAAATTACTCTTTTGAAATATTGCGGGTCTAAAAAAGAAAGATAATTTATTTTGGGACTACGTGAAAAAGTTTGATTTTGTGGGACTAACAGAAACATGGATACTAGAGAGAGACTGGAACAAACTAAAAGACGTGTTGCCAAAAGAATTTCAGTGGAAATTGCAAGGGGTAAAAAAAGAAAAACGCAAGGGTAGAGCAAAAGGTGGAATCATAACAGGAGTGAAGAAAAATATAAAAGAAATAGAAGAGGGGGCGATAGAAATGGAAGGCATGATTGAAAGAAAACTGACTGTAAATAAAAAAAGGTGGAGAATCTGCACAATATGTAGTAGAGGAATGAGAAACACGAAACAAGAAATACAAGAAAAAATCAAACAGTGCGAAGAAGAATTTCTACTGTTAGGAGGGGACTTTAATGCCAGAATAAGGAACAAAAGCAGGGAAAAAGACGGGGAAAACAAACGAAAATCGAAAGATAAAGTAGAAAACAAAGACGGAAAATTGCTATGGGAATTAATTGAAGAAAGAGGTTGGGAAGTCTTGAATGGGGTGAAGGAAGGGGACGGGGAGGGGGAATTTACCTGCATAGGTAAAGAGGGGAATCGGTAATAGACTACGTAATAGTAAACGGATTAGCAGAAGAAGAGGTAGAAACATTCAAAATAGAAGAAAGATTGCACTCCGATCCGTGCTGAGGCGCATAAGTAAAGGGAGCTGATGCTTAAGTAATGAAATAGGAAAAGAGAAGAAGATATGGGTATGGAATGAAAAAGGAATTGAGCATTATAAAAAAAAATATTGGAAGTGGAATTTAAAGAAAAAGGAACTGAAAAGAAAATGGAAGGATTAAAAAGAGAAATTGAAAAAGCAGCCATAAGAAAAGAAATTGTAACGAGAAATTTAGAAAAGAGAAACAGATGGTGGGATAGCAGATGCAGAGATTTAAAAACAGAAGCAAGGAAATGTTTACGAAGGTGGAAAAAGGGGAAAGGTATAAAAGAAGAGTACTGGAAAGCAAAAAATTATTATAGAAAACAATGCAAAGAAAAGAAAGAAAAGATACAACAAGAAGAAGAAAAAAAAATAAAGCCATAAGAACTGAGCAAGAGGCATGGCAGTAAATAAATACAGAACGGAAGAACAAAATCACGATTAGTGAAGACATACCTATAATACAGTTGAAGAAGCATTTTATGGAACTGTTGAATGGAAAGGAAGAAGGAATTGTAGCGCAAGATAGTAAAACCGGGATTGGTGGTAGAGAAAGGAAGGCTGAGATTCGAGTAGAGGAAGTAGGAAAACAAGTCGGAAGACTGAAAAAAGGAAAAGCACCGGGGAGGGATGGGTTGGTAAACGAAGTGTGGATATTTGGGACGGATGGGATGATGGAAAGATTGAGCGAGTTAATGAATGATGTGTGGACGGGTAAAGGTTTTCCCAGGGAACGGAGAGTAGGGCAAATATGCCCAATTCATAAAAAAGGGTAATAAAGGAAAAGTAGAGAATTATCGGGAAATAACTCCCCTAAATACGGCATATAAACTGTACGCAATGGAGTTAAATGAAAGGTTGGTGACAGAGATGAACGAAAAGAGTATATTACCGGAAAGTCAAGCGGGATTTAGAAGAAGTAGAGGGGCTATGGACAATATATATATATCCTGCATCATCTAATAGAAAAAGAGTTGCTAAAGGAAGGAGGTCGGGTATATGCACTGTTTGTAGACCTAAGAGCCGCGTTTGATACGGTGGACAGAGAGTGTTTGTGGGAATGCATGGAGAGAAGAGGACCGAGTGAAAACTTAATTGCAGCAGCAAGAGAGATTATAGAGAGACAGTGACTAGTGTGAGAGTGGGAGGAATAGAAAATGAAATGTTTTGGACGACGAAAGGATTGAGACAGGGATGCCCATTAAGTCCCAGTCTGTTTGCTTGTTACATAAGCGATATCGAGGAAATATTTAGAGGAGTACAAGCGGGAGGAATTGTGGTGGGGAGAGAGAAGGTATGGTGTTTGGCATTTGCAGATGATTTGGTAATATTGGCGAAGGATGAATGTGGAATGAATGAGATGAAAAAAAATTTGCAAAGATACTTTTAAAGAAAGAAACTGGAGGTAAATGTAGAAAAAACAAAAATGATGGTGTTTAGAAAAAAAGGAAGACAAGGGGAGGAAAAAGTGTGGCGTTGAGAAGATCGAATCATAGACACAGTAAAGGAGTTTAAATATTTAGGATTTAAGTTTAACAACTAACACGGTAAAAGCACACATAAGAGAAAGAAGGGTCAAAGTAATGCAGATAATGGGAATGATATGGAGTATAGGTGAGAGAATATTTGGACATGACGTAAGAAGAAGGATGAAAATGTTTGATAGTTTAGTTAGGAGTGTATTAATGTATGGAGATATGGGGATGGAAGGAATATGCAGAGATGGAAGCAGTACAAGAAAAATACTTGAGGTGGATGTTAGGGTTACGGAAAGAGATGCCAGGCTATATTGTAAGAGAATAATGTAAACGAGAGAAATTAAGAGTATACACTGGGAAAAGAGCTGTAAAGTATGATGAAAGGTAGAAAGAAAGAGAGGAATGTAGGATATTGTATGAATGCTGGAAGGAAAAAAAAAAGGAAGCAGGGAAAGAACACCACAAGGGTAGGCAAGGATAGTATGAAAGACTGTTATACGCATGGATGGAAATAGAGAGAAAGAGAAAAATGGGGGTGATTATGAGAGAAGAGTTGTGTATGCGTGACAGAGACATAAATAAATAAGAGAAAAGAGCGAGTGTAAGTAAATCTAGGTACAATGCAGACTATAGAAAGATAATGACAGAAACAATACCAAAGTATCTATACAGACAAAGCGCGAAAAAAAAAATTATTGCGAGATTTACGTGTGGAATGACGAAAGAAAAAATAAATTTTGGGTAAGCGAAGGTGAGAGAATGTGTAGGATGTGTGGAGAAAGGCGAGAGACGATATTGTGTGAAAGAGATATTGAATGAAGACGATAGATGGGTGGAATGGATGAAAGAAGTGGGGAGGACAAGAGTAAAGCTGGGGCAAGGGGGGATGGGATAAAGGAAAAAAAATGAGTTATTTGGTTTATAAAATGTTTTATTTGGTTTTTGTTAATTAGGAAAAAAAATTGTAGTGTTGTAAATCAAGAAACTTTTAAGCCCGTAGGGTAAAAATAAACACTTACTACAATACTTTTTAAAAAGCCTAATTTATTTATGCAGGAAAACTGCAACAAACAATTAAAAAAATGTGTTGTGATACAAGAAATATGAAATATTAATACTCTATTTAAACCTATACGTTACTCTCGATGGATCGAGAACACCGCTTCGAGGTTTTTCTGTGCCCCGGAATCGACACTTCCGCTAACCCGCTCTAGACTTGTCTTTCTAGAACGCCGCCCGGCTAGCGTCACCGATGATGACTCGCCCATCATTGCTACATATCCTAGAAAGCGGCGTATGGGTTTATTTCGTAAATAAATGAATACATTTTGGTAATATGGACACTCTAAAATTTGCTTGCTTAGTGCGTTGCAGCTTTTGCACACCTGCCAGGACCACCCCTACTCTTGCTTAATTTAGTGTTGGCCATTTTCAATTACCTATCGATTACTTCAGATTTATCCCATCTCTTACGAAAATTTAAAAACGTTCTTTGAAATTCAAAGGTTCGCTTTTTGATAAAGGAACATAGCTTTTCTCCCGTTCGCTGATTTGACTCGAGCCCCATTGATCGATTCTTTACACTTGTGGGGGTTTAACGGCAGTAGTAAAATAATGGAGCATAAAATAAGTAGGAGTTCTAAAACACTTTGTGCTCTTGAAAGTCGTCTTTTATCATCGCTCTTAAATTTTGCAGAATACAACAAAATGCAGCAATAAAGCACCGTCCTCGAGATAACCCCCACCCTTTAGCTCAAGCTTCGCTCTCCCACAACCATTTTCACCAATTAAATTTTACTACAATTAGTTCGTATAACTCTTGCTAAACGCAAACGACGTCTACAACGTGCGAATTATTACGTTTTCATTTCAAAAACGAGATGTAATGAGGTGCTCGGGTTCATGCACAGGGAGGAGCAGATGTCGGTTGTGACGTGCTTAATCGTTAATAAATGTTACAAGCTGAGGGATCCTGCAGCATATGCTCGCTGGAGGACCGGAGCTAGATTTTTCTTCCAGGCATGCCTCTAGCTATAAATTTTCGTATTATTTTACGTCCGGGGTTGGAGTATTATGCTTTTAAGACCGGTAGAAGTAAATTTAGTTAGCGGACGTAAGTGGAGACACGATCTGATTCAGAATTTTAGTAAGAAAAGGACGTTTGCTGGAATTTATAGTTACGTTATTAAATTGTTCCTACGTTTACTTACGGTTGATTTATTTTTAATTATGAAAGAAAGTGTAGCTGAAAATATGTCTACTTTGAGAGTCATTTACGCACAAGTAATTACACGCTTTATTATTCTGAAATATTTCATGCATTTATAAATAAGTGTCCGGTCTCAGGGTAATATACCCAGAATAATTACTTTTTCATCCCCTTATGATATACGTACTTAATGTTGTTTTCTCGCAGGGGCTGCGATACGTGTAACGTGAATATTACAAGACTTTTCTTGCATAATAATATGCTAGAACTGTTTTTGAAATTCAACTGCGTTGGACGAAAATATGGTCTAGCTAGAGCTTTTATGTTTGAAAAATAACTATCCATTCACTAAACATAAATGAGAATAAAAGAAGGTTGGTATAATAATAAACTCCCCTATATTCTTTTTACAGAAATATTATTGGCGTTTTTGTTTCTTTGAGCCAATTGTGAATTATTGCCTAGCAAGAAGTCTCTCCTGATCTTCTCAAATACGCAATATGCAGGCTAGCAGCTGGAATATTTATGGTATTTAAGATTCCAAATTTTATTCCTACTCTACGCAACTAACCCTTCATTTTGTTTAATGAAGGTAAATGTAAACATTTATACTCGTTATAAAAAAAAAATTGTTCATTATCATCTTATTTATGTAGAAATACTAACTGAATAAAAACTAAGGAGATCAGAAAACATTGCTTGTTATTTATGTTTCGTGAACAGATAATATAAAATATGATACATACTTATATAATATCCAGGATGATAAAAAAATGACGGATAAGCTCAATGCTACGTTGCTCCGAAGAACACGAAAAAAGTTGTTAAAAAAATCCAACCACGAAACTCTTGAAAATTTTAAACTTCAAAGTTGAAGAATTAACTTCGTAAGCAAAGGTTTGAAAAATAAATAGACGAGAACTGTTTAAAATTAGTTAACTGTAAGTTTCTAGACATTCACCAAAGTCTGTAAATATTCAAAAATAAAATCATGTAATGAATTTAAATCTCGGGCTCATCCCAAACCGTCATTTTACGCTCTCGTGGAGTTAGGCAGAGCGGAGAAACTTTGTATATTCGGTGTTGTAAACGCTATAGTGTATCGTGCACCGAGTGATCGAACAAGGTTTCTAGTAGTTGCATTGTTAATGTCAGTGCTATTGTACAGTACAGTATTGTATTATTATTATTAAGAAACGAAGATAAAACTTCAAGTAGATCCTGAAATATGATGTGATAAATAGCACAAAAATATAATTGTATTAAAATGAAAAAAAAGTAAAAAAAATTTTACAACGAAATTTCAAGACGTGAAAGTATAATTTTGAAATGTGCATGTCTTTTTTTTGAAGGAGTTTTTACTTCCAGAGCGTAAGCTGAGGAAGTATTATAACCGAATCCATCGGGCGACTGGCTAGTGGCTACTTTTATATTTTCTCGATGTGTGATGACTCATGACCCTTAGAGTACGAAAAAGAAGATCTCGTTTCCATCTGTCTGTCTATCTACCGCCTGTGTAAACAAAATTTGTTTATTCATCCCTACTAATAATGTGACGACGTCATCTCTACAATTTTTGATAGTAAATGTTATTTAAATTTTATACATTAACGTCTTTCTGCACTTGTGGTTTATGAATCCGTGTTGAGTTTTACCGTAGACCGTCAAATTTTTGGAAAAAATCAACATTTTCCAATTTAATTTTGAAACTTCAAAACCGAATGAAAAATGTATCCAGTTATTAGTATTGCCAGTAGCGGTGTAGCCTGGTTTAGCTCCTATTTACCATCTTACACATGTTTTAAGTTTTTGTTCTGAAAAGACGACTACGTATATTAAGATAAAAGGCAAAATATAAGTACCGCCCACCCGCCCTTTCTCAATTGTGATGATTTTTTTTTTAATAGTTGAGAGCCAAAAGAGCGGAATTTAAATGCAACATTCTAATTATTTCTCTACAAAAAATTACCACGTAAGACATTTTTTTGAGTATCGTATTAATCTAAGAACACTGTATATTAAGAAAAAATTAAAGCCATACCTGCCTTGATTTAAATAGTAATGAAATTTTCATTCGTTGGAAGAACAAGGGGCGGAGCCTAATTGCAAAATCCATACTTCCTTACAAAAATTTACCATTTGAAACGTGTTTTAAGTCTCTAAGAATTAAAAATATCATCACAATTGAGATGGGGTGGGCGGGGTTAATATTTTACCTTTTTTTCTTAATATACATAGCATTCTTTGAACAACACGATACTCAAAAACAATTAATTTCCTCTAAAGAAATACGTATTTTGCTGTTAAGTTTCGTCCCCTTGGTTCACGGCGAATAAAAGAAATCATCACAATTGAGATAGGGTGGGTGGGCGGGCTTACATTTTGTCTTTCTGTTTTAGTATGTGTAGACTTCTTTTCACAATATGAAACTTAAAACATGTTTAAAGTGGAAAATTTGTATAAGATCGATTTTGCAATTAGGTTCCGCCCTATAATTGCAAAATCCATATTTCCTTGCAAAAATGTACTTTTTTAACGATGTTTTAAGTTTCTTGTTGTAAAAATATGGCTATGTATATTAAGGAAAAAATAAGGCAAAATTTTTATTTGATACGAAGAAATTTTGATGAATCCGTTTAGGTGAAAATATACCGGGTGTCTGATGAGTAAATATTACATATTTTGCGTGAAATTTTTGTTGTTTTTTGTTTGACTTCATCTAATAAGTCTCACTTAGAGCCGCAACAAAATTAATTTACTACATTTTACAAAATTATACATTTTTCAAGATTTTAGGATCTCATAACATCGACAGACATTGGCAAAATTTGAAAATTTCCAAAAATTAAAATTTCTGGTGAAAGTGAAGATGGTAAATAATAATCTAAAGTCATTGAATAGAATTTATTTGGTTAGTATGAAGAAATTCTGATGATTCTGTTTAACTCAAAAATATACAGGGTGTCTAATGACGAAATATCACGCATTTTCTGTGAAATTTTTGATTTTTTTTACTACTTAATCTAATGAGGCTCATTTAGAGCCACAACAAATATTGTCTGCTAGATTTTACAAGTTTATACATTTTTCAAAGTTTTAGAATTTCAGAACATCAACAAAACATGGGTAAATTTTCAAAAATTGAAATTTCAATGAAACTTGAAATGGTAAATTTTTTAAGGTTCTTGAATAAAATTTACTGGGTTGATACGAACAAATTTTGATCAATGTGTTTAGATGAAATATACAGAGTGTTTGATGACGAAATATTACCACAACAAAAATTATCTACTCTAATTTTCAGAATTGTAGAATCTTGGAAGATCGACATAACATGTAAAAATTTTTAAAAATTTAAATTTTTGGTGAAAGTAAAAATAATAATTTTTTAAAGTCTCTCTTTTTCTGAATATGTGTAGTCATCTGTTCACAACAAAAAACTTAAAACATGTTTAAAACTCTCTACTTTTTACATTTTCTTAACCTCTCATGACCCTGAGAGTTCGAAGAAATAATTCTCCCGTTTCCGTATGTCTATCTGTCTGTCTGTCCGTCTGTCGTCCCGATTTTTTTTTTGTATGTTTTTGAAGAGTGATTCTTCTGTAAGTATTCTCTAGCTGTGCTAGTGAGTTGTCGTTGTCACCCCTTGGTGCTTGGTACACGGGGCGGGCCTATATAAATTTAGATAGGTGTCCTTGCTAAAATCGTGATGACGTCATCACTTACTTAAAACGTACACATAGCATGCCTGTTTATCTGCACCTTAACAGTCCACATATAAGTTTATTTTAATTTACACAGGTTATGGTAAAAAATAAATAAAATTCGCAAAATTAAATTTTATAATTATAGTTTTTCAAATAAGTTGTATTTGTCCGACTGCACTTCAGGAGCAAGGGAAGTTCTTTCTAAATAACTTTAGACCAATTTTTTAGTCCTTTGCTTGAAATAAGAAATGTAACAAATGTGCGTTAGTAGTAGAGAAATCTTCTTTAGACTGTGAGATAAATTTTTAACGTTGTTGTGAGCGATGCTAAAACGTAGTCATCATATGTTTATTTTATAGTGTGATTTCCACAATGTCTGAAAGTTTGATGGAAATAAAGCGTCGGAGCCCGGCGAACGATTTATCTAATATATTATTTAAGAAAGTCAATAATTTACTACATGCTGCATGTAACACAGGTGTTTTATTTGTTAGCTTGAAAAATATTGCAGAATGTACTTTTGGGCCGCAGTGTAATAAAAATTTATAAAATTATTTTCAATGATTTAAGTAAATATTATAGAGGTTCTGTTTGCAGTAAAATTTTATTTAATATTTTAATATATTGATTTTGGCCAACAGGTGATAGGGAGATGTTATTATAATGTTTTGCTAAACTAAAATAAAAAACACTAATATATATAAAAGCTCTTTCAAGCCTCATCCTCAAATATATAAAAATAAATATAATAAAACGTGTTCCGTGTTAGTGCGACAAATAAGTATTTTAATGATTTGGAATAGCTAACAGTTTTCAATTACCCTTGAGCTGTACAGAGCTCAGATGTACGTAACAAGGGTGTGGAAAAAACGAGCTTAATAAGAACATTTCAGCTTCAGTAATACCAATCCTTAAACCTCACAAAAAGTATTTACCGGTAGGGAGCGAGCCTCAAACGTTCCAGGATTTTCGAGATTAGGGAGAAAAAGCCGAGGTCTATGCGTAGTAAACGTACCCAATTAAAGCGGCAACGTCAATTGAGTTTATTAATTTAGCAGGTTGAGCATATTAATTTATAAAAGCACAAAGTAGCGGCGTCAAACTGAAACAACGACATTGTGTCGGTTGAAAAAATTTTATGTGCAGAGTAATTAATCAAAAACGGACTCTAAATCTTGTGGGTCCTTCCGAGAGCTTCATTTAAGGTTAATTAGGAAATACGTTCCCTCCAATGTTTTACTTTACCTCTGGTTTTGCTTTATCCGGAATAGATGAAAGGACTAGTAGGGTCCCTCCGGTGATAAGGCGTAGTAATGTACTAATTTATTTGCGAATTGTTTAGTAGGTGTAGGTGTTTCAATTTATTGCGAATTTACGCAGAGGTAAGAGCATTTGCGTTAAGAAGGATGAAACGGAATTTATCATTGTTTCTCACTTGTAAAAGTAATTAAGTTGGTTAGCTTTTAACGTATGTATGTACATTCTCTCAAAACTCGGTTACAACACTTAGTTTTCACAACCGGTATAAGTACGTTCTTTATTTTTTAAATTTGATGAAATTTTAAAAGGAATGTGTCTACCTTTAGTATGGTCAAGCTCTGCTTGACCCAATATGATCTAATCAAGTAGAGTACCTTCATAAATTAGGAATCATTTTTATGAAAAATTCAGGAATGAGCTTTATCAAAAAGCTCGGACGGAACAAATACTCTTTCAAACGATCTACAATTTCAGAACATGTTAAAAACTCGTTTAGATTGTCAAACCTACGACGTCAAGACATATTAATCGTTGCTCATCGCTCGTACTGTATTTCTCTTAAAGTTGTAACGTCAGAGTTTCAGTTGGAGCCTTTAATGACGTTATAACTTAACGTTTATAAATAGTTTATGAAATATTATTTGTGTGAGTGTCAAAAACTGTCACTACTATCAATTAAAAAGACGTAATAATATCTGACTAAACTTATTTCACAAAAATAATGTATCAAACAATTTTTTTTGGACGTAGATTTTACGGTTCTAATTATTTAGTTTGATATTACAAGTTCTAAAATATTGATAAAATTTTATCTTTAAACTCCCAATAAATGAAAATATAAATTTGTATAACAAATTGAAGAAAACAGGGAAACATTTAATTCTCAAGTAACTTAAAATTAATAAAATTATGCATATATTTTTAAATGTCATATAAATTAAGATTTCTGTGACATTGGTGATAACCTGATGTTGGTTGATTGGTGTTAGTCTTACTGCGGCTGCTTGAATTAGCTTCAGTGTTAATTTCAGTTGTGCTACTTTCTTCTTTTATATTCCATTAACTATGAAGCCGTTTTGTACTGTTTGTTATTTCGATGTCGAGGGAAAGGATTTTAGTAGGAATATTGTTTTTGTTCTTCAGAAAGTCCTCGATATATCTTTCGGTCAGTGAGTTCGATTTCCACCGTTCATGCCTCTTTAAATGTGTTATATGACCCCCTAGTCTGCCAACAATGTTGCCGAAGTCGTCCTTAAACAGTGACCAGTGAATTCCTTCTAGTTGGAAGGTTTGAAATATGATGACACTTCCGATTTTATGAACCCCCATCTCATGTGGAGTGCACTAACGTTCCATTGAGATATTTAAAAAAGCAACGATCTTCAGACCTACAGACACGTATTTTCTATATGATTATAACGGGATCCAGTAGTTATTTACTAAGATACATTACATGTCTTACTGTCAGGAATCCTGACGTAAATTAATCTAAAAGACGTTTTTTTTTGGCTGAAGAAAGTACTTTTTGACACTTATTTTAATCCTCGGATATTTTTCATTTGGTGTTTTTGCTAGAAATTAAGAAACTGATGCTTTGTCACAATAGCTGATTTTTCAATCCTGTAATATTTAACAAGTTTTGTATTTTAATAATGAAGGCAGAAATAGCAAGCAAGATTTTTCAGTGCATCGAAAAATTTACGATTTTGATTTTTGACGGTTTTTGTAAAAAATGTTTAAATATGCTGTACAATAGTACTCAGTTCACACGGTGCCATATCTACATCATTAATTCTCAGTGTAAAACAAACTTTCAACATTTCAATGTTAGATATTTTAAAGGTTGTTTTTATAAATATTGACACTAATATAAAAATTGTTCCGTAGACAATATATTTGTGTTCTGAATTTCAGTATCTTATCTTCAAAGATAAAACAGGTAAAAGGTATAATTCTTACCTTAAACACCCTGTGTATATATAAATATAATTAATAATAATAACATATGTAGTAAACCAAAAGCTATAAGGTTATATATGGCCATCTTAAAAATATCCCATTGTGTCGAAGTTAAGTTGTTTACAATAGAAGAGGTTTTAGGGTCGTAAACAACGTGTCCGCTGCAGTTCGACCGACTGCTGTCGTTTCGTTCAGGGGGCTTTCACTAAATATCTAAATCTAAGCAAGAAATGTTTAGAAGACAATTTATTGCCAACCGGGAAGCGTAGTGCGAACCACACAAAGAGGGTATTTATTTGCGGTCAACTACTTTTATGATGGTCATATAACCTTATAGCTCTTGGGCTACTTTACAACTGGTTAATTTATTCCTGAAAAATTTACATTTTTTTCTAGCTTTCTGTCAACGTGTGATCAGAGTTAAATTTTGTTTAGTTGTTATAATTATACCTCTTTGTGAGCAGTACATATGAGTACATATACAGGATGTTATGGAGTTGAATGCAAAAAATGTAACGGGTAACAGAACTCATTATTTGCGTAAACTTTTCTATATAACATTTTGTTCAAAACTGAAATTTCTATCAGGTAATAAGATATTCCCTCATATGTCTCAATCTTAAATACAAGAAAATCTAATTTACTCCCCAAAGGGCTCATTTATTAACAACAAAATAAATACATGTTGACCAGTTGTACCGTGCGTTGTTAAAACATAAAATATCGGATGGAAATACCGAGAGTTTTTGCAAACTTAACACTCTACAAACGCTTTTACTTGAACAGTAACAATAAATGAAGAAATATGCGGATGCCTGCAGTACCGCATTTCACTCACTTACAAAAATTGCTAAAATGGCCAGTCATAGCCGGATTTTGACGAATTGTTTCAGCCACAGCACAGAATTTATGGGGGTCGTTTACATTAATTTCTCACAAAACAATCACAGAGGGTTAAGTCCGAAGAATAAGGAGGCTGGTACATTTCTACCGCTGCACTTGCTTTCAAAATGCGCATTTAACCACTGGCTAACATGAGTGACACTGCCAAAGTCAAAGCAATTATGGATTAGGCATTTCGTTTTAGATTTAGATAATATCAAGTGGTACAGGGTATTAGTATTTTGGTTGAGTAAAAATAATTTTCAGAAGTAATTTTCTCGTGATTAATCCTGTATACAGATTTTTCTAAGGCGTTTGATCGCATAAATCATAGAATTTTATTGTTTAAATTATAATCTTTCGGTTTCTCGACTGACTTGATTAATCTCTTCACATCATATCTACATGAAAGATATCAGTATGTGTATTATCAGGGCTTTTACTCTAGTAAGTTTCGTTAAACCTTGGGGGTACCGCAAGGGTCTGTGTTGGGTCATTTACTATTTAATATCTACATAGATGATGTTGGACAACAAATTGGTGTAGAGTGTGTATGCTGACGACCTCAAACTAATCTGCGAAGTTATAACAATAGATGACTGCGTTCCTCTTCAGAATAATCTAAACAGATTGTACAACTGGTCAGTCAGTAAGGAACTTCTTCTAAACAAACATAAATATTTTGTTAAATCCTATTTCAGAAACATAAATTTTTTAATCTACAATTACACAATTGATGATTCTATACTAGAACGACAAGAATACATCTGTGATCTTGGTGTCACCTTTGACAGAAAGTTAAAGTTTGACAAACATATTGACAATGTTTCAGCCTTGGTGTATAGATCTCTAGGTCTCGTCATCCGCAACTCGAGTGCTATACAAGACAAAAAAGTTTTGTCACTTTTATTTTTCACTTATTTTCGTTCACGCCTTGAATAATCATCGGTTGTGTAGAGTCCCATATATAATTGTCACATTTCTGCATTAGAAAAAGTTCAAAGCAGATTCTTGAAGTTCTTAAGTTTCCTAGACGATGGTGTGTATCCTCCTAGAGGTATTCCAAGCTATGTGTACCTCAAACGTTTTTAAAAAACTTACAAAGTTTATTACACCGCCGGAATATTGCCTGTCTTATGTTGTTGCACAACATCCTGCATTCGATAGTAGATTGTGAAGATATTCTGAACCTTTTGTACTGCAAAGTCTGCGAAACTAACTTAAGATTTAGTTCAGTCTTAGAGGCACCACGACCAAAAATCAATGGTACTAAAGCATTACCCCTCTATCAAATGATAAAAAATTGGTCTAAAGAGTTTAGACAGTACTTCCCTCGCAGTCGGAAACTTGACGACTGCATGCCTATTGTGTTTTTTTTCTCATTACATTTTTGTAGTGGGAATTTAAAAAAAAATTGCGATGACGTCATCAACATTTTTGCAAGGACACGTATATCAGTTGGGATAGATGTAGTGTAATACTAAGAATAAAATTAATATATTCTCAAATTTTCGGGAAAATGAATTGGGTCGTTTTGAATATTGATTTGTAATAATCAATAAAATAACGAAACAATTTACTCACGTATACGTATCAGAGGCAACTGAAAATCGTGTATGTATAAACTTTCTTAATTTAAGATGACAGGCGTAACAGCATACGTGAGAGTCAAACAGAGAAACTGTAAACGAAACGACCATCGGTTTTATTGCTTCGAAAACATTGGGTTTTATTTTAATTCTTGACGGTGAAATTCACAATTGGTTGATTATAAACATGTCTATTTCACATTCGCGGAACCAAGTGAACGCATAAAACAAATGCAGGTCTGTAATGTTAAAGTCGATGTAAATAAGCGTGCTACCCTTATGTTTCAACCGAGTTTTTCCTTTAACAAATTCTGTGTCTACCAAATTGGGTTGGTTGGGGTGTAATACTAATAATAAGTGTTGCCTTTAATTTAATCAATAAAATAAATTGACTTCATTAATTTTTTTGAACCACCTCTTAAGAAAATCTAAAAAATATGAATGGAATGATAAATCACAAGTACAAACTCATCATATTTTTTGCATTTTAGATAGGATTTATTCAGCAAAATTTAAGGGTGACGTCATCAATTTTTTTAGGAGGGATGAACAAATACATTTTGAACAAAAGTTTACCATGCTTATAATAACTTTAAAATATTCCCAAGATTTCAAAGCATTCGGTTTTGTAATTCCTGATTAAATCGATAAAATAAATTCACGCCTTCATTAATTTTTTTGAGTCACCCTGCATATGCAAATCCAAAAATATGATTGGAATGATAAATCACAAGTACAGACTCATCATATTTTGTACATTGTAGATACGATTTATTCGGCAAACTTTTGAGCTGACGTCATCAGTTTTTTGTAGAAGATAACCGAATATATTTTGACTAAAAATTTATTATGCTCTTTATAACCTTAAAACATCTGCAAGATTTCAAAGCATTCGGTTTTGTAGTTCCTGATTAAATCAATAAAATAAATTTACGCATTCATTAATTTTTTTGAGTCACCCTGTATATGCAAATCGAAAAAATTTGAATGGAATGATAAATCACAAGAAGAGACTCACCATATTTTGTACATTTTAGATAGGATTTATTCAGCAAAATTTTGTGGTGACGTCATAAATTTTTTAGGGGGGACGACCAAATACGTTTTGATCAAAAATTTACCATGCTTATGATAATTTTAAAACATCTTCAAGATTTCGAAGCATTCGGTTTTGTAGTTCCTGAGTAAATCAGTAAAATAAATTTACGCTTTCATTTATTTTCTTGAATCACCCTGTATATGCAAATCCAAAAAATATGAATGGAGTGATAGATCACAAGTACAGACTGATCATATTTTGTACATTTTAGATATGATTTATTCGGCAAATTTTCGAGCTGACGTCATCAAGTTTTTGGAGGGGATAAGCAAATATATTTTGACTAAAGATTTATTATGCTCTTTATAGCCTTAAAACATCTGCAACATTTCAAAGCATTCTGGTTAGCAGATTAAAAATTAAATTGCAAAATGTTGTTTTATAATTTTGATTTTTTTTCCAAAAATCTGGACGTTTCGGGTGAAAAGTCGATTCAGAGTTGTAAACTACATGTGTAGGACTATGTTATTTTATACAATTGAAAACCCATGTACTATGTACAATTTTGAAGTGACGTCATCGCATTAGTGGTGGGGATGATTAGACAAATTTTGGTTAGCGTTTTACCATCTACATGATATTCTTAATATAAGTGCAAAATTTCACAACAATCGGTCGAGTACTTTCGGAGATTATCTGTCTAATAAAAATCCGGGACAACAGACGGACAGACGGACGGACAGACAGACGGAAATGGGAGACCTATTTCTTCGTCTTCTAGGGGTCATGAAAGATCGAGAAAACGTAAAAGTAGAGAGTCGGCCGACGGACTCGATTACAATACTTCCTTTGCTTACGCTCGGGAAGTAAAAAGGTGGATATCTTCAATTGCACAACTCGTGATATAAAAATCTGTTACAAATTATAATGCATTATACATTTCTTGGTAGGTACTATCCTGCACTCATTTTCATACATGTGTCTCTCCTTTTTCTTTTTTTTTTGTTTCTTTTTTCATATGTATGTCTTTCATTAAAGGGGCCCTAGCTTGTTGAAAGACTATTAATAATAATATTATTCTTAGTATTAATAAAAATAATAGTGTTATTCTAAAAAGTTTCTGGCAATTGTAGAAATAATGAACTCCTTCATTTTACCAAAATATCTCACAAACTCAATCTCTTTTGAAAAACTTCATACAATTATCTATTGTGGAGCTTTAACTTGTATTCAAATTAACACATATAAAGATAACATAATAAATACAAACACCAATCATATACCCTTCACCCCTCATTGGGAAACACGGTTTAATTATAAAATTAATAACATTAGAAAACAACTAGGTCAAATAACACAGTACCTTAGAGGAGTTAAAACACCACCTGTCATGACATGTATGCATTCGATACTGACCAACAATAATTTTCATCAAACTGATTACGATGAGTACAACACAACACTATCCCAAGTTAAAGATACCCTATCACAAAAGCTTTCCTTATATAGCAAAAGACTTATAAGATACAAACAATCACATCTCAGAAAAATTCATAACACTAAATTTTTGAACAACGAAAAACTATTCTATCAATATTTAACTAATTGAAGCAAAACTCAATTATCCGGTGAAGTTCATAGGATGTAACAACATTTTGGTCAAAACTTTGATCTCAAGAATTTGAATTTAACCAAACTGCCAAATGGATTCCTCATATATCCCATAAACTATCCACAATTACACCAATGAATGATCATCAGATAACACTTGCCGAATTAATAAACACCATCAATAAGACACACAACTGGAAATCACCAGGACCAGACAAAATCGATAATTTTTTGATAAAAAAAATTAAATTGTATACGTATTCATTTACTACATCACTTAAATCAGTTCCTTCTTGACCCATCCTCCTTTCCAACATTCTTATGTCATGGTGTAACATACCTAAAACCTAAAGATAGTATCACATGTTTACCGACAATCTATAAAATATTAACCTCATGCATTATAGAAAAAATCTATCAACACTGTTTTAACTCTGACATCATTAATGAAGAACAGAAAGGATGTATTAAAGGATCCTTTGGTTGCAAAGAGCAATTAATCATAGATTCCATCATCTGTGAACAAGCTAGAAAAGAAAACCGAAACATATATACTGCTTTTATTGATTATAAGAAAGCTTACGGTTCTGTCCCTCATTCCTGGCTATGCAAAATTCTGGAATTACACAAAATTGATACTAAAATCTGCACTTTTCTTAAATGTTCCATGGAATTTTTGAAGACCACCCTCCAAATAACCTTAAATGAACAAACAATTTAGTCAGATCCAATAATGATCCGAAGAGGAATTTTTCAAGGCGATTCTCTTAGCCCGTTATGGTTCTGCTTAGCAATGAATCCCCTCTCCGATATCCTGAACAGCTGCAATTATGGGTTCAATATAAGAATTAACAAACAAAGAGAAAACAGAATAAGTCACTTGCTGTATATGGATGACATAAAAATATATGCAAGTACACAAAATCAGTTAACAAACCTATTAAATCTGACTGAACAATTTTCCGGTGATATTGGTATGTCTTTTGGTATTGAGAAATGTAAGACCCAAGCAATCAGAAAAGGCGTCCAACACCAAGTACCACATATAACCCAGAATAACGAAATGATACATACAAATATCTGGGTTTCTGTCAATTCTCCCACATCAATCATACCAAAACGAAAACACAGTTGAAAGATCAATACCTAGTGAGATTAAATTTAATATTGAAGACACAGTTAAATGGAAAAAATTTAATGAAAGCAGTAAATACATTCTGCGTTCCACTGCGAACATATTCTTTTGGAGTCATTAAATGGTCCAAGACTGATCTTGAAAATTTAAACATCGCAACAAAGAAAATCTTCACACAGTATAGAAGGCATTATCCAAAATCGTCCATTGAAAGATTCTCATTACCAAGACAGAATGGAGGAAGGGGTTTCCAGAACCTAGAAAACTTATATCAGAGACAAATCTCAGATTTGAAGAAGTATTTCTTGAAACGAGCGGAAAGAAATGAAATGTTTCGCACCATCACAAGAGCAGATTTGAACCACACACCCTTAAATCTGTCGAACAGCGAAGAAATCCACACCCCCCACACAATAGACAAAATAATAAGTGGGCTAAAACAAAAACAACTACATGGAAAATTCTAGAAAGACTTAGAAAAAACTCATATCAACAAGAAGATGTCATTGATTTGGTTAAAAAATCAAGTTTGTATGCCGAAACAGAAGGATTTGTGTTTGCTATTCAAGACCAAGTAATTAATGCCAAGAATTACAGAAAATACATCATCAGAGATCCGAGCATAAGAAACGACTGCTGTCGCCTCTGCAAAGCAAAACCTGAAACGATCCAGCACATAATCTCTTCCTGCAGCATCCTAGAACAAACTGACTACAAAGCTAGACACGACAACGCCGCCAAAATCATCCACAAAGAATTAGCAACACTTATGAACTTAATCGAAGATACGACACCCTATTACACTTACATTCCATCTCTGTTCCTTGAAAATAACAAATACAAATTATACTGGGATCACACAATACCTACAGACTTAAACATTACAGCTAACAAACCAGACATCATACTTATCAAAAAACACACGAACGAAGCCATTCTCATTGACATTGCTATTCCTAACACAAACAACATTATTCAAATACCAAGATTTCAAAATATCTACAATTATCGATAGAAATGAAATCCATGTTGAAAAAAATTCAATTCTACCCTTAGTTATATCTAATGTAGGTGTAGTCCCAAATAGCTTAGTTGAGAATTTAAAGACTTTGCATTTGAATGATTCAATAATTGTCAAAATTCAAAAAGCCGTTTTGTTAGGAACATGCCATATTGTTCGTAAGTTTCTCGAACAGTCTGATCATGTCAGTCAGATTAGATTAGCACCAGTAGGTCAGAGTAGTGTAGGTCACTTTTCAAGTGATGCGCGGATAAATGATCGGTAGTTACGCTAGACTTTTGGGGATGGGGTGAGATTAGGGAATAATAGCAGACTAATTTGTATGCTGTAATTCTAGAATCTCGAAAATTGTTTTGTTGATCTAATCAAGGCATATCATTACTTGGTCTTAGTACCCGTAATGATAGAAGTCTTGCCTGAATGGCGGTCATTTCCGGGTCAGTAGTGGGTCTTATAATAATAATAATAGGGCTTGCAAATGAATCCACGAGTGCGTTAGCACGAGTAAGATTCACAAGCACAATTGAATGAGTGAAACCAGTTGGAAAAATAGTCTACATAACTTGGACTACGACTGATAATCGGTAAACTATTCAAAGAGCCTTGAACCAACACTTTTTTTATTCAGACTGACTCAAAACATATTCAAAATAATTTTAGACATGATTCGATTTCCATGTCAACAAATGCGAGTTCGGAAAATTAAAAAAAATAATATTTAATAAATATATGTTTTGTTGTTAATTTTGAAAATGTTTATTTGTTAAAAATCTTCGCTGAACCACTAGTGATATATCCGATGATATTTCCACTTGTGGAATATTCGGTAGAATTCGTTGAAACCATAGTAACAGAGGTGTAAACTCGTATTTCTATTGGTCTATTTTTTTACAAATGACAGGCAAATGGAATAGTCATCTTAAATTTAATTGACTGGTCAGATTAATTCAATAATAGCTGAATATGTAGGTACCATTAAAAACTAATTTTAATTATCAGTTTCCCCAATCGTTTGATATGCGTACCAGGACACTTATATTGGGTGAAAAGAGCACTCACATAATGTATAAAAGAACTAATAAAATGGCTGACTATCTAGCATTTAGTTCTCTAAGAAAAAAATATAAAGATGCTATTAAATCATGTAGACAGCGATATGTACTAAAGGTAGAACAAAAAAATTACAACAGATTGTAAATATTGTTGGAAATTTGTTAATTCCAATAGATCTAATAGAAATAATATTCCCAATAAAATGTTTCACAGTGATATAAGAGCGAACACTGTCCAGTCTATAGTAAATTTATTTGCCTCATTTTTTCAAACAGTATATTCAACAGATCACAATAGTTGCGATTTTTTATCCAACTCCTTAAATAGTGTTATTGATGTAAACTCTGTCACTATCTCCGAAAAAATTACACTTAATAAGTTGAAATCATTAAAAAGTTCTTGAGGTATAAGTCTTGACGGTATACCAGTGATTTTTTTGAAAGAATGTACTGAAAATATGTGTTTTCCGTTGAGTACTTAAGCCTATTCACAAAAAAGGATCTAAGTGTGAGGTTTCAAATTATTGAAGTGTTTCGCTGGCATCACCTGTGGCCAAAGTTTTAGATTCTATAATTGCAGATATTATTTCTTTTAATGCCCGAAAAATAATAGCTGAAGAACAACATGGTTTCATAAAGAGCCGTTCAACCATGACAAATCTTTTTGTGTTTGCTGATTATGTGTTAAACAGCTTGGAAAGTGGTTTTCACATAAAAAGATTAGGTACTGTTGAAATTATATTGCCTAGGTATTGATAATCTTCTAGCATTGTTAGAATCATACCTGAGTGGTAGAAAACAATTCGTAGAAATTGACGGAATTAAATCAAACGCAATTCACGTTCCATAGGGTATGCCCCAAGGCTCCCATCTGGGCCCAATTTTGTTCATTAGATATATTAATGATGTAGTAAATGTTAAAGAATTGTAAAGTCGTACTTTTCGCTCCTTGGTTTTATCTTAAGATCGTGCACTGAATTTAAGAATATCCGGACGTCGGTAACACTTTACAATTCTTTAGTTTGTTCAAATTTAGAGTATTGTACCGTCATCTGGTCTCGATTCAATAATATACAGAAAAATTTTTTTAAGTTTTTATGTTTTAAATTTAATATTTTTTATTCTAGTGACAATTATGAAAATACCTTAACTTATTTCGGTTTATCCCTGCTGGAGACTCGCAGATGTAGGTTTGATTGTCTATTTATTTTGTAAAATAGAAAAACAGTTTTTTTTGCCTCTTGTGAACTCAATCCGGGGACATACACTGTGTATTTAAGTAGAATTTCATTTAAAAATGTAGTAACTGAAGTTATTTATTCGCGTATAATTAATACGTGCACACGTTGACGGCAAAGGTAAATCAGTCTTTGAAGTCGTTACGGTTCAAGTGGTAATTCATCGAAATTTGTTTGAAATTTCAATAATGTTTGTAGTTTGTTGTACATATATTGTTAATTTCAGTGACTTATAATCACCGTTATGCAGTTATAAGACTTCAGTGTTATTACAATAATCGAATATTGTAAAATAATTTAATGAAATCGCTTCTACATTTCTACAGTTTGGAATTACTGTATATGTTAGGGAGCAGGGATTTACCCTTTAGGTTAATACTCTTCTTAACAGACTTGTAATAACGTATAAATGAATCTCATAAATTTTAAGAGACAAGTTAATTAGGTAAGGTTGCAACCGCGTTTTTAACTGGAACGACAGTAAAAGTTGAAATTGATAATTAGAAAACGCAGCGAAATAATAATTGTTTGTATTGTTCTGGATGTATTTTTGTTACAAATGCTTGTAGTTGAAAGTTGATTAATTGGTTATTTTGTTGCTTTTGAGTAAATTGTTGAGAAAATAAGTTTGTTTTCAATTAACCTAAGGACAAACTTTATAAAATTTAGTCGACTGACAGTTGTCGTTTATTCAATTAATTTGTTTGCCGTAAACGGTAAACAACACCCCTCTTTCAAAACAGAAACTGTTCATAATAGAAGTTGAACTACTCGAGTAAAATTGATATCGTTTAAATTGCCTTGATTGTCGTTGCGTACATTCCAGCAGCAAACGTTTTGCGAGCAGATATTTCCTATTGACATCCTTTTTTGCCAGGGAGTTGCTCCCATTGACCGTAATATCGATCTGCGGCTGCAGAGACACAAGTTGTTTACTCTTGTCGTCTTCAAAGCGTCACATGTCAATTAAGTAGAAAGGTGGAGAACCCACTTGTGGTAGAAACGACTACCAATGGAGTATTCCTGTAGGCCTTAAATTCGAAGCGCAACTCCTGCTAATGCGATTCAGAAAAGTTTCGAAGTCGGTGGCGCTAATATGAGTCTGGCATACTTAATTCACTGTGAACAGATACTAAACTTGGTCGAGTTTCTGTGAGTCGATTACTTGTTGTTTTGATAGGGGCACGCACTGATAACAGTTTTGTAAAAACCGTTAATTTAGGTGAAATACGTTACCAGTTATACTTATATAAGTTTTTTCTTGTTGCAGGATTTAGCGGAAAGAGACCGCCAAACCCACAAAGTAATCAAAACATGGACGTTACTACAAAGATGTTCGACTCTAACTTGTTATCACAAAAGTCACGTGACACAATACACCTTCAAGCTCACATTTAGAAAGCTATCTGTAGCATATGTACGAAAATCAAGCGATAACGATGTGGAGCAAGCAACAGCAGGAATGGCTTTCAGATGGTTTCCACAGCAGCACAAAGGATCGAAAGCTATTTGGCACGCACGTGAAATACTGGACTAATTAAAGTCCTCTTCATCGAGATGGTGGTATGTTAATTTATGAAATTCTTAGTTGAAAGGTTTAATATTGCATCTGTATTATTGTTAGAAAAATATTTGCAAATGTCATACATTTAATTGAAATCGTTGGTGTCATTATTAATTTATGTTTGCAAACGGTATCCTCGGATATCAATAAGTAATCTGCTCAGTTCGTTTAATGAACGTTGATCGAAAAGCCGTTTATAAATATTTGATAAATATGTATAACGTAACTAATTAAGGCAAGAGTTTTTACATTCAAACGTCGAAAAAAGTAGATGAGAATAACTTTGTTGTAAATAAAGCTCGGAATTATATGCAGAAAAAACATGTAAATATGCGCAAATATGCAAAAAAAAAATTACTTACTGCTTTGCCGCAAGGTTTGCAAAAAACACCATCTCCATCTAGAACTAACTCTGTCGTCAAGTTCGTAAACGAATGATGAATGAATTTGGAAACCGAAGAATGAAATACTTACAAATCCATGCTAGGTTTTCCATCTCTTCCAACCCCTCGTTAAATACATTTACAGAACTATCTATATTTACAAGATTCGGCTTAGAGGCCGTTAAGTAAAGAATTTCAGTAATACGCCCAGTTGGGGTGTCCATAAATGAAGTCTTGGAAAAACCCGTCCGCATTATTAGAAAAGGTCGCTACTTATTGCAGTTTGCATATTATCCGAGCCTTAGTTATTAATTATGAAATCATAGCCACTTTGAGAAGAAAAATGGAAATAGTGGACTTTCATTTCAGATTGAAAGTTCGTGAAGTTTTTACACTCACTATACAGGCTTGTGTAAAGCTACGTGTTTCTGAGCTTTATAAATTTTTTGTGTGAATGTAGAATTTTAATTTAATATTAAATGTGACTCCACATTCCCAAGTAAAATTTACTCAGTTCATAAATTTATTTTCCACGTGAAATATAACTAACTCAGGTTCATATTTTTTGTAAATGAAATTGCCTTACATTTGCTTACATTTAAAGTCACATTAAAAATATTCACAGTATATATCTTTAAAAATAAATAATTTTAGATAATTTGTAGATAATATATTTAATTTGCAATATTAATTAAAGCAATCAGTTACGTCATTTTTGCTAAGAAAAAAATCAGAGTCAATATGACTTCCCTGTGAAATTCTTAATGTAGCGTGAATTTCATCTAAAATATAAGCACTGATGTGAATAAACTGTGTTCTGCCTCTGATGTAATCAGTAAGCCGACATCAAAGGTATTATTAAATTCCGTCTCTATAAAACTCAGTAACAGATCCATATTAATTTTATGGAAGGCTGTACAAAAATAATAAGCGTAGGTATATCGATTTGGCCTTGTTATATACAGTTTTTTTAAATAATTGATATCAATCAAGATGTTTGTTAAAGTACTGCGCTTTCTCATGCTTTGAAACGAAGGTTTGGTATGTTTTAAAAGAGTCGTGTGAAATTATGGATTTTACTCTTTAATGATGTGCGCATATTGTACATATACTTTTTAGAATTTATGAACTATCTAATTGTTAAAAAATATGCACCAAAATGTAGTGTTGTTTTCTATTGGTAATATATTTTTAGTTTTTTGAATTGTTTGTACAGGATATGCCCCCAAAAAAAATTATGGAGAATATTATTTTCTTTGTTAAAATAAGAACAGCTTTGAGGGTATCATCAACCCGACAACTCGCTAATCGATTTTTTTTGCCCAACCCCAAAATTTTGATGACTTCGCCTTAAAAGCTTGTTAAGTAATTCTGTTTAAATTGTGCAAAATAATATGCGTTTTTTGATCCACCCATCTTTTTTAGAATACTTTTAGAAGACATTTATTTCATTTTTCCAACATTCTGGGAACACAGTGTACGTATTAAATTAATATAACAGTCTTTATTAAAATGTTAATGGCATTGTCAAAAGTTTAGGTCGTTAAAAAATGAATAGAGGAGACATTTTTAGGTCCCAAAATTGACGAATTAGGTTATAAAAATCTTAGCTTAGGTTAAAACCTGGAGGAAAAAATATTTGCTCAACGAAAAAGCACACATCAAACAATATATATATTAAAAAAAAACATTAAACAAAACAGTATAGAAACAAATATTTTGTATAACAAACAAAAAAATGATTAAATAAACAAACGATCTATAGTTACATCCACTAATTCTAAGTTATCGCAAAAAAATGGCGATCAAATTAAAGCAAGCAAACACTTTCAAATTAGTACCAGTTTTGATGATGTATGAAGCACCATCTGATACAAACCATTTAACTTTTGTGTGTTCAGTTCCTTTTGGCCACAATAAAGCTATAAATTAACAATTAAATAAATTATAATAATTTCATTGCTTAAAATTATCAATGGTACACCCAATGATTCGTTTATAAATCTCGAGATTGTGTTGCTATTAGTTTTATCAAGCTGTTTCAAAGCTAGTAGGAAAGGACGGCCAGCTTCTTCAGAAGATAACTTTCCAATTACTAAATGGGCTATGTATCTTAATAATCTGTTCGTCGTTTCATCGACGCTAATCCATATATCATTATTGCCAATAGAATTTCTAATTTGTTCAATTACCTGTAAATTATAAAATTTATGTTAAAAAGTTTTTAAATAAAAATTCTAGTGCTCACCATATCCTAATCTTTTCGTAAATAAGTTTTTCTCAGAGTGCTTTCTGAGTGTAAATGCCTTGCTGTATATTTATGTATACAATTTTTAAACTCAGGACAACTAACTTTGTTCCATGGAATATTTGCTGCGGCAAATGTCCTACATAAGTCGGTGCAAAATTGCGTAAAATCATTGTCGCAACAAATGTTTAATAAAGTCTGTTTACTGGATTTATTCTCGTTCGTTTTATGTGCATCGCCAATGCAGTGTTGTTCAAAGTGTGATTTTTTTTCGCACTTAAACTAGGAAACAAAAATGTGAACATAATTCAGGCTTCAGTATTTTAAATGTATTCTTAGAACTTTTACACACACTTTGCAGAATAACTCATTGTGTTTGGTTGAAGAGGGAAATTGAAAATTTGGTCCAAATTATTCCCTAACCATAAATTGATTTTATCTTTCATGGATGATTTTACCTTAGGCATTTTGAGGGTTCTTTACTGTATGCACAAAAATCAAAACCGGCCCCAGCACACTCACTAATACGCAAAGACACTCAGTATCACTAACAATAAACTTATAAAATAAAATGCTTTTTCAGAGATTCACCTCCTTCCGGCTATAATCTAAATGTCAGTTGGCAACACCAACCCGTACCACTAAACTCAAGGACGTTGTTTACAACCCATTTTTAAACAATCTGCCAGCCAAAACAATGAATTCACGGAAAATCCCTATTGTGCAAGCACGTCCGCTTCGTTGGTCGTGGAATCCTATTTTAAGTCTTTTAAAATTTACAGTTAGGTCGTTTAATTAACACTTTACCTCTCTAACGGTAAATTAGGCATTTTAGGTAAAAATAAATGGGCGTTAAATAAACAGAATTTTTTTAAATTCGGATAAATATATAAATTTCACTGCAATGCCTGAAGTAGATATAAAAACGCAAAAAACCTAAGATCCGAAGCCTACAAATGATCTAAGAAACTAGACTTGTTAGTGATTTCGGAACATCAACAAATTTATGATATCTCAAAAACTAACTGAGATTATTAAAACATGTTTCGACATGAGGAATTACTGTTATTTTATTACTATGCCTTTAGTTTTCGCTGTTATTTGTAAAAGCTCTAATTTTTGTAATATTTCAGAAAGACCCTTCTAGTATCCTCGATAATTTGTAGAACACATTAACGTGACTGTAGTCTTCTAAGAAAAATGTTTTACAACTCTTTAACAAAAAATACACTTTAACATGCATGATGAATTGATTATGCGTCAGGGGCAAGAGATCATCATTTAAATAATTTTAGATCCGTTCTTTTCTGATAATAATTAATGAGATAATCGAATTCAAAATCACTGTAAATTTAAAGTTAAAAAATCCACCAGAGTCATCTTTGCCTATCTTGAAGACTGTGACTTTGGATATTGGACTCTAAAGTTCTTAACGTTAGAAGTCAAAAACTTTGTAACTGTAAAAAAACATTGATTTCTACTACAAAATACGAAAAATTATTATGATTCAATGAAAACATATACGCAAGTGCGATATAAACACGCTTTGTTTGTGGTACACGTGATATGCTTCCTGCAAATTTGAAATGTGTTTGTAAAAAAAGGGAGCTGAATATTACACGAAGTTATTATTTTTTCTATTGTTTTGTGTTTTTATTATATCTGTTTTATTACATTTCTTTTACATCTATTTACTATGTTAATTTTTCAGCAGTTTTGTTCGACTTCCTGTCTTTTTAATTTGTTTTACACTGTAATTGACACATAGTGAATTTGCAAGAATGAACAATAATAAATATACGCCTAGATGATGATAAATAACATTATATTTGAATTATGATAGTTTTAAATTTTATTATAAATTGTATTCGATAAATGATAAATGAAACGCTCGCGCTAATTATTCTACGGTTTTACGGTCACAATATGTTATTATTAAATTGAATGAATTGAAGAAATAATTGTAATTATCTATTTAGTTTTTAAACGATTTAAATTGTAATGAATAAATTCAAAAATTTCTGACGGCAGCTGTCACAGTTGTTACGTTATGCGTATGTTTAAATGAAAATTTTATTTTTGCCACACACATTGATAAATTATTTAAAAATGTTTTTTTTCTCATACAATAGAACTAATAAACGCATTATTCTTGATAAAGATATTGTTACGAAAGAAACCCATACGCCGCCCCCGTATGGCGATGATGGGTGACTCATCGTCGGTGACGACGGACGGGCGGCGTTCACTAAAGAAAAAACTGGAAGCGGAAGTCGCGATGGGTATTCGAGAGAAACCTCGATCATGAAACATCTACAAGTTAAGTATGGGTTTAAATAGAGACCACCTTCCGGAACAATTATTATTCAGTCGAGTCGAGTCGAGTCTAGTGAATGTTGAAAGTAGTCAAGTCAAGTTGCGCTCGAATTATTAGTCTGTAATTAGTCGTGTAAATTCAAGTTACTAAGAAATAAATTGTAGTGGAAATAAGGCAATAAGTTTGACATGATATCTTCAAAGTGTTAAACCGACGTTCACTGACAGCGATAAATTAGAATTATAAAAGTATTTAATTCATTTCTTAGTGTACTACCTTAATCAAGGTTAATTCACTTCCCCATTTTGGTTTTCGGAAAGTTACCAGACCTGACATAACAGCGCTGGGTTAAAGCTTTCCAAGTTCAATTTATTCTTTCCCTTACAGCAAGAATTTTTCTACACAAATTTATGTAAACCTGCTGGGAATGGTTGTCCTAGTCTGCATCTTTGCTGCAGAAGGATCAAGTGAACAGACGTATAATGTTACTGTGCCTTTACGAAACAAGAACTGCTCCCGTGTTGGAGAATTTAAAACTATGCGTTGCGATTTAGTTTCAACTTTTCCATACAATCTCGCCAAATATTATTCTATAAAGTTTGAATTTTTCATGCACTCGTAAGATTACTGTGCGTGGAATTATTTTTTTACTGTAAGCTATATTGATTAAGCATTTGCTACTTTACTTAGCTAAAGAGGATTATTTCTTTTAAATCGAAACAAGTGATTTTCTGAGAGGATTTCTAAGCATTATTTATTTTTCTGAATGACTTTCGAGTACACGAAATCGTATTATGAGTGGAAGCTTCGAATAAGTAAGTATTAAGTAATTTATTAATTATCTCTGTTTTAAAGCTTAGACACCAAAGCGGTTAATTAATTTAAGAGTAATTCACGATAATGTAACGTTTGTGCAGAGTTCATATTTTTTAATTCTTTTTAATATTTACCTAGTTTTGATGGAGGTTCTAATTAGACATTACATTTTTACAAAAAATGATTTATGGATACCTAATAATTATGACGTGAACTGGCGATCAATCTCAGTAATATTCAACCAAAAGCTCCAAGCATCGAATTACATGTACAAGACAGTCAATGGAGACTTTAGAAACTTTGAATTGTTCTCCTTGAACAGACAGATGTTGGACATTATTGACATTTTAAGGTTCTCTTTCATTAAACTGAACTGAAAGACAAACTACAAAATGTTTTTTAACATTTAAATTTTTTCTGTTAAGTGTTTAAAAAACGTCAGTTCTATTTACAGAATTAGATTTTACAAAGTCTTACGAATTACGTAGTATTAATTATGACTGATCAAGTGACTACATTTCTTATTACTTTTAAAAGTGTAGCAAATTATGTGAAACGGAAATAGAAAAGAAGGGCTTAATTAATGATAAGACAGGGATAGTATCGGACTAATTTTTCCAGCGTAAGCTTGGCGGTGGCGTTACTTTTGTTAGAGGAAATTTACTTTGTTCAGGATTTGAGGTTAAATCAAGAAGGGAGTCCTGGTATTTTATTCAATTAAGTGAGTTTTGTGCTGGAAAAAGGAAAAAGTGTTTTTGTCATTGCACCTTGTTCAGAAAAAATAAAATTAATAAATTGTACTTTGCGTGAAACAAATTTTATTAATACGTAATATTTCATACTGAAGAAAGGTGAGTCAAGGAACAAATCGTTATTTGAATTCAAGTCAGGAGATTTGACTTCAATATTTATTCAGTGCGGAGCTATATCATAATGATGTTGACATCTATGAAGATTTGTTTAAACATAAAAGATCAATTAACATTCAATGATTGATCTTTTTGCAAGCAACACAGCAAACTGGTTTCAAAATCGTTAGTTGCATGACAGGATTTAGGCTTACATTCAACGGATACAAATAGTTTGTTTCAGTTGCCACAATTAGGGTCATGTGGGTAATACTACCATAAGTATTCACCAGATGCTTCCACTAATTCTAATACAGGCCTTGCAAGCCTTTACCACAATGATCGTTGACAGCAAAGCTCTACTACGCCTGAATATTATTATGTTTTGTAGCATTTCTATTGTGTTGGTCAACATAATTTTTGTTACGAGTAGTTGAATTAGTATTACCAAGCTAAAAGTTCCAACACTGAAATGTGGGAATTTATGTGGCCATTTTTTAAAACATATTAACGGTGCAAAAACATGCTGCACATTTAAAAGGAGATTTAATAAAAGCTGACACATTATGGTGAAGACGAGGCGTGTAAATAAAATGAATGATAAATCGCAAAAATTCAAGTTTGGTCAAGAGTGTCAACAAAATGGAGACAAATGTTCTGTATGTACGCAAAACCTCCCTGAAGTGTAAATAATAGTCACAGCACGACTAGTTGAATCTCTCCTAATTGTTTTCTTCTGATCATTAATTTTTTCAAGTTGTATGAAGCTTTCTATTAAAGCCATAGATCGCTCCCACGATATAGCGTAGCGAAACGAATGTTTTTTAAGCAACAGTTTTATAAAATACTAGCTGACCCTGTGAACTTCGTTTCACCTACAATTTAATTTTGAATCTGCAAAACCGAATGCGTTGAAATCTTGCAGATGTTTTAAACATATGATAAGCATAATAAATTTTTATTCAAAATATATTTACTTATTCCCTCCAAAAAATTGATGGCGTCAGCCCAAAATTTTGCCAAATGAATCCTATCTAAAATGTCCAAAATAGGATGAGACTATACTTGTGATTTATCATTACATTCATATTTTTTAGGTTTGCTTATAGGGGGTGTCTCAAAAAAATTAATTACTGAGTCAATTTATTTTATTGATTGAATCAAGAATTGCAAAACTGAATTTTGAAATATTGCAGACGTTTTGAAGTTACTGTTTGACATGGTAGGTTTTTAATCAAAATATATCTGTTTATCAAGCCCAAAAACTTGATGACATCATCTCAAGATTTTGCCGAATAAATAATATCTAAAATGTGCAAAATATCATCAGTATATTTTCGTAATTTATCATTTCATTCATATTTTTTACATTTGCTTTTACAGTGACTCAAAAAAATGTATGGATCAGTCAATTTATTTTAGAGAATAACTCAAGTTGCCGAAATGAATACTTTGAGATCTTGCAGACGTTTTAAAATTATTGTAAGCATGGTAAATTGTTAAGAATAGTTATTTACTCCCCCCAAAAAATTGATGGAACGGCTTACTCGATTTTCGCAGATAATTTTGGGAATACAATACAGTTATTTTTAGTATTACACTGCACCAATCGAAGGTGGTATACGTGTTGATCGTAAATGTTGATTAGGTCATCACAAAATTGTGTGAAGAAAAGACTCAACTTGAAAATGCTGAATATGTTTCATTATACTTTTGGTGCGAAGGAAGTTCTGTCGAAACAACGGTCGATCAATTTTTTGACAATGGTTGATATAAATAAAACTCAGTAGATGCTCATACTCGAAATACGAAGTATCTACTCGAATATCAAATCAAAATATTTCTACTTTTTCTATATAATGCTAATACTTCAGTACGTAACAAATGATGCTCAAGTAGCATCTCGATATAACAAAAAAGGAAAACAGTGACAGTGTTCATCACTCAAAACTCGAGTCACCAAAATATAAGTTAGTATGGGGTAGACACCTTGAGATGGGAATCTCTCTGTTAGAAAAAACGCACTGCACAATTTATGCATAAATAAAAGTCAATTACCTGAAAAACTTTCGATATTCCCGCTCCTAATGTGTTTTTCAAACTGAATGCACCTTTTGACGACGTTCCACGTTCATGAAAGTATCCATGTTTAGTCAAAATTCACTCGTACAACGATCCTGCTCGTGTTCTAAGCTGCTTTACAGACAGCTCAGTCATTTGTCACGCCGATGCTCATTTTTAGATTAAATGCTCACAAAACGCATACGTAGATGTTCAATTTGTGTCCGGGGAGATGCAATGTTTTCAAGTAGGTACTCAGTACATAGAGTAGATGCTCAGGTATATAAGAGTAATAATGAAGTAGGTACTTCGTACTTCGAATATGAGTATCTACTCAGTTTTATTCATACCCCCCAATGTCTCGCTTCAATGTTTGATTATGTTGATTATGAGCACAACGCTGATCAACTTCCATATCCGAATTACCCATGAAATAATTCATTGCGGATTGACTTCGTGGACCTATGTCAACTTGTCGTCTTCTCGACATTGTAATGAACTTCATAAAACGACACAGAATTATTTTCACAGTCAATCAAATCTGTAAATTTTGTCTTGAGAATTTTAAAATATTGAAAACTTCAAATTAAATCCTCGAATAACGGTAAAGTTTGAGGTTTTGTCGAAACCAACAAAGTGACTATAGGTAAATAGAATGGCAGATCAAAATTAATAAGACACTTTCGCAATGTGTAACTAAATTCACTTTAATCAAGACTTTTCTTAAAATAAACGACGTTTTTTTTACGAAAAAACAAAGAACGACTTGAAATGCAATATACTTTTCACAATCGCACGGAAGAATTAGTTTTGTATGACACGTCAGTTAGACGACAGGTCCGTCAGGAACGCCAACTATTCAAATTAATTCGAAGTGGCGATTCCCATGCAAAATTTTTAGAATTTTTTTATCTTTTAGCTGAAAGTTTGGTCTTGAAATATTTATGGAAATTCAGAGAAGGTTTCAACGGTGAGAAACAAAAATACTAAAAACAGAAATTCTATTTTCCAATACAACATGTTCTGAACTGTGAAACATTTGATGTCTTTTGTCTTTTTAGAAATAAAAGATTGTCACTTGGTTGTCAAGAAGAAAAGTGCTGTTTTTAGGGTTTTACCGGCAATTATTCGAATTTTTCTCACCTTTTAAACCTTCCCTAGACCTCCACGGACATTTCAAAACCAAGAAAAGATAAATCCCTTCAGCCGTTCTCGAGTTTTAGCGAGACTAACGAACAGCAATTGATTTTTATATATATAGATAACTGATAAAACTATTTTTAAGTCAATAGTTTAAATATTTTTATGTTCAACTACGGAATCGGTAGATGTTATTTAATTAATTTTATTTCTAGTTGAGACAAATAATGTATTTTAACGAGCCTTGTTTCATGTATGTATAAGAAAACTGTGAATCCGAATTAGCTTAGACAAACTGAACTACGTGTATTAGATGGGAGTATTATTTGCAAATCAGTCGGGAACCTGAGAGATATTTTCTAACAAGGCGGAAATCCTGTATCGCAAACTTAGGGAGTGTAAATGGAGATGGGTAGAGACGATATTAGGGAGGTAATAAAATCTCATTACCGCTCATTCTCGAGATATTTACTGTAATAAATAATTATTTTTCCTAAATAAAATTTATTTTCTTTACTCAAAACCAAAAATTATTAGATACCTATATTTTATATTTAATGGTTATGCCATTTCACGTTATTTGAATTTTAAATATTTAAAATAAATAAAACTAAAGAAAAAATAAGTGTTAATAACCCATTTACTTAAATGATGCTCCTTTGTAAAGTAACGATAAACAAATTTCAATCTAATTAGTGCCTTGTGTAATTAAATTATGTTTTTCGTTTTCTTGTGTGATCAATTTTAGACCATTTTTCAATTAATTTGTTTTTTCCAGTTGAACACCGAGTGGGCCCAAGTAGAAGTAATCGACTTGATCAACGATGGATCGGGTCTAGCTTTCGGCATAATAGGAGGCCGGAGCACTGGTGTCGTTGTCAAAACCATTCTACCTGGTGGTGTAGCCGATCGGGTGAGTTTATACGAAGTAATTAATTTGCATATTGTGTAAGATGCATCGTGTTAGACACAACAAAATTTCAACAGTAATAATTACCAAACGCCATTTTAAACAGTTGTTTATAAGATATGGAAAGTTCAAACATGACTGATTGTTCATAAAACGTAAAATTGGTTGTTGTATAATGGATTAGTTAACTTTCTTAGGGCAATATGTTCTATATATTTTATGCCATGGAAATCACTTGCGCAATGACCGAGATTTATGATGAAAACCTGAACGTTAATATTTAGTAATGAATTACATCTTTCTAGGGGACGTAATTTATAACCACTGGGATTCAGTTATGATACAACACGACTTTTAGAAATAAAGTAAAAGAGGAAAGTAAAGTTTATTCAATATATAACATAAATAACGGCTTTCCGGTATTCTATAATTGTTTTTTGCGGTTGTCATGTTTGGGTATATCTTTATGCTTGATGATTTTTGTTCAGTTCTATAGAACACATCAACCACAGCCTTGAACGAAGTGTTCGGCATAAAATTAATAATCTCGTTAATTGGAGTTTTTTTTTTTGGAAAATGAAGAACACATTACTGATATTATTAATATTATCTACATTGCATCTCTTCAATCAAATTGATCTAAAGGTCCGGGTTAAAATGTTGATTACGTCATAATGAAATTTTGTTATAGAAAACTCACTTGAAACATACGCATAACATGATTCTTTACCCGTAGTTAAACAGTCTACACATAGTTCATTTTAACTTATAGGGTTATACAAAATAAATTAAAATATTAAAATGTAATTTTGGTTTAATATTCACATGTTTTCTATAGTCCATAGGAACTGTGTAATCTTTTGCCACCAAACTGCCGGAACAGATTTTAAATCTCCATTTATTACATACGTCGATCTATCTGTCCGTAACTACAAACAGCGGTGAATGGGTTATCTGGGAATCGCGAAATTTCCAATTATAAATTTTCCTTGCTTTTAAACACCACTTTTTATTTCCCGAGTTGCTTTAACAGTGCCTACGACCGTATAATGCTATTGTACTTGTAATTTCGCTGAAAAACGTTCAACAATAGCAAATTTATTAATCTTATCTCTTGAATTCATTTTTACCTGTTCGGTCCATATAATTTTTCAAGTTAAGAGAACATAAATTTTTATATGAAATTTGGTTAAATATTTTACAAAAAGCTCCATTTTTCGCTCTAATAAATTTTTATTGAATATTGACGATTGATATTAAAAATTTTAGATTTATATTGTTATAAATCTGTTAATGGATCGCTGCAAAAAAACTTTTTTGAATATGGAGCGTGCATAGCAATGTAGATTTAACTGCATTTTGTGTTTTATTTGGTGTTATTAATCTTAATTCATTTTTATCTTAATTTTCCCTCATCTTCCAATTTTATATCAAGAGGTTCTCCGTTCCTTTTCATCGGACTCCATGTCATTAAAGTTCATCAGTTACGTTTCGTGAATTTCTTATATAATGTTGATTTCGTCGATGCAGCTCATATTTGCATTGCTTACTAAAGTTTAGGTGAATCTTTAGATTATCGCGTTCATAGAAAAACGCCAAACGTCTCTGCATTCCAAAAGATATTAGGTGCAAACTCACTCAGTGTTTAATCTTAACTTAGGGTGATTAACCCAAACTGTTGGCGAGGAAATAGTCTTGTCGGTGGAGTTTTAAAATTCAGATGTCAACTTTGATGACAATTAGTAGGTTAAGGAAGGTGAAATTACTGTTATTTCGTTTGTGCGTCGACTTATTGTCATTATGAAGGAATTTTTGAACTACCACCCTTGCTATTTAAATATTTCCATACATCAGCGGGATTATTCGCAAGAATTTTTCCATCACATGTATGAAAGATTTATAACACTGTATTTTAATTACACCGTCTCAATCTACAGCGTTATCAATATTGTCACAACTTTTTAAAAGTGTGCAATCAACGTCACAAAGTACATAATGCTACGAAAATTGTAGGTTTTTTGACTATTAGAAAGAAAAGTGTGAATTTTAGAGGGTTTAGAAAAACACAAATAAATATTGGTGAACATTTATTTGTCTAACTAGGTACTAGGTAGTACTACACCGGTACTAGTTCCATGCACAAATTCTTAAACTGATTAGGATTACGTCCTCTGAATAAATAAAGTGAGCGTTTAACAATATTTGGAAGGGCTGTTCTTGTCCGTTAGGGTGGGTGGGACCGAATGTTCAGATCAAAAGACTAGCACAATTAAGGTCCAACAACATAAAAACGTTTGACCTGTTTAATTGTCCAAACGTCTTTTCATCTGAACATTTCTTTATCTAACTAGGTAGAAGTTTAAAGAAATATTGTTGAGCAGCTGAAAAGTATGTATGTATATACGCATATACGTACAGAGAAAAAGCTAATAAGGGTTATGATAACCCAAGCATCCCACCTTAAATTGACATGTGAAAAAAAAAATTGAAAGCCAGCGAAAAATTTAAAAATTAAAAAATTTGGCCTTGGCTGTGATCATCTGACAAATGGAACCCTACGCTGTGTTTTTGAAAAAATGGCGGGATGCGTTCACATGTAAATGGTGGACCCCAAGGTCGAAAAAGTACCGCTATATAAAACACAAAATTTATCGAGGACACAAAATTATTTATCCCTCCACTGAAAAAAAAAAAAGAAAAAAAAAGCGAGCAAGGGTGACTCGTGACTTGCCAACACACTGCCCAATGGGGGTCGATTCGCAATCGCTTCTCAGCTCCAAAACAAACGTATTATTAAAATATTTGAAAATCATAAATTTATTAAAAACAAAGCAAAATCTGAAGTAAAGTAACTGGATGCAAATACACAAGTTATTACAGACGTGTGGCAGCAAATTTAAAATTATGGCAATCAACAAGAACACAAAGTTTTAATAAGAAACTGTGCAGCGGCACCGGCAACAGAGCGCTATGAGAATGTGGCGATCGACTACGTCAGTTTCATTCTAGAACACAAAATATCCATAGGGGGCGTTGTAGCACGAGCGGAGTTTGGGGCTCCTGGTCGTGGCTGTTCACCTACCCACGACGGTGATTCTATCTATCGCAAGCACTGCCCCATTGAATTCTATTCTAACCTGCATCTTGTATTATAATACAAAAACACGTAGCGGAAACTGCACAAAGATGAGGTTAAATAATTATTTAACCTCAGTTCCATTTAAATGTTCAATCTCTATAACTCTAATAATAAACTACTACTGAACAAGTGTCAAAAAGAGCAATAAACAATATTTAAATTCGCCATACAATCTTGTGAGATTTTAAACAACAAATAATTCTTATTTCAGATTAAAATTCGACATCAGATAATTTATATGATGGAAACATTCATCAACAAAATATTTACATAGGTTAAAATTGTGAGATGAGAAATATTGCATGACGTGAAAATTGCAAAGCGAATAAATTTACATGAGATTAATAAGTGCCACACTTTATCAACAATTCAAACAAAGAATTTTTATGATGGTACATTATGCCATGATCCAAGTGATTGGTTACTTAAAACAATTTGGTTTGAAGGTTAATATCGTGAACTGTTTATCCCAAACAAAACACATGATAAATAAACACAAAATACATCAGGCGTTGCGGAAAACCTCCTCGGTGATGGTGTTTTTAGGGTTGCGAGAAAGTTATCTCGGTGATGTGATGATTATATGATGATAATAGCGATGATAACGGCATAAGGAGAGAAATCTTTAATCCCCCCATCTCGCAGTCCACGATATTATGAATTTTGCTGCACTTTTCTACGGCTTTTTTCCACAGTGGCGCAAAGTTATGTTAATTTAATTGCCGTAAATGAACTATTAGAAATCTTGCGTGAACAATTAAGAAGTGTTATAATGTATTAAGTATTAGCATCCAGAAACTTATTCGTAACTTTGTTAAACAAAAGACTGAATCCTGACTAAGTGAATTTCATGAAATATCCTAGTGAGTATTTATCTAAATAAATCTAATGTCTGCTAAATTGTGTTAGCACCAGTTAACGACTAAAATCCTAACATAAACTGTGAATTTACAAACAAGAAATTAAATATACACGGGTTGGCGTCAGTCGAAAATTTACATTTTTACAGTTTAGAAAGCCGTCGTTATTTATAATTGTCGTTAAACAAAGGCTTCCTCCCTTTTATTAACTATCAAGCCAACTAAACTTAACCTACTCACTTACCGCGCCTTTTACCATGCTCTCACACCTAGAACCAAACCAACAATGATGCTTTCACCTCTCTACCAAGCCGTCATCTACCAACCCTCTAACTAGAATCCTCTAGCGAGCTACCACCTACCTAAAAAGTGTTAACGTGCACATGGTTGCCAATGTTTAACGACCTGTTTAATTGTATAAACGTCTTGTCATCTGAACATTTCTTTAGCTAACTTTGTAGATGTTGAAAGAAACATTGTTGCGCAACTGAAAAGTATGTACATACATATACGCGTCTACAGAAAAAAACTATTAAGTGTATATAATGTTCATGATGAGGTGGACTGCAGACTGGAGTCCGAAAAGGTTGTGTCAGAGACCAGAGGTCGCTGGTAAAACCTAGCAAAAATTTTGGACGTAGATGTCCATCCTGCGGCCTGGCAAATAGTATCTAGGGCAGTGCCTCTGCGAGCGGCAGCGGAAGTGTTGGCATGAAGAGAGGAATATGCTGTAAATATATTTGTGTCAATTCCCGCTGCTTGTACAGTTTGTTTTACCCACCTACCTAATATGTTCACGGAAGCGCGCGTATACGGCTTCCGGAAAATAATAAAAAGGTAATCTTCCTTCCCTCTCAAATTTTGAGTGGCCTCGAGATAGAGGTGAAAGTGGTAAAGACACAGAGCTGCGGCTCTTCTGTAAAAATATTAAATTCATAATTGGGATAAATGCCATCTCTTAAGGAGGTCTTAATAGAGTCCACGACTGTGGCGCAAACCTTGGAAGCAGTAAAACGCAGACAAGAAACACGAAGTAAAGATAAGGTTTGTATTCTGTGAGCTGTTGCGAAGGTCAACATTTCAAGTGAGAGTTCTCTGGTAGGAGGAAGAGCTTTCAGATACTGAAAAACTATTGCGGGATCCCAGGTTGTTAAATATCTCGGTTTTGTTGGCATTTGTTGTTTAACCCTTTTCAAAAAGCGGGTTATATAAATGTTATTACCAACATCGGTAGTAGTAGAGCAAGGGCAGAACGGTTAGAATTAAATGTGCCATGTAGCACAGAATGGAATTACGCCTTTTTGATTACAGTAAGTCCATCACAGTTTGTAGGTGACCTCTGATACTGTTCTAATATGGTTGGAACTGAGGAATTTATCATTGTTTCGATGATTGACTCTGGCAAATTTCGTTGCTTGTATGTCTACTGGGGACAAGTCCTGTCGTCAACATAAGGGAATCTGCCAGTAACATTTTTTGGAACAATGGGTACCACGGTTGAGTGGGCCATTCCGGAACTACCAAGATACACTCTGCTCTATCAAGAATGATCTCATTTAAGATTCTGAATATAAGCGAAAAAGGTGGAAACCCATATAAAAGGATTTGGCTCAATGTAAATGCGTCTACCACGAGCGAGCCGGGGTTAGAGGCCAGGATATATACGTATGTCTTGGATTTATGTTTTAGGTAGGATGCAAATAGGTCTACCTCAGGGTTACCAAATGTCGCTGTTATGGATCGATACACCTTTTCAGATAGTGCCCATTCGGTTTCTTTTGACAGAGATCTAGATGCATGATCTGCTAAGTAGTTATCTTTGGAACTTACGTATGCAGCGTAAATACAGAGCTCATGGATCTCACACCATTCCCAAATCTGCCGAGCTAACCTATCCAAATACAGGTGTTTTATGGTTACTTAGTCTTCCTGCAATAACCGGACTACCTACCTCTAACGGCGATAAGGCCTCGTGCGACAGGGTTGCTTCGCTGTTTGCCTCGTGCTCCTCCACGTGCTACGAGACGGGACTTTTCGCTTTAAATATTCCCTTGGCGTTGAGGGCCTGGTGCCGGCGTCCAGGTGCTCCCCCCCCCTGTTTTTTGCCCTACAGGAGATCTAGCAGGGTGAGCCTCCTGAGACGCACCTGTGAAAGAAGTTCTTTTACCTGCTTAGATAAAAAGTTCAAAAGGTAGTGGCGGCGAAGTTGGGAGTTTGCATAAACTGCGTCGGCAATTAGCTTGGCTGACTCCGACAATGGGGTAAATAGAGCTGTTTTGGCATCACATGATAGCGGTCTCTCAAAAATTCTGGTGAATGTTTGTGCATGTAACCATAGACTTACCAGCAGCTGGCTTTATGCTGCTATATAGTGGGAATCCTTCTTGACATTGGACGGAGGGTCAATGACCGCAACCTCAGGGTTTAGCTGGGGGAATTTTAATCCAGACGTTTGCGGGAGCAGAAACTTCGTTAACAGCTCTGTTTTCACCTCAGGGGCCAGACCGTGCTGCAAAAAATGAGACCACTGGTTTTCCAGTTGTGGCGGTATGGTGAACTGGCATTGTAAGGGAGTGGTGGGATTCTGGCCCAAAACCGCGAGGAATTCCTTAGATAATTCCTCGGGTACTGAGAGTGATAATGCCGGCAAAACATTTCCCCGAGGGGTGTTGCTGGGGTGCAGGAGTCCAGTCAGGTGAATGCGCTGCGCTACGGTACCGACTGGAGGCAACTCTGTTCCGAGGGTGCGTGGTCAAGTTCACTCGAGGGGGAGGAACAAGAACAGCTGCGGCGATGATGGCGGTCGGTCATCAGCTGTTCTAACGCTTTTACGCGTCGTAACAGCTCACGGTCTGTAAGTCCAGAGTCTCGCGACCGTGACAATGTGGGCTTTTTTGTGGAGTTTTTGGAGTTTTTCTTTTCCTATTGTACTCAAGAAAAGGCATTAGAACCCTAAAAGGGAAGAATTAGCAGTCTCTGAAAAGTATCTGCAAGCGGGAACATGGTAATCTTTGACCAGAATTCTTGTGCGGAGTCTGCTTTAGGCGTCTACTGACTGCCACTAATTTTTACGACGGCTTAACTAAAGACGCTTGTAAATTTGCCGCAGTCGAGATGGCTGGGAAAGGGTTTGTGGGATAAACCGTAATGAAAATTTCACTGCCATTTGTATTACTCAAAATTAGTGAAAATCAACAGACGCCTGAGGCAGACTCCGCACAAGAGTTAACGTAAACGTGGAAGCGCACAAATGCAATAATGAAGCGCAGCGGCAACTAGAATCTAAAATAGGAGGCGAAATCGCGGTTATTCAGAGGACGTAATCAGTTTAAAAATGTGTGCGTGGAAGTAGTAGCTGGTGCCGTACTACCTAGTTAGATAAAGAAATGTTCAGATGAGAAGATGTTTGCACAATTTAGCTCAGAGCTATCGAAGGGGATCAATTGAATAGATCGTTAAATACTGTTAGGAACACCACCTCAAATCTATCCACCCGTGAAAATTTGCGATCACGTGTCAGGTTGTAACGTTCAGGAAACAATTCATTATTAAGTACAGAGCTAGCTATTAAGCTATGTTTTTGTTTATCATAATGACATCATTTTCAGTGATATGAGTTACAGTAGAAATCGTCAGTTTTTTGATAAAGAATTAAAAATGACATAAATGCACTATTGGACACATTTACTTACCTAGTTTTCCGACACCATTGTAGGCACACCATTTTCATATCTAATTCTCAAATTAAGTTCATTATTTGAACACTAATGTTAAGTTCACGTCTGACAGTTTTGTAAAATTTAATCTGACATGGAGTCTTAACATATGAAACATACAATGATGAATAACTGTCAGATTTCTTTACATAATCTCTTAAATTTGCTTCTAACGTTTTGTATATCATGGATAGCTTTTATTTTTTTTTTTTTGCTGTATATTTAACATTGACAACATTCTATTGATTAAATTCAAATCATTTTCAATTTCAATTTGCTCTCATATAATAACTACACACAAGACTAGGATACACTTTTAGATTAACATACAAATTCTACTGTGGCGGCACAATAAAGCGTCGGTAAGCAGAGAAAGATAAGTGGCCTCGTGGTCCAGTGGTTAGGATGCTTGCCCGGAGAGCGAGAGGCGTGGAGTTCGAATCCCACCGAGGCACAACATTTTTCTCTGCTTACCTACACTACCACTCACGACTATACTCATGGAATCAATCTTATACAAATTACTCAGCGAAAACCACGATATTTGGTATTAACTATGGTTAATGAAAAGTTATCTAATCAAGTTTGATTAATTTAATAAGTCAAATGCTTTGGAGAAATTCGTGTATATAGCGTCTTATACTCTCAAGAGTATTCGAAATATACTGGAAGAATCGAGTACGGTTTGTCGGTGTTGATTTACATTTTATGAAACCGTGTTCACTGAGATTTATGTGATTAGTACTGATTAGATACATTGCCATATTACATACATTTTTTGCTTAAATAGTTTCAAATATTTTATATAAATTATTATTAGCATAGGCTGACTGCCAGACTTGAAACCATGAATGACTTCGGCCACTTTACAAATTGGGAAACGTACTCTCTCGTATAATCAGATTTAAAACATGATATTCACATAAACAATTCTTGATAAAGAAAACCTGCAATTTTGAGCGTTGTTCCCAACTAATCCGATTTTGTGTCGTTCATAATGTTCCAACAAATAATACTGTTTTAGTAAGAAATAATAAATCTAGAAATATTTACCTACAAATCACTTTTGAAGTTAACCATACCTCACAAAGTTATACGTTTGCTTTCACTCTAAAGCAAACTAAATAAATCCAGGTCTTACAGTTTATGACATTATTAAAAAAAGGTTTCATTTTTAATTTATCGGAATTCTATCTCGACTGTCAATTAAACCGCTGAGTTCAGTATGTGAACATAGGTTAATTATGCTTTTAATTAAATTAAATAAATAATTAAAAGCACACCATCAACATTAAAACAAAACGCAATGTTTGTTTTACTGTATAGGGGATAAAAGGGCTGGCCATTTAATTCATGCTAATAATGAAGACGTTGAATAAATAACTTTTCTGAAAACTTCAAAGGGAGCAACGTTTTAATTAGTTTTACGTTGTAGGTACTCCTGAAAATTTTTGTAAGAAATTATATAATAGACTATATATATCTCCAAATCATTTATTAATCATCCAGTGGGTTATTATTGAAATATTGTAATTCATATAACTGTATATTGTTTACATAGTTTACATAATTACACATTCTGTTCTCAGTTTGTAAAACGTTGACAATTTTTCCATGCCAAGAGTTATTTTTGATTTTCATGCTACTGGAAACAGGTAAAGCAAATTTGCAATTGCAGATTAGAATTTACAACAAAAAATATAAATTCATGAACATGTACGTTTCCAATAATGCATCTACTGGACTTTCGACATGAGATAATAGCGCTGGTTTTGCAGTCAAAACCGTTCTACCAGGTGGTCTGGCCGATCGGCGAGTTTCCCTTCATCCACGTTCACCGAACCTGAAACCGAGTGGCCTGAAATAGATCATCATCATCAGCATTGATCGTTCTAACAGATTTATGTAGAGAGCGTGAACTTTAACATTTCGTAATGAATTGCGTCCCTCTTGAGGATGCGATTTATGACCACAGGGAGCCAATCGTGACTCAAAATGCCAATCGGAAGTCTCTGGATTGTGTGGGTGATGATTTTAAATTACAAATTGTGCGTTTCCGGTGGCTGTAAGTGGTTTCCGGTGACTGCTTTCCAACGATGTTGGGGGTTGATTGGGGCTTTCTGGGTAATCGGAGACGGGACCACTGTAGATATTTTGGTTTCGTATTTCTTTGCGGCAGAGGAAATTGGAAAAATGTAAAATAATACAGTGTCAATAAGGGCACCAGTTTCAAGAGGCAATCTCCTCTAGATTCTATAAAACTGCTTTACGACTAAAATAAACTTACATACGTTATATACTATATATACAATAATGAACCGGAGAGATTTGTGAATGCAACCATATTGATATGTGTTATTGGATTTTAAAAAACTTAAAAATTTACTTTTAAGACCCTAAATCAGAAATCTAATAATGTTTTCATCAATCAGTTTCACATTTATTCCGATAAAAAAAAATCCAATTTTCTCTTTGACTTTAAATTGAAATACTTATTGGTAAGGGTCGGAAGCGTGGATATGTTCATTTTTCGTTTTATTTTCAATAAATTGCTGGCTATATTTGTCAATAACAAAATAAAAGGAGGAACGCTTTGTTCTAACTGTCAGCGCTGTCTCATTAAAATAGATCAAGATGCTCAGATTCACAGGCTAATAATAGCACATTAACTAAATATTAATTAATTTCTCCTTTTGTGGACGAATCACTGGTACTGAGCATCGACTGTGTGTATTTTAGGAATATCGTATAGATGGCGCTGACCAAACTTTGTGTAATCATTCGTGACGTCATCTCAAAATTTTGCATAGTAAATGTTATTTAAATTTTATAAAATAATACACTCTTATAAGTGTGGTTTATAAATCCGTTTTAATCTTTCCCTGAGCATTTTTCAAAAAATTTGGCAATACAATATTGTTATTCTACCCATTTATATTGATGTTATACATGTCCTTGCTGAAATGCTGACGTCATCATAAAATTTTCTAATAGAACAACTCACTTGAAATCTACGCACAGCATACGACATAAAATTTCATGCAAAATCAAATAAGTATTATAATTTTTCTAAAAATATGGATATGTTGTAGTGGACTTCAGGAGAGGGAGGTTGTGCCCAAATAATCTTAGACGAGTTTTTTCTGTTAAAATCTGAGAAACGATAATTATTGCTTTCTGTTCAATACTTTTAAATTTACTTACTTTGTGCTTTACAAAATTAATTCATATGAATGTTCTTGAAAGTGATTAAATGCAATTCTTCGTCATATGTGCGATTTTTCTCCAAAAAGTTTTTGAAACAATTATAAGTGATGTAGCAAATGTCTTCATTTGCAAAGTAATTATTGTTAACAATAAAACTATTTTGCTTTGTATGTTATGTTGATTAAATTAATTGAACAAATGTTTCTTAACGTAAATGAAATGGACAATTTTAAGAGTAAGACATAAACAAGAAACTTTGGAAGCTTCTCGTGAGGCGTAACTTTTAAAAACGAGTGAAGTTAGAACGCCTTTCAGATGAACAAAGTAGTAAAAGTTGGGGAAAGGGAATGAGTAACGGCTGTAAATAGAGAAAAACAAATACTTTGTGGTAAATATAAAGGTACAATGGAAGAAAGCTTGTGCTAAAATACGTAATTAATGTTCTAGAAGATATCCACAAAGCTGGTGAACTTATGTTGAGGAGGGTAGAAAATGTACAAAATTCACGGTTAAAGTGGGATTTATAAACTTGCTGTTGACGTTGGAGTTCCCGTTGCAGTTGCTGTTCCCGCTGACATTGCTTTTAGAGCTGAAAATTGTCATTTATAAACTCCGTTGCCAAGTTGCCGTTGATACTAATTTTGTTGTTCAACTTTTGCCGTATTTAAAAGAGTTGTAGAAGAAAAGTGGAGCATTTAAGTTGATTACTACAAAAATTTACCATTTTGGACTCGTTTTAAGTTTCTTGTTCTCGAAATAAGTCTACACATATTAATAATAATAGTTTATTATTATTATTAATCTCAGTTACAGAATAATATTAATATAAAATATATAAAGTAATATAAATATAAACAGAGAAAAACATTAAATTAATTGTCGCAATTTGTTGGTGATGACTTTGTGCCTATCATGAAAGATGTCGTTGGTGGCCTCTAGCGAGTTATAAGAGGAGCATATAAAAAATATCGCCGTCTTCTTCATGTAGTTTGTCATGCATTTGGGTATATAAAAAGTTTGGAACCTTCTCAAATTTTTAGATGGCATATGAATTCTCACATCGGCTAGTAAATCAGGCGTATCAACTAGAGAATGGATAACCTTATATAGTAAAGAAATAGCTGAGGTTTTTTTTCTAACTGCGAGAGCTTGCATTTAGAATCTACGAAGCAGTTGTTCTTCTGAGTAATGCCGTGGGGGATATACACGGTCACATTAGGAGAGATATTTCATAAATCTTCTCTGTACCTTTTCAATACATTGATCAGTGGGAAACTAAACAACGGAGCAGTATTCGACGATGGACCTAACGTAGCTAAAAAATAATAATTTAGTACATTATATATCAAAAACACTCGACTTGTGTGATTTTTGACGCTTTTGCTACAATGTATTTACAATGTTCAGTAAAGGAAAGTTTTCTATCGAAAATAACTCCCAGATCTTTAACTGAATCAACCCGTTGTATAGTAGTATCTTTATTAATGTTGTATTGAGAAATAAATTACTTTTATTGGAATAAGACACAATTTTGCATTTGTTTAAAAATATCTGAAGTCTATTTCTCTCTGACCACGAATGAAAGAAATCGATATCACGCTGCCAAGATGTGGAATCGTATACATCCCTTATAATACTGAATATTTTTACATCATCGGCATACATTAAAATTTTGTTGTTGTTATAATTCGGTAAGTCATCGATAAACAAGACGAACAAAAGTGGACCAAGGTTCGAACCTTGGGGTATGCCGGAACGAACTGAGTACGAACCTGACTTGTAACCTCCAAACGAGACATGTTGGAAGCGTCCAATAATGTAACTTCTCAGCAACTCAACAAGTTTAGTTTCAAACCCAAGCATCTCTAGCTTGTGTAAAAGGATATGGTGATCAATGGTATCGAAAGAATGATTAAAATCAAAGTAAATAACATCAACCTGTTCACCTGCGTCTAAAGCACTAAGAGAGAATTGTGTAAATTGAACTATAGGTTAGTTAGCGTAGAGCGTCCTTTCATAAAACCGTGTTGAGCTAATGAAGTGTTATTGCAAACCTGACAGTAAATCTTAATGTATACGATAATCTCAAATACCTTAGAGAAATTACACAAGATAGAAATGGGTCTGTAGTTCGACACATCTGAGTTATCACCTTTTTTATACACCGAAGACACCCGAACTTCCTTCCAGAGACTAGGAAATTGACCATTCTGTATGCAAAGGTTAAATAAGTAAGCAAGAGGTTGAGTAAAGACGGTGGCACAATCTTTTACTAAAAAGACATCAATTCTGGCGGTAAATTTATTTTTTAATTTTCTACAGGCGGCAATGACTTCGTCAGATGTTACCCGTGGAATGTTGACATTTAATGAGTTCAAGATATTGCAATTGAATGTGCTGGAAGGGGTGTTGGAGTCGATGAGAGAGAGAAACGAGGTAAATGCGTCCAGTATATCTGTGGGTATAGATCACCAGGTATCCTTAATCTACACCGTTTTTGTTTGACAAAGGTCCAAAACTTCTCAAGGTTACTACGAATTTGACGTTGAATCATGAGTATTTGACGTTGAATCATGAGTATATATTCATTATATGGTTGGGATAATGGACGTTTCGTTAGAGCTCTCAACCTTTTGAACTCAGTGTAATGAACGAGCGAGCCATGTTTTTTATAAAGCCTAAATGCTCTTCTTTTAGATTTTAACGAATTGATCACCTCTAGAGTGAGCCAACCAGTGAGCACAATGAAACATGCATGGAAAGAACATCATCTAACTTGGTGTAAAAAGCGTTACACATTGCATCAATATTATCAGACGCCATAAATTTAACCCACTTTATTATACATAAATGTTGGTAAAGATTTACATAATCGGCTTTACGAAAATGAAAATGAAAATCGTTTGAGTTAGCCCTGAATTTCTTTTGACGTACATGCGTTATGGTAAAACTGTATGTCCAGAGGAGGATGATATAGGTCAACACGCACTAATGGTAGAGAATCAGTAGCAACGTCGCACACAATGTTACTAAATACTAGATCTAAGTGCCGACCATCTTTATTGAAGGCTTTGACTGTGTAAGTCACGAATTATTGCTGCAAAAGCTGAAATTTAACGGCATTAGAGGTTTAATATACCAAGTGTTATCGTCCTATTTAAAAAATAGAGTCCAAACAGTTTACGAAAAAAATAAATATTCAGAGCTTAAGACGGTTAATATTGGCGTGCCACAAGGATCAATCCTTGGGCCAATTTTTTTTCTTGTATTTATCAATGATTTTCCTGTAAACTCCTGTTCTATGAATACCATCCTATTTGAGGATGACACCACTCTAATTAATAGTGCAACCACGGTGGATGAAGTTAAAACCAAAGAAAATATTGCATTAAACAACACTTTGATTTGGTTATCACATAATGGCCTAGCTATGAACAAAGAAAAAAATCAATCAATAGTGTTTTCATTGAGACCGGAAGAAGTTATAGAATCTGAAACAGTCAAGTTCCTCGGCCTACATCTGGATAAAAAAATTACATGGGAAAGCCATGTTGATCATCTGGCTAAAAAATTAAACTCCATTCTCTTCCAACTGCGAAAATTAGTTCTGTTCTGTATCATAGCAACTTCAAATGACTATTATCATACGGTATTCTTTTATGGGGTAATTCTTCTAGTGCCATACGAATATTTAAAATTCAGAAAAAAGCCTTAAGGATAATTTGTAAAATTAGTTCAAGAACTTCTTGTAAACATTTTTTTCAATCTCTAAATATATTAACACTGCCTTGTTTGTTTATCTACTACACTTTAATCTATACTTTTGATAATCAATCCAAATTTTTGTTAAACTCTGACAATCATTGCTACAATACAAGAAATCGCAGTCAATTAACTATTCCTTATTGCCGTTTGCAAAAGACACAACAGTCGGTAAACTTCATCTCTGTAAAATTGTTTAATGCTGTACCATATTCTGTCAAATGTCTTCCAAGAAATTGCTTTAAAAATAGGATCAAAACAATGCTGCAATCACATAGTTTTTACTGTATTAGCGAGTTTATAGACTTTTGTGCTAACGGAAATTTAATGTAGTCATTTTTTAAGTGTTTGTGAATCTATATATGTATATATGTTTTGTGTACAATTTTATATGTTATACAATTATATAACTTTTTTTTTTGACCAGCTTTAATGTACTTCTGTTACATATGAGCAATAAATTTATTATTGTTTTATTATTATTATTATTCGCAATACCGTTATACTGATTTAGATTAGTAAAATCTGTAAAATTACGGAATGAGGCTGCCTTACTATCCATACCACTAGTGGTAAAAAATGGAGAGTTAAAATCACCAACAGAAACGCATACTGCATTGTTAAGAAAACAATCAAGGATACAAAGAAATTCCATGCAGTGCACGTAATTATCACAACCTACAGATGGTCGAATGCAAGTGGAAGGAAAAGTGACTTATACATCGCCAATTTGACCTTCACCACAACTATATCGAAATAACTTTTAACAGCTATTAGGACACCTCCACCTCTAGTGGGATCACATAGGTCAAAAGAACGGTCCTTTCTAAAAATACTGTACCCAGGTCTAAATAATTCAGCACTGTTAACATCAGGAGGAAGTCCTGTTTCAGTTAGGCAAATTTCATCGAATTTAGAACTACAAGCGTTGATGTTGTGATAACCCAAACTTCCCGCCTTTAATTGACCTTGAAAAAGTTTGAAAGGCCCGCGGAAAATTCAAAAATTCAAAATTTGGCCTTGGCTGTGATCGTCTAACAAATGGGAACCTACGTTGTGTGTGTGTTTTTTTACACATGGCGGGAAGACATTGTTTCATACAAGTGAGCATACACTACGGGTCAATGGAGAGCGCAAGAAATAATAGACACAATTTTTTTGGAGGGGCTAAAATGGCACCCCTCTAAGGAGGAAAGAAACTGCAAGTATTCACTCCTCAGCCCAAAAAACCCCCTATCGTATATTCACGACATATTACATTTCAATTGAAAGAGTTTACATTATGCCAAATTATATCATGAGCTAAGTGATTGGTTACTGCAAAAAAACAATTTACTTTGAGAATTTAGCATATCGCGAACTAGTTACCCCAACAAAATACATAATAAATAAACACAAAAATATACAATTATCGTTGCGAGGAAAAAGCGTCTGGATGATATAATTTTTTTATCATTGCGAGGGAATACCTCGATGATGTATATTTTAGTGGTGGGAGGAATAAGCCTCTTTGATGTTATCAATCTCTAGCGTTGCGAGGACAAGCTTCGATGAAGTAATCAATCTGTAGCGTTGTGAGGACAAGCCTCGATGATGTAATCAATCTCTAACGTGGTGAGGACATGCCCCAGTGATGTGATCATGATAACGATGATAACCACCTAAGGGAAGAAATTATTTTAACCCCTGCACCAGTTCGCAGTATGAATTTTGTTAATTTAATTGCCGTAAATGAACTATGGAATTAGCAATCTTGTGTGAAGAATTAAGAAGTGTTATAATGTAACACTTACGTATATGCATCCAGAAACCTATTCGTAATTAAACAACAAAGGTGTTTTCCTGAGTAAGTGAATTTCATGAAATCTTCTAGCAAGTGGTTTATTTAAATAATCCTGTTTGTTAAATTGTGTTAGCACTAGCTGACGATTAAGAAAAACTAACTTGATTGGTGAATTTACAAATAATAAAACAAATTTACAGCACGTGTTCCGCGTCGAAAGATTTTTTTTGAATAAAAGCCGTAAGAATTAGCCGCGCGGTTTGGGGAAAACTGTGTCGTCATAGAAATTGCGATTGATTGTCGTTAAACAAAGGCTTTCTCCATCTTATTAACTACCAAACCAACTAATTTAAACCTAGCTACTCACAGCGTCTTTTCACCATGCATCCACTACATCGAACAGAAAGATACTGACTCACGCTTTCGACATGCCGCCTTCTGTCTACCAACCAACCAACCCTCTAACTAAAATCCCCCTAGAGCTACTCACTGTCCAACAATCCTGCAAGCGTTACCGTGCACGTGGTTGCCTATGTTTAACGATTTCTTTTTTTGTGATTGAATTTTTTTTCTCTTTCAATTTCAAATTATTCAAATGTGATTTCGCGCCGCTGTTAATTAATTTCAGTGCGACAATTTTGATTTAAATTCGGTCACCACAATGTAAAATTGATTTATTTTGGTTCTAAGACCTAAGACCACGAACATTCTGGTAGTACAGTGTGGTATCGCAATTGGGGGAATTTATATCAGAACTAACTGACATATTATATCAATAGTAATAGAAGGATGGTTGACACTATTATTAACCAAATCTGCAATGTTGTAAACTGTAGGAGGAAAACGGCTGAGTCAAGACGATGATTTTTTAGCAGTGGTACGAGTATTAAGTTTTCGAAAGTCAAAGTTTATAGGTATATTGAAAGCATACTTTTTTAGCTTACTTAATGCGAATTTAAGTATATCCAGAGCAATTATTGTAGTCCCACACTGGGTGGGAGGTATGAACATCAAATAGCTGCGCTTTACGAAAACTGAATTAGAACAACAAAAGTCTTCGTTGTTAGTATCCTTATCAACCGAGCAGTTTTTAAGTTCATGAGACTGTGCGCACAATGGACACACGTAATTTTTTGTGCAATTTTTAGCGCTATGATTAAACCCGTTACACCTGAAGCATCTGAAGATATTTACTCCATCGAAAACACTGCAGCCATTAAGGCCAAAGAGCAGGTGCCCAGAATCAAGTAACCTTTTGTATGAATCAACATCAACAGAGCATTCGGCCTGCAAGATGCCATTAGATTTATGCGTAGGCCCGGTCTTCTGAACTTGAAAAGCAGAATCAGTGATAAATAAATTAAGAAAAAAAAAAGGCAAAATGTAGCCCCGCCCACCCGCCCCATCTCAGTTGTGATGATTTTTTTTTATTTTTCATTTTTTCTTAATATACATAGTTTTCTTTGAACAACACGATACTCAAAAACATGTTTTTAATTTCTTGTAAAGCAATATAATTTTTTGTAACTCAGCTCCGCCTTTTTCGTTCACGGCGAATTAAAAAAATCATCACTGTTGAAATAGGGCGGGTGGGCAGTCTTACATTTGGCTTTCTTGTTTTAATTTGTTGGACTTCTTTTCACAACATGAAACTTAAAACATGTTTAAAATAGAAAATGTTCATAAGAAAATATCCGTTTTACAAGCAGGCTCTGCCCGTAATTGCAAAGTCCGTATTTCCTTGCAAAACCGTATACCATTTTAACCATGTTCTAAGTTTCTTGTTGTGAAAAGATGGCTGTGTATATTAAGAAAAACACGGCAAAATATAAGCCCCGCCCACCCTCCCTATCCCAATTCTGATGTTTTTTTATTCGTCGTAAGCCGAGGGGAGGAGTTTAATTGTAAAGTTCTTATTTTTATATGAGAAATTACCATGCGAAATTTATTCTTAAGTAATCGTGTTGTACAAAGAAAACTAAATAAATGTATTAATTAAAAAAAAAGAAAAAAAGAAAAGTTCCACCCATCTGTTTTGATCTCAATCGCAAAGTCTATACCTTCCTACAAAACTTGACCATTTTAAACACGTTTTACCTTGTTGTCAAACGAAGACTACACATATTAAGAAAAAAGGGCAAAATGTAAGCCATTGTAGTTATAATACCTAATCTGTTTTTGAAACGAATAGTAATAAATCTGGTTGATTTAAACGTCGAGAACCATCTTTAACAATGAATAAGTACTGACAAAAAGGTATACAGTGTAGAAAATGATGGCAAGTATTTAAAATATGAGTTTTTTTATCTATATATCGTAGACTGGTTTTTTAAGAACGCTGTTACTTCATACAATCTAAAAAAAATTACATAAGCTCTACCAATAAAGATTATCCATAAACTTGTTGATATATTTTCTTTTGTAATAAACCTTTGCTGTATGTCCTACTGAGGGTTACTTTTGTACACTTTAGGTCCAGGAATTGAAATAATATGAGAATCCTACCGATTCTTTATCAGTTTTGTATTCTGTAGTTTTACTTTTTACACCAACCAAACATTCTATTAACACTACTCTTCGTCCTTTGACCACTTGTTCTGAACTGTGCTGACCCTATCCGCTAACAAACTTTTAATAAACTAAATCTGCCACATAGGTACACTAATTTAGTAAGGATATTGAACATTTACAAAAGGTATCTAAACTGTGAGAGCTGTGAGGAATTTAGCAATGTGTTATCAATTTTATCAGTGTTATCACTGAGAAATACCCGATATTTTTCAGTGTTATCAGGTTATCACTGAGAAATATCCGATATTTCCACACTGCCGCATTCCTTACATTTTAACTGACAATATTTCCTTCAGTTGGAAATAATATGACCACACTGATGAGGATTTAACATCGTTATAACATTATGTTTTTGTTTACGTTTCTGGCTTTCCATTTGTTTCTCCAGTCACAAAACAATTAATACTTTTTTTATATAAAATCTTGGACTTTATTGGAACTACTCTTCCCAGAGCTTTCCGCGCTCCGACATATTTTCAGGAGTTTTATTAATTATTTTTTGTTTTTGTTTAAAATTTTCACTAAAAAGTTCCCACGACAGTAAATCGCGCTTGCCGCAACCTTTAGGTTTAGTTTTTGTAAAATTAAATTTAAAATCATTTCGGCAAAACTGGATAGAATATTGTATACAACCACGCGAGTTAAGCTTATTATTCACTCGAAGAACTAGCCCACTTTCCCTACCAGCTCGTGAGGTAAACGTTCTTCTCGGTGAATACAAATATTCTTAACTCACTTACATTACAAGGGAGTGAGAATATAGGATAATATTATTTGAATAAGGAAAGTCCGATCGATTTCACGTACCCAACACTAAGTAGTGAGTTAGTTATAGTCAGATATCTAAAAGAAAAATTAAACTTTGAAGGCAAGATTTTATACATTTGGGCCCAAAGTTTTTTTTTAATGATTCTTTTTTGCTCGTAAATGGCATGCGGTAAGGTAAGAGTAAATAAGCTACGGGATAAAGTAAATAAAAGATATATAAACATATTTGTCAAGTTGAATGTGGTTGTTATTTAAATTATGGTCCAGAAGTCAAGATAGGTTTAACCCGTACTGCACTGCACTGGTGTGATTCTGAAGCCACCTTTCCACTAGAGGGTTAAATAATAAAACAGTCTTAGAGATCTCTGACCTGTAAATATTGGAATCCGCTCATCAATTCCTTAAGGAGTAGGAAAAGTCAAAGGTAAAGTGTTTTCGCAGTGGATATTCTGTTATTGAAACTAGAGCCACTTTTATTCCTTGTATTCTCAAGTCCTCGACGACATCTTCGGAATCACAGTTTTCGAAGAATCAAGAGTTGCAGAAATTAAGGAAAGGCAAAATATAATCCAGATTGTTAGAATAATTTAGGCAATTATCGTTTTACGATTAATTATATTTGACATATGAATGTATCAATAAAATCAAATCGATGTTGCATTTAAAACAATCATCAAATATTAAACGCCAAACCAAGGAAATCGAAAAAATAGAACCAATAAAAATAGTGTAAAGTTATAATTAATAACCAGGAAAATGTGTCAGGAAAATCGATCTCTGGCTTCGATGAAGGTGCAAAAACTAACTCATGTTATCGGCGGCATGGCTTTAATAAACTTAATTTAACAAGTTTTCCGGAAAGTTTTATGCATGTACCACCAATAAGAAATTAGGAGGATGAGAGTTGTATCATGCCCTAAGAAAACGAAAAAATGATTTCAGCGAATATGTTTTTCGAACAGCAGAAAAATATCAGCAGATTTTGCCAAGAATGTGATGAATTTAACGTATAGATGTTAATATAATTTAACTTCATTAAAATAAATGACAAATATTAAAGATATAAATAGAGATGCTTAAGGACTTTAACTTGTATAATTTTAACCATGCACATTATAATTTTATTTTCTCTCCAAACTAACTATCAAAAATTATGAATTTAAGTTTTATCAAAGTGTTTGATAGATTACAACACAATACTTAGTGTTTGTACATTTGGTGCACCACGGTCGTCGACTTTGATTATGAAACAATTTTAGACACGAATTTAACTTAGTAAAAGACACGAGCTTGAACACTTACTCTACGAGTAGTTTTATTATACTCAACCAGGCCTGATTTAATAATACACTTTAAGTTTGTACATTCTCCAGTAACGGCGACTTATTAAACTTGTTGGTTCAGGTTGTCACTTTGAGGTTTACGCTACATGCGAATTCATATTGAAACAAAAACTATCAAAGTTTGTAAAGTTTGTGCGTTGCTAATGGAAAAGCATTGTTATTATTACAACATCAACTTTGTACAAATAGTTGAACTTAAAAAACTTCTATTATAAAGTAAAAGTGTACAAAAAGAATATTCTTCCTAAAATCTCCTGAGACTGAATAATGTACTACTTTATCCTTTTTATAATCGGAGTTTAAAAACCCAGGAGTAAATACTTAAATGGAGATAAAACTTGGTAATTATTTTGGGATTATTAAAATGTGAACGCAGCCCACGTGTTTGGCAATTTATTGCACAAGTTTAAATAACTATGAGCATTTGTACATGTAGGAAAGCAATTTACTGTTTAAATAGTAATTCTGTTCGAAATCGACTCATGCCGAAAGTTTTTGGGTTAAACGTGCGCGCGTCTCATGACAAATTAGTCTTGGCAGATTTATTTTAAGCTAAATTATTTCTCTGCTTAAGTGGTTTTTTAATGTGCTCTTCAAGTTACTCGTATCTCTCGTCGTTCATTTTAAGCTTTATCGCTCAGAGCGAAATTAAGTTTTTATTTGAAAAAGTAAAAACGTAGAAATAGCAACTCGCAATGTAATAAATCTCGCATGTCGTATGTACAACTTTGTATTAAATAACTGGATTGAATAAGTAATTTCAAATGTTTCTACACTGTATTGAATTAACACAAGATCAAAGCAGAATTCCAAACTTTGATAGTTCGTTGTTGAATTGATCATTATATTTTTAAATGTATGTAAGTATATATTTGAAAATATTACGAAACGTATTATAAGTAGTCAATGTAAATTTATTAATCGACTCGACGATTTCAAGAATACGACTAAATTCAATAACAAACCATGTGTTAATTATTGTAAAACAATTGGGTTAAAGTTGGATATGGAAAAAAGTAGCTGACTGCAGCTTCTTTACAAACATTTCTAGAAACTTCTTCTGTTTTGGATTGGTGGTATAAAGTATAAATTAATAAATTAGCTATTAGGTATTTATGTATATCAACGGAATTGTATTTCTTCTCAAAATTTGCATATTTGGCTACATACTTATATTTCTAATGATTAAAGCTTGAAATTATATGCAGAAAAATAACTTTCTTTTACATTAACATTTTATTTCTATCATTTCTTACAACACTTATAACTTAGATAATACATATTTGGACTTAAACTACACATTTACAAATTAAAACTAACTATTATATCGGTGTATTCTATTACTCTATTAACTAGCTATCTTATTGACTAACTAGTTACTCCCTTGAAAAATGTTATTATTTACATTTATAATAATATGTTTTTCTAGATTTTCCAATTTAAATGAATGTCTTCAATCACTTAAACTGAAAAACTATGCTCTACATTGACAATTGTTATTGGGACATATATTTAAGGGACGACATAATTTGTGGGTCTATATTTCCCCCTGTCCTTGACTTCTGTTTAAGACCTGCACCCTTTGTGCAGATGACGCGACCGCCAGCTCGACAAGGAACCGCGCACTCCGCTTCAGTGTTTCTGTGTTATTTAACCTCAACTCCATTTAAATGTTCAATTTCTATGACTCTGATATTAAACTACAACTGATCAAGTGTTAAAGTTTCAAAAAGAGCAATAAACAACACTTAAATTCACCATACACTCTCGTGAAATTTTAAACAGCAAAGAATTCTTCTCTGAGATTAAGATTAGACATCAGACAATTACATGATTGAAACATTAATCAACAAAATATTTACAAGGTAAAAAAAAATTAGCAAAGATTTATAAAACAAAAAAAAACAATCTAGTGTGAAGTAAAACTTGTGCAGACAAAAAAATTACGTGTGGTTAGAAACTGTAGAGCATGAAAACTTACGTTCCAATTAAATTATACAGCAAAGAAAATTACTGAGGCTAAAACTGTGAGTTACAGAAAAATTGCATAAGGTGAAAAATCGCAAAGCTAACTAAATTACATGAGGTCTGAAAATACTTTTTCAATATGCCTGGACAAAGAATTTACCTGATGCTAAATTATGCCACACTTTATCAACGATTCAAACAAAGAATTTAAATTATGTTAAATAATGTCATAGTTTATCAACGATTCAAACAAAGAAATTACATTATGTTAAATGATGCCACACTTGATCAACGATTCAAACAAGGAGTTACATTACGTTAAATTATGCCACACTTTATCAACGATTCAAACAAATAGTTTACATTATGTTAAACGATGCCTTGATTCAAGTGACTGGCTGTTTAAAACCATTCGCTTTGAGAGTTTATATCGGGGACTGTCCTCAACTTATTCCAGACAAAACACATGATAAATAAACAACACAAAATGTATGAGGCGTTGCGAGAAAAGCTTCTCGGTGATATAGCTTCCCACCTGGCGAGAAAATATCTCGGTGATGTGATGATGATATATTGATAATAACTGCCTAAGGGGAGAAATTTTTAATCTCCCCGTACCTCAGCCCAGGATATTATGCCTTCGCGGTCTTTTCCCAGAGTGGGATAACGTTAGATTACGTAAATTAGCAAATTTTGTGTGAGGAATTAAGAAGTGTTATAGTGTAACACTTAAGTATAAACATCCAGAAACCTTATTCATACTTTGTAAACAAAGGGTCCTGACTAACGGAATTGCATGGAAACTCTTGCAAGTGCTGTATCTGAACAAATCTAATGTCTGTTAAATTGTGTTAGAACCAGTTAACGATTAAGATCCTAACATGAACTGTGAATTTACAAACAATAAAAAAAATTAACACCACATGTTAGCGTCGGTCGAAAATTCACTCATTCCGCTTGGAAAAAATCGCAAGAATTACCTACACGAGTTGGGGAAAACTGTGCCATCGCAATCGGTTCGTTTAAGGACTGAAAATATATTTAAAAAAACTTACTGCTTTTCCGCAAGGTTTGCAAAAAACACCATCATCAACATCCAACTTACAGGCCGTTAAGTAAAGAATTGCAGTAATTCGAGTGCCCATAAATGAAGTTTTGGAAAAACCCGTCCGCATTACTAGAAAAGGTCGGTAGTTATTTACCCGTATACTGCCAATAACCAACTGTCTTAAAATTGTATTAAAACTAAGACTTTCACCAATTACCACGAAAAATGCACCAAAAATTTTAAAATATGCATAAAGATGCACTTAACAGTATACATTTTGCATATTATCCGTGCCTTACTAATGACAAATTACAAAATACGCACGATATAATAAATATTATTTATATTAATTGTTCCTTCACTATTTATTTTAAATTTAGTTGTTAACGTATTCTTAAAAGCTTGCCAACCCCCAGCTGTGAGTCAAACACAAACTTAAAATTTAAAAAATAATGAAGCTTGCGAATAAATTTCTCGAGGTTGGAAATGGGCAAACACAATACTAATTATATAGGCATATTATGCTTTAATAAAATTAAGAAACTTTTCAAAGAGTGTAATCTAATAAGTCTTCGTTTATTTAAGAATAAACTTCTTAACTTTTTAAGTAGAGCGTATTATAGAGTTAATTTTTCGTTCTCTACCTTGACTTGACTCGACCACTGTATTGTTGCAGTATTTGGGTCTCAATATAATTTATATTATTATTATAGTACGACCGTCAGAGGGAAATCCCTGTTATGCCCGCGTACAACAAATACATAATAACAATCATTATTATTATTGATCCAGTATGAAGTTTAATCAATAGCTCCATTTATCGTCATCACCCATATACTTATCAAAATTAATTTTTAAACTTTAAAAGTGACGAGCTCTTAATGACATAATCGGGTAGAGAATTCCAAACATTGAAAACAAAGACAAAAAATATTGTCGAGTTAAGGATCGGAAGGATTCTTACTTTAGCTTATAACACTGTCCTGGCGTTTTTGTTCCAACATTTAAAGCGTAAATATGGTTAATAGGAGTCCAGTGTTAGTTAGTGCTAAAAATGTAGTTATATAATAATAATAATAATAATAAATTTATTGCTCATATGTAACAGAAGTACATTAAAGCTCGTCAAAAAAAAAGTTATATAATTGTATAACATATAAGATTGTACACAAAACATATATACATATATAGATTCACAAACACTTAAAAAATGACTACATTAAATTTCCATTAGCACAAAAGTCTATAAACTCGCTAATACAGTAAAAACTATGTGATTGCAGCATTGTTTTAATTCTACTTTTAAAGTAATTTCTTGGAAGACATTTGACAGTGTATGGTACAGCATTAAACAATTTTACAGAGATGAAGTTTACCGACTGTTGTGTCTTTTGCAAACGGCAATAAGGAATAGTTAATTGACTGCGATTTCTTGTATTGTAGCAATGATTGTCAGAGTTTAAAAAAAATTTGGATTGATTATCAAAAGTATAGATTAAAGTGTAGTAGATAAACAAACAAGGCAGTGTTAATATATTTAGAGATTGAAAAAATTTTTACAAGAAGTTCTTGAACTAATTTTACAAATTATCCTTAAGGCTTTTTTCTGAATTTTAAATATTCGTATGGCACTAGAAGAATTACCCCATAAAAGAATACCGTATGATAATAGTGATTTGAAGTTGCTATGATAATAAGTCAAGACAGTTTCTAATGAACAGAACAGAACTAATTTTCGCAGTTGGAAGAGAATGGAGTTTAATTTTTTAGCCAGATGATCAACATGGCTTTCCCATGTAATTTTTTTATCCAGATGTAGGCCGAGGAACTTGACTGTTTCAGATTCTATAACTTCTTCCGGTCTCAATGAAAACACTATTGATTGATTTTTTTCTTTGTTCATAGCTAGGCCATTATGTGATAACCAAATCAAAGTGTTGTTTAATGCAATATTTTCTTTGGTTTTAACTTCATCCACCGTGGTTGCACTATTGATTAGAGTGGTGTCATCCGCAAATAGGATGGTATTCATAGAACAGGAGTTTACAGGAAAATCATTGATAAATACAAGAAAAAAAATTGGCCCAAGGATTGATCCTTGTGGCACGCCAATATTGACCGTCTTAAGCTCTGAATATTTATTTTTTTCGTAAACTGTTTGGACTCTATTTTTTAAATAGGACGATAATAGTTGGTGTATTAAACCTCTAATGCCGTAAAATTTCAGCTTTTGCAGCAATAATTCGTGACTTACACAGTCAAAGGCCTTGCTCAAGTCGATTAGTGTGGCGCAAGTAATTTTTCGATCTTCAAAGTTAAGCAAAACATTTTCAATTAATTCAAGTGTAGCCAAAGTTGTTGATTTGTTTGCCCTAAATCCGTATTGTTGCTTTACAAATAGGTATAATATCACCTCTGAACTGGCGGTATGCAACTGTTGGTAAATTCATCAATGAAAGTCTCTACTCAAAGGAGGGTCGCCTAATACCAAAGCGTATACGTGTAATACGCCGTTGAATGCCTTCTAAAAGGTTTTTATCTCCAGTCAACACAGGGTACCAAACAGAGTTATCAAACTCCAAAATAGGTCTAATTTACCCAGTACAAAGAGAGGTCAGATGTAAGAGTTGTACCTAAATCTGGCACATAATCTAATTTAAGTACGAGTAGAGGCTAATTGATGGAGTAATCAAGCATTGGGTTGTTTTGTCCTACATGTAAAACAACACATTTATTCAAGTTTAAAAGCATTAACTACTTTTAACTCCATAAAATTACTTTCTTAATATCATTCGATAACACTCCATAGTTATTATTGGAAATTTTAATATCATCGGCATAAAATGAGATCGGGGACGAAATATCATTCTTTAAATCAGCGGAATATATCAAAAATAAAACTTGACCCAGAACGGAACCGTGAGGGACCCCACTTAATTGGCTCGCACTCACTGTTTCCGCAATTTTTACTTTGAAAAAACGTTTTGTCAAAAATGAGTCAATCCATTGAAGCAGTCGCCCTGTTATGCCGTAGTGCAACTTGAATAGTAAGCGTTTTTTAGGCACCCTATCGAAGGCCTTCGCAAAATAGATGAAATCCACAAAATTTCCATCGTCAAGATATTTTGTCCAATCATTAATAAACGTAATAAATTGGTGGACACACATTTACCCCTCAGGAGGCCATGTTGCTCAATTGGAATTATATTATGCATTAGAAGAAATTGATGAAGGTTGTCACAATATAATTGCTTGCGTTATTTTTCCCACTAATGACGTCAAACTGATTGGACGATAGTTTGAGGGTAGAAATTTGTTATCTTTCTTGTAAATAGGCTTAACAATCGCCAATTTCCAATCATCAGGCAATACTTCAAACGCAAAGGAACAGTCATTACACTTAGAGGTTTGGCTAAAAAATCGCAACATTCTTTCAAAACAGTAGTGGAAATACCATCTGGTCTAGGAGAAGTGGTCTTTTTCATTGTTGCAATTATTTTCCTAATACTTACTTCAAAAAATTGAACATCATTTAATTCATCCCTATAAGGCGGCCTAGTATGAGTTGGAAAATTAGTAAAAGATCAAGTAAAGACGGCTGTTGATGCAGTCGAAATCTTGTAGGTTCGTCAACTAGCTGGATTAAATTGGATTTTAGCATCAAATTCTGCAATAGCTGTTCTGAAGTAGTGGGTCTATTTGAAAGGGAAGCTTACCAACACAAATGTGGCAAACTGAAATCTCCAAAAACGACAAAGTTTGGATATTGGTCTGCTAATTTAGAAAGTGGATCGTACAAAAGTGAATCACTACCAAGGTTGGAAGATGACGGATGGTATACACATCACATGAAAGAAGGACGTGACACCTTCAAAAAAAGAGTTTCGATGTCATCAATAGAAACATCAATAATAATTCAAATATTGTAAATTGAAGTTACTTATCTTACGAGAATCATACATACACACTCCTGCTCTTACCCTTTCGGTCAGATCTATCGAGTTCATAATCTTGTCACGTTACAACAGAATCAGGCAAGTCTTTGTTTAACCAGGTTTCAGAAATTAGGATAAAGTCTGGGCAGTTTACGCAGACCAAAGAAACAAAATCATTAAATTTCACTAAAAGGTAGCAAATATTTGTATAAAGCACAGGTGCTTAAGCTATTTTCAATCTTTTACATACTCTTTTGCAACGATTTCTGATACTACTGTGATTCAGTGACGGCGCAATATCACTAATCATTGAACAAACACCTTGTACATCGTTAGTATATTTATAAACTAAATTCAGAATTGCTGTAAAATGCTTTGTATTCTTGTCGAATTTTTTGCTTTATGTGTACATTTTCGTTATTTCTGTCTATTATGATTCCTAGATATTTGAAAGTTTCAACTTCTTCAAAGCTGTACTGCTCTATTTGTAAACTGCCAAGCCCTCTTTCTTTGGATTCTTGTTCTATGATTTGAAATGTATTCTCTAAATATTTCTTCCTTCTGGTGATAATCACTATGTCATCTGCGTCTGCGATTATTATCTCCTTGTCTTGCTCCTTTTTCTATTTGTATGTCTTCTGTCACGTTTCGCCCTGTGTTGAGGACTGCTCTCGACTTTGTCATACTCATCTCTATTAGTCTGATAATTTTCTTCGGACTTTTAATCCTCTTCTATTATCTTTCCTCTGTGCAATTGGTCGAAGGCTTGTTTGTAGTCTACGAGTAGTATGTGTAGCTCAATGTCGTGCTCTTGGCCTTTCTTCTTTATTTGGTTTAGTATGTGTACTGCATCGGTCGTCGCTTTTCTCTTTCTGAAACCATATTGGTACTGTCCTATTATCGTTTCTGTATGCTGTGTAAGTAATCATTTACTATAGCTGTTACTATTTTATATGCGACGTTTAGCATCGTGATGGCTCTGTAATTCCCACAGTTCGCCATATCTTCTTGTTTCGGTATTGGTGTTGTTACTCCAATTTTCCATTCTCTTCTTTAATCCATATTTTTCATAATTCTCTTGTGCAGTTCTTTCCCTCCGTATTTTATTAACTTTGTCACTAATCCGTCATACCCGGCCGCTTTCTTATTTTCCATTTTCTTAATGTATCTTTCTACTTTTTCTTGTGTTGGCGGCGCTTCTGTTCTTTCAAGGTTTTCGTTTATTCTTGTTTCTTCGTCATTACTTTTCTTTTCGTTGTCTTTATACAGTTTTCCAGAGTGCTTGCTCCATTTTTCGTCTTCGATATTCTTCCTTAGGAATCTGTACAGTGGGGTCGGGTTATTTCTCTTGTTTTCTTTTTCTATTTCATTCATCCTCTTTTCTATCCATTCTGTCTTCTTACTTTTACACAGTTTGTTCGATTCTTTTCTTTTTATTCTGTAATTTTCCAAGTCACTATCTGTTGTCGATTTTAACCATTTTATTTTAGTTATTTTTTTTCTTTCAATGCTTAACTTGCACTTTTCATCGAACTATGCTGTCTTTTTTGTTTTCTTTATATCCCACTGTTTCTTTTGCGGCTTCTGTGATGCAGTCTTTTAGAACTTTCTATTTTTCTTCTATACTATCGGGTTTTCTTGCAATTTCCAATTTATTCTGGATGCGTTCTTCGTATCTATTTTGGGTATATTTTTTTCTGGTTCTTGTATATTAAACTTTTCCTTCTTTGACTCCATTGTTTTGCTTTGTCGCTACTTTAATCTTACATTTCACTATTACGAATATGTGGTCTATGTATGCTCCTCTGTATGATCTCGTGTCGTTGATTACATTGCTATTTTCTTTTCCTATAAGTACGTGATCTATTTGATTCCCAGTAGTCTTCCCTGACACAATCCATGTGATCTTATGAATCGCTTTGTGTTTAAATTTTGTGCTCATTATCATTATGTTTATTGCGGCAGCTAGGTCACATTTCTCCATTCTGATTGGTCGGGTGTGTGATCCAGCTACTTCTTGGTAACATAGTTCTCTTTCTATTTGCGCCTTAAAGTCTCCTACCAGCATTAGTATGTCTTGTTTCGGCATTTTCTCACATATCTCTTCTAGTTTCTCATAAAATACCTGTTTGATCTTTTCTTCTGTATTTTCCGTTGGGGCTTATACATTTATTAGTGAGATTCGTTTTGGCTTGCAGTTAATTCTTATGCAAGTTATTCGACTGTTATATGCTTAACACGTTTTCCTTCATTTATATCCCATTTCATCATGACGTCGCTAATTGTTATTTTTTGGAAACCTATTTTGACCATTGATCCTTTATTCTTCCTTTCGTCTCTCGCAATTTCTCTTAGTTCTTTTCGTGTTTTCCTTTATTTTTCTGTCATTTCTGAAACAATATATAACTTCTTGTCCTTTAATCTTTTTTTTTTCTTTCAGATTGTTATTTTATCATTGAAGTTAATTATTTCTATTATGCATTTCTTCGGACCAATTGCGTATGCCATTTATACTTTCCATTGTTTTTGACATCTCTTCTTCGCTTTGCTTGGTCGTTTCTCTTCCGGTAATCACTAGATTTTTGCTAAATTTTTCCTTTATTATCTTTTCCATTTTGTTTTCTGTCTTTAGCAGGGCCTCTGTGATTTGTTTCTTTTCTCTTTCCCAGTTTGTCTTTATCTGGTGTGTTTCACTTTCGCTTTGTTCGACCTTGCTTCTGTTTTCAATTATTTCCACTTTCATGATTTTTAGGTTGTTCTTAATTTCTCTTGTTTTTAATTTCCGTCATGTCTTCCTTTATGTCTTTCCTTAGATCTGAGAGCATTTTCTTCATCAGCTCTTCCATTTCTGCTTCCTCTATGGCGTCTATGAATTCTTTTTGTTGCTTCGATTCTTTATTCTTTGTTGGTGATTTTGCGTTATTTTTAATTCTTTGATATTCTCTTTGTTCTTCCGGTGAACTACCAACTTGAGTAAAATTCAGAGGATACTGACGATCTTGGTTGTCAATTAAAGGTTTTACCGGCAACAAAAGTTCAGGGGTAGGTGTCAAACTTTTGGTAGAATCAGAAGCTCTAATTTTTTTCACCTGTCTTTCAGAAGGGGAAGAATCATTATTATCGGAAGACTTAAGCGAAAAATCGAATGGATTATCTTCAGCAAATGCGTCGTCAGTTGTTTGTCGTTTGTTATTTAAAGAAGCTTCGGTAGTAGTTTTAGATGTATTCACAGCAGCTACGCCATTTTCAGCTCTAGCGCCAGGGCAATCTTGAGCAAACTGACCAGGGAGTAAAACCTAATACTTGAATAAGGTTCTACAAAATGCTATGGGGAATTGAAGGGTACATGTTATTAGAGAGAATTATTCGTTTTGTTGGATTAATTAATCAACGGAGATTACAACGTTATTAATTTTAATAGTAGTGTTTTCAGAGACAATTTATCAACTAGAGATTCGTCACTTAATTAAATGCAAATTCTACTGTTTGATATATGCTACGCAAATATGACGTTCTTAGGTTGTACTAACTCTCCAACAACCAAAACATAATCTGTTAATTTTAGGTCATTATTTGCAGCTAGAACAATTGCTTGTTCTTTTTTCGGGAATTGGTTCATGTTGAGGATTACACTGAATGGTTTTACAGCTAAACTTTTTCTCCTTCAAGAAATGTGTTAAATGCGTTATTAATCCTCAACGTAGATAAATATATTGAGGTGAGAGCAGCGATACGCCGCCGTTCCTCACCTCACCAAAGAAATGTGTTATCATCAGTCAGCAAAGACACAAGCTACTATTCAAGGCGATAAAACAGTTGAAAACGAATTGTTCAAAAACCACTTTTAGAATAGCTTAAACGATTGTTTGAAACATGCAATATCAATATTAACATTTTCTTCAATAATTATCAACAATAGTAAATTGAATATAAGGAACGAACTCACCAAATTGAACTTTTAGCGAAGAGCAAAATTCAACGAGCATCTATAATACTTATATTTTTGAAAAATATTTCTACATTTATGCTGAGTTAGAATTAAAATACTTTGGATAAGTGTAATACTAATATTTTTTTTACTTTGACTACTTTTACTTGATTTCTTTTTTAAATTGCATGATTTCAACTGTAACATATGTATGCATGGGAAAGCAACGAGATCACAATAGTCATATCTGTCAAAAAAGTGGCTACAATTACGACAGCTGTTACAGACATAAAAATCCCCTCGTTTTACTCAAATTCTCACTTTTAAGTAATTTGTTTAAGTTTATTCCTCTATATTACTACATTCATTAATAACTTACATCGTCGGTACACTGCCTTAAACACGTTTGTTGCATCTACAAATATGTTACAAAGTTGCTGAATGCCTCCAGTTATCTTGGCGTTAAATATTGCAGAGTTCGGAGTTTCGGTCCAGGTTGTGTTTATCGTGGTGCTACATTCGTTCTGTGTCACGTTTCAGCTAGATGTATATGTTTACCACCTGCATTACATTTGGAATATTTGGATATAAACCAGGTTATAACAATGATGCTCCGCTATGAAATTTTTACTGAGCGTCTTTAAGCATATTAATTTATGATTTGCATAATTTAAGTGAGAGTGTAGCCGTACATAAAATAAGAAATATTATGTTGGTTATGTTATGAGTATAATAGGAAGCTGTTGACGTCGCTTTTCCTAACACTGAGAAAAATCATTATTTGCTTATGCGGTATTCGGCCATCATTGTAATTGTATTTTCGTAGAATTTGTTCCGCTGGGTTGTTTATTTGGGGGGTTTTGTCGGAAGTTTAGCCCATAAAATCTTTAAATCCAACGGAGTGTTATACGGCCCTTATAAATCATTCCGTACAACAGCTTCAGCCGAAAGCAAAATATAAAACCTAGGAGTAATACAAAATAATATATTATAAGTTGTTTAAAAATAAAATAACTACTACACGAAAAATGTAGTTTAGTCGAATTTTAACCATAATTTTAGAATATGTAATAAGCAGTGCATTAATTATACTTATTAATTTCTCAGTTATTGCAAGTGTCATACGGAAACAGTATCGAGAGAACAATAAAAAACACGATCAAAGATAGTATGGGTTTTGGAAACTTTGTCTTTGGTAGTTGCATTTCAATCCAAATTTTCAAATTCATCGTATAATCTGGCCAAACGAAAATTCTGTCAAAGACAAATCTTCAAAACTCCATGCTTCTCTTTGATCGTGATTTTGTTGACCTCTTCCCTTTGGTAATGAGTGGTCATAACTAGGCTTCGGATTTTAGGTCGTTGGAAAATGAATAAAAGGAGACATTTTTGGTCCCAAAATTGACGAATTAGGTTATAAAAATCTTAGTTTATGTTAAAAACCTGGAGGAAAAAGTATTTGCTCAACGAAAAAGCATACATCAAAAAAATATATATTTAAAAAAAAAACATTAAACAAAACATTATAGAAACAAATATTTTGTGTAACAAACAAAAAAATGATTAAATAAATAAACGATCTATAGTTACGTCCACTAATTCTAAGTTATCGCAAAAAAATGGCGATCAAATTAACAAAAACTAAAATATTAATTCAGGTATCTAAAATGAGTTACAAACGCAAACTATATATTTCTCTATATTTTCGATTGTAAATTTACACCTTTGATCCTTTAAAACACTTTTAAGTTTTGAAAACGTGCGTTCCACATCACAAGAAATGATGGGTGCAAAATTAAATATTGAACAATCTACGTTTTCAATTATGTATGTATTGTTGCTAGCATTTCCATTACCGCAAATTACGTTATTTACGGAACATATAAAATCGTGTCCTGGATGCTTTTTTAATAGAGAACATAATTTTTAGCACGCCATTTCCCTCACCTTCCCCTGGTGTGTTTTTTAAAGATGTACATATACACTTTTTCCACAATTTCCATACTTTGGTTTAATTTTAAACCTGTAGTTTCTAATTGTTCTATTGCACCAGCAATAATTTTAAAGTGACTTTTAATGTACAAGAGTTCATTTTTAACGTTTGCTTTATTCAGGAATTCTTAAGCTTTTTTAATGCTTTGTGCATCTGTGTCTTCAAATGACATTACAACCTAAAAATATTCAATATAAGAATGATAGTAAAAAAACCATTATATATTTACTGACTTGTTTTAAAACATCAAAGTGTTCTGCATAAAACAATGGTGCTTGAATCCAAGTGCCCAACCTGGTTAATGCAGGTTCAGGTGGGAGAGGTGTATTTGGTAAACTGTTTTTATGAAGTCTACTCTTATTGGTGCTTTTAAAAAGATTTTCTCAACATTGCTAATTATCCCATTGACATCTGGATAATTCAGTCTAATTGTTTCAGACACTAAATGTAACCTATGTGCCATACATGTTAAGTGTATTATATTTTCATAAAACACCTTCAAATTAGTACCAGTTTTGATAATGTATGAAGCATCATCTGGTAAATACCCTACATAAATCGGTGCAAAATTGCGTAAAATCGTTGTCGGAACGAATGTTTAATAAAATCTGTTTACTGGATTTATTCTCGTTCTTTTTATGTGCATCGCCAATGCAGTGTTGTTCAAAGTGTGATTTCTTTTCGCTCTTAAACTAGGAAACAAAAATGTGAACATAATTCAAGCTTCAGTATTTTAAATGTTTACTTACAACTTTTCCACACACTTTGCAGAATAACTCATTGTCTTTGGTAGAAGAAGGAAATTGAAAATTAGTGTCCAAATTATTCCCTAACCATAATTTGATTTTATCTTTCATGGATGATTTTAGCTTAGGCATTTTGAGGATTCTTTACTGTATGCACAAAAATCAAAACCGGCTCCAGCACACTCACTAACACGCAAAGACACTCAGTATCACTAACAATAAACTTCTAAAATAAAATGCTTTTTCAGAGATTCACCTCCTTCCGGCTATAATCTAAATGAAATGCAGGCCAGCGTTGTCAGTTGGCGACACCAACTCGGACCATTAAACTCAAGGGCGTTGTTAACAACCCATTTTTAAACAATTTGCCAGCCAAAGCAAAGAATTCACGGAAAATCTCTATTGTGCAAGCAGGTCCGCTTCGTTGGTCGTGGAATCCAATTTTAAAATAAAAAGTAAAACAAGGTATCCCGTATGGTTCACATCTCAAATTATAGCTAATTTAAGAAACAAAGAAAAGTATAGACGTAAATGGATAACAACTCACAATGAAACATATCAACTTGAGTTTAAACGTCTCCGCAGTCTAGTGAAAATGCAGATTTCTGAAGCTCATAATTCTTACCTCGATTTAGTTCAAAGAAATCTTAAGTCAAATCCTTCTAATTTATGGAACTATTTAAACCAACGACGTAGTTCTACAAGAATTCCTGGTCGAGTTCACAATGGTTTATCCGAATACACTGATCCACAAACAATAGTTAATGGTTTTGCAGAAAATTTTTCGAAATCATATTCAAGTGATTCTGCACACATTCCATCTCAATCTTCCAGCAACGCTTTACCATTTCAATTTCCTTACGTCAGTCCAGTTGAACTTATTAATATAATGTCCAAGTTTCATGATAAATTCACAGCGGGAGACGATCTAATCCCGAGTTTCATTGTTCGGGATTGTAGATATGCATTTGCAGAACCATTGTCACTTATTTTCAACCTTGCCATTAAAACTTCAACCTTTCCATCAAAGTGGAAATGCGCCAGGATCTGCCCAATTTTGAAGAAAGGTGATAGTTCAGATGTGTTAAATTACAGACAGATTTCAATATTGCCAAATTTTTCGAAAGTTTTTGAACAATCACTATATTTAACAATCTACAGTAATGTGAAAAAATATATCTCTCCCTATCAGCATGGCTTTGTTAGTGGTCGGTCTACAGTTAGTAATTTAGCCACTATCACGCAATATTTAAGTGAAATAATTGATATTCGAGGTCAAGCTGATGTAGTCTACACTGATTTCACTCCAGCTTTTGATTCAATTCAACATAGTATTCTTCTGCAAAAGCTCGATTTGTATGGATTGTCGGAGGACTCACTGCTGTTAATGCGTTCTTATTTAAAAGACAGAACATCTTACGTTGCTTATAGTGGTTATGTGTCTTATAAATTTTCAGTTAATTCCGGAGTTCCGCAGGGCTCTAATCTTGGTCCTCTTTTATTCATTCTATTTATTAATGATCTACTTGAACAATTTAGTTGCCCAGTCCTTGCATACGCTGATGATATTAAACTATATCACTCCATTGGCAGTCCAGTTGATGTAGATATCTTGCAGAATAATATCAATCTGATGATAAGTTGGTGTGACATGTTTTAAGTTGCCATTGAACAAGGAAAAATGTTTTCTTGTCAAATGCAGCCGTAAAAAAACTTCAACTCAATCGTCCTATGTGTTGGGAAATCATATTATTAAGCAAAAGAATTGCATGAAGGATCTAGGAGTAATTTTTGATTCCGAATTATCATTCCTTCCACATCTAGAGGTTGTTTGCACTTCGGCGTATAAATCATTAGGTTTTGTTATGAGAACATGTAGGCATTTTTCTGACTTAACTTTAATTAAACAACTTTATTTTGCATATGTGTTAAGTAAAATTGAGTATGCAAGTCTTGTATGGAACCCTATTTATGTATCTCATATTATGGCCTTAGAGAAAATTCACAGACGGTTTTTAAAATATTTATCATTTAAAATTGATGGAGTTTATCCACAGATTGGTACTGATCAGCAAAATTTGCAAAGTCGACATAATATGAAGTCATTATTACAAAGGAGAGAAATGTGCTGTGCAAAATTTACTTATAATTTAATACACAATAAGATTGACTGTGCATTTTTACTTTCCAAATTACCATTTTATGTGCCACGTTTAGCATCACGATATGAAGCAAGTTTTCAAGTGCCAACGGCGAGAACAAATGTCTTACAACGTTCACCGATTCATGTCATGTGTAAAGCTGTAGATAATGTATATAATGATGTATTTTGTTAGGGACACAGAAATTTGTTATATTTTTTCTTTTTTTTTATTGTTAATTTTCTTTATTTAACTTTATTTTGTTAAACACACTTAATAATTGTTATTAATATTGTCCTATAAGTGGTAAATCTGTTGGACAATAAAGAACATATTATTATTATGAAGCCTTTTAAAAGTGACAATTAGTTCGTTTAATTAACACTTTAGGTCTCTAACGGTAAATTAGGCATTTTCGGTAGTAATAAATGGGCGTTAAATAAACAGAATTTTTTAAATTCCGATAAATATATAAATTTCGGCGCAATGCCTGAAGTAGATATAAAAAGGCAAAAAACCTAAGATCCGAACCCTAGTCATAACTTTTTAAAATAAATTACCCTAACAAACGGATTTATTTAAAAAAAATAAAAATATTTTTAAAAATAAAAAAAAAAGGAAAGTCAAATAATTGTTTTTGAATTTTGTCCTTGCAATTTTCTGCATTTAGCAACTCTTTTGGCGACTCACGAATTAGCGGGTTAGTCTGAGGTAAGAGGCATTTCATCATTGAAAGAATAATAAGATATACAGATCAAACATCTGCTGTAAATTTCATGTCTCTGTGTTAAGAAAAAAACTTTTCCATTGCCGGTGAGACCGGAATGCGACGATCAATTTCAGGATGTCGCTAAGCAGAATTTGTCTTGCAGTATCATCTTTGGGTATGAATTGTAAGAGAATATTCGTGCTCATTTTATTTATGTTGTGTAAATTCTGACACTGTCTCACATGAATAAAATATGTTCAGTCGCATCTGCAGTATGGTTGAATAAAAGAAGAATAGCTAGACGTGGTAGTTTCGTTCAAGTTTTAGATAAATGACAAATTAGAAATGAATAATTGTATTCATGAAAACATCGAACAACCAAAATTTTCGTAATTAAACTTCTGTAACTATGACAGTCATATTGTTGTAGTTGTCTTTTATTAGACTGCGATACCGGAGTTAAATTGGTTTCAAAGGGCGACGATTCAGACTCGAGTGCATGTTGGTATGAGCATGAGGGTAAAATATTTTAATTATCTGGGCTATAATGTTTTTCACATTGTTTACATTTTCGTTCGAGATTTACCAGATTGTGAGGACAGCCAAAGAGCTTGAAGGTATTTTACTATAGGAAACTCATTTTTACGCCAACGACAAAACCCCAGTTTTTAATATTAAAAGTTTTAAAAAAGAACTGCGAGGAAGAATAAGCCGGGCGGATCGCAGATGCTCCTGTTTCAACATATCACAAAAATGTGGCGTGCAAACATTAATAAAATCACATTACTGTAAAATTATCCACCATTAGCTTTTCCCCATTGTTAATCCGATGGACGTTTGGAAAAACCGTGACTACCCCTCACTGAGCACGCTTTTTTCATAAAACTTTTCCACATTATGTAGGGGCCGAGACTGGACTTTGGTTTGACGACACAAAGCACTTTAGTTGTGACGACACAAAGCTTAACCGTTGTATGACCCTAAACCGTTTAAAAACTTTCTACGTTTGACTTATTTTTACAGGACGGACGACTGCAAAGCGGAGACCACATCTTACAGATCGGCGAGGTTAATCTCAGAGGACTCGGGTCTGAGCAGGTCGCCTCGGTTTTGCGTCAGTGCGGAATTCACGTCCGGATGGTAGTAGCCAGACCAGTTGAATCGACTTCTGCAGATTACCAGGTAACCGAAATATTTCTCAATTTGCTTTCAGAGCAGTGGCGGATATGCAGCTTCTGGCGCTGGGGACAAAAGTTATTACCTCGCGTGTTGTGTTATACATGAAGTATTTTACACAGAAAATACCGAGGCGTGATTGTAAAAAAAAGTAAAGATCTCGTACTTTTGGAGTATTTTTTGAATTTTTGGAGATTTGTGTTTTTATACAATTTTGATCTTATCAGCTTAGTGCCAATGTGAGAGTTTCAGTTTAAAATGCTTGAACAAAAAACATTTTCATTGGTATCATACTTCAGAAGTTGATCAATCTTGTTGATAATTTGTAAATTTCATAGAATTAAGTAAAATTTGTTTGCGCTTCGCCGTTGAAATATTAAATTAGTAAAATTCAAATGGCGTTCTGGAGTTACTAAATCTCAAGGTAATTGGTCTAGCATTTCTATGGAATGTATGCAGAATTATTTTCCAGGAGAGAAGGCATGTAGAACAAATGGAAACGTGTCACTTTCGTGTGAACCGTGAAATGCAAAGGAAACATGAAATTATATATTCCTCAGTATTTCCGGTAGTTGTTGCTAAAGAACTAAAAGCGTGTAAAGTTTCTTACCACACTCTTCACATTTCTAGCATCAGCATGTGAATTACAATTATGTAATTCACATGCTGTTTTACGAACAATGTGTATTACATCAGTAATACACATTGTTCGTAAAAAAATCTAAAATACTAATACTGCATCTGTTTTAAATGTTCTGGTTCCAGATAATTTGTTGTATCTATTTAAACAACTGAAAAATATTAAAAACCATTTACTTTAGCTGTAGAAAATATTAAACAAAAAACAATCAGAACAGAAACAGAATAAGATGCAGTAATAAGATATGATGTTTTATTTGAGAAACCGAAATATTACTGTTTCAAAACTCATAATATAGAAATATTTAATAATTATAATACAATTAGGTACAGTTTTTTTCTACAAAAACTTATTTATTAAAATTCAATTGTAATTGTACCCCAACAAAGCGTAAATTTTTGTTAATCTGCTCGTAAAATACTGCAGCACAAATGGAAAAATATTACGATTTTTCTAAATCTTTTTAGTTTTAAAAATTAAAAAAAAAGAATTACTTTAGAACGTCGCATTGGGATTTGAAAAATAATAGATGTGTCTAAACTGTACTAGAAGAAACACATACATACTAGAAAACCCATAGGCGCCGTATGGGTTTATTTCGTAACAATACTATACATCTGTAATTTTGTACATTCCCCATAAATGTGTTTTGCGAGGTGTTGGCAACAATAAAAGAACCTTAAATCACGATAGTTGTCTAAGCTTGACCTGTCAAAGCTGTATAAAGTTATAATCATTATAATTAATGGAATTGAACCATAAATGAGTACTATAGCATTGACGTATATGATATCAATTCATGAATAATAAAACATTTAGGAAACGTATCACATCCCTGCTGAATTTTTATTAAATTATTACAAGAAAATATCCGAAAAAATCTCAGAAGGAGTGTCTGTTTTTCAAAAAAGTTATACTTCTTGGATATCGATAATCGTAATTATAGCAAAAATATGTGTGAGTATTTATTAAACTCTTAACTTAGAATTATTTGGAACATATGGAGCTAGTTTACCACTCACAGCTTGGTTTTAAAAGCAAAAAATCCACAACTATTATCTTCAGTACAATGCCCACCAAACCCCTAGAAAATTATGAACCTCAAAGTTATATTATTTAAGTTTTGATTATGTTGATCATATGATACTTTTGCTGAGATTGTGTTATTACAAAGCCACTAATAACAACGTCGAATTATTGAAGTCTCTATTAACACTCAGATCCAGTGTTTCGTAGGGTTCAATTATAGCACCGACACAATTCAATTCTTGACATAGATAAATGACTTGCCATATTCATTTAATAAAGAAATGTTTGTATTTTTGGCGTTGATCTTCTTAGAAAATATATTAGCCTAGGTAAAATAACACAAAAAACAGAGACATCAGTTAGTGAGTACGAGTAGTGTTCTGTAAATAATCTTATTCTTGGGTTTTACTTAGACCCTGCTTTGTCATAAGGATATCATCAAATTAAGTGAGCTTGTCTTATGCCAAATCAAAATAAGTATGCAGACCGTTATTTCATATGGCATATTCATTGTAAAAAAGTATTTGCATTTCAGAAGGAATCACAATCCAAGCTGGGCTGGGGGAGCGTAAAATTTGCCAGGATTATTTAAAGAAACTGAAAATTCTCCAGCTGTTTTGAAAAATTATACTCCTAATATATTTGATTTTGCAAACTTTTCTATGATATTTTGCACCTATTAGTTACAATAGAGATGTGTATGTATGTAGTGTTAAAGTAAAGATAAAGAGGCATGCTATGCGTATGTTTCAAGCGAGTCTTTTCACTACCAAATTTTGTGACAAGGTCGTCAACATTTTAGCAAGATCACGAACATCTATTTGGCTAGGTGCAGTGTACACTAACAATAAGTTTTTCAGAGTATTCGAAAATCTGAATATTTAGGATAAAAAGGATCACGACGGATTTATTATTTATTATTTATGAAATATTTACTATATAAAATTTTGAGGTGACGTTAACACATTATTGGTGGGATCTATCCGACAACTTTTGGTTAACGTTATGTAATTTTTCTATAGCGTACTGTGATAACCCAAACATCCCGTCTTAAATTGACATGTAAAAAAAATTGAAGGCCCGCGAAAAATTTAAAAATTCAAAATTTGGCTTTGACTGTGATCGTCTGACAAAATGGAACCCTACGTTGTGTTTTTGAAAAATGGCGGGAGGCGTTCAGATGCAAATGGTGGACCCCAAGGTTGGAAAAGTACCACTAAATAAAACACAAAATTTATGGAGGACACAAAATTATTGATTCCTCCACTGAGAAAAACTCGTGACTCGTGACTTGCCCTCAGGCTGCCCAGAGGGGCCAAATCGCAATCGCTTTTCAGCTCCAAAAAAAACTTATTGAACCGTGGATGAAATTTAAATGAAATCAAATTAAAGATTCTGAATCAATGCAAATATCTAAAGTAACTGGATGCAAATATACAAGTTATTACAGACGTGTAGCGGCAAATTTAAAAATTATGGTAGTCAACAAAAGAACAACATTAAAATAAACAAATTATGCAGCGGCAGCGGCATCAGAGCGCTATAAGAGTGTGGAGATCTACTAGGTCAATTTAATTCTAGAGCACAACAACAATACCCATTGAGGCGCTGTAGCATGAGCGGAGTTTGGGGCTCCTGGACGCGGCTATTTTTCCACTGTGACGGTGGTTCTATCCTATCGGCAAGCCTACCGCACAGCACCTCTCTATGACGAATATGCCGGTCGAAAACTCGTGGTTGGAAGTCAGGGCTATAAATAGCTGATAGCGTCACGTCGTCCAGACCGTTCCCCTGACTTCTATACAAAGTCTGCATTTTTTGTGCAGATGGCGCGATACATTCAGCCAGCTCGTCTAGGAACCGCGCCCTCCGCTTTAGTCACGTATTTCGGTGTTATTTAACCTCAATTCCATTTTAAATGTTCAATTTCTGTGAGTTTGATATTAACGACAAGTGGACAAGTGTTTTTTCAAGAAACAGCATTTAAATTCGTCATACACTTTTGTGAAATTTTAAATAACAAGTAATTCTTATTTGAGATTAAGATTGGACGTCAGATAATTTATAGCTAGAAACATTCAGCAACTTAACATTTACAGAACAAAAAAGCAAATATTTATAACAACAAAAGATCTGGTGCGAAATAAACTTGCGAAGATAAAATATTACGTCAGGTTAGAAACTGCAGAGCATGACGTAATATTTTATCTTCGCTAGTTTATTTCGCACCAGGGGTGCGATTTTGTTTCTCGATCGAAAAAAACTCGATAGCGATAAAATCTCGTTTGCTGATTGGTTGAGAGGCTGAGTTGGTGCGACATTTGTGTCACATTTCTCGATTCTGTCACGAAATCAAGTCTTCATGGAGTGATATTTTCTCGGTAACTCTGAATGAAGTGATAAATTTTGGAGACATAACCTCGAAATTTATGTCAAAATAGAAATTCAAAATCGTAATTCTGAGTTATATGTTCTTAAAATTAAGGTAATTGTAAACTTTTGAGCATTTAATAAGCTTATATGCAAAGAATAAATGCCAACTTTTCATTTAAAAGCCACGCAATGACATTTATCGCAAGTGAAAATTTATCACTTCGTTCAAGAAACAAAATCCCACCTCAGATCTTTTGTTGTTATAAATATTTGCTTTTTTGTTCTGTAAATGTTTTGTTGCTGAATGTTTCTAGCTATAAATTATCTGACGTCCAATCTTAATCTCAAATAAGAATTACTTGTTATTTAAAATTTCACAAAAGTGTATGACGAATTTAAATGCTGTTTCAGGTTAGAAACTGCAGAGCATGAAAATTTACGTTCAATTTAAATTATACAACAAAGAAAATTACTGAAGTTAAAATTGTTGGATGGAGAAATATTGTACGAGGTGAAAAAATGCAAAGCTAACAAATTTACATGAGATTAATATTTGCCACACTGTATCAACGATTCAAACAAAGAATTTACATTATGTTACATTATGCCATGATCCAAGTGATTGGTTAGTTAAAATAATTAACTTTGACAGTTTATCGTGAACTGGTTACCTCAACAAAACACATAATAAATAAACACAAAAATATCCAGTCATCGTTGCGAGGAAAAAGCGTCTCGGTGATGTAAATTTTAGCGTTGCCAGACAATGGTCTGGGTGATGTAATTTTTAGCGTTGCGAGGAAATGCCTCGGTGATGTAATGATGATAGCGATGATAATAACGATGGTAACTGCCTAAGGGAAGAAATTGTTTTAACTGCCGTAAATGAAGTGTTAGCAATCTTGTGTGAACGATTTAGAAGTGTTATAATAACACTGTAGTATTAGCATCCAGAAACCTCATTCATAACTTGTAAACAAAGGGTGTTATCCTGACTAAGTGAATTTCATGAAATCTCCTACTAAATGTCTGTTACATTGTGTTAGAACCAGTTAACGATTAAAATCATAACCTGGTCGGTGAATTTACAAACAATAAAACAGCACGTGTCGCGTCGGCCGAAAATCAGCACTTTTTCCGATTAGAAAGCCCTAAGAATTAGTTGCTCGTATTGGGGACTGTGACGTCATAGTTACGATTAATTTTCGTTAAACAAAGGCTTCCTCCTTTTTATTAACTACCAAGCCAACTAACGGTTTTTTTGATTGAATTTTTTTCTCAAATTCAAATTGTTCAAATGTGGTTTCGCGCCTCTGTTAATTAATTTCAGCGCGAAAATTTGATTTAAATTCGGTCACTAGAATACATACAAATTTGACTACAATCGATCTGGTGGTTTGGGAGATTTTATCTGCCCAATGAAAATCAACAGGGACAGCCAAATTTGTAAGGACTCTAGGGGGTTATGAAACGTCGAAAGAACCTGAAAGTAGCCATTCGCCCGATACCTCTTTCGCCTACGCTAAGGTAGTGAAGGTAAGTTTATTAATCGTGTGTTTTAGTTTTACTTGGTAAATGCAGTACCTATGAAAACAATCTGGGGGAAATGTTTAAAACTTCTATAATAAAATTTTGAATGACACTTCGAAAATATGAAAAAATTATTAAGAGCCTCATTTTCCTTCTATAAAATCCACAGATTCCATACTTAGGCACATAACATTCTAGAAGCTGCAAAATAATAAACTAAATAACTACGTTTTGTGGAAAGTTCGATTTCAGACCTGTCTATAGTAAATCTTTTAAGTTAAATCTTGCATTTTAAGATTTAATCAAACAAACGTCACAGTTTCAAAAGTACTAGAATTTCTGAAACACACAAAGGTAGCATTATGTGCAACTGAACATTTATTTCTCCGAAAAAGAAAATAACATCTCTTGTGCTTGCTTGTTTTTGATGTGTGTGCTTTGTTCGTTCTTACGCACTTACCCATAATTTTCCCAGCGGCCGCCTTACTTCTTTTCGTATTTTCATTCGCCATAAATCTTCCATTTTCCCCGTTACCTGACTGAATTTTAATTAATTTAATGCATTACCGTTTTTCTTAATTATGGGTTCATCCCTCCAAAGCAGTTTACATAAGTGTGGAAAATATTATTTCGCCTCCAAGTTTTTCGTTCCCAAGTTTTACAATTTTTTCGCTCATAACTTATTTAACATTAATGTTAGTACCAAAACGTTGTTAATAAAAGTTATAGATAATTCTATCCTATCATATCTACAGAAAAAAACTATTTATAATTTTATTGTCAGACAATTATTGAACCGATTTTCAAGATGGCTCCTGAATGAAAATACCCCCAGTTCAGAAAAGTTAATTTTATACTCATGACCGACCCCTGTACCAAACGTAAAATCAAAATGCATTGTCTCAAACCGGATTCACTGTTGTATTATAAAATATAAACTTTTAATGAGAACAATAATTATAAGAAGATATATATGTAGAACTCATTAATCCATCGCTAATTGTCTTAATTTTAACAAATTATAATAATAAGGTTTATATAAGCTAAAGAAAGAGTCCTTCCGATTCTTAACTCGACAATATTTTTTGTCTAATAGGGTTTTCAATGTTTGGAATTCTCTACCCGATTATATCATTAAGAGCTCGTCTCTTTTAAGTTTCAAAACTAATTTTGACAAGTATTTGGGTGACGACGATAAATGGATCTCTAGCCATTGATTAAACTTCATATTGGATCAATAATAGGAAAACTTTTTATAACAAAATAAAGTATAATAGAAAATGCATTTGGCAGCAGGTCCCCCAATAGAAAAACATATTAGATTTTGAAAAAATAAGTACATCAAGGTTTCTAATTTTTGGGATTTACAACCAGTACATTCCTCATTCAAATTAATAGTGTACTATGGACTTCGAATGATAAATCTACCGTATTTTAAAGGAACCAACCTTAACTGTGCTATAAGGCGTGTGATTGAGATGTATAGAGGTAAAGTAAGATAAATATTAATATTAGTGGATACGTTGAAACTCTTGTATAGCAAGGGAATGAGGAAACTCGCAATTTGTGAGAATTTTTGCTGTATAAATATTGAGTATATACGAGTATATGTAGTTTTCTTTATGATGTAAAAGTGGTGACGGATTTGAATTTGAGTATTTTATTAAACATATTATAAAAGTTTGAATTTAGGTATTTGCCAAAAAGATTATTATAATATTTCATTCATTACTGCTCTCAAAATAAAAATTTACTTAAATACCTCCACAACGGCTTCTTTTTAAACAAAACCGATAAATTTAACTATGCCGATAGGTTTAACAATGTGATGCTTTGCTTCCGTTAATCCCACTGTTGACTCTACAGCATCTTTCTTTGTCTGTCTAATTAACAGATAACGACAAAATAAGATTTGTTGGAAATTTGATTTCATATTCGCAAAGCAAACAAGGGGTTCTGTTTCTTATGCCTATCCAGCGCCGAAGGCGTTTGTCCCCCTAGCTTCCCTGGCCACGCCACTGAACTGAAAATTTGACGCTTAGCGTGACCCTGGCGATGAACTCAGGGCAAAAAAATAAAACAGGCCACATCCACCCACATCCTTTTAGCCGCCGCCGGCAGGGGAAACGATTGTAGTGAGCAGCTTTCTCGATGCCAGCGGCAGGGCTGTTGTGTCAACAGCGTATTTTGTTTCGGCATGACGTTTAAAAGCTCGAATTTTCTGTAATGCGTGATTTTAAAAGATTCAGTGAAAATGAAATTTTGCAATTATGGTAATGAAGTTTTTTGTGGGGCGGAATGAGTGCCATGCGGCTCCTAGCGAGCGGTGCGAATATTGTAGATCGAGGGATTTCACTCGATTTAGGGAGGTTTGCTTTGGGATTGCTTCTAACAAAATTATCCCGGTTATAAACCGATTGCTTCGTGTACTTGAGCGGGGTTGGAAATATTTGAAAGACGGTTACAGTACGTGTAGAATGTTCAACAAGCCATTGACGTTTTCAATGTTATTTTGTTAAGCTCGTAACGAATTGATTTTATTAATCTGTGTCTACGTGTTCTGGTGAACCTAAGAAAAGCAATTTTCTAATAAGCAAATAAATATAGTACGGAACGTAGTAATTTAATTGTAAAGTAGATTGGAATGTTAAAAATTTCGAAATCCTGGCAGCAATTCAATTAAATCTAGTACGGAAATCCATTAAGGAAGCTATTTTCATTATCAGATATTCAAAACAGCAACGAAATCGTAAAGAAGCGTGAGATCCAATTTCATTTTTAGTGCAAGAGTATCGGCTGTAGCAAGAAACTGTAAACTTTATTCTTTGGCAGCAATATTACAGATTTCGGATTTCTGTGTGTTTTTTTATGTTATGTATAAAAAAATTGGTCTAAAGAGTTTAGACAGTACTTCCCTCGCTGTCGGAAACTTGACGACTGCATGCCTATTGTGTTTTTTTTTCTCATTACATTTTTGTAGTGGGAATTTAAAAAAAAATTGCGATGACGTCATCAATTTTTGCAAGGACACGTATATCAGTTGGGATAGATGTAGTGTAATACTAAGAATAAAATTATTATATTCTCAAATTTTCGGGAAAATGAATTGGGTCGTTTTGAATATTGATTTGTAATAATCAATAAAATAACGAAACAATTTACTCACGTATACGTATCAGAGGCAAGTGAAAATCGTGTATGTATAAACATTCTTAATTTAAGATGACAGGCGTAACAGCATACGTGAGAGTCAAACAGAGAAACTGTAAACAAAACGACCATCGGTTTTATTGCTTCGACTTCCGCTTATTATATAAAACATTGGGTTTTATTTATATCTTGACGGTGAAATTCACAATTGGTTGATTATAAACATGTCTATTTCACATTCGCGGAACCAAGTGAACGCATAAAACAAATGCAGGTCTGTAATGTTAAAGTCGATGTAAATAAGCGTGCTACCCTTATGTTTCAACCGAGTTTTTCCTTTAACAAATTTTGTGTCTACCAAATTGGGTTGGTTGGGGTGTAATACTAATAATAAGTGTTGCCTTTAATTTAATCAATAAAATAAATTGACTTCATTAATTTTTTTGAACCACCTCTTAAGAAAATCTAAAAAATATGAATGGAATGATAAATCACAAGTACAAACTCATCATATTTTTTGCATTTTAGATAGGATTTATTCAGCAAAATTTAAGGGTGACGTCATCAATTTTTTTAGGAGGGATGAACAAATACATTTTGAACAAAAGTTTACCATGCTTATAATAACTTTAAAATATTCCCAAGATTTCAAAGCATTCGGTTTTGTAATTCCTGATTAAATCGATAAAATAAATTCACGCCTTCATTAATTTTTTTGAGTCACCCTGCATATGCAAATCCAAAAATATGAATGGAATGATAAATCACAAGCACAGACTCATCATATTTTGTACATTTTAGATACGATTTATTCGGCAAACTTTTGAGCTGACGTCATCAGTTTTTTGTAGAAGATAACCAAATATATTTTGACTAAAAATTTATTATGCTCTTTATAACCTTAAAACATCTGCAAGATTTCAAAGCATTCGGTTTTGTAGTTCCTGATTAAATCAATAAAATAAATTTACGCATTCATTAATTTTTTTGAGTCACCCTGTATATGCAGATCGAAAAAATTTGAATGGAATGATAAATCACAAGAAGACACTCACCATATTTTGTACATTTTAGATAGGATTTATTCCACAAACTTTTGAGCTGACGTCATCAAGTTTTTGGAGGGGATAAGCAAATATTTTTTGACTAAAGATTTATGATGCTCTTTATAGCCTTAAAACATCTGCAACATTTCAAAGCATTCTGGTTAGCAGATTAAAAATTAAATTTCAAAATGTTGTTTTATAATTTTGATTTTTTTTCCAAAAATCTAGACGTTTCGGGTGAAAAGTCGATTCAGAGTTGTAAACTACATGTGTAGGACTATGTTATTTTATACAATTGAAAACCCATTTACTATGTACAATTTTGAAGTGACGTCATCGCATTAGTGGTGGGGATGATTAGACAAATTTTGGTTAGCGTTTTACCATCTACATGATATTCTTAATATAAGTACAAAATTTCACAACAATCGGTCGAGTACTTTCGGAGATTATCTGTCTAATAAAAATCCGGGGGCAGACGGACAGACGGACAGACGGACGGACAGACGGACGGACAGACGGACGGACAGACGGACAGACAGACGGAAATGGGAGACCTATTTCTTCGTCTTCTAGGGGTCATGAAAGATCGAGAAAACGTAAAAGTAGAGAGTCGGCCGACGGACTCGATTACAATACTTCCTTTGCTTACGCTGGGGAAGTAAAAATATGTTTCTAAAATTAAAACGGATGTTATAATTGATCCTAGAGCATTTATTTGTTCAAAGTAGAAAAGGACGAATTTCTGGGTGTATGCTGCATATTGTGAACTTTCAGAACATCACAAAATTGTTGATACGTTGAGAAACTATTTTAATAGGGTTTTTATTTAGTTATCTACTTGCAATCTTCCATCATTTTGTGTTTTTTTTTTTGTGTAAAGTTCTCGTAGCAGGAAAACGTTTAAAAAAAAACAATATGACTTAGGACCGGATGGAATATTTCGTTTATCAATTAAGAATTTAACTACCATTTTTGCATGTCCGATGTTTAAATTATTATTATTTTTTAAAATGATGAACAAAATTTGTATTTCCATCCTATTGTTACGTTGATCGGTAAATAAAATCGGCATGGGTAAAACTCAACGATTAATAACTCGAATTACACGACTCGACTCGACTTGCTGACTGTACTGGCTGAATAATGTCGTTCCCGAAGGTGGCCTCCATTTAAACCCATATTTCCTTCTCAATGTTCAGCAATCGAGGTCTTTCTCGAATCCATCGCGGCTTCCGCTCCCAAGCCTTTCTTTAGCGAACGCCGTTTCGATCGGCCGATAAGTCATACTACATACTAGAAGAAACAGATACATACTAGAAGACCCATAGGAGTCATACCGCGGCGCCGTATGGATTTATTTCCTAACACTATTGAGAATGTGATTTCATCTTAAACTTTTCCGAGTAAACCATATTGGATTTCTGCAAATTAATATAGGTATTTATGTATGTTTTTGAAAAAAATATCAAAAGTGTGTAACAAAATCGTATTACGGTCGTACATACTTTGGTATAAGATATTTTCAGAACTTGTTTTTGTAAAGGAGTTTTTAGAGATCATGTGGGGGTGAAAATAATCCATTAATCAGTAACAAAAGATAATGTGACAATAAGGACGTTCAATCAATACTGTTGAGTTCAGCATTCAGGTCGGGCAAATTTATGTCTCTCCTGTTGGTGGCACCTGTTTTGGGCTGTCTAAGATAGATATGTGGAGCTCCACTTTAAAGGCGAAATTGAGATCACCTAATTCTTGCTATCGAGTCAACGTAGTCTATCAACAAAAACTTGTGTGGTGTTATAATTAACCCTGTTACTGTTAACGCTGAACTGAATAAAATTCTGTCTGTTATTTAATTTTTGGAGCAAACTCGGAGAAACATTGTTATCAAAATCGGACTTGGTAGTATTTGATAAAATATAACCTATTTGAGATGTTTGAAAAAATGAGTTACTGCTGTCAGTCCCAGCATTTAAAATAGTTAGATTTATTCGAATTAAAATGTAAACAAATATCCCAACACTTTTTCCACCACATTGATTTTTCTTAATACAGAGAACCCAGCTGACGTATTTGTTTTTGACAACAGAACAAAACTATAAATTCATTAAATTTGAATAGCGAGCATGCAATCATTGTAAATCCAATTAATAAGCCTCTGAATAAGAGTTATTTATAATATTAAATTTTGAGAATTATGACTAGTTTAGACAGAGTAGGATTATTTTTAAAAAGTCTTCTCTAAATTGTAGGATGGAAGTTTCTTATATGTATTTTATTTAGTCGACGTGTTATGAATTTCGTATATTATTTCAATAATTCTTCTCACATCAATAAATTGTGGAAAATACTGTCGTGCATCGGAAGCTTTAGATACAGGCATTTTTCAGAAGCATAAATTCAAAGGAAATGGCATCGTTACTTAGATGATTTTTCTACGCGCAAGACATAAAGTGCCTGATTTATGTTTAGATGTTATATAGGAGTGATAAATCAAGCGAATTCTCATTCATTAGAAACCATTTGCATCTTACTACTGATGTAGCTACAAAGAAAATGGGGAGGAATGACTTCTGTTTGATTTAAAATTGGTTTCAGGTTTGAATCTGTATTCGGGGTTTGCTGACTAGTTAGGTAAATCATTCGTTACATTGTCATATTTGAAAAAATATATCTGAATGGAAAAAATACTTGTAGGCTAGGTTCTTAATGTAGTTATTTCTGTGAAAAACCTAGCAATGCAGCTTTAAGCCTAATCCTATCCGTTTTTTATGATTATTGAATATTATTGTTCCAAAATCGTCATCACAGACCTCGGTGACCTTTAGGACTTTGAACAGAAAGATCTCTTAGAAGAGGTTTTTATAACACGTCTACCACAGACATCTCAAAATTCGTTTTTTCATTTTGCTGAATTAATGCAAGATTTTTCAAACCATTAGTTCCGTGTTTCCAGTTATGATTTAATTCGAAAATTTTTCCTAGTGATTTCAAAATTTTATTATTTCGGGAGACTATTAATAGAGATATGCTTGAATGACTGACCTACTATATATTTAATTAGACTCTATATAATTAATTAGGAAACCTATTAGGGTTGCAAATGACGGTGCGTTGCTTCTTGATTTAATAATAACTCAATTTAGTGTTACGATTCATGAGTGTGATTGTTTCCGTTCTGACCATCATTATGTTAATTGATTAGTTTCACGATATTTGTCAAAATGCTCAGCCAATTGTCAGTCGCATAATATCATAAATGTTACAGAACAAATACAAATGGCCATGCTTAGTTTCACAATTCTGTATTTGGATTAATGTCAGATATTTATGAGTATCTGCAAAGGGCCTAATTTGCTCTTTTTGTCACGAGTATTTGCATTTAATCCCTTTGCCGGGTGCGACGTTTTGTATTAAGTTTAACACCGGAAGTTGTAGTCCTTCGGTTTTAAGACTTGGTTTCTACATGGTTATTATCCTGGATTAGAGATTCCAGAAATGCTTTTAGTTCTTTTTTTAGTGATTCTGCGCACAACTGAAGTAAATATTAAGTTTGATCGTCGTAGAGTAAAGTAAAATAGTGTTACGAAATAAATACATACGCCGCCTCGGTACGATGCCTATGGATCTTCTAGTATGTATGTGTTTCTTTTAGTATGTAGTATGACTCATCGGCCGGGCGACGCGCCGTTCGCTAAAGGAAAGCCTGGAAGCGGATGTCGGGACGGGCCCAGAAAACGTATAGGTTTAAATAGGGGCCAGCGTCGGGAACGATGATTATTATTATTCAGTCAAATGGAGTCCACGAGAGTACAGTCAAGTTGCGCCGGAATTATTTTGTATATAATCCCTGTGTAATAATAATTATTCATCGTCAACGTAACAATAGTAAGCTTCATTTCTCAAATCAGAATTAAATATGTTTTTGTTAAGAATATTATGAACTGGTTCTTGGAAGTTTGCTTTACACGTTCTAAGAATAAAACTAAGATGTATAATTAATTTGGAGTTGAGTCAAGATGGCGACAAAAAACACAGATATGGACAGTAGTACGCTGTGTAAAAAGTGCAAAAATAAACTAGTGACTAGTGTAAAATGCCTAAAGCAGCAACCATTTCATTCTAGCTGTGCAAAGTATTCTGCCAAATACTCGGACGATGAAACAACTTTTATTGGTTGTGAAAACTAAGACACCATTATAGAAATGACAGACTCTGACTTCTGGGACCTAGTTAATCGTCATTTTAACAGCAACCTAATACGGGAATGGACCTCAGAATATTTACGTACATAATAAAACAAAAGGACATTAGTATTGATAAATTAAGTCAACAAATACAACTAAGTATTAAATAACAAACTTTTCATGACAGCCTCAATAGGAACCACAAGTGAAAACACCATTAAAGATAATGAGAGACTGAATAACGAAATAAAAAGAAAAATAAATACCACTGCTATGAAAAGCACCAACTATAAAGAACCACATACCTTAAAAACAGCAAACAGTAATAATAAACTTAAGTTAACTCCCTGAAACAAATCTAAAATTAAGGAAGCCTGTGACGAAAAAAGGATAGCAAAAAAAACGACAACTTATATCAACAGATATTGGATCCCTCCCTGGAACTACACATCTCAAAAAAAGCTTATATTCACGTGTACAGATTATATTCTAAAACAACTAATGAACAGCTTCAAGAACACCTGAGATTCCATCTTAACGAATTTGATATCGAAAAATTGAACTCAAAGTATGCGAACCTCTATTCCAGTTTCAAAATAACTTTGGACTATGATGTGTTGGAGACCGTAATGAAATCTGAACTGAACACGAATTAACAGGGTTTTTCATCCACCCGACAATAACAACTAAAGAGCTAACAACTTTTGTGCTTAATTCGCAATCAATTAGATCAAAACTCCAAGAGTTTGAACTACTGTTAGGTATATCAGGGAAATTTCTACGAACATTGGCTAAACGACGCAGAAGTGGACAATCTTCTTTCTATTGAAAATGTGCAAGCAGCATCCAGTTTTTGCCGTAACTTGAGTAATCATGGAGGTTCAATCTTATCTGCAGCACAGAATTTAAAATATACTAGAGTCTACATAATCTGGAAAATATGTCTATTGAAAATGATTGTGAAATCTCAGCATCACTAGTCAACTCTTGCAAACTTATTTTTATAAATCTACACCGGCAGCGATCTAGTGATTTTAGTTTGTTTAGTGAAATTATTGTTAACGTACTGAATACCATAGATGTAGTCAAAAAGAATGTTGTCCTAAGTGGAGATTTTAATATAAAATTCAACACTAACAGTATGCTAGAACTAAAACTTTGTAGCACCTTAACTGAATTCGGCTTGTATCTCATTGTAAAATTCGCGACCAGGGGCAACAATACCCTTCATAACATTTTTACCAACATTCACACTCTACGCTATAGTGTAAAACCGTTCAATAGCCTAATGTCTGATCTTTTATGTATAGACTTCAAATTAACTGTATCTGACGCTAAGAACAAACATGTTACTTACAAGTACCGCCCGATTACTAACCTAGGGAAGTCCAAATTATAAAACAATATAAGTCAAGCTGACTGGTACTTCGTTGATGATAAAACTTTGATGTTAATACTAAGTTTACATTGTTTATAAAGGAAATTATCTACAACATGAATCTTGCCTTCCCAGAAAAAACCTTGAAACAAACCAACCATAGCAAGATGGACATTAAGTGGTGTGATGACGAATTGGGAAAAATACGCGAAGAATTATCAGTTTCGGCGAGTCTCATAAAACTGTAAAACGGACGTGACTAGAAAGGCAAGAAATAACTGTACCAACAAACCAACAAACAATTAAAATAAAAAAGTGAACTATACCAAGAGATTTATAGACAAATCAAATAACAACAGTAAAGCAACCTGGTAAGTAATAAAACCACTCCCTAAATCTAGTCAAGATCCCATTGCCTTAATTATTAAACTGCAATATGAACGGTACTAATTCTAAATATTTTAAGTTCTCAGAAGTTCTAGTGTGGCGGTTCGAGACATTATCAGCAAACTAAAGAATAGCAATTCAAAATATTGCTATAACATACGCGTTAATATTAATAAAGGTCGTTGCAGTGATACCAATGCATAAAAAACGTAATACTTAGAAACGACCCTACTAACTACAGATCGATCTCCCTTCTACCAGTTTTCTCTAAGAGTCTAGAAAGAATACTATACAATCAATTAAGTAACTTCCTTGAAAAAGGTAATGTTCTTTTCAATAGTCAGTACGGATTCCGAAAAGGTCGAGATACAACTAAAGCCATTCTTGATCTCAGAAGTTTTATTGGAGATCAAGAGTGGCCTAGAGCGCGGTAGATATAACATCGATTGCTTTTTAGACTTGTCAAAAGCCTTCGATTGCGTCTCTCGTTCAGAATTAATAGCTAAGAAAATTAGTACAGGAATCTTTGCTTTGAGAAATTTAAGTAGAAAGCTTCCGATAGAGACGTTAAAAGTAGCTTATTTTGCGTTATGTCATAGAAATATAAGTTACAGTATCTTAGCATGGGGTCACTCCAGCATTATGACTAACATATTTAGATTACAAAGATGGGTAGTCCGAATAGTGGGAAATCTTGGCTACAGAGATGATTGCAAGTGTATCTTTTTCTCTTATGTGATCATCACCTCATACTAACACTTGAAAATAAGTCAACTTAGTTATTTATTAAATGATTGTAAATCATGTCTAGTCTGAGCGAATCAGCAGAACGAATTTATGAACTAGGTAATGCACAGGTACAACGAAAGATGGCGGTTTAACGGCTTTATTTTCAGAAGCAAGTAGTTCTCTATAAGATATCTGGTTTCAACAAGACGGAACGCCGCCACATTGTTATTACCACGTGTTTCTGAATATATTTTTTTGTTCTGTAACCAAAAACGAACAAATTACAAAAATGTTTTATCAAAAAATACACACTTCAGCACGTTTTCATTTAGGGTCGAAGTGTAAAAGTATAAAAAATTTGAAAATGTCTGGGTAAATAACGAATCTAATGAACCGCTTCTTGACTTTTGCTCATCTGTGTACATACCTGCTACACACTCTTCCTTTATATTAAATAGAAGAAAAAACTAAAATGAGAAAGAATTATGAAAAACAGAAAAAACAGAATAGTTTTTTTTAATATAAATTAATAATATACGTATTATGTACAATCGTACAAGAATAAAAAAGTTACTGTTTATTAATTCAAACCTTAATTTTTAGGACGTTTGTTAAGCAGTGTGTAAATGCACTAGTAGGTTAAATAGCAATATTTTAATTTTTTTTGGAAAAGTAAAAGTATATTTTCTAGCGTACACTAAGGATGTATTTACTAAAGTCGAATGCCTGGTTTCATGTTTTCTCGACGTTTCATGATGTCCAGAATGTGAAAAAGTAGGCGACTCATTTCCGTTTGTCTGTCTGTCTATCTGTCGTCTGTGTTTTGTTAGACAGATTGTAAATTTTATGTGTTTTAGGAATATCATGTGATAGTAAAACGCTATCAAAATTTGTCTAATCGTCAACAATGTGATGGGGTCCCTTTATAATTTTGCATAGTAAATATTATTTAAATTTTATAAAATAATATACTTCTACACTTTTATTTATGAATCCGCCTTTTTTCATCTATTTTTGAAAAAAAAAATCAAAATTTTATAACCTTTTGCAATTTAACTTTGAAACTGTAAAACCCAATGCTTTGAAATCTCGCAAACATTTTAAGGTTGTATAATAAGCATGGTAAATTGTTAATTAAAATTGGTGACGTCATCTCAAAATTTTGTCCAATAAAGACTGACTAAAATATGCAAAATATTAGACTCTGTACTTGAAGTTTATCAATGTATTCATTGTTTTTAGAATTACGTATAGAGAGTAACTGAAAAAAATTTATAAATAAGACAATTTATTTTATTGATCAAGTCAAGAACGGCTCACCCTATTTTGCTGAAAATTTGGGAATATAGTGCTGTTAGGATTAGTATGCCATTACATCTATCCAAATACGTGTCCGTAGATCTTTCATCGTAATTTTTCTTGAAATTTTATGTATTTACTCAGGAAGTATTGTAATCCATCCGGGCGTTGGCTACTTTTATGTTTTCTTGACGTTTCAAGACTCATTAGGTTCCCCGTTTTTATCTGTCTGTCGGTAGGTCTGTCCGTCGTCTGCCGTCTGTGTCTATTTTTATTAGAAAGATAATCTCCGAAACTACTGGATCGATTATTGTTAAACTTTATAAGTATGTTACGAATACCGTGTAGGGTAAAATGGTAAACGCTTGTCTAATTATCACCACCAACACTCTGATGCCGTCACCTCAAATTTTTGTATATTAAACATTATTTAAATTTTAGAAATAAGTACATACACTTGTGGTTTATGAATCCACCTTGACTTTTAATTACAATTACTTTACAAAAATGTTTGTCCAATATTTGCCGCTTGTTTCATGTAACCGATATCCCGTGCACGTAAGTGGGTCTTGATCCGATGATCTGAGGCGGTGAATTTGAGCAACTGGTGCTCTGCGCGCGTGAGTTCTATTGACATCCTCGTTGTTTTTTTATTGTAGACGTTTTAAATATTCCCATCACACTATTTTCATTGGTACTACATTTTCCAAGTCCAGTGTTATAAAATTCATAAAACTTACCGCTCTTGGCAACGCTGACGAATCATAAAAGAAATAAATAGTAAATGAGCAAATGCTGTAAAAAACGCTATGAAATAAATATTTTTTGTAAAACTGAAAATGCAAGGGTTGTTTGGTTCCGATAATTTCCATCTCTTAGTTCCGAGCGTAAGCTAAGGAAGTATTGTAATAGGGCCCATTGGGCTAATGGCTACTTTCATGTTTTCTAGATGTTTTATGATCCCTACCATACGAAAAAATAGGACTCCTGTTCCCGTCTGTGTGTCGTCTGTCGTCCTATCTCGGTCTATATGTAGCAAGAACATTGTCTCTAATTTACAAATGAAGCCATCTGTGGCTTAACCAAGAAACTTGTAATTCGTTTCAGGTAACCCAAATAAAGACATAAAATTATTTTTAAGGCCATATCTCAGACTCAATGTTCGAATATCCACTGAGTAAACAAACGTTGCCTTAGTATTTGTTTAACTTAGAAACAACATTACACTGCAGTTTATTTTCTAAACGTGAAACAATGGATTTGCCTCAATAGCAATAATTATTCAAGGAAACTACCTTTAAAATTTATGTATACTATTAATAACTCCTATTAATAGTTATTTATTTGCTTAACGAGCTACTGTTTCAATTCCCTAGGTGCCAAGATAACTGGAATGTGTAAATCATACAAATTAAACCAAAATTTGATCGTGCTATTATAATGTAACAAATGTTTTCTTCTGTATTAAGAAGATTACGGGCACATTTAAAAATATTACCGATTTCACGATAAACAGCTACCACATTGTAAACGTAACCTTTGTGTGCTTTTTGCATTTTAAAAATGTTGACTTTAAATCATAATGAAAAATTACTCGATAAAACATTCCCGACTATGACGCCTCTTTTTCTGTTTGTATGTGGAATAATTTCTAATTTTACTGTAATGTCCGTCCATTTAAAATTTAATTTATGATTTGGGGGTTTCGGTTTAAGCCGCTGGCGTTGTTTGTTCTACATATTTAATTTTGCAAAAATTAAAGCGTTTCCGTTCTTCAGCACTGAGAGTTTTCCCATTTCCTTTTGTTTACATTCGATTATAAATTACGCATTTTCCCTTAGGACCAAAATGCCCTTTAAATGAACGATGTATTTTATGCAAATTTAAACCAAACGAATCTTTATATCCTAACATGATTCAAACGTGCTAGTTTTTCTTCAATAACAATTTCTGGGAGGAAAAATTCAGAATTTGTTATGGGAGACCACGGGAATGATTTATTATTCGTTCTAATTCAACTATCCCGCGAAGAAAGTCTACTTTAAAGAGAATTCTTGAGAACGGTTTTTATCGACGATTTTAGATGTCCACAGCGCGCACTGAATTTAGTACGTGAGAAAAGTTACGAGATTAATTGCAAGAGTTTAAATTGAATCATTCCCGCGAAAATGAAAATTTTTGCCCTTTTGTGGTTTTCAAGGGAGCAATCAGTTCCGTTTTTTCATGCACTCGAGTTGTTTTTACTTTCATTAATTTTGTCACTATGCGTAAATCTGATTTATGCGTATTCTGATTAAAAACACAACAGTAAAAGGGAAATAGCACGACGTTTTTCGTGGTTAATGTTTGTGATTTATTAAAAAAAAGTTTCAGAATAATACTGAAATACGACATATTCATCATGTAGATACTTGCGAATAAGTTAGAAATGTCAAAAAACCATAGTGGATAATGATATTTTTAGTTTCATAAGAAACAGTCTTGACATACCCATGTACCTACACCCCCCGAGCTCCTATAACGTAAAATAGGTTACATTTTTCTAAAATTTTGTTTTAAAATAAAATCCATAATTTCTCAAAGCTGCAAAAAAAACTTTGGTGTCTAGTAAACACGTTTTGTACGTTTTTCATTTAAACGTGTATTACCAAAGTAAGTAAGAGTTATTCCAACAACTCGCTAGCTGGGGCACTTTAAATATCTGAAGTTGTTGATTGTTCTGGACGTATGTGGCGTGAATTGTGTAGAACAGAACTTCGCTTCTCCACGAAGTCAACATGTATCAGTATATATTGCTTTCGGTGAACATAAGTATTTTTAAAATGTCAGTGTTTTCAAGAAACCTATTTCGGATATTTAGGTATAATAAAACTGTAAATATACAACTGAATTCCGGACGACAAAAGCTATTAAAAATTGTAGCTGAAATTTCATCACATTGTTCTAGAAAGATCTAGTCACATATTTCAACTATACACGGTGATTTGTAAAGATATGCAAGAAAAAAAAATGGGGAATAGCTCACAATAAGATTATTTCACTGTGTAAAATTTACGTCTTAAGTAGTAGCAATGTCTAGAAAAAATTATTTAAAATGAAATATAAATTGTTATACACCCCGCTGTTAGCGTTTCTTGACCTACTTCTTTCAATGAATGGCGCAGAACGACACGGATTAAGAACCAAAAAAGTGACTGATGAGAAACGTGCAAACACACGAAAACGGCCAGTCGTGATCAGTTTCTTGCATCGAACTATCGGGAGGTGGTTTATGGTAAAGTTTTCCAATTCAGAGTGTGTCGATATAGTTATGCTTTATGGTGTGCGCGAACACCAGTGGTACAGCATCTCCGAGATCATGGTATCTTCAACCTCAAACTCACGGTCGTAGTCATAGTAGGACCGAAAGAATACTGCAAGCTGAAGAACAAATTTTCGAACGCGACGAAGAAAAGTCCGACATCAGCACTCGCCGACTTGCAGCTGAAGTTGGAGTTTCACATTTTGTAACGCATCGTACATTGAAAGAACAAGACCACAGCCATACAATGTTGAATGAAAAGTGCAAAGTTTAGAGCCCGCTGATTGTCCACATTGTGGAATTTACTGCAAAGTTGTTACCGCAGTGTCGTTAACGCCCTAACGTTTTAAAGTGCATTTTGTTTACGGATGAAGCAGGATTTACTCGCAATGCTGTTTTCAACAGCCACAACACTCACATTTGGCCCAATGAAAATTCACATGCTCGTCAAGAAGTACGATTTCAACGATCGGTTGGATGAAACAGTTAGTTAATGGAAAGTGGCAGCCGCTACAGTTCGTGGAACTCCCGGTGGTTTTTTACCTATCAACAAACATCTTCCGACGCGATGAAGCCTGTATTGCTAGTCAAGGACAACATTTTGAACATTTGTTGTAAAAATGTAGTAGCATTCAAGGTCAATGAATGCATGAATGAACGAATGATAAGCAGCAAAAAGTCGGTTTTACTCTTAATTAAAACTGAAAGTATTTACATCGTTTTTATTCGAACGTTTTTCCACCTACTGTTTACAAGGTAGATCAGTGACTTTTTATGGAGGGTGGCTCATGGGGGTTTTGCTCCATTCGATTTTTAATTTGTTTTTTCTATATTTCCACACTACTAGGGTACGTGATCCCGTGGTTAAAATTATTGTATATATTACAGCTAATATCCGAAATACGTTGTTATGCTTAATAACTAGATATTTTAGGAATTATGCGTAATAACTAAACTTGTCAGTTATTATGCATAATAACCGGAAACATTAGGAATTATGCGTAATAACTGAAATTTTCAGTTATTATGCATAATAACGTAAACGTTTGGGTAATATTGATAATAACTAACAGAGGAACAGGAATTATGCATAATACCTGAAACATTAGTCATTAAGCATATTGCCTAATAGGCCAGGGCCGATAATTTTTGAGAACAAAAAAATTTGCAACAGGATGATACCCATTGGAAAAGGAAGAAAATATAACAAAAATAAAAGGAAAAATAAATTACGGGCGATCTGAGGTCGGGAATTGGCGGAGGGTGAGCTTTTAAGGGGAAAAAACTGTTTATCACGATTTCCGGCAAAACTACAAGTCCTATCGAAAAAAGTTAAATGGCAAAGTTCTAGGTAATAAAAGGATCTACAACTTTTGTATTTAGAGTTTTTTACGTAACCTCAAAATTTATGCGAAAAGTGCAAATAACCGAGTTTATGGTTTTTTATTTTTATCTCCCACAAAAGTTTTTTTTTTCACGAAATTTGGTGAAAACTTGACAAATCTCCCATCAACAGAAGGCGTTTGTTTCATGGATTTTAAATTTTTGAGTTTATCAGTGTAACATGGAATCTTACTTTTTTCGAGTAATTAAAGTGTAAATTTTAATAAATAGCTCAAAATTTTACACGATTAAAAAAAATTCGAATTCGAGTTTTTCGTTTTTTTTGGATTTCCTGTGAAAATTTGCCATAGTAATGTATAATTTTTTTACACCTTCAGAAAGTAGAGAATTTAGCGAACAAAAAGCACACCGATTTTTTTAAAAAAGCAAATATTTTGACGTGAGAATTTTCGATAGAAAATTAGGGTGGTTTTTCGATATTAAATCAAAATAAGGGAAAAAAATAAATATTTTTAATAAAAAAAATTACAGTGAGTCTGGGACACAAATAGGTAAGTTTTCACCAAATTTCGTTAAAAAAAAATTTTGGGGGGAGATAAAAATAAAAAACCAAAAACTCGGTTATTTGCATTTTTCGCATAAATTTTGAGGTTATGTAAAAAAAGTGTAAATACAAAAGTTGTAGATCTTTTTATTACCTACAACTTTGCCATTTAACTTTTTGCGATAGGACTTGTAGTTTTGCCGGAAATCGTGATAAACCTGCCCTTAAAAGCTCACCCTCTTCCCCTTCCGGACCTCAGATCGCCCGTAAATTATTTTTCCCTTTATTTTTGTTATATTTTCTTCCTTTTCCAATGGGCATCATCCTGTTCTAATTTTTTTTCACTTTTTACCATTTTCAAAGGCGTCGGCACTGGCCTATAACATGTCCAGCTGATTTCAAAAAAACGGGACAAGATGAGCAATTCAGGTTCTCATAGATCAATGAAAAGCAATGGGAATATGACGTTTATATAACTGTAATTTGTCCCTTTTTTTTTTAAATCAACTGTATATATGTGATATGTAGGGGAAAGCGAGGCAGTGTGGGTAGCTTTTTGGAAAATATTGTGCATAATTCTTGTTCCTCTGTTAGTTATTATCAATATTACCTAAACGTTTCTGAAACATTAGGAATTATGCATAATAACTGAAATTTTCAGTTATTATGCATAATTCCTGATGTTTCCGGTTATTATGCATTATAACTGATAAGTGTGATAAGTTTAGTTATTACGCATAATTCCTAAAATGTCTAGTTATTATGCATAATAACGGATTTCCGATATTAGCTGTAACATATATATTTCGAAATCACCCTGTATAAAACTAGACATTTACCTGACGTTTCTAAAATTTGATTACGCGTTCTATTACTGGTTTTTAGTGTCCGAAATTCGTCAACATGCCACAGTACACAATTAAAGAAAAAGTGAAAATGGCCACTGATGGACATTAAAGGTTTATTCACAACAGAGAAATTGTGCATAATTTTGATGCAGGATAACCACGTCGTCCCATACCTGGCAAAAGCACAATTTAAAAATTTTTTGGCAGATTTATAAACACGCAAAACGCAATATCAGTGAGATTATCTTTTATTTAATTTGTTTATGTTTGAATTCTGTTATTCTGTTTCTTATCTAAAAAGTGTAATAAAGATATTTAATGATTAAATTAAAATTATTACAAGAAAAAAGATAAGTCAAAACCTTTTATGGTGTACTAAATTTTTTTTATCAAAATATATTTTATTTTTTAAAGCACAAATTAACAATTTATCGCAAAAAGTGGTAGTGGAAATTCAAGTAGAACCCTAAGGTTAACATGGGGTCTAAAATTTAACATGCGAATCCCAATGGCCACTTTTAAAAACGAGGTATATTAAAATAACAAAGCAATTTACATGAGTAAAAAGCTCACTAATGCATCCTCATTGACGTGGCAACTCATATACAACCATCCATATTTTTTAAAATGATTCTATTCAAAGACTTTATATCTTGATTTAAACGTTTAAATTTTTGCCCCAAATAAGGACTACATTTGTATTTTAATTGAAATTCTTCTTCTTTTGCTATTATTTAAAAACAACAAAATGAAATTTATACAGGGTGTTCTAACATCTAAGTGCGCAATGACCTCTTTCGGAGCGTGTAGCAATAACGGCACTTCGAATGTCATTTGAAATTCCATAGGTTACTGGATGTGAGGAATATTTATGAATGACGTGTAAAATAAAGATATCTTTAAATGGAAGCGATGAATAAAATTAGTTTGGCGCCAAATTAACAAGAAGTACTTATTAAAAAAAAAAAAAAAAATTGCTAACAAGTTTCAGAGCAAAATTATGATAGGTGAATTAGAATACAAAAACATTGATAAAGGTGAACGTATCCTAGAAAGAAATAAAATATTCTAAAAAAATTACATAATTATAAAAATTTTTTGGGCGATGAGTTGCTGCTAGTACAAGCGCCAACAAATAATGAGAAAATGGAATGAAATAAACACGTGACCGAACTACTAAGCGTAAGCAAAGGAAGTATTGTAATCGAGTCCGTGGGCCGACTCTCTACTTTTAGGTTTTCTCGACCTTTCATGACCCCTAGAGGACGAAGATATAGGTCTCCTGTTTCTGTCTGTGTGTCCGTTTGTCCGTCTGTCCGTCTGTCCGTTTGTCCGTTTGTCCGTCTGTCCGTCTGTCCGTTTGTCCGTCTGTCTGCCGTCCCGGATTTAATAGACAGATAATCTCCGAAAGTACTGGACCGATTGTTGTGAAATTTTGTACTTATATTAGGAATATCATGTAGATGGTAAAACCCTAACCAAAATTTCTCTAATCATTCCCACCACTAATGCGATGACGTCACTTCAAAATTGTACACAGTAAATGGGATTAAAATGTATAAAATATCATGGTCCTACACATGTAGTTTATGATTTAAAAAAAAAAAATCAAAATTATGAAACAACATTTTATAAGTCAATATTGAATCTGCAAAACCGAATGCTTTGAAATCTTCCAGATGTTTTATAGCTGTGATGGGCATGATAAATTTTTAATCAAAATATATTTACTTATCCGCTCCAAAAAATTGATGACGTCAGCTCAAAAGTTTGTCGAATAAATCCTATCTTAAATGTCCAAAATATGATGAGTCTGTAGTTGTGATTTATCATTCCATTCATGTTTTTTGAATTTGCATATACAGGATGACTAAAATAATTAATGAATGCGTCACTTAATTTTATTGATTTAGTCAGGAACTACAAAACCGAATGCTTTGAAATCTTAGAGATGTTTTAAAGTTATCATAGCCATGGTAAATTTTTAGTCAAAATGTATTTGCTCATCCCCTCTAAAAAATTGATGACGCCACCTCAAAATTTTGCTGAATAAATCCTATCTAAAATGTACAAAATATGATTAGTCTGTTCTTGAGATTTATCATTCCATCCATATTTTTTGGATTTGCATATACAGGGTGACCCAAAAAAATAATGAATGTGTAAATTTATTTTATTTATTTAATCAGGAACTACAAAACTGAATGCTTTGAAATCTTGAAGATGTTTTAAAGTTATCATAGGCATGGTAAATGTTTGATCAAAATATATCTGCTCATCCTCCCTAAAAATTTGATGAGGCCGCCGAAAAATTATTAAATGTGTAAAGAATGATGAGTCTATACTTGTGATTCATCACTGCATTACTATCTTTTAGATTTACTTATACGGGGTGTCTGAAAAAACTTAATGACTCAGTCAATTAATTTTATTGGTTAAATCAAGAATTGCAAAACTGAATACTTTGAAATTTTGCAGACGTATTTGTCTTAAATTACAAGTACTATACAGTTTATAAAATAAGATATTTCTATACATGTGGTTTATGAATTCGCTTGATTTTTTCCCTTGCCATTCAGATTTTCGCACGAAAATCCAAAGTTCATTATCCCATTTTATAGCCGTATGAACAGCTGCGTGGACCTCAGTAAAAATTTTAAATTACTACTGGGGAAGTTCGATCGATTCATGGGTTAAATTTTTTTATCCATCAAATTATGAACGATTCACTGAAGTTCCTCGAAAAATTAGAATACAGAAATGTTGCACCCGCCTATATTTGATAATAATAAACTAAGGATTATCATAATCACAACTACTCAGCCAAAATAATATTCAGGACGTTTTGTTCCTTAGTAACTTACTAATAATTTTAGTCGCCTCTTCTTTTTTGAGAAGCTAAGGATTGAAATTAAGAATACACTGATAATTATTTAGGAGGAGGACCCGGGGTGGGTTAGTTAGCATCATGCTTGCCCGCTATACCTTGGGTCGTGGGTTCGATTCCCGCCATGGCTCTGGGTGTAACGTGTATGTCCCGTTCCCCTGTAATTGGGCCTCGGTGCCTGTTGGGGGTACGTAATTGAATAAAATAAAAATAAAAATAAAATAAAATTTTTCCCGTTGGTCATCTGCTTTAAATATACTTATGTAATATCCTAATATACTTGGTACCTGTGCGGATAGCACCCTCCCCTATTTACGCCACTGTATAGCATGCTTCTTTACCTGTACTTTAACAGTCATAAGGGTTCTTATAAAAAAATAAAGTTTGCAAAATTAAATTTTATTATTTTTCGAAGAAGTTGTAGTTGTTCGACTGTGCTTCAGAAACGACGGAAGTTGTGTCTAAATAACTTTAGACCGATTTTTTTGTTGTCATGTCTCTAAACAATTTTGTGGACTGGATATCATGTGGACGTTGTTTTTGGGTAACTTCGTTATTCTCAGTAAAGAAGTTTTATGTAAAAAATTTTGCGAATTTTATTTTTTTATCAGAAGCCCTATAGGTTGAAATAAACGTATCTAAATATGTAACGTTAAAGTAAATCTAAAGAAGCGTGCTACACGTATGTTTCAAATGAGTTTTATTTTACAAAATAATGTATCATCAACATTTTTGTAAGGACACGTTTATCAACTTGGATTGGGGCAGTGTAATACTAATAATAACAGTATTATTGATTCATTCATTACTTTTTTGAGCCATCTGCATAAGCAAATCTAATATGATTCCAGTGATAAATCTAAAGTATGGAGTACAAGTAATTTGCATAATTTAAAGAAGATTTATTCGACAAAATTTTGAGATGGCGTCAATTTTTTGGAGAGGATAAACAGATATATGTAATTTGATTTTTTTTTAATCTGTGCAAGATTTCAAAGAATACAGTTTTACAATTTCTGATTTAATCAATAAAATAAACTGACTCGTTCATTAATTTTTTTGAGACACCCTGCGTAAGCAGTTCTAAAAACTATTAATGGAATGATAAATCACAAATATAGAGTAATCACATTTTGCTCATTTTAGATAGGACAATTTGACAAAATTTTGAGATGATGCCGTCAATTTTTTGAGACGGGTTAAACGAATAAATATTGCTTAACGATTTACCATCATTATGCTAATCTGAAAACGTTTGCAAAATTTCAGAGCGTTTGGTTTTGCAGTTTCAAAGTTAAACAATTTTGATTTTTTTCCGCGGTGAAAACACAACACGAATTGATGCATCACAAGTGGAAGAGTATCTTATTTTATAAAATTAAAAAATATATATTATTGTAAATTTTGTAGATGACGTCATTCAACTGGTGGGCGTTTTACTATCTAGATGACATTCCTAATGTACATACAAAATTTGACGACAATCAGTCCAGTAGTTTCGGAGATTATTTGTCTAATAAACATCTGGACAGACGGTAAACAGACAGACAGATAGACGGAAATGGGAGACGTATTTCTTCGTACTCTAGGGGTCATGAAACATCGAGTAAACATAAAAATAGGGAGTCGACGGATGGAATCGATTACAATACTTCCCCATATTAATCTTTTTACTTCCAGATATTAAGCTGAGGAAGTAGTACAATGGGGTCTATACAGGGAATGGCTAATTGATGTTATGTCGTCATTTCATGGCTCCACCAGTATGAAAAACTAGGTCTTCCATATCTGTGTGTTTGTCGTCTGTGTCGATCATCTGCGAAAATATTGGATTAATCGTTGTAAAATTTTGTAGGTATTTTAAAAATATCGTGTCGTAGTAAAACGCTAACCAAAAATTTTGTGATCATTCCCACCAACAATTTAATGACATAATTTTGCATGATAAATGGTATTTAGGGCTTTATAAAATACTCTTATCTATGTGAACTATGAATTCGCTTTAATTTTTTACACACTACAACAAATAAGAAAAATTTGCAATATGTATTGTTATACAAATTGTTGGAACAAGACCTCACGCATAGACTCAGTCACAGTAAGTACGAAGCTGAATATAATAGGGAAAATGTTTAAAACATCTGTTGTTTTAAAATGAGTTGCAACAATGACAGAAAAGATTTATTCAGAAATTATTTCAACGTTTTTGAAATGGTGCACTTACTTACTTTCTTACAAAACTACTCCATCATAATTGCAAAGTTTCCAGTATTCCCTTAACTTTTCCTCACTGCTGGTACGTTTTTATTTTTTTAGAAAAAAAAAGTAGAAACTTTCCCTTGTATCGCGAATCCAGCGGATTATTCATGTTTAACGATAACTAAATGTTGAATTCAGCGAGCTAGATTTCTTGCGGTATAAAATCTGTTATTCATGAACTAAAAACTTCTAACTTGTAAGCCGCCCCGATCCTAGCAGTTATGTTTTCTACATCAATGGATATATTCATTGATCCGCCTGCCGTGCTTACATTATTACATTATTACCGACGCTTCATTGTGGATAATACGATTAGTGATGGCTTTCAGATACAGACTTGTTACTTGCAAGTTTGTGTTTTCGAAAGTCTTCGAAATCTGTTAATTACAGCTTAGTAAACGTAATAAGTTTAATTAAACTTTGATGACGGGAAATAGGTGGATGTACAAATAATTGTGACGGCTGTTCGATTCTTGGGTTACAAACAGATGCCAGGTTCCAGTAGGTAGTAATTGCGTTGTCTTGAGTGGCAGTTGTGACAAATTGTTCTGGCATTATCAAAAGCTCACTGGCCTGAGCTTCTGGAATTATAAGCGTAAGTTGCATAACTAAAATCATTATATTATATCCTCTTGGTTGCTTAAGTATTTTTAAATATTTCGAGACATTCATTTTACGTAGGAATTTCTTCTTTAGTGTAATTTGCGTCATTCAGATAAGTAAGAGTTTTAGTGAAAATCCTTTAGGATGAGGATAAATTTAGTGACGTATAGTGTGATTTTTTATGGAAAGCCAAGACGAGGCATGAGAATGTAACCAATGATTACGGAATGGCGTGTTCCGTTCTCTCCCAATACCAAAGTGGAAGCGAAATCTTTATTGAGATCCATATAGGAAGTTATAAATTAATAGTTGACTTATTATTAGTATTACACATAAGAGAATTTATTATAACATTCTGAAGTAGCTGCTTTATGTTGACGCAACATGACAATTATATTTCTTCATGTTTTCACAGCATAACAAGATCGTAAGTAGTTGACACAACAAAGTAAAATTATTACCCACCCACTCTTATTCCATTTTCATCATTTGTTCTTATTGGCTTTGAAGAAAGAATTTCACCAGTTTCAATTTTTAATCATTCAATTTTTCAATTTTAAAATTATAAAATCGAAAGAAATGAAAGTCAAAAAATCGTGAATATGAAAACAAAAATTAAGAACGAGAAACTGAAAAATCGATAAATTGAAAAACTGAAAATGAAAAAACGAAAAATTGTGACACGGAAAATTTAAAATCGAAGAAAAGGAAAAACGAAAAATTCTAATATCAAAAAATTTAGCGAAAGTAAATAGAAGATCCAGATGTTTCAAAAAATTATAAGATTTGATTTTGCGAATTTCATTACTTCCCGAGCGTAAGCTAAGGAAGTATAGTAATCGAGTCCATCGGACGAATTGCCTCTTTTATGTTTTCTCGGCGTTTCATGACCCCTAGTCTCCCTTTTCCGTCTGTCTGTCTGTCTGTCTGTCTGTATCCATAATCGTAATCTCCGAAACTGCTGTATCGATTGTTGTCAAATTTTGTATGTATGTTAGAAATATCATGTAGATGGTTAAATGCTAGCCAAAATTTGGCTAATCATACCCACCAACAATTTACTGACGTCATCTCAATGAACCATATTTTAAAATGAGTTGAATGTTATACAAAAATATACTCCTATATTTGCAATATATGAATCCGCTTCCAGTTTTTTCGTTTAAAGTTCAAATCAACAGGAAAGTTAAACATGTTGTCAGGTTCCTGTTGGGAAAAGAAGACTTCGTATAATAAGAAAAAATGGACAAAATATAAGCCCCGCCCACCCACCCCTTCTCGATTGTGATGAATGTTTTATTCATCATGAGCTGAAGGGCGGAATTTAGTGTGCAAAATCCTCATTTCTTTACAAGAAATTGCCATATGAAATGCTTTTAAAAGGGCAGAATTTGTTAGAGAAATATTGATGTAAAAACATATTTCATATAATAATTTCTTGTAGAGAAATGAAGATTTTAATTTAATTTTCCTTTTTTGTTTTTTTTTTTAAATACATATATAGAGTTTTCTTTCAACAACAGGATAGTTAAATATGTTGTCAGTTTCTTGTTGGGAAAAGAAGACTTAGGGCCGGTTTACAGAACAGCGAGTTAAATATTTAATCCTCGATTAGTTTAACAGAGAATTAAAATGTGGAATATGAGCCCGTGATTGGTTGAAATATGCGCGTTGCCTGGCAACGGACCTCAGTTAAAAGTTAATCGCGAATTAACTTTAACTTCGCTTTCTATAAATCGGGTCTTAGTATATTAAGAGAAAATGGACAAAATATAAGCCCCGCCCACCCACCCCTTTTCAATTGTGATGAATGCTTTATTCATGATGAGCCGAAGGGCGAAATTTAGTTTAAAAAATCCTCATTTCTCTACAAGAAATTGCCATATGAAATATGTTTTCAAAAGGGTATAAATTTTAGAGAAATATTGATGTAAAAACATATTTCATATAATAATTTCTTGTAGAGAAATGAAGATTTTGCAATTAAATTCCGCCCTTCGGTCTGATTAGGAATGAAAAACTCATCACAACTGAGATCGGGGCGGGTGGGTGGGGCTTAATTTATTTTTGTTTTTTTGTTTTTATTAATATATAGAGTTTTCTTTCAACAACAGGATCGTTAAACATGTTATCAGTTGTTGGAAAAAGAAGACTTCGTATATTAAGATAAAGTGGACAAACATAAGCCCCGCCCACCCGCCCCTTCTCGATTGTGATGAATGCTTTATTCATCGTGAGCTTAAGGGCGGAGTTTAGTTGCAAAATCCTTATTTCTCTACAAAAAATTACCATAAAAAACATATTTTTAAAAGCGTAGAATTTTTTAGAGAAATATTGATGTTACAATTAAACTCCGCACTTTGGTCTGATTAGGAATGAAAAATTCATCACAATTGAGATCGGGGCGGGTGGGTGGGGCTTAATTTTTGTTTTTTTTTTTCTTTAATATATAGAGTTTTCTTTCAACAACAGAATAGTTAAACATGTTGTTAGCTTCTTGTTGGGAAAAGAACACTTCGTATATTAAGACAAAGTGGACAAAACATAAGCCCCGCCCACCCACCCCTTCTCAGTTGTGATGAATGCTTTATTCATCATGAGCCGAAGGGGGAATTTAGTTTGCAAAATCCTCATTTCTCTACAAGAAATTGTTATATGACGTATGTTTTTGAAAGGGTAGAAATTTTAGAGAAATATTGATGTAAAAACATATTTCATATCATAATTTCTTGTAGAGAAATGAGGATTTTGCATTTAAACTCCGCCCTTCAGTCTAATTAGGAATGAAAAACTCATCACAATTGAGATAGGGGCGGGTGGGTGGGGCTTGATTTTTGTTTTTTTTTTTAATATAGAGTTTTTTGCAACAACAGGATAGTTAAACATCTTGTCAATTTCTTGTTGGGAAAAGAAGACTTCGTATTTTAAGATAAAGTGAACAAAACATAAGCCCCGCCTACCCACCCCTTCTCAATTGTGATTAATGCTTTATTCATCGTGAGCTTAAGGGCGGAGTTTAGTTGCAAAATCCTTATTACTCTAAAAGAAATTACTATATAAAACATATTTTTAACAGGGTAGAATTTTTTAGAGAAATATTGATGTTACAATTAAACTCCGCCCTTGGGTCTGATCAGGAATGAAAAAGTCATCACAATTGAGATCGGGGCGGGTGGGTGGGGCTTACTTTTTGTTTTTTGTTTTTAATATACAGAGTTTTCTTTCAACAACAGGATAGTTAAACATGTTGTTAGCTTCTTGTTGGGAAAAGAACACTTCGTATATTAAGATAAAGTGGACTAAACATAAGCACCGCCCACCCACCCCTTCTCAATTGTGATAAATGCTTTATTCATCATGAGCTGAAGGGTGGAATTTAGTTTGCAAAATCCTTATTTCTCTACGAGAAATTACCATATAAAACATATTTTTAAAAGGGTAGAATTTTTTAGAGAAATATTGATGTTACGATTAAACTCCGCCCTTCGGTCTGATTAGGAATGAAAAAGTCATCACAATTGAGATCGGGGCGGGTGGGTGGGACTTAATTTTTCTTTTTTGTTTTTTTTTTAAAGATATAGAGTTTTCTTTCAACAACAGGATAATTAAACATGTTGTCAGTTTCTTGTTGGGAAAAGAAGACTTCGTATACTAACAAAAAATGGACCAAATATAAGTCCCGCCCACCCACCCGTTCTCAATTGTAATGAATGCTTTATTCATCATGAGCCGAGGGGCGGAATTTAGTTTGCAAAATCCTCATTTCTCTACAAGAAATTGCCATATGAAATGTTTTTAAAAGGGCAGAATTTGTTAGAGAAATATTGATGTAAAAACATATTTCATATAATAATTTCTTGTAGAGAAATGAAAATTTTGCAATTAAACTCCGCCCTTCGGTCTAATTAGGAATGAAAAACTCATCACCATTGAGACAGGGGTGGGCGGGTGGGGCTTAATTTTTGTTTTTTTTTTTAATATTTTTTTTTCAACAACAGAATATTTAAACATGTTGTCTGTTTCTTGTTGGGAAAAGAAGACTTCGTATATTAAGATAAAGTGGACAAAATATAAGCTCCGCCCCCACCCCTTCCAAATTGTGATGAATGTTTTATTCATCATGAGCTGAAGGGCCTAATTTAGTTTGCAAAATCCTCATTTCTCTACAAGAAATCATCATATGAAATATGTTTTTAAAGGGTAGAATTTTTTAGAGAAAAATTGATGTTACAATTAAACTCCGCCCCTCGGTCTGGTTAGGAATGAAAACGTCATCACAACTGAGATCGGGGCGGGTGGGTGGGGCTTAATCGTTTTTTTTTCTTTATATACGTAGTTTTCTTTCAACAATTTTTTGCCGCTAAGAACAAAAATCTAAAAATTGAAAATTAAAAATTGAGAACTCGTGAAACTTTAAATCGAAAAACTGCAAAATCTAAAAATTTAATGAGTTACATATCGGAAAATTGAAGAAAGAAAAAAGAAAACTTGAAAAATTGCAAACCAAAAAATTGGAAAAGAACTGAAATTGAAAAAACAAAAAATGATAAAATCGGAACATTGAAAAATTGTAAAAATAAAGAAAATAAAAACTGAAACGAAAAATTGCACATGGAAAAATTAAGAATATCGTCAAATGGTAAAACGCTAACCAAACTGACTGTAATAGACCCAACTTTTCCTGATCTGACCAGAAGACAAACATTTTCTAAACCTGACCAGACTATACCTGACTTTTCCAGACCTGACCAGACTTGTCATAACCATCCTTGACCTGACCAAACTAAACCTGCCATTTTCTGACTAGATTAGACCAGATTTTTTTTAGACACAAGAAAACGAAAAAGAGAATCACAGGTTTTCTGCTTCGACTACGTGCTCATAAAGAAAGATTTAGGTTATCGGTGTCATCAAATATGGTATTATGTATTCAATCTTGGCAACCATAGTGTCTCAGTGTCCATATATGGTGAATTGGTTGCAAAAAAAGGGCAAAATGTAGTCGTGTCATTGTTATTTCATTGTATAACAAATTCCTTGATATTATACCCGAACCTTAATTGTTTTAAATAATGGATGCCCTGACAGAACGCATGTTGCTCGGGATATTAAAAATTGCTCAACGAGTGTTCGTCCTACAAAAATGGTTAGTTACGATTATTAAAAAAAATATATCGCGAGTCATGTCGAAACGCCTTTTTAAGCGATAAATATCTTAACTATACCGAGTGGTAAATTTTTATGATCTCATTACCGTGCTCTTGGAAATCATAAAAATACGAGGTCGTTTAATTAGAAAACAATAGCGTTATTGAGTGATGATTAATGGCCTGTCGCAAAACAATTTCTAGGTCCAGTAAATTTCATACCATAAACGTCAACTTTGTCGTGTCTTATAGACACTTTTCCTGGTTAAACAGGGTAAGAATTGGACATAATTTAGTTGTTTAAAATTACTTCGTATGTCCTCGATTTATTATCTGAAATACTTCTAATTACCAACAATTAATATTTTACATTTAAGTGTTGGTAATGTGGTGCGCTTATATGGGGCGTTCATTGAAAAAGTCATCAAGTGGGCTTTGATTTTTAGTAAATATTGTGAAATATGTCTACATATAGTCTACATTGAAACTAAAATTTAATCGATGACAGCTGACAACGCATGGATTAATGTATGGATTAATAAAAATGCATGCGTTTTTCCCTACATTTTCTTCTATTACAAAAGCAACGCCAACTTGATGACTTTTTCAATTGAACAGCCGTTGTGTCGGTGATAACCACCAGCTGCGTATATTTATTAATATTAATGTTTATATAGAATTCGGGTTTTTTTTATATGTATAAACCATACCTAGGTATACATCGACCTTTCCATTATTCGTAAATCTATCCATGTTTACCCACTTTCCTAAATTACAATTTTACAAATGGAACTGCCACATTTGACAAATTGCTGATTGCACAGCCTATTTGATTTTGAAAGTGTGGTCTATAATTTGAAAGTTGTTGTTTAAATAAAATTGGACTATTATTCAAAATTTTATTGGAAATGAAAAAAAATCGAAATCGATATATTTATTTAGATGTTTTTGAATATTGTTTTTAATTTAATATAAAATTATATAATATAAGAAATCATCTGTAATTTTTTCTTTGTTGAAGCATGTAATAACGTCGTATAGTGTAGCTAAGAAAATTCACGTTTACAACTTAAATTCTAGTGAGTTTAGAATTTATTTTCATAACGGACTGTCAATGAATACACAGTAATGCGACTTTTTTTGTAATTTAATTAATGTCGTATCAATTGTGATGCAATGATAACCATAAAAATGCGATAAAACTAAAGCTACTACTGGCTGTAATAATAGATGACACAAATATAATTTTCTTCTATATAATTACGATACTGCACTGGATGAGAATGGCTAGCGTTAAAATTGTTGTATCGAATAACAGTACTCAACTCAAGACGTTTGTCAGTCATCTTTTTCAGGCTAAATAACTGTAAGTTTTGAATAAGCTTTCACTACTCTTTGGTAACATTACTTGCTTCAATATATTATGTTTTATGTACACTTTTTACATTAACTCGTTAACTTTTTTCTAAGCTTTAATGATTCTTTTGCGTTTTTGTATCTTTTTTATATTTTATGTATAATTTATGAAGATTTTACGGACAGTAATTTCTCTAGCATGTCCACATGTGTGTATGTTATTTGATTTCAGACTGATACATTTTATGAATATTACTATTTCATTGGAATCGATCAAATATCTCGAAAACCATTTATTGAAACTATTAGCAACTTTGCGTACACTTTGTACAATTTAATATATATAATATATAATAGTTTTTACAGTTTTGTGTTGATTACTTTTTAATTAGCACTTTAGGCTAAATTTAATATACCGGTACTTTTTTTAGCTCTATTTTACGTAAAAAATATAGACTTAATTTTGTAGAACCAGAAATGCCGCAGTACATAGTTGGAACGAAGTTATTGAGACTTGGGGTTTTCTTTTGCACAGCATAAGAAATTTTTTTTTTCTTTAGTTAAAAGTCAAAACGTAATTTGTTCTATTTATTTAGGGGTGTTTAAGCTGGACGCATCGAGTTTTGTTTACATTTTTCTAAAATATTTATTTTACTACCATAATTAAACCGATCAAACGATAGTATGATGTTCGACTTAATTCTGCTAGTCTTCTCATCTGAACATTTTTTTGTCTAACTAAGCAATACTGCACCCGTAATACTTCCAAGTACAAATTTTTTAACTGATCACGTCCTCTGAATAATCGCGACCTCGCCTCCTATTTTTGACTCTAGTTGGTGATGCGCTTCATTAAGTTTAAAGTGAGCGTGCAAAAACATTTGGAAGGGCTGTTTTTGAACGTTAGAGTGGGTGAGACCAAATGTTCAGATGAGAAGACTAGCAGAATTAAGGTCGAATATCGTAAAGTCGTTTAATCTGTTTAATTGTGCAAACGATTTCTCATCTGAACATATCTTTATCTAATTAGGTAGACGATCAAAGAATTATTGAAAAATCTTTAATCACGGCCCGAAACTTTTTTTTTATTTTTTTTCTTAATTCGAAAAGTAATCTCTTCAAATTCTTATAAAATGATGACGGAACGTACAATCTATTATTATTATTATTATTCTTTGAGCGGAAGCTAGCGCCTATTGGGCTCACGAAAGGTTCTTCAGATGCTTAAGTATAAAAAAATTGATAAGGCTGATGCTTAAACTCGAACAAGATTTGATTTATAGATATTGATACTTTCAGAATCAACAATATTAGCTGGCAACGCATTCTAAGCGTTAAACACTTGGTTATTTAAAAAATGTTCTCGGGATCTGGATTTCTACTTCTTGTGTTTCAATTTCAAATGATGACCACGCAGGCGATCTTCACCGTTAATCTCAAATAAGGTGGACAAATCTATTTTCAGGCCGGCTTTTAATATTTTAAACGTCCACACTAAATCGTTCTACTAGGGCAATATCTTTTTAAAAGTATGGACTCCAAATGACGGTAGCGTACCTATTCCAACAAGGGTCTGACGTGAGATTTATAAAGAATTAAGAATGAATCTTTAGTTAAAGTCTGAAAACACTTTGATAACAAAATATTAAGGAGTTAGCTTTTTTTACAATTACTGAAACGTGTTCTGACCACTTGAGATTATTTTGGATTGTGACACCCAGATCCACATATTTTTCGCCCTCTTTTAAGGGTTCGCCTTCAATTTGATAAGGTAAACGGGGGTTTTTTCCTTCAAGATGAAGGACAGCACACCTTTGTCTATTGACAGGTATTAAACAAATTTCACACCACTGCAATACTGTCTTAAAGTCGTCAGTGAGGATGGCATAGTTACTATAAGGATCACTAAAGATTTTAAGGTCATCAGCGTAAAATCATCTGCACGAAATTTTAACAGGTGCTGTCTTAAGAATGACACTTGTCAGCAATAATGACATTTAGTCAATTGTTGCATGGCGTTCTATCAATTTACCACACTTATCAAGCTCCCCTCGAATTTATCAATACGTAATAAAATGTTACAGTTATGTAAATCACGAGCAAAGCATTGCAGTCCATAAAAGGCTGCTTGGAGTTCTAAATAATTTATGTATATTGTCTTTGCCATTTCTATCGAAACACCACGTGTTGATTTTTCTTAAAATTTGGCAATTTTGGTAACAGCTTTCGGTTGATTGACAACGGTTTTTAGTTAGAAAATTGTCTGAATATGAACGTTGCCAAATTTACGATTAACAAGTCGTGTTTCAATAGAAATGGCAAAGACATTACTGTTTTCTCGTGCAGCAATCTGATTTTTACGCACTGCACCCCAACCCTCTAAAGTTGCATCGGTAAAAATTTCTATGCAATAAACATCTTGTCGAAAAGTGAGCAGCTGGTCCTGCCAGCACAGTAAATTGGGAAGAAGTTCCTCTGGAACTGTCATGATTTTGTTGGAATTCTGGTTATTAGCTTGTAATGCCAATACTCTTGTGTTTGAAAAGTTTTGAGGTAGAGCCACCCATATTTTACGGTCAGACAAATTGACACCAAGGTGCCTATAAACTGCGTAATTGTCGGATTTTACATTTTTTTGTGTGATGACAAAAAGAGATTACGCTGAATGCTCGAATAGTTTTTCATCTGGCAATATAATCTACACGTTTACACTGTCAAAGACATAACCTAAAAATTTATATGTTTGTTTTGACTGTAAGCTGTAAGCAATTTTTTCCATAATTGACAAGAAAACTTTAGAAACAGTTAATTTGACATTTTTTCTACACTCCTGCTCAGAGTTTCCAAGAATAAGGAAATCATCAAAATATTCTAAACAAAGTACGCCTCTTTTCCTAAGAAAATCGATCATGAGCTTAGTTAGCTTTGTAAAAGTAAATAGGGCTGTAGACAACCCAAATGGTATGAAAATGAACTCATAATAGGTGGATGTCTTCAAAATGGAAACGTAAAAGTTTTCTAAATATACTTTTTCCTGACAGGCATTAAAAAATATGCGTCCTTCATATCAGTTGATGTCATATAACAATTTTTAAACATTAATCGCATTGCATTGCGTATGGTTTCCATTTTAAAATGGGGAGGGTGTAAATTTTTATTTAGACGGTTCAGGTTTAAAATAAAGCGATAAGAGCCATTCGGTTTTTGAACGAGGAAGAAGGGTGACAAAAACTGACCCTTACAAGGTGTACAGGGAACTACTCCCTCTTGTTGCAAAAGTTTTTTAATACATTCTCTACGGACTAACAATTTTGGCTTGCCCCAATGTAGGTATGGTGGGAGTTCATTTCTAAAGAATATGACTTTTGAAACTAAATTCTCCTAACTGTTGCAGGCATCATGATGGTTGCTTTTTGGTTTATGAGGTTGTTTTTTTGCGATACTTCAAGAACTATGAAATTAATCTTTATTGTGCTCAGTTTCTCTCTCTCTCTCTCTCTCTCTCTCTCTCTCTCTCTCTCATAGCTATATTCTTTCCAGTTGGAAATTTGAAGTACATATGATGTTTTCTTTTTTAAAATTTCGATGATATATTTCATCAAAACGCATATCTACTAATCGGGCGCAAGGATGCGTAGAAATTTTGATTCAGCTATCATCAGCTGCAGTAAATAATCTTTTTTCGTAGATTTTACTAGCAGTAATCTTCATATAAATTAAGAACCGTGATCCTTGATATTCTGCAGTATTATTTTAACCAACTCATCTCATCTGGAAGCATTTCCCGTGATTTATTTTGTTGTTTCTGTTTTCAGTTTTTTCAAAATCTAATCAATATATAAAAACTTTGTTGTGTATTGTAGTCGAATTGTAACTCACTTCATGTGTTTCAGAGGATTTAATTGCGCGAAGCGTCTTTCGCTCTTTAAACTTCCATCCTACGCAGAACGAAATATAAAGTCGTCTTGGTACTGAGTTCTAAGCCAGTGAATTTAGTCGATGAATAAAGAAAACGTTTAATTGTTCTTTCAATTAGTTCAGACTAAATTTAAAGTCAACAGTCAATATTAAAACAAAAATTGACGTGTATTTAACGCCTCACATATTTTGTGGTAATCTTGAAAAATCTTGATATGTAAGGAAAAAAAGTAGGTCGGGTTTATGGAAAAAGTCCACCCTGACATGCACAACATGCACAGGGTATTGTTTAAACTTATTACTAAGTAAAAATTTTAGAAGAACTTTTAAATTAAGTACACGTAGATCTCTTAGAATATTACCTACATAACGCTGCTACAATATTAAACTATTTGTATTGGCAATAATAGCAATAAAAGAAGTTCTACATTAAAGTCATTCAAGAATTTAAAAATGTCGCCATGTCCACTTGTAGATAGATATATTGATACTCTACCTCTTAATTCAAAGCACGTTTGGTGGAGGTGAAACTGCGAGCTGCAAACACGACGTGGTTTGTATGTGATCTCCTTGCTGGTGGTAGGTAGCGTTTGTCGGAAGATAAGGCGTCCTGTTTTAACATCCACCCCAGTTACCTGCTGGTAATATAGGGATTTCTCTTCACGTTTCACCTAAATTTGTTCTGTCACGAGCTTGCGTGACGCTGTGTTTGTCGGTTTATCTTTTGGTGATATGACGAGCAATCATTTAAATAACTCTCTGTGCTCATAATTGTTTTGACCTGTGCCATGGCTGTTTGTTGCAGATGACATCTGACTTATTCATGAAAATCTGGCTGAATGAAAATTTGCTGTCGCATCCACCATTTTATTATCAGATCAGTGTTTTCATTTGCCATAAAGAACCAATCTAACTGACGATATAGAAACAGCATCGTTAAATATCTCAGTGTGCGTTTAAAAATACGTTCGTTCTGATACTAAGTATAACTATTATAAATTATTTGCTGTAAGATATGCCTTTCGAAACGTTGTTTCTTAAAAAATATTCGTAGTCACGACCCGATACTACTTGTGATAGAATTTGTTATATCAAAAAATAACCTACACTAAGATAAGATAGCAACACATAGAATGGAATTCGAATGAGAAATTGTAACGTATTTTTTTGTTTGGTGTCGTGATTTATTTGTGTAAACAAAGTGAATGTTACGTCACGTGTATTGTTTAAATGAAATTAGTTATATTTGCTGCAAAATATGATATATTTGTGAATCAATGCGGGATTTGATTTTTGTTACTTAACGCAATTATTTTTTACAAGAACTGTAAAAGCGACTAATAAACTGGTGGATGCGCCGGGAAAATTTTTATTCAGTTACTTTCCCATGAACAAGTTAAACACAAACTGCAGCTTACAACAAAGCGTAGGTTAAACTAATTTTCTGCGCACAGAGTTGTTTAAGTGACCGGTTATTATATTATCAAAGGATAAACCGACTAATTAGCCTCGCATAGACTCCTGACATTCGGTTTTATTTTCTGCAACGCAGTATTTGGAGTTCAAATTTTCACTTACAATAAATGTTCCTTCACCTTTTACAATTTTTAGATTTTGTAATGGCTCCCTCGTATATCAATAGCATATTAAAGGAATTATACGTTATTGTTAAATAAATAATAAATAAATAAATAAATAAATAAATAAATAAATATATATTTCCCCAACGGAATACAACTTCCAATACAGGGTTACAAATTGTGTGCATAAATATAAATTGTAATAACAAAAATTTTATATCAGAATAAATCCAGATCCATCTAAATAAATAATAATAATAGTAATAATAATAATAATGTAAGCAGCTAAAAAAAATATTAGGAAACATTTCCGAGTTAAAAATAGAATTGTTTAACCATGTTTCGGTCAAAATTACGATATCACACGAAAATTGACAAATATGAGAGTAAACATTGTTCAGTTTTGTTCTTAATCCACGCACGTTTTGATAGTATATATTGACGACATCTGTTATTCTGTTGGATGATACTAGTTTTCCGTTTTGACTACTGTAGGAATGCCCTGCCGATACTTAATTTTTAAATTCGTTTCTCCATTAATTGCTGGTCGATTTAGCTCTTCTTTCGCATTTTTGTAAATTTCAATTTGTAAATTTGTTGCACATTATATGAAACGCAGAATGTTAGGGGTGACGATGTCTCAATAAATGTCTACAAAATGATATATCGAACTGTATCGAAATTTCAGAACATCGATGCAACTATCGATATTGTAAGTCCATGGATCGATAAACTGGTCAGTATTATACAATATTTTACACAATATCGATAAATTGCCTCTAGTGGTGGAAATGACACTCACAAATATTTCAGAATTTAAGTACATATGTATTGTATATAGCTTGTTAAAACTTTTATATATTATGTTTAATACTCAAGGTCGACCCACACATTTATTTGGTTCGATTTAATGCACATTTGTGAAACTTTCACTTTTATCAGTCAACTAATTCCATCTGTTCGTTACATATATGTGCCAAAGGTCTATTATGTGTGCCAGCAACTAGTGTTTTTAGCACAGATGGGAATGCTATAAATTATAATAACGTTCAGCCGATTAGAGGACTTCTCTGACGGGAGAATATATATGTAGAACCTGTTTTTTTTTTTAATTTTTAAAAAGCGTTATATGTATCTACATATTTCAAGTGATTGATCACGTATAATTAATTATAGTTGTATAAGTACAAGCGAACAATTTTTTAAATTGTTGAAATTGGTGAAATCAAAGTTAAGAGAGCCGATGCAAGGTAAATAGATCTGACCGTCTACTGAACAACTTTGGACACAATGGTACACAAACCATAAAGCATTTAATAAGTATTTTCGTTTGATGACTCATTTTACAATAAACCATTTTAAATCGAGTGAAACTATGTAACATTTATCCATTACACTGCAAAATCGACTTTATCGCTAGTTCCCGATTTTACGATATAACGATACGTCTCATTTTTGATACATTCCGATATATCGTGCTTTATGGATCTAAATGTAATATCGATAATTATCGATGCCGAAAGGACCGCATCATCTACGTTTAATTACGGTAGTATGAACTTTCCCAACTATATGGCATCTTGTCGAATACAAAAAAACTAAAACCCAAGAAGTAACTACTCTGCTATGTATACCGTAACTATTTTGGCCCGAATCTTGATTTTCTTTTCCACAAAGGAGAAGATGGGAAACGGGATTGGTATTGAACGCTCTATCCTTGCGCTTAAATATTTCTTTTCAAACCTGCCAAATGTCAGATAAATCACATATCTTTTGAACTGTGTGATGACTGACCTGCTCTTTTATCAAATAATAATCTATCCATCGTGTTCAGAAAACTTTGAAGACTTAGTTTATATATAAGTAGTTTTTAAACCGACTTCTGTGAATTTTTTGCTGTTTGATAATAATTTATGCAATACGGTGAAATTTAGCTGAAAGCAGTTTTATTTTAAAGAAAAAAGATGGATTTTTAAAATTTTAACTTACAATGTGTAAAAAAACCGACTAATCTCTAAAGTGATTGCTACACTAGTTTAATGTATGCGGAAATAAACAAGTAATAGAAGATTTTGCAGATCGTTTTATGTTTAACCATAAAATACACATCATTCTTTTAGTTTGAGATGACTTTGTTTTCCTCGTATTAACTATCGAGGTCGTAATTTCGACAACTAAAACTTAACGAAGAAATAAAACCACAAATATTACAGAAGGCAGCTAGTGGATCTACTTTCGCACAACAGAAAAAATGAGATACGAGTTTTATTATTAAATATCGTTTTACATATACTAAAATTGCTAAAAATTCTGTGATGTGAACATTTTTTAAAAATAAGATAGAGATTAGTTTTATATCGTTGGCACAAAACCTCTGACGCATTGTTCAGTTGTAATAGTTAATAGGACAATAAAGTCATTGACTTCCATGTAATATCCCCATAAGCAAATGCAATACGACGAAATAAACAAGTTTAACTTTTGTCAAATATCAGCATTTGCTTATAGCCAAAGAAAATTAATTATGGGTATGAGCCAGTTTGGACATCATGAAGTTTGAACACTAAATCAATATTGTCCTAAAAGCTATACTGTAAACGTGTTTAATTCTCTGTAATTACAGTAAAACTATTATAAGTGTAGGGTATTACAAGTGACAACTTGGTCCATAAAGGACCTGAAAACATTCCAGTAAAACTTTGGCTCTTTATGAATGAAAAGTTTCTTAAAAACATCAGATTGACAACTATTATTTTGAAATTTAAAATTGAATTAAAATTTTAGAGACATGAGAATGTAAGAAAAAATTAAAATTTATTTGCTTATTACACTGTTCTATGTCCCCAAGGCCTTCACTCATTTCGTATCTCGGTTATTTGCTTATTTTATAATATTCTTCAATATCACGTGTTCACGTTTGCGTTTGAAATCACATATGTATTTAAAACAAGTGTCATAGAAGCGTTAGAAACAATTTTGTTTGTATAGGAGGAACTAAACAGTTTTCTCCTTTAATTTTAAGATAATCTTGGATTCGAGAAGAGTTCTTCAAATAGCCGTTAGGATGTTTCGGACTTAAATTGATTTAATAAAAACCGAGAAAGCGTCGTCGTTAGACGCTTGCAACACCTGTGCGGTAGTTATATACTTAATATTTGCACATTTAAGAAAGGAAAAAGGGGATTTAATGACATAAAACAAAATTAATTTATCTGCTTTCGATTTCAGATTTAAAACACTGTAATGTTGTTCTAATCTTTTCAAGAACAGAACGTCATAAGAAGAGGTAAATGTTAGAAATCGACGCTATCTTGCCGGCTTGAAAAATCTATTGAAAATATTTTTCATGTCAGATGACTGATTTTTTTCCAACAAAAAGAACTTTTTGAAACGAACAGTTCAGATTCGAAGAAGGGATATTTACGATTCATGCTGTTTTGACAGTTGTGAACAATATTTTGTGTGGTTTCATTGAGGAAAACTAATCTTTTCCAGTTGACCTGGCGAAAGTCATTGACTCCGTTGATCGCGCGTTATTTATTACTAAATAAATTCGAGTTTTATGGAATCAGAGGAGCGTCCTGTGAATTAACAAAGTCTAACTTAAATCGAAGACGTTTACACTGTTTATTAAAATAACACCTTACTTCCACAGAGCAAAAGAGACTAATTACTCTGAAACACCACTTCGATTATTTCAACATACTTATATATTTACAATTAACTTATAAGACATTACTAAAAAGATTGCAGTTTGCTAATTGACTTTATTTATGTTTTACATCGCATTTCTACAATTACATGGAGATGAAGTCTGATTTTGAGTTTTCAGAGATAGGGGGATTCGCCAACTAACAGGAAAAATTCAAAAGGGAAAGTGTCGTTTCTATTAAACAACAGTAAAAATGTCAAGTGAATTTTCAAAAAACTATACTTATACTACCACTGAAAATTTCCCTAAAATTTAGTACTGCCTGATTCAGAATTCTTATTATACTTCTCTTTATAAAAGAATCCTACATGATTAACATGATCTTTCGTTGTCAGTGTTCATTATTTAAAAGAATCAGTTCTAGTAGCAAGTAAAAATGTGATATTTATTTTCAAAGGTAATTAATTTAGTGTTTTTGGTGTTGGTATTTTTAATAAACAAATAATTTACAAAACTACCCGACAAATACTGATTAGTCTAGTAAATAAACTAGCGTGCTTTATAAATTTGTTATTTGTGATTTACAAATACTTTTGACTTGACGCATGCGGGTTATTGGAAATCAATCACAACATTTATTTAAACAAAAATTATTAAATGAACCTGAAAACGGAGCTCTTACATGTACGCAGAAGTTATTATGTTTGGAAGGCGACCATAATTCTGTCTTAAGTAAAATTTTTGGCTAGAAACGGAGAGAATGACCTTGTTATTTTGCTTAAAATATCATAGAATTTGAAAATGTTGTATACATTTTTTGTAAACGAAAAATTATATTGATTAAACAAATAAATTAAAGCATAGAGTTAATTTCGATCTAATTAATTTTTAAAACTTTAATTATTATCTTTTTCGTTCTTGCCTGAATTTGTGAGCTAAAAGCTTTATTTTGTTTGGTTATTTGATACCATATTAAACAACATAAAATGAAAGGCTTGTGATACATTTCACTAATGGACTTAAACAACCTTAATAAATATTTGATGTGCATACCTTTTTAGAGGGACCCTTTTAATAATAATAATCCAAGTGTCATAAATAATGCATTTTTGGTGTGTCAACTGAACAGAATTTTTAACGACACATAATTTCAGTTCTTACAGCAAATACGTATTATTTTATTAGTAGTATAAGTGACGGAATATGGATATTTAAGCGCTGAGCGACGACGAGGTCTATAAATCCATGCGGCTTACATAAAGTTACCTCTATACATAAAATATAATTTTTAAACTGGAACTGAGTATTACTATTAAATAAGCACAGCATAACTTTTTAATTTTAACCGTAGATTTTGCCTGTTTTTGAGTGTTTCATACGTTCTTAGAACTCGTAAGTTATTTTATAAATTATGACTGACGGAGATCTTGAATGCCGTCACTCCGCCGGAAGTTTCAGCAGCAGCAGGAGCAGCGTTGGAAAATCTATTACATAGTTTCTAAATCGCGAGCAGTTTACGAGCCTCTTATCAACGGTTTTTAAAATATTGCGAGGAAAGAAACATAAAAAATTCTCCCGTAATGTACCACTGAGTTATTTTGCGGAATAAGCAAATGTATATGCAACGAAAAGTTTCTCATTGTGGAGGCACTTATTCAGTGGTGAGACCACTGCTTCGTATTAGGCAGAAAATGGACCATTTGTAAAAGCATGAACGGGAAAATAATAGGGCTATAAAATCAGCTGTTCTGACTAAGAATTAGTTCGTCACATTTTTAACACAGACACTCAATGAAAAATATCTGAAAACTAAAGTAATTATACTCAAAGTATTTTACTCATCTGGAAAAAAGCACGTGTTTCCCATTTGTCCTATTTTTGGGAATTGTCAGAACATAGAACATGAAACCACAGGATATTGAAGATCATGGTTCCATTATTGACGTAAACATTCTTGATTATAAATTATGTAAGAAAATATTATACATGCATATGTAAATTCGTTCCAGGTATATAGAAAATACCCTTACAACTAGCTAATATATCTGAAGAACGTTTTGTTTTTTAATGTGTCAACGGAAAGTGCATTCGAGATGTGAAGCAGATTGGAAGCGTAGTAAAGGAAGTGGTTATAGTTTTACAAACTTCTCAGTGTGGAAGAATTCACTGGTCACTGCTCAAGACGGATCTCGGTACACAACTGGACTTTCAATTTTACTTTCAGTAAATAATAACATTTAATAAACTTATATCTGACTTGATATGTAACTCGAGTCATAACAGCTGGCAAGTATATACAGTTTTGGTCCTTCGACACCACCCAAAATTAATATCATATGAACGATTTGTCAACAGTGTACTTAATTCAAGTGACACCGGACACGGGATTCTTGGAGCAGCTCGATATTTCAATTTTTCTTATGAACCTTTTTCTCAATACATATAGTTTGGTCCCAGAATATTAAGTACGTGTTGTCAAGTTCTGCTACCAAAGTTTTGTTTTCAAAGTTTGATAAACTAGCAAGAGACTGCGACTTAAACTTCAGAAAAGTTTATTGTTCGAACGATGTGCGACTGTCTACTGTTTTATAAATAAATAGTAATTAATTTTTATTAATAGATTTGTAACTAACTAAAAATGCTTTTTGTTTGTTAGTAGAGTTTTATCTCTATTTAAAAGAAATCCTGAAATTGAAAACATGATATTTGTCTTTATAATTTACAGTAAAAGAATTACTTATCCTGGACGATTATTTTGCGTGAGCACCCTCATCAGGCAGATAATAGGAGGGGCTTCATATTAAATCTAGCTTGACGAAGGTAGATCCATTTAATTAGGGCCGTCACTTCTCTTCATAAGAAAAACGAGAAAACCATTACTTTTAGCATAAATTTATTTATTCATTAAATTTTCACGGCACCTTAATGTATACCTTCCTCGCAGCAGCGAGTTACTGTTATGGCTCCAGCTGACAACTTAAACCGGGTTATCCTTAACGCGCCCACCGGAGATGTCGTTGAATTTCAAATTTGCGGAACAAGACGGATATGTAGAATCCTCCAAAAGATGCTGTGAAGACCCGATAGTGGAATTGTTAAAGGCATTTTTATCTTGTTGCAGGCGTTAGGCAGTCACGCTCCCATTGTGCCGACGAAGATTCTTGGTGATCCCGTCGAACTTGACAGACACTTGATCGAAAATGGATATGCAGAAACTTCAAGTCATCATCCTCCGTCCTCTTTTTCGTCACCGTTTATTTACACAGCAAGCCAGCACTCGAGCTATCAGTTGCACGTGAGTATCTGAAGTTGTTGGATAAGTTTTAGTAATAAAATCGGAATGACGCAATAAAAATTTCCAAACCTGCAAATTGTTACGCATTTTCATTTCCGGAACTTGCTGGTTATCGTGGTCATCCGCAATAAAAGCTGTCCTTTTGACTATAAAATTTAAATTGCGTTGGTTCCGGAAGACGTGTTGTTTTGGAGGGAAACATTTTCATGTTTTATAGGTACTTCGTATCTGTATAAAAAGATATTTATTGTCTCTGTTTAGGTGTTGCGTTAAACTTTCAAAAAGGGAATGGAAGAGTTATCGATTGTTCACGAGGATTTTATGTTTTGGTATAGGAAGACATTAATTGTTGTCAAACTGAATTGCTGCTGTCGTAAATCTTAAAGCTTTGCCTACAGCACACATTTGAATACCATTTCAACGTCTAAAAAAATTCCAAACTAAGCAATAAAACTAGGATCACAATAGCAGCCACTTCAAACTAAGTACACAGATTTCTGTAGTCCGTGGGAACTTACCAACACCAAAGCTTACACACAGAACCCGACCCACAAAAAATTCCACGATCGAGACAGTTATTGCTTATCTCAATACGTGAAGGTAAAAAACTGAAACTTGGGGTTTGGCAAATTATGCCTACGAATAAAATTTTTTATCCAAATTGACCCCATGAGCGTATATGCTCAATCTAAATATAATTGATGTGTGAATTTAGCCACTAATTTTCATTCGTTGTCGGTGTCTGATGCACGATCTTGAAGTTTTCATCCCCTCGGAACAGTGAAAGCAATGACGTTCACCTTACCCATAGCTGGGGTAATTTGAATTTGGCAACAGGTACACAATATGGATTTGTGTAAAACATATTTAAACTTACCCGATTCATTTAACGCATTATTCCAACGGAAAATTGTAACCGTTACAACTTACCATAAGTGTTTAAATTGTTCACTTTTCAATTTTTATTTTACACATGTCAAACAAATGGGGAAGATGTTGGAAGTTGAGGTATTCCTGTGTCTTGAAAAAAAGTGGAAAGTTAAAACTAATATAATTTTACAAATGTATCGATTAATTATTATTAAACCAGTTTGAATATGAAGTTCCGTTAAATCAGATCGTCAGTCAAGTTGAGTGAACTTTAAGTTGGAACTGAGACACTTTTTCATTAATTTATAAAACTGTGTCGTTTTCAGAAGTGATACCCTAAATTGCAAGTTCCCACAAAATACTTAACAAGTTGATGTTTATGACGGCAACAGGTATAAAACGATATGTTTTACTGAGATTACAATGAAACTTTTAGTAACAAAGAAACATTAGGACTCATATTTTATCACCCACTTTATCTACAAAGTGTTGGATGAAACATTTCTACAAATCATTGTTTTTGTTTTGTGTTCAGTAATGTTTTTGTCTAATTACTCATTTCAACACTGCGTAATGGTGCTTACAAATATTTTATGAAAATATCAACAGATTCAGAAAAATACTCTATTTTATTCATTTTCTGGACTAAGCAGAGCAAAAAGTGTTAAAACAAATCATATCTACTTTATGATTTATAGAGACGTAAACAAAAGTATGGTCTTTGTTATGGTATCAATGAATAGAATACAACACTTAAACTTTATGGTAGTAGTTGTTTACAGTTACAGTGCAATTATGAGAAGTTAAAGTGGGTACATTTACCTTAGTTTCATCACTATGTGCTGAATAGTTTGTAATAATCCGATTATAATTTGACGTCGATGCCTCGTTGTTAAAGTTATTGGAGGTGGACGGACCGGACTCTGTGTTAATTATACAAGCAGATTTTAATGCCGAATTTGTTATTGTTTTATTTTTATTTTCCGACGTTGAAAGGTTATTATTTACTGCACTTGCAATAATATTTACCACTGAACTAAATCGAAATTGAAACGTCAAAATTGACATTACTACAAATATAACACACGGTGTTGGGAATTGTGTATAAGGAGATCCATACGTGACTTGATATATGTGTGTTAAGTTGAGTTTATAGGATAGGAGTAGAAAAAATATACAGGGTGTTAGTAAATGCTTGCAACAAACTTTCAGAGCAAACGCATTACAAGAAAAATGACGGAATGCCAATTTTTCAATAATACATTGCATTATTTAAATGTGCATTGTTACATAGCAACATTAGGAATAGCAATCCGCTTTCTACCTATCGAGGGAATCGTTAAAAAAAAAGCAGTGTTGATTTGTTATCAAGTTACACCAACATTGTTCGGGTTGTTGAATGCCAAAATATGGCATAGAACAATATGTAGATATGCATTTTGTTTATGGGGAGGGTGGACAATCCTATAGTTGGAGCAAGACGATATGCTGAACGTTTTCCTAGGCGTGAAACCTTTTCTGCTGGGGATAAAAGGTTGCGGGATCAGTTTTACCTAAAAATCAGGAGCTCGGACGAGGTCGAGATGCAGATATGGTCAATGTTCAAAAGCAAATTATCAATCGTGTTGAAGAAGACCCGTCAGCTAGTACGCATGAAATTGCTGGAGAAGTAGGGGTTAGTCACTGGACTGTGTGGAGAACGCTACGAGAATCTGTTTTGTACCCGTACCACCTCCAGCGGGTCCAGAGTTTAGGTCCAAACGATTTCATTCCTAGACAAAACTTTTGCGGATGGATAGTGAACAACAATAATGAAACTTCCCGATTTATTTCTCCCATACTGATGACAGATGAACGCTGTTTTGCTAAGGATGGAATACTTAATTTTCATAATACTCACCGCTGGGCAGATGTCAATCCTGACGCGATTTACGAGACGCATTTTCAACATCGTTTTTCAGTAAACAGGCCACTGTTATTGGGATATGTACCTTTGAACATTCGACGAAGAATGTACTTTATGCACGATGGTGCTCCTGCGCATTTTAGTTTACATATGCGACAATTTTTTACGAATGTTCGTGGTGAGATATGGATTGGAAGAGGTGGCCCTATCGCTTGGTCACCCCATTCTCCAGATCTTAACAGTTGTGACTACTATTAATGGGGTTATATGAAATCAATGATTTATCGAACTCCAGTTACTAATTTAGAACATTTAGAAGCAAGAGTTATGATGGCCGCAGACCGGATTATTATTATTATTATTAATTAAAGAGGGTCACCAATAGGATCGAACCCAATTAAGGAGCCCTAACAAAACTAAAAAAAAAAAAAAAAAAAATAAAAATATAATAAATAAAATAATTATTCTTAACGAGAAACAGAGACCACAGGAAAACCGCCAAAAGAATTATAACAAAGCTCTAAACCCTATTAGATATTACGAGCGCTTAACCGCTAAAAACATACTCGTATATTTTTCTATTTCTTCTCGTCAATTAGTCTCTTGGTAATATTTGCACAAATTCTTTCTTAACTTAAATTTAGAATCGAAATGAATGTCTAGTTCTGGGATGTCTTTTAGTAATGTGTTATATAAACGCTGTATCCAACTTAACGGAGAGTTTGCCAGGAGATTTGTGCGGGATGTTTCAGGATAAAATAGCTCTAAATTTCTGGATCCAATAAGATGTGCTCTAAACATAATTGCTTGTAGTAAGTTAGGACTAACTGATGTACCATTAACTAGTGACCATAAAAACAATATTCCCATTATTTTCCTGCGATATTCTAAAGAGTGTAGTTGAAATCTGTTCAGAAACTTCCCTTGGGGAAGACCACGGATTGGATAGACACCGTCTAGGCGATATACAATGCATTTCAGAAAACGCCGTTGTACGTTCTCAAGTACACTTATACCAGTTTGTGTTACTGGATTCCATATGATGGAAGCATGCTCTAATTTAGATCGTACCAATGTCTGAATAAAGGGTTGTCTCATAATTTAAAAAAAGCTTTGACGAACGAATTACTAAACCAAGTGCCTTGTAGGCTTTAGTAATAATGTTATCAATATGCTTATTAAATGTCAATGATTTATCAAAAGTAACCGCAAGATCCTCAACAAACTCTGGTCTTTCAATAACGTGAAATCGAGCACTATAACTAAAATTGAGTAGCGTCTTCTTCTTAGAAAAGCTCATTATGTGACATTTTGTTCGATTTATTTTCATGTTGTCCGAACACCACTCAAGGACTCTTGTGATATTATTTTGTAAGTGAAGACAGAATAGTTTTAAATTGTCAGCATAGACGACAAAATTAACATCAATTACTGTGTGGACGTCGTTAATAAATATGTATATTAAAAAGTAGAGGCCCTAGGACAGACCCCTGAGGAACGCCAGATTTTTGGTGATAATAATTTGAAGTGTGATAATGACATTGAACGTACTGAAAGCGATTTGACAGATAGGAGGCCAAGAGATCAAGCAGGGAGTGACAAAATCCAAATGAAGAGAGTTTCTTTAAAAGTATATTATGATCCAATCTGTCAAAAGCCTTTTCCAAATCAATATAAAGCACGCCCATTTGACTGGACTTATCTAAAACTCTACATATAGTCTGTGTAACACTAGCAAGATTAGTTAATGTTGGTCGCCCATGTACAAAGCCATGTTGATTATCGGTGACTCGGATTCAACCGATTTACTTATTCTTATGAATATAATTGTCTCAAGGACTTTCGAAAAATTCCTTATAACAGAAATACGCCCATAGTTAGAAATATTAGACTTATCTTCTTTTTTCAAGATGGGAATAACTTTAGAAATCTTTTTTGAACAAAGTTTTTAACTTATAAAATACAGTTCTTGTATTTCTTAATAAACTATGTATTCTACCTTTTTTTTTGCAAAGCAAAGGTAGAATACAAATTTATTAAAAGATAACTACTGGACCATCGAAAAATAAAAAGTTAATGTTGGAAGTTGGAGTGCTAGGTAGTGTTTAACACCAATTTTTATCTGATTTTTTGAGAATACTTCAACTTGTTACTCTACTTTCTAGGATTTTTTTTTAATTTTCTAATAGTAAAAAAATTCGTAAAAAACAGAACATTTAGTATACGGATAACCATTAAGAATTAACAAAGAAAATACCTTAAGCGTTCTATGATTTAGGTACTCTAAGGGTGCCTTTTGATTATCAATAATGAAATCACTTCCATTGCACAGCAGACATTAAACGACACAGTTTTATAAGATGGCAGGAAACCCGACAGTTATCTTACAAAGGACAAATGAAAGTGTTTATAAAATTGGTTATTCTGTCATTTCAGTAGCACGTGTTCGTTGTTACGGTTCACTTTCGCGAATGTTACTTGCGCCGTGATTGTTTGCTCATCTTGTCCTTGCGCATTTTACCTATAAGCGGTAAATTATTTTGTTGCAATTTTTATAACGGGCGGTATACGATACGATCAAGAAGGGGGGTTAGTTGTCCTACATTCTCAACCGCTCCGCTTCTACATTAATGGACCACATTAGGCGAGCGATCAGACCGGGCTCGTAAATATGGACCGAGGAACTTAGGTCCTACAGAGTCCTCCAAACCTTGGGTAGAGAGCCCTCATATGTTCACCAAACAGTTAACCATAGCCGTTTTTTTTCGAAATCCAACAACAGGAGTCTGTATTAATCAAGTCAAAGGGTACTGGTGAGGATGAAATGATTTATCACGAGTTTAGGTGCCATGAGTTGTCCCTTTTTGCCAGAGTATTAGATCAATTGGGAGCGCTTTTGACTTGAGTTGACGAACTATTTTAACATTTCATTCACCACACTATTGAAAGATAGGTATACTTCCATAATAATCTTTCTAATGTTTTTCCTTTGGGAATTGTTTTCAGGGGAAAGACGTAAAACCCTCTCTTTCTGGCTTGACTGCCGGTCTTCAGAGGCCATCTGTGATGTTTTCTGAGATTTCCGTTAAAACCGGCATTGGTACTCTTAGCGTACGGAAACCGCGTTTATTTTGTTAAACGTCCGAATCGAACATTTTAGAACTTAAAGGTGATTATTATATTGATGTGAATGTGACATTTTTGTAAATTCTTGCCAAACTAGATTTAATTCGTTTCTAAGGAAATAATCATCGTAGTTTCAGAATTTTTATAACTACCTTAGAAAAAAAAGACAACGTCGGCAGTTCTCAAAATGTGGGGACTGATTTTTCGATACGTTTTTTAGAAAAAACAATCAACCTTTAAAAAAATGTTACTAACATTTTTGTTGTTCTCTGATTTAGGAGCCTACCTTCAAATTTGGTTGCAAGCATTTCTTAACACCTTCTACAACATACAAGAATTTTATCTCCGTGTTAGTCCTATAGATCTAGGTATTTCTGACCATCGAGGAATATGGCTGGTGATTGATTTTCCTGTCAATCAATCGACGGAGAAGATTGTTATTTCACGACCCATTACCGAATTTGGAAAATTCTGTCTTTACAAATCCCTGGAGCTAGTTGATTGGAACGTCATCACAAATAACTATTCTGACGCAAACAAAAGTTTTCAAGAACTCATTAATGTGATACAACACAATGTCTTTCTATGTTTCCCTGAAAAATTCGTTAAGGCATCTCATTATAAATCAGTGCGCTGGTATAATTATCGACTCAAAAACATGAAAAATAACCTGCTAAAATTAAACGACCTATTTTCTCTGACTAAATGCACTGACATTAAGGCAGCTAGAAATTTATATCGTAATCTATACCGGGACGCAATTCGTGAGGCCAAAATCACTGCTAACGAAAACTACATAAAACAGGCCCACAATAAAACACAAGCTATGTGGTCTACCATCAATGCAAAACGCAGTGACAAATTAACTAATGTTATCAAAAGTTGTAACAAAAATGTCAATAATTTCAATGTTTTTTTCTGTAACATTACTAGGAATATAACCAGCAAAATACCTCCTTCAAATTATGACCCCTTATTTTTAATGTGTAGTGACTGTAATAGTGATGTATCGTATTTTCAATTCAGGGAAGTATCTTGTGCCGAAGTTCGAGAAGTAATTAATAAATTGAGAAACAGCAAATCTAGAGACGTCTATGGGTTTAGTGTCGAAATAATCAAAACTATCAGAGATATTATTTTATCCCTCCTCACAAAATTAATTAATACTTGTATTAAAACCTGTACCTTCCCTGACTGCCTAAAGGTTGCGAATGTTATCCCAATTCTTAAAAAAGGTGACCCTAGCGACAGTAGTAATTATCGTCCAATATCGCTTCTTCCGATTTTTTCTAAAATTTTGGAAAAAATTCTTATGGTGCAATTGAGTGGCTATTTTGAGAAACATAATTTAATCTGTTCCAATCAGTTTGGCTTCAGGTCCGGATTAAACACATCAAAAGCATTTATAGATCTCGTTGACGAGATCACGGACTGTTTTCACGAAGGTACTTATGCTACAGCATCCTTCTTAGATTTGACCAAGGCCTTCGACTGTGTGTGCCATTCGCTACTACTTCGAAAACTTATTTCTATAATCTGCACCCAGAGAGTGTTCGTCTCATATCATCATATCTTAGAAACAGAATTCAAAAAGTCACTATGGGAGAAACGTCTTCTAGCTATCTTCCTGTTACGTGTGGTGTCCCGCAGGGATCTATATTAGGCCCACTTCTCTTCTTAATTTTTATTAATGACCTCCCGTCTAATTTAACAAATTCGAAAGTTATTTTATACGCCGACGACACCACTATACTAAACAGAGGTGATTTTCTTGAAGAATGTGAAGATAAGAAGTTGGAGGTACAATCGAAAGCTAAACTATGGTTCAACAGCAACAAACTAAGCATGAACACCGACAAATCAGTCAATATGCTTTTCACACTGAACAGAGATAACCCAACAAATTCAAGCTATAGCAAAGACACGGTATTTCTTGGTATTACCATCGATGACCAACTTCTTTGGAAACCTCACGGGGATAAACTGGCAAAAAAACTAAGTAAAAACATCTTTCTACTTCGTCAACTTAGGAAAAATGTATTCCTAAAAACAACATTAGTTGCATACTTTGCCCTTTATCATTCTCTGCTGGAATATGAAATAATAGTGTGGGGACACTCTGTCATTCGTCATAGAATCTTTGCTCTCCAAAGACGAGCCATACGTAGCATAACTGGTCTTGAGTATCGTGCTGACTGCAAATCAGTGTTCGTTTCTCTCAATATTTTAACTCTACCTTCACTGTTTATCTACCACTGCTTAGTTTTCGTCAAAGAACATATAAATAAATTCCCGAATTTCACTGGGTCTCATTTTCATGACACCAGAAATAAAAATAACCTAATTCCCTTCTACACACGTTTAACTAGGGCACAAAGAGGTACAAGATACTTTGCTGTCAAATTTTACAACATTTTACCTACTAACTTCCGAAACCAACCACTAAGTATCTTTAAGAGTAAACTTAAGAGTTTTTTTACAACTAAATGTTTTTACACATTTGATGAATATCTAAAATGTAAAGATTTCAATTGTTTAAATATGTAAGTAGGTAGCCTAAGCAATTAATGACCTGTGTAAAACAATTTGTTTTTAACACCAATAAATTATCAAATAAATCAAATAAAAAAAATTGAAATAATAACGCAGTCCAACAATTTAAAAAAAATCTTGTTACAGGCATTCTGAAAATGTACTCTGAAAGGTTATTTTGTGTTAAAGAACTATCTAATAAGATATTATGCCTACGTCTTCAAAACAATTTTTTTTGGAAATAGTTCATAGGTACATAGATCCAAAACAAGTTTAGGTGTACTATTGTATAATGGGAATAAATATCCAGCACTACCGATTGCATACTCCACGCAAACTGCAGAAACATATGAGAATACTCAACACTTGTTAAACTGTATTAATTACAAAAAGTATTAGCGGAATTTGATAGGCGATTTAAAAATTGTAGCTTTAGTAAGTGGCTTACAATCTGGATACATCAGGCATATGTACTTCTTATGCAAGTGGAATAGAAGAGAGAAAACAATACACTATCATCTGAAAAATTGGCAATTACGTGAAGAATAATGCAGTAGGAGAATATAACGCAGTACATCGACTGTTAGTGGCGCGTCATAAAATTATGCTTTTTGTTCCTAAAATAAAACTACATCGATAAAAATTAAATATTACAGTGAATTTCTGTTTTCATACTATGTATATTTTCTATATTTAGGAATTTTAATTGGGCCTGAAATTCAAACAATGTTGAAGGATCAAACATTCTATGTCTCTTTGAATGAAATATAAAATTTACTCGGGAATCAATTAGCTTAGTGATGAGTGAATTTTTCGGAAACAAACGTTCCACAAATTATGCAGACCATGCTGAAAACAGGATAATGGGACTAAGTAATATGGGCGTATCTATGTTCCTAAAAATACATTTTCTGCAGTCTTATTTATACAAGGTGTTCATTTTTTCTGTTCACGCCTGCATAGGCAACCCATTTTACGTTTCATAAACAGCTTTGATTAATTTTTCTTTTTAGGTAATAATGAACGCAAAGATAGCAATGATCAGAACCAAAATTATGACAAATTATTTCTTTGTTTCCAATGTTATCGAAGACATGCTATTAATATTGGGAAAATGTGACAATATTTTGATTCTGCTGTTCGCCTGTACGCCAAACAATATCCCAATATAAGAACTCCCTCAAATCAAGCGTTTAGAAAACTTGAAAAAACTTTACGAGAATTTGGGCAATTAAAAAAAAACTTGGAAATCGAACTGTAACAACGCCGGATAATGAAACTGCTCCAAATGCAATTGTAGCAGAAAATCCCCACGTGAGTCAAAGACAGATTGCAAAACAAATGGAGATTAATTTGGGTTCGGTTTTCAACATCTTAAAGGCAAACCGATTTCTTCCATACCATTTGACAATTGTCCAACAAACATTTAACAGAACGCGATTTTATCCGACGGTTAGTGTTTTGCGAATCCGTGAGGGCTCAATTACGAGATAATCAAGATTTTTTATTTAACGTTTTGTTTACGGATGAAGCCAGGTTTACCAATAACGGGTGTGTAAACAGGCACAACTCATTATGACCAGCAAAATCCCCATTGGTATCAGGAAAGGCACTTTCAAGAAGTTTTCAAAGATAATGCTTCGTGTGGAATTGTTGGTAACCACGTCATTGGTCCACATTTTTTTGAAGAAAATTTAAACAGAACTATGTATCTAAATTTCTTAAAGAATATTTTACCTGAACTGTTGGAAAACGTAGCGCTAGACATACGAAGAATAATTTGGTTTCAAAATGATGACGCTCCCGCTCATTATCAGAGAGACGTTAGAAACTATTTACACAGAGCGTTTGGACCAAGACTTATTCCTAGAGAAGAAGAGTACGCTTGGCCTGCATGGAACCCTGATCTAAAGCCATTCGATTTTTTTCTTTGGGAGAAGGTGAAAAATGTCGTTGATAGTGTCCCAATCGAAAATAAAAACCACTTACGTGAAAGGATAATAGCGTCATGCACTCTCGAGATGTTAGAGTTCGCAGAAATTTTGAACGTAGGATAGAACTTTGTGAAGATAGGGGAGGCAGGCATTTTGAACATTTATTATAAATTCGTTTTCGTTGTAATCTGATCCATTAATAAATTTGAGTATTCATTTTTTCAATTTTGTCATTATTTGCCATTGACTTCTTTGTCATTTTTTTTCTGTCATTGCTTATTGAAAAAAAAAAATAAATTCGAGGGAGTCTCTGGGGTGTATAATATGTTGCCTATGCAAAACTTGTCAAGCGTGAGCAGATAAAATGAACACCCTGTATTTCTTTACTGATAATCTTGGTGCTGTGTCCGATGAACACGGCGAATGATTTCATCAAGAAATCAAGAGTCGAAGAAAGATTTAAAGGAAAGTTAACAGTATCAATGCTTTCCGAATACATATGGGGCTTACATAAAAAGTTACATCCTTCTACGCATTATAATTAAATAGTGTAAATATTAAGAATAGCCTATTTCTCTCAGAAAATTTCAACCAATCATATTAACGCATCTTATCAAAATCACCTAGCAACGGATGAATATGACCGAGTATTCGATGCATTATGCAAATACTCGGGTATTTGCACGTGTGCTTATAGTGAATATTTTTGACATTCTACAAAAATAAGTATTGACTAAATTACTTTAAAAGTTTACTTATTCGAATAATGAAATACACAGTTATAATCGCTATTAGTTGCAATTTTATCACTTGTAGCTTCCCTTGGCAAATTTTCATCTCTCATTTTTGAAATCAATTTAGTTTGATGTTCTTCTTCCAGTTTAAAGTATGAATTGATTGAGCTCACACTGGTGTGACCTGTCATTTTCGTTATTTGGTGTTCGCCAACAACACTTTTTGCCAAATTTGATACGGCACTGGAACGGTTGGAATGATTTGTCACTTTTATGCGTTTTACATCCATTCTTATCTCCTTTGCGGCAGAAACAGTCCGTTTGGATATAATGTTTTTAAGGATTAGGAGTTAGAAAAAGACGATTTGTAGTGACATTCTTGTTTCGTTTTTCTATTAGTTTGTGAAATAATCTATAGAACGCATACATTTAATTAAAAATTATTGCAAAAAGTAAACTTACCGGACTGGGCATCGATCCGGATTTATTTTGTTTGTCACTAGAAACGTTTTCATTGTCAGCGGCCTAGCTCCTCCTCGTGATGTCTTACTAAATACTGGGTTGTAAATAATACGTGCTGATGGTTGTCCAAAGTTGCCTATTTCTTTTTCACAAAAAGTGGTAAGGCAGTTTTCAGGCGTGTTTTCGTCCTATAAGGCAACCATTTTTTTATGTTCTTCTACGTTGAAACTTGCAGCACAGGTCTTCCGTTTTTACTTGAACAATGTAGCTCCTTTCATTTACTATGTCGAGCATGCCTTGCTGACGTAAATTCAATATCCTTGAGTGGATCAAAAGAAATGCCATATTTTTCGAAGAATTTTTCCTGAACCATTTTTGCTACTCTATTCCATTGGGTCTTAACTACTCCTTCTTTATAATCTTTCCAGTCTTTTTTTTTCATGTTAAATCCGAAATTCTTTAAAATTCTCGCCAAACTTGTTACAGACGTGCTCTCGTTTAAAATTAGCCTCTTGACTTGCAGAATTTATCGAACAAGTTCCACGAACTAATGTATGACTTCTTCGTATTTGCTGAAGTTAGATCTCCAATTTTTGAATCAATTTCCTTTAAGAAATTTTTTCCAAAACGCTGACAAGAAAGTTCACTCATTTTATTCACAAAATAAATTGCAATTTTTGCTTGTTTATTTGCGTTACTATCGGAGATTGTTACTATGAGAAATTTCACAGGCTTGATTTTAAAATTTAATTTGACAACTAATTTAGATTGTCTTTATTCCATGATCATTCTTAACTAGAGTGAATGCAAAATTATGAAATGTCCTTCGAGAATAGTCCTCTTGCATGCCATCCTTGAATATTTTTTCTTGAATATTCTTATTCGGCATGCACTCGGGATATAACTACTGAATATACTGCAACAAAAATGTTGTTAATATATTCTAAATATTAAGTAAAATTAATAAAAAATATGTGTTAAATGAAACATACACTAAAACACTGGTATGATTTTAAAAACGAAATGTTACAAATTACGAGTAAAAAAAAATTCGAATTTATGTATCTCATAAGTAAGAGTTTTAAAGCGTAGTGGTTAAATTCAAAATTATAATACAAAAAAAATATTTTTTTTGTTTAATGATCATTTTTTTTTCTCGAAGTAAAAAAATTGTCCTAACTTTTATTCAGTTATTAAGACTATTTTCTCCATAGACTGGACCATTCTGAATGAACTTTCCTATTTAGTTAAACACATGATAATTTTAAAGTTTCCGTGATTTTGTAATGTTGGTCAAAATGTAGTCTGTAAGTTGATAAAATTCACGTACCACACGTAAGGGTTACTTACCCCCCGAAAAATAACAAATTGTGAAAACTCAGTTTTAAACAGGTTGAGAACATTCTGCAACGTAGTCTGAACATTTACGTTCAACAGTTATAATTGTAACACTTCTTTATACGTGTTTTACGTCATTAATCTGAGAAACCACAACTGCCTCATTAAACACGAAATCCACATTTAAATCCTGGACGGTATAAACCTTCCTCTGTCGCCTGTGAGTTATTGTTGCCCTTTCTTCTAGAACATTAAAAATTAATTATTCTCCTCCTACGACTTTCCGACTACGAGGGTTGGAAGTGGGGCACAGCTCCCGCAAAGAACTGTGGGTGTTTAATATAGATATGTATTAATAATGGGTTTCTACAGTACTTTACCTTAATTATTATTTCTCTAATTTAAACTACACATTGTTGAATTTTTGTGTAGTAGCTAAAATAAATGGCTGGAAGATATTTTCGTACAGCTTCTCAAATCTTGTTTATTAGGAGTAATTATAAAATTTAAATTGGCAAATTATGTTCCTATGGTAATTTCTATATGTTAAAATAAAACTGCAGTTAAAATAACATGATTCTGTCTTGGATTCCCGCTCCTGTTTATGGTTTCTTAGAATAATGCGTTTGTATTAATGTAAAATCAAGTCCTAGATAGCCGAGGAAACCTTAGCAATGCACTGTTTTCTTCAGTATTTCGATGTGTATGGTTGTGAGTGACAGCTCATTTAGAGTTGCTTTGCTAGAATGTTGGTGACGTGATCACAATTTTTTTTAATCGAAACATTCTCTTGAAATATGCGAATAACTGAATTGTACTTCAGGGACGAAGAAAGTTCTGTCGAAATAATCTTCAACCAGTTTTTTTTTTAATATTCTTTTATTGAATTTTAAAATTGATATATTTTTTTATATGACTGATATGTACCTATTTCAAGTTCAAGTATTAATTAAATAATAATAATAATAATAATAATTTTATTGTCCAACAGGTTACCCTAATGACAGGACAAATCTAAATAATTACTTACGTGAATAACCAACATAAAAATTATAACAGTAACAAAAACATAATTCCAAGTATAAACTAATTTGAATAAAATATATCAGCTACATATCTATCTGCACATCGACACATTGTAGTAATTGGCGAACGACGAAGGATATTAGTTCGGGCGGTGGAGATATGAAAGGCAATCAATTTTGTTGTGAATAAGCTTACACAAGAAGTTAGCCGCATGTAGATCCCTTCGAATCATCAAAGAGGACATCTTGTGTCGTTGGAGAAGACTTTCCATCTCAATACCTCTGGCCGGATAATTATTACCATCAATTTTGAACGAAAGGAATTTCAAAAATTTCCTGTGCACTTTATCAAGAAGCATGTGTTGACACATATAAGTATATGCGATACCATATTAGTGAGGCATACTCTAATTTCGAAAGAACATATGCAAAGAAGAGGGATTTAATTACGTCAATGTTGTTGAAAAATTTTGAAGTTCTCATGACAAACCCCAAAGATTTATTTGCATCATTGCAAATGTTGGTAACATGAATATCAAAAGTCAAGCAGCTATCGAAAGTAACTCCTAGATCTTTGATCGATGTTTTTCGTTCTAATGGTGTACCTTCTATTGAATAAGAAAAATCAACGATATTAAGTTTTCGACAATATGAAATGTAGCAACATTTACTAATATTAATAATAAGTCTATTTTGATAGCACCATTCCACGATTTTCATAAGTTCACGTTGTAAAACCTCAGCGTCATAAAGACTTGAGATTTTAGAATAAATTTTAAGATCATCAGCATAAGCTAAAATACTGCAGTTTAAAGATTCCAAAAGGTCATTGATAAATAGACTGAAGAGGAGAGGCCCAAGGTTAGAGCCTTGTGGGACTCCAGACCTTGACAAAAAACGCAAAGAGGTAAAACCATTGTAAAATACATAGTTGTTACGGTTTATTAAGTAAGACTCCATCAGTTTGAGAAGGGGATAGTTAAATCCAAAGTTATTAAGTTTGCCTAACAGAATGTCGTGAGGAAGAACATCAAAGGCTCGGGTAAAGTCAGTATATATTACGTCTATTTGTTCTCGTTTATCAAGTGCAACACTTAGATCTTGAACAAGCACTGCAAGGTTTGTAGATGTAGATCTACCAGTTCTGAATCCATGCTGTCCTAAACTGATATGCGAACGAGTATTATTGTAAATGCAACTATATAATGCCTGTTCAAAAACTTTGGCAAAATTGCTTAGAATGGAAATAGGACGATAGTTCGCTAGTAAAGATGGATCACCCTTTTTAAAAATAGGACTGATTCTTGCAATTTTCCAAAGGTCCGGGAATGTACTTGTTTTAAGTGCCTGGTTAATTATGATAGACAAAGGTTGGGCAAGTGCGTATCTACAATCACGTATCAAAAAACTGGGGACTAAGTCATCACCACATGTTTGCTTGTTGGATAAATTTGACATGATCAGAATTAAATCCTCTATGCTGACGGAAGACATTGAGAAAGAATTTGAAGAAATAGAAGTAGACTCTATGTGCGTAGAGTTGTTAACAGTAAATACATTGGCAAAGGTAGTACCAAATGCATCCACAATATCCTGAGGTTCCGAAAATATATTTTCATTATTGTCTCTTAACTGACCCGGTATTCTAGAAGTGCCATTTTTCAAATGTAGAAAGCTCCATAAAGATGAAGGATCAGATTTGATATTGCTCTGGACATGATCTAGATACAGTTGGTAGGCATTATCCATTTGTTTTTTAACAATAGCTCTTAATCGTTTGAATTCGATGTAGAATTTAGAATCCTTAAATTTAATCCATTTACGCCTGTAACAGTCTTTTGTTTTTATATTCTGCTTAATCTCAGAAGTAATCCAAGGTGGAAATTTCGAAGAGCTAGAGGTTATACGTGGAACAGATGTATCAAATAACTTATAAAGACAAGAATAAAAATCCTCAAGAGCAATATTTACATCTTCCGGACTTTCTAAAAAAGACCAATCCGCGTTGTTGATGTCATGATATAATTTTAAAAAGTTGGCCTTGCGAAAGTTATAACGAAGTTTTTTTGCTAACGGAAACTTAGAAGGGATACTAGGCATAGCAAAATTAAAGTTTAGATGGAGAGCGGGGTGATGCTTATCTTCAGATATTAAAGGTGGTGTGCAGTGGGAAACTAGGGCTGTACTATTTGGATTGGAAAAAATTAGGTCCAACAATCTGTTATTAATATTAGGGATCGAATTAAATTGTGATAGTTGAACAACGCTGCAGAATTGCTTGAGAATTAAGGTTTTATGGCAGTTACTATGGCTATTACTTGAAAAACTAGGAACGTTGAAATCTCCAACGATTATCAAATGTTCATGCATTACCATGACTTCTAAGGCATTAAAAAATAACTCAAAATCATGAACAGAAACATCGGGTGGAACATATAAAACAACAAATAAGAAAATCGTATTTTCGTAAGAGCATTTACAAATGATTACGTCAATGAGCGGTACCAAATCAGTAAGATGTTTGGTATTTATTACCGTATATTTGAATTTATTTGAGAATGCAACTAATACTCCACCTCCTCTAGAGGGACGAACCAATGAAAATTTTCTATCACAACGAATGACACTATAATAAGAAGGAAATATTTCAGAAGTGAGAATGGAATCATGTAGCCGAGTTTCACTAATTGCGATAATGTCAAAAGTCAGATCGCAACAACTGACGTAAAAAGAATGAGATTTGGAAGCAAGTCCACGAACATTTTGGTAATACAGACTTAGTGTTGGATATCTGCTGGACTGATCTAGTTTTCCGACAAGTTTGCAATAATAGTAGGTATGCCATTACGATATTGAATTTTCAAATTTTTTTCACCCTGAGCCAAACGATTGTCAAGTGCTGCCCTTACCGATTTATATGCATTAATTTGCGTGGGAGTACGATCCATTGAGATGTTAATGTGGGACCATTTATCCATTGATTTTAAAGTTTTAAAGTTTTTGATCATACTTGAAACATCTTCAGGACTGGACAATGTAACTTTAATAGGACGCGCTCTATTGACATTTGTTGCATCAAATTTACCAAGACGAACCGGTGGAACAGTTGGCAAGTTAAGTTTTGACTCAGATATAAAATCATTGACAAGAGAACAATTAGCAACATTTTGTTCTTGTTTTGAGATACCGTTAGATTCTTTAACGTTGAAGATAATTATGTTGCATTCACGTTTTTTGCGTTCGGTTATTTCGTTGATAACTTTTTCAGTTTCAATAAACGATGAATCACTGGGTGCAATGGTGGTATTAGCTTTGATAGTATTTTTTAATTGCTGAATTTCGTCTTGTAACATATTTATCATGGAAATTAATTTAGGAATTTGGTGTACACCCTGCTCACACTCTAAACATATGTATTTTAGGCGTCGTGAGGAAGTGGACCTCAAGGCTAAGCATTTTAGATCCTGCTGAGAAAGTTCAGAACAGGCTGTATGGATGGGTTAATAACCACAATCGGTAATAAACTAATAAATAATGTCTTTTCTACTAACAAAAGAATGTAGTAATTTTATATATAAAAATCGCAGTGGTAGAAAGATCGTTCTACACAGTTCGCACGAAGTTTTGATTTACATTTCATTCATTTATATGAATGGCAACATTATCCCTCCTTTCAAGTCGTAAATTTTCATTTTCATGATTGTGAGAAATGAGTATATAAGACTCCAAGCTGGTTGCACATAAGTGTTTTTTTATTATAAAACATAGCAAAGAAAAAGTTTAGGCAATACACCATTCATCCAATACTTTCTTCTTGGGGATTTTATTCTAGTAAAATGAGTTTTTAACCGCTTGTTCGATCCCGATTCAATGTCAATTTTTGTATGTTTTCTAATTTTCCGACATTATTTAAAAAAGATTTCACATTATCGAACTTCAATACTAGGGCAAAAGATTAGCAGTTAAGCGTCCGTTGGTAAAAGTGCCTTGAATATGTTAGAAAAGTCAATAACTTTATAAATAACTATAATGTGTATCAATTATATCGTATGTCTTTAGTATTTCTATATTTTATGTTTTGCTGCAGCCCTTATATTTTCACCGAACGCTAACCGGCTCGGGTCACTAACCCTGCTATTGTACCGTCCAACCTCTCATAATCATGTCATAAAATTTTACTGGATACAAAAATAACGTTCTGTCTATTAGTTTCTGTGGCTGGCCTCCCATCTAATTGCCTAATTCACCTAATTTACTGAAACACGTAACAAAAACCCCGCCGGAAACTTGTTTGAAAATCTGAAAAACAAAAGTTTCCAGATGAGCTGTCTGTTATTTCTGTTTTTTTTTTGCCACATCCTGGTGCGGGTCGATGAAACCGATTTACATACGGGTGGAGTTTAGCGTTCATTCGAACGGATTATAAGCCTGCAAAGCGACCCCTTCGTATCTTGTATGTTAATCAAGACCCCAATTTATCCACCATATAGACACGATTCAGATTTAATTCCGTATCAATTTCAGCCCATTTCTGGAGCCGTCGACGTCGTGAAAAACCCCTTACCCATCGGAGATGTGCCCGCACCGCCGCCACCTTCTACGATGCCCGTCATCACCAACATGCTACCTCTTGACATGGCGCTGCATGAACCCAATTTGCCAGAAACGGAAACTTATTCGGTCGAGTTGAGGAAAGATGATCTAGGTCTGGGAATAACAGTAGCGGGATATGTTTGCGAACGAGGTGGGTATATTGTAGCGGTGGCTCGAGTTGTGGAGCAAATGAGCAATTTGGACTCCAAGAATTTTATGAAAAACGATATGTTAAATGTTTTAAGTTATCAAGTAATATTTTCAAGTGTGCGCAAGAGAATCAAAATGATGAGCTATATTCTATCTCTACTGTAAAATTTGATGTGGGTAGCGTGAAAGATGATTGTTTTGTTATGCAAGTTACGTTTGGGTAAAACGAGATGTATTATTAGTAAACAGGTCAAACGATTTTATGATGTTCGACCTTAATTTTGTTAGTCTTCTCATCTGAACATTTCTTTATCTAACTAGGTAGTACTGCACCGCGATTTCGCCTCCTATTTTTCATTCTAGTTGGTGGTACAAACATGAAACAACAACAGTTCTTGCTCCAGCGGATTAAGCAACACAGTGCATGTACGGAAAACACACGTAATTCTAATAATATGGCGTGAGCCTACAAATCATGCGGATGATTGCTATTCATTTAATTCCAATGACATGACATGAGCCTACAAATCATGCGGGCGATTGCTATTTTCGTTGCGTCAGCATTGTTCGATTTTCAACAAAAAATTAAAAGAAAATTACTTATCCGTCCAGAAATTGTCTCACGAGCTTTTTCACGATGTCAATTTACCTGTTCCGAGACCTTCAACTTACATATTACCTTGTGAAGATCAAACGGATTACGAAAGTTGTTCTTTGTTTGAAGACGGTAGTCATGATATCCTTGAAGGTATTTTTATTATCCAAAAAAACTGCTTGCTTTCCGATTAAAAGAAAAATCTTCGGAAGAGCGAAGATTGTAAGTCTTTGGAATAGTCGTTCAACAAAGAACTATTTATTAAACGTACATGGAAAACAAGAAAATACAGGTATTTCTTTCACCCTTGTTGGCAATCCAAGTTAATCAATATCAAATATTGTGTCAAAGTCGTGGTCGAAAAGCTTTGATTAATTCATTAAAAATTAAAAAAAAGTTACACTTCTGTATGAACTTTGACTAAAACAGAACCTGCGGCTGGGAACAATTTAAATGCGTATGTTCAAACTTCCTAGGCAAAAAGAAATTTCCAGATGTAAAGAGTGTTATCGAGAAACTTTTAAGTGCCTATCAAAAAATGGATTGTTGGATGCCACTCAAACTTTGTTTTCTACATTCACATCTACATTTATTCTCTGAAAATCTTGGTAAAGTCAGTGACGTGCAAGGAGAAAAATTTCACCAAGACATTAAAACTGTGGTCGATCGATATCTGCATGCTGTTGTCATGAAGCACTGGACACCGTACATCGGAGATACATCCAATATTGTCACTCTTGAGTGCTAACTATTTACTTAAGTCTTTTTTTTTACAGGCAAAAGCTGGCTGATTCTGTTACATTATAGAGTATCTCTGTGTGAAACATGTTTATACTTTTTGTTGTATTTCATTCTGGCATTTGGCTAAGCCGAAACATATACTAGATTCAAAAATTTTGATGTTCTTGATTTGTAAGTCTTCAAATAAGTATATTTTTGAGAAAAAAGTGACCATGTCAAATTCTTGTTCTTATATTGTATAATTTTCTTATTATAAATATTTTGAAAAACAAATACGTACCGGAAAAAATGTGAAAGCAGATTCATAATCAGAAAAAATTAGATTAGGAACATGCATTTTCATTTCTGATTATTACAAGAAGTTTCATTTTGTAAACCAGTGTAATTTACTCTAACGGGAATTAAATTTCGTGCGAAAGAATCGTAAGGCACGGACAGAATTTAAGTGATGAGCTAAGTTCTTCGATCCACCACTTGCCCATAAAATTTACTTTGTACTTACAAGTTGTGGAGAGCATAAAATTAGGCAGCAATACGACTACGCTGAGCAGGATTCAAGTCATGCTTCCGCTGTTTATTGCTGAATTTTGTGTGGGATTAGTGAAGTAAACGTCCTTTTCACGCCCCGAGTGCATTTTAATACAATTTAACAAATAAAATGTTCGTAAGTGCTCGACAAATCGATATAAGTTTAAAATAATTAATTCCCATTAAAGTTATTGACACTATTCCTGTGACTTTAAAGATGCTTCTTTCCGTGTACACGAATCGCTACAAACTTTAAAACATTTCCTTAATGTACCAATTTTTAGAAAAAGTAATATTTAAAATGCTTAATTTTATAAACTTCTTACAGATTTTGTCACGCAGTAAGTAAATTACAAGGCGGCAACTTTTTAGTAGTTGGCTAAGATTATTTGAATTTACGAGATAAGTTGCAGGAATGCTATATTCTGCAACTTATATAAGCAAGACTGATATGACAACAATGCAGTTACAATATAAATTGTAGGGCACATTTACCTACATCTAATTTTTTAACGCAGCTCTACCGACTTAAATAGTAGTTTCCAAAATTTTCGTACTAATGATTTTGTGACTACTTCAGAATTTATTTTATATATATAAGGTATTTATATTTATATTTTCCAATTTTATTTTTTTTATAATTGTTTTAATAAATTTTGGTTTGTGATAGTCTTAAAGTACATTCAAGATTCCACGGCATTTGTTCGGATATAACGTGTCTTATAAAATCGTCAATAGCTTTGGGGGACCATGGTTTTCGTATTGTATGAGCCAAAAATGTGAAGAAAACATGAAATTAGTACCTGCTGTGCTATTAGTGGTTTTGATTTTGTATTTATTTTTAAAGGATTTATTTAAATGAATTTAGTTTTGTATTCACATTTCTAGAATTTATTTAATTTTTTATTTTATTTGAATTCTAAGAAATGAATTTATCTATGACTTTACAGAATTTATTAATTAATTAGAATCAAATAGCTAGTTCTTTATCAGAGTTTGGTGGTATGTTCATTTTTATCTATAGATAGTGACTATTTTGCATTGTTTGTGCATAAAGATATTTTTGAAGACATTTACGGAGCATTAATTTATTTATAACTGGTAATATGTCCCTCAATAAATTAAGAACTCCCTGTTTATGTGGATTGTAAAAACATACATCAAATGAGACATTTCCCAATAAATCTACAATTACAAAACACTGTTCAACATCAGCCTGCTAAAACAACGCCCACAACAAAGTCTAAAACATCTGAAGATTACGTATAGGTAAAAGTAGATGAAATAACAGATCGTTGTAAATGTAATTTTCGGTATTTTGAATCCTCAGATTCCATATAAACCTCTACCGAATTTCGTAATGTGATAAAATGCCGAGGAAATTTGTGAAACCGGTTAACAAAGCTATTCTTAAAGTGTCAAGTTATTGGGTAGAAAATCTGTTACTTGCTATGTCTGATCCTGTAGCGGTCATGTTGAAAACTAGCTTGTCTTACTGATGTATTTTGTGGCCTTTGTAATCTAATCCTGCGAGAACTTCCAAAGTTAAGGCTTATTTTCGAATTTTTCTACAAAAAGAGGCACGGCCAAATTTGTCTTGTAATTATTCGATGGGAAAGTTGTTCAGAAGATATACTTTTTCACTCAAAATTTTATAATAATTCGAGATTTTCTGCAGAGTTGTCAGAAGATGTAATAAACTAGTAAGCATTAAGGGAGTGTATATATCTTTCACGCAAAACTGTGTCATTAAAATGGCATTTGTATATAAATATGAATTGTGTATAAAAATCTAATGTAAATCACAATGGATTTTTTTTGCTGAGGAAATGATTTATCTGGAAATGATAATTTGGCTCACTTTTTTTTAAATCTTGTAACAAGTACCTACTTGTAATCTCGAAAGGTATTGTTGTAAATAAGAGGAGTTTGGGGCTCCTGGTTGTGGCTGTTCTCCTACCCACGACGGTGATTCTATTCTATTGCAAGCACTGCCGCACAGCACTACTCCATCAGGAACATGCCGTACGAACAGGCCGTTACGGTCGCAAACTCGTGGTTGGGTCCCGGCTATGGACAGAAGCCGACAGCGTTACGTCATCCCGCCAGCTCAACAAGGAACCGCGCACTCCGCTTCCGCTACGTGTTTCTGTGTTTTTCAACCTCAATTCCTATGACTCTGATATTAAACTACAACTGAACGAGTATTAAGTTTCAAAAAGAGCAATAAACAACATTTAAATTCGCCATACACTCTCGTGAAATATGATGAAAATATTAATCATCAAAATATTTACATGAAAAAAAAAACAGCAAAAATTTATAGAAACAAAAAAACATCTGGTGAAATAAAACTTGCAGACAAAAATATTAAGTGAGGTTAGGAGCTGCATGAATATTTACGTTGAATTTAAATTATGCAGCAAAAAACATTACTGAAGCGAAAATTGTGGGGTAGAGAAAAATTGTATACGGTGAAAAATATTGCAAAGCTAACAAACTTAAATGAGATTCATATTTTGTGTACATTCGAGTTATTGTTCAAATTTTAAAAAGTAAAGTTATTCAGCTGTATTTTGGGCCATTGTTATACATTCTCCCAAACAAACACATAAACAAAAAACATAGCAGACAGTCTGGAGGTCCAAAATGGCGTCGGACCAAAGCGTCGTTCCAAAAAAATATGCGTCAAAAATATGCAATCTAGAAATGCGATCCATCCGGTGGCATCGTGCAAATAATGGTCTAAATCAAAGGAATGAAATGCACGTCCCCCATGACCCACAGTGTCGCTAATTTGTTCAATAAGATTTTACAGTTCAAACACGTGCTGGGTTTAAAAAATACGCTTTCGACATGGCCGCTGCCAGAACAAAAAATTTACGTGGTGCTAAATTATGACACACTTTATCAACGATTCAAACAAAGAATTTAAATTAACTACGTGTGTGGGAGAAACTGTGGCGTCGTCGTCGTTACGATTAATTTTCGTTAAACAAAGGCTCTCCCTTTTTTATTAACTACCAAACCAACTAAATTTAACCTAGCTTTTTTACCGCATATTTCACTCACACGAAAACAAAACAAAGTGACGCGCCACCTACACCCTACCAAATAAGTCGTCTTCTCGCTACCAACCCTCTAACTAAAATTCCCTAGTAGAGCTACAAGCTACCAGAAAAGAAATAAACGTGCACATGGTTGCCTATGCTTAACAATTTTCTTGATTGAAATTTTTTCAAATTCAAATTATTCAAATGCGATTTCGCACCGTTGTTATTTTTTTCCTAACGTATTTTCCAAATATCATATAACGCAAATTCACGTGAATTGTTAGATTTAATAATCTTAATACGAATTATGACAAAATATGTCAAAGTTGCGAATATATTTATCTACAAATAGTCAAAAGTATTCGAAAATAAATAATATTCCGGGTTATATGTATAGACGATTTTATTTAATGACTTTTAATTTGAGACATAAAATCTAAAACTAAGAAGGGAGATACTGATCAAAAGATTTACCTTTTCAGTAGTACAATAAAATTCATCCAAATTGCTTAAATCTAATGGCGGAGTCATTTCGAGACACCACGTCGACATCTTAACTTATGAATGTCATTAGCAACAAGATTAGATTTAGAGCGTGTTCATCTATTTCCTCGAACTCGCAGACATCGGAGATCACGTCGCCAAAATCTGGTCGTTTCCATCTCAGATCTAATAACCGAAGGTAGATAGCGTTATTTTATACGTCACACAAAATTCCAGCGGTGAGGTACTCGTACTTATTATTCAGAGTAAATTTTCTATTTATGTGCGCTCTTTGTATCATTTCATTTGGAAAAATAACATTTATTTTAATTTAAAGAGTGCACCCTCTAAACGAAATACCCGAAACTGTCACTGGTATGTGGCAGTGTGGGTGTTGTTTACGACGTGTCTGAATGCTAAAGCATTGCTACGAAATTGCGTTGTATATTAAAAATTTCACGCTGCATGGTAGTAAATGTGCCGTGTTAAAGGACTATGAAAGTCCGGGATCGTTCTTCATCCGGTTGAACTTGGTCGGTGTCACCATCCATCAACATGCCGCTTTGAATTTAGTTTGCTAGCAATATTTTGAAAGGGAAATTGTGCATTAATAGGCCTTTTGGGACAGGGGTTTCTATCGGATATTTTTTAGATGTGTTTTGCTCAGATCGAGTGACATGAAAAAATATATAAATAAGCAATTACATGGGGTATTAGTCTTTTATATTTATCTAAAATTTAACCTCATTCTGATTCACAGTACTATGACAGTTATAAATTCATACAAAATCACAACAACCTCCAGAAACAGCAGGTTTAATTTATTTAGGACTAAGCTTTACACTCGTGTCTGGCGAAAATGCTATACCTTTCAACCATAATTGAAAAAGCTTCCAGGTTTTGTAGTCCAGGAAAATTAGCCGTAAATTAATGAAATACCGGATAAAATCCCACCAACACAGGCTTTTGAGAAGCCTTCTTTTAATCATTAGATTTCTACGAACGTAAAGAACCGAAAAAGAAAAATTTAAAGAACTGCCTCGTGTTCAGAACAGATGTGTTTCTAATTTATATCATTTTTATTCGAATTATAAGTGGGACAAAATTAATATTCAAGAAATAATAATTTGTTGAAAACTGTAAATGATAGCAGTCAAAAAATTTATCTGAATTTATGCTCAAAAATGAAAAACCTTTTACTTTACATTTTCTGAATGTTATAATTATTATTTAAAGTAACATTGATAATTTGTGCTTTATAGTTATTTTTTAAGGTGTACAAATATAGTAAGCAGATAATTTCTCAGTGTTTGTTGAAAATGTGCGTCTTGGTTCTGCTTTGATAGACAATTTCACAATCAGTGACAAAAAGAGTTATTTTCTCTCTCGTTGCATACGTAGTTTTTCTCACTTAGTTAAATTAGGTGATACTGTAGTTAATGTGCGTATAATAAAACGGTTTTCCTTTTGACTTATTTTTAATGAACTAATTTCAAACGATTTGTCTCTTCTGTAAAGTTTGTTCTTTAACAACTGTTAGACTCTTATTATTAAGAAAAAACGTCTGATAAGCAATTTTAATTATGTGTTTAATTTGATAAACTTTGAGTCAAAGTTAATTAGATATAAGATTGTGTATAACTTCTAAAATCAAAACTTTACCTTTGATTTCAAGTCCGATTTTATAAAGTTTTTATTATTACTGAAACATCTAATACAAAGTTATTTTAAGGAGCTAATTTTAAAGGAAAAGGAATTCGACAAGTTTAATTTAATTTTATTCAAATGACAAAGTCGGTGATGAAATTTACGTGATTAATTTGAAGGGAATTAGCTTACAGGAGAAATTTGCAATTGTCGCTTGTTCTCTTATTATCGTGTTTGAAATTTTAATTGGATTAGTCAAATATTGCAAATGTTTCTATTATTTTTGGAATATTAATGGAATCGAAACTGCTGTTCAATTTAAAACCTGAACATTGTGTTAAATTTGAATGTAATTAATTACTATCACACTGACCACATTTTGGCAGACAACGGACGGCTGCGGCGGTTTACATCCTAAGTATGTTAATAGCTATAATTAGTCAAGTTTTTAATTTCTAGTTATATTTTGAAATTAGGTAGCCTACAGTTAAAGCGTTTGATTATGTTCTCTGCCATTAAAGTGTTGTTTGTAAAGTCGCAAATAAAACTTAGCGACAAACTGGATTTACAATAATAGCCTACACTTGATTTGTCAAAATTTTGAAGCTTTGGCCACTACATTTAACTATCAAAATAGAATGACACACTAGATAGATACAAAGTGGATGTAAAGAATGACTTAAGTATAAGTGACACTACGGTGTTAACCTAAATTTTTACCACCTTGAATTGTGGCTTTTTGATTGTGACTAAACCCACATCGTCTATGTATAGCTTATAATTAGGGTTCGGATTTTAGGTCGTTAAAAAATAAATAAAAGGAAACATTTTTAGGTCCCAAAATTGACGAATTAGGTTATAAAAATCTTAGTTTAGGTTAAAAACCTGAAGGAAAAAATATTTGCTCAACGAAAAAGCATACATCAAAAAAATATATATTTAAAAAAAAAACATTAAACAAATCATTATAGAAACAAATATTTTGTGTAACAAACAAAAAAATTATTAAATAAATAAACGATCCATAGTTACGTTCTCTAATTCTACTACTAACTATATATTTCTCTAAATTTTCGATTGTAAATTTACACCTTTGATCGCTTAAAACACTTTTACGTTTTGAGAACGTGCGTTCCACATCACAAGAAGTGATGGGTGCAAAATTAAATATTGAACAATCTATGTTTTCATTTATGTATGTATTGATGGTAGCATTTCCATTATCGCAAATTACGTTATTTACTGAACATATAAAATCGTGTCCTGGATTCTTTTTTAATAGAGAACATAATTTTTGGAACGCCATTTCCCCAATCTTTCCTGGTGTGTTTTTTAAAGATGTATACACTTTTTCCACAATTTCCATACTTTGGTTTAATTTTAAACCTATAGTTTCTAATTGTTCTATTGCATCAGCAACAATTTTAAAGTGAGTTTTAATGTACAAGAGGTCATTTTTAACGTTTGCTTTATTCAGGAATTCTTGAGCTTTTTAATGATTTGTGCATCTGTGGCTTTAAATGACATTACAACCTAAATCAATAGCACACTCAATGATTAGATCAATCCATATATGTATTATTATTGTCAACAGAATTTCTAATTTGATTAATTACCTGTAAATTATAAAATTTATGTTAAAAAGTTTTTAAATAAAAATCAAATGCTCATCTTATCGTAATCTTTTGGTAAATATTTTTTTTCTCAGAGTGCTTTCTGAGGGTAAATGGCTTCCGGTATATTTATGCATAAAATTTTTAAACTCAGGACAACTAACTTTATTCCATGGAATATTTGCTGCGGTAAATGCCCTACATAAATCGGTGCAAAATTGCGTAAAATCATTGTCAGAACTAATGTTTAATACAGTCTGTTTACTGGATTTATTCTCGTTCTTTTTATGTGCATCGCCACTGCAGTGTTGTTCAAAGTGTGATTTTTTTTCGCACTTAAACTAGGAAACAAAAATGTGAACATAATTCAAGCTTCATTATTTTAAATGTTTACTTACAACTTTTCCACACACTTTGCAGAATAACTCATTGTCTTTGGTTGAAGAAGGAAATTGAAAATTAGTGTCCAAATTATTCCCTAACCATAATTTGATTTTATATTTCATGGATGATTTTACCTTAGGCATTTTGAGGATTCTTTACGGTATGCACAAAAATCAAAACCGGCCGCAGCACACTCACTAACACGCAAAGACACTCAGTATCACTAACAATAAACTTCTAAAATAAAATGCTTTTTCAGAGATTCACCTCCTTCCGGCTATAATCTAAATGAAATGCAGGCCAGCGTTGTCAGTTTTTGACGCCAACTCGTACCATTAAACTCAAGGGCGTTGTTTACAACCCATTTTTAAACAATCTGCCAGCCAAAACAATGAATTCACGGAAAATCTCTATTGTGCAAGCACGTCCGCTTGGTTGGTCGTGGAATCCTATTTTAAGTCTTTTAAAATTTACAATTAGGTCGGTTAATTAACATTTTAGGTCTCTAACGGTAAATTAGGCATTTTAGGTAGTAATAAAAGGGCGTTAAATAAACAGAATTTTTTAAATTCGGATAAATATATAAATTTCCCTGCAATGCCTGAAGTGGATATAAAAAGGCCAAAAGCTTAAGATCCGAAAGCCTACTTATAATATGCGGATCTCCTGAAAATTTGACGCAAATAATTTAATTTAATGATAAATAAATTTTATATTTACAGTTTAAAAAGTGATAAAGAATGTTGTTCTAGGTTACATGTATGTTCAATATATTATAGTACAATCACGTAAACTTTACGGCATCTAGTGTATCTGTAAGCCAACCTAATTTTCACTTTCTTTCGTGTTTTCGAGATCATTAATAAAAAGAGTGATGAAAATTTGTTCGTTTTTGAAGTACTTACATTATTTGATCGACTAGCACAGAAGTTGTTTATCCATCTTTAACTGGGTTGATTGCCTGAAGTTCGTATAGTTTTGGAATGTCAATCATTATATCCCTCTTTTATTGTTTATCACCGGAAACAATCAATAACTCATAATATTCTGCGTTCGATTACTCGAGTATAATAATAATAATAACAAACAATTTGTATATACTGATTATGAAGATTACCCGTTCTTAGTTCCTCCTAAAAACGGAAATGATGTTACATTTGTGTGCAACGTTACTTTCTCAGGTAATACAAAGAATTTTTGTTTATTGTTGTATTTTATACGATAACCTACTGTAGAACCAACGATCCCTGACAGTAATAATTATTATAAAAATAATCATTTATTTCAAGTCCAACGAGAAGTATGTACATAGAAGACAGTTACAGTACAAATAGTACAATATAATTTATATGAAAAATAAAAAATAAAACGCCAACTTTGATTTTCGCACTTACGTAAGTTGCCAGCAACATCTATGCATATCTAAATCTATGCTATAGTATGGATCTTGTACAACTAAATATACAGTATTCATGAATGGATCCAACATAAGCAAAATACTGTGGGGATGTACACTTTATATTATTGCAATAATTTGTATTTATTATGATAAATCTTAATGTTTCCAAGAATTTGGTATCCGTATACATTATCTGAGGTACAAATGACAAACCAGAATCCAGGACAATACATAATTCCCTGTACATGCTGTATCTCTTGATTTCTTTCTTAGTTTCCTTCAGTACGGTAATTATAAATAAGTAGGTTATGATATTAATTTACCTGGTACATGACATAATATAGCATTTATTAGTGTTGATAATTAATTGAACGTATGACAGTAACGCATTATTATGTTATTAATTATTTGCAACTTCTTACATTATTGAACTCATCGATACAATTGTGGCCAATTTATTCAGCGAAAAGAAAGATTCAATACTTATTAGTGCCGGTTTGCAGAAGCTCAATTAAATATCTGATCGCGATTAAATTTTTAATGTGGCATTAAAGTACCACGTGACCGACTCTACGCCAATCAGATGTCAGAAAAAGCTTCGCCTCATTAAATGGGTGATTAACTTAATGTCAATTAAAATATTTTATATATACGGGCTGTTAAACGTACATATTTACATCATTAACAAAAATTAAAAACAGTAGCTGTCCTAAATTCAAACCCTAAAAATACTAGAATAATACTCGTACTTTGGTAACTTATAACCTGGATATTCAACATATTGCTTTTGATGACCAAATACGGATTTAAAAAGAATGAATAAGATATATAGCACAAACCACAAGAATATGACTTCTCTAATATCCGTATCAATCTGCTGCTACATGGATTAGTATACAGGGTGTCCCAAAATTCGCGCCATTCCCGTGAATGACATATTCCCTGTCCCGAACTGTGCCGTAATTCGCAAAAAGAATTGTCCAGGCTTTAACCGTGTGAGAACTGGAAGGCGATTAAGTTGACCAATAGAGAGGCTGCTTTTATATCCGAACGTTTCTATGTTCAAAGTTACCTATGCCAAGAACAAAAAATCGGGTAATACTAAAGTTGAATGAATTTTTTCCGAATCCCCCTCCGTCAACAAAAGGAAACAGAAGTGTGGTTATAAATTTAATCATTTTGACAATTGTTTGTCATAAACTGTCACGAAGTTCATCACTGACCTGAAGAGACGCTTCTGCGCCAAAGATGACTGATTAATGTACACAGAGACGTCAAGGTTTACTTTAAGGCAAGTAGCATGGGACAGAAGTTATTTCTGCTGCCATTCTAGTTAAATTGTGTTTAACTGGGCTGTACATGTCATAAGAGAAGCTGTTTCATTTCATCTTAGGCAAATAATACATTTATTACTATTCTACATAGTGTAGATACTGAAGAGCAGGTATTAGAAGTCATTTTCTTAGAGCCCCGTGAATAATCGTCGGCACCCAGACCAACATGTGTTTCACCGATTGTTACATCGAGCAAGAGAAGATGGATCTTTTCAACCTAGTCGGAAAGGCCGTGCTGGGGCTCCACGAAATGTACGTGTAGGTGCTGAAGAGCAAGTGTTAGAAAACATGGAAGCGGATCCTAGGAGAAGTGTCCTCTACGTAGCGCAAATAAGGGGATGCTCAACATCGACCACTCATCGTATCCTTCAAGAGAGAAGACTGCATCCTTACCATTACACGAGAGTGCAGCATCTGCGACCAACCGACTACCCGCGACGAGTACATTTTGCTCAATGGTTACTGCGACAAAATGAACTAAATCCTGATTTTACACGGCGCATTCTTTTCACCGACGAATGTTCATTTTCCCGAGAAGGAATGTTTAATACACACAATTGGTATTTCTGGGCACACGAAAATCCACATCTCACTAGGGTGAGTGCATATCAGGAGCGATTTACTATTAAACTATGGGCTGGAATCATTGGTACTACTGTGGTAAAAATTTTAATGCATCTGATAAAATTATCACTAAACTCCGTTCCTGTTTTTTTAGGTGGGGCCGTTTGTGTTATCTGATTGCCTTAATGGGGGATGCATATGCTAATTTTCTACGACTAGAGCTTCCGGCATTGTTGGAAGACGTTCCTTTGAATGTACGGCGGAATATGTGGTTTCAGCACGACGGCGCTCCTCCACATAATTCGATACTTGTACGGCGAACATTGAAAAGAGTATCGTCATAGGTGGATTGGGCGTGGCAGTACTAACATCTGGGCTCCTAGATGTCCAGACCTTTCTCCTTTGGACTTTTTTTTTTTAAATCAAATTAAAAATTACGTGTATAGAGAACCCCTAGATACGTTAGAAGACCTGGAAGAGAGACTGCACGAAGCTTACGCTGCAGTTACTCCTGAGATGTTAAATAATACACAACACAACATAATTCGACGAGCTAGAACTTGCACTGAAGTTAATGGTGGTCATTTTGAGCACATTGTTTAATAACGTTACAGTACAACGATTCCAGCCCATAGATTAATAGTATTGCTCTTGATATGCTCTCACGTTAGCGAAATGTGGATTTTCGTTTGCCCAGAAGTGCCAATTGTGCGCATTAAATATTCTTTTTCGGGAAAATCAACATTCGTCGGCGAAAAGAATGTGCCGTGAAAAATCAGGATTTAGTTCATTTTGTCGCAGTAACCATTTAGCAACATGCACTCGTCGCGCAGTCGGCTCGTCGCAGATGCTGATCGATCTTGAGCATCCAATCATTTGTGCCACTTGTTCTTCACCGTCTACGCGTATAATCCGTGTAGCCCCAGCACGGCCTTTCCGAATAGGCTGAAAAGATCCATCTTCTTTTGCTGGATGCAACAAACGACGAAACACATGCTGGTCAAGGAGCCGATGATTGGGGAAAAGACCTGTATATTCGCGCACAGCAGTGGCTGCATAGCGTGTACATTCTCCATAAATTAACATCATTTCCAAATATTCTTTATACTAGTATGAATAAGACATCAATAACTTAGTGGTATTGGTACTGATTTGTTTATAGTTTGTATTGTTCTTAAAAAAAATTGCAACTAAACGATTTTTGTTATAATTTTTATTTGTATCTTTTCAATCTCTAGAAAGTACTCACAACTTTAAAGAAACTGTTTTAAATCATCATGTGCAACATCAATATTATTCTTGAATAAGTCTCAGTTTTCAGTATCTCCCCCACATGATTGACACCACAGCAGATACCGATGATCTTAATACACCAGAGAAGTAGAGTCTCGTCTCTTTTTTCGTTGCTTAGATTAGGTATCAGCAACAAAGCTGTTCAGTAAAAATTGATACTGTTTATTGAAAATCATAAGCACCGATTAATCAAAAGCGATATTTATGTTTTAGTACACTTAATAACGTTCTTTGAATGGACATGTGGTACTCCTTTTTAGAAATAACGATAAACTTAATATCAGGCATATGATGCATAGTGAATTCTGAAAATGTACTAATTTTCGTTAAAAAGAAGAACACATTATTCACGGGGCTCTAAGAAAATGACTTCTAATACCTGCTCTTCGGTATCTACACTATGTAGAATAGTAATAAATGTATTGTTTGCCTACGATGAAATGAAACAGTTTCTCTTATGACATGTACAGCCCAGTTAAACACAATTTAACTAGAATGGCAGCAGAAATAACTTCTGTCCCATGCTACTTGCCTTAAAGTAAACCTTGACGTCTCTGTGTACATTAATCAGTCATCTTTGGCGCAGAAGCATCTCTTCAGGTCAGTGATGAACTTCGTGACAGTTTATGACAAACAATTGTCAAAATGATTAAATTTATAACCACACTTCTGTTTCCTTTTGTTGACGGAGGGGGATTCGGAAAAAATTCATTCAACTTTAGTATTACCCGATTTTTTGTTCTTGGCATAGGTAACTTTGAACATAGAAACGTTCGGATATAAAAGCAGCCTCTCTATTGGTCAACTTAATCGCCTTCCAGTTCTCAAACGGTTAAAGCCTGGACAATTCTTTTTGCGAATTACGGCACAGTTCGGGACAGGGAACGTGTCATTCACGGGAATGGCGCGAATTCTGGGACACCCTGTATGTTGATTTCCGTCGTATGAAGCGCTATTGACTGGCTAATTACTGCGTTAATTTTGTAAAACTGGAATTAATTACAATTGGTCCAAAATTCATTATGTATTAGATTTAGACCTTTATTTGAAAATAGAGCATTTAGTTACATTCAGTATCATAGACTTTACTGTCACTAGCAGCGTATTTTCCAATTGAAAGCAAACTTCTACGTTATGATTTATTCATGTTCAAGGTGGATTTGATAATTTTTCGTTCTCATATGACATAAAACCAAGAGTTCTTGCAGAATCTTGCTTAGGATGCATGGAAGACGAAAGACCACAGTCTAAAAGGTTTGTATTTAACTTTCTCTTGGGTGGAAGCGTGTAATTGACGGTATTTGATTTTGGCGGCAGCTTTACTTTTTAGATTTAGTTTTTGCGCGCATTCTGCATGTGGCAATATGATAATCTTTAAATATTTTCCAGTGAAACTTTTATGAGTTATTAAATTATTATTATTATATAGAAAGAAAATAATTTTTTAGACATACCTCAAACATAACTATATATTTTCAGAATGTACGTGGCATGAACACCAAATCTACAAAAATTTTTGTTAACGCATTGTCAATCACTGAATTTGATTTTAACAGAATCGTGGTTACAGCCCGGTACTAACAGCGGTGAATTTTTTGATTCAAACTATTTTAGGAAAAATAGGGACCATTTGGCTACTTCCAAAATTAGAGGTGCCGGTGTCTTGATTGCTGCGCATAAAAGAATCCAAATTACTGAAATTAGCGCAGAATTTTGATGTAAAGATTTCAAAAACTTGCAGCATATGGACATCTTAATTGTTAAAATAAAGTACCTAAAGGATACATTGTTGGTTTGTATATTCCTCCTGCTAGATCTGTTGAGGACTATAAACTCCTCTCCGATTCTCTAATGTCAATTAATGTTTTTTTCGAATCGGAAGTAATAGTATTGGGTGATTTCAACAGATCTGAGTATTTTAGCTGCATGGGCTCGGTCGACAGTCAGTTGCTCTAATATTATTGTCAGTACCAACCTGCAAAGATTTTGCGAATTTTTTCAACTAATTGCGGAAAAATACTGTTTTAAATGTTGACATGCGTTTATTGGATCTTGTATTCACTAATATCTGATGCGAGATTACACATTCCGCTGAACTACTGACATTTGAAGATCTTTATCATCCTGCAATTAATATTGTGTTTGAATTAGGCAAAATACTCCTAACATCGGTTAAATCAGGAGCTGACTACTTCCATTTCTAAACTATGGACTGATGTACTACATATTAAACACATAGAAGAAGAAACGCTATCTAGGGCTGTAAAACGTTTGAAACTATCATTGACTGCTGGTTACTATATAGTACCTTCGTTTTTGGTTAAGGATTATGCAACTATATATTTTCACAAAATCTTTAGCCATAATAGTCAACTTGATATTAGTAGAGTCTCTTTTCCCAAATAGCTGGAAAATATCTCGCATTGTTCCTATTCATAAAACAGCTCGACGAAATGAAATAGGAAATTATAGATCAATGACGCTCACAATAGCTTTGCCAAGGTTTTTGAAACTGTGTTATATTATTAGAGATATGCACATATCGTTAATCGTCTAACACCGTGACAGCATGGGTTTGTGAAGGGAAAATCAACATTGACTAACTTGTTTGTAAAGACTCAGTATTTGACTGATCGCCTTGATAGATGTAGCCAGGTAGATTGTGCCTATGCGGATTTTTCCAAGGCATATAACCGAATCAACCACGCAATGTTGCTTAACGAATTGGAAGGCTTTGGTTTTTCAGACCCACAAATTAAACTTCTTGGTTCTTATTTGTTTGATAAGTCTCAATATGTATATCATAAGAGTTTCTCGTCTAACAAATTTACTCAATTGTCTGGGGTCCCTCAGAGATCTGTGCTATGTCCGTTGCTTTTTAATATCTATATTGACGATATCACCTTCCAGCTTGATGTCGAATATCTGTTATACCGCTGATGACCTGAAACTTTTCTTTGATATTAACAGTGTTGAGGAATGTAAATGGCTTCAATCAAACTTAGAGCGTGTAGTTATATGGTCCAAAAATAATCAACTACCTTTGAATAGTGACAAATGCTTCATAACAACACTACAAAAAGACAAACTCAAGATTTTGACTACAAAATGGATGGGAAAATTCTGAAGCGTCCACAGTTTATAAAAGATCTTGGGGTCGCATATGACGCGAAACTGAATTTCGTAGAGCATGTTAGGCAGATCTCAATATCAGCATATATTTCCTTGGGCTTTGTAATTCGTAATTTAGGTGAAATTCAGGATCTTGAAGTGGTCAAACTGTTGTTTTATGCATTAATTAGATCCCGTGTTGAATATGTTTCCGTCATATGGAGTCCCATATATCAGATTCATTGTAACAGCTTAGAAAGGGTTCAGAGGCGTATGCTGAAGTATATAGCTTTTAGGCGGGCTGGGGTTTATCCATGTAGAGTAGAGGCTTTACATATAATGTATCATGTCAATGTTTCGAGGTAATAAGTTTGCTATCAAGAAGGCAATGTGCATATGTACTTTTCCTGCACGGCATATTAAATAATACGATTAAATGCGAAAAACTAGTGGCGATGATAAAAATACGGGTTTTGGAAGGTAAATACTTTATTGATAGAGGTAATCAGGTGGACGCTATATATATCTGGATTTCTCCAGGGCGTTTGATAGTATTAATCACACATTGCTCCTTGATAAACTTGAATGTTTTGGATTCTCAGACTCTTTTATTCTTTTACTAAATTCCTATTTATCTAATAGGTCTACATATGTGAATTATAGGGGTTTTACCTCTTACACATTTACCCAATCATCTGGTGTACCACAAGGGTCAGTTCTTGGACCTCTCCTCTTTGTTTTATATATAAATGACATCACGGAAACACTTTATACTAAACATCTGTTGTATGCTGATGACCTTAAGATTTACCATGAAATAAAAAATACATCTGATTGTTCAATGTTACAGCAGGACTTACAAAATATATTAAATTGGAGTACCCTAAACCATTTGAATATTAATAAAACTAAGTGTTATGTTATGTCATTTACTAGAAATGAATACAAAGTAAATTATCACTATAGCATAGATGATGTTATCTTGAATAGACCTAATGTCGTCAATGATCTTGGGGTAACATTTGACGCTAAATTATCGTTTTCATGTCATATAAGAAAAATTTCAGATGATGCGTATAAATGTCTAGGTTTCGTTATTCGTAACTCCAAATCATTTAATGACACCTCCACAATCATGACACTCTATATCGCCTTTGTTCGCAGTAAAATTGAATATGCATCTACAATCTGGTCTCCATGCTATAAAATATATTGTTCAGATCTTGAAAAGATTCAAAGACGCTTTTTGAAGTTTTGTGCATTCTTCGTAGATGGTTTTTATCCTATTCGTAACTTTCCACAGGACCTGCTACTATCTCGTTTCGCTTTACAAAGTCTTTCTATCAGAAGATCCATGCAAGCATCGGTAATTTTATTTAAAATAATACAAAATATAGTTGAATGTAAATATATTTTGAATCAAATTTCTCTACATACACCTAGAATCAACTGCCGGTATCATCATATTTTTCAGCCACTTCGTGCTAGAACTAATATGCTTATGTTTTCGCCTCTAAATCAGATGATACTAAGCTACTGCAGCGTTGAGAAAGATGTTGATATTTTTAACTGCAAGCTGAATCAATTAAAAAGATGTTTTCATAAATGACAATACAAAGAGGTTAAACACCAACACTGGTACCTAATAGAAAATTATTCATGGTTTCATTACATTTTAAGAGTATACATAATGGTACTTATTGTATTTTATAATTATTATCTGAGCTCACCTAACTGGGACTTGCAGTAGTATAGCTGCAATTGTGCTTAAACTGATGAAATCAATATACATGTTTTAACTTGGCTTGTAATTGGGTTTTAAAAAACCTGTTAGCCAATGTACAATAATAATAATAATAATAATAATAATAATAAGATCCTATTCTAAATTTAAGCTACAAAATCCCAAGACAAATATAATGAAATCATCGCCTCTATACCAGTTGTTAAGAGTTATAAGACTATCGAAGAGAAGGTTGATATATTTTGTTGTAAAAGTCTGGATATTAGGGAATGTTACAGTGAATTAGGAGCTAATATGTGTATATTTGTGTCTTTTACAATTTGTTTTACAATTCTTTAATGGTTCCTACTAATTGGGTCTAGACCTGTTAGGAGACCTTACCAAATAATAATAATAATAATCGTTAGAACTCATTTCAGTGGAAGTAGGTTTATCAGAGGCAATATGACGACCCAGCGTTACATCCACGAAGACTTGGAAAGTCATGTTCTGCCCTATCTTAGGACCCTCCTGAAGCCTCTTTTTCAACAAAATAGTGCGCGGCCACATGTACCCAGAGCTACACTGGAAATTTTTGAACAAAATTGCGTCAATTTCTTGCCTTCGCCACCTCGATGTCCGGATTTTTCACCCTTTGAACAAGTCTGGGACATAATAGGGAGAAAATTGCTCCATTTACCCAATCCTCCACAGACTCTGGCAGACTTTCGTCATGAGGTACACGGAGCCTGGGACGCTACACGTCAGGAGGAAATTGATCACCTCATTAGAAATAACCCAGAGGTGTTACTGAGTCCGTACGCACCATGGAGTTCCTACAGACTATTGATGTTTTCGTGCATAATGATGGTCTGATTTACTTTAAATTTTGACCATTTACTTCTATTGCTGTAATAACCACATATACAAAACTTATTAAAATATGCTTACTATTACTGGGTGTTCTGATTTTCATGTCACGTAGTTTATATTAGAATATACAGTGGCGAACAAAGAATTTCGGACATTATTTTCATAAGGGCAACGTGGTTGGCGATACACTTCGGCAAATATTTTGTGTGTTTTTGGTGTTGTGGGGATAAACGTTGTATTATATAAATATGTATGTGTTTAAAAAGAAATCATTTTTTAAGTGAAGGACGAATGTAATAACTAATCATTAATAGAAGACATACTGCTGGAAAATTTTTGCAGAACACAATTTTAATTCTTGAAATAAAACAAAATTTGGCAACTTTTATTTGTTGTCTAAAAATTGCAGTAATTGGAAAATTGTTCCATAATTTTCTAACATTTTGTACAAGATTCATGCATTTTTTCTTAATGGGCCTAAAATATTTTCTCGATGGTAATCTACCATCTAAAATTAAATATTATCTGTTGTACTTTAATATGAAAGCACGACCTATTCTCTGGCAATGGTATGGGGGTAATCTAAGAACCTCATCACAACTTTTCCGCAATATCTCGTCTGTAAAAGATTGTTTTTTTCAATCTGTTCTAAAGGATTCAGTTGTTTTTTCGAAAAATTTTAATGAAATCCCAACCACTCTTTCATTTGAGTTTTTCTGGTAGAAGATGTGGATGGTTTGTGTAACTGCGTCGAATAGTTTGATACATTGTCCATTACCATTACAGGCCTTTGTTGCAACTTCTTCAAAACAGGATTAACCACCCAATTTTGAAAAAGTGACCAGCTCATCGTTTTATGTTAGTCTCTGTCCTTATTTTCAAAATTTAATAAAAAGTTACAACCTTTTAAAGAGCGTTTATGACAACTATTGTAAAGGATTCTCATTTGCTATTATAAAGAATCATTGGCTGACATCTATAGATAGAACAAGAAAATACAAATTGTGAAAACAAATTTTGTACCACCAAAGATAGATTCCACATTGGACCATGGCGTGCCTATGAATGTAAGGTAATCAGCAGACGCCTGATTTTGTTATCAATTTTTTTGTTTACGCGAGTACTCTTAAGTTCTGCAGTTGTATAAAGAACATTTCTATCAATAGGATGACTACGTTATCCTTATTTTGAATCCATTTTTGCTTAAATTTCTGTACCTCGGATAGGCCTAGGCAGATAATAATAATAATAATAATGATAATATTTATGTATTTAGTTTAATTACAATACATCACTATTGTTTGTGCACATGTCAGTTTACAATTTATAATATTTAATTCAAATTTAAATTAAGTTTAAAATATTTTGTCATTACAAAATTCTTCAACACTGTAAAAAGCTTTGCATGTCAAGTAATGTTCTATTGTCGTTTTAAAATGTGTAAATGGCGAATTTTGTATTGCAACGGGTAACATGTTAAAAAACTTTATTCCAAAATATTCGGTACCTGTCCGAGATTTTGTCAATCTCAAATTTTTCAGACACAAGTCTGTATTATGACGCGTATTATAGGTATGGACATCGCGGTGTGTCTTATAAACGGTTAAATTAGATTTCACGTAAATCAAACAATGGAAGATATAAAGCGAGGGTAAAGTCATAATTTTAAAACGTTTGAAGTGGTCCTTACAATCGTCACGATATTTTAAACCACCTAAAACTCTAACAGCTTTACGCTGTAGACCAAATATTCGGTGTCTTGAGCTCGAGTGACCCCAAATCAATAGACCATATGATAACTGTGCTTGGATAAGGGCAAAATAGGCTACTCTCAAAGTTTCAAGGGGAAGTTGGTTATAAAGGTGTCGTAGTACAAAAATATTTTTACACAATTTATCGGCAACTATTTTCCGATGATCATTCCAAGTTAACTGACGATCAATGTGCAAACCCAGGAATTTAGTGGACTATGAGTATTCTTCAGGTATTTCTTCTTTGTTTAGACTGAATAACATATTAATGCATTTGTTTTCGTTAGTTGTTAACTTATTGCTGTGAAACCAACGCGTAGCTCTCGACTGCGCCCTTTCCAAATTGTCTCAGCAATGTTTTTACCTACTGTTAAAATGGTTGTATCAGCGGCAAAAAGTAATGAGCGAGTCTGCAAATATCCCAGAAAGTCATTGATGTAGAGTAGAAACAGTAGGGGGCCCAATACTGAGCCCTGAGGTACACCGTGTGTAATGGGGAGGCTTGCAGAGTTTGCAGACCCGTTTCTTACAATTTGCCAACGCTCTTCCAAAAAAGATGAAATTAAAAAAACGACGCCATGCCTACTTCACCCTTTTCCAAACACTTAATGACTGTATCAGTTAATGCCAGTATTGCATCAGTAGTGGACTGGCCTTTCCTAAATCCATATTGAACTGGAGAAATTAATTTATTATCTTCCAAAAAGGAACTTAATTGATTGCACAGAATTTTTTCCAATATTTTGGAAAAAACTGGTAGTAATGCTATTGGTCGGTAATTACTAGGTTTACTACTATCACCATTTTTATGGATGGGAACAATGACACCTGTTTTTAAACACTTTGGGAAGATAGAATTTCTAATGCATAAGTTAATTAATTTGGTTAATGGCGATATCAGTAAATTTTTTATATATTTAATTATAGTTACATTAAGTCCGAATATGTCAAGTGAATTACTAGGTTTTAAACTATCTATTACATCTCTAACCAGGATACCGGATATTTCAGAAAAAGATTATCATTATCCCTTTGTCGGTCATAAATTTCAGATATCAATTCTGATTATTTAGTTGCGTTTGATGTTTTTACTTCTTTTTCAGTTTATTTATTTTTTCTTTTTAAAATTTCAGCTGTCTTTAAATAGCAAATTAATGATGTTTTTCACAGCCTCAACTCGAGAGATTTTCGCACAAGAAATGTAAACACTTTATCTCAGTTCATAATTACCATATGGAACAGACATGATACCCTCAGCAAAAAAAAACAAACAAATATTTGTGTTTAATTATAAAAATTAGAAGTCGTCTATAGTAGCGTGCGTGCTTTTGCTTCGTCGCTTTGCTAAACTATAAATTGTTTTTATTTATGATTATGAAACATTATTATAAAAATTGCGTCTGTAACTCATATTTCATTCTTTCTATTTTAATACCTACTCCACATATTATCATTAAATTAATGTGGATCAAGTTTTCGCTTGTTGTCCTTTGAGTTTCAGTTCATAATAACACGGTTTATGTGTGTATCAAAAGAAATCTGAAACTATAATCACGGATCAGAATGCGGTCATTTGTATTCAGTCTTTGTTAGAAAACATAAAGAAAATTCAAAAGTTTCCGACCTCATTGTTTTTTATGTTTCTAAATATAGTTTAACTATTGCCACTTGGTGGTTGAATAGAAATAACGTGAGTTGTAATTTTTTACGATATTTTTCTTCTACGATTATTCCAAGGAAAAAAAAAATGAGTTAGAGAGATACCAATCCTTTCGAACATCGTCGAATGAACACTTAAATGCAGACTTCGACGTCGCCATCATAAAGAATGAGGCTTTTTTCCATAAAATCTAAAACATCGATTTTACTCAGTTCCCAATAATAAGCTAAATGTACTAACAATTTGTCATATTTTCTTGAACTCGTCTCAAACTTAGTAATATCACCGCTCCCTTCCTGACTTATGACCCTCGTAAACAAATCTCTGCAGGCAAACATAAAATGGAATTTGCGTCCGAATTGACACATTGTGCCTAGAAATAAAATATTTAGCCAACGGAATAAAATATCTGCGTCCTCCGAGGAAGTCGAATCCAAAACAAGATTTATTGCTGGCGTCGCTGCTAAGAGTTAGAAGCAGCCGAGTATCACGTACGTTTCAAAATTGGCGCCCGTTCTTGCGTTCCAATAATTTCCGATTACATCTGCTCTTATAATAAATGGTGCGTAGATCGTCTAGACTAAAATGTAGATGGCTATCGAACGCACGATAAATTTCCATAATAATATTCCTTGGGGTTGTTGGAAACGAATGTTAGTGGGAGAGAGACAAGCTGTCATTTGCATGCCTTCAAAAACACCTCGATGATCATCTACAACATCTGCGTCTGCTTTTTATATATACCTTTCGTAAATATAAAGATGCGATTTTTTTGCCTGTTTCGGACGTGTCTTGGTAAAATGCCAGCAATTGTTTTTTCAAGTTTTCATATTTTAACTGTTTTGTTTCAGAGGAAATTTCTGGCATTTTCGTAAAGAGCATCAGTCAAGGGAGCGCAGCAGATTTGACCAAGAAAATTAAAGTCAATGACAGGATCGTAGAGGTAAGTTCTTTGTTGTACTTTCGGTCGAGCTCGACAAAGCTCTTGATTGAACTATCACAGTGGGCGACCCTGATGTCATTATAGTGAGCACCGAATCAGAAAGACTCGAATAGTAGATGTAATTTTACTTGAATGGTATCAACATTTTTATCGTTTTGCTTTCTATAGATATCAGCACGACACTCGATATACCTCCATATACTTCCAATGTTGACATTCCGTTCAACTGGAAAATTAATTTTGTTTGAAGTTTTTCAACACACATGTTTACAGAAATATAAACAGTACGATTTATTTGCCGATTTTTTTTTTAATAAACAGGGCGTTTTCAATTTTATTTTCAATTTTAGTCGGCGTCCTGGAACGCTGTAAGTTTTCAAAGAACATTTTGTTAGGAAAGAGCTTTGTACGACGGTTTTCTTTAAAAAATATTTTATTCATCGAACAATCATTTTCATATTCACTAGAGTGTTGTACATATTTATTTCCTAAGGATTATTACATTTTTGCCGAACTGCTTAAAATCGATTTAAAAATACACTTCGTTGTCTTATTCTCGATTTCTTTTGTTTCAAACATTAGAAATTCAGAGACGGTGAATCCTTTTACATATAAATGCAAAGGGTGTATTTCCTTTTGTTCAGTTTCATTATCTGATTTTACTAATGAAGCTATAAATTGCCTTTATTTTACGTTTATTGCGTCGAAGTGTTTGGACGGAATAATTATTCTTCCACCGCCTCGACAATTTATTTCCTTCTTGGGTTGTAAATTTTTTTCAGTGATGTTTAAATAATTGAAATCTTTCATATGGAGGGTGTTTTTATATCAGATAGGAAAATATATTCGTTAGTGTAAAAAAATAGATGCAATATTTGTATATTTTTTTATTATTAATTATGGAAATGTTTTATAAAAGAATTTAAACCTCTAAACTAAATAAATAATACAATATGGTCTTGAATGGTTGATGGAAATTTAAATAATGAGATAATAAGAAAAATTCTGAAGACTAATATGGTTCGTATAATCCTGAGTGTGGAGTTTATACCAAAGCATTAAAAACACTTTAGTCCTGTGGTGTATACGTTAATTTTTGCATGACCACATCATTTAAAATATTTGAAAGTCAAGGAAAATTGTTATTTTTAAGCTAAAACTCAGCAGTTATATGGGTAAATAAAATGGTTGATTTTGAATTTATTGAAACAGTCATTTTAAGTTCGCGTTGCGAAAAGTAGCTAGAAGGCATAAATTTAACTCGTGGCGGATGGAAATTTGGATTGGCGGCCAAACTGTACGTGGAAAATCAAGTATATAACAAAGTTAAAACCACAAAAAAGATTCTAACGAACAATCTACATTTCGCTTTAATGTAAGTGTAGTTATTCCAAGAAAAGATATGGTAGGCTTTTCACTGAATAGGCACTTCTCTGCTATATTTAACAAGATTAATTATACACGCCTGCAAAATTTAATTGTTATTGTATTTCTAATTACGAACATGAATTTAATTTTTTGCTATCACGTAAGTTTTGTCTGGAAAAAAATACGAAAAATTAAATTTAAGAAATACACATTTTTAAAGAAAAGTTGGATACTTATTTTGTTTATGCATTTTTTATATACAGGGCTTTTATAAATGATTCTATGGGCGTAGTTGACCACGGATTTCAAAAATCCCGCTTCGCTGAAATTATGCCTCACAATGACAGATCTCACTTGTCAATAATGTCAATTGTAACCTGTCATTTAAAGTCGTCAGTAATTCTCGTTGATCCAAGCTCAGACCAACAAAACAGTCGTTTTCAAAACTTTGTTTTTGTCTTAGGAAGCGAAGACCGTGAAAATGGTTTATCTTGTTTAACAAGACATTTTCATTGTTATGTCTTGTTATCGCAATGGGACTTCGTAAATGAAGAGTATGTGTATTCTCTAACGGCTTGTAAGCAAGAATATCTGATCAATACCGTGATTTAATAATTCAAGGAACATTGTTGGAGGCTCACATCAAAGATGTAATTAAGAGATTTGTTCGAACTGGCAGTACTAACTAAGAGAAATCTCGTAGAAGACCTTCAATATCTGAGGAAGTTGTTGATGATTTGAGACGACTTGAGCAGAATCCGCAAATATCTTTGACAAAATTTCCTCTGCAGTCAAGAGTTTCTGTTGCAAAGAGTGAACATGTGCCTTGAACAAAATGGTGAACATTTTCAACCTTTACCTCAATAAATTTGTTTCTTGTTATTGTAATGAATTGGTTTTATTTTTATTAAAATATATGAAGCATTTAGGCAACCAGTTATACAGATGTGTGTGGTCTTTGGAATGCGTCCTTGGGCATTTAGTACAATTCAAATCTAAGAGGCGACACGTTTACATGACCTATTGCGACCCTCATAGAAACCCTGTTTTAACAAAAATACTTTTTTTGTATACGCTCCCAAAAACGGCTATTTTACGGACTCAAAAATGTCCGTAAGATAAGTCTTTTTCGGACTCAATCGCAAAGTGTTACCATGGCAACTATTGATCATCATCTCGGATATACAGTAATTACAATAATTAAATAACTATATTTAATCTAAATAGTAGAACAACACAAAATGGGTTTGTTTAACGTAAATTAATAATGTTATGATTATTAAATACTTAGTTCCCAAGCAATGCCCTGTATATCCCTGGGTTTAGGCAGTTTGCAAAAGAATGATGTCTACACGTTGGATGGCACCTTTCCTATTAGGATAGCCAATAAACAAATAATCGTGTTCAACTGTTGCGGGCCGTAATCGAACATATTTCTGGTATAATTCCAGGCCATTGACAACTTTGCGTTCAGCTCCCACTGGAAAGACTCTCTTAATGTTGCTCTTCGTATTGGGGATTACTACAATAATAAGACAATCTTCGTGTTTCTGAGCAATATCTTGAACCTTTAGTGAATGTAGCTCTTCACGCCTGTATGAACCACACACGCCAATGAGAAGGACAACCTACGAAATTAAAAATAAAACTGAGACATATCATTACAGTATTATTTAAACTTACTTTTACTTCTCATCGTCTGCATTTGTCAAAAATATGTTAATTTCTTCATGCGTCAAAATTTTTGACTTTGTGGGCTCGTAGCCTATTGAATTTCGCTTTAAGAACGCTATCAACTGAGGTTATACAACCTACTATTAAGTTCCACACTGTTCCGATGTCACAAAAATAATAAAACAACAAAAAAAACACAGAGTGAATCAATAAACATTTCCGCATAAGTAGATGCTAGACAGCTGTATCTATTTTTAGTAAAACTCACTCGCATACTACAAAATGGGACGGAGAAACGCAACAAACAGTAGTTTAAAGAGTGACTGATCAAGTGATCCAAACGTTCTGTTAAGAAGATATGCTATGGCGTTGGCACGCTTGACGATGTGAGTAGCATGTCCAGCAAAGGTTAAACCGTTATCCAATATCACACCTAAATGAGTTACTTGATCTAATGATTCAGGCACAGAATTGTTAATGCTGTACTGAACTCGATGATGTTTGTTGCCCATTCAAAATGCCGAGCATTTGTTGGTATTTTGAGGTAATAGCGTTGCGTAATTCATATGTAAATAAAGTCAAGACCCTCTTGCAGAGGCTGTTAATGGGTTACAATATAGTTTTTCGATCATCAACATAAAAAGCGTTTCTGAATTTTAACCCCACCTGTAGGTCAGCTATGTAGACTAAGAAAAGAATGGGTCCCAGAACAGATCTTTGCGGAACGCCTGATAGTACGCAGTTCCAACTTTGACTGACAATGTACGATTTGAAAGGAACTCCTTTATTCACTCTAGTAATAGTCCTTATACTTCCGCGTGTTCTAGCTTGAGCAAAAAGCGTCTGTGAGGGACTTGATCGAAGGCTCTAGGTAGAGGACGTCAACTGGTTCCGATTTGTCTAGATGAGATGTCCAGGTCTTTAAACACTGTATCAAACAAGTAAAGCGGTAGTTTTCAACTACAGTTTTGTCGCCTTTGTTGTATATTGGCGTAATCAGGGCATAACATCAAATAGATGGAAGAGATGACGACTAAAAAGAGCATTGCATGATGAAAGACAAGGGTTCAGAAATTGCAGATGCACAACGTTTGAGAAGAAGTGATGAAAAACTCTGTCATAGATAAACTATCAGGGGCTTGAATATGGCTGTAATGAGGAAGATTATCAATTGGTTCATTAACAAAAACATTGTTAAATACTGTAGCAAGTAAATTATCAGACTCAGATTCATCTGTTACTAGTTCATTGTTGCAGTCACAAACGAGGGGAACGGAAAATTTTTATAGTATTTTATATCTAATGTACTTATACACAGCTTGCAGGCCATTTTTTTTTATTTATTTAATTGAAAATTACTGAGTGGAGGATATATCCTTTAGGCACTCATTTCAAACATAATAATTAATTGAATGTGACGGAATTTATTTCTTTTTTAAAGTTTTGCACAGTGGGTGCTGTGACGGTGGTAGGATGTAAAGAGTTTCATTCAGAGAAAATCCTGTTAGGTAGAAAAAATTCGCGGCATTTTGAACTTGGATCTAGGAATTTTATACGTGGTTATCAATTTTTCTTAGTCTCCTAGAAACTAGTTCGAGGTTCATTATTGTGAGACGTTCTGCGTATGATGGTCTACGGATTCCATAGCCAAGGCGAGTGGCTCTTCGTTGCTTTTGGTCTAAGAGATTGGCATCTCGACGAAGTATTGGATACCACACTGCACTATTGTACTCCAAGTGGGGTCTAATGTACGTGATGTAAAGTTTACGGGTTGTCTCATTCGAAGGGTTCGAGAAAGCTTTGTTGAAAATATAAAGCGATGAGTTTGATCTGTTGCATATTTTGTTGATGTGTTCGGACCATGTCAGGCTGTCGTTGATGGTGACACCCAAGTCGTTAACTGACTTCACTGAGCGTAAGCAGTTCGCGTTGATACAATAAGTTTTATGGGAGTTGTTTCTCCGATGTGAAGGACGACACGTTTGTCCTCATTTAGTAGGAGAAGCCAAATCGAGCACCAGGTGGAGATTTTATGCAAGTCGTATTGAAGAACATGCCACTTTGTAGTTGGGTCGGCAAATATTTTTGCATCGTCGGCTTAAAACGCGCATTTGGAACTGATGGTGTCGGCGAGGTCAGATATATATGCCAGGAAAAGTAGTGGCGCCAGGACAGATACTTGGGGTACACCGTTTACAACGCTTCTGGAACGAGAATACTCTCGAACTCGGTCTAAAGCACGGGAGCAGTCCAGGTAAATAACATCTATCGGCTTGTGTTTGTCTAGGGAGTCTGACCACTCATTTAAACACGATAGAAGATGGGTTTAGGAATCCGTGTTGCACGTCAGGAATCGTCTATGAAAAATTGGGACAATGAATCAACTATGATTGATTCCATGATTTTGGATACAACTGACACTAGGGTGATTCGCCTGTAATTATCTGCAGAAAGCGTGTCACCTTTTTTGAAGATCGGTGTTACATAGGCACAACGCCAGTCGTCTGGAACGATAGACGATTTAAAGGAATTTGACATTATTTTGGTCAGGGGCGAGCTTAAGGAGTTTATGCAGATTTTTTATTTTTTGTCTCACCATCGACGGAATGAAATCGATGTTGACTAAGAAATTCTCGCTTGTAGGTGTAGTGAATGTTACTGTTGGTAAATTGTTTGGTTCCGGAGTGTAAGATTTGCAAAAACTCTCAGCTAACTTAGTTCAGCTACATCCAAGTTGTTGTTATATAAAGTTTCGTTGAAATGTTAAAGGAGACTGACATTTGAACATAAGGTGTTTCAAATATATTGGTAGAACTTCTTTTGACCATTATTAGAAACTAGCTGACCCCGTGAACTTCGTTTCACCTACAATTTAATTTTGAATCTGCAAAATCGAATGCTTTGAAATCTTGCAGATGTTTTAAACATATGATATGCATAATAAATTTTTATTCAAAATATATTTACTTATCCCCTCCAAAAAATTGATGACGTCAGCCCAAAATTTTGCCAAATGAATCCTATCTAAAATGTCCAAAATAGGATGAGACTATACTTGTGATTTATCATTCCTTTCATATTTTTTAGTTTTGCTTATAGCGGGGTGTCTCAAAAAAATTAATCACTGAGTCAATTTATTTTATTGATTGAATCAAGAATTGCAAAACTGAATTTTGAAATATTGCAGACGTTTTGAAGTTACTGTTTGACATGGTAGGTTTTCAATCAAAATATATCTGTTTATCAAGCCCAAAAACTTGAAGACGTCATCTCAAGATTTCGCCGAATAAATCCTATCTAAACTGTGGAAAACATAATCAGTATATTTTCGTAATTTATCATTGCATTCATATTTTTTAGATTTGCTTTTACAGTGACTCAAAAAAATATATGGATCAGGCAGTTTATTTTAGTGAATAACTCAAGAGTTGCAAAAATAAATACTTTGAGATCTTGCAGACGTTTTAAAGTTATTGTAAGCATGGTAAATTGTTAAGAATATTTATTTATTCCCCCCAAAAAATTGATGGAATGGCTCACTCGATTTTCGCAGATAATTTTGGGAATACAATACAGTTATTTTTAGTATTACACTGCACCAATCCAAGGTGGTATACGTGTTGATAGTAAATGTTGATTAGGTCATCACAAAATTGTGTGAAGAACAGACTCAACTCGAAAATGCTGAATAGGTTTCATTATACTTTTGGTGCGAAGGAAGTTCTGTCGAAACAACGTTCGATCAATTTTTTGACAATGGTTGATATAAATAAAACTCAGTAGATGCTCATACTCGAAATACGAAGTATCTACTCGAATATCAAATCAAAATATTTCTAGTTTTTCTAGATGATACTAATATTTCAGTAAGTAACAGTTGATGCTCAAGTAGCATCTCGATACAACAAAAAAGGACAACAGTGACGATGTTCAACCATCAAGGCAAAAATCGAGTCACCATACAATGTTTCCAAGTAGGTACTCAGTACATAGAGTAGATGCTCAGGTATATAAGAGTAATAATGAAGTAGGTACTTCGTACTTCGAAAATGAGTATCTACTCAGTTTTATTCATACCACCCAATGTCTCGCTTCAATGTTTGATTATGTTGATTATGAGCACAACGCTGATCAACTTCCATATCCGAATTACCTATGAAATTAATCATTGCGGTTTGCACCTGAGGTAGTTCGTTGCACATTTGATTGACTTCGTGGACCTATGTGAGCTTGTCGTCTTCTCGGCATTTTAATGAACTTCATAAAACGACACAGAATTATTTTCACAGTCAATCAAATCTGTAAATTTTGTCTTGAGAATTGTAAAATATTGAAAACTTCAAATTAAATCCTCGAATAACGGTAAAGTTTGAGGTTTTGTGGAAACCAACAAAGTGAATATAGGTAAAAAGAATGGCAGATCAAAATGAATAAGAAACTTTGTGTAATTAAATTCACTTTAACCAAGACTTTTTTTAAAATAAACGACGTTTTTTTTTTACGAAAAAACAAAGAACAATTTGAAATGCAATATACTTTTCACAATCGCACGGAAGAATTAGTTTTGTATGACACGTCAGTTAGACGACAGGTCCGTCAGAAACGCCAACGATTGAAATTAATTCGAAGTGGCGATTCCCATACAAAATTTTTAGAATTTTTTTATTTTTTAACTGTTCTTTTAAGTTATCCTTATTTTTTTTATTTATAAACCATCCCCATAATATAAAAAAAATTCAAATCGGTCAAGCCGTTTTTGAGTCTTGGCGAGACTAACAGGAACAATTGATTTTTATTTTATAGACGATTAAAAAATGGGGGTTGGTGGTAGAAAGGTGAAAATTTAGGATTATGTGTATTTTTTGATGCCAAATCTTAAAAAAATAAAAATAAAAAATTTTGTCCAAAACATAGAAAAAAATTTTTTAGAGTGAGCCACCCTTATCATTTAGGGGTTTAAAAAATAGTTTACAACCTATTGTCAGACCTACCGAATATACATAAAAAATTTCATACAAATCGGTCAACCCATTTCGGAGAAGTTCGGTTACAAACACTGTGACGCGAGAATTTTATACATAATGCATTATTATTTTAGAACAAATTTCATTACCATAAAAAAGGTTATACTGACTCGACCTTAAAAGATAGACATATGCTGTCGGGGACTTTTCTTTAGAACTTTTAGGGGGGAACAATTTCGTCATACATGATTTTTACGTAACTTTAACCGTTTAAGCAGCGTAAGCAACGGAAGCTGTCAAAGGAGGAATAATTTTGCCGTTTTTCCGAGTTTTTCATTGCTACTTCGCTCCTAATGATCGTAGCGTGATGTTATATAGCCTATATGTAGATATGATACATGGACTATCCAACACAAAAAGATTTTTTGAATTTGAAGCAGTAGTTTCTGAGATATGCGTGTTCAAATAAACAAAAGCTTCAGCTTTATTATATAAGTATAGAAGTATAGATTACGGACGTCTCATGTTTGTTTTTAGCGACCTTTATTTTGTTGCAGACTTTGTTCGAGAAATTCCTATGCGCTGCATAATCTTCGTTTCATTTGGTTCTTTGAAATTTTTGCCAGAAGGACTTTTTCGCTGATAATTCTTTTAACAAGTGGCGATTTATCCAGGGTTTGTTTTTAGCAGTTTTGACAACCGTTGTCGTAGAATGTTTTGATTTGAGTGAGCTGATAACACCAGTCAGGTAATTCCATTGCTCGTTTGGGTCTAAATTGCGGAGACAAGAGTGCCAGTCAATCTGATTTAGATCACTGTCAACTAGAGTGTAGTCAATACGTTTGATTTGCCGATAGCCGACTCGTAGCGAATAATTGATAAAAGCTGAGGATCATTTACAATTATCCAATCTAGAAGCGAAGGCGTTGTATTAATTCTGTAGCGAGTTGGTTTTTGAAAGGTTATTTTCGTACTTTACTCTAGCTGCTTTAAGATCGCTCTTTAACTTGTTTGAAGACCTCCGGTGTTGTTCAAAAACAGCCTGCAAGCTCATAACTTTAAATTTGTTCCACAATTTCTTCTTTTCTTTAAACCTTTTTAAAAAAGGATTAGCAAACCAGGGTTTTCTTACGTTATATTTGGTACGGCAGACAACCGTATTTTTCTTCGTCAATTCTTCGAGTCTGACTGAGAAAATAGAAAAGGCTTCGTCACATGAAACAGTATTGTAAACTTTGTCCCAATTAGTGGACATAAGATCCATTTACAGTTTATTAAAGTCGGTTTTTAATCGTGTTCTTATCTCATGCTTCCTGAGATATGATATTGGATGGCTGTCTTTGTGTCTCGTTTACACAGTGGTTAGATGTTGCTATTAGTGGAGCAGAAATTAGTGTAGTCAATAGATTTGGGTCATTAGTTAGAATTAGGTCAACCAACGATGGATTTTTATTTGCCCTAAAGCACGTAGGGAAGGGCAGAAGAAGTTGAAGGAATCTAATTTGGCCGGCAGGGAAGCGATGTTGATGTATATTGTAGTTAAGTGAACAATTTTGGCAACATCTGGTTGAGAAGATGTATCAATGGACGATGAGTTGACTGACTGCTATGAGGAGAATGTTTTTTTTAGATTAGAGAGCACAGACTTGTATATAGGGCAGCAGTGGTCCCACACAGCATGACTAGTATCCAATTCTAAATTGTGTCTCTCGCACAATCGAACACAGTTGACGCACTTCATGCCAGTAGCTTCACAATCTCTTGCCTCGTGAACTGAGCTGCACTTAAGACAAGACATTTTCCTTTTGCACGTACGTGCCCAATGACTAAAGGCATTGCATTTGTAACATCGATTAACCTCAAGAGCATCAAAGCCGTTACAGTAGATGTAACCCACAAAAATTCCTCCAGCTGCCATTAAACGATCATAACTCTGTTTATCGACCTGAAGTAAAGCTTGAAAAAGCGTTTGAATCAAATGCAGATTTATTATGTTTAGTCATACCTTCCGCCAGGTCATCAATGTCCTCCTCCGAGAAGCTCTTAGACAGACCTACTACCTTTACACGGGCGTCGGCCTGCTTGCTTCGCGCCAAATCCTTAAAAAACTGACTATTCTGTTCAGTATTCGAGGAGCCAATAAGCATACCGCTATCACTCCAATATCTGATGGATTTATATTGCTGACAGTGTCTGTCTTGGTATTCTCAAAAGTTCGGTTACGATCCTTCGGCTCAATAGTAACGGCAGGTTTTGTTTTATTTTTTAGGAGATCAGCAAATCGGGGTACAGGAGAAACTTTTGTTTGTCGGTTTGCTGTAATAATGAATTCCGATTTAAGTACGTAAACAGTTTCTTTTAAACTGGCAACCATGTAATCAAATTTATAATGAAATTGTCTGTTACATGTACTTTCCAGCGCAAAAAAGACTAATTGAACCAGATTTGGATATTTATCGCAGTTTGTGTACATGCTGGCTCTAAGGTTAAAAAGAAAATTATAACTACGCTAATAGCAAATTATTATCATGTATTGCAAATAAATACAGACAAAAACAACTGCCCGGCTGACCATCCACAAAAAGGGGTGGTCGGCCGATGACCTATCAGTTGAGTAAAAAAAGCCGATAACGATAAGCGTCTTTTAAATCACCCAAACACGAGGCAAGAACATGGAACAAACTCACCAAATAGTCATCGTAGACGGCAAAAAATTTAGAGTAAACTAAAACGACCACACACTAACTACCAAAAACTGACAAACCATTTAGTAATAATCTACCCGCACGCTTACCACTCTCGATTAGATATTTGAAATTATTTTAAGTAACATTTTAAATGCGTTTAAATTAGATAAGACATTTGATTTGATGTGGCAGTTTGTTATAAAGTTTTCCACTTCAGTAGCTACCACTGAGTCTACTTTTACCAAGACGGTGAAAATTCATATGCAAATTTTCATTAGTCTTTAATGAGAGTTGGCGTATTTCACTACGAATTGTACACTCTCTTAAATGGGCTTTAACGTTAGATTACTGTATTAAGAATGTAGCAGCAATATAAAGCAAGAATTTTCAGTTTCGTAAAGTTTTCAGAAAACTCAATATTGCAAAGAATTCTTGCAGCCTGGCGTTGGATTTTAAATAACTTTGAGCAGCCGCAGAATAGTCCCATGCATAATATGCGGTACGTCAATCTCGAGTGAATAAATGCATAATAAATTGAAAAGAAATGCAATGAAACGTGAGCCAGTAAAAAATGTATTTTACATTTTCACCAATTGATGATCTAGGTACGTCTGATTATGCTAATATAGACGCCAATCCAAATGAACACCTAAAACTTTTTCGTGTGTTTTTCATGGGAAGATATTTTAGTGAAAAGAACGTAGGCCTGGTTTTCGTTCCATTTCATATTATATTAAGTCTGGGTTTTGTAATATAAGATTTTATGGATCTGATGGGTTAGTCTGTGTTTTTACAAAAGTAGTGTCATTGACGTAAAAGAAGTTCACTATTCCCCTACAATGCTATAAACATTGAAAAACCAAAACATGTTGGAAAGTACGTTGATTGACTAATTTTTAAAGACATTTGAGTTCCCTTTAACATAAATAGGGAACGTCGCGAGAGAACTATAAATGTCACATTAAATCGAGATATTTACAAGTTAAGAAATCCAGTAACTTTGTTGGTAATCAACGTTCGTAAGCTAACGTTTCTCGAGAAAAACTGCCATTCTTTATGTCAATTTGCGTTGTCACCTATTTATGTTATGTTGATGTTTTGAACTGTGTCAGAAACCTAACCTCAAGAAACATTATGAATTATTAAACTAATTAATTAAACACTTAGAACTTGAGAACTGTACTGAATATTTATATAAAACTTAAAAATAATTTTCTTAGCTGAAGGGCGAATGTAATATCTTATCCTTAATGGAAGACATATATAATGAAATATTCTTCTATTACCTTGGTTAGAAAGTCATTTAGGTAGGATATCAAAGGCGTATTTTCACCAGCCGTATATTTCAAACTGTAAAATGAGAAAATACATTTGAAAATTCAGATAATTAAAAACACACTCTTTCAAGTTTATTCATGATGTTTAAAAATATAGGTTGTTACCGCCATCGCAAAATCGGAGCTATGGACACAACCAGAATTATTTGAAAGAGTTTTTGGATTTTCTTTAATCGTTTAAAAGCTCGAAGATTTTATTTTCAAACAATCATACGACAAGTATCAATTTAATATGGCGTGGTGAATCAGTCACCTTACAAAATATTTTTGATTAACGTTAAACTTTACGACCAGATGATTCTCAATACGGAATGTACTTCCGTAGATCTGTTGAATAAAATTTTTAAAATGTATCTGTGGGCTGCGATTTACAGACAGCAAATTGTTGGACCATTTCGTTTCCCAAACCGCTTAAATAGTTGAAGTTGTCTAAATTTTCTTCGGACGGATGTTGGAGATTTTTAGATGCTTTACTTTTGGCCATTAGAAATGATTAATGGTATTTTCACCATGATGCAGTTAACTATGTAAACAATGAACATGAAGGGCTCATAAATTGGCCACCGAGATCCACTGTTCTTAACCCACTAGATTTTTATTTCTGGGGCTATGCAAAAACTTTATTATACCCAACACACAGGGAAAATGCAGCTGCTCTGTGAGCAAGAATTATTAACATAAATTTAATTAGGGATAATGAAAATATGTTGCGTACAAAAAAGGCATCGTTATTACTTCGTTACATGTCTGTTTTAAAAAATAAAATGGTGGTCATTTTAAACATTTATTGTCGATTTTTTTCTTTTTTTGATAAAATTTGCTTTATTGTTATCTCTTCTTATCGACGCCACATATTTCAAACTTAAAATATGAGAAGATAGTGACAAGGTGGGCTATTGGGCAGTTTTAATATCTTATACCCTTTAAAATAAAACAAAAAAATAACAGTAATTAAACATTTCCAGGTCATTTAGCTTGGTTAACCAGCAGACTATGCCGGTAACATTACCTATCACCCTGTATTTGAAAATTCTCGTCTGGAGGTCTGTTTGTTAGAACAGTTATTTTCCCAAATATATTAGATTTAACTGCGTATACTCAGTATTTAAAAATGATTTAAACTTATACAGTTTTCTTTTTATTTAGATCATTTGGTGAAATTCGGAATTGTTATCTAATTCTTTGAATAGAGCCAGAATGTTCCCAGAAGGCTGGTATCACCTTAGATAAGATAATAATAATATTAATATTTATTATCCAACAGACCAGAGTCTACAAGGACCAATATAAATAAAGATAAAAGCGACAAAGATTGTTGTAATAAATAAAATAAGTTAAACAAATAATAAATCAATTAGTAGTACTGCCTACTACCTACTGTGCTACAGTATATACTATACTATATAGACAAGCGACTTATTATGAGCTGATGACGTTTAAGCAAACACAACGAAAAAACACCTAACATTATTAACAAAATTATCAATAACAGATAAAACATCATTGTAACAACGACACATATTATTTAACGGTGGTTAAACAAATGTTAAGTGAAAAAGTCACCGAATGACGACTAAGTATTCAATCGTGGCACATGAAAATTTAGACAATTCAGTAAACTATTACTAACAAAGTACCCATGAATCAGTTTAACCTAAATGAATATATTGGCGTAGTTCTTCTATTTTTAAGAGAGACTAAATTGAAATCAGTCAACAAATGTTGATAGGGATCTTGGAGGATAGCTAAAAATAAATCTAAGCATTTTTGTAGCATGGGCGTAAATATGCTGATTGTGTGGAATGAATGTTAAACGAAAGTCAAGTATGACACCTAAATCTTTTATTTGAGAGACACGCTCAATTTGGATACCATTAAGCTCATAATGAATGTCAACATTGGTGGACAGTCTTGAGAAAGATATTAACTTCCATTTACTTTCATTTATTGTAAGCTTATTTTGGCAGCATTATGTATTAAAGTTATCCAAGTGTTTTTGTAATATGTAGTAGACAGTCATCTATGCTAGAAATACAACGTGCAACTTTGAGGTCATCAGCATAAACAAAGACTGGACAATTGAATCGTGACAGGTTAGAACCTTGGGTAACCCCACTGATAGTAACATAAGTATCTGAACAAAAATTGCGAAACTCAACACACTGTATGCGAAGAGAAAGGAATGAATCAAACAGCTCAACTAAACTACTACAAACACTTACAGAACTTAACTATTGTAGAAGTATAGAGTGATTAACAACGTCGTATGTCTTAAAAAGATCTGTATAAAATACATCAACCTGCATCTTAAGATTCTAAAGCATTGGTTATAAACTGTGTAAACTCACAAAAATTTGTAGTGGTAGATTTACGCTGTATGAAACCATGCTGACTTACACTAATTTGACTGGAAATATGATTATTAGAGAGCGGAAAATATGCAGCAAAATTTTGGGAAATATGATCATATGATATGCATCAAATTTATGCAAATATGCAGTAACTTTCTTAATATATGCAGAGATATGCAGTTGCATATGCTTCAAAAATTAAAAAAAATCCTGATAACCGAACTAAATTTATTTACAAATTACAAAAACAGGTTTCCCGAGCATACGTTTTATTACAAAAAATACATAAAACACATGTTTAATTAATTCTCACTAACACATAAATCACATTTTTAAAGATAATATTGTTATACTAAAAAATAAATATAAACAGAACAATTGAAAAATAGTAGTAATCGACTATTTAATTACTGTTTTGGTAACAATTTATTTTTAAATATTTTTCGAAATATTCTAACAAAAAAGTTTTTCCGGTGATTCTAAAATATGCTTTTGTAAGTAGAAAAAGTGCGTACTACGTCCACAGATGTATAAGAATCCTTACCGGTTTAGAGCAGGCGCGACAAAACAGAGTTCCTTCTTGAAGAATAAGTTCAGGAAAAGGTTTAATCCATAAATTAATTAGAGTTATCGTCGACATATTGACACACCTGTATCGCTTTAAATGCTTTCAATGCAAACTCACGATGAAAAATAATAGGGTAACGCCCCTGCGACCACCATAAAACATACCATTAATACACTTAAGTAACGAACAAAAATATTGGGAATGAATGGTATTTCCAAAAGTAATTAGAGCCCGAATTTCCCTGGAAGAATGGCTTAACACCCGGTGGTTTCTCCAAACTACCATAAAACCCAAACCTTTACTAGTTATTTGAAGCTCAGGACAATATTCAGATTAATTTCCACTCACCGCTATTAACATTACGTCATCCAAACTTGTTTTACCTACCCACTCCTCGTCTTAATGTACTGAAATACTCTCCCATTAGCGAAATGTGCAACAACTACCACCAGTTTTGTGATACCTTTGAACTGTTTTAACAGTTTTAATATTTACCTGGTAGCTGACTAATATACCTTTAGGGCACTACAGTATGATAGCTGTGCTATATTAGCTGCCGGTAATATCAGTTTCATTAATAATTGGACTGTAATTGGGTCATGTACTTGTTGTCCAATTTCAAATAATAATAATAATAATAATAATAATAATAATATTTGCAATATGATTAATGAAATTTGGTTTTTCTAGATAAATGCCGATAGAATGACATTTTTTTCTTAAATTAGCACAAAAATTGATAAAAATGCAAAATATGCACCCGTTACGTGAAATATGCAGCAGAAGGCAAATATATGCAAATATGCAATTTTTTTATAGCTGTATTCATTTTTAATTAGCATGATTCGTTCACATATTAAATATCAAGACTTATATGCAAAAAATAATGGATATGCAAATTTCATAAAATCCGCTCTCTAATGATTATAAAGATTTTTGGCTAATATAGCTTCAAAGATGTTGGCAAAATTAGATGTAATAGCGATTCATCTGTAATTTACAACCTCGGTTTTATCGCCAGACTTAAAAACAGGAACCACTTCACAACAGATGTTTGGAAAGTAGTAGTGCGAATGATTAAATTTAAAAGATGATACAAGGGTTCTCATAAACAGACAATACAATCGTTCCCCAAAAATGCTGGTATCTTCTCATGGCCACGTGTGAAGTTGGAGTTAAGCTTTTTAGCAGCACATAAAATTTCACTATTGGAAATCACAAAGTTATGAAACATAGCGAGTATATCACAAATGGTATCACAATACATACATTCGGTTCATCACAGGTGTTATCATAAACGAAGACAGAGCTGAAGTGCATTACAAAACTATTACTAATATCTTGAGGAGAGTTAATCATGGGGTTTCTGAAAGAGATTACTCCAGGAATACTTATACAGTTTTTCTTCAAATTAATGTAGGTCCACAAACTCTTTGGGTTTGTCTTAATGTCTCTGTCGGATATAGAGATGAAATTCTTAGAAGCTTTATTAATCTCTATTTTAATACGTTTCCTAAGCAAGTTGATTTGAGCTAAGTCCTTAGAAAAACTAAGTTTCTTATACCGTTTCCAACACCGATGTTTTAGTCTGATGTCCGATATTATTGCTGGAGGAAACCAAACAGGATATGATGATGAGTTGACAAGACATTTGGGAGCAGATTCATCAAGTAATTGGAACAGTTCGTTATAGAAATACTCACAGGCTGCATTAATATCTGTCATACTTAAAATATCCGACCAATCTTTTGCAGCTAGACGAGCGTGCAACTGAATGTAATAACCTTTGCGAAAATCGTATTTCACGTTATTGCTAGAATGATCAATTTTTTTATCTCTATTGATTCCTGATATAAGAATACTGATATCTAACGAAGGATGGGGGGTATCTTCAATAACTAACGGATTATCACAACGACGAGCTAGGACCATATCAAAAATACGTTGATTCGAATTGGTAATAAAGTTGTACTAGTTTAAATTATTTACATTCAGGAATTCACATAAAGGAATTGAAAACCCTGTTAACTGTCCTATTGCCTCGGTGGAGGCCAGCTGTTTGATGTATTGTGGAATGTTGAAATCGCCCAATATGAGGGTGTGGTCGAACAATGCACAGTTGGCTTCCCAATAATCAAATATAATGTCATACTCATGACACTCATGACTAGAGAGCCGATTTTATGAAATTTGCATATCTGTTATTTTTTGCATATAACTCTTGATTTAATATGTGAACGAATCATGCTAATTAAAAATGAATACAGCTATAAAAAATTGCATATTTGCATATGTTTGCCTTCTGCTGCATATTTCACGTAACGGGTGCATATTTTGCATATTTATCAATTTTTGTGCTACTTTGAAAAAAAGAAAACATTGCCATTCGACCGGAATTTATCTAGAAAGACGAAATTTCATTAATCATATTGCAAATATTATCCTGAATTTCAAATAACTGGGAAAGCTTTGGGTTTTATGGTAGTTTGGAGGAACCACTGGGTGTTAAGCCATCCTTCCAGGTAAATTCGGGTCCTAATTACTTTTGGAAATACCGTTCATTGCAATATTTTTATTCGTTACTTAAGTGTATTAAGTATTTTTACATCTGTGGACGCAGTACGCAGTTTTTCTATTTACAAATACATACTTTAGAATCACCGGAAAAACTTTTGTTAGAATATTTCGAAAAATATTTAAAAATAAATTGTTACCAAAATAGTAATTAAATTGTCAATTACTACTATTTTTTAATTAGTTCTGTTTACCTATATTTATTTTTTAGTGTAAGAATATTGTCTTAAAAAATGTGATTTATTTGTCAGTGAGATCTAATTAAACACTTTGCAATGTGATTTATGTATTTTTTGTAATAAAAGGTAAGGTGTTTTTGCAATTTGTAAATAAATATAGTTCGGTTATTACGCTTTTTTTAATTTTTGGAGCATATGCAACTGCATATCTCTGCATATATTAAGGAAGTTATTGCATATTTGCATAAATTTGATGCATATCAGATGATCATATTTCCCAAAATTTTGCTGCATATTTTCCGCTCTCTACTCATGATCATCGCAAGGCAAAGCCGGAGGTAGATATAGATTAATTAATAGCATTTACGGTTATCACTCAGAGACAATTGAATACCAATAAGATCGGCATCAGTTATAGGAGATGTTAAAGGGAGCTGTTTTGAAATTAAATAAGATTTGACGGCAAGCAGAACACCTCTTCCTCTACCCTTACCATTAGCTTTATAAACCGTGAAGTCAGAATTGAAGTATTCACTGCTAAGCACCTCAGGACATAACCAAGTTTCTGTGATGGATATAATATCATAGTCACTAGAGATTATTATCCGTTCACGATCTTTATATGGTAGGGTTGGCCATGAAAATCTAGTGAGTTTGTTGGTATTCGATGCAGAAGGATAAAAATTCCCTGAACTTTTTTCGTTAACGGTATCCATTTCTTAGAAATCATAAAACTTTACGCTATTTAAAACGGTTATTCGGCTTTTTGTAAGTGTTTATTTCATATATAAAGAACAAATACTAAAATTTCACTTAAACATTGTTGTTATATGAATGGGGGTTCTACACACGACTATTGTCACATGCCACATTTAGCATCTCATCTTTAATTCTCAATCATCAGTTCGTTCTGCTCGCCCTTTCTTCTTAGAAATGGAAATTATGGCCTTTGTGAACAGCCTATTTCCAACTTCTTTTTTCGCTTTTCTAAGATTACTGAAAGGGTTGGTAAAAGACAACAACCTTGCTCTAGTGCTTTGATGGGTTTAGCTCTTCTGAAACATTTTTCCGGCCTTAAAGTGAATGATTTATCTATATAGCTATTACTAATGCTTACGTAAGTGCTCTTTATTTGCTTTTACTAAGTACTTCCAAAAGCTTATTAATAAGAACGTTACTATTATTATACACCTTCTCCAGGTCCATGAACAGTTACAAAAAAAATGAAAATGCTTAAAATTTGGTGCAAAGTAACAAAGTGGATGATCTAACTAAAATTATACTTATTTTATTGTACGTCAGGTAGTTTTTCACATACTACCTTGGTAAATTTAGAACGAAAGATGCGTAAAAATATCACCCACGACAAGTTACAATTCACTCCATTTCCATTATTTCGCTATGAAAATCTGTATCATCACCGTCATTTTCAAATTCAGATTCTGAATCAGATTCACCTAGCGAAATAATGAAAGGAGGTATAGATTGGTACGAAAGATTTCCCATATTTTTTCCCAATCTGCCAAAGTAAATTTTTCACAATGTTTACAAAAATTTTGCCACATGCTTGGAGTACATTTAGAAAGCGCCTCAAGCCATAAATTCTCCACCCTATTTTTTAATGAAGGTTGAGAATTTATATGCTTGTTGCAATAGTTCTTACCAAATTCCCACGCCATTTCAATTAGATTATATTGACAATGGTACGGAGGTAATCTAAGAACTTCATTTTTCTTTTTTGTCAAATTGAACACTATGTTTAAAGAGCCATTCCTGCATTTCACATTTTTTACTAGAAAAAGTGGGTGGTTTATCCAACTGCACCGAATGATACGGTGCATTGTCTAAAATCACCACACATTTTTGGTTCAACTTTGCCAAAGCAGGAATGAGCTGATTAACCACCCAATTTTGAAAAATTGTCCCGTCCATCGTTTTATGATAGTCTCTATCGTTATTTTTTGAATTTAAACCATCCAAGAACCCCGTTGAACAACCCGCGTGGAGAATAGTAAACCTTGATCCTTCACTTTTAATTTTGGTGGGATTGCTTTTTAGATCAGCATCGTGCACCCAGCGACGAATGGACGAACCGTTTTGATAGATCCATGTTTCATCCAAATACACGAAAGTCAAATTTTCACAAGAATTTAGAAACTGTAAATATGTTCTCAAAAAAGTAATTTTGGCTGCAACGACATGTTTTTGTTCACATAGAATTTTGCGACAATTTACTTCCATGTGTTTATAACCCATTGACTTAAGAATTTTGTATAATGTGGTTCGCCCCCCTTTCAATTCCAACTGTTCCCTAGAATATGCCAAAAGAGTATCTACAGTGAAATATTCGTTTTTTTCATTAAGTTGCCAAATTTGTCGTTGCAGATCTTTCCGAAGCATATTTGTAAATAAATCCGTTGGTTTTCGCTTGCCAGATAGTGATGGTTTTAAATTTTGGTCTCCTGTTGATAAAATTTTCGCCACAGTTGATGTTCCCACCTAGGAGAAAAAAAAATTAAAAATATTTTGCAGCGTATTTTTACATTACAGAAAATATGTTCGAGACCCTCATAGTTACTTCTTCGAAAGAAAGATCGGGCCTGTCTTTTCGAAACTGCAAAAAACAGCTTTTTATTGCAATTTTTTGTTGCAGTAAAACTATTTTAGGCATTTTCTTTTTAAATAATGTCGCAATGATCTTTGAATCGGTCACAAGGACAAATTATCTATGCTGATAAAATTAAAACATTGGTTTGCTTGATTAAAAAATTGCGTCTAATAATTCTGATCTAATAAATGAAGTAAAAAATGGCAATCCAGCTCGCAGCAAATGTCAATCAGACTACTGACAAAAAACTAAATCATCAAATCAGTTTATCTAACTTAAAGAAAAAATATCAAAGCCTACTTTACTATATAAAGATCGTGAATGGATAATACATTGGAATAGAAATTGTTCACTTTTAAATTGAGTCCTCTGACATTTTGGTAATTTATCATCAGCTTATGAGTTTGGGTATTATCATTAGTCTATTGGATATTTACACGTTTTTTCCAGTACCTTTGACGATGTTGGAGATAATAATAATAATAATAATAATAATAATACTTTATTACGGAATTTCTCCAATTTACACAAAATATATAACTACAATATGCAAGCTCTAGTAAGAAAAAATAAATAAAATATAAATATAAATATAAAAAAAAAACATTATAAATATAAATTGTCTTTACACTCAATTCAAATTAAATTTAAACTCAAATATGAAATAACTAATAAATTACATTATATTATTCATTAATTTTTTAAACGCTCCAAGTTTTGTATCAAAGATTTGAAATTTCTCCTCTCCAGCTAGATTATTGGCAGATTCCATCATTCTCCGAAGTGGATGATTAACTGCGTTATTGGTAGAAACAATAGCGGTTCTAAAGATGGTACAAGTTCTAGTTGATCTACTATTTGAAGTCGGGACTCTGAATTTCAACTGAGATAACAGATTGCTACTATCTATTCTACCATTTAGTATAGCATGTAGAGTGCATAAATCAGCCATGTTCCTTCGCGCCAATAAGGATTTTATATTAAGAAGATTCATTGCCCATTCATATTGACCATGATGATGTATGTGGTGTTCCTTAAATTTAATGATTCTAAGAAATTTTACCATGTCTATAACGTAAAAAATGTCCCTTTCACACAGATTAATCATGTTTCTAAATTCAAAGCGAATTTGGAAGCAATAATTTCGTTGACGAGTTGTTAAATCCCGATTAAGATACAGTGTGTCGCTACGTTTGTAGGATCTGAGGACATCCAAAGCTTGCTGAAAATTATCAAATATGATTTTGACAGGACGGATTTTGTTATTATCTGCTTTACCCAGGCGAATACAATTTTGGATTTTCACGGTGCATTTTCTATCTACCGACATCTTAAGTGTTCACTAAGTGTAGCACAAGATTTGGAGTAAATATCTGAATGTAATTAAATTAAAATGTAATCAGGCAACGCTCTGTAGCAGACGTTGTTCAGAGTAAATGACTGAATCACTGAAATGGAGGCAGGGTGGGTGGGCGGGGATAATTATCTTCTTCTGTCTAGTGGGAGTTGAAACTAATAATAAAATTTAGAATGTGAAAAAAGAAAATAAAAGCGCTATCATAACTTTTTTTTGTTATATACTATTGGCTACCTGACCTAACACATATAACGTGACCCGAGCTGTCCTGACTTTTCTATTGTCTCAAATAAGCAAGCTTAAACATTTCTGTGAATATTTAAAAACCGCAAAGTACATTCCTATTGTATTTTATGAAACATCAAATACTAATCCCGCCCACCCGCCCTCTGTTTTCTCGGAGGGTATGTCATTTACCAAAATCAGTCTGATCTTAGCGAGTACTAGACTCGCCCACTTCCTCTATTCGCTTAGAGCGTATATCATTTGCCAAAATCAGTCTTATCTTATCAAAAACTAGCCCCGCCCACCCACCCTCTATTTTTTAGAGGGTATGTCATTTGCCAAAATCAGTCTTATCTTAGCAACTACTAGCCCCGCCCACCCACCCTCTATTTTCTTAGAGGGTATGTCATTTGCCAAAGTCAGTCTTGTCTTATCAAATACTGACAAACTCTTGACATAAAACAAAATAAATTTTAGTATTTCATTCAACAATTTAATTTCGTTTTGTAAAGGAGCACTGAGCCGAAATAAATAACTTATAACTGACAATTGTACGTAAGTGAATGAATTAAAGACAACACACTGATATTTTATGCACGAGTACAAATACATAATTTAAAAATTAGTCTCATGTAAAAAAAATGTAAGAGATTTATTAGGTGTTACCTAAATATTTTTCTGAAAAACCGAAACAAAGCGTCGACTTGTGAATCATACATTCATCAATGCACTTACGTATTATTAAATTTATCAACTTAATAACTTTATTATTTATGTTATTAAAAAAAAATGGTCGAAAGTACAATGAAACATATCCAGCATTTTCGAATCGCCTTTTTCCTTTACACAATTTTGTAATGAATATTTTTGTATTGGTGCAGTGTAGTACTTGCTATCGCTAAGATAAAACTGATTGTGGTAAATTACATATCCCATAAGAAAATAAACGGTGGGTGGACATAGCTAGTATTTCTTAAAATAAGATTGATTTTGGTAAATGACAGAACAATTGTAAGAGTAATCACTAAAATGAAGAGGGGGTGGGTGGACAGCTTGGTTATAAAAGATTCTGTATGAAAAAGTTAAACTTAGCCCCACCCGCCTACCCGTTCTCTCATTTTTTTTTTCTTCAGAAATAAGAAATAAATGTTATAGTAAATAAGTAGTACGAGTATAACAAAAAAATTAATATAAAAAAAAAAATAGCGTACATTCTATTAGTTCCTATTCTCAGTTTACAAAAGAATATATAATTCACTCCGCCCACTCATCCCGCGTTCATTTCAGTGATTCATTTTGTCTAGTCCGAATGCAAGGTTGATTTCAATTGAAGAGAGATAAAATCGTTATAATGAGAGCAGCATGTGTGGGCGGGACTAGTATCTGATAAGGTAAGATTGATTTTGGTAAATGACATACCCTCTAAGAAAATAAAGAGTGGGAGGGTCTAGATAAGACTAACTACAGCAAACGACATACACTCTAAGAAAATAAAGGGCGGGTGGGCGGGGCTAGGAGTTGTTAAGATAAGATTGATTTTGGTAAATGATATATCTTCTCAGAAAAAAAGGGTGGGTAGGCAGGGCTAAAATTTGTTAAGCTAGGACTGGACAGTACTAAGAGTAGTCACTGGAAGGAAGAAGGGGTGGGAGGGCGGGGCTACTCCTTGTTCATAAAACTAAAAAAAGCAAAATTCAGCCACCTCCTTTCTCCATTTCACTGACTTATTTTATTTAGTGTAAAATGGAAATTGAAAAATAACAGTGTTGTATTTTCACAATTTTCTGGAAAAATGGAGTGAGCCGTTCTCGAATTAATCAATAAAATAAATTAACTCATTCATTAAGCATTCGGTTTGGCAGATTCAAAATTAAATTGCAAAATGTTGTTTTATAATTTTGATTTTTTTTTCAAAAATTTGGACCTTTCAGGTAAAAGCTCAAAACGGAGTTATTAACTACATGTGTAGGACTATATCATTTTATACAATTTAAAACCCATGTACTATGTACAATTTTGAAGTGACGACATCACATTATTGGTGAGGATGATGAGACAAATTTTGGTTAGCGTGTTACCATCTACATGATATTCGCAATATAAATCCAAAATTTGAGAACAGTTGGCCCAGTATTTTCGGAGGTTATCTGTCTAATAAAAAACGGGACGGCAGACCGACGGACAGAAAGACGGACGAACAGATAGACGGAAACGGGAGACGTATTTATTCGTACTCTAGGGGTCACGAAAGGTCGAGAAAACATAAAAGTAGGAGTCGGCCGACATACTCAATTCCAATACTTCGCTAGCTTACGCTTAGGAAATAAAAAATGTATTAACCTATAATTTTTTTTTTTAATACTAAAAAGAGTTGAGCAAATTAAGACCTGTTGGTATTATTGTTACAGATTAATAGTTCCTCAAGATAATAATTTTATGTAGAAAAATATTGAAATAAGGTATATATTATGGAGAGTTTGTTTCAAGAGAAATTTATCATACAATAGTTAATTGTATGCAAATTTTTCTCAAATATACTCAACAACGTTTTTCTTTGTAGTACATAACAACTGGTTCTTCTTTTGCTATAAAAAAAATGCACGCCGCAAAAAGTTGAAATCAATACCGTTGGGAATGTTCCAAAAATCATTGCTAGAAAACTTGTAATGTTAAATAGTCCGCAATATCCGAATTATTGCTTTACATGTTTGTCAATATATTTGCTAGTTTGTAGGGCACTGAAGTGAAACAAACCTGGCCTTGGGGTTCCTCTGATGTCGCAGGAGATTTGAATTTCTGTGGAAAACAGGAAAATATTGTTGCGAAGATTATGCGAGCAAATGAGATTTTGAATGCTGAAAATTCGTATAGAAATTGTATTGGGTCGACATCGACATCCAAACTGTAAACATCTCACCGTAAAAAATGCGTCATAAATATTTAAATAACGTAATTTAAGTTTTGTAAGTTTAAAACGTGCGCCTTATAACGTATTTTTCCTACTACCGTAACTAAACTGTTGTCATTTAAGTTGTCATCTTGATGGCACTAACTTAAATATGGATATGAGCTGTGACTAAACAGTCACCTAAGCCACTGGCTGAAATTCACCGCGGTGTTTTTACTCCCCGTTTAAAGTTGTTTCTTGTCAAGTTGACAGTTCATCAATTTATGGAACATTATTTACCTGTTATTGCGAGATGCGATTGCGGCGGCAACGACTAATAATTAGAAATTTTTGAAAAATAATAAATCAAGAAAAAGAAATCCGCATAACAGTGCGAATTAACAAATTACACCATCACCTTTCAAAAGAACTGATTATATTGGAACTGTGGAATAACAAAGAAACTTAATAAAAAATAAAATCGCTCTTGTCGATGATTTACTACGGTTGCCCTAAAAGTTCGACGTGATTGCATTTTCAACTCAGGATTGAAAATGATGAAATAAAACAGCGACACATCTAAATGAAAACATCATTCAATCGAATTTCTATTTCGCCAGATGTCCAACCGACCTACAGAGACGTAGCCTCTCGCAAATACCACCCCTCGTATCGAAATGAATTCGTTTTTGTTTTATGCTTTTTTAGGTTCAATTTCGTTTCGCTTTACCCTCAAATCTCGCACCCCGACCACACTGATATCATCCAAATTACGTCGTTACTGACCCCTAAATCGAATTCTAAATACACATGATTCTTTAAACTTAAATCGTAACGATTTTAATATGTATATTAAATTTATACATAATTAATAACAGCAATTCCCAACTGCAGCAAATTTGTAAACGTTGCAAAGAATAATTAAAAGGCGCAAAATAAAAAAAAAATGTTATCAAGTAGTAACGTGAAATGACATTTAATAAGTTGTCAGGTTAGCTTTGAAAAATGTACTATTTTATTTAAAAATAATTATTCCGCTCCTTTAAACGCAAATTAAAGAATTTACTTCAAATGGAAAAACTACTCCAAGATTTAGAAATTTGTAAGCACCTACTTAACTAACCATCCTGAAGGAACATTTTTCTTAATACAATAGGTCCGAGATGCAATAATTTCGTAGATTATTTTAATTTATTATAATACAAGCGAAGTTACAAAAATACTTCACACAAATATGCATACATTTTATATAAGGTGAATCATAACCATGAAACCATCAGGTACTGAATTAAAAAACTTATTTCCAGCGAAAACCCGGCGCCTCCACCAAATTCGTTACACACAATTTCAGAAGAAAATTCGTTCAGTAAAATGGTCTCTCTTTGCCAACAAAAAATGTATTCATTTTTTTTTTCTATATACATATGTATATCAGTTGTGGTAAAAGATTTTCTGTGCAGTTCTCAAAAGCTTTATATATTGCCGTAAAATATTGGCTGACAAAGCACAAACGATAAAGAAAAGATTGATGTGCCATACAGGAAGTGAGTTGAATATCAACGATTCAGTGTATTACAGCAATATACTCGTATAACCTGAATGGTGGCAAAATCTTGCGCCGCTTTATGAACAAATAAATTTTTATTGATTAGGCAATAATTTTTCATTATTGCTCTCCCTTACAAGTAATATATATTTCTTGTTCTTGAAAACGTAATTAAAACAGCAATTTCGTTAGATAAAAAAACTATGAATGAGTGTTGTTGCATTTCCTGAGCAAAAATGAAATTCTTAGAGAATTTTGTGAGATGTCAAACTTGTACTGACCCTAATTTGTGGAATCGATTATGTTTGTAACATAAATTCTGTGTGTTTGTGGTAGGTTGATGGCATCTCCGTCGTAGGCCACACGAACCATCAAGCCGTCGAGTTATTACGAAGTACAGGACCAGTAGTTTCAATAAAATTTGAGAGGTATTTAAGGGGCCCCAAATATGAGCAGTTGCAACAAGCCATTAGGGCAAACGAGCTTAGACCGCCATCGCCACTTTCACCCACGACCGTTTCATCGTTGCCTAAAGTACCCCTGAGCTTAGTGGTGAGTATCCTCATTTTCTAATAGGTCGTGACGACTTTTCAACAAAAAATTCCATATTCAACCTCCAGCAAATGAGCTACCTGGGAATAGAACCGGAAGGGGAATCACGCACCAGTTTTGATTTCGATTCCGCCGTTCTCTCTGAAGGGCTGGGGAACGAAGATGAGGAAATTGTGATAGACTGTCGAAGGTCGCTGCAGTTTAGCATCGACAGCCATGAATCGATATACGAAAAATGGAAAGAGAAAGTGGCTGACGACGTCGACATTGTGGTATTGTATATATATCTTTATTTTAAGGGGAGTTTTAGGATGAAATGGATTTTAGATTGCTCAGATGCATAAAGAACCCAATAGCGGGTTGGGTATTAGCCTGGAGGGTACAGTGGATGTAGAAGACGGAAAGGAAGTGCGTCCGCATCATTATATTCGAAATATATTACCTGATGGTCCTGTAGGTCGTAATAAAATTCTACAAGCAGGAGATGAATTGTTAGAGGTAATTGCTTAAGGTTATTTGGAAAAATCGTAAACAGTTTCGGGTATAACATAAAACTCCGATTTTTGTCTAATTAATATATCTGTACAACATTGCAGTGGGCCTTTTATGTCTTCTTTACGTACATTTAGTGGTATATATCAGAAAAAAAAGTAGGATAAGAAGCAATGCTAACTATTGACTCCCTCGTAACGAAGAAGTATTAATCTACTTCTGGGTCTCATTTGCGTACTTTGGTCGAATTGTGTTATAACGTCAGGTCTAGGTCTCGTTCTTTTTTAAGATGCTGTAATTGGAATACCAGAAGAAAAATGACTTGGAAATTTTGTGAAACTTAACTGTCAATGTAACATACAGTTGCGGCCAAAAAATCTTAGACGTCGTAATTCCACCGTTACAAAGTGTAAAACACCCATTAAGTATTGTAACCTTATTTTTTTATTTTATGATTTTTGACATTTTGGACAAGCTGACCCTGAATGCAACGTGATAGTTCATTCAAACTTCAAACATCAAAACAACAATACCATACAGACTACATCAACAATTTTAGAATGATAGAAAAATGACGTTCAAGATTTTCTGATTGCCATTGTACTGCTATAACGACAAAAACGAAAAAATTTCCATAGTTCTCTTAGTCTCACAAGTAACACACTGAATATTGTCATAAAGACAAATGAAAGAATAATGCTGTTTTAGTTTTCACAAAAATGTTTTCCTGTGAATTTAAATATGAACCATAGAATCGTAACTAAGAGAGAGTGAGATGTAGAAGTTATCCGTAATGACCGATAGGGGTCGGTAGTGACCGATGGGTTCCATTTTGTCGCAAATAATGCGTATATACAGAGTCATCAAAATTGATTGAGAGAGTTGGTAAACCTGAACTTGAATAATTTGGTTTATTAAGTTGTATAAAAATATTAGCTGTCAGATTTGAAGTTTCAAGTTTCAAATTTCAAAACTCAGTGGCGTCTTTTCTCGACTTTTTTTTTGGTAAAAACATTAGTTGTCAGATTTGAAGTTTCTAATTTTTGTCACGCCACTGAATTCATTGCCATATAACCTTAAACAAATCTGTCATAAGGTTGACAAACTTCACGACAAAAACAGGGGGTACCAACTCTCTCAATCAATTTTGATGACCCTGTATGTAATAGACCCATTAAAATATGCTGTATTGATGAGACCTAAGGAGGTCAAAACTGCAATCTACAGATAACCACTGTGGTATCTATAATCTTTAGCAATATAAGCAAAATATTGTTTAAGAAACGTGGTGATAGCTACACCTTTTCGGAATAAAAATGTAACATTTAAAAAATACATACAAATGCGGAGCAAATGAAATGTTTCGCACGAAGGCGGAACACAAAAGAATTTTATCTAATCTGATTCCAGTGTACACATTGTGAACAAACAAAACATTTATGTTTCTCAAGCAACAGCGATATTCACATGTAGTGACTTCCTTTAAAAGCGTTTTTACAGAAGCGACGAAAGATTTGCATCGCATAAAATAAATTCAGCTCTTTCAGAATGATTATTTTTGTTTTAATGGCACAAAACGTAGGCGGTAAGTCTGATATCAACCACACTTTCTCCTTTGAAGTCGTCCATAGCTGTTGCTTAAATTTAAATCTTGTTCGTTAGAGATACGCACCGGAAGATTCATTATCTTTTTTCTTAATTATGTAAATTTGTATATTCCAAGTCTACTTTTCATTATTTTGGAATGGTTGAAAAGAAAAAGGGATGTTAATAATCTTTTGTTGCCGTAAGCAGTAAATGTATGTTTTTGTCAGAAATATTCCGAGTTGTATTAAGTCAGAAACATGTTAATTATTAAAATGGGCACCGTGGCGAATGGATAATACATATTTTTATAATTAATAAAGCTTCTCTGTATATACTAAGAACACCGAACAGAAAAGTATTTAAATTTTGCATGCTTCTAACTTTTGTTAAATATATTAATAAGTAATTGTTAACTGAAAAGGGCCAACACAATGTAATGTACTTTTTCTTCCAAAGTAAAAATTTGTATTTACATATAAAATCCCTAGTTGCAAAAACGATTCTACACCCGGCATATATACAATTTTTAATATTCGAACTAGAAGAAAAAATATCATTTATGTGTTCACTTTTGTAATAAATTATTGTCTAGAAATGTTGACATTGAAATTCGTTATAAAAGCTGCCCTATTTGGTACAAATATATTATCGCTTTAGATATTATCCGACATGTATTCTACGAGTATGTGTAGAAACGAGCGTGACTTTTAACAACTTATTTTACGACCAATTCAGCACGACGCTTAAGGGGATCAGCCTTAAATAAAACATCGCAAATATGACATAAAGCTTTTTTCAGGTAAATGGTATACAACTGATGGGTCTGAACCACCTAGAAGTAGTGTCGATCTTAAAGCAGCTGCCAAACTTCGTTAGTCTAGTGTGTGCTCGGTATCCGGTTCCTATTAGAATAATAGACACTTCTCAGCACCGAGAAGCTTTCCAAGCGAGGGTAGATATTCATTACACTCCTCTCCAACTTGATGACTATTTCTATTTCAGAAAATATTAGCTGGTAGTCTTCAAACTTTAATACCCAATAATGATCGTTTAGTAAAAGCGAAATCGGAAACTTCGATAGCATCAAGCTTCAACAGCGAGCAGTGTAACGAAAGTAGATCTCGCTCGTTAGAACTGATCGCTGGATTACCCATGTGGAGCACCGAACCGACCGTAGTGGAATTAATCAAGGGGGATCATGGATTAGGATTTTCGATTTTAGATTACCAGGTGAAAAAAAATAGTAAATCGTTATGGATTTAAGAGTAGTTTGGGATCTGAGGCTTGAAATTCGCCCGGATTTAGCATTTGCCAGGTGCTTAGTTAAATATCATTTCTATTTTGCACATCACTGACATACGAATTGGAAGACAGAATTCGGTATGAAATTACAAGCGGTCCTTGCACTGCAGTTCTGATTTTTTCAAGAATTTAAAAAGAATGCTCTTAAGTAACACTATTCATTCGGTTGTGGCGTATGTTGAAACCAAATTCTAGTTGTTGTATGAGATGAGATGACATATACATATTTAATGTTGTTCATAGTAATAATATTCACCAAGCTCACACAATCTTTAATGCCCCAATCTTCGAGTTAGGCTAGAATTTATTAAAATTAGTTCATTGGATATAGAAGAACCCTTCCAACAAACAGCTGTTTTCTCCATTATTCGGTGGACAAGGTGAAACTGTACTACATGTATATAAAACACACATTTCGCCACCTAGTGCCGTGGCGAGAAACGAAAGCGGCAGCGCCCTCCTTTTAGCCGTTAGCTGTTACAGAGTCCACTGCTTCAGCATTACAAGAAATCCCTTCGTCAGCAATCGCACGAGGTATGTTTCTGTCGAATTCTTCACAACTTACGCACGTATGTTTTTAAACGTTTTAAAGTGTAAAAGTATGTTCATATGCGGCACTGGGTACTGGAATTGTAACATTAATAATAATTAACCGCTAGTTTGTACCTAAGTTTCAATAAATGCAATTTTATAAATTTTTAACAAGTTCCATTATTGTCGTGATTGTCATGTTTTTTTCATGTCAACGTCATTGGAAGTATCATAAGTTCTGATTTCAACAAATCCAGATTACTTTAATAAAGTGGCTAAAGGAGTTAGGGGGTCAAAATTTAAAAATTAAATATTGCTAGGATGCAAATCTGCCACAGCATCAATAATAATGGGTCTCGTCTGGATAAAATTATTTTCGAGTTCAGAAATTATGAAATCGATAGCGGGAAAAAGTATATGGATCCTTAAGTCATCTTTTGAATTTAATTGTTTGTCTTGTATGGTTTCGTCGACAATGTACTTTTCAAATTTTTTTGGAATTTTTCTTCTAGATTTTTTTCTTATTTCTTCGTTGCTTGCTAGGTCTATGTTATTTTCTTGACACATTTTTTCTGTTTCAGCATATATTGAAGAAAATTCAGAGAAATCCGCTTGTCTCATTTTTTCAAAAGTGTCAATTAATGAACACACAAGGCCATTATCACATGTCAGATGTCACTTATCGGAGATAGTCGCTAATACCTTTACATAACGATAGAATTTTCGTATACATACAAATGTTGAAATCACACCCGAAATTTATTTGATAAAGCAAACCCACAGTTTCAGATGATCTATCACACTGTTCATTAATCAAAGTGTTTAGTAAAATTATATAAGTATGTTTTAATTCAGTTGATTTTTGTTGTGGTTTTATGTAGGTATGTCTGAATTTAAAAAAAAATTGCATGAACAAGTGACCCTGAGATGAAAACCGATAAGTTGTCCAATAGGTTAAAGAAACGGTGACCATTAATATAGTTTTTACAAACGTTCACTAACACCAAGTTTAATCTATGATTATGAGATTATAACAGTGGACATAAATGGTTTGATTAAATTCGTCTCTAAAAAGTGTTTGGGCTCCATTTAATCGGCCACTCATCACACTTACCCGATCATAAGTTTGGGCAACACATTTTTGAATATCAATACTGCACCGAGGAAGTACTTTTTTTTCTATAATTAAATAGATATACTGCATCCAAATCGCTTGCGGTATGATAACCCAAAAATCTTTTATAAATGACACCATCTAGATAAGTATTTGTTCTACTTTACTACTATCTTTCGTTTCATCGCACATAACTGCAAAACGTAACGTTCTTTCGACCTCGGACGAAATTTGTTTTAAAATTATTTTATACAATATCAATCTGGAAAATTTCATTTTGAATTTTTGGGCTTGTATATTTTGCTGTTTTGATGTTTTCCTCGCCAGAAATTTTCTTTTTAACAAGATCATTGTATTTCGAAAGCAAATTTAACAATTCCAAAAAATTCCCTGTTAGCGCTAGTTTCATTTTCGTGATGCCCACCGTGGGCTATTCCTTACTAAGCTGTGTAAAGCAAAATATTCTCGATTATTCCTACGTACGTTCTATTTTCTTTAACTAATGCCAATTGGTAAAAGCACTGTACTCCAACCACTGCCAACAATTGTACCACTCGTCTTTAAATTGTCAGAAACGAGTATCAAATTTTGTTTTTTTTTGAAAAACTTTAAGTGCGGTTGTCGGTTGACAAGGTCCATCAGACAGTAGTTGTGAATCCTCAGCTGGTCTCGATGCCTTGAGACACGTAGATGGTAAAGGTGCGGTAATGTTGGTTCGGATACATCGATTTCGTCTTCAGATTCCAAATCATTTTCTTCGTTCCTTTCATCGATTTCCACATCACTCAAAAGAGTTACATCCTCTTTAGCTTCATGCCGTTCCTTATCCTCATCTTTAATCTGTATTTTAGTACACCTTTTGAGGTTGAAGGCTTCGGGGACTCCCGCTTTTGATCCTTGACTGACGGTATCGGAAAATAGTCAGTTATGCTACGTTTCTTTTTTAAGATCTTCGCGGTTCTAAATCTCGAAAGAAACTGATTTTTAAATCCAAAACAATGTGCGCGCACGTGTGCAATCGTATTTTTTCTTAAAATAATAAAAATAAGCCGACTTGACTATTCAACCACTGCATTTGTTTCGACTAGTAGATATAATAAGCTGCGTGTCGCCGTCGCCATAATATGTCAGTTCGATAATTTTATGGTGGTTATCAAGTTTTCAGAGTGTAAACATCATCTACGAGCACCGGCTTCATTTTCGGGGAGTAAAAAAATGTTTTCGAGATTTTATTACAAAACAAGTTAAAAATTTAGACCAGTATTCCCAGAAAAATTGGGGTGGGCAGCAGGGTGGGCTTCAAATTTTTGGTTGGGCCATAGCCCACTTTGATCCCTCCTCACTTCCGCCACTGCTAGTTTATTTTATAGTACAAAACAAAATAATTACAGGATCTGAAACCATCCACGTAGACTTTTTCAAGCAGAGCTATAATAAAGGTAAAAACGCTTTTACCAAACATCCTTCTATTTCTGTAAGAAAGTCGACCCGTAAATACCAAATATCTAAAACAACATTATCCCGAATTAAGCGAAAAATTCTTTCAGAATTTTCACCACTTGACTAGGTAAAGGACCAACACAGACGTGCAAAGAGTGGCTGTGGAAATGTACACAGTAAACTCTCCATAAAGTTCTTGTGACAGATGATAAGTTTCATGTCCTCGTAAATCCTAATGCTGTGCCGAGAATGGAATATTTTCACGCTACATCTTGATGCAAATGATCACAAAAGAATTAAGCTAAAAGCGAAGTTTTGCAAAAAATATCGTGTTTGGACAGCTACTGTTGCCGATGGTAATGTTTCGGAACCTTTTATATAAAAAAAACTCAATTAACCAGTATGTTTATTTATTCCTTTGTATAACTAAAAACACCCTTCATCGATCAATATTATGGCATTACGCACGAAAAGTTGTTGACTTGTTATCCGAAGATGTCAAATCTGTTTATAGTGAGATCGAAAGATTTTGGGCAGTATATAAAAATGTATATCGTGGGAATAGCAAAATATAAAAAAAAATAATATAAGAATATGGAATCGGCTTTAGAAAAAAGTTGCTCGGAAATCTGGGAAAAGTAACTTCCTCGGCGACGAAGCGACTACTTTTTTAAGCACTGACATACCTGTATCAGTGACATCTTCGCCCGGGAGAACGCCATACCCCTAAAGTCATCTACCTGAAACCATCCAGGTAGGCTTTTAGAAAGTAGAGCTCCTTTGGGTCTGGGTCGATACTAGAATCACTAAACAGATAGATACAATAATAAAAGCGCCTGATAACTACGTAAAGAACAAACCTACCGTTCTTGTCTCAATAAACACAATATGGGATGAGCGCATGCTGTTCATGCGATATTCACAGGATCACTGCACCTGTTGAACAAATCTAGTGTAGTTTAGTGTAATAGCCTATGTTCATCGCCACAGTTCCAAAAAGGCTGGATCGTATGGATCGAAATGATCGATAGCTTTGTACAATAAGTGTGGGAACTCGTTTATCTATGTATGATAAACGTACTCGTATATGGGCCATGGTGCTAAGATTCTGCAAAGCTGTAATTACTAATAATTCACTCGTATTGTTTTAATAACTGACATTTTTTTTTTTTTTTTTAATAATAATGAAAAAACTTTCAGAGTTTAAAAAATATATTTGTAGTCACTGCTACACGTGTTTCGGTACACAGTATCGTCTTCAGGCAGAAGAGAAACTGGGGTTTTACAGAGCTATTCCTGAATTTATACCTGATTTAACAATGGTGTTTTCAAATTTATGTTAAGTAAGGGAGATTTGTTTATTTCGGTTTGGTCGTTCATTAGTGTATTTAATTTATTGTACCTATTTATTTCCAGACATTCTAACGCGTTTAATTTTGCGCCTTTATTTTCTATGGGTAAAATTTTGAATTCGTCGTTGAAATTATTATTTATTATTATTGAAATTATTATTACAAATTAGCCGCATATCAATCAATGTTACACAGATTGTTGACTGTCCCCTTATCTGAAAATAACTTTGAGGTCGAACTTAAGAGAATAAAAATAATAGCTAAAAACAATAACTTAACTTATAAGAAAAGCAGATTTAAAAAAAAGTATACAAAATTAAAAAAGAAAAAGTTTATATAACTATATAATATAAAAAATAAACTGCTGAATGTATTCTTTGATACAGATATTGGCATGCAACAAAACTTAATGTCGATAATAAAAAGTAATTTGATTCTTAAATATCGATTTAGAAGAACTAAATAAACAAACTTCTCTGCGTTTGATGTAACCATTAGCACCCTCCATAATTCTTCTAAAAGGATGATTACCAAAGAAATTAGTAGAATCCTAAATATAGATATGTTTCGTCTAGATCGGCTGTCAATTGTCGGGACGACGAACGACAACTTAGCCAACAAATCTGGATTGTCAACATAATCATTAATAGTCCCATGAAGAACGCAAGCAACAGCAATTTGTCTTCGAACACTCAGTGTTTATGATGTTAAATTTATTCATAATCCATTTCAATCACCTTTATTGTGCCCACGGCCGAGTTTACGAGTATATTCTAATGTGCGGAGAAACCTTTTTTGCACTTTTTCCAACAGTTCAGAATCAACATTGTAAATTGGAAGCCAAATGGAGGAACAATACTTCAGATGAGATCACACCAAAGAACAAAAAAGAGTTTTTTGGGCCAGTGGAACAGATCCTTACAATTACGCCATATGAGTCCCAACATTTGCAAAGATTTTTTGAAAATATACGCGTAATGAGATTTGAAGGAAAGAGCAGAGTCAAATATTACCCCCAAATCTTTAATTTCGAAATACGAGCAACAGAATGATTATTTAATTGATAGTCGAACTCAGTGAAAGATTTCGTATTACAAAATGAAATTATGTAACACTTTTTAAATTTAAGGATAGCCAATTTTTATCACAGTAAACAAATAAAGAGTCTAATGAAGTTTTTCAGCATCCAAAGTAAAATGTATGTTTTTAAAAAATTTCAAATCATCAGCATAAAAAAGATAATTACAATGACGAAAACAACTAGTCAAATCGTTAATGAATAATAGGCAAAGTATAGGGCCACAGTGTGTACCTTGCGGTACACCAGAAGAAACATCAAAATGATCTTAAATGTATTGACCTGTTGTTTTCTGTCCATAAGAAAGAAGATTAATCAAGGAATTGTAAATCTTTAAACCCAAATTTTTGTTATTTCAGAATTAATAATCTATGGTTAACACGATCGAACATTTTAGCGAAGTCTGTATAAATAGAATCAACTTGAGATCGACTGCTGATAGATTCATTAAAAAAAGAATAATATATTCTAATAAATTAGACATTGTACATCTATTGCTGCGAAAACTATGCTGTTTACCAGAGATTAATTATTAATAAAGATGTCCACTGCAGTTGATAAGATATAATACTGTCTAGAAGAAATTTTAAACAAAATAAACAGTAGCGGCGAACGAGTTGCATCAGGTCCACTATTGCAAGACTAATACAAAGCAGAAATATATTCACAAACATTTGAAAGAGTAGGTAACACTTAAACCAAAATGATGGTCAGGGCAGTCAAAATTTCTAGAATTTTTATTTTTAGAATTGTTGCCACCGTCTCAATAAATGAGTTGAAATTATCCCGTCAAGGCATCTCCATTGTCTCATACTCAGCATTCTTAGGTCATGTGTGCATACCACGCGACACAGATTTTATTTCTAGCAGTAGTTCTGTTGTTGACCTAATTATAGAAATTCAAATGTCAAATGCAAAATGTTCCTACGAAAATATGAAATTTTTGAATAATCATGTAAATTGCAGTGTAATGGTTGCTCGTAATTTCAAACTATGCAGTTATAGAACAAACACTACCGGTTTTGACAAATGCTAACAGCAAATTTTAGTAGGCGATAATTTCGAGTCTCACATTTTAGCCTCTATGTACTAATGGCGCTTTTTAGGACCCTTTGAACCCCCAAGAAACTGTGATAGTCATTCGTTCTCTAGTACCTGGAGGCGTTGCCCAACTAGATGGTAGACTGATTCCGGGCGATAGACTTCTATCTGTCAACGACATCAATCTAGAACACGCCACTTTAGACAGGGCCGTACAAGTGCTGAAAGGGGCCCACAAGGGGCCCGTGCGGATCGCCGTAGCCAAACCTCTGACAGCCAACGATGCCGTCTCGCACACGAGTCAGGTAAGACTTCTTTCAGGTCGAACACATCTAGAAACGTAATGTGTATGTCTGTGTGTTTGAGGGAATCTCAAAGACTCTAATGGACGATTGTTTTTAGTTCATACGGAAAATTTTACAAGAATGGTCGGAAGAACTGGAGTTCTTGGTTGTGGTAAGTTAGGTTGGATATCTCAGACTTTCATTTAACTAATTTTTCGTTGCAGAACTAAAAATGGACTAATGATCCCGTCTCGACGTATTTATTGTAATCGTTGTCGATGTCAGTGTCATACATATCAATGGGATTCCCACAAACCCACAAACACATTAGTTGTGCTGTTATTGTGATAATAGATTATATTTATGAAATATATTTGTTTAAAACAACGACCGAAGAGTAATTTTGTAACACACTTTGGTAACAAAAACTAAAACACGATATTAAACATTAACAAATATACATACATATATATACAAAATTCTTGAAATAGAATTTTTATACTTAACAAATTCTACAATCATTTTTTTAAATATAGGAGCACGTAACATACTCTTTCCACTTTTATAAATAAATTATATATTTCATATTGGCTTAACGAAAGAGGATAACAAAACAAGAATAAGGTATATCAAAATGTACTTAATAAAATTTTATTAATAGCTAATTTTAATTTGCGACCAAAAAATCCACATATATTTACTTCTCATTACTTTGTTTCAAAACAACTGTAAAAATGTTACAGCTTATGTATATAATATATCATCCTGGGCAGCGGAAGCCACAAAATTTACGACTTACCCTCAAAATGGTGTTTTAAATTAAACATTGTACTCATTTCCGAAAAAACAGAAGATACGTTTTTGTACAGTTATATATGCACGCAAATAGTAGTTTTCAAACGAAATATCGTGTACATTACAGTTTGTTATTTTCACCAATGAGAAGCCTGTAAAGGAGCGAGAATTGAAGTTTTCTTTAATTGTTTTTGAAAATCGTTTTTAATTAACTAAATGCACGTTTATTATGAAAATGAAAGTTTTTTACCGATTAACTAGATACAGTGTGTTCGTAAAAGATGTAGAAAAAGTTTGGTAAAAAAATCAAGAACAAATTGACATTTAAGAGTCATTTTTTTTGTTGCTCAGAGCTGTGAGATGATTGCTGTTTATTTTTAATGACAATTTGGATTCTTGTTACATATTTTGAATTAAATGTCCCTCAAAGGCACGCATTAAGACTCTCGACGCTACTTATATCATAATCTCACTTAGTTGAGATCAATGGAAAGTTATGATCTTAAAAGAGAAAAATTTGTACTGTGTATGTTAGAGGATCTTTTTTTATCGAGTGAAGTATAAATGAAACAAACTGATGCACAGAACAGTCTATAACTTCCAGTTAGATGTAGTACTTAGTTATACAATTAGTTTTTTTACTTAGTTGACAGCACAAACTGAATTAATTACAATAATAAAAAAATAAGTGATATTTCCTTCAGGTAGGTATGGAAATCCAGCCTAGAGGATTTACGAAGTTAAAACATTATTTTAATCGATAAACTACTTTTAAAAATAATATAATGATAACTCAGCACGTGTTTTTTATCATAGTGTCTTCTATTTTTCAGGACACCGAGGATGACCAAACTTGCTTGGAGGATTTTCAGGAATGTATTGAAGAGTATCAAGAATGTTTAGAAGTGGTACACATATGCATAGACGAAGATAACTCTTCGTTTAACCGTTCGGCTAGCACATCTCAGATAGAAGATCTGGGCCAGACTATAACCAATGCTCAACAAATCGTAAATAAGGATATTTTAGATAACAATAATTTATTAAGAGTTGAAAAAAAAGATAGCATAGGTGACAGTGATTTAGACATAAGTTACAAAAGTACAAACGACCATTTAAACAATAAGATCGAGTGTGATAATAAAAACTTGAGTAGCAGTACTCCGTTGAAGACTATCATCGATAATAAAGGACTAAATAAGACCGATAGCTTAACACAGAGCGATAAAGGTACGCATTCCTCCAACCAAGATGGCTACGAAACGTGCGTAGACGAATCCTTGTCGGAGGAAGTGCCGAAAAACAATAACGAACAACTAGAAGAAGAAGTAACACCAACAAACTCCAAAGCGAACATATCAGGAAGTTACGCCACCGATTCTGAGGCAGCCACCGTAATTAATGCCACTTCCGAACCATGCTTAACTTTGGAGCAATGCACCAATCACATCTACTTAGACACAAGGTCGGACGAAGAACCCAAGTCGTACGACCAAAGCGACTGCTTAGGGCCCGACGAGTTTTTTCTGGTTCAGTACCCGCCAGACGAAAACCAGGAAGTAGTACCTAAAAGTTACAGCGAGCCCAACGTGTTGGACAAAGTGTGCGACATGACACCCAGAAAGCTGACTTACAGACTGAGGGAGTATTACAACGATTACAAAGATTGTCTGGAGTCGTACAAGATCTACACTCAAGAAAAGAAAAAAGAGGAGATGAGCGACGACTTAATTTTTAATGAGATTTTTCTCCCTTTCAAAAGCAGGTCAGCCCCTAATATCATGGACAGTTCCTTTGTGACCCTCACTTATGATCCAGGACCCGATCGCAGCCGTAGGAAGTCCGATATTCCACCAGGCTATCTAGGCGCGGAAGACAGGTTGGCATAATTATTTTTACCGAAACCTTTCAAGGGATTCAAATCGCGTTAACCTACTAACTTAATTAGATTGCCGTTGTAGTTGCGTTAAGTCGGTTAAAGAAATCGGCGTCTTTTGCTGCTTTGTCTCCTTGTTAGGACATAATAGTGAGTTTAAGTAATAATTTCAGTGAAGGAACGCTACCAATGACGGTAATAAGGCCGATTGATAGTGATTATGGTACTCTGAAGGGGAATCACGTTAGCGATATGTTGCAAAAACACTGGGGCTCCACACACACGGTTAAAGTGTACAGGGAACCGAATACCAGTTTAGGAATTAGTATCGTGGGCGGCAAGGTAAGTAATTTAGTTATTATTCTTTGAAAAATTGCTTAAAATTGTTGTCGTAGGTGGACATCCATTCCACTGATTCATCTGACAAAATTCTGGGTATTTTCATCAAACATGTTGTACCAGACAGTCCTGCAGGAAAATTGGGATTGTTTAAAGTTCGTTAACAATTTGTATTCATAAGTCAGTATCTTAAAATATTACTTTTGCAGACTGGAGACAGGATTTTGGAAGTAAGTGGCATCGACTTGCGACAAGAAAGTCACGAAAAAGCCGTGGAAGCAATCAGAAATGCCGAAAATCCTGTAACTTTTGTTATACAATCCCTAATACCCTGGGTAAGCATAATCTGTTAATTTGATTCAGCAAATTTTAATATATCTAACGTTAGAACAATGAAAACGATGCCGAATCTTACAAAAGTAATGAAAATCTTTGTCCATCTCCATTCCCTTCGCCAGTTAGTGAAAAAGCTCCAATAGAAATACCTCCTCCAATCGTAAGTATACCCAAATATGTTTTCACTTCATACCTACTATATGTACCTGTTATAGATTACAATATCAGACGAGGAGGAAACAAAAAAACTTACTGAAATCAAAAATGAAAAGAGTAGTGAACTCAATAATACCTCTAACAAATCATCACCAGTTAATGTTGTTGCTAACCTCAAGCCGATAGCTCCGGAGTCTCCAATTATACCCGTTAGTCAGAGTGTTCCCGTGAAGGATGAATCTCTCGAAGAAAGTGAAGAAGACGAAGAAATGGACGTCCGGGAAATGGAAGGGAGGACGGTTACGCCGAAGGGACAACAGGTATAGAGTTTATTTTATTCCGGAAGAAAAAATTAAAAAACTGGACCTGTTTGGACTTTTTTTTGAGTGCAACAATTGTGTATTTTTAATGGACGCCAAAAATATCTCTTCACATTTACTCCACATGAATTTTATTTTGATGATTTTATTATATGCAAGTTTTAGTAAACTTGGTGTGTTCTTAAAACTTTTTCTTCAATTAGAAATTTATAAACCCATTTCAGCTATTTGTTAAATGTAAGGATGCTTTCATTAAACTAATAAATTAATCGTTACTTTGATTACCTTGCTTTTTTCTAGATCGAGCGGGCCAGCGCTGGAAATCTCAAAAGAAGTAAAGATGAAATTGCCGCGGATCCGGAGGAAGACGACGAGTTTGGTTACACCACGAGTGAGTTTTTCTTTTATTATCTTTTTGCGATATTAATAACCTAAAATTCTAAATATAACCGTTTTGCTTTGGTGTACCACAATGGCGTTAAATTGAAAACCAAATCAATGTGGTACCTAATAATTAAACCTTAATGGACGTTGCTGATTGCTAGTTCGATTTCAATAAGTTTAACTGGTCGGGTGTCCTGCTGGTTTCGATACGGCCAATTAATTGAAACATTATTATTAGGTTGACGTGTTAATAGTATTTGCAAAGAGCGGTGGCATATTGTCGTTTGTAATTAATTTGAACAAAATTAGATTTGGTTTAATGAGAGACGAAGTCCTGCGAATTACTTATATTATAACGAGGAATTTTACGTATACGGTCCAAGAATATTAGCTAATTATAAACTGAATCATTTTACCAACAGGGTTTATTCTGTAATGTATGTTAACTATAGATATGAGCTGCGGCACAATCTTGAGTCGTTTTTTATAATAATAGTCGCCTGATTTATTTTTAACCTGAGGTTGGAACAAAGAAAGAGATTCTTTATAGAATTAACCCGGATATTTTATTTTTCACGTCATAAAACAATAATATTAATAATTGTCAACTAATTTCGGAGGCTTTCACGGTCGGAATCAATACATGATCGTTTTACGGGTTGGAACCGTGTAAATTGAGTTTTTGGGCTCAACGTTTCGCACACTTTCGTAAGCGGCATCTTCTTGTTGAACGAGAGTTTCGCCTCTGGTATGGTTGACATTCTGAGTTACCGTGCTCTTTTGCCCTGCTCCTGAAGATGCCACTTACGAAAGTGTGCGAAACGTTGAGCCCAAAAACTCGTGTATATACCTTCGGCGTCTCCATTAAATATGTTTGAGGATTATTGCTGGAATCTACTTTCGAAAAATTTACGGAGTCTTCTTATATTATTGCGGGTGATCTTAATTTACCCCAGTGAGATTTAGACAACATTCAAAACCGTGCACTTCCTGGTTTTCGTGATTATTATTAGAATGTAGTTTCTTAGACTACCGCTTTTATGACCTTAGAACAACTGAACAAGTTCCCAAACAGTAGAAATATCATTCTAGATCTTGTTTTTACCAAATTGTTAATTTGGATATTAGTATTGCCATTATTGATCCTATATTTCCTGCGTCAGTTCATCATTTTCCATACTTATGAATGCTGCGTGCCATCTACGTCTCTTTTTCCAGTGCACTCTCAGACTTGATGTTTTGAATTTGCTAAAGGTAATTATTTACAATCTTTTAAATAATTTTTATGCTTCTGTATGTTGGGATTCCATATGGTATGGTCTTACCATAAACAAAATGGTACCTATCTGTATATTATGACATTATCTTTGATGGTTTCGAATTGTACAGGGTGTTATTGAAAGGTACGTACAACAAAATTGACAGTTGTTCGCGAAGTCTAAGAAGTCTGAAAAACTTATTTTGTGTTATCAAAATTATAAGGGGAAAATTAACCCTTATCCAACCTTTTTAAACGCTACTGAGGGATAAATAGGTAAAACTTATTTATTTTCGTAAATCCTAGCAACTGTAACAATAAAACTTTTGTCAAGACTAAATGTTGCTGTAGAAACGAAAGATGATCTTTTTATCAGAGGCGTACAACCAATTTGGACATAAATTTTAATAATTTTTATCTCTAAAAGGACAACACTTTTACCTGAACTTTTTTTTACTTTTAGCACCCATACTTCGAGACCAATTGCCGATTTTATTTTGTACCTACCTTTCAATAACACGCTGTATATTCTATTCACGATAGTAATAAATAGTGCTCGAACAATCCCCAAATGATTTACCAAGAAAATGAAAGATTTATGTGTAATGAAAAAGTCCGCGCATTACCATTATAAGAAATCTGGAAAGTTGGAGGATTACCTGCACTTTAAAAATTTAAGATCTGGTTGCAGAGAGTTGAGTAGACAACTGTATTAAGCCTACATTTCTAAAATTAACTTGAGTATTTCTAACAACCCAAAATTTTTCCGGAAATTCATTCGAGACAAGAAAAACAATGATATGATAGCTAATGAGATGTGTCTAAATTCAGAACTTGCTAAAGGAGGAACACAAATAGCTGACCATTTTGCGAAGTATTTTTCTTCAGTTTATGGGAAGGATGATTCAAGAATTTTTTTATGCAGTACCTTCGTAAGTGAATGACAATAGTTTAAGCGTTACTCTTTCAATTGTTTTTGGTTATATTTTTGCTTTGTATCTGTGTTGCAATAGTGGACCTGATAGAATTCTTAGCGCCATTTTAAAGAATTGCAATTATACTCTTTCGCCGCCATTGTTTATTTTGTTTAAAACTTCTGTAAATTTGGGTATTTTATTTTCCCTCATGCATGGAACAACAGTTATATTATTTCGGTCTTTAAATCTGGACAGCGACAGCGAATTGATAACTATAGAGAAGTCTGCAATCAATCAGTAATTCCCAAATTTCTAGACAGTATTGTAACTTATCAACTGCAGAGGATATCTTCATTAATAATCTCTCTAGATACTAATTTATTACTCCTAGAATATTGTTCTTTTCTTAAATAATGAATCTATCAGTAGTCGATCTTAAGTTGTTCCTATTTATACGAACTTCGCTAAAGCCTTTGATCGTGTTAACCATAGATTATTAATTCTGAAATTGCAAAAATTAGGGTTTAAAAATTTGACAATAGTTGGCTAGCCTCCTTTCTTACTGACAGAAAACAACAGGTCCGCATTTGTAAATACATTTCAGATCATTTTGATGTTTCTTCTGGTGTACCGCAAGGTACACGTTGTGGTCCTATACTTTTCTTATTATTCATTAACGATTCGACTAGTCGTTTTCGTCATTGTAATTATATTTTTTATGTTGATGAAACTTTTTAAAAATATAGGTACGTTTTAATTTTAATAATAATGAAAAAACTTTTAGAGTTTAAATAATATATTTGTATATATATTATTATTAAAATTAATATGGAGTTTAAACACGTATCAGCCTCATCAATACAAACATAGGTACGTTTTACTTTTGAAGCCGAAAAATTTCAACTTGATTTAGATTCTTTAATTGATTTGTGTGATAAAAATTGGCTACCTTTAAATTTAAAAAAATATTACATAATTTCACTTTGTAATGCGAAACCTTTTATTCTGTTCGACTATCAATTAAATAATCACTCCGTGTCTCGTATTTGAAAAATTAAACATTTGACTGGGCTCTTTCTTTCAAATCTCATTGTCATTATTCACATATTTTCAAAAAATATTTGCAAATGTGGGGCTCATTTGGCGTAATTGTAAAGATCTTTCTCCAGTGGCCCTAAAGACTCTTTTTTGTTCTTTGGTCCGCTCTTATCTGGAGTATTGTTCCTCCATTTGGCTTCCAGTTTACTATGTTGATTCGGAACTGTTGGAAAAAGTGCAAAAAAGGTTTTTCCGCACTTTAGAGTATAAACTAGGCCGTAGGCACAATAAAGGTGATTACCAATGGATTATGAATAAATTAATAAAATAATTCATGCGTCCTTCATGGGATTATTAATGGCTATATTGACAATCCAGATTTGTTAGCTAAGTTGTCCTTCGTCGTCCCGGCAGTTGACAGCCGATCTACACTTAACCTATCTATATTTAAGATTCCTTCGGCGACAACTAATTTCTCTGCATATATCCTTTAAGAAGAATTATGAATCCATAAAAAACGATGAGACCGTTACTTATGCCAGTGCTGCCAAACAAACAACATCTATCATATTTCAACCTAAAGATCAATCGCAAAGTGTAGTCACAACTAAATCGGAAATATTACGCAACGTTGATCCAGTAAAAACTGGTGTTTCTATAAGAAATACTAAAACTGCCCGTAATGGAAGCCTAATTATCCGCTGTGATAAAAACCTGGACACTGAAAAAATTGCAAAAGTCGCTAAAGATATTCTGGGTGAAAAAATCCCCGAATTAAAGTTGCAGGAATAACTGATAAAGAAATCACAACTGATGATCCATCTGATTACATCATACACCAAAACAGATATCTGGATATCTGTTTGTAGGAGAACCTTATTGCAAAGTTGAGAAAATAGTACTCTTAAGAAAAGACAATAAACGATTTCAGGCAACCATAGAAGTAAATATTGCTACATATAGATAACAATATAATAAAAAATGGCTACCTCATTGTTGCCTACGATGATTGTATTGTTTATGACGCCATTAATATAAAATTGTGTTACCAGTGTTGTGGCTACCATCATTAATATAAACAAAGAATGAGGTGTTACAGTGCGTGAACTGTACATTTTTAAATACAAACTAATCTTAGCGTTAATCATACAGTATAGGATTTCAGTAAATGCCATGCTTATCAAAAAGCCCAATCTGATTTCGAGTCAAGCATATTATCTGTTAAATAGCAATTATCCAGCCCTTATGAGGTCCCACGTAATAACTCTCATTTTAACTATTTCGTCCATTAATAATAGTAGTACTCAAAATGTCCACATATATTACCAAAATGTTAGAGGTATGAATACAAAGGCCTCAGAGATCCTCATAAACTCTAGTACGATGTCTCACTTTGATATATTAATTTTGACAGAAACTTGGCTAAACTCAAGCTCCTTCAGTGGTGAGTAGTTTAATACAAATAAGTGTTCAACGTTTTCAGAACAGATCGTGACTTTAGCGTAACATCAATGCGAAGAGGTGGAGGTGTGCTTATTGCAGCTCAGAAAGAGGTATAAATAACAGTGATAGATCCAGTGCAACTTTGTCGTCAATTTACGGACCTGAAACTAATAGACATATTAACAGCAAAAATAAGATTGGGGTATAAATTTCTTTCTGTTATTGTCTTATATATTCATCCTTCTTGTGGTGTCCATGATTATTTTTCTCTTTTTGAATGCTTAATGTCTCTTAATATTAACTTTAACTCGAACCTGCTTGTATTAGGTGATTTTAATATACCTGAATTCCTTAATTGTTATTCAAGAAATACTGTTTCGTCAAATATTTATAACGCTTGTGACAACTTTTGTAATTTCTTTTGGCTTTCTCAGAAAAAAAATGTCCCCAATTTAGATGCGCGATTCTTAGATTTAGTATTATGCGATGTCGAACGCTCGGTAATCCACTCAGAAGAAATACTAACTTCAGAAGATGTGCATCATCCTGCCTTAGAGATTACTGTAAAAAATGTAAAAAATAAGTTAGCACACATTCGCACCAAGAATGGTGGCGAATTTAATTTGAAAAAGGCTGATTTTCCATCCTTATATCACAACATAGCAGAAACTGACTTTTGCTTTCTAAATTTCATAATTGTGTGAACAGGGCTGTTGAATTACTTTATGACAAGTTGTATAAAATCTTCAATTCTTTTGTGCCCAAGAAAAAGCAGCCAACCAGAAATTACCCAGAATGATTTAACAAAGAAATAATAATTAATCTTAAACAAAAACACAAAACTTGGATAAAGTACAAAAATGATAAATCACTTGAATCTTTTGAAATATTTAAAATGCACCGCAGTAAAGTAAAAATTTTAATTAGAAATGCTCATAAAAATTATTTACGACGTACGAGTATTACAGAAGAAATAAAAATAAATCCAAAACAATTTTGGACTTTTATTAAAAACAAAACGAAATGACAGCGATTTAACCTCACCAGAAGCTATAGTCAATGCCTTTGCTGAATCGTTTGTTAAATTATTCAAAAAAGATACGAGGTAAGCGCCAAATATTCTCGGCCTGATATATTTGCGATTGCTCATCGGGAAATTTGTACAACTCATAGAAGACTAGAGGGTCCCCGCAGTATGTGTGTAAAATTTCAAGCCCTACTGCCCATTAGTTTTGATACATTTGAGGAGTAATCTTTGAAAAATTATGGACTCATCATGCCTGTTTAAAATTGAAAATCGAACGGCAATAAAATTCTTAGCAAAAGATGGAATTGCTCTAAAGGGTATTAAGGGCAGGATGGTTTTTGTGTTTGCTGAAGCTTGTCCTTCACATTTTACTAAAAAAAATGATTACAGTTATTTCGCATGGGGTAAGAAACCCTTGAAGACGAAGCAATCTTCCAAAAAAATCATGGCCACAATTTTTTGGGACTGTAAAGGCATGTTGTTGATTAATTTTAAAGGATGAAATACCACTGTCAACGCTACATATTATGGTTACTTATTGCATAAATTAGGAGAACGTATTTGGGAAAAAAGGCCGAGAAAATTAGCAAGAGGCGTTCGATTGCTTCATGACAATGCGCCCGTTCATACCGCATGTCTTTCTCAAGCTGCTATAGGGGCCTGTGACTTCGAGTAACTTGAGCACCCACCCTACAGTACTGACTTAGCTTCGAACGATTATTAACTGTTCTCTAAGTTAAAAAACGACTTGCAGGGAAAACGTTTGGGACGGATAAAGAAGTGCAAACGGCAGTACTACATCATTTTAGTGATAAAGATTCAAATAATTTTTTTTAAACGGATAGAGCTGTTATTAGAACGTAGTTTTGAATGTATTGAAGTTAACAGAGACTATGTTGAAATATAAATATTTAATTTTTTTCCATCAGGTCTCTTTCTTTGTTAGGCCGAGAATATTTGGCGCTTACCTCGTAGTAACAGGAAAACTTAAGTAGTCTAAATAAAAACAGCTTATATATTAAAAATGTTGATTCCAGAGAAATTTGCAATTCGATTAAAAAACTTAAACCAACTTTAACAGCTGGTCCAGATGCTATTCCCTCATTTCTCATTCGTGATTGTGCGTCAGTTTTATGTGAACCGTTGTCTGTTATTTTTAATTTGATATTAAGAACATCTATGTTTCCAAAAAAGTGGAAATTATCAGGTATTATACCTGGCCACAAGAAAAATAGCACAAGTGACATAACAAATTATCGTCCAATCACAATTAGGTAACAATTTTGCAAAAATGCTTGAAATCCATTCAGCAGTTTATTTATTTATTTATTTATTTAAATTTTTTTAGGTATAAATTGAGATATTTAATAATTTATTTATATGTCTTTTCTTATGTAATTGGAGTTTTCCGTTAATAAACCATTATTATTATTATATTCACTTTCCTGACATCGACTGTGATGAGATATAGTAATTTCTTATCGCTAAAATCTTGTGTTAATGACTGACTCACAGAATGCTAGAGTGGAAACAAAACAGCAAAAATCAACTAACGTGACTCACCGTAATGTTAGAGCACTGAATCATCCAAATCATTATTTAATAGTTTTTTGATAACCCATATTTTCAGTACTAAAATAAATAAATTACCGTATTAACAGTAATGGTGTAGGTATGAATATATGAATAATTATGATAGTCATTATTCAGAAAGATGAAACATTTTTTTCTATAAGTCTATTAATTATTAGCTGGTGTTGAACAATTTCATTTTATTAAGGTTGAATTCATCTAAACTGAATCTTATACACCTTACTATCAAATGATGTGCGTGTTTTTTATGGGGTTTATCGGGTATTAGCTCAAACCTTCATTAATATAGTTATTTGCTTTTTCTTCTGACGTTTTGCAGCCGCTGCCTGAAACGAATTTGAAGGTGTACCCAAAATGTTTTTCACAAATTATTCTCTATGTATTTTTGTATCACACTATTCATACGGCACTTTACACTGAAACCTATACCACTGTAATCATTGATAGTGTCTTCTGCTGGATTTTTTTGTATAAATGAACAAAACCACTCATTCTTTCACGTACATAATTATTGACTGTAGAGTTGGTGCATAACATATACAACATGCATCTTAAAACCGATAAATTAGTGATTTATTTTGAAGTTGGCGAATGTAGTACGTGCAACATGCAAGCTAAAACCAATAAAATGGTAAATTTATCTTCATACTCGACAGCTTGGAAGCAACTTCCCATATGTAAAGACATCGCCAACGCAAAGCATTTTTCCTTATTCCAGGAATTCTCTGTCTTGTGATATTATGTCGAGTTCTTTAGCTTTGATAAAATGCATTTTGTTGCCCGTCTAGGATAAACTGTTATGATAACGACAAAAAATAGATTCTTTTTAAATATTTTTTTTGACTCACAAACACTTTTACTGAATATCTCTTAGCTACATTTTTAATTATAGACAGTAGAAGCATAATCTTTTGCAGTTATTTTTTTTATTCACCAACTTTTGGCTTCACACTGCAATACTGAATATGCTTCATTTCTACTAACAATAAACTGATGTTATAGAATCCATAATGAAGAAAATGCCATATCTGTGATTTATTTGTCTTCTAATAAGTGCATGCTGTTGAGCTTCATGCAGTAGTAGTTCAATAAAACTCCCCAGACTCTCCAGACTGCGTGAAATAAAAACTCTGCGGATCTGTATAAAAAGGGGGTCTATATGAACGTTCGGTTGTGCTTTAGGGAATAAAATTGGCCGAAGGTTTTTTCGATACAACTTCGCCCGCCCTTGAAGTACAGTCCAACAAATCCCTCTTCTTTGAAAAATTATAACATTTGATTTAGCGACATTACTTTTTTCTGTATTTTTGAATTTGGAAACACTGATTTTTTTTAATCAAAAACAATCAATTTTCTAAAAACAATACTTAAAAATTTATTCAATAAAATAAAAAAGCAATTCATATTTATTGTTGACAATTTAGTAGGTTGAAAGATTGACACTCATGTCTTTTATTCAGATAAGTGACCTTTTAAAATGATACAAATTTGCTCAAAGAATTATATGTTTATCTTTAAAATTGTATTAAATAAAAGAAACACGTGGTGTACATACGGTAATCACTTAATCAGTTCAAAGTTTTCTGTTATCAAATTTTGGTTTATGATTTTTAATTTTCATGTGAAATTCAAACAGTGGAAAATTCAATGATGCATAACTGTGGACACATGATGTTTTTAAAGTTGGTTGCAAAAAATTTTTTTCCACACCGACTCACTCCGAAGCGACGTCTGAAATCGGCTTTTTTAGGCTTTGACCTAATTCAAGAAACATTAAATTAACGAATGCTCCATCAGTTTTCCTTTCCTCATTTTTTTTATTTGATATGCTTGAAAACAACTTGCAGTAAATCATGCCGTCTACCCGTCGCGGCGTGCTTTCTCATCCTTGCCTCATTTTTGACATAAAGGCCGCTAAAACAAATTTAAACTAAGAGATGATTTCTACCCTCATTCACTCATACAATAACTCTTCTGTGAGATTTATCGCCATCATTTTTCGTAAGGAGCAGTGGAAGTTTGCTGGACGTTCCACACGACTGGCTCGACTTGAACTTTGAATTTACTTACACGAACTTCGTCCAAGTTGGTTTAAAAATTCATACATGTCGTCTATCTTAAAGTCATCAGGAGACAGTGCAACTGTTGACTTGTCTGAAATTATTAATCTGACATTAAACACCACGTAGTAAAAAACACTTGTTTTGCGGGTGAAAACTTTTCGCTTCAGATGTTGACACAGGAAGAAGTTTTTTAAGAAAATGTTTAATCTTTAATGAGGTGTTTCCAAACACGCTGGCAAAGGATTAATCATTGTGATCGACATGACAAATTGCCTCATTGTTTTTCTAAAAATTCGAATCAAATCTCAATCGATTAACATTATCGCCGCTTCCAATTTTATACTTATTTGAGTACGTTTAATGACGCTTATCCTTCGATCACAGCTTGATGTTTTACCTTGAAGTATGTAAGCAACAAAAACTCACATTTCGTTTACGAAAGAATATAGAAAAAAATATGTTTCGGAGTTGTTACTTGCTGTTATTGTTGTAACGAAATGCAGCAGTCAGCAGTCACGTTGCCATAAAACGAGATGAGAAGAGACTTTTTAACGTTTTCCGCTTACAAGCAAAAACGTGTTTTGCCAGAGATTTTACAGTTCACAGTTCTGATTTTTTTATAATTTGCACATCTAAGAGATTAACATACTTAGTAAAATAAATATATAAATGAATACACATTTCAGAACACTATGGTTCATACGTATTCTTACTCATCCAAAGAAAACATTAAAATGCAATTTTTTTTCAAAGCATTTCAAGAGTTATCGTTTTCTAGTTTTGTTCGCTCGAACTCGATACACGTTGAGAATGTCATTTTTCACATAAATTTAACGCAGTTATTTCAGAACTTGCCTTTAGAATGCTACTGCTCACACTTTAATGGAGTGCTTGATTATGATAAAATTCTTTCCTTCTGCGATCGTTAAATAACCAACATGCTTACATTGGAATGCGTCGATTTCATTCCGTGAAAAACAAAACAGCTCTTCCCGGATTTTAAAACATGATGATTGCATAATTCCGTCGTTGAAGAACCAGGTGATTTTCGTTTTGTACAGAAATTTCAAATCGTCAACAATATCAAAAATCCAAAGGTCTTGTCATCTTGTCAATTTTGGCATAGTTTGGTTCATATTAATTAGTGATGTGGCGGCACTATAACACATTGGTAAGCGGAGAAAGACAAGCGGTCTCGTGGTCTAGTGGTCAGGATACATGTCCGGCAAGCGGGTGACGTGTGGGTGGTGTGGCGATACCCACTGAGGCAGCAAAATTTTTCTTCGCTTACCTTCAGTGATATTGATTTTATGATGTGATAATCATAATAATTTTTGTAGCTATATGCTGAGAGTCCTTTTCCAATATACCAAAAAACATGTGCTAAAATAGTGCTTAATGATTAAATCGAAATAAAAATGTAATTTTAAGTGTTTTTAATTGGAAATTAACACCATCTCAAAACAGATATTATCTGCGTCAACATAATTTGATTGACTAATAATATAGTGCTCAGTTTACATAACAACTTGCGAGGAATGGACAAAAAATTATTCACTCGGAAGTTTTCTTGTGTAATCTAATACATATTTCGCGTTATTGAGTTTGGCTATTTCCAACATATTTCAGAAAAATTCATGAGAATGATTATACGATCAGATTTATAATGTTGCGTAAAAGATTTTTCCGTATAGACTCTCGGTTGCCTAATTTATTTATTTGTTATTCAGACAGTATGTAACTTCTACGTCTTTAACGTCTAGATGAATTAACCTGAATAATTAGTTACACCTTTTATTATTAAAAATTTAAGAAACCTGAAAAGCAACCTATTCGTGAAATCGTACTTAAACAAAGTTATTATTAAATTAACACACGAAAACTTAGATACACACCTCATCTCCAGCATGAACATTAAATATGTACCATTACTTGAAGACACAACCCCTCTTCATTTTCAACGATTTGCAGAAGTCTGGTGTGGTACACAATTCAAACTTTAATGTACTCAAAAACGGACGACGAAAACAACGTAAATTTAGTCAAATCTAAATCGTCATTGGCATTAAAGCGATATTATTTCTTACTTTTAGCTATTGTTATTATTATTATAATTACTTAATTACGAATCTGATGTAAAATGTACTATTTATTTTCACACTAGTTGTAATTTTTAATTTTTAAGTTTTATTAATTTTAATTTAATTTAAATTTTATTAATTAATTTAAGTGAGAATTATATGCTGTTATTACGATAGTGCGGCGACAAATTTAAATTATGGTAATCGACAACTCAGCAATCGACCTTACAGATGACGTTGCAACGAGAGCGGAATTTAAGTTCCTCGTCATAGTTGTCACCCTTCGTCGGTGACTCTACTCTATAGACGGGTTTAGCACACACTTCACATTTCTATGGCTAAAAAACTTGCCGCATAATATACGCTGGTTTTTACTATATCACGGTTATCAGAAAGTACTTACCATTTTTTTATAATTTTTCAAAGACGTAAACTGTTGAACTGTACTTCTAGGGCTACGAAGTCTGTCGAAGTGACCTTGGACCAATTTTTATTTTCAATAAGTTCAAATTCTATCTATCTCGAACTGACAACGGTGCCTGAATGTGTATTCAAATTACTTAAATTAATTACGCCACAGTCAAGAATTTCAACCAACAAAGATTTTACATGATGTTAAATTACGTCACACTTTATCAACAATTTATATAAAGAATTTGGGATGAAATTATGCGTCAATGCGAGAAAGATTCACTTGAGAAAGGACACGTGAAATTCAAGACAATGCGAAAGATTAGGAAAGCCATCCTGACGTAATTTGTTAATAATAAGCAAAAGTGAGGCAATATTATACTTTTTGATGGTAGAGTAGCCTCTAAAAAAATCCTAAAAAGTTCTACGGCAGTTTTAATGGGTCGTATTCACGTTGTTTTAATGCGAAAAACTTACATTCATACGTTTTCAAAGGCACCGCTTTACCGCTTTGAGGATAACCGCATAAGTTTCACTGTTGTTTAAAATTATCAGTCAAAAACGTTTAGTAATATCTAATAATAATTACGTATTCAAAAAGGACATATAACTACAACATTCTGATATGTGTGCGTTTTTTTGTGTTTTTATGCGTGTGAGGGAGGGGCTAACAAACAGAAGACAAGGACGCACGACGCAAACACAAAGTGTGGGGAAGACCCCTGACATACAGAATCGTATATACAGAGTGGCTATACACCACACAAAGTCACAAAGAGTAAGCACGGACACAAACAACCGGAGACAAGGTGTTTCGCCTTTAATCTAATCAACATTCTACAATGTAGAGAGGTTTGGCGCGAAGCCAACTAGTTTACCCGTGTTTAGTTTATGTTCAGTCTTTAATTTTATTGTATTTGATAACAAATCAAATATTGTTGTCTTGTTTTAAACTTTTACTTTTCACTAAGCTTCTTTGTGTTTTAATTAATCTAAGTTTTATCAATATATTTCAATATCATTATATTTATTATATGGGGTGGTTACAAGAAATTCTGTGTTTGGTTTTAAATTGTACTTATTTGATTCCACGCTGCTTTTGTTATTTCACATTCCCGTCCTTTCCGCAAATTAAGAAAATATAACTACATTCAAAAAATTTACAATGGGGTCACATTCAGGGAAATTAAACACAAAACAATAATTTAAAAATTTACTTTCTTTTACATACTTCCAAGGCGGACAGCTGTATTGTTTATGGTTATTTTCGATTTTATTTAAATGAAATAGCATACTCCTGTACTTGTGGTTTATGAATCCATCTTGTCTTTTAACACTATTACTTAACAAACATTTTTGTGGAATATTTCGCCTCGTCGACATTTTTATTTTCTAACAAATTGAATGTTTGACTTCAGCTGCGCCGGAAGCTCCGTCTAAATAACTCTGTAATTTTTTCGCTTATTCCGTTCTATAACTGCGTGAATTTGATGAATAATTTAATTTTTCTTTGATGTTATGTAGCTCCTAAAATGTGCAGCAGTAGGTCGCCACTTTTCGTCTGTTTGTCGATTGAAAACGGTTGAATGCTAACCAAAATTTATGTGTTCACTTGTACTAAAATTTCGCAACGTAAATCTCCCCTGAAATATACATACATAATCACAATTGTCTGTTTTAATGTTATTGAATAATATTTCCTTAAAGCCGTTAATAGGAGCTTTTATAATTTCGTATAAAACCATACCTTTGATAATAATCCTTCTCGGATTCTTAGCGTGACGACAACGATGCTATCTTTGAGTTTTGTTTTATGAAGAAAAATTTTATAAATCAGCTGGGGTACGTATACTTCCTTAGTATATTAACCTAAAGAATTTTTTTGTAATTTGAGTTTGGACATTGCTCAGTCGGGCTGCTAAATTACAGTAAGAATTCAGCTAATCTTTGAGGTTCTTGTTATAGTAATGAAATGACACACCGAAAACTCCTACATGCTCACGTGTTTCGCTAATAAGACTAATTTTTAAAAGCAATGCTGATGTTGAACTTATTAACCAAATGCGCCGTATTTAGTGCTAAATTTGGTATTGTCATTGTCTTATATGGTTGCGTGTGTGGAAATTCGTCAAAGCGTAAAATTTATGACACAGGTGACCTCCTAAAGTGCCATATATTTGAGATTATTAGGTAAGTAATTCTCTGTATTTATGCAAAATTTAGGTTGGCTGTGTATAGTTGGTTTCTTGTGGCGTAAATCGAAGGTAGTTGACTCGTTTTCTATAGACAACACAATGAACATCTGTATATTGCAGTTTCGACCTCCTTAGGTCGCATCAGTACAACATTTTTTTTTTATTCATGATGATTGAATTCTGAATATGTATAGAGTAGACTTGTTTTTCATCAATCATCGTTCATCCGACACCAGGTAGAAATACTCAGAAGCTTATAATTTTTATCTACAACGGTGCCATTCATTATTATTGTAGGTAACCAGAAGAAAAAAAATGTTGCTTCTCCGGTAGGAATCGAACCTCACGTTTACCGCTTGCCGGGCGGGTGCCCTTACCACTAGACTACGGAGGAGCTTATCTTTCTTCGCTTACTAGTACGTATTATTGTGCCGCCGCATATTTATTCATTAAATTAGGAGCAGCCATTGAAGTGTTATTATTATTATCAAGCTTTTACGTCACAAGTGCCAGTATAGATTTCATAATGAAATAAGTTTTATTATAAAAATCAAGACATCCAAAACTAAAAATCAAAACCTAAAGTGTTCTTTAAAGGCCAATGGCTAGGTTCGCGGCATGAGATTTTCAGTATATTTTCAGAATGTCCACAACTTTCTGTATACAACGTAAGGACAGTTTTGTTACAAACAGTTTACCATCACCTTTTTTTTTCTTTTAGTGAAATTTTTGCATCATGTATTTTTAAACGTCAATATGTCAATTATATGGAAATTTCGGAACGTGGTTTTCAACACTGTTTTCAGATTACAAAAATCTAGAAATCGTACCAGACACATTGTCGACTTCTTTGTAGGAAATGAGATACAGTACAAAGTAATTTATGTGGTGGAAGCTGATAGAAGGGTCTGATTTCCTACAAAAAAGTCTCAAATGTATCTGATTGTGTAAGGTGAAAACAGTGGTGGAAACCGCGTTAGGAAATTTTCATACATAATTGCGATATTATTTTTTAAAAATACGTGATCCAAAAATTCAACAAAATTAAAAAACTGTATATGATAATAAACTATTTTTAAAAAGCTGTCGTCGTATTATACCGGGTGTCTGGAAAATGGCGCAATAACTCTTCAGTACGTTATGTACGGGGGTTTCCGGAGTCCCAAAAAAATAATAAAAAAAAATCTTTATGATGTAGAATACGAAAAAACGTAATTTTATAAAAGTAAAATTGGCAACACTGCACGCGCCTAATGTTTGAATACCTCCGGCTTACTTTCTGATTTTTTAGTAACGATGGTGACTGAAGTCTACCTTTTATGATTATTTTTTTTTGACAATAACGATAACAACGAGTAGTAACTACTCGTTGCGCATTGTTATTGATAAAACAAGCTGTCATTTTTCATGTAAAAATAAACCAAAAAACATTTAATAAAACATTTATAAATTAAAAACAGAAACAAAACCAATAAAAGAAAAATCCACTAAAGCATAACCAACTATTGGCGCGCCCACCCACCCCTCCATCATTCCAGTGACTACTCTTAATATTGTTCCGTTCTATCTTAGCAATTTTTAGCCCCGCCCACCCGCCCGCTATTTTCTTATAAGGTATATCATTCGCCACAATCAGTCTTATCTTAGCGAATACTACCGCGACCCACCCACCTTTTATTTTTTAAAGAGTATGTATTTATCAAAATCAGTCTTATCTTAGCGATATTAATTAGCCCCACCCACACACGTTGCTCTCATTTAAAGAATTTTATCTCTGTTGAATTGAAATCCACCTTTCATTCGGACTAGATAAAATGAATCACTGAAATGGAGGCGGGGTGGGTGGACGTAGTTAATTATATATCATCTTGTAGAGTGGGAATAGGGACTAATAGAACTTAGGCTGTTAAAAAAAGAAAACAGGTTTATTTTTTATTTCAGAAGAAAAAGAATGACAAAATAGGTGAGTTGATGGGGCTAAGTTTAACACCCACCCCTTCTTCATTCCAATGACAACTTTTAATATTGTTCAGTCCTATCTACGTTAAGTATTAGCCCCCCCTCCCGCCCTCTATTTTCTTACAAGGTGTGTAATTTGCCACAATTAGTCTTATCCTAGCAAGTACTAGCTAAGATAAAACTGATTTTAGCAAATAACATACCCTTTAAGAAAAGAGAGGGTGGGTGGGCGGGGCTAGTATCTGCTAAGATAAGACTGATTTTGGCAAATGAGATACCCTCTAAGAAAAGAGAGGGCGGGTGGGCTGGGCTAAAACTTGCTTAGATTACAATGATTTTGGCAAATGACATACCCTCTAAGAAAAAACAGGGCGGGCGGGTGGGGCTAGTACCTGCTAAGATAACACTGACTTTAGCAAATGACTCAAATGATGTATCCTAAGAAATTTTATTAAATTATTATAAGAAAAGACACTAGGAGTTCCAAAGCACTTAAATTCTTTCCAAACAGGAATACCTAGAACCTCAATATTGTTTTAAATTAAGTATTAAAAAAAAAATCGGGTCTCAAAATTGACTCAAAAACAGCTCAGGTCAGAATTTTCCAAAAATAGAACACCAAAGTCCCCCAAAATTCTTTTAAACAATTTACAAAAAAAAATCTCCATGGGCTCCCAAAATAAGACACCATGGGTACCCAAACACCGCGGCACTCAAGACTTTTTCAAATTCGTAAAAAAATAAAACACGTATAAAAGTTCCAAAGATTTTAAATTTGTCCGAAAATAAAACACCAGGGGACCCAAAATTAACTGCGAAGACTTTAAACGTAGGGTTTTGAAAACTTTGACAATTTTTGATACCTCAAATATTTTTAACTGCGTAGGTACTCGACTTTTGCTGATCTGTACCTTCGCTTTTATATCAGGCAAACATTGTTGTTAAAAGGAATTTCATCAAATTATTACATACAAAAACAACAGAACCATATCTTTGTACATGCTAACTGAAATGGTAATTAAACATGGCCACGGACCGGGGAAATATTAACTAGAAGTTTTATTACTAGTTACTTTGATAATAAATGTGTTGTTTAGTTGTTAAACGTAGCAAAATAACTAATTTTAAAATCATTATAACTCCACCAAAATATGAGAAGGAATTTTTTTACTATTTTTCCCAGACACACCAGTTGATTGTTAAGAGCGTAGCGGAGGGTTAATCCGCCATTTTCCAGACACCCGGTATAGTGAAAGTTGAAGACAGGTTAAATTTAAAATTTTATAACAGTAAGTCTCTTAATAAGAGAGATGTTACATTCTCAAACGTAGCGATTCCTCTTGTTCAGTCACTATAATGAATTGCTGTGGCAGAAGCAATGTGCTGTATATTCGTAACGATTGGGAAGGCTAAAGAAAAGATAGTTATGCTTGGCATTTTTTTAAAGGTATTATTATTCATCGGCTGACGTATTTTCCATTTCTACCGATCACAGAGTACCTAGGAATGACTTCAGCCACATTTCTTCCTTCAATATTATCACTTATCTTATAACTTAGCAAAAATATTGACAATTCTGTTTTCCTCAAAGTTTTAGATGTTTTTGGATGGAATCCTTCTAATTTTATTTTCAAAAACACAATTAAATCCTCATATTGACTTATGTCAACATTAAGCTTCAATAATCAATTTTAACACTGAAAAATGTACCCAAAACAAGGAAGTTTTCGTCTGCTTTCAAAAGTGTTCAAAATATGTAAAGATTATCCTTTTATGGTAAATATTATTAATTCCTTTAATTTTACACCATTTTCCAAGCTGTAAGTAGTTCAACAGTTAGAATCATCCACACACATCATGTACATTTTTCTTAAAAAATATCTTTATCTTTCCTAAAATAATTTGTCTGGTATTTTATTTTCCACTTTTGCAAAGTCCTGTTTCCATTTTTACTTCCCGAGCGTAAACGTCGGAAGTACTGGAATCGAGTCCATCGGCCAACTCTCTACTTTTACGTTTTCTCGACGTTTCATGACCCCTAGAGTACGAAGAAATAGGTCTCCCGTTTCCGTCTGTCTTTCTGTCTGTCTGTCTGTCTGTCTGTCTGCCGCCTGTTCGGATTTTTTTACTTTAACATTACATACATATGTGTCTTTACTTTAGCTTACAGAATAACTTCTTATAACTTTTGAAACAGCTGGATTTGATGTACTGTACTTTATGGGCGAGGGAATTAATCTTCGACCAATTTGTTTCTACTTTAAAGAGACAGTTTATATCCAGAATACCCCTCACTTCAAAATAATTTTTCCGTTATTTAAAGTTTCTTTAACGATAGAGGGTAAAAGAAAGAATATGTGTTTTATTTATGTGCAACCTATATTTTTTATGTCGCAAATTACAGTTTTTCATAAAAACTTGATGACACATCAAAGCTGCAAGTTGAACGCCACTCAACATAAAAAGCTCTTACTACGAAATTTCCTGATTTTCATGCTGCGATAATGACGATATGCCATTTACTGCCGAAGTAAGTGACACGACAAGCATCTCAGAGAAGAGGGAAATATTAATTCTACATTTTATCGAAAACAGTGCTTACAACGCAGAAACCCACTTTTAAAACTGAAAGTTTTATCTATTACACTTCTCAACTAGCGTGTATGAATCAAAAATAGATAAATTATAAAAGTTTAGTGTTGAGCTTCGACGATTGTCTAGAGAACAGATGGGCTCAATTTTCCGCCAGAATTAAAAAGTTAGGATCATTTAGAGGAAAATGGAAAACTTTGCAAAGTTTAGATGGGTAGCATTGAACTCGACACAATAGATGACTGAGCTTATTAGATAGTGTAGAATCAGGAGACAATGCATCCCACTGTCTTCCTGTTCCAGTCATAGAATAGAACTGCATTTGTATTCTACACAAGTAGTTTGTCGAACTGTGCAGTAATTTAAGTTAGTTTTATCTTTAGAGCACAATCAGAAAAACAATATATTAAGTTTAGAGTTTGATTTAACAATATACATATTTTGAAATAAATGGTTGTAAGTACAAAAACTAAACGTCTGATAAAGTTATATTTCAGAACACACAACAGTCTTTGTCATCTGTTCAACCTTTTACTGATCCCAATTCAATGCAAGTGATTAATTTAGTAGCTTGACAGCAAAAAACCGCAGCCACTGCTCTCGCTTATTCTTTGAAGATACCTCAAACTGCATCTTGCAACTTTTATTGAGCAGATAAAATGCTAATACACAAAAACTTTTGACGGTTTTATAGCAGCAAGGAGGAAATTTGTTGCAGCGTCAGCTGCGTTTTATGCAAGCTCACATTAAATCTTTCTGAGATGTATGTGCACAAATATTCGTTCCAGTAACCATTGCGTTAGTTTTTCCATGTTCCGAGAAAAGCAGAAAACTCGTTGCATGAGATGTTTCAACTTTTATCGCTCGTGAAATTGTGTCGTGCATGTTCTCTTATATGGGTTTAATGGCGGTATTCAATTCAAACGGATGCGTAAATATATTTTCATATTGCCTGACGTTGCAGGCGTTGGGTGTACTGAGATGGGTGTAAAAAATTGACAATGAAAGTCGGAAATCAAGATTCGTTAAAGTGCAACTTTGAATCGTTTTAACGTATTTCCTACAGATTTTAATCAAACAGATTATATATTTTTTTTATTTGTATTTTATCATTAGGTAAGTTAACAGAGAGCACATAACTGAAATAGATTTAATTATTTTATACATTCCTAATGTCTCAGTCAAACTAAATTTATGAATTATGATTTGTATAAACACTTTTTTTCCGGTGAAACGCATTTCAAGATTTTGTTTTCACAATTTATTAATAGCTTGCAGTTACAAAAGGAATAAAAAGCGTTGTAAATATTCATCAGATTCAAGTGGTTTGTTGCAGTATTAAAAGGTTTCAGTCTCCTTTTCCAAGTGAAAACACTTTTTCAATTACCGACCCTCTTAATTAAATTTTTAATAATACATAAAAATGAGCAAACAACATCTTAGAAATGTCCTTTCATTTAAACGGGCTGTGAAAGCGGGTATTAATAGTTAATTTATTGTCAATTGCTGTTTATCCTGGCAGGCACCATTAATTCTGGACAACCTTTAGGCAATCTAAAGCATCATCTAAACGTTCTAATTAACATTCTGCGACGGCTCGTTTTCGCTCGAAAGAATTGACCAAATTTATGGGAGTCATCAATTTCGTTGAAAGTATTAGTCTGGAAGGTGTCGATAGTTTCGGCATTTATCGTTAAGCGTTTTTGAAATGGATGTCTTTGTACCTTTGCAGGTAATTGGAAAAATTTGATTTTTGAACGTTATTATCAACGGTAGGCGGGAATAAGTTTTTGAGTCCCAAATGCGATAATATAAAAAAAATCTATACATTTAAATGTGTTTATACTGACTGACTGACTGAGAAATTTATCAACCCAGAACTTATTTTTAATATAATTAATATATGGACTTTGCACAAATTTTGCACTCTGTAGTGCATTTTGTGGTCAGAAAGTTGGGTAATAATTAATAAATGTCAATATGGCACTTATTTCAGCCAGCGAAACAATTCTACCGTCGGCTGTCTAATTAATATTTGATCAAGAATGTGATGTCAGAAGCTTTTGCTTTTTTCGTGTGACAAACGTATATGAGAGCTTTCAAAATTCATTTCGGAAATCATGTATGGAAAGAAACAAAAGTTGGTGACATAACATTTTTGGCCAAATTTTTATTTAGACACCCGATATATACTACTTTGTACATTATTTCTACTGATACCTATTTCTAAGTGTGTGTGTGTGTGTGTGTGTGTGTGTGTGTGTGTGTGTGTGTGTGTGTGTGTGTGACAGAGAGAGAGAGGGAGAGAGAGATGTGATCTTCAGAATTCCTTAGCGAGTGAAGTGAGCTGTATTATGCTAATATTAAAAATAAAAAACTATGCGATGGCGGGTTTTTTCAAAAATTTATCACAATTTTCTTTCTAGAGTTAGTGTAAAGTTGTACAAACGTTTTAATATTACTATTTTTAAGTTAATAATCTATTAGGATTATTGCTTCTTAGTTCAAGAAGACACAATATGTATTTATTTTTTACACTCCATAGCTTTAGCCGTACTTTATTTTCGAGTTTGAAATAAGTTAGTCTCGTTAAAACTGTGACAATATTATCTTTCAAAATATAATCATCCAGGATATATTTTTTTCAAAATAATGTTAATAATGTTATTAATTTTACAAGAACTATATAGTATTATGATTGAAATATATTAATAAGTTAAATAAAGAATAAAACAAATACATCTATTAGTACTTTGAATTTAAACACACGATTTCCGGAGGTGTAAAACCGATTCCGAGATTTTTCTATTTTTTTCTCATAAGCCGAAAGTGGCAGCTCATTATGTTCCCAAATAGTTTTTTGGATCACATTTTCGTATACCCGAATCAGCAGACCCTGATCATGACAGGTTACAACGACTTTGAATGTAATACAACCCGGCATTATACCCCTTGACATTATCAGATTGGGGGGTTCTGCACAAAACAATGGCAAAGCTCGAACTGTTGAGGTAGTTTTTAGTAGTGTTCTGGATGCTCGTAAAATTCTAAAAAACAAATCCTCAAATACTGCTCCAATCCTCAAGAATATAAGAATTATCGACGGCAAAACTCCAGCACAAATGGCTTACCTCAACAAAGTGAGTGATGAATTGAAACGACGTATTGAAGCTGGCGAAACCTGTCTGACAATCAAGTACATTCGAAGAATTCCACAAATCATAACTAATAGCTCTCCAAAAAAACAGGCTTAAATCTAATATTTACGGAATTTTCTATTTGCTACACTAATATCTGTTCCTTAACATCCAAATTTTGCGATCTCACATTGCGTTGTCAAAACTCTGATCCTTCTTGCATCCTTATTTCAGAAACTTGGCTTAGAAATGATATTCCGGACTCAGTCGTAGCACTACCTGGCTATTCCGTCTACAGATGCGATCGGACAAATAGACTCTGTATTTATATCAAAAACTCAAAATTTACAAAGTTCTCAATAATATCGCAACCTTCCCACATTGGTGACACTGACTTGTTAGACCCCAATTTTTCGTCCAGTCACATCCAGTTTTCTCTGGTGTGTTTATATAGATCTCACTACAGCCCCGAAGAAAACGACAATTTATTATTTAACAAACTTTTGCAAATGAGTCATAATAATTCCAACCTAATCATTGTGGCGATTTTAATTACTTAGAAATCGATTGGGCCAATGACGCTATCCGGGCTAGTTCAAATTTCAGAAACTTTTATTCAGTTTTTAAACAACTCCAATTTAGAACAATTGATAACGGAGCACACTAGGTTCAGGCTTAATCAGACTCCTTCCACTTTGGACCTACTTCGTACTAACTCTTCCCAGCTGAACTGAACACCTCAAATTAGCATTTCCGTTTATGCTGTGACCGGAACTTCCATACAAACTATCGATAAAAGTAACACAATTTTCAAGCTTAAAAAAGTTATCAACTATTCCAACCTAGATCAAAAACTGGCGTCTGTTGACCGGGGAACAAGCCTTAGCAAACCGTTCGATTGATTCTTAGTGAACCATTTTTTCCAGTATCATTCAGAATTATATCTCCAAAAATTCATATTTGACAAATCATCACTGGAATCCGAAGAAACCCTGGATCAAAAACTCCACGTTACTAATGAGGCAAAAAAATAGGCTGTGGAAAAAATTTAAGAGAACCCGGCTTCAAACCGATTACATCTGTTTTCGAACTTATTCAAATAGCATTTCAACGTTAATAATACAAGATAAGGCAACTTATGAACAAATTATTGCCCTGAATGCCAACAAAAATCAGTTTTACAGATATGTAAGAAACTCTTCTACAACGCACGTTCCAGTTCCAGTTCTAAAATCAAGTAATGGTTACTTGTGTGACGATTTGACTAAAATCTGGGAAATTTTTGCATCGAAATTTGAATCAGTTTACACTTTGGACGACACAAGTAATTTGGCGCAGCTCTCTTCGCTAAATTTTAGCGAACATCTTACAAATGTAACATTCGAAGAGAACACTGTCAAACATCATCTCCTCATTCTCAATTCATCATCTGCCTCCGGAATCGATGGTATATCTCCTTTTTTATGGAAACGTAGCGCTCACTCACTCGCTTTTCCTAGAACCATGATGATGCAAAACTCATTTCAAACTCATGCTCCCCCTGAAATCTGGTTGAAAGTGGTCCCGATCTTTAACAAACGAAATGAATTGGACCCCAATAACTACCGTCCAATCAGTCTATTAAGCGTGGTATCGAAAATTATGGAGCACATTATAGATAAGCAACTCACACCTTTCCGACTTCGAAATAATATTATTCCCCCTAACCAACATGGCTTTCCCCCTGGAAGATCGATTTCCGCCAATCTACTACCATGACTGGACTTTATCACTTGAAAATAGCGATCCTGTAGACATCATATATGTAGACTTCGCCAAAGCTTTCGACAAGGTCCCACATTAAAGACTTCTTATCAAACTTAAGCACTTTGGGATCAATAGCGATATTCACCTCTGGCTCTCTAGCTATCTAAAGAACAGATCTTTCCAAGTGAAAGTAGGAAATACGTTATCTTCTACTAAATCAGCTGCAAGTGGGGTTCCACAGGGATCAGTACTGGATTCCATTCTATTCCTGATATTTGTCTCTGATCTCTCATTAGTTCTCACGACTAAATCCACCTTATATGCTGACGACTTAAAATTCTATGGCAATCCGACTCATGCTCATCAGACCCTTCAAATCAATCGTCTGTCTTATTGGAGTGCAGTATGGCAAATGCCTATTAACGCTGACAAATGTGTGGTACTTAAACTTGGGATCAAACAATCCAATGTGAGGAAGGTAACAGGTTTGATTCTTGATGCCTCAACTTTGGTGAATGGTCAGTGAGTAGACCAAATTTTGTGCAGTGACTTCTTCTATAGTTTACGACTTCTCGTGGTTTCTTGGGACATTTTCAAGACATTCCCATATTTTGGAAGCAATTTATACTACAAAAAAGTGCCGCATAATTATTTCCAACTTTTTGAAGATTTCCTCATAATTGTAAAACATGATTTTGATACTACACCACTACATATTTAGCTGAAACGTGAAAGTTGATGTATAATTTTGTTCTTCGGTAATATAATCTACTGGTTCATGCCTCAAAATATAGAATTGGAGCATAATTTGATACTTGTTTCTCTTACCAGTCATTGACAGCGTCAACCTATTTTAGTGACGAAGTTATTCCCAATAATTTTCATTGTACGTACCGCTACTGAAAATTATGGCTAAATCCACGTCTATGTATAGCTTATAAACTTCATATCTGCGATCATATGTGTAGCACTAGATCATGTCACATTAGATATTTCTGTCCAATATGGCCAGTTAGAAACTGACACGTCGGAAGTATGCAAACATGGACATGTGTTTGTGATATTATGTCGTCATTTTCAATTCCCTTTAAAGTGCAACCAACTGCAACATCAAGCGACAAAATTAATTTTTAATGTTAACGTCGAAATGTATTTGCATATATCAAATTTTGCTGCAACTGCATGATGTTTTTTCGAGCAATCATTAATGACATCTGACCACAACTATTTCCACACATATATACCGGTTATAAAATGCATAAAAGCTTTCAAAATGTGGTCATGTGTTAAAATCCGCATCGACTATTCTATTTCACCTATTCATTGAATTTCCCGTCAAAGTATTTAAAAATCAAAAAGTTCCAAATTAAAATTATTATGTTAACAGTCGAACGCTAAACGACCAAACTAAATATTGTCTATTTAAATCTGTCGAACTGAAGCTGCTCGTACATTTTTCACGCACACCTGAACCTGGAAACAGGGGATCTGACCTACTTTATTATTATTCGATCAACTGCTATGGCTTTGATGTTGAGTTTTCACATTTGATGTGCTGGAGCTTCAATGATTTATTGTGAAAAATTCGGTGAATTTTAATTAAGTTGCCGTGCGTAAACGTATTGGTTTATTTGGTTCGAAATGTTTACTCACGAAGTCATTATTTTATAATGAAGGCAATAATAAGTTAACTCGGTTCATTGTTACTGGAATATTGCATAAGATAAAATCATCCGAAGCTGCGTTAAGCCAGGTTGAGTGATTACATTAATGTTTAATTCTCTTTGGCATTAATTAGTTACATCAGTGGGGTTCATCGTCGTCGCAACGAAATATGAACATTTTTAAAGATATATAAGTTCTTTTACTCATGTGGACACAATCGCAGTTCTACTTGAATGCTATGCACATTTAGTTCCTGCTGCCAATCTTCCTCACATTACGTGTTTAATTTCCGGTTTACGTTTAAAAGCCATCCCTAAATACACATAAATTTTAAATTTCGTGGCTCTTCGTAAGTACCTGTCCAGCTGATGTAGGTATTTAAGTTAATTTATTTGCAGACCAGTTTCTATCTTGTTCTAGCATACTATAGCTATATCTACAAAAATCATAGATTTATGTTTGTTGTAATTCTTTTATCGTTATCATTGCTTCCCTCATTATTTTTTTTTTTTCAAACATCAAGCTAAAAGGAACGACTGTATTGTATTTCTTTCCGAGAGTCCGTCCTTGATTTCTGTCTTATTTTAACTAGTACATGTCACCATACAAACAAAAATAAGAAATTTTAGTAAAAATTTGTTACAGTTCGAAAAATCATCATTCCTTTCAATTAACAACTAAATCGACTTCAAGTTTTCAATACATATGATAACAGCGGTTGCCTCATTTGCCTTTCCTTATCGGATTATCGATAGAAGCTTTTAGATGCGTTTAATCTCTCAATAGCAGACTTTCCCTTACATAAATCAAAAGCTTAGCTGACGAAAGAGGATGTTGGATTACATACATTTACAAAAAATGCTCTATTTAAGTTTTAGTTTAATCAACAACAACTAAAAAATGCATAGTTTAACAAAAAAAAAGATTACTCCCGTGTAGGCAGTAATATTCTCTACAGTATCAACTATTGTCGTGCCAAAGTACTTGGATTACAACTTTGTCTTAAATACAAAAATATTTTTTATAATTTTTTTGTGTCTTGTTTTAATCGTTTATACGATATTTACGAAAATATAAATATCCGCCCGAAATTTCTTTATACGTTTAATTTTAATATGTTATCGTGTAAGCTTGGACTCGCACTTCGTAACCACACGTGATCACTCCATCCGTTCGGTAAACCGAGTCGTATGAGCATATACTTTCCACAATAATTGTAGTTTTATAGCTCACTATGGTTCGGCTCTGTTACCATCTTTCTTGCTTACAAAATTTGTGTTTAATATCAAGGTTCTCGCTCTAGATGGTTTCAGATCTACATTTGAATTGGTGTTTATACAACTGCATATATCCTGGATTCAGTAATAGTTCCTTTCAAATAGTGTCTGATATAGTGTTTCCTTTTTCTGCAAATAGTATTGGTGGTACATTGTTGGACTATGATGACTCCCTCTCAACTGCACTATTTAAACTAATTAAGACACTTTTGGTCCAATTAAGAACTGCAATTTATAAAGTATCTCTGGAGACTATGCAACCAACTTTACACAAGTGAATAATTGGTGTTTCTAACAACTTTTTGTACTGTCTCGTCCCACATTTAGCCCACACACCACCCCGAAACTAACTCAATTAACATTTATAACAACTAATAAAATTAACATTCATTGCCTCATATAAAAACAGCGACCAAACATTTTCTCTCCTAACAAGTCATTATCTCGAAATGAAGTCAGTTCGCGTTATTTCCATTTTCGGAACAAATAAAGATAGGAATCAAAGGAGAAAAAAACAGATTATAATGTTTCCATATCAAAGAGGAAATCTCTAAGGCAATGTGATACAAGATTGGAGTTGTTTCAACAAGCGTCCACGTGTTGGCGCCGCGACGTAGGCGTCGTCATATTGATCACGGCGCAACGGCGGCACTTCAAATTCAGACAGCTCCAATACGAAGATGCTTTTGCTCGTTTCACATAACATAAATAAAAACAAGGAGTCTATTGGATAGATAGGTGCGGCAGCCAAGACATTTCTCGTTTAAAAGCGGAATCAAAACAAAATGTTTCTGTTGCCTCGTAAATTCTAACTTTAATTAGAATATTTTGTAAATAGTTATAAGAGGATTGACTCTTATTTGCTCTGCCTACGCGCGGCTATCGATTGCATGTTTATTCTTTTGTTCTAGGATGTGGTGTCAGTTCTTTGGTTGGTTTTTGTTATTAACGAAGTAGCGGTAGCAGCTTCATTAGTTACATGTTAACTCTGCCGAATGCTACAGTGAAAAATATGATGTCAGCTTTTCCGAATGTTGAATGAACTTCAGATTTTTAAGTTTAAAACTTATAAACAGGAATTCTGGTGAATAAAATACACATGCAATATGAAAGCACGTATTCTTCGAAAATGAATCACAATAGAATAACACCCTCAATAGTCTTAGTATTGAAATTTCAAGTTATGTTGATTTTGCCAAACTTGGCAGGACCTAAGTAAACTCAGTTGAAACTTCCATTTCTTATACACATTGTTAAAATATTTGGATTGTTTTGTTTCATTATCAATTAGCAATTTTAATCTAAAAAGCCTCATTGCTGATGTTTCAGTGTGAAATATGTATCTTCATTTAGAAATAAATTTTACCGTCTTTTAATACTAAAAATAGAGTTGAAATAATATGGATAGTGCCTGTGTCAAATGGTATTTGTTATTTTTTATGTTCCATTTTTCTCGCGTGTTTATCAATTGTTAGCCATGACTTGTACATTTTGCTGCTGAAAATCGTTGTATTATTTCATTGTCAACTTTTCCATTATGTGCTTTTGTTGCTTCCAAGTACTTCTTAAATTTTCTTACTTGCTCTCTAAATACGTCTGTACTATGTCCTTTCTCATTTTTATGAGTAATAAATTAATAATAATTTGTTTCTTTTTTAAATTGATGTTCATTTTATGTTTGTTCAGTGCTTTTTCGTGCATTCCGATTTTTAGAATGTCATCTGCGTAGTATAATTGTTTTTTTTTTTTTCATTAATTGCTTCCACATGTTGTCTAGCCTTGTCGGTGTATTTGTTTTCTGTAGATTCTCATCTATACAGTTGTGATTGTTAATTTTATTTTACTTGTAAAAGATTTGATTTATAACATCTTATCCTTATTCTATTTATCTGGAATTTTTCTAGTGGCCACTACTAAACTCGGGTCCTCTTCATGCCCTTATTTCCTTTACTTTATTCCATATTTCTTTAATTATGAGCAGATACTTAATGGATTACAGATTTTTTTTTTGTTTTGTATCTTCTTTGTGTGGTGGATTTTTAGATTTTATTACTTTGTTTCCAAAATGTTCTTTCACATATTATCTTATCGCCTACCTATATCTATACCATTACAGTCTGAAATATATATTTTTTATGTGTATTGTGATAACCCAGTCATCCCGCCTTAAATTGACATATGGAAAAAATTTGAAAGTATTACGCGAAAAATTCAAAAATTTAACCTTACATTGTGGTTGTTTTTTTTCTTTGTGGCGAAATGCGTTCGAAGGGAAGTGGTGGACCCCAAGGTTGGAAAAGTACCGCTAAATAAAACACAAAATATATCGTGGACACAAAACTATTTTTTTTCACTAGTAGAAACCATAAGACAATAAATTGAAAAAATAAACCATCAATTTTTTGACGCAACATTATTTTGTTTTAATTCCTAATCAAACTTAATCTAAATCTTCAACACAAAGAAAATGTTTACACTTGTAAAAAATAAAAAATATGTCTCCTAGAAATGTGATCAATCTTGTGGCACTGTACAAATAATGGTCTATATCAGAGGAATAAAATGCACGTCCCACATGACCCACAATTTACCTGATGTTAAATTACGCCTCACTTTATCAACGATTTAAACAAAGAATTTACATTATGCAAAATTATGCCACAGCTTATCAACGATTCAAACAAAGAATTTACATTATGTTAAATTATGCCACACTTTAGCAACGATTCAAACAAAGAATTTACATTATGTTAAATGATGCCTTGATCCAAATGACTGGTTACTTAAAACCATTAGCTTTTAGAGTTTATATCGTGAAATATCCCCAGCTTATCCCAAACAAACACGTGATAAATAAACACAAAATGTATTCGGCGTTGCGAGAAAAGCTTCTCGGTGATGTAATTTGCCACATTGCGAGAAAATTTGTCTCCGTGATATAATTTTCCACGTTGCGAGAACAATGTCTCGGTGATATGATGATAATAACTGCTTAAGGGGAGAAATGTTTAATCCTCCCGTACCTCAGTGCACGATATTATGAATCCTACCGCACTTTCACGGTCCTTCTTCTAGAGTGGGACAACGTTAAGTTAATTTAACTACCGTAAATGAACCGCTAATAATCTTGTGTGAGAAATAAGAAGGTTATAATGTAACACTTAAATATAAGCATCCAGAAACCTTATTCAAAATTTGATAAGCAAAGGATGAGTCCTGACTAAATGAATTTCTTGAAATCTCCTAGCAAGCGCTTTATCTGAACAAATCTTATGACTGTTAAATTGTGTTCGAATCAGTTAACGATTAAACTCCTAACATGACCTGTGAATTTACAAACAATAAAACAGATTTACACAACGCGTTAGCGTCGGTCGAAAATTCACATATTTCCGCTTGGAAAAATCGCAAGAATTACCTAGGTGTATTGAGGAAACTAAACTTAACCTAGCTAACTCACTACGTGGTTTCACTGACACCAAACAAACCAAAAGTGACGTGCCCCGACTCTCTACCAAGCAAGCCAGCTTCTCACTACCAACCGTCTCACTACCAACCCTCTAACTAAAATTCCCTAGTAGAGCTAACTACCAGAAAATAACTAAATGTGCACATGGTTGCCTATGTTTAATTTTCTTGATCGAATTTTTTTCAAATTCAAAGAAATATTCAAATGCGATTTCGCGCGGATGTTAATTGTTTTCAGCGCGAAATTTTAATTCAAATCTGGTCACCACAGTATTATTCGTTCTCTAAACATAATTCTATAATGCTAACTATTTCCATTTGTGTCTTTTGTGTTTTTTTCTTGTTTTCCTAAACGTCATTCGATTCCGTCATTTCTACTTTTTCATTTAGGTTACCAATCATTATTACTTCGTTGTTGCTTCTATTTCTGTTTGTAGTTCTTTGAAGAGTTTGTTTTTTTTTTGTTCTTCCCAGAACCGTTAAAAACAGTAGTGGCAACCTTTTCGAAATCTCGGTTAAATGATAAAAGTGTAAAAGGATAGAAATATCGATCATGTAAAGATGAGTAACACTGCTACATCTTCGTGTGAGATGCGGAGTAATTTTTCCAAATTAGCTCATATCTCAGTAGAAACTTCGTTCGACGTGAGTTCTGTATTGACGTAGGTAATTATGGGAACTCCATATGTGTCTCTACTCACGACAACACGCTTCATGTCTGTGATGCCTATTTTAGGTTACAGCATACATATATTACACACGTTATTATATCTATACATATATCGCGCAATTAATAGGTAGTGGTAAATAATGAAAGAATTAAAAAAAAACAAAAATTAAGTCACAACAAATGTTAACTTAACTGTCCGTAGAATTTTAGTTTTTGTGCAATTAACGTGCAATCAACACCAAGCGTCCTCTAGTTGGCACTGGACTTTTATATGTCTCTTTCATGCCGCGTTGTGAACAGTAGATGATGAAATAGACAGTCTACTTGTTTTACTCGCGAAGCAAGTTTTATCCCTGTCATACGAGTTTTGGCTTAATTTTACATACAACTGAATATATGTCCGCACAATCTACAAAATATTCATTCTTTTAAAAAGGTAAACAGCTTGTATCAAAGTAACAAAGGCAGAATTTTTTACATGTCTGAAATTGCGATTGCGTTCTAACAAAGCACTTAAATACCTAAAGTAAATAACGAACAAAAGCAAATGAAGAGTTGTTTATTTCTCATTATAAATTTCAGCTTGTTACTTCCTAACTTGCACGATCTGGTTGTTCTCCACTTATTTTCTGTTCCAGCTGGTCAATAAATCTTGATAACTATACATATAACCGCATGTGGATACAGCGTGTGGAACCGGTTAGTTATTGTCAGAAACTTTAACTGTTATAAAAATGATCAGCAAAAACATTTCAGTCGCAATACTTTATTGCCTTAATTTTTTTCACTAAATAATTGTTAGAGGAATTATTTTTACTTCCTGAGAGTAAGATAAGGAAATATAGTAATCGAGTTCATCGGGCGACCCCTTAAAAATCTGCGTAATTTTCAAATTTTCTTTCTTAATTGTTTATCGAATTTGTTCCAGACTTAAGAAAACATAGGTAGTGTATCCATTTCACTTGAATTGATTGTATAGGAAGTTCTCTGGCGTTATATACATGGTTCAAACAACTTTATTTATGAATTGACTTATTTGAGCGTCATATATATTCTAGATATAGCAGACTCGTAAAAATAATGAACCATTTCGATTTATATTGGTAATTACAAGACATAAACGGAACATACCACAACACATGAGCTATCAATAGAGTAAGCCATATATGTAAGATTGCAAAAATCATAAGCTTTGTTTGATAATTGGCATTACACTACTCAATCGCTTTACTATTATCCGTTCACGGTCTTTATACAGTAGGGTTGGCCATGAAAATCTAGTGAGTTTGTTGGTATTCAATGCAGAAGAATAAAAATTCCTGAACTTTTTTCGTTAGGTTATGTTTTATTAGATTAAAGGTTAAAAAATATGTCAGAAATATAAATATTGTTTCCGATACTTTCAGTTTTCAGTAGCAATGACCAAGTTAACAGTATCCATTTCTTAGAAAGCATAAAACTTTACGCTATTTAAAACAGTTATTCGGCTTTTTGTAAGTGTTTATTTCATATGTAAGGAACAAACACAAAAATTTCACTTAAACATTGTTTTTATATGAATGGGGGTTCTATATACGACTATTGTCGCATGTCACATTTAGCATGAAGAGTTACAAAAAAAAATGACAATGCTTAAAATTTGGTGCAAAGTAGCAACGTGGATGATCTAACTAAAATTATATATATTTTGTTGTACGTCAAGTAGTTTTTCACATACTACCTTGGTAAATTTAAAACGAAAGATGCGTAAAAATATCACCCCCCGACAAGCTACAATTCACTCCATCTCCATTATTTCGCTATGAAAATCTGTATCATCACCGTCATTTTCAAATTCAGATTCTGAATCAGATTCATCTAGCGAAATAATGAAAGGAGGTATAGATTCGTACGAAAGATTTCCCATATTTTTTCCCAATCTGCCAAAATAAATTTTTCACAACGTTTAAAAAAATGTTACCACATGCTTGGAGTCCATTTAGAAAGCGCCTCAAGCCATAAATTCTCCACCCTATTTTTTAATGAAGGTTGAGAATTTATATGTTTGTTGTAATAGTTCTTACAAAATCCCCACGCCATTTCAATTGGATTATATTGACAATGGTACTGAGGTAACCTAAGAACTTCATGGTCACTTTCTCTTAATGTCTCGTCTACCAAATATCTTTTTTTTCTATTGTTTCTGAAGGGTTTAATTAAATCCCATAACTGTTTCTTCGAAAATTTTTTGCATTTCACATTTTTTACTAGAAAAAGTGGGTGGTTTATCCAACTGAACCGAATGATACGGTGCATTGTCTAAAACCACGACACATTTTTGGTTCAACTTTGCCAAAGCGGGAATGAGCTGATTAACCACCCAATTTTGAAAAATTGTCCCGTCCATCGTTTTATGATAGTCTCTATCGTTATTTTTTGAATTTAAAAAATTGTTAAAACCATCCAAGAACCCCGTTGAACAACCCGCGTGGAGAATAGTAAATCTTGATCCTTCACTTTTAATTTTGGTGAGATTGCTTTTTAAATCAGTATCGTGCACACAGCGACGAATGGACGAACCATTTTGATAGATCCATGTTTCATCCAAATACACAAAAGTCAAATTTTCGCAAGAATTTAGAAACTGTAAATGTGTTCTCAAAAAAGTAATTTTGTTTGCAACGACATGTTGTTGTTCACATAGAATTTTGCGACCATTTACTTCCCTGTGTTTGTAACCCATTGACTTAAAAATTTTGTATAATGTGGTTCGTTCGGTAATACAATAGACCCCTTTTTTATTTACTTTTTTTTTCATCTTCGTACATTATATTTATACTTGTTGCTAAGTGTCGTTCCTAAATATTTTTGCGAACACATTACAAGTTAATAAATTATTAACTAACTTGTTGAAGTTTGATTATACTAGTTCGACAAGAGTCGGTGAACTGTAAACTTATGACATTGTTTACTTTTATAAGTGAATACTTTCTGCATTCATAATATGTACAAAATGTCGCAACGTGTGCTTAACAAGAAAACAAAAAGCGCCACTCAAACGAGGAAGATAAAATCTTTCATTTTATAAACTGTTAGCACGATTTAGCCACCATTGTTGCACAATTGAGATTAATAGCCGGATACGAATTAGTTAAAGGAAGTGTCTTCTGGAAGTAGTTGACGAAAACCTTTTAAAATGTAATTTATTTTACTGTCGCGAGAATTCAATAATAACAATTTCGCAGACCGAGCGAACAGCTTACGTGATATGTCAGAACTTCCTATCTACTATGCTTCAGAAATGAACGCTGAAACCACATTTTACTTGAAAGTTCGTGTCTGTAGACTGTCGTTATTACCTCAGTCATCACTTGCTTATGTTCACCAAAATGTGTTTTTAATGTTTTTGTTATGTCTTTTGGTTATACGTTAAAGTGAATCTCACCAAGAACGTTTGTAATGTCATTATAATGTGCAAAATGTGCGGTTTCTAACAACGCGATATTTATTTATTTTTTTGTGCCACAAAGTTGTGATGCCTGACAGTAACACTTGAAGTAGTTTTAGTTTAGTTTTGAAATATTTTGAAACTATTAAGCTTGAACATGGCGTTTATACGGTTTGAGGACTGTTTATTTTATTATTTATATTTGTCAGATTAAGTTAAAATATGGAAATTCCATCAATAATCGTTGAAAAGCTACAAAGAAATGCCTAGGGCGTTATGAGGATGTTAATAGCACCAATTCTAGGGTATAATAAGTCTATAATTGACGGGTTAGCATTTAACCATCTACGTGTCTAAAAAAATGGGTACAAATGCCAGCCACACAGACAGACGGAAACGGGAGACTACTTTTTTCGTACTGTAGGGATCGGTCATGAAATTTTAGCTTACGCTCGGGAAATAAAAATCCAGGTCCAAAGTTTGAAACTTGGTGCAAAGTATTTATTAATTTCTGTAACCAACATAATTAGCAAAATTTATCCCTCCTGCTAATTAATACCCGATAAGTTTTATAAACGATGGAGACATATCAAAGAAGATGAGTTTATTTACGAAAAACTTGTAATCAACTCGACCAAAGGCGCTTGAAAAATTGGTGTAAACTCCATCCACGTGCCCAGTTTTATCCAACTTTTCTGAAATAAATTGAGTCGTTCTTATAAAATTTGTAACAGTAAATTTTCGTATCAAATTATCCTCAGTGGTGTGGAAAAATACGAGGGACTATATAAAACACTGTATAAAATTTGTTCAAATAATTTGGCAAACTTACATGATAAAGCCACTTGTCAATAGTTTATCAACACTTGTCGTTTTTATGTATTGAAATGATTTTGGCACGTGTCCATAAGATAGGAAAATATGACGATAGACCGATGGTATATTTAAATTAATAATAGAACATGATAGTTTAGCCAATACATATTTTCAATTTCGAACTAAAAAGTCTGTTTGATTGTTATTTACTATATCTTTACTGTTATCACGATCTTTACAACCCGTTTTCATAAACAATTTATTACTTGAAAATGTCATAAGGGGATATTAATGGCCGGAATATTAGCTGGAGAAAAGTGTCTGCAAGAGAATTTGCAGTTTCAGTTTTAAAGTCATTTACTATGCTACACACGCTTCATATGTAAATATTTACACTTCTTTAAAACTGCTTTGAATAGACTGTTCTACACGATTCTAGTTTTACGATGTTTTTTTTTTTTATAATATAAGATTGCAGAAAACCACTGCCATTTTCGTTTTAAATTTTTTTTAACTTAATATATGTAAATTAACAATAACAAAAAATTTTGCAATATTTAATCTAACCTAAACAGAAATTCTTAAGCTTCCGGGATCACAGTATTAAAAAAACGAGGACACATCTTTTACAGTAAAGTTTCCATTCGATGTGGTGTTAGCGACAAAATTTACAAAGCGTCTAAGTTCTTGAGCGGTTGAAGGAAGTTTTTACAGAACAAATTAAGCTGCAAGGAAACGTTTTCCTTTTAGATTATACGACGCTCAAAAAATTAAGATCCACACTTGCGGTAAACGAGAAATATATTACATTTTGGAGATTAGATTAGTACACGTAAAATTTACGAATTTTGATCAAAATACAAGCTTAGAAGTTTTTTTCGAATTGTTGAAGATCCAAAGATTTGGATTCCATTTTTAAAATCGGAGATTAAACTGCGTCTGAAATAACAGTATCCTAAGAATAATTGCACACGCACTGTGCAAAGCAAAACAATAATCTTATTAATGAAACTCACTGTACATTTTACACATCAGAGTAGAATAAATAAATCAGAGGCATTAAATTTAAATTAAATAAGCGTGGAATGAGCATGACAGTGTCACGCTGAATAAAGATCTATACATCTATAAACTACAAGTAAATATACAAGATTTTTCAAAAATGAATGAAAATGGTCTATTCTGTTGAACAAGACAGTTTCATTGTTATGTCTTGTTTTCGCAATGGGACTTCGTAAAAGAGTGACTGTATTCTGTAACCGCTTGTAGCAAGAATATCTGGCCAAATACCGTAATTTAATAATTCAAGAAACATCGTCAGAGGCTCACATTAGAGATGTAATCAACAGATTTGTTCGAACTGGCAGTGTCAACAAAAAGAAATCTCCTGAAAGACCTTCAGTGTCTGAGGAAGATGTTGATATGACTTGAGCAGAATCATCTTTGACAAAATTTCTTCAACAATCAGGAGTTCTTGTTACAACATAAAATTGAACATTGACGAGTTAAGGGTGTATACATATAGTATTCACTGTTAAGGTCTGTTATTTTATTGAAGCATAATGTTGACGTAATTAAATATACTCATTTATTTAATTGTATTTTTGAAACGAAAATCAAAAAAATCTAAAATTTTGAGAAGAACAGAAATAGAAACATGTTTATTGCACTAAAAATAACCAGAAAATACGAGTACTAGCAATTACACATTAAAAGTCATAAAGTTGCACTAAACATATTCGAAAAGTCAAAATTACTCTTACGGAAACGTCCGCACAAAAGTGATGAGTCAATAATGAATAATGATAATACAATATTTGATTTCTAAAAAACTGTAAGCAGTTTATTGAAAAAATGAAATGTGCCAATTCTAATGTTCTGATACATTTTGACTATCACATTTGATGCGTTCTTTGTTGACTTAACAATACTTAAATATAGTGTCCAGAATTAGGTAAACAGAAAATCGTAGGAGTGAAGGTATTTTCAAAAGCTTCGGCTCGAAATACAACAAAACTCTCCGTAGAGTTGTAATGATCAATCTTATCTTCCCGTCCATCCAAATGATGTACGAGGGACGAATATTTTCTTGATGTACATTGTCATCAGTGAGTTAAACCAAAAGCACAGTTTTGCAAAGAATATCTTGTTTGGCAAGCTACTGACGCGGACGATAACATTTTTATAACAGAAGGCTCAATTAACCAGGAAATTTATTTTTCTGAATGCAATGAAAAACGCTTGTCACCTTTCATCGATAAATAACATGGTAGACGTAACGTAATATTTTAGAAACCTCTCATTACACACGAAAAGTGGGGACTTCTTAAGATCTGTAGACACTTGATTTGCGGAAAAAGGTGTTGCGCAGGCTCGGATGATGGAAATATTTTCGGCACTATGTGAAAACTGAAAGGTTTTAAAGAATATGAGATCAACTAGTTTTCGAAACAAATTGTTCAGAAATCTGGAAAAAGAATTATGGTTGATCTTAGGCTGAAGTTAAAATCACGTTTGAGGTTGTGATCCTTTATTTCACAGTGAAATATAGTGGTTGCTGGTCTCTCGGGTAGGTAATGTTGTCCCCCGTGCTTGACTTCTCTGTGGAATTCACTACTACCTGACTAAAAACCTAAAACAGACTCCCCTAGAAGAAGGGAGTTAGTCGACTATAATACATAATTCTGTCAACAACAGCCTTCATATTTTCATCGAAGGCTAACCGGCACGCGTCATTTTACAATCGTCCTGTAAATGAAGTTATTCTGTTGGGTAAATAAATCTGTATTTATTTATTTATATGTATTATATTTATTTAAATATTAAATTATGCAAATTATTCCTCTGTGTACTGAATTATATAAAAAAATACACATCAATGAAGAACATTTCTGAATTCAAAAAAATGCAAGTTTTTCTAAATGGGACACTCTTAAAATGGTCTACTATTGCAGACCGCTCTGTGTATCTACACATCTTATTAGAACATTCAGTAATAAACTATTTGCTAAAGAAAGATTTATGAAGCACTTGTCGAAATTTACCATCGCACGCAAAAGTATTTTTGGTACTTAGCAGCGAGGGGTATTAGACTGCTCCGTCTCCTCAATGTGGGTTTCCATAATCCCTAAACACTTAGATAGAATAAAGTGGAGAGGGATTAAAATTTCGTGGTTTGATAACAGAAAATTGAATTCGAACCGAAAACATTTTGAGACAATATTTCACACCAAACAGTAGAGTGATTTTTTTAACAAAAATGAATCTTTATTTAATACATTTATTACGGGTAGATGGGACATAGTATTTTTTTATTAATAGATCAACCTGATCCGGTAAGCAATCGAAAAAACAGACGAATATTGACAACCTGAGAATGAGACAGGACAAAATTTTGGAATGAAATGTATAAAAAATTAGTATAACATTTATGTCTGTTTAAATGAGGAAATATGTTCCTGGTTATTTTATGCTGTTTTTTTAATTTCCATGTTTTTCTTCTTTTTCCCATACTGTCTGACTGCAAAACCGAATGCTCTGAATCCTTGAAAACGTTTTAAGGTTATCGTATGCATGGTAAAAGGTTAATAAAAGTGCATATTTATCCCTTCCTAAAAATTAATTATTTCATCACAGAATTTTGCCGAATAAACTTTACTTAAATTTTATAGAAATATTTGGAAAAAAAAACTTTGGAAAATTGTATAACAATATTCATAGTTCTGCAGTTGTGGTTAATAAGTTTGTGCTCAGTTTTTACCCTTGATATCCAAATTAAAAAAAAAAAAGTCAAAACTGTCTAGCAACATTTTACAAGTTGAAATTACAAAACCGAATGATTTTTTTTAAGGTAATCATAAACGTGGTAAATTGGTCATCAAAATTTTAATAATAAAAAAACCTGTTCGTCTATAAAACAAACTTTTCATAGACAGAGTATTCGTAAAATATATGTCGCAAAAAAATGTACGTAAATTTGTCCTGATTACGATTATGGTTTACATATTTCAAATAATCCTGATGGAAACTTGTAGCTACTAAACATATGGTTTTTATTAAACACTTCCTTCCTGGGATCAGTAGTAATCTTAGAGGCTGCTAATAAGTGTTAAACAATGGATGTGTAGTTTTATTACTAACAACGCAAAATATAGATTAAAAATTTTACAATGAACTTCTGGTAATGGTAAAGTAGTACTTACATTCTTAATCTACCATGGACTAGAAATAGAATAGAAATAGAATGAAACAACAAACTCTAAATTTATCAGTTTCTAATGTAGTAATCGACCCAATAGCATTTATTTTTTCGGACGACTTTTATAAAATCGAATTCGTTAGAAAAAAAATTAGAAAAATCAGCCGAGAACGCTAATAATTTAATTACTTTAGGGTAGGCGCTCGGCCTACTATAGTACCGCGAATTAAGCCGCCATTTTGGAGGAAATTTAACCGGGAAATACTTTAAAAAATGGAATAAAAAAATATTTTTTATTAAAAAATCCCGCACATAATTTTATTGTCATTTACACTTTCATATTAACGTTGTTTTATACTTATTTGAAACCAATTTCACATTGTCTAAATTCTTTATTTGTTGCTTGAAGTGTTCTAATTTGTAATAAAAAATACAACCTACATGCTACAAATAAGTGCGTCATCTTGCCTAAAAGATTGTGCTGAAAATAATCGTTTCTTTTTCTTCAGAATTTTCAGTTCACACTTTCCTATTTCACATCAGCACTTTGTTTTGACACTTACGTCAAATTGTCATACTGGAAACCACCGTGTTGACGCAAAATCTTTATTCGAAATCGCGGAACTTTAGTCATCTAGGGGTTTTACAAGTTTAAATATCGTCGCGCTCCTAGCGATAAGACCCTGAACTAACCATTCAAACCGTTTTGAAATCAAACCCATTTTTTTCCATAATTATTCGTTTTTGTTACAAATTCGGCTAATAATAATGACATTATTATTTAAATAAATTGTATCTACTACTAATAAGAATATAATATATGACAAGGGCCTTTAATAGTTAGTTATGTATTAAGGGCATATTTAGGGAGATTATGGCACGAGGGAATCTTTGAAACTCGACGAAGGATTGTGTGAATTGTGACGATGCGAACTTTAATACATGGCTGGCTATTATTTTGATATTGTTTTGGATACCACGTTGATTATTATTTGTTAAATAATTCGATTTCCAAAATGCAAACTGAAGAAGCGGAAAACGTTTATTCAAAAAAAAATTTAGGAGAATTTGAATTGACAGGGAATGATTTGATGAAATATTAGTTTCCCAACTTTAATAAAAATGTTGAATATCGAAGCTGGTTTGAATCATTAATTAATGTAAATGAATAATCAATCGTTGCTTAGCAATTTTTGACTGATTTGTACGATAAAGGCCAATTTATGCCCGCATTTGGGTGCTTATTATAAACAAGATTATGATTTTAAAATAAAATAAAATACGTTACTTTGTCAGTGTGAGGATTTTCAAGCGATTGTATGATGTTTAACATACAAAAAAGAGGAAAAAATAGTAGACAATGGTGATATTCTCTATCACATTTTTTTGGCTGATTGAACTGTTTTGCGGAGCTTAGCAGATGAAAAAAATTGTAGTTTAATGTATAATACATATATAGGTATTAATATCGTTTTATCATAGAAAAAAGTAAAACATTATGAAAAAACTTTACCACCATTGTAGTCAAGTGTATAAAATATAAACGAAAATAGCATTTCATTTCGAATTTAAAAATACCGAAATAAAAACTATTTTGAAAAAAATTAATAACTTGAAGACGTCTATAAAGAAGAAATACCTGGAGCTATCGAGGCTGGTGCGTTTAAGGAGCATCAGTTAATGGACGATGACAAAGATGCAAACATTACACATGGTTCTGACGGAACTTTTTCAAGAAACTCCATTACTATTTAAAAGTAGAGATCAGAACATCTTGGAAAAGTATGAAACCAGTGAGACGAAGAAATTAAAAAATGGTCAACTGCAGCGACTCTTCTTATTGGAACAAGTTCACGTATTAAAATTGAAGAAAAAAAATTACCAGTTCTTCATACCGTCGATTGACTTATACCGATGTCTTCACCAACGCCTAACTGGAATCGGGGCAATTAATATATTAAAACTTTTCTGGGTCTGAATCGTATCGCAGAAAAAAAAATATTTTTGTTGTATTATGAATTGCTCCTCCGCGAGTTTCTGCAATTTCTGGGAGAAAGTACTCAGAAAGCCAGCGTACACTTTCTGAGCGGAAGCGAAATAATTTGATAAAATCTTCCTCCAAAGGGTTAGCGCGTCTTTTTTATAAAGTTTTTGTTTTCGTACTATTTAATTAAACATTTTAATTCCTAGACTTGTCATAAGCAACTGAAGAACCACAGTTATGCTTTTTTTTTGAGGATATGCTTAATTTGTCAAGAAAAAGATAATTGTTTTGAATACCGATGGAAGCAAAATCTTATACTTGTTACCTAAGATTAAGCTTTTGTTTATAAGCATTTAATAAAGGTCTAAAATCGGCGTGGATAAAACTCAACAATTTATTTCGCATTAACTCAAATTTACACGACTGATTACACAGCGATTATGTACAAAATAATTCTGGTGCAACTTGACTGGACTCTGTCTTCGGAACCAACTGAATAATAATCGTTCCCGAAGGTGGCCTCCATGTAAACGCATACTCTCGTTTTAGAGGTTTCGTGAACGAGGTCTTTCTGGAATACCCATCGCGCTTCCGCTTCCAGGCTTTTCTTCAAGGAACGCCGCTCGGCTGCCGTCGTCGACGATGAGTTACTCATCATCGACGCACATACTAGAAAACCCATAAGCGTCGTACCGGAGCCGCATATGGGCTTATTTTGGAACAGTAAATTGAAGGATTTCCTTGAAAAAGTACTAGAAAAAGCAAGGAACAGACACCACAGAAAAAATTAGTTTTATATTTTTAAGAAAGACAGTTGGGACCCCCGAGAAGGTTTCACATTAAAAAAAAATACTAGGCGCCCCCGAGAAGGTTTTACATTTTTAAAAAGGACAATTTGAACCCCCGAGAAGGTTTCACATTCTTAAAAAAAAATACTTGGCGCCCCCGAGAAGGTTTTACATTGTCAAAAAAAAACATTTGGCGCCCCCGAGAAGGTTTTACATTTTCAAAAAAGACACTTGGGACCCCCGAGAAGGTTTCCCATTGTTAAAACAAGCCAATTAGGATCTCCGAGAAGGTTTCACATTCTTAAAAAAAAACATTTGGCGCCCCCGAGAAGGTTTTACATTTTTAAAAAGAACAATTGAGATCCCAGAAAAAGTTTCACAGTCTTAAAAAAAACACTTGGCGCCCCCGAGGTTATACATTGTTAAAAAAAAAACATTTGGCGCCCCCGAGAAGGTTTTACATTTTCAAAAAAAGACACTTGGGACCCCCGAGAAGGTTTTCCATTGTTAAAACAAGACAATTAGGACCCCCGAGAAGGTTTTACATTTTTAAAAAAGACAGTTGGGACCCCCGAGAAGGTTCCACATTGCAAAAAAAAAAATCATTTGGAGCCCCCGAGAAGGTTTCACATTTTCAAAAAAAGACACGTGGGACCCCCGAGAAGGTTTCCCATTGTTAAAACAAGACAATTAGTACCCCCGAGAAGGTTTCACATTCTTAAAAAAAAAAACATTTGGCGCCCCCGAGAAGGTTTTACTTTTTTTAAAAGACACTTGGGAGCCCCGAGAAGATTTCACATATTTCAAAAAAGACAATTGGGACCCTCGCGAAGATTTAATATTCTTAAAAAAAGACACCTGGGCTTCCGAGAAGGTTTCACATTAAAAAATATATATATTTGGAGCCCCCGAGAAGGTTTCACATTCTTAAAAAAATTGATCGAAAGCTGTTTCGGTAGAAATTCCCTCGCACCTAAAGTACAGTGAAACATAACCAGCATTTCTGAGTTGAGTTTTTACTTTACAGAATTTTGTGATGGACATCATTAACATTTTTGCAAGGCCGCCTTGGATTGGTGCACTGTAATACTAAAAGTAACAGTATTGTATTCCCAAAATTTTCTGGGAAAATGGGGTGAACCGTTCCTGATTTAATCAATAAAATAAATTGACACATTCATTAACTTTTTTTTGAGCGACCTGTATAAGCAAATCTAAAAATATGAATGCAATGATAAATCACAAGTAACAACTCATCATGTTTTGCACATTTCGGATAGACTGAGGAATTGAACTCGTTACTATCGAAATTTGCAATTTAACACGTTTAAATTTCGCAAGTTTTAACAAGATTAATAGGAACAAAATCAGTTTTATCTTAACAAATACTAGCCCCACCCACTTACCCTCTCTTTTCTTAGAGGATATATCATCTACCAAAATCAATCTTATCTTACCAAGTACTAGCCCCACCCACCCACCCTCTCTTTTCTCAGAGATATGTCATCTGCCAAAATAAGTCTAATCTTACCAACTACTAGCCCCACCCACCCACCCTCTCTTTTCTCAGACGATATGTCATCTGCCAAAATCAATCTTATCTTACGAAGTATTAACCCCACCCACCCACCCTCTCTTTTCTCAGAGAATATGTCATCTGCCAAAATCAGTCTAATCTTACCAACTACTAAAAATAAAAAAGTTTTATTTTAAGCAAAAAAGTATTAAAAACATAATCATATTACAAATCAAAGAACACTTCTTAGAACTTTGGATAAAATATTATTACAATAATCCTAGACTTTATTTTACACACGTATTTCCGTTTTCTTTAAAACAATTTATGATTGTAATATGTTCCAAGTTGTCCACTGTAAAATGTTTTCGCCGATCATTTAAAATGTGTTTAAAATTGGAGAATGTGCCTTCAACATCCACACTCGTTGTTGGCGCAAATTTGAATTTTGCAACTAATGTTGAATCTAACTCCAAATTTTACACCTTCTGGCCTTGTAAAACACGAGCAACGTTGGAAAGAACACCGAAACTTGCATTTTTATTTAACAGTTCGTCAAGTTTTTGAGATACTCTAGTACCAATATCACCCCTTACTGCGTTTGCTTGTTGTTTAAATTCTTTCACTAAGTTTATGGCATCTACCAACAACATGTTGGGTTTTTCTAACTTTTCTATTACCTCACATACGAATTGATAATTACTTCTTAGAAAAGCTAGATCTTGTGGCAAATCTTTGTTTTCCAAATATTTATGCAATCTTTAATCGATTGAGAAGAATCTTCGCTAAACTCGGTAACTACTTCCTCAAATTCTTTGATACATTTGTCATAATAAAATGTGGCCTGTAACCATGTTCCCCACCTCGTTATAATCAGCTCTGGGGGCAATGGTATGTTTGGAATTTTTTCCTTAAAATGTTGCACTCTTAGTGGGGCTTTAACAAAAATCTTTTTTCCATTTGCCACTAATTTATTAACAGTAGGAAACTGCAAACGTATTCCTCCAGCCACTCTGTTTAAACCGTGGACAATGCAAGTAGAGTGAATTAAATTGGGGTACAATATTTTCAGATTATTCCCTGCTTTCAACAGATAACGAGCTGCATCCGAGATCATCAATAAAATTTTATTCGATGGTACGGCATTTGGTCAAAACAGTGACGTAAGACTGTCATTTACAAATCTGGTAATCGTATTGCCATTTGTTTTATCTAACATTTTCAAACTTACTACATACCCTCGACTAGGGAAATTTTCATTTAAAATTCCAACAATTAAAACTTGCCACGTATCTTCCACAACTATCGGTTGTTTCATCGACATGAACCATAAATAATTATCTCCAATGCGATCTTTAATTTCGTTGTAAACTTGCTGAAACACTGGGCCTACATATTTTTTTCGGAGAGTACTTTCAACCGGAATATGTCAATTGCAGTGTTTTTCAAGGAATTCTTGAAGAAGGCCTTTCTTCAATTTTTTTAAAGGTATATTGGACTGGATCATCATTTTACATAAATCGAAATTAAACTGAAACTGCTCATCTTTAGTGGAGGTAGATGCAACAGATTCATGTATGGTCTGCTGTTTAATTTTAGAAACTTCAAACATTTTCTTCCTTTCTACATGAAGAGTCGTTCTGACATGTTGCGTCACGTTATATTTTTTATCACTTTGAATCTAAAACAACGTACATATACAGGATTAACAAAGGAAAATAGATAAAAAAAAAAAATTAGTGGGCTTACGGTTTTCACACAAGCTCTGCAGAATATTTAGTTGTTTTCTAATTTTAATTCTGGAAAATCCACTCATCCGGCGCCGATTTTACTTTCGGCATTCTCTTAAAATATTAGTAATATTACCAAAAAGAACTCAACATGTAACAAGGGAGAACCACGTATAACACTGTACTACGACAGATGCGATAGACTGATGGTGGTGAAATAAACGGTTCATTTACTTAAAAGTTTCCATTAGAAAAATTTTAAGGTAGGTAGTTGCGTACAATAATCCTTTTTTCTAGAAAATCTTCAACGGTCTTGCCGCAAAATGCCGAAAAAGAACATCTGGTTAAAAGCTTTAATTCATTATCAACGGAAGTAAGGATTTAAAGTCATAAAATCTATGGAGTACTTTTCCAATCCTATAATAAAATTTAATTACCCAAACGACCGGAACCTATTCACAGAAAGGGTATTGAATAAGTGTACTTCAATGGTCAAGTCCAGGTAAAATGCATACGATACGATACGCCTAACTAACAAGTATTTGTCATCCCGACAAGGACGGCATTTGAACAAAATATGCATTAAAACTCATATTCGTCGAAAAAAGCATTAAATAAGCATATAAGCTTTAATATGCATAAAATTGAAAAAAAAAGCAAATAAGCATAAAAAAAATCAAATGACTCCAAATTGTATCATAGTTACAGATATAAAAAAGTTTTAAAGTGCTTACATTTTTCACAGAAAGCATTAAACCTAGAAATCCACTCTCTAATTATGAATACTTACCATTCATTTTTGTACCCCCTCTAGCGAGTCCCTTTAACTAAGCAACTCCACCGTCCCTTATCAGCTCGTCACAAAATTTTACTGGATACAAAAATAACGTTCAGAATACATTTAGTTCAAAGTAGGAAAAGAAACAAAAAAAAAAACAAAAATGAGATTTCCTTCTACAAAAAATATCGATGATCAACTCTGATGTCATCATCAAAAGAATTTCTAAATCACCCTTGTCCGTATAAAAACTACAGTATCTATTCCAGCGTGTTTGTTAAATTTCAATCCTGAAATTTTTAATCGACTTGTTCCGGACACAATCATTATAGTGCTCTAAGAATCCACACTTGTTCCGATTGCTGGTATCTAAAAGCATTTCGCCAGATCCAACTTCTGCTTTCAAGACAACGTAAGCCACCACGACCATTCTCCTTCCAGCGCAGATACATACATTCGTATATCAAATCCAGCTAGTCATACGACACACCCTCCTTCGCCGATAACACCCGGAGCATGTGATGAGATATGAGTGCCACACCTGGCGCATTCACCCAGCAGCAGGGCACGGCGACCGCGGAGCGAATGTCGAATCGAAACGAAACGGCTCCTTCTGGTAGCGCGTTTTCAGCAGGAGATTGCGCGTACACGCCGCATCCAGCTGGTCATGGCCGCGGAGTTTCAGCAGTTTCAGTAGCCGGCCCGGTGCTGCAGGGGTCGTCACACCGCGGCACTCCCCACGTCCCGACGCTGTGTGTACCATCTGTGAGTGCGTGGATTGGTGCGTGGTGTGTGCATGTGGAAGAAGTGCTCTGGCTTGAGCCCGCTCCTCGCATGCACTCAGGTGATGATTTGCCCGCAATGTGATGCTGCAACGTGACGGCACGGCACAGCGGCTTTTCCCTTTTCCGCTTCCCCGTGATAATTTATTCGCGAGGATGGGTTAATGAGGGACGGCGTAAATCATAAATGAAATCGGCCGGTTTTGGTTGGCTGCGTTGATCGGTTTCCTTTTGCGTGTGCCGTGGAGTCCATTAAAATGGCCCCTTTTTCGAAATGTTTCGGCTAAAGACGCTATATTTTTAAGGTCGAGCTGGGGAGATGAAGAGCTCTTTTTCTGCGGAGAGAGGCTGGTTTAGATTCATTCCGCGATTAAACCATCACTTGATCAGGATTTTATTATTTAGAGCTGACTGACACGGTTCGGGTTGTCTCGAATACTGGTATAGCGATGAAATAGATAAGGAAAAAATTGACGCATGTATTTCCATATTTGATACCATTTTCGTTATATTGATTAAAAATTTATATTAAAAAATTAAAAATACATAACAAAAGGGTACACAACTTTAAAAAACTATTTGTACACTGACTGAACTAATTTAAGAATGAATTGTATAAATAAATATTAAATTTACCATTTAAATATAATTCAAAAAATATTACACCTTATATTAATCAAGTTTTATTTATTCTCCAACACGATTCGATTTCAGGCATATACGTAACATCTGAAATCAATTTGTCAAAGAACAATGATTTTTGCATCTTATTAACACGTTATTATCCCTTCAACACCAATATGTACAATAAATGTTGAGGAATTTCAACATCTACATTGACCGGAAAAAGTCGGCCACCTGAAATATTTCGCAAAATGGCTTTAAAAATTAATTATTAATCTAACTAGTGATTGTTATTCTGTTTAAATAACCATCCACTGTTGACAGAGGATGTAACAAATTAGCTAAATAAAGAGACAATTAAATACAAATAATAGATAAAATATAATTTTGAAAATGGTTTTGTGAAATATTTCAGGTGGCCGGTTTTTTGCTAGGAATATCAAGACATAATTGTTGAGAAAAATGTACGTTGAATTTTCAGTGTTGCGGGGTTAATAATGTATTTGAACCCTATGTCTGTGCCCCTCCATAAACTGAAAAATATCTTTAGCTGACTATACACTTTCCATTATATTGTTACATAAGAGATTAAAAGATATCAGACATAATTTAAGACTGAAGTGTCATTTTTACTACGTTAGGTTAAGTTTGTATTGGTTAAAATTGTATTGTTCTGTTAAGTTAAAAGATTACAAAAATATAGAGCTCCTTTTGCGTGTGTCATGTTCACTAAAATGTCCCATTTTTCGAAATGTTTGGGTTAACGACGCTATGTTTTAAAGGTCAAGCTGGGGAGATGAAGAGCTCTTTTTATGCGTAGAGAAGCTGATTTAGATTAATTCCCCGATTAACCCATCAGTTGATCAGGATTTTATGATTTAGAGCCGACTGACACGGTTGAGTTCATTTCGAATACTAGCTTAGCGATGGAGAATTTGAGGAAAGAACTGACGCATGTATTTTATATCATTTTTGTCATATTCATAAAAGGTCAGATTTACTCAGCTAATGCATGAACTGGATAAATAAATATCATATTTATAATTTAAATATAAATTTCAAAAATATTACACATTATGTTACAATCATATTTTATATCTTTTCCAATATCGTAAAAAAATTCTTAGGTATTTTTTTATTTTTCTGCTAACTTCGATTTCAGGTATAACCGCAACATCAGAAAGTAATTTGCTGAAGAATAATGGTCCATAACAAGTTTTACAGTTTAATTTTTTTATATTCTACTAAATTGGTTCGTAAATTTTCGGCTGATTGTGTATTGAGTAATGCTAGCTTTGGACTGAAATGTATGATCCAATGTTGGTTTCAATGTAGGGGAACTATTAATACCCCATAATCATTCAATTTGACTTAACATCTTATTCGGTGCATTAACACCAACTCAGACACGTTATTATTCCCCCAACACCGCACAGAACACTATCGAGCCGTTCAAAAGATATGTTTAATAGAGTACGGTATTAACTGTTGAAAAGGGTCTATAATATGTTGAATCTTTACTTTCGTGGACAATAATATATTTGAGGTTTATGTTTGTGCTCTTCTTGAGAATTTAAAAATATGTTTACTGCATTACAAATTGAAGCGCAATTTTCGATATAACAAGCGACCAGCTTTTCGTGTGAAATTAATTTGTGAGAATTTTTGGAAATATGTATGTAGGGGTTAATGTTGTCTGTGCGAACCGTAAGAATTTTTTTTTTACATATACAATTAAAATAATATAGGACCAAGTAGGAAACCTTGGCTATTCGTTTTAACGATGTTTGAAAAAATAAATTTACATGTTTGTGTTTCTATTTGTTATTAATTATAACTTCCCGTCAAGTTGATTATGGAAGCTTTAAATTTACTTTCCTCTTTTTTATGTCCCATTAATAACGTTACTTGTTTCTAAAGTCTCTTAAATTTAAAATTAGGAAATGTTTGTTTAAATGGATAAGAAAAATTAAGAAGTATCTTTCATATTTCTTAATTTATTCGAAAACCGATATATTTCAGTAAATCTCTGGCTATTTATTTTAAATCTAATCGGAAAAGCCTGATTCATATCGGTAATGAATATGTTGAAAAATTAATTGAATTATTGTTCAAATTGTTACTGTAATTACCGATAAAGTAACGATCTAATTTTATACGATGCAATTTGTTAATATGTTTTAATGTATTGTTGTGGCGACAGCTTTGTGATTACCTAGCATGACATTTTAGGCAATAATTTTCGCAATTACTAAACCAAATTTTCATTCAGACATTTGAAATGTATTCTGATTGTCGTTAACTTTTCATAATTTTGATAAGACGGCAATAGTTATAAGATGATTATAAACGATCGTACATGAAGTGGCTTTGAAATACGAAATGTGGCTCTTCCGTTTCCGCCAGTCTGCTGCCTGTTTATCAGTTGGCCATTTTGTTAGCTGGATAATCTCCAAAACTTCGGAACTGCGTACTCAAAAAAAATCATAAAATTTAATTATACAGTTTATCTCAGAATCTACGTAATGGAGGTTTTTGAAATTTGAAAAAAACACAAATACTGATTTAACTGAAATCGAAAATCAACAAAAATGTATTTATTTATGCCTTCCAAAAGCATGATGACGTCGTCTCTAAAGTGTGTTAAATAAATGTGGTTAAAGCAAAATTTGTTTCTAAAAATGTTTAAATTTTTCCCTATAGTTCGAACGGTTTTAAAATTTCGTCCTTCTTGAAACTCTTTGGAGAAAAATCGACTATATTTTTAACGTAGGATTGTACAGATGAGGTGCTTTTTTTCCACCTGACGAGGTTGGCGTAGATTAATTCCACGATTAACCCTCCACTTGATCGGGATTTTATTATTTAGGGGAACTGACATGTTCGATTCACTTCGAATATTGGCTTAGCGATGAAGTAGATAAAGAAGTAATTGACGCATGTAAATCGACGTGCATTGTGTTTTAGTTGTTTTTTTTTTTAACTAAATAGTTAATTAAAAGCTCAAACACTTGAAAACGTCTGTTGCAGACTATTTGTTATTTTATTATAAAATCTAAACCAGAATTAAATGCATAATAAATTATTCGCTTTGTTTTTTTTTTGTGTATTTTAATTCGTTTTTTTTTATCAATGACCAAACAACTCACTAAACATAATATAGAGAAAGATGTCTGGGTTTTGAAGTCCGACTGCAACGAATGATGTCAAAAAAGATCGATGGATGTGTGGTTATGTCAACGCATTTTTTAGTTTGAGTGCATATCATTTTAAGATGGATTGTCTGCATTCAGTTTTTATGAACCAAAAAAATCACTTATTTTAACAAAAAACACATACACCTTGCACGCATTAAACACATTATTCAGAGTAAACAGTAATCTAACATTCCGAACTACAAAAGAAAAGCAATGAGAACAGAAAGAGCAAACATTAAACAGTTATTAATTATAACACGCAGTACAAGATGTTTCTTCAGGTAAATCACTATGACAGATTGCAAAATGCTAATTAAAATCGACTCTAAAACAGCATCATTGCGATCACATTATTCAGTATAATATTAAATATTACATTTTATATTCCAAGAACAGTACTCGTAGAAGTAGCGTTTTTATAAAAAAAGGAAGAAAAAACGTATTCCATTATAAACTTTTGGCAAACATCCGTGGTTACGGCGAAAACAATGCTTATTTATTACTATGTGGGAGGGAAGTTCACAGGAATATAGAGGAATAATTTTAAAATTTGAAAATGTTTTATGTACTTTTTTATAAATGTGGAATAAAATGCGAACTATAATTAAATTCTTGTATTTTACAAGTGTTAAAACTGATAATTAATTGTTAAGGAAAAATGAAACAGCAGAAAGAAGCAACACAGCGTTTATAAAATACCCGAGAAAGTTTTATTTGGTATGGCTGCTCTTTTGTCATATTTGGTGTTGTTGGGTTAATAGGTTTTCTAGTAAAAAACGGCAGAACGGAATAAATAGGAAAGTTTTCTGTTTTGATGCATCATGTTCCATTAATATACCAGCTATTCCCTAATTGATATATTAAGTCAACAAAAAGTAGTTTTTGTTTGATTCCAAGTGATTAAATAACAAAATAGCTAATGAGGAAACTAAGTAAGACTTCTGGTATAAATGACAATTAAGTGCATGATGTCATAACATTCATTTATCGCAATTTTTAAGTGATCGTTATTTTACATTATTGCGCGTAAAATTTAAACAATATGTTTTACACTCAAATAATATTTCTGTTACTACCGCACGAACTGAACCACCCTGCACTAAATTGAACTGAATTGAAAAAGTCATACACCATAGTAAGGATTAGTATTGCGTTGTCGCTACCTTTTCTTGTATTAAAAAAAAGAACACCAACTTGATGACTTTTTGAATTGAATAACTGTTATGTAAATTCCAGTTTTAAGCGACATGTTTTGGTTTTAGTTATGTCCATTGTCCGCTACTGGTGACAGTATCTATAAATTTATTACAACCTATTAAATTATTAACTTTTCTCTTTATAGAATGTGAAGTAAATAAATATACATCTTACTTCCAGTTATGGTAGGAAAAAAGATTCCTCCAGCTGTTACCAAATACATCAGTTGTCATCTTCAACACAAAGCGAGTTTTATCAGCTACGTCTATAACTAGTACTAAGTACTCTTTCTGTATAAGGAATTCTTAAATGGGCACCCATAAAAATACACCCCATTTTTTTAATAAAATTTTTCTTTTGTATATAATTCTCCTTTAACTCCAGTTTGTACAGTTATCTGAAAATGCATTATATTTTTGGTTAAAATAATTAATATAATAAAAATTGGAGCACTATTAGAAAGAGGTCGGGTGCATACATTGGAATCTGTCACGTCATAAAGTTTGGCAAACAAAAAAAAACACTCTATTTTCATCATATTGGCTTTATTAGACAATGTTTACAATATTTTGTAGAAATAGTACCTCCCTATAACAAGTTATTGCCAACAAATAAAAATAGTGAGGTTTCTTTTTTAGATTACCTATTAAAAGTTCGTAGTGTAAAAGCTTCAAATTTCGTAATATTTGACCAACTGTTGTTTTAATTGTATTCAAAACACTTTTTGGCAGCAACTCCAATACAGTTCAAGGGTAGGGCAATAAAATATCTAAAAGCTTATAGAAAATAGATTCAAGACAGTGAATGTAGAATATAATTTTGTTTTGATTTAAAAAAAAATAGAAGCATGTACAGGTGTCAGGACTGACATATTGAAATTATGTAAACACCATTGTTTTCAGCTTTAAGGGGGAAACTTAATTTAGTACACGTCGTGACGCAAACCTGTTTTTTTTTTTAATTGCAATATTATACTACATGTATTTTCTTAACTGATTTTGATAGATATTAAATTACAATCTTATTTAAATCATATAAAACACTGATATGTGTTGCTTTAGTTTCAACTGTATCTATATATAAATTATCTAAATGAAAAATCTGTTATTGCCATGCATGGTCAGTAAACAGATATGCAAATACAATTACATCGCTATTGTTATATGTTAACGTCACAAATCTTGGACTACTACAATATTTATGTGCTGCCAGTGGAAAATAGTTGATTTTTTTTATTTTGATAAATATTTATAATAAAGATTGTGTCGGCAATGGAAGCTATACTCGATGGCCAGCTCGCAGAACACATTTAACATCCTCAGATTGATTTTGGTGGTGATACAAATCGGGTATTCAGATGAAAACATTATCAAGTTGGCTTTGATTTTTTGTAAACATTGCGAAGTATGTCAGCCTTCGAGATCAATCATTAGATCAGGATATCTTCAGATCAAGTCTTTTGAGCTGCAGTCGTACGTCTCCATTTATTCCTTCCATTAACAGTGGAATCTCAACGGCAACGACTGGGTTGGTGTAATGAATGATTGCTCTGGGATGATCAGTGGAACAGTGTAATTTTTTTAGATGAATCCCCGTTTGTTTGAAACAATATATCGAGTCAGCCAGGATCAGAAGACCCCGTGGGGAAAGGTGTAATTTTGCTTTTTTTGAACGTTATACCATTTAAACTATGGGCATAGGGTTATTGAAGAGTTTATGGCAAACTAGCGTTACGTCCAGGAGATGCTGGAACTGACTGTTCATACATACTACAGTACAAAGATGTCTATTACACCTAGATACCCCTCTCCCAGATATAACCCAAGTTTATTCTTTAGAAAACTTAGCAAAAACAGACGTAGCTGTCCTTCCTTGCTCCCCACGCGCCCCTGATTTAAGGCCAGTAGACCGTTTGTGGAAAATACTGAGTCCCAGAATCCCACATTGCCCAATTGTCCACAGATCCTAGCACACCTTAGGTAAGCACTTCAAGTGGGCCAGGTTAGTGTGCCTCAAGAGGATATCATCCACCTAGTCGGCTTCAGGTGGAGGTTATAGACGTTATTAGGGTTACATACCCCTAAACTTTTGCAATTGAGTCAGCATTATATATTATACAAAATTTTATTAAAAAAACTTACTTTTTTGCAAATTGTCAGATAAAAGGAACCTGTCATGAGCCCACATAAGCTTGCCCTATCTTTTTTTCGTATACAGATATATTTCATATACAAAGAATACAATCACAGAATTGAAAACAACATCTCAACGGACCCTAAATCGTTTTGGGCGTTTGTTCAATCTAAAAAAGGGGGTACTAGGATTCCTGGGGTGATGCATTTTAATGACTCACAACTTACTTCACCAGAGGAAATTGTAAAAGCATTTGGTGAGTACTTTAATAGTGTAATTTTGCAAAAACATTTGAGACTTTTCAGTATAAATACATTTACTCTGCTGTCAAATCTCATATAACTGAATATCAACATGGTTTTTTTCAGGGAAGATCTACGATTACAAACCTGGCGTGTTTCTCTTAATATGTTTTTGTTTGTCTTGATAATAGAAGTCAAGTCGACACTATTTACACGGATTTTCGTAAAGCATTTGACCAAATTGATCATTATATCTTGATTGTTAAAGTACAACAGTTTGCATTTTCCACTCCTCTGATCAACTTTTTCCGTTCATATGTAACAAACAGAGTCCAAGTCCTTAAATATCGTAACTTTTATTCACAACCATTTTGTCCTATCTCCGGTGTGCCGCAAGGGTCGAACTTAGGTCCATTATTGTTCCTTTTGCTTGTTAATGATATTGTTGATGGTCTATCATGCGAGAAACTTTTATATGCGGATGACCTCAAGTTGTTTATGGAGATTAAAAATATTAACGATAGCGTGACTCTTCAAGCTAATATTCAGATTATTCTGCAATGGTGTATTCGTCAATACGTTGTGTCCTATACAAGAAAACTTAATCCTAGTATATTTTCTTACACCATAGCCAATACTGAGTTACATCGTTGTGACAATTTTAAAGATTTAGGCATTACGTTTGATTCTAAACTCAATTTTGTGAAACATATAGACGATATGATAGCAAAATCTTTTAGGATGTATGGTTTTGTTTATAGAAATTGTAGCGAGTTTTCAAATATAAGAACTTTATGTAATTTATATTTTGCGCTTATTAGATCTAGATTGGAATATGGTGCTATAATTTGGTACCCCTTGTATGATGTGCATGTTAAGAATATCGAAGCTGTTCGGCGTAAATTTCTAAAAATTTTATGTTATTGTGTAGATAAAGTGTATCCTGAAAGGAGGTGTGATCATGCTGCACTAATGGGTATATTGTAAATATTACGACAGATATAATAGGTGCAGCAAATCAGGCGATGTGGAAATATTTTGGCATTAAATCTAGAAAAATTATTCTTCAAAATTTCATTTCTAATCCAGCTGATGAATAAAAAAATATATGTTTCATTGCAGATCTGTCTCACATTTACAAAAATATTAGGTCTGCATTAGTAAATAACAAAATTGTGATAATTCCGGACGAGTTTGTTAATAAATATGGTTTACCAAGGTTGACATTAAATACATTGAGGGCTTTGCGGAATTGCAAAAAAATTTCGAATCAAAATTAGCACCAAAATTAAGTAGTGATTTGTACAATCTGAATCATTTTAACAAAGCCTAAGTTTCTTTGGCATGTAATTTAATAAATTTTGATGTAAATGCGGGGCTCGATTTTTTGTGTAACACAAAGGTAGCTTATGTTAACCGTGATGCTTATACTGCTGCTTAGTTTATCAAAATTTTAAGTAAGTGTTTCCGTATCATGTCGTCCCGAGGTGACATTTCGGCTATTAGCAAATCTAATTTACGTGAGTACAAAAACAGTGAAATTTTTGCAAAAAATTATTGTTTTATTTAAAAATATCAATATTGGAAAGGGGGCTATTGGAAACCAGTACAAACAGGTTTAATTTTGTCAACAAAAACTATTTTAGATCTTCAGGAATACTGTTTAGAGGTTATAAATTTTTGTTTAGGTATGTCAGGATTTTCACGCAAGATGCGTTAGAAAACATTTTTAGTCAAATAAGACTGAGACAAGAAATACCAAATGCACTTCAGTTTAAGGTCACTTAAAAATTTATATATCATTCAATGCTCCAAAAGTACCTACAGTAGGGGCAGTTATACATAAATTTTCTAAGCCTTATACGAAATTCGTTTATTTAAAGAGAATTTAACAGAACAGAACTTGTATTTAATTTGTTTTAAACTATGGAAAAAAAATTGAAAATTTAAAGAAGGTAATTCCTGAACAAAATGTTAACTTAAAAATTTTGTATTTACACGAACTGAAACTACAAGTTTTAAATTGCCAGTTTGTCATAATATTAAATTAAAAATTTTAAAACTATTTTCTTTGTTTCGGGTGCGAATACATCTTAAAAAAGAACAACGCAAAATAAGAAGGATAATTTTAGAAGAACGAGGTGCGTGTAGAGAGAGAAAGTCGAAGTATAAGAGATACTTTGTTCTTTGATAGTTAGTTCATTTTTTTAGTTTGTAATTTTGTAATATAAATGTAAATATAATTAAATTAAATTAAAATTATAATTAACTGTTCTTTGATAGTTAGTTCATTTTTTTGGTTTGTAATTTTGTAATATAAATGTAAATATAATTAAATCGATTTTATTTTTGTTGTAATCTAGTTTTACTTCTAATAAACAAAGGAGTCGTATAGAATCAAAACCCGTTAAATCCACTTTTTGTAAATTTTGAGTTACAAATGTTAATTTGTTCAAAATTTAAACTTCATTGACTAAGACGTCCATACTTGACACATAAAGTATCACTTAAACTCCTAATAAAATAAATATTTATTTCTTAATCATTTACATATATATTTGTTTTATCATTTTCAAATTAAGACAAATCCCTACCATGGACTCTCACACTGCGATAAATCCTATCTTCATATATTTCTACTTCATGTACTTGACATGGACATGTCTTAGGTTTTACACATTTTTCGCCGTCTTTTGGTTTTACAGGAAATACACATTATATTAGAGTCATTTTCATCTGAGGCATGAGACAAATCCCTGAGCTAGAACTCGTAGATATTCTTCTTTCAACAAAAGACCCTTCTGGAGTTTCATTGTTCCTTTTGTAGGTTTGCTTGCTCTTTCTCTTAATGAATCTTGGGAGTGTTGTAGTCTTTAGCAACGATTGTCCTTCATTTATGTCTTGTGTTGAAGTTATAAATTTCGCTTCTTTCAACCTTTGTCCCTTTGGTACCTTGTACTCCAGATACAGTATCCGTTATATTTTCTTTCGCATTCCCTTTAGGCACCTTGTCTAGAAATAAGGCACTGAAAAATTGTCAACATTAAAGAAATATTAGGGTTATTCAGAGAAGCTCTACGCCTAAAAAAATCAAAACGCAACCAACAATACAATTTCAAAAATAGCACAATAAGATCTATGAAAAACTAATTTATTTACAAATTAATGCAATAAATATTTCAAATGTTGCTCTCACCATATAGCAAAATCATGTCAGTCTTCCAAATTTATATTACAATTGGAGTGCCCTTGAACGAAGAAAAACTTATTGTAATATTTTAGATTGTCAAAAAAATTACGTCCCTCTACCTACCCACTTCGTGTTTCTAGTTACCCCTATGCTGCAACGTGACGACAAGGCGGCTTTTCCTTTTCCACTTCCCCGTGCTAATTTATTCGCGTAGATGGGTTAATGAGGGACGGCGTAAATCATAAATGAAATTGGGCGATTTGGGTTGACTGCGTTGATCGGTTTCCTTTTGCGTGTGCCGTGCAGTCCATTAAAATGTTCCCTTTTTGGAAATGTTTCGGTTAAAGCAAACAATCTTTTTACTACAAGATCGAACTGGAGAGTGCAGAGAGGCTGACTTAGATTAAATTGACGATTAACCCATCCACTTGATAGGGATTTCCTTATTTAAGCTGACTGACACGTTTGCTTTTATTTCGGAAAAAGAGTTGACGATCAAATAGACGACGGAAAAATAGATGGATGCTTTCAGTACACGAAAATTTGTGAACAGCAATTTCGGTTAATATTATTTTACTTTAGTTGACACTAAGTTCTTTGTAACTTATACCTAATGTACGATTTTTAAATTAATGTTTTGTAGATTTCCAGTTTCTTATTATATTGGTATCTAAAAGAAATGTGACGTATCAAAAGTGAAAATCTCAGCATAACCTGATCCTTTGTCTCTATTTTAATAATCAATCCCTAATTTTATTTCGACGTACATGGACTATAATAAAAGAATAAAATTTGTAGGAGCATTAATTCTCTACGAAATTGGAATTTTCTACAATTTGCCAGACAGTTGGAGTAAATCATAAAAAATATAAATTCTTGTTTTAATTAAAAATAGTCAGTTTTATCACTCGATTACCGAGCTAATAGTGTGCAATCTAAACACATTGCAGTAGGTATTAGTTTAGATTTTGGAATAGCAATTGTTAATTTTTTTATTTAATCGACATCTGCGAAGACTTAAACCGTCTAATGGAGATGAGTGAGTCTGGGATTTTCTTTAAATAGTTCGTTGGCCCTCGTTTCCTCCTAACACTTAATCTTCTTTAAAAAAAATGTGACAGCAGCATATTAAATTAAAAAGTGCTAATGCGAGTTTACTAAAAGTGACAACTTGATAGCGTTCTCGTCTTCAGATATTTGAGTTGCAATGACTTAAAAATCAAATAAATTCTCTTGCTGCTGTTGGTCGTAAAGAAAATACAACACCGAAAAGGTAAATCATCATTGACGTACTATACATATATACAATTCACAACAAAATAATGAAGCCGAACTGAAAATAACACATCTTACATAAATAACTATAATTCTGATATATTGATATTTAAGTATTTATGTAACTATATAAAATAAATGAATAAAATATGCATAGAATGGCAACTAAATTAAATTCAAGAAAGCTATAATACACACGTAATTGTTGAAGTCCTGATACAGACTATACAAAAATCCAAAAATTATTATCAGCACTCTTGTTAATTAATATTTTTGTTTTTGTTACAAAAATTGATTTGTCTTTGTACCAATGATGTGCCATAGTTCGCTTTATTAATATATTTATAAAAATTCGGGTCTAAACATCTCACATCGTTGTTTGGGTTTTCTTTCAATTTAATTCCAACTTTTGTGTTGAACTCACTGCACTGGATCAGTCAGGCTGCAAGGCAATAACGCGTTCTCTCTTAATTTCTCCGAGTTAATTTATTTACGGAGACAGATTAATGAGAAACAATGTAAATCGTAAATGAAATCGAACGGTTTTGGTCAGTTGCGTTGATCGTTTTCCTTTTGCGTCCATTAAAATGTCCCTTTTTGGAAACGTTTGGGTTAAACTCGAGTATCTTTTTAAGGCCAGATTGAAGAGATGAGGTGTTCTTTTTCTGCGGAGAGCAATTCATTTAGATTAATTTGACGATTAACCCATCAATTGATTGAGATTTTATTATTTAGGACTGTCTGACACTACTTGGTTCACTTCGATTATAGCCCAGAGACGAACTCGATAAAGAAAAAACTGACGCACTTATTTTTAACACGCGTTTATGTTGTTACTTTAGCTAAACTGTTACTTAAAAAGTCATACACATAGCGCCAGTTTATCGGAAGCAAATTAAATATTAATGTTTTATCGGATATTTGATGGAATACTAGGTTTTGATTCTACGAATTTGATTTATCGGATTTCATCTCATAAGCTTTTATAAGTCCGACTAAGCCATCGTTATCAACATAAATTTTCATCTTTTGGCCATCTATACCAATGAAAAAAACAGGTCTTCTTAAAAAACCCGAACTGTGCCGCAAATGTTAAAGAAATTTTACTGAAAAACATGTTTTTCCTCCAGAGATAGGGCATATTATGTACCACTGATTTATTTTTAGTTATTGCTTATCATAGTGGCCCCATTAGTCTAAAAGTGTTCTTTTTCTAAGTTTCATTTAAAGTGTTATTATTTATTGACTTGTAAAAATTAGGATCCTGCAAAAAATATCTATCTAAATAAAATTTTATTAATAAAAGTATTATGGCAATATGTGATTATTCCACGAATGAGTGAAAACGTTATCTTCCATTCTTTTCTTCATCCTAACATTTAAGCTTCCCTTGCAAACCACTCAAAATTGCTTTATAAAAACTATGCTGCTTCCGCGGTACTTCAAAAATCGACTACGTTTTTCGCGCCATTTAGTCAGCTAAAAACGGTTGTGAAAACTGTGTTCCCAAATTTCCTTGCATAAATGAGATATTGATTTTTAAAGAAAGTTGAACAGGTCTATATTTACAATGTCGTAACAATAAATCTATTTGTCAATAAAATGGAGATATGTATTACATCTGAAAATGTATTGAAAACCCCACAAGAGCCAAAGGTAGCGACTCCTCTTTTACTGAAGCACAAAAACAATCATTTATAGGTGTGTTAGAAGCGAGTCTAATTAATTTCGGAAAAATAGCCCCCTAATTACGGAACATTTTTCATCTGCGGTAATAATAAAAAAAGTTGTATGTATAAAGTAAAATGTACAAATCGAAAAAAGCTTTATTTAACTGATGCTTTTTTTGATTGTACCTATTGTTACACGCTTCGTAGCAACATTGTTGTTTTATTATCTTACATTTGTTACGTAATCTTCACATAATGTAACAGGCATGGAATCATGAATTACGTTATCCGCAAATCCAATATCGGCCCGTAATTGCTTTCATTCTCCATAAATTTATTAACAGCAAAAATAGGTTTTCTAATTTCGAGATTCATTAATTTTATACACAAACAGATCCTATTCCACAAAATAATTCTCCAATTTCACGGCAATTATTTTGATAGTTCGTATACACACCTGTTCTAAAATAGAAGCACAGGACACCACGTTAACTGACATAAATAGCTCCTCTTATTTATTGATCATGTACTTTTATGTCTTTCTTTCTCGGCCATTATGTTGATTAATATCCTTAAACTACTTAATTAACGTTTTTTGGACATCTAAATTCTCAGAGAAGTAACATTTCAGAATTGGAAAATAGGTTTTCGGTACAAATTAAACGTTCGAATAAAACTGATGTTTTAATGTTCGCAAAGGTATAAACGAAACAGTTATTGCATTAATCGAGTTTCAGAGATGGCGTTCGGGCGAATGGACTTCAGCAATTTATTTTCCTTTCGTTTCCATCACATATTTTTATGAGCATAACACAAGTAGGTAATTAATTACTGTATACCTGCTTACCACTTACATTTAACTTTGTGGATATTTTTACTACCTTTTTTTGATCCTTCGATTCAACGTACGGTAAGCACTATAAATTACATAACATTTAAAGCTATGGTTTTTCTAAATAAGTTCTCCAACGATTAAAATTGTGTTCGATGTGACATTTATTGTAAAGGTTTTTGTACAACAATAATTTTTATGAGAAACTGGTTTTAAACAATTTCGATAAATTTATGTTGTATCAGTTCGAACCAAATCGGATCAGTATTTACTCGCACCAGTTCACTTCGTAAATATTTAAAACCGTATTTATTTAACGTAGAAGTTAAATTCTAATTTATATATAATCTCAGATTGATATCTGTAGAGGATATTGAAAAGAAATTAACCACCTACATTTCAAATTCGTTCGTTCATGTTAAGATATTCAATTATTCAACTGAAATTAAATTACCTTACTTACATTTTTCTTATAGGCACGACAGAAATATTAATTACTTAATTATTGGCCTAGTTGATTGGAGTATTTTACGGCTGATCAAACTGATTATCTCGCTTCGATTAAAAATTACATTAATTTGAGAGGTTATTAAATTAATTCGCAACTGTCAAACCGATAGCGCGCTAAACACTTTAATTAAGCGCCCTGTTAATTCGATTTTTGATTAAAGTGCGACAATTTCAATTTCGCGGTATGAATTAAAAGTCGTTATTGATTTGCGTCAACAATAAAAATTCAAGTGAGGGATAAATTAATAGCGCTTTTAAAAATTACAAATGCGTTCTTTATGGATTTTTAGGATGAAATGTGAAGTTTGGCGGGAATTTTCTTTAACGCTGATGTGCTGCTGAGAATCAATTCGTTATCTGATTAATATAAATATGGAATTTATTACATGATCAATTAATTTGCACATATTTATTAACGTTTGATAATTTATTAACTAGTTAGTTTTTTTTTTAATTTTATTTCTTAAGTTTCATTAGTATGTAGGATAGGTACTATAAGTATACATTGTAAGTGTTTTGAGTAATTAGTTCGTATATAATACTTTTATTTGTTTTTCATTTCAATATCCACAACAGCAGAACCTTCCCTGCATTCGTTTCCTGGAATTCACTACATTAAGCTGACCAGTACACCTAGTTCCCTTTAAATATCTAAAGGGCCACTTTTTTCTAACTATGTTGATAAATATTGTAACATTCGACATAATTTATCCTGTGTGAACAAGATGGTCAAAGGAAAGGATCGACAAATTTGAACAAAATGAAAAACCTTCAGTATAGGCCATAACAGTTTAAGTACGGTGGTATGTAAGTTATAATCCTCCATTTTGGAATATTGTGTCACGTCATGAGCCACATTCCAAGCAGCATTTACTTAAAAAAGTAAGTTACGTATTAAAGTATGCATCCGCAAATTATTCCATATACCAAAAGATCCAAGCTTGTTAAAAAATAACTTTGAATTTATATAAACACACTTATAGAAATATTTTATTCTATGAAATTTAAATACGATGGAATAAAAGTGACCAAATTATTGATTGGAATGATCAGAAAAATTTTGAATGGCGTTTTACGTATGTATCTTCAAGATATTCCTAAAACAGACAAATCTCACACAAAAACAATCTCTATAATAAAATTGCCAACAGATGAGAAACGAGGGGCGACGCATGACAGAAGCTAGACAAATGGAAACAATGGAAGCGACATTTTGTTATTTATTGTACGATCTTAAGCTCGGGGAATAAAACCGGAATGAAAACTATAATCGTTCTGATATTTTTAACGTACGTAGAACGAAAACTGTCTATAGTAATCTATATTTTTTATTAAATTTGCTACTGCAGATCCGAGATGAATTGTAGATGATATTCTGGTTTTAGGCTTCTTGACATTTGAAATTCGTTCACAAATTACCGCGATTTATGAATGATTATATTGTTACGTTAGTCGGTGAATAAAACCGGCGTGGGTTAAACTCAACAATTTATTTCTTAGTACCTCGAATTTACACGATTAATTACACAGCGATTATGTACAAAACCATTTCGACGCAACTTGGCTGGCTTCTCTCAGTATTCGCTGAACTCGGACTCGACTCGAATAATCCTTGTTCCCGACGGTGGTTTCTATTTAAACGTAGGTATACCTTCCTCACGATGGATTCAGAACGCCGCTTCGAGGTTTTTTTTGGGTTGCCCATTGCGACTTCCGCTTCCAGGCTTTGAAGAGTCATCATCTCCGTATATACTAGAAAGTTCTCGACGGCCCATAGGCGTCGTACCGGGGCGGCGTTTGGGTTTATTTCGTAACAATATGCATCTTTTGCGAAACACTAAAAAGCAAAATACATGTTTATTTTACGACACGTCGTATATCTTTTCAAATGTATGTACTTCAGTTCCCCACAATGTTGTAGATTATAGAGAATCTTGTTCAAGCCCTACGTTTTACTGCAGTAAATGTCATTCTTAAGAGCGAATATTGAAATTGACGAATTTAAACATGTGCTAAATTTCCGGAAGCAAATCTGCATTCAACCTGATGACTCTATTAAGCTCCCTTCTTCCATGGTCATAAAGTATGATAACACGAATTACAGAATCTTTCTGAACCCACTGACCTAATGGGTCCTACTCGTCTATTCCTCTGGATTTGGCTATTGGTCATTCTCATGCCCTGGACGACAAGTTGGACACTTCTAATCTGGTTACCAGCTCACCTTGGACTACCGCTAAGCGCCCTGCCCCTGACATGTTCTGATATCTCTCGCTGATTGAACTCGAGCCCTGGATATGGGTGACGCAGTGGACGTTACAATTTCGACTTTTCCAAGGCCTTTGACCGTGTGCCTAAGAGTCGTCTTCTGTTTAAATTAGATCACTATGGAGTAAGGGGGAGCCTTCTTCGCTGGATAGACTTCTTTCTCACTAATCGTTAATTTAGGGTTAGAGTTGGTAATTCTCTTGGTGCCCCGGTTAAGGTACTGAGCAGAGTCCTCCCAAGGTTCTGTACTCGGGCCCTTCTTGTTTTGTAGCTTATACATCAGATATCACCAACGGTCTGAAATCTAAATGTGCCATGTATACCGACGATATAAAACTTTACAAGTCCAGCGCGAACCATATGATTTTAGGCAACGATAGCGTCTCAATCCACACCTGGTCTCGTAACTGGTTAATTCCGCTAAGTATGTCTAAGTGTATGGTACTCCACTTCGGGGGATTTTAAAACCCTCGGAATTGTTACTACCTTAATGGTATTGCGACGAAATTCCGGTGTTGGCGGACAGTGACGGTCCGGAATCTCGCCGATAACGTGTGGTGGCGGCAGACCTGGGTGCCAAGCCTTGGGCCGACTAGTGTCGCTGATTTAAAAACACGTCTGGGCGCCACGCTGCCGGGGGTGGCGCCTTCGGTCAGGAGCGGCGGTCGCTCGGGCGCCAGCTCCCTCTCCGGGGCAGGGAGCGCCGGGGTTGCTCTCAAGCCAGAGACACGGATTTCAAGTGGTGAGCGCCCACGAAAACACGAGGATAAAATAAAACGGCAAGAAATATTTTAAACAATAAATCGGGTTTATTCCCTGCCACCAGCTACGCGGCTAAGATAATAAAATCTTACGGCTAAACTTAACTTAGCTAAATTATTAACGGTTTTACAAAAAAAAAGAGTAAGAACAAGACGTCCGCCACGGTCGTTCCTCCTTGGCGGGGACTTCCTTCAGGACTTGGGGCGGTGACTTTGAACCTGGAAATGTACACGACGCGAGCACGACTGTTGCGACTTGTAACGGTGACGACAGAAAAAAAACCGGTGACGGTGATACGGTTTCTCGCTCAAGGGCAGCGATTCAAAAACCGGTACGAAAACGGGCAGACGACCCAAAAGGTACTTACGGAGGTGGGAAGGCCAAACTGCACTCTTCTCAAAACTTCTCAAAAACTCTTCTCAACACAGCCATAACACTTCTTCACCCTTTGAGGCTTCACGGTTTCCGGCCTGCAAAAATTCGCTTCGTTACAGTGTCGAGCTTACCAAGTGTTACTATCACATCAGACCTTTCCTGGTTGCCTGGAAGGCTAACAAAATAGTGTATTTAATCACTAAAGCTTTTGGAAAAGCTAACATCAAGATTATTGCTGCGTTGTATGAAACATATGTAAGGCCTATCCTAGAGTTCGCGAATAGTGTTTGGACCCCACACCTAGTACGACATAAGGATCTATTAAAAGCCACTCAACGGCGGGTTACTAGGCTGCCTTTTGGCCAGATACGTCCTTCAAGATAGGTTCAAACTGATGTGTTTCCCAGTGCTTTCCCGCAGACGCAAGCGAGGAGATGCCATTACGGCATTTCGTGCGCTTACTGATGGTGACTCCCCTATCAGATATCTCTTCCCTTTAAATACGGATGGCCGTACTAGAGCCCTCGCTTTCAAGCTCTTAAAGGAGAAGTTCAGCACACACGTCAGAAAAAGCTTCATCACTGAGTGTTCGAATTTTGGAATTCTTTACCGATGTTGTTAGTTGCAGAAATCTTACCGAATTCAAAATTAGACTGAATTTACGAGACTAATCCTAACATAACTATGTTTTTGCGTGGGGATAACAGGCACTGCCCTCTGCCCGAACGCATTTCTAATAATAATAAAAAAAAGCATGATGTGCGTTAAGTTTCACGTACATTTTTTTAACAAAGACAGAGCAGGTATAAGTGCAGTGTAATACAAATAATAACAGTATTGTACTGTAAGGTTTTCTGGAAAATTGGGTGAGCCGTTCTTGAGTTGATCAATAAATTGATTCATTCTTTATTTTTTTTGTGTTATATAAGCGATTCTACAAAAACATTAATGCACTGATAAATAAGTGCAGACTTAATATTTTTAACACTTTAGGTAGGATTTATCCCGCAAAATTTTGAGATGATGTCATCAAGTTTGGGGGTGAGGGTAAACAGACAAATTTTGATAATTCATTTACCGTGCTTACTAGAACCTTAAAAACTTGCAAGATTTCAGAGCATTCACTTTTGCAATTAAATTGAAAAAATATGTTTTAGAAGTACGTTATTTTATAAAATTTAAATACCCATTAGTTAGTCAAGAGGATCAGACAAATTTTGGTTAACGTTCTACCATCTACACATTCCTAAAATATTTACATATCAAATTTAAATCTAGTGAGACAAGTAGTCTCGTTACTTATCTGTTTAATAAATTCAGTAGCAGACTATAAACAGACGACAGACAGACGAAATTGGGAGAATTATTTTTCATACCTAGGAGTCATACAAAGTCGAGAGAACATGAAAGTAGCCACTAGCCCGATGAACCTGATTACTATAATGTAATCTAACAGTAGATATCACTGTCTGTTGATGTAAATTAATAGCAGAATCTCGTTTTTACATTTTTCTGACTGAACTCCAATTGTACTGTAACAAACAATTCCAAGTGACAGACGCACAAAAACGGGATTTTTGCTGTCTGCATTTTTTACATTTGATGTTACCGAAGTAGAAATGTAGCTGCATAAAGAAATGAAATGCGTTGTTAAATTATAAATGACGCTGTACGGTTTGCTACGTTCATTTTACTCCACCCTTGCTTCCAAGGAATATTAAAATATAAATGTTCTCCAGTCGTATGTCGCTGCATTTTTTTTATTTTTCACGATGAATAAAAAGTGCTCTTTGTTTTTGCCGTCACAATAGTTTCGTAACGTATTTTGCATGCATTTAGAAATGAAAAAAAAAATCATTATTTGTGTACCTATTGAGCATGTTCAGCATGAAAATATGTGCGCATATTTATTCCTAGATAATAATTAAAGCCATCCAGCGTGTATTTCACAAAGTGAACATGCAACCATTCATTCGTTAATATCTACACGCACTAAACAAACCGCCATTACGTCAGTTTTAAATCGATATTTTTATTAGATAAGCTCAAAAGTTATTTGGGGGTAAAATTTTCGCTATAGATCACGTTTAAATGGCACATAATACGCCATGATTCCCCGATGCAGAAAATGTTTTATCGCCAATTGTTGTACGATGATATATCGCAATATAAATAAAACTCAAGTCAAACAAAAAATTGTGAATTAATGTTTCAACTTTATATTCTCCAAACAGTGTGAATAGGGCGAAATATAACAGATAAAACCTTCGCGAACTGAGTGGAATTCACAGACTGTTAAGTACGGACAGAACACGCCTAATTGGGTTCGTTTCGACTAAAGCCTCTTGGCATATCACGTCTGTTTCTTTAATTGCATTTTTGCTTGGTTGGATTATTTTTAATAAGGAGAAAAACTGGGTATCTCTATGCTGACGAGTGATTAGTATGACTCTCAGGTCCTACGTTTCGAATTAATACAAATTACGGTCATATTGGCTCTTTGGAATAAATTTTGCGCTAGAATTCTTGGCACGAACCTGGTCTTGCTTCTAGGGTGTATGTATCGAACGAAACACTAACAGGTCACATGACCACCGGCATTATTTTTATTTTTCTTGCGAACGAGGGTTGACTACAGAGCTCGCAGCAATACATTTGCCGAACAATTTTTCAGGCATATTAAATCCACGAATGTGCAGTGGGAAGCACTAAAGAAATAGATTTCTCTAATTTAACAGTAGGTATATGTGTACATTTTGAGATAAATTGTTGCAATTTATCTAACAATTGCACCTCAATGAATGTGTCACCATTTTACCAAAATATAATTTTTCATGACAAGTAGCCCTGTAGGTGTAAATTATTTTGTATGTCGAGTATAACAGTAGTAAACCCAGTTCCTATTTCTAACAGCTGTGTAATAAAATGTGTTAAATAGTTTGTCGACTACTTGGAAGAAATACAAGATCTTAAATTACATTCATATAATATTCTGTGTCAACGAATGTCGGTTTTGCACTTTGAGGTCATCTTATACAATCTAGATAATGTTTTTTCCCGGTACCTTTCTACACGCAACATGGAAAACAACCGTTCATTATATTTTTACGCATGTTTTCGATACTATCGGTTCCAAAATATGTTATTATAGCCCATACATGACAGTGCTTTGTGATTCTGTTACCACTCTGCGTTTCAGTGTAATCTAACTTATCGTTTTCTGTCTGGCATTTGTGCTCCAGCCCCTGATCCTTTACCATGCCCGTGAAGAAATAAAATTTTCATTAGGGTGTGCAACCCCGTCAATTTTCAACTTTATTGAAAACTAACAACTTGTTACAAAAGGAGATATTTATTTGATTCGGAGCTATAGCTGACAATGGTGTTAATTATTATCTATACATTTAAATAGTAAAACTTTGGATATTAGGTGTTTTATCTTCGTTATCAGTGGCAGCTGGTGAGTATAAGTTAAGAGAGTGTGGACCATTAAAACTTATCACATTCATATTTATTCATAGTTGCGCCGATATTGTATATTGTTAGTTTTTCTCTAATTTTCTACTGGACATTGATGTCAATACAAATTTTTAGCTAACTTATTGTTTAAAAAAGTATATAAAATATTTACATTTATTATTATATTATGTGATATTTAATTTTTATCCATTCTTTAAATATACCATTCTTTCCTTCGTCTATTCGAATTCTCCGGCGAACGATATTTTTAAGGGAAAACTGATCAAGAATTATTAAATCCGATATATTTACGTAAATGGAAAAACATCATCTTGCTGAGAAAATATTTTATCAACGCTTTCACAGATTTAAATTTTTCAAACTGATCAATAAAGCTTTATGGCTATAATATAAACCACCTTTCCCGTCACTTCCGTTAAATGATTTTGATATGCAAGTATTCTGCTTTTCAATAAAAATCATTGTGTGCAACAAGTCAATTCAACACACTTAGAATTAGCGCTCTCAATGATTAGGAACACCATATTAAAGCTTGATACATATGAATCAATCCCAAAAAGTAGCTAGGTATGAAAAATATAATCTGACAAATTGTTGTTTGTAATTTCGGCGTTCTTTAACTGTACAAGCGCTTAACTGTGGGATTTACTGGACGCAGAAGTCAATCGAGAAATTGGCATTGGACGACAAGCAGGATTATATGAACATAACCCGAAACACGCAAGCATTTGTACACACATACTATGACCACCCATTATTTTCTGTCATAAATAAGATGTATATAATGTAGGCTTCAAGGTCATTATAATTATAATCTATTCTTCTATTCCAAAAATTTGATGACGTCATCTCAGAATTTGCTTTCTGGAAATTCATGGAAATAATATATTCCTTTATTGTTGTTTAATAAGGTTATTCCAAAAATGTGAAACAAATTTTACTCCTTATTGTTTTAGAATTTACAAAATGATTTTTTTTTTAATCTTAGAAAGATACTACCATTAATTTAACGATTACAAAACAATGATTAAAATTTATAAGTGGGCATTTTGATTGTCATTTTAATTCCGAAATGGCACGTTTTTAGACACAAGTGCGTAAAAGTGACATACGAGTCCGTAAAAGTATCTTAGTTCTCACTTTTACGCACTGTTATTGTAAGTAAACAATAATTTACGAAAACGTTTTGTTTAGCATAAACTATTTTTTGCAAACAACGGTAATGCATCTGAAGAATTCATGGGTTCGTTTTCAGATTTTTGCTGTTTTGGAAACAACTTTTGTCACCTAGAATTTTCATTGAAATAACATTTTTGTTTTCCAAAGAATTATCAACGTATACTTCGGCAACTGAAGAAGAACGCCAACCCCCATGTTGGCGTTCTTCTTCAGTTCTTTTTAACATTGACATATTGGCCCCAGTATCTGCCAACACAGAAGCTGAACATCGACGAAAACTGTGACCGGTAAATTCACTGGGATTAGAAAGGCGCAGAAAAGTTGCAATTTTTTTAGGTATTGCTCCCATGATGTTTATACCAACTCGTTGTATATTACATTTACTATTTCTGTAATTAAGAAAAAAGCGTTGAACATATTTGCCAAAAATTTCTAAAAAATTTATTCCATTAATATTTCCCTCAGTGATTGTAAACAGTCTTGAAATTTTGGTTTTTGTGTTGGGAATGTTAATTTTTATAAAAGTCGATACATCTTCAACTTCTTTTGTGCTGAAAAATGTAAGTTCCTTTCTTCTGCAAACGCCGGAGATGCCAACAATTAATGCAACCTTAAATGTTAATAAAATAAATAATTTGTTAAAACTGCAAATAATCGTTTTACTTTCATCAATAAATAACTTGTGTCAACCGCTTTCTTGATTCTTGATTTTTTAGGTCGTAACCCTTAGCTTTTTTTTTCAAGAATGCGATAACGTTTGTGTATTTACTAATATCGATTGTTTTATTCACGTAAATTGTAGCTCGAAGCATTGGGTAGTTACTCCATAAAGCTGACGCTTTAAGGATATTTCGGAAAAATATGCCAGAATCACTTTTTCTGATCACACCATTTGTTAAACTTATTGTAGGTTGCTTCCTATACGCGTTTTGACTATTCAGGAGTTAATGTAGTTAGGGCAGCTTCAGCTGCTTGTTCGACATCGGATAGGATTTCGGAATCACTCATGCTGATGTTTTTATAATTATAGACACAATTTTATTATGTTTCCTTATTTCTTTGATCGAATAATACTGTTAACAAATAAACCCATATGCCGCCACGTTACGACGCCTATGGGTTTTTATAGTATGTGTGTCGATGATGGGTGACTTATCGACGGCCGAGCGGCGCTCGGTAGAGTAAGGCTTGGAAGCGGAAGTCGCTATGGATTCCAGAAAGACCCCGATCGCACATCTAGAAGGAAGTACCTATGGGTTTAAATAGAGGCCATTTTCGGGGACGAGTGTCGAGAAAACCGAGTCTCAGTTGCGCCAGAATTATTTTGTACATAATCGCTTTGTAATTAGTCGTGTAAATCCGAGTTGCTATGCATTGTTGAGTTTAACCCACGCCGATTTTATTCACCGTTCAACGTAACAATACATTAACCTGCATCAACACTAAAATAGGCACATTTTTTTGTTGCTAAACAATTTCTTACTAAACAACCAACATGCTTCATTTGTTACTAGTGGCTTACTTGAAGTTGTATCAATAAAAATCTAAATATTGTGAAGTCAAGTGTCAATTTTGGATTAATTGTCAGAAGTGTCACTTGAAATGTTTATTTTTAAATTTTGCTGAGATTGTAGAAAAAATATTGTTTGCTACACGTCCAAAATAGGTCTTACGCACATGATGTGTTGTCCAAACTCGCCTACGGGTTCGTTGAATAAATTTCACGTCTAGTGCGTAAAACACTACCATTTCGCAACTTGTAGCAAAAATAGCTACTCCTATTGATTAGACCGACCTGATTTTTTCAATTTTAATCCTTCTTTTTTAAAGTTTAATTCCTCACATGTCACTTTCAGATTGAAGGGATTAAAAATTTTTTTAATCCCTCAAATATCACATGAGGAATTAATAAATTTGTGCAGAGCAATTATAAAACTAAACTAATATGGATGAAGTGTTGCTGTGATTAATAGATATGTTGTATTCTTCTTCGTATAAATTGCCCAAATAAGAACGATTGGTGCTACCAGTTGATGTCCATGACATGATGCTACTCTTAGTCACGTTATCATTTTCATTTGATGAACACATGAAAAAGTCTTTTCGGAAATCTTTTTTTTTTCTTTACCAAACATTGTTCGACGTATTCTTGAGCGTGAGAAGAGACCCACCAGAGACAACTAAAAAGGTCGCAGAGCACCGTCGAAAATAGTGCCCTGTATATAACGTAGAATCTGGTAATTTCAAAAATTCAGCAATTAGCTGAGGAAATTTTTTCGAATGGGTAGTTTGGTGCACTTATTCTCTCTGTAATTTATAATTAATCATTTGTGCGGCACCTTTTCTGGCTTCAGTTTGGCCTATTTCCTGGACAGGCCCAAATAGTTAATCGACTTCTTTTGCTCATCAACAATGGTAAATACTCTCAATTTTTTTGTCTTTGTCTCTGAGACACTATTACAAGGACGGATCCTCTGTCCTCTATATGATCTATTTCCATTCTCAACACTCAACAGTTCGTTTGTTCTGCAACCTCCACCAATACCCATTATAATAGCAACCTTTAAACAAAACAGTGCGTTTTAGACTGCCAAATAAGATAGAATTATATGGTCAAACCTTTATTAGCAGCTATTTATTGTTAGGCGTTTCTCATAAAAATTTGTTGACTTCCTCACCAGTAAATATTTTCTATTTTTTTGGTTTATGATTGCATGATGGTTCTTTCAAGAAAGTTAGAACTAATCTAGATCTACAAAAAAAAATATTACAACAATCTGTAAAATATTAATTAAGATCTTCAAACCTACCGATATCGTTTTTTTTTCTTCAATTTTAGGAGTCGCCTTTAACATCGAAAAATATGACCATAACTTCGACGGCTTTACTTTTTTTGATTTCTCCGACATGTATGCCAAGATAATTTTTTCATTCAAACCTCGAACATTTTTCTTCTTTTCAAGTTGGAAAATTGCTAATATTCATTTTTATAAACAAAACGCGAGTTTTCGGGGAGCAAATTCTTTGAAGCGGCATCGGTTTCTTGAAATACTTCATCCAGAATAAAGACATCTTCATCACTTTCTGTCCTTTTCGCACCTAATATAATTAATTAAAGTTCCATAGAAAAGTCATAATTTTTTCTGTTGACAATTACATATAAACATGCGTTATCAATGAACATAATTATAAAACTAAGAAATCAATTTTAGTTAATGTTAACGCTGTGTCTTAAGAAATTTATTCTTCGATCTCTGCCATAAACTGTAAAATCTGGTGTTCTAATTTGTTTTTATTTTAAAGTAGGCTGGATACAGGTAGAATGAGAGGAGGCAAGATATTTTAAAAAAAGTGCCTGGTACCGCGCTTTCGATTAGGGTCATAAATAGTTCTTGCGTGGAGCTCTTCTGCCGGCGTTTATTTAACATTGATTCAGTGAGGCTTGCTCATTCTTATCATTCTACCTCCATGGTTGGATCATTAAATTAGCAGGTAATAAAGCACACGTTTTTTGAAAGAAGTAAACTAATGAATTTTGGTTAGAATTTTAAGAGGTTTGAAACTAACTTCGGAGAATATCTCTTTAATAAATTTTCAAACAAACTGCAGACGATATGTAGAGACATATACAGGGTGAGTCACTAAGCGCGCCTTCTTCGATATTACTTATTAAAAATAAAAGAAAAAGTCAAAGAACGGTTATACGGTTCTTTGAACACTATAGTCTAAAATTATTTTTAGAGAGCGGATTTATAAGCACAAAAAAATTAAGAATAAGCGCTTAAATAAGCACAACATTTTCAATAAAAAAGTTTTATTTTAAGCAAAAAAGCATTAAATAAGCATAACACTTTCATTAAAAAAGTTTTATTTTAAGCAAAAAAGCATTAAAAACATAATCATATTACAAATCAAAGAACACTTCTTAGAACTTTGGATAAAATATTATTACTAAAATCCTAGACTTTATATTTTACACACGTATTTCAGTTTTCTTTAAAACAATTTATGATTGTAATATGTTCCAAGTTGTCCACTGTAAAATTTTTTCGCCGATCATTTAAAATGTGTTTAAAATTGGAGAATGGGCGTTCAACATCCACACTCGTTGTTGGCTCAAATTTGAATTTTGCAACTAATGTTGAATCTAACTCCGAATTTTCCACCTTCTGGCCTTGTAAAACACGAGCAACATCGGAAAGAACACCGAAACCTGCATTTTTATTTAACACTTCGTCAAATTTTTGAGATACTCTAGTTCCAATATCATCCCTTACTGCGTTTGCTAGATGTTTAAATTCTTTCACTAAGTTTATGGCATCTACCAACAACATGTTGGGTTTTTCTAACTTTTCTATTACCTCACATACGAATTGATAATTGCTTCTTAGAAAAGCTAGATCTTGTCGCAAATATTTGTTTTCCAAAATATTTATGCAATCTTTAATCGATTGAGAAGTGTCTTCGCTACACTCCGTAACTACTTCCTCAAATTCTTTGATATATTTGTTATAATAAAATGTGGCCTGCAACCATGTTTCCCACCTCGTTGTAAACGGCTCTGGGGGCAATGGTATGTTTGGAAATTTTTCCTTAAAATGTTGCACTCTTAGTGGGGCTTTAACAAAAATCTTTTTACCATTTGCCACTAATTTATTAACAGTGGGAAACTGCAAACGTATTCCTTCAGCCACTCTGTTTAAACCGTGGGCAATGCAAGTAGAGTGAATTAAATTGGGGTACAATATTTTTAGATTATTCCCTGCTTTCAACATATAACGAGCTGCATCCTAGATCATCAATAAAATTTTATTCGCCGGTACGGCATTTGGCAAAAATAGTGACGTAAGACTCTCATTTACAAATCTGGTAATCGTATTGCCATTTGTTTTATCTAACATTTTCAAACTTACTACATACCCTCGACTAGGGAAATTTTCATTTGCGATTCCAACAATCAAACTTGCCATGTATCTTCCACAACTATCGGTTGTTTCAACGACAGCGAACCATAAACAATTATCTCCAATGCGATGTTTAATTTCGTTGTAAACTTGCTGAAACACTGGGCCTACATAATTTTTTCGGAGAGTACTTTCAGCCGGAATATGTCGATTGCAGTGTTTTTCAAGGAATTCTTGAAGAGGGCCTTTCTCCAATTTTTTTAAAGGTATATTGGACTGGATCATCATTTTACATAAATCGAAATTAAACTGAAACTGCTCATCTTTTGTGGAAGTAGATGCAACAGATTCATGTATGGTCTGCTGTTTAATTTTAGAAACTTCAAACATTTTCTTCCTTTCTACATGAAGAGTCGTTCTGACATGTTGCGTCACGTTATATTTTTTATCACTTTGAATCTAAAACAACGTACATATACAGGATTAACAAAGGAAAATAGATAAAAAAAAATTAGTGGGCTTACGGTTTTCACACAAGCTCTGCAGAATATTTTGTTGTTTTCTAATTTTTATTCTGGAAAATCCCTTATCCACTCATCCGGCGTCGATTTTACTTTCGACATTCTTTTAAAATATTAGTAATATTACCAAAAAGAACTCAACATGTAACAAGGGAGAACCACGTATAACACTGTACTACGACAGATGCGATAGACTGATGGTTGTGAAATAAACGGTTCATTTACTTAAAAGTTTCCATTAGAAAAATTTTAAGGTAGGTAGTTCGGTACAATAATCCTTTTTTCTAGAAAATCTTCAACGGTCTTGCGGCAAAATGCCGAAAAAGAACATCTGGTTAAAAGCTTTAATTCATTATCAACGGAAGTAAGGATTTAAAGTCATAAAATCTATGGAGTATTTTTCCAATCCTATAATAAAATTGTATTACCCAAACGACCGCAACCTATTCACAAAAAGGGTTTTGAGTAATTGTACTTCTCTGGTCAAGTCCAGGTAAAATGCATACGGTACCATATGCCTAACTAACAAGTATTTGTCATCCCGACAAGGCCGGTATTTGAATAAAATATGCATTAAAACTCATATTCGTCGAAAAAAGCATTAAATAAGCATATAAGTTTTAATATGCATAAAATTGAAAAAAAAGCAAATAAGCATAAAAAAAAATGTGTCAAATGACTCCAAATTGTATCATAGTTACAGATATAAAAAAGTTTTGAAGTGCTTACATTTTTCACAAAAAGCATTAAACCTAGAAATCCGCTCTCTAATTATTGTTAACAGAGTGGTCTGTTTTTAAGGTGTAACACGTAACATATTTTTTTTTAACGAAACAGCCTATGTGTTTTTACGTGTTTTGATTAACCTCTTCTTCAAAAATAACCCATAGAATATGTAAAAAATATAGGGTATTTCATTCAAAAAACTAAGTTGTGTGTTTCGTCTTAAAAACAGAACACTCTGTATAGTTAAAATTAATTTTGTTGTATCTCCTCACAGAACCATACCGTGACTGTTTCTTGTGTTTATAATAATTTTAACATTATTAACGACCGGAACAAGTGAAATTATTATACCTTTTTTTGCAAAAAATAATATTCATAGATTTTTTCATCAGCATCCATATTTTAAAATAAGAAACCAGTATCGTTTTCTTAATACTTATTATGAAAACCAAAATTAAAAAACGTCTGTTTTTGTTTATTGAAATTGTTAAGAAAATCTAGCGGAAATCTACTGCCGTAAAAATAAACAGGATTAACAAAAATCAAAACAATTTTTAATTTCTTTGTGTTCAAAGTCTATCTACTAAAAATTAGGATTGGTGCAATGAAAAGCAAATGAAAGGAAAGAACGTTTTACGTGTACAAAACTGTACATAGAATTGCATTTTAAAGGTTGTTGGATTCCAATGTTCTTTTTAAATGAAAATCCAGATTGAAATCGAATTTTGAGCTTTATATTCGGGACCACGCGCATTACTCACTGATCTCTCTCTCCCTCTCTTTCTCTCTCGTATAAATTGTGATATCTCGAAAACTTCAATGCTTCCAAAATGGTCCCCAGATATTTTGTTATGAAAAATTCAAACTTTCGTTTACTACTTACTACTTAAAAGCAACCAGGTTGAAATCCTGCCTCTTCCATTATTGTCTCCACCATTGTAAAAGTAACAAATCTCCACTGCTCTCACGCAAATAGCATTACAAGTTACAATCCCGCAGAGAAAAAAACTTGCCGTTTCCAGCAGCACGAAAAAAGTCTTCGCCGATCGGATTCGTGATTTGTGTATTCCGCTCTCTGATCATCCCAATCAATAAGTACCCTACTGTGCACCCAGCTCCAACAAAGCCAGCCATAAAAAATATGAAGTTGTAAAAAATCGTCAATTTTTTCGTCTCTTCTGCGCTGAATGAACAATCTGTACACAATCAATGGCAGGAGCTGCGATCACTCCCGGCTATTTGCGTCGAAAAGCTATTTGTTGACCGTAGTTCGATGACAAAAGAGATTTCCTCTTATGTTCTATGTATGTTTTCTTAGCATCCCTCTGGAAAATCGCGGTGAAAAGCGCGGCGTCTGCACTTGACATAAATTTGGGCATGATATGTCACCGACCTCGACTTTCCCTTATTTTTCCGACGAGAAGTGGAGAAATCTGCATATGTTTGTGAAAGGCCCGGAGAATAATATTCAAATGCACTTCCAAAATTTTAAGATAATTATTTTCCAAGTATTCAAACAAGCAGCGTCGCGGCCACATTTGCATAATTAAAATGCAAATTGTTAGAATTTCGACAGCTCCTCAACGGAAAACGTGAAGTGATTTTTTTTCATTTAACTTTAGAGGGAATTGAAATGGAGGAGTACGGAGCACAAGCACACATGGGTGTATCTTACATTTTTTCCCATTCTGCTTCCAACCAGAGAGCTGAATAATAAATTGAAAAACTTTTCACCAGCAAACGTCCCGACTTGCGGAGGCACTGAATACCATTCCCATTCGCTTCATCTTCGGGACTCGTGAAAATTTCCTAATTTATATCGTCGTAAAGAAAATGAGAACGCAAAATGAAACAAAGTTTTATCTCGGGAAAGAAAAAATGTGACCGCGCTCACCAGCTCGCAATATCTTTATGATTTCCTCCTAATGTTTCCGGAATCAGAGAACTACGTATTTTTGATGACTAAACGAAAGACTAATCAGAAACGTATCATTTATGTGTGCTCTTATGTATGTCTGCTAACCTATTGTGACAATTTCTTTTGATTGGTGACAATGAAACACTATATTGTTGAGCACTTTCATTATATTAAGATCTACTGATAGGGCAGAAATTTATATTTTCCACGGCTTGTAGTGCGCATTATGGACACTTATGTTAAAATGTCAAACTTTATGTACTTTTAGAATAATTCATTCAGTGTAAATGAAAAATTACATAGTTCTAGAACTTAGGGTGATAGTGATAAAACTCGTTTAACGTATATATTGGGGGTTCTAGTTGACTTCTTCCACTAAAATATTTAATTAGCACAAAGAAATACAATAGGCGAACAGCATAATTTGTGATCGCAGTTTCTGAAAACAAAATTTTGAGTCTGTACTTAATCGATACTTAAATACTGATGTGATGATTGTCATTTGTCTTCACCAACAAAAAGGTACCATCCAAGTGCAAATTCACAGTAAGATTGAATTTACTTCTGCTGTGTACAGGACGATTTATGACTTTGGAAACATGACACACTAGACAGTGAAAACTTTTAATAAAGCTTTTACTGGACTCATTCGTAGAACATATTTTTGTACTTCATTATTTCAAAATTTTAAATTGAAAATCGTACCTATTTTGAATTTATCTACTACAGCTTCGATTTCATTCGATGTAAACACCCCCTGTTTGCTATAAATATACACTCCAGTAAAACAATATTTGTTTATCTTCCCTTTTAAGTGGCTGAGGTTGAACAAAGAAATGGCCACACTGCTACCACTGCTCATATCCACTCTTGTCCATTTTTCTCAGATTTATTAGGTTTCAAATATGTTTGAACTTCTGGTATATTTTATTTATCGCTTGGTGTACTATACGATAATATGAAATGTCACGTAAACACCGATGCATATGGTACTTACTTACAAGTTGCGTCACATTTCCTTTATTAATGGAATTATTTCTACTCATCTATCGTTGAAATAATGCAATGGCTTTTGAAACCCGCAAAAATAAAAACAATGGTCGAAATTTATTTCGGCAGAACTTCCCTCGCGTCTGAAGTATAAGTCCTACTAAATTTTGCGATCTTTGTTTTGTGATAACCTCTATAAAGTAAAAACCAGCGTAATAAATAACACCCCCACCCTTCTGCTCCCTGGGGGCGTAAAGTCCACGCCTACGGGCAAATCTAAATTCTTAGGGACCTAATGCTATTAGTTATTTGGAACCCCTTCTATTATGAATAAGAATTAGAAAATTTAATTCACAACTTTTCAATACTTTAATATATGTAGAAAAAAAGAAGAAAGTAGAGAGCTGAAATGTAAAAGAACTTGCGACTTTCAACATTTTACCAACTGCTATTAGACGTAGACATCAGTACAGGGATAGCGAATAAAAAGATAATAATTAACGGTGCATCAGACAATCTACATTTGTAAAATTTGTACACTGAGAGGGATTTAAAAACAAATAACAAAGTCGTTCCTACACGATCCTAAATTATGACGAAAAACATAAAAGATTTTATATCGATGTTCAATGACGAACATTTCTGAAAACCGAGGAGGGTAGAATAAGAACGGAAATTTGTGTCCACCGGTCTCACTGGATCTAAACACCGTTTACGACTATGCACCAGTTAACCAGGCCGCTAGGTTTGAAAGTATCGCTAACCAATGGCGGAGCAATTTAATAATATAATCAGCACCTCATTTTTTACTTGGAAGCAATTACTGAGTTTGGAATATTTTAGTATATATTTTCAAAAATTTTGCTTCGACAACTGGTCGACAATGATCATGTTAGACGATACAAACAAAAAATCTGCATGGTAGTTAGTATTAAATTACTGAAGTACTGGAGAAGTTGTTAATCATCGACACAGGTTTTTGTCAAAAATATTGAAATCAACAACATTACGACGTATTTCATGAAAAATTTCATATGAAAAAAAGAATAACTGTTCACTATATTTTACACGTGTTTTACGAAAATGTGTTATTAAGATCCTACATTTTCTTGCTTCGTGATTTTATTATCAGTATGGGTTTCAGTATGTTGGAATTATTTAGTATTATATTATTCATGACATACATAAGAGAAATCGTCTAAGGAAAAAATATACAAAATACGGTCATCCTTGTGATTTAGATTCGTTTAGAAAGCTAAGAAGATCAATAAGACAAGAAGTGTCAAAGGGCTTTTTTAATGTGTTTGGTGCACATAATATTGTAGACTCGTTTGCCAAATATTTTCAGTCATCATTTAATGTCATAGATGATAATAGTCAGTTGAATGGTTCATCAGGAAGCTTTACAAACAACATTACAATGTCGGAGGTGAGTTTTGAACATGTTTTCAAAGTCATAAAAAGAGTAAAAGTAAATCATATTAAGGGACCAGATCCTTGCTTTCTTTGTTAGAGACTGTGCTGGTGTTTTAGCAGAACCTTTGTCTGTCATATTCAACTTATACATTCGTTCTGGAATTTTTCCGAATATTTGGAAAATATCTAAAATTATTCCAATCCATAAAGGTAAAGACCGTGCATGTATTGAAAACTATAAGCCTGTTTCCATCATCAATCATTTTTCCAAAATATTTGAGTTCTTAGTTTACGTACAACTTTATTTTCAGATTCATAATTATATTACACCTCACCAACACGGTTGTATGCATGGCAGATCCAGAACCATAAATCTTTCAGTTTATTGCAGATTCCATTGATGACGGTTGTCAAACTGATGTCATTTATTTGGATATCTCAAAAGTGTTTGACAGGTTAGATCATGTTCTCTTGATTCATAAACTCAGTGATTTCGGATTTTGTCTTAGGTTTATTAAACTTTTCACGTCATATTTCCATAAGAGGAAACAGTTTGAACATTGCTTTGGTTACAATTCTAATGAGTTCTATGTCGATTCTGGAGTGCCGCAGGGTTCAGTCTTGGGGCCGCTTTTGTATGTTTTTTTTTTTAATAATATTGCTTTCCAGTAAAATGTGGATTATTTAATGTATGCAGATGATATGAAGATTTTCAGTAAGGTTTCGAGTTACAACGATTGTTTATTTCTGCAAAAAAATCTTGATTTAATTGTTGACCGGTGCATACAAAACAGGCTGACCATAAATAGGGATAAATGTGTGGTTATGACTTATGGCTTAAGTATAGAATTGGTGTATTTTGAATATAAAATACGGAATAACCTACTTCATAGGCCTGAAACCATTTTAGATTTAGGTGTTTTCTTTGACAGTAAATTGTCTTTCGTTTATTATCAGTAATTCCAAAAACTTTTGCGAAAGTCGAACTTTAATTCATTTATTTAACGCATTTGTCAGGTGTAAACTGGTCTATGGTTGCACTATTTGGTCTCCCTTTTATGATACACACATTGCCAATTTGGAACGTACCTTACGCAGTTCCTTAAACACCTTTCTTTTAGAGAGGTTATTGTATATCCACCCATAGGATTCTCTCAGTCTGACCTTCTTCAGCGGTTTTCGTTCTTGAGTTTGGTTGATAGTCACAAAAAAGCAAACCTTGTATTTACATACTTTCAAAGTACTTAATAATATGGTTGATTGCCCGTCGATTCTGTCTAGACTTTGTTTTAATGTCACTTCATGTAGATTTTGACATTATAGTGTTCTCTATTTGCCAGTTCCTAGAACCAATATCCGCAAATTTTCACCGCTGTTCAACATGTGTAATTTTACCAACAACGCTCATCGATTGATTGATTTTTTCAGCTCATCTCTTAATTGTGTCAAATATATGGATTTTTGGATTTTAGCAAAATTTAATATTTATAGTTTTGTTTACTTATTTACATTTGTATTTATAAAACTGTATATATATATATATTTTTTTTTTTTGTAATATTCTGTAATTACGACCTGCCCTGTAGAATATTTTTTGTAATAATAATAATAATAATAATTACCAATAAACATAGATGTCCCTGAAGTTATCATTTTTTCGCTGGGCTGTACAACCCTGTCATTTTCCAATTTTACTGTAGACTAACAGCTTGATACAAAAAGAGACATTAATTTGAATCAGATCCATCACTGACAAAAATGTACATTTAAATAGTAAGACTCTTGAGAGATAAGCGTATCGTGGTTATCAGTGGCAGCTGGTGACTAAAGTTAAGAGAGTATACACAATTAAAACTCATCACATTTATATTTATTCATAGTGTTACTTACATGTACCGGTTTTTGTAGATCTCTATATTATATTAGTGAATATGTTCTAGCAACGCGAAATTAATTTCCTTATATAAACACACTTTACACTGAAAATTTGTTGTTTTTACATTATTATGCTTTAAATCAAAAACTCCTGTAATAACCCAAGAATTCTACGCAATCTTCAAATAACTGGTAAACGAAATACTTATTTATATTTGTTATTGGTTCTTTTTAACCATCGAATTAGCTACCTATAGCTTAAATTTAAAACATGTTAGTGCAGATTTAATAATTTTATACTTTATCTATTTTTAACTTTTAGTGAAAAATAAATTAATACATCCATAAAAACCAAATAAGTACATCAAAAAACCAGAGTTATACCCTAAAATTTTCTCCCATGCACTGAGGTTGATGTTCCCATGTTTCTTTCCATTTTATCGATAATTAAAGTATGTATCGAATATTTATATCCTTAAATTTCCAGGTAGTTAATTTTTCTCCATTCTTTAGATATACCGTTCTTGTGCTCGTCTCTACGAATTTTCTGGCAGACGATATTTTTCGATAGACACTGATCAAATTTATTAAATTATTAAATCTGTTATACTTACGCCAATGGAAATACATCATCTCCCTGAGAAAATATTTTATCAAGCTTTTCACAGATTTAAATTTTTCAAACTGATCAATAAAGCTTTATTCTGTTTCTATAAAAACCATTGTTTTTAAGGACTCAATTTAACACACTTAAAATTAACGCTCTCATGTGAATAGTTTTGACAATGATGAAGATGTAGATATGATATTCCTGGTTTTCCGTTTTCGTGGACCACTATCTGTTGGCGATTTTATTAGCTATATAAACCGAAATTTCTGACCTGATTGTTGTGAAATTTTAGTTCATTTTAATTTAAGAATGTTGTATGAATGTTAAAACGCTAGCCCGAATTTGTCTATCATTTTTTGTTTTTAATAGAATGCTATATTTTTAATGTTACCTCTCGTTTCACGAGTTCTTGAGGTTATTATTACATTTTTATGGTCCGATCAAATGGTTTATATAATTTCCAAAAAAGTTATAAACATGTCTAACTTTGGTGTTTGAACATTTACTAAATTAAAAACCAATATTCAGGTTTGTTATTATTGAAGACATTTTTACAGGTTTGTGTGATGTTTATGCACAATATATATAGGATTTGTTAGATAAAATGTGTATGTCAAAAACTATTGAAGATACAGATACCTGTATCACTCAGGGTTTGTTAAATAGGTCTTTAAAAGTTGTGTCTAAAACTAAAACAAAACATTGGTCCAAAGTTACTTCGACACAACCCTTGAAGTACAGTCCAAGAAATTCCGATTCTTTGAAAAATTATAAAAAATTGTGTTTTCTGATAACCTTTATATAGTAAAAACAAGTGGTGTAAATGACACTTCGAATCCCTGCGCCGCGGGGGTGCAAATTCCAAGGAGGTGCCGTCCGCAAACATATGGACAATATGAGATATATTCAAAGCAAATAACCAACGAAAAAAGTATAGTATTATCAAAGTACATGCTTAACTTCGATTGTTTATGTTTATATATCGAAATAATGTCACGTAGAAATTTGTTTAATTTGAATGAGTTGTCTCCTCAAAACAGGAGACTAAAATAATGAATTAAGCTACAATGGAGCAAAATCTTTTGAATATTAAATAAATAAATAAATAAATAAATAAATAAATAAATAAATAAATAAATAAATAAATAAATAAATAAATAAATAAATAAATAAATAAATAAATAAATAAATAAATAAATAAATAAATAAATAAATAAATAAATAAATAAATAAATAAATAAATAAATTTATTACGAAATTCTCCATTTACAAGGTAAATAAAATACATTTGTGGCAGATAATTACAATAAATATTGAAAAGATAAAAAATTGAAAAGAATAAAGAAGAATACTTACGACTATTTGTTTATAAAATAAATTAACACTTGATACTTAAAAACACGTTTTGATGATCCAAAAACTGAAATAGAACCTCGTATAGAATATTCATTGGCAGTTTCCATCAAAAATTGGTCGAAGGCTATAAGTAGAGAGCGGAAAATATGCACCAAAATTTTGAGAAATATGATCATATGATATGCACCAAATTTATGCAAATATGCAGTAACTTTCTTAATAAATGCAGAGATATGCAGATGCATATGCTCCAAAAATTAAAAAAAAGCGAACTAAATTTATAAAATACAAAAACAGGGTTCCCGAGCTTACGGTTTATTACAAAAAATACATAAATCACAGCGCAAAGTGTTTAATTACTCTCACTAACACATAAATCACGTTTTTAAAGATAATATTCTTATACTAAAAAATAAATCTAAATAGAACAAATTAAAAAATAGCAGTAATCCACTATTTAATTACTATTTTGGTAACAATTTATTTTTTTCGAAATATTCTAACAACAAGTTTTTCCGGTGATTCTAAAGTAAGTATAAGTATTTGCAAATAGAAAAACTGCGTACTACGTCCACAGATGTAAAAATACTTACCGGTTTAGGGCAGGCGCGACAAAACACAGTTCGTTCTTGAAAAATAAGTTCGGGAAAAGGTTTAATCCATAAATTAATTTGAGTTATCTTCGACATATTGATTCACCTGTATCCCTTTAAATGCTTTCAATACAAACTCACGATGAAAAATAATAGTATAACGTTCCTTCGACCACCACTTAACCAATGAACAAAAATTTTGGGAATGAACGGTATTTCCAAAAGTAATTAGAGCGCGAATTTACCTGGAAGGATGGCTTAACACCCAGTGGTGTTTCCAAACTACCATAAAACCCAAACCTTTTCTAGTTATTTGAAGCTCAGGACAATATTTGCAACATGATTCATAAAATTTCGTCTTTCTAGATAAATTGCGATAGAATGACGATAATTTTTTTTCAAATTAGTACAAAAATTGATAAAAATGCAAAATATGCACCCGTTTGGTGAAATATGCAGCAGAAGGCAAATGTATGCAAATATGCAATTTTTTTATAGCTGTATTCATTTTTAATTAGCATGATTCGTTCACATATTAAATATCAAGACTTACATGCAAAAAATAACGGATATGCAAATTTCATAAAATCCGCTCTCTAGCTATAAGTATAATCCGATAATTCCAGCTCTTTAAGAAAATTATAAAATTTGATTATACGAATCCTTTTGTGTGATAACCGCTGAAAAGTAAAAACCAGCGGCATAAATAACACCCCCACAGCCTCTGCAACGTACGGATAATATAAAATGTATGATCAACTGAATACAATGTCCTTCAGCACTAGGTAATAGCAATCTGAAGCTCAAGTGTCTATTTATGTTTATACACCGAAAGAATGTCACGTAGAAATTAGTTTGATTTGAACGAGTTTGTCTTTTCAAAAGAGAGGACTAAAATTATTAAAGAAGCCACGGTAGAACAAAATGTTCTGAATATCTAGATATTATAATTCTTATTTTATCATTGTTACATAAAGGTGCGCGTATTCTTCACATTTTCGAGAAATTGAGGCGATTCGTTCTTAATTTGACCAATAAAAGAATTGTGATGACGTTATCACTATGGATAATACTAGTCACAGCACAAAAGAAAAGTGGTCACAGCGTATTACCAATGCAAGAAAAAAAACGTAAACAGCCAAATTCGGCATGGAACCCACAAGGACAGGTGGCCATTCTCCCCGATGCAGCCACTGCGCCACGGAGCTAATATCCCATGTTGAGAATATAACGTTATTATACCTTGCAAATTTTTCTGCGAAAATTAGTGTCATTCAATAATAATAACAATAATCTCCAGCGAAATACAATGCACTTGTAACACTCTAAATTTGGATTATTGTCTCGCAACTCTCATTTACCTAAAATTTGTAAATTATTCTCAGAATTTAATAATCACGAATCTTCTACGGAATTGCTTACTTTCAAATATAATTAGCCGTTACCGTCTTACATCATCACTTAATCTTGTAAATTTTTGAAACAATTTCGCTAAAAAACATCAAACATTTTCCCATAGTTTATACTAAACATTAATTAAATGCACCGAAAGAAAAGCTTTGATCTCCACAAAATTCTTATCCCTAATTAGTTACAGCTCCGTTCCAATTATCTCTGTCCAGAGTAGTGGCTTATGCTCTTCTACTGCTATTTATATAGTCCTATTGTCAACTCGAGGCTGCTAAAAACAATCCTCCTTAGACAACGCCCCCATATTTACAGAAATCAAGATTCAGATTCGTTAGTTTAAGGTGAAACGTTATCAATGCGGAACTTATAAATACGTAATGTAGTCATGATTTTCTGAAAGCAGGAGAATTCTAAATTTGACGTCAAAAAAGGCTTGATGTATTCTGTCAGATCGATAAGTTAGTTAGGACTGTCGATCAAACTGGATGTAACAAACCTGATTTAAGAGTGAAAATGCCAATGTAAAAATCCGATTTTATTATTATTTTTGTGTACGATTGATTACTTATGGTTATAATTTGAATTAGACAAATTGTTTATTTAAAAAATCTGCTTTACAACAATCCTAGAAAATTTGGCGTTTTGCTTTGCTTAGATTTTGCATTTATAGATATGACAATTTTGCCAGAATGCTTGTTTTAGAAAGAATTGATAAAACATCGTCTACACTGCTCAAACCTTATTTTAACGTTGTTGTATACTCGTAAATTTCGCGCGTTATTTATACAAGAGAATCTAAAATTTTTCGAGTAATTCAGGTAATGAGAAGGGTGGAGGAGGAGGAGAGGAGTTTCTACTAAAACTAAATCGAATGCATTGATGGGTGTTTTGAAGACATACACTATCTTGCGTTATATGAACGAAGTTTAATACAAATAACTGAAACGGTAGTCTGATGTATGGTGCGACCTTTCTTATAGAAACTCAGATTAGATTGATGGTGTATACACGTTTGCACCGAAAATCGTGCTCTTAACTAATAAATCAAATAAAGAAACGTTGCCGACGATAATTCCTCACCACTTTTTTCCATGAAAAAAACGATATTAAAACAAAATGTGGTTTTAAAGCTAAAGTTACTTCGTCTGTCGTGCAAATGGTAATGATTATGGCCACTTTACTGGTTGTAGTAGTTTCTGTGGTATTTCTTGACACTGCATTAGTATGTTTGTCAAGATGTCGCTCTCCCATTGCTTGTTATAATTCTTTTTATTGCTGTTCATTGTCTGTATTTTTCCTCGTATGCCATAAGGTCTTAACGCCTTTGTCGCTCGAATCCCGTCTCATTTAAATTGTATTGGTCTCTTCCCTCCAACAATGGTATTTTGTCTGGTGCTGTGTTATCTTTTACAATTTCCTCGCGACGTGTGAACGAACGCTTATTGTTATAACGCTCGCGCACAAACAACAGAATTATAATCTAGGATGATGACAAATGACCTTTAGCTCGGAAAACAATTTATTTTGAATGTTGCGCGTCTTTTTTTTCTTTGAAAAGTATCAATTCTGTCGAGAGAGAATGAAAAATAGACTATGGAAAGCGAAAAACGTTTGGACTCCAACATTTGTGCAGATAAAAGGAGCATTATTCACGATGGTTTAAACGTTAGCATTTTTTTCGTAGGACGTTAGGAGATATCGAGCAGGTTGTTGTACCTACATCTTATTTCTCTCATTCGGAATCAATACTTTTCGATACAACGGTCGAGATAAGAAAGAGAATTTTATTCAAAATGATCTCTCTAACGAGTCGGTCTCACATCTGAATGACGCAAAGGTTTTTATCAACAACCAGGCTTGATGGAAAATCGATAATATTTTCTCTGAGTTAATTTACATTTTGCCGTCTTGAATAGCACTGTACGTAGTTCGCAATAAGTAAACGAAAGCAAGCTTTACGAGTGCATCTTATCACAATAATAATATCAAACGAAAATAGTAAGTATTCTTTGTATTGTGGTTTGAAATTATGGAAAAGGCTCCCGTCTAGCGAACATATCATATTTTTGTTTTAAGTTAAACTGAAAGGTGACTTACTTCAAAACATGATACAATCGTATGAGATTGTCAAGACAACCGGAGTTTACAAAGTAAGATATCATGAAATAAAAATTGTTATGTTTCAAAAATTGTTTCTTGTTGTTTTATTTAATAAATTCGAGCTACTTGTGTGAACCTTGTATATAATAAACTAGTGGTTTTCTGGTGGTTACTAAAGCGAAACCACATTTTCCTCTTTATTTTAGAGATGCGGTGTGTCGTTTATTACTTTATAAATACACGTCGTGGAACTTCAACTTACGGGCGCACAGTTTTCATTTACTTTTTTAACATCATTTTGTTTGCTGCACAGTCTGGAAACGTCGCTATGGCATGTCGCTAATCATGAAATGTCACTATGACATAAGCAATTCTTCATCAGGTATCACATTCCCAATCCGAATGCTGCGTTGCCACGAAAAAATTATTGCTCCATCGTACAAAGAACTTATCCTCCACCAGCATACCGCCGGTTGATGATAACATTAATATAATGTTGTATAATCCACAATCTCGCTTAGTGTTGTTGTTTTGTCCCGACGATAATAGCATTCGAAATATGCGAATTTCAAAATTCTATTTTTCTTGTCAACAGAGTCAGCTCTGTTCATTGAATATCCTCAATTTGGAATTTAAATAGTAAAATAAACCACAGAATTATGGGTCGTTTCGGTTTAGACAGCGTAATGTGTTATCTCATTTCTACAACTGTTCGCAGCGGGCAGAAAACTCCACGAATGTAACAACGTTTATTTATAACATTATGACACAAACATGCTTATACTTAACAGAAACTTTCTTCAATTTTTTTAGAGCTTTAATGGGTTCCCTCACGTTATTCATTGCCATAAATGATACGTTTTTCTTGGGAGAGAGAAGATTCTGCGCAACATCAACCTTTTCTTAAACAACTGCAATATACTTTGGAGATATCTTCTGGACCTTTTTAAGGCAGTAACCGATAATATTCAAGTTGTGCTACCTTGTCGAAATCCTATGCCTTCAAACGGTTTCCATGTTTCCCTGGTTGTTTCATTCCTTTGTATTCACAAGCATTATGTGTTCTTGTGACGAAGACTTACATTGCTTTCAATGCAATATGTACATAATTTTTGTTTACTAGTATTAAAAAACTGTACAAACTTATTTACTAAGACATTTTCATTGACTATTTTCTTACAAAATCAAAGGGGCTAATTTAAGTTTTAGACTAACACCGAAGTTGAAAGTAATCGTTTTTTAAACGATCCAACTGTTAATTTAAATTATTTAGCTTCATTTTAGTGGCAAATGTTAAAATCCAAGAAGAATTTGGTATTTGCTTGATGGAACGCTTATTTTTTTTTAGTAGGATGAAATTTGTTGGAAACTGAACCTTGTACGCACGATACGTAATCGAGCTTTTGGTAGATTCAAGAGACAACAGAAAGAAATATCGTTCAGAAAATGTTGATTCAGACTAGTTAAATAGAATATTTTTATGATAATGATACATGTGCCTAGTAGCTTGAACATGTGCTCTCAACTTCTGAGGGATGACAATTTATTTTTCTTTCGTTTTTTTTTAATTTTTGGAAATTTTGATTATGGCATTTATCCATATCAACTACACGTGACAATCTCTGCACACTTTTAGTATTCATTATATGTGTTAATTTTAAAATGTCGAATTCAATTTTTTTTCCGTATATTCCGAAGTCCTGAAACCAATTCTATGTGGTACTCACATTTGCTTACAACAGTTGGTTGAGGAAAATACCCCTAATACTTTTCTAGGGTGACTTATTTGTAATATTTCATTTGTTCCATAAATAATAATATTAATAATAACAATAATATTTATTAATTTCAAGGACATACAAATATGTTTGATATTCCTCGTTGGAAAGTGGTAATATGACATGTACAATAACTAATAGTATATTATGTACCAAGAGACTAAAGGGCAATAACCACTGGAGGCTTACATCGCACTTTAGTCTTGTGGTGTATATGTTACCGGCAATCTGTATAATTCAGGTATTCTATACAATATCTAGGCAATGTGTAGAATACCGGGGGCATCTAGGCAATGTATAAAATATTATGAATATGATTGTCCATTATATATGTTACAGCTAATATCCGAAATCCGTTATTATGCATAATAACTAGACATTTTAGGAATTATGCGTAATAACTAAACTTATCAGTTATTATGCATAATAACCGGAAACATTAGGAATTATGCGTAATAACTGAAATTTTCAGTTATTATGCATAATAACGGAAACGTTTAGGTAATATTGATAATAACTAACACAGAAACAGGAATTATGCATAATATTTTCCAAAAAGCTACCCACCCTGCCTCGCTTTCCCCTACATATCACATGTACAGTTGATTTAAAAAAAAAAAGACAAATTACAGTTATATAAAAGTCATATTCCCATTGCTTTTCGATCTATAAGAACCTGAATTGCTCATCTTGTCCCGTTTTTTTTTTTAAATCAGCTGGACATGTTCTAAGCCTTTGAAAATGGTAAAAAGTGAAAAAAAATTAGAACAGCATGATACCCACTGGAAAAGGAAGAAGATATAACAAAAATAAAGGGAAAAATAATCTACGGGCGATCTGAGCTCCGGAAGGGGAAGAGGGTGAGCTTTTAAGGGTAGAAAACGGTTTATCACGATTTCCGGCAAAATTACAAGTGCTATCGCAAAAAGTTAAATGGCAAAGTTGTAGGTAATAAAAAGATCTACAATTTTTGTATTTACACTTTCTTTCCTCAAAATTTATGCGAAAAATGCAAATAACCGAGTTTTTGGTTTTTTATTTTTATCTCCCACAATTTTTTTTTTTTTCACGAAATTTGGTGAAAACTTACCTATAAATTTTTATGTATAATTTATAATTTAATTTAATTATAATTTATTTATTTATTTTGATTTAATTTTTTGTTTAACTACTAAAATATTCACTGGGTCTGCTAGTCAGACGATAAAAATTTGTCAAATTTGGCCTATATTTTTTATAAAAAACATGCAAACAAAGAAGATATCGCAAAAACATGGATTACAATTAATCAAATATATTTATAAATGTAAAAGTGACAATATAACACTGAATCAATTAAATTATCTTTCATATTGACAAATCTCCCACCAAGAGAAGGCGTTGGTTTAATGGATTTTAAATGTTTGAGTTTATCAGTGTAACATGGAATCTTATTTTTTTCGAGTAATTAAAGTGTAAATTTTAATAAATAGTTCAAAATTTTACATGAAAAAAAAATTCGAATTCGAGTTTTTCGTTTTTTTGGATTTCCTGTGAAAATTTGCCAGAGTAATGTATACCTTTTTTTACACCATCAGAAAGTAGAGATTTTGACGAAGAAAAAGCACATCGATTTTTTTAAAAAAGCAAACATTTTGACGTGAGAATTTTCGATTGAAAATTAGGGTGGTTTTTCGATATTAAATCAAAATAAGGGAGAAAAATAAATATTTTTAATCAAAAAAATTACAGTGATTTTGGGACATAAATAGATAAGTTTTCACCAAATTTCGTAAAAAAAACTTTTTTGAGATAAAAATAAAAAACCAAAAACTCGGTTATTTGCATTTTTCACATAAATTTTGAGGTTATTTAAAAAAAGTCTAAATACAAAAGTTGTAGATCCCTTTATTACCTAGAACTTTGCCATTTAACTTTTTTCGATAGGACTTGTAGTTTTGCCGGAAATCGTGATAAACCGTTTTCTACCCTTAAAAGCTCACCCTCTTCCACTTCCCAACCTCAGATCGCCCGTAAATTATTTTTCCTTTTATTTTTGTTATACTTTCTTCCTTTTCCAATGGGTATCATTCTGTTCTAAATTTTTTTGTTCTCAAAAATTATCGGCCCTGGCCTATTAGGCAATACCTATACTTAATGACTAATGTTTCAGGTATTATGCATAATTCCTGTTCCTCTGTTAGTTATTATCAATATTACCTAAACGTTTCCGTTATTGTGCATAATAATTGAAAAATTCAGTTATTACGCATAATTCCTAATGTTTCCGGTTGTTATGCATAATAACTGACAAGTTTAGTTATTACGCATAATTCCTAAAATATCTAGTTATTATGCATAATAACGTATTTCGGATATTAGCTGTAACTTTGTATACTTTGCCTAGGTAACGTATGCAACTCCTTGAGATTGTATAGAATACCTGGTGGTCCATCGGCAGTGTGTAAAATAAAACAATCTTCATAAAAAGGGTAGGTATTTTTTGCAGCAAAATTAAGCAGTAAATAGTTACGTATTTATGTTAGAAGCATAATAGTTGTTTATGGAAGAGATTTTTTGGTAAATTATTATTTAAAACAATTTTGGTGCACTTTGGTCTTCTATTTTTGGAAGATTCTGACCTGACCTGTTTTTGAGTTAATTTTGGAACCTTGTTTTGTTTTTTTGAAAAATTTAAAACAATTTTGAGATTCTAAGTATTCCTGTTTGGAAATCATTTGAAAGTGGTTTTGAACCTTTAGTGTGTTTTCTTATAATAAATTTAATTAAATTTCTTACAGGATACGTCATCGACTAAAATCAGTATTATCCTAGCAAGTACTAGCCCCACCCACCCGCCCTCTTTTCTTAGAGGGTATGTCATTTGCCAAAATCGGTCTTATCTTAGCAGATACTAGCCCCGCCCACCCACTCTCTCTTTTCTTAGAGGGTATCTCATTGCCAAAATCAGTGTTATCTTAGCAAGTACTGATGACTAACTTTACAAAAAATGATCAAAATTTGGAAACATTACGAGCTTACTTACCTGTACAAGGCAGCAGGAATTTTGAACATCTTCGCTAGTGTTTTGTTAGTTATGCTTTAATGGATTTTTCTTTTGTTGGTTTTGTTTTTGTTTATAATTTATAAATGTCTTATTAAATGTTTCTTTTTGGTTATTTATTAATGAAAAATAACAGCTTGTTTGATTAATAATAATGCACAACGATTAATGACTACTGGTTCTTATGGTTATTGCCCTAAAAAAAGAGAAGGTAAATTTCAGTCACCATCGTTACTAAGAAGCAAGTAAGCCGGAGGTATTCACGCATTAGGTGCGTGAAGTGTTGCCAATTTTACTTTTTTTAAAATCACGTTTTCTTTATAGTCTACAGCATCAAGATTTTTTTTTATTTTTTTTTTGGGACTCCCGAAACTCCCGTACATAACGTACTGAAGAGTTAATCCACCATTTTCCAGACACTCGGTATAAATAGATAACGGTAAATGTCCGTTTTTCTTGTGCAAATTTCGCTGATTAAAACTTTTTGAAAAAAACTCGGTTGTCTGTAAAGTCGGTTTACTGACGATAGTTGAACGTGACAACGTCTTAAGAAAATACTGATGGAATGGTTTTGGGCTTTTGATTTTGAAGCAGCGATTATTGGCTGCGCGAATGGCGTTGCTAAAGTAAATGCTACAGCATCTTGAACCTCCATGGGTTCACTCATTGAAGGTAAAGGCTTATTCGTAACATCCTCTGGTTTGTCAGGCTTTTTTTCCATGGTGCGTTTGTAAGCAGTTCTGCAAAATAAATCGTCGTTCGAAACAATTTAAATAAAATTCTTAAAATATTATCGTTGTCACGTCAAAATTGACACTACATTCACTTTTCACTGCACTTGATACTCGACCAAAACATGTAAATGTACTATAATATAGCAGCTGTCCACGCAGACGCATCGCTCACTCAAGTAGGAGAGAGACGGATGGCGAACGCTGCCGAACACGAAGGCCGATTGTGCCTCTTTGTCGCTCGTTCCGCGTTCTCGCTTGCACTTCAAGCCTTACATGGAACGTGACAGTAACGGTATGAGTCATGCTTTTTCGAGCGTGCAGCCGGCTCCATCGATTTATAAGACGTTATCACGTCAAAAAGTTTTTATGTTGCTGAAGAAAACATAGACATTCGTTGTTACATATACATATAGACAGGGCTTTTATAAATGATTCTTCGTTGAAATTATACCTCATTATGACGGTTCTCACTTGTCATTAATGACATTTGTAACCTGTCATTCAAAGTCGTCGTTTTTATTGTTTTAACGTTTTTCAAGTGTGAAGGACAGTAATTCTCGTTGATCTAAGCTCACAACAACAAACAGTCGTTTTCAAAACTCTTGATGGTTGCATACGAAAATTTTGTTTTGGTGCCAGGAAGCGAACGCCGTGAAAATGGTCTATTCTGCTGAACAAGAGATTTTCATTGTTATGTTTTGTTAATGCAATGCGACTTTGTAAACAAAAAGTGCGTGTATTCTGTAACCGTTTGTAAGCAAGAATATCTGGCCAAATACCGTGATTTAATAATTCAAGAAACATCGTTAAAAGCTCACAATAAAGATGTAATCAACAGATTTGTTCGAACTGGCTATTGTTGTTGATGTGATGGAAAAGCATTAAGTGTGTTTTATTTTCGTTAAGTTTTAGACCATTTGTGGGAAGTATGAAATTTAGTTTTTCGGGTACATCTTTTAAATTTTGTCTTTGTATTAGTACACTAGTGTCATCTGCTTAATTTATTATATGTGAATTAGTTTTCTTAATATTATACGATAGGTCATTAATGATAGCGGGCCGAGTATACCTCCCTGTGGAACACCACAAACAATCTTTTTTTCGTGTGATAAGTATTCGTGTCCGTTTTTTGAAATATTAACTTAGGAGGTTTATATATTGCTACAATTACAAATAATTCACCTTTTATAGTAAACTCAGCACAACATTCAAAAACAAATTCTTCGATGAAATAATTAATTTCTAGGCGTACCCGTGCCCTACTTGCTGATTTATTTTTTATAAATGCATAAATAGCGACGCCTCCATGCCATGTAGTCTTTGATCTACAAAATGGAGTGATCAACTTACGGTTTTGAAGATTATATGCACGTCGAAGTCTATATCTCAAAATATTTTATTTTTTTTAGGGACACCAACACGTCATATTTATGGATACAACCCCTCGAAATATATATTCAAGAATTTTTGGCGAATTTTTAACAATTTCAACGCAAGCTCAATTTTTCAGAAATGTGAAATTGTCATCTTCTTCGGTTTTGCAATAATTATTATTTTTTTGTTTTCATCTTTCTTAAAAATCATGGGTTGTTTATTGAAGTAAACAAATTTTTACAAAGCTCTTTGTCACAAGTCTTAAAATTTAACAACCAAGGCCGTTAACTAATTAATGTCAATAACAACTTTCACTGACAATGTAAAACTAGCAATTTTAAATTATAACAAAATTGTTACGTAAAAACAATCGTAGAATTTGAACATACAGTGAGAATTGCGAAATATCACGAACCTTTTCTTTAAAAATACTTCTTTCCCATTTTTTTTAATTTAATTAATTTCAGCAGTTGGTTATAGTATTTGCCAAAATTAAAAAACCACCAACCACCAACCATTTTACCTCGAGAATACAATTGACAACACCGTAGAATTAAATCTGAAATTTGACATTGGGGGAAAACAAAGATACTCGTAGGTTATAATTAATTTGTATTCAACTGCAGATTTTGGAAGAGTTTCAAAACATTATAAAAAGAAATAGCAAACTCAAATTCTACAAACAAACAAACAAATAAATTATAATTTGTTAACGGTATAATCTGAAGACCACCACTGGAGTTTTTTTGTTAGCAACTTAAATCAACAAGTGGTGGTTGTTTAATTTTGGCAAAAACTGTACAAGACATTCGTTTCAGAACTAAGTTAATTAAAGAGCTGTTCTGAAACCTTGATTATTTTGTGCTCACTGATTCCTCGAACGTTGTTCAGCAACTGCTGAAGATTTTCAACGTTCAAGTTTCTCTAATTTGAGGAGATTGTCTCCACTCTTCACCAACATAATGACGGAGGACCCCCTAAAACACCACTCCTATAACTTTCAAATTTTAAAAATGTTGCAATTCTTTTTAACCTTCCCAACTTCATTATGCCTACAAATTGACAAGTTCCTTCAAGAAAAATCGTTGGCTTTGTACGCCGGAAGATAGTACTAATGCATATTTGGAAGAGAGTACCATCTTTGGTGATAAAAAATTTTGTGAAAAATTTATTTTTGGCTTGTTGTTACCATTACGAACTGTCTTTATCATTGATACTATTCTACCTCTTCACAGGGACAAGCACCAAAAACCAATAAACTAACTTTTTCTAATAAGATATCAGTATCTGGAGCGTCCGAAAAGAATCTTGTTATTTGTTCCTCTCTCAAGATTGTAGCCTTTCTTACTTCTAGTCTTTAGACTTTATCCTAAGAAAAGTACATGTTGTTCCAAATCTGGCAAAAAAAAAATTGAAACCAGAACAGTTAATTGTGTCATTTTGACATTTCTCATACGTTCTCAGCATAAAAATTCTGTTACCAAACTACTTGGTGCAATTAACACCTTGCAATTTTTGCGTTTCCGCTATAAGGAAAACTATTGATATATTTTTTTCATATTTATCTAGGGGTAACCTTTTCGGGTAATACAAAGTTACTGGCTACAACAGCTTCGTCAAATATATATTTAGTAATTGTGACCAAACTAGAACTTATATTACAAAAATTCTACAAAACTTTATAGTGCAACTTAGATAGTCAATTTTTTGATTTATGAAGTTTTATTCAAATTAAGTTCTAAATCCAAAACTGGGCTCTTTTTATAGAAGTTATGAAAACTGTTGCATAACAGTCGATCTATTGTATTAGGATGTTTGTACCGAGAAATTATGCCTCCAGTAATAAACATACTGCATGATATACTAAACGCTTTGTTATCAGAATTCTGAAATATCCAGCTGTTTTCGTAAAATATGGAATGTGTTTGCGTAATATGAGAACTCCATTGTGTTTCCATGTTCCTTGGGATATATTTGGGGGTAGGAGGAGTATCGGCTTACAGCACTCTATTGCGAACTATATGTAGTGCAGTAATCAGATTTACCTACAAAGAAGAACATTTGCATTTATACTTCCCTATCAGAGAAACAGTTCCTAGGTTTTGTAGAAGGTAAATTTTGCTTGAATTGCCGAGTACTAAATAGACTAGACAAACACATGTTTGCTCCGAAACTATGTATTTACAAAGATCAACTAATCTAGGCTTATTGTACAATGCAGTATGAATCCGATATATTGCTTCGCTGCATTTATTTCCAGTCGACTAGAAGCTCTGAATTACGTCTCTGTTGATGGGATTTGATCAGCCAACCGTCGGACAAATAATAGACAAGTCAATTTAGGTTTATTCCGATGAAGTTTCAGTGCGAATCAATTAATTCCAAAAATACCACAGATTTATCAGATCTGCTTACTAACTCCACAAACTTTGCTGGAACACTTTCATGACTGCATTTTCTTCCGTCGAAAACGCCAAAAAATAGATACGTATTTTTTACGATCGACGGTCTTATCGAACCCTGCCCTGAATATAGGATTTCAATTTCAACCACTGGAATATTCATTTATGCGGCTGCGGTGGCGATAAAAACGACTCTTGAGTATCCTCACTTCTCTTTTCTTGTGGTTTGGCATGGATCCAAAATGAAGCTGGCCCGTAGCTACCCTTGGTATGGACGTTTGTTTGCAGCGGTTGTCCATCAAACGAGAGAAAGATTGCGTTTCGTCGTGTAACGATTGATGTGAGCACGGTGCGCTAAAGTTAATGTTGCAGAACTCGTACTTTGATCGACTGGAACATAAATATAAGTTTCTTCGATGACTTGTTCTTAAATCTTGTTCACGTAATATAAGTATGTGGCTGAGTTTTATTTGGTGATTTCTGCGTATGCGTGGAACGCACATGCGAATGCCATTCGTATCGTTACACTGACGAAATTTCATTAATTCCGGATGGTATTTTAGTGCATTTTTTCAGGTTAATTTTTCCCTGGTAATGTACATAAATTTTGACGTGTTAAATTTTATAAAACACTAGCTGACCCCGTGAACTCCGTTTCACCTACAATTTAATTTTGAATCTGCAAAATCGAATGCTTTGAAATCTTGCAGATGTTTTAAACATATGATAAGCATAATAAATTTTTATTCAAAATATATTTACTTATCCCCTCCAAAAAATTGATGACGTCAGCCCAAAATTTTGCCAAATGAATCCTATCTAAAATGTCCAAAATAGGATGAGACTATACTTGTGATTTATCATTCCATTCATATTTTTTAGTTTTGCTTATAGGGGGTGTCTCAAAAAAATTAATCTCTGAGTCAATTTATTTTATTGATTGAATCAAGAATTGCAAAACTGAATTTTGAAATATTGCAGACGTTTTGAAGTTACTGTTTGACATGGTAGGTTTTCAATCAAAATATATCTGTTTATCAAGCCCAAAAACTTGAAGACGTCATCTCAAGATTTTGACGAATAAATCCTATCTAAAATGTGGAAAATATCATCAGTATATTTTCGTAATTTATCACTGCATTCATATTTTTTAGATTTGCTTTTACAGTGACTCAAAAAAATATATGGATCAGTCAATTTATTTTAGTGAATAACTCAAGAGTTGCAAAAATGAATACTTTGAGATCTTGCAGACGTTTTAAAGTTATTGTAAGCATGGTAAATTGTTAAGAATATTTATTTATTCCCCCCAAAAAATTGATGGAATGGCTCACTCGATTTTCGCAGATAATTTTGGGAATACAATACAGTTATTTTTAGTATTACACTGCACCAATCCAAGGTGGTATATCTACGTGTTGATAGTAAATGTTGATTAGGTCATCACAAAATTGTGTGAAGAAAAGACTCAACTCGAAAATGCTGAATATGTTTCATTATACTTTTGGTGCGAAGGAAGTTCTGTCGAAACAACGTTGGATCAATTTTTTGACAATGGTTGATATAAATAAAACTCAGTAGATGCTCATACTCGAAATACGAAGTATCTACTCGAATATCAAATCAAAATATTTCTAGTTTTTCTAGATGATACTAATACTTCAGTAAGTAACAGTTGATGCTCAAGTAGCATCTCGATACAACAAAAAAGGACAACAGTGACAGTGTTCAACCATCAAGGCAAAAATCGAGTCACCAAAATATAAGTTAGTATGGGGTAGACACCTTGAGATGGGAATCTCTATGGCCAGTGTTAGAAAAAACGCACTGCACAATTTATGAATAAATAAAAGTTAATTACATGAAAAGTTTTCGATATTCTTGCTCCTAATGTGTTTTTCAAACTGAATGCACCTTTTGACGACGTTCCACATTCATGAAAGTCACCATGTTTAGTTAAAATTCACTCTTACAACGATCGTACTGGTTTTCTAAGCCACTTTACAGACAGCTCAGTTATTTGCCACGCCGATGCTCATTTCTAGATTAAATGCTCACAAAACGCGTAGATGTTCAGTTTGTGTTCGGGGAGATACAATGTTTCCCAGTAGGTACTCAGTACATAGAGTAGATGCTCAGGTATATAAGAGTAATAATGAAGTAGGTACTTCGTACTTCGAATATGAGTATCTACTCAGTTTTATTCATACCACTCAATGTCTCGCTTCAATGTTTGATTATGTTGATTATGAGCACAACGCTGATCAACTTCCATATCCGAATTACCCATGAAATAAATCATTGCGGTTTGCACCTAAGGTAGTTCGTCGCACATTTGATTGACTTCGTGGACCTATGTGAGGTTGTCTTCTCGGCATTTTAATGAACTTCATAAAACGACACAGAATTATTTTCACAGTCAATCAAATCTGTAAATTTTGTCTTGAGAATTTTAAAATATTGAAAACTTCAAATTAAATCCTCGAATAACGGTAAAGTTTGAGGTTTTGTCGAAACCAACAAAGTGAATATAGGTAAATAGAATGGCAGATCAAAATTAATAAGAAACTTTCGCAATGTGTAATTAAATTCACTTTAACCAAGACTTTTCTTAAAATAAACGACGTTTTTTTTTACGAAAAACAAAGAACGATTTGAAATGCAATATACTTTTCACAATTGCACGGAAGAATTAGTTTTGTATGACACGTCAGTTAGACGACAGGTCCGTCAGAAACGCCAACTATTGAAATTAATTCGAAGTGGCGATTCCCATACAAAATTTTTTGAATTTTTTTGTTTTTTAACTGTTCTTTTAAGTTTTCCTAATTTTTTTTATTTATAAACCATCTCCGTAATATAAAAAATTCTTCAAATCGGTCAAGCCGTTTTTGAGTCTTAGCGAGACTAACAGGAACAGCAATTGATTTTTATTATATAGACGATTAAAAAATGGGGGTTGGTGGTAGAAAGGTGAAAATTTAGGGTTATGTGTATTTTTTGATGCCAATTCTTAAAAAAATAAAAATAAAAAATTTTGTCCAAAAAATAGACAAAAATTTTTTAGGGTGGGCCACCCTTATCACTTAGGGGTTTAAAAAATAGTTTACAAGCTATTGTCAGACCTACCGAATAGACACAAAAATTTCATACAAATCGGTTTACCCATTTTGGAGAAGTTCGGTTACAAACATTGTGACGCGAGAATTTTATACATAATGCATTATTATTTTAGAACAAATTTCATTACCATAAAAAAGGTTATACTGACTCGACCTTAAAAGATAGACATATGCTGTCGCGGACTTTTCTTTAGAACTTTTAGAGGGGAACAATTTCGTCATACATGATTTTTACGTAACTTTAACCGTTTAAGCAGCGTAAGCAACGGAAGCTGTCAAAGGAGGAATAATTTTCCCGTTTTTCCGAATTTTTCATTGCTACTTCGCTCCTAATGATCGTAGCGTGATTTTATATAGCCTATATGTAGATATGATACATGAACTATCCAACACAAAAAGATTTTTTGAATTTGAACCAGTAGTTTCTGAGATTAGCGTGTTCAAATAAACAACAGCTTCAGCTTTATTATAGAAGTATAGATTAGTGATATATTTATGTAAGTACATCGAACATGTTTTTTGTTAAAATATTAGATTTATAATCTGACTGATTACAGAGCACATTTCTTGGACGTGATGAAACTGTGTTTAAAATGATAATGTTTAATATATACTTATATAATAAAGCTGAAGCTTTTGTTTATTTGAACACGCTAATCTCAGAAACTACTGGTTCAAATTCAAAAAACCTTTTTGTGTTGGATAGTCCATGTATCATATCTACATATAGGCTATATAACATCACGCTACGATCATTAGGAGCGAAGTAGCAATGAAAAATTCGGAAAAACGGAAAAATTATTCCTCCTTTGACAGCTTCCGTTGCTTACGCTGCTTAAACGGTTAAAGTTACGTAAAAATCATGTATGACGAAATTGTTCCCCTCTAAAAGTTCTAAAAAAAGTCCGCGACAGCATATGTCTATCTTTTAAGGTCGAGTCAGAATAACCTTTTTTATGGTAATGAAATTTGTTCTGAAATAATAATGCATTTAGTATAAAATTCTCGCGTCACAGTGTTTGTAACCGAACTTCTCCGAAATGGATTGACCGATTTGTATGAAATTTTTTATGTATATTCGGTAGGTCCGACAATAGGTTGTAAACTATTTTTTAAACCCCTAAGTGATAAGGGTGGCCCACCCTAAAAAATGTTTGTCTATGTTTTGAACAAAATTTTTTATTTTTATTTTTTTAAGATTTGGCATCAAAAAATACACATAACCCTAAATTTTCACCTTTCTACCACCAACCCCCATTTTTTAATCGTCTATAAAATAAAAATCAATTGCTGTTCCTGTTAGTCTCGCGAAGACTCAAAAACGGCTTGACCGATTTGAAACACTTTTTATATTACGGGGATGGTTTATAAATAAAAAAAAAAGGACAACTTAAAAGAACAGTTAAAAAATAAAAAAATTTTAAAAATTTTGTATGGGAATCGCCACTTCGAATTACTTTCCATAGTTGGCGTTTCTGACGGACCTGTCGTCTAACTGACGTGTCATACAAAACTAATTCTTCCGTGCGATTGTGAAAAGTATATTGCATTTCAAATCGTTCTTTGTTTTTTCGTAAAAAAAAACGTCGTTTATTTTAAGAAAAGTCTTGGTTAAAGTGAATTTAATTACACATTGCGAAAGTTTCTTATTCATTTTGATCTGCCATTCTATTTACCTATATTCACTTTGTTGGTTTCGACAAAACCTCAAACTTTACCGTTATTCGAGGATTTAATTTGAAGTTTTCAATATTTTAAAATTCTCAAGACAAAATTTACAGATTTGATTGACTGTGAAAATAATTCTGTGTCGTTTTATGAAGTTCATAAAAATGCCGAGAAGACGACAAGCTCACATAGGTCCACGAAGTCAATCAAATGTGCGACGAACTACCTCAGGTGCAAACCGCAATGATTTATTTCATGGGTAATTCGGATATGGAAGTTGATCAGCGTTGTGCTCATAATCAACATAATCAAACATTGAAGCGAGACATTGGGTGGTATGAATAAAACTGAGTAGATACTCATATTCGAAGTACGAAGAACCTACTTCATTATTACTCTTATATACCTGAGCATCTACTCTATTTACTGAGTACCTACTTGGAAACATTGTATCTCCCCGGACACCAACTGAACATCTACGCGTTTTGTGAACATTTAATCTAGAAATGAGTATCGGCGTGGCAAATAACTGAGCTGTCTGTAAAGCAGCTTAGAAAACGAGTAGGATCGTTGTAAGAGTGAATTTTGACTAAACATGGCGACTTTCATGGAGCGTCGTCAAAAGGTGCATTCAGTTTGAAAAACACATTAGGAGCGGGAATATCGAAAACTTTTCAGGTAATTAACTTTTATTTATTGTGCAGTGCGTTCTTTCCAACACTGGCCATAGAGATTCCCATCTCAAGGTGTCTACCCCATACTAACTTATATTTTGGTGACTCGATTTTTGTTTTGATGGTTCAAGATTGGCACTTTTACGTTTTTGTTGTATCGAGATGCTACTTGAGCATCAACTGTTACCTACTGAAGTATTAGCATCATCTAGAAAAACTAGAAATATTTTGATTTGATATTCGAGTAGATACTTCGTATTTCGAGTATGAGCATCTACTGAGTTTTATTTATATCAACCATTGTCAAAAAATTGATCGAACGTTGTTTCGACAGAACTTCCTTCGCACCAAAAGTATAATGAAACATATTCAGCATTTTCGAGTTGAGTCTTTTCTTCACAGAATTTTGTGATGACCTAATCAACATTTACGATCAACACGTATACCACCTTGGATTGGTGCAGTGTAATACTAAAAATAACTGTATTGTATTCCCAAAATTATCTGCGAAAATCGAGTGAGCCATTCCATCAATTTTTTGGGGGGAATAAATAAATATTCTTAACAATTTACCATGCTTACAATAAGTTTAAAACGTCTGCAAGATCTCAAAGTATTCATTTTTGCAACTCTTGAGTTATTCACTAAAATAAATTGACTGATCCATACATATTTTTGAGTCACTGTAAAAGCAAATCTAAAAAATATGAATGCAATGATAAATTACGAAAATATACTGATGATATTTTCCACATTTTAGATAGGATTTATTCGGCAAAATCTTGAGATGACGTCTTCAAGTTTTCGGGCTTGATAAACAGATATATTTTGATTGAAAACCTACCATGTCAAACAGTAACTTCAAAACGTCTGCAATATTTCAAAATTCAGTTTTGCAATTCTTGATTCAATCAATAAAATAAATTGACTCAGTGATTAATTTTTTTGAGACACCCCCTATAAGCAAAACTAAAAAATATGAATGGAATGATAAATCACAAGTATAGTCTCATCCTATTTTGGACATTTTAGATAGGATTCATTTGGCAAAATTTCGGGCTGACGTCATGAATTTTTTGGAGGGGATAAGTAAATATATTTTGAATCAAAATTTATTATGCTTATTATAGGTTTAAAACATCTGGAAGATTTCAAAGCATTCGATTTTGCAGATTCAAAATTAAATTGTAGGTGAAACGGAGTTCACAGGGTCAGCTAGTAACCATATAATTTGCCGCTCGTGCCAGATTATAAAATTTGAATAAATCTAAGTTTCCGGTTGCAATTTGATATAACAGCTATTTAAACACCTCCTGTACATAAAAATAATAGCTGTAATAGTATATTGTTTTCTTAGGATTAAAAGTGGTGTTTTTTTGGCGGCGCGGAAGGTTTCTAAATTTTCTTCTTAATGTGATATTCTGAATCGTACAAGATACGAAATAAATCAAACTAGAAAATAGCTGCAAGAACACAAATTATTTTTTTTTTAATGCTAAATACGAAAATAATCCGGAATACCAGAAGTAATATACTTATTCAAGTGTTCCTTAATCTCAAAAATGTAAAGATTTCACACATCTTTTTTGAAGAAAAGGTAAGAAAGTAAAAGTGAATTTAAAACAGATACTAAAATGTTGGTTGTTTAATTTTCTTAGTCATTTGGACTTTAAGTTGAGAAGTCTTTGGTCACTGTCCTTAACCTGATAGTATACCATAATGCATTTGAGTAAGCTTCAGAATAAGACTTTAAATTCTCAACTTCTTTATTTAGAAATGTGGAAATGACAGTGCGAGAACAACAATTTTTCAAAAGAGGAATTTGATAAATGGCTGAAGACTTAAATAGAATAAAATCTCATTTCTTGTAATCGATTAATGTCGAATATCATATGTTTAAAAAAAAATCAAAGTTGTTAAAAAAAAACAAAGAAAATTAATCGTTATAAGCCTCGGTTGTTAAGGAAATGTGAATTGCTGAACATCATTTCTTGACGTTCTGACCAAAATAAAATAAGATTCCATTCTCCATAGAAACAACTAGAACTGCAGATCATTTCACTATCATTGCTGTGTGATTTTACTACTACTATTTTTTGTGGGGCTTATAGTTTCAGAACGAGGACCACTATATCTATTTTCTTGTTAAGAAAAAATGAAAATACTACCCTCAATCTGTAACGATTAAATTTTGAAGGGAAGTAAAACCCCTAGCTAGGTACCTGAGCACTTGTTTGATCTACAGACCACAGCGCACTCAGGCCAATATCGTCTCTATGCGATTTATCTTTATCTCGTCGGACTTTACAACGAATAAGTGAACAAAAGTCTTGAACATTTTAACGATTTATTACATGATGTTCCCGAATGGCAAATTTTACATCTCAAATTGTATTATCAAATGGTAAAGAGGTTTTTGGAAAGAAAATCAACAACATTTTCCTATTTATAGTTATTGGAAGCATGTTAAACCGGTTGTCAAAATTTATCCAGGAATTGATGATGTCATCTTACAATTTTGTCGAATAAATGTTATTTACATTTTAAAAAGTAGCAAGTTTTCGATTTTTCTGTTTTTGGACTTTAGATGTCTCAGTTTTTCAATATTTCAATTTTAGGCTTTTTCAATTTTTCCATTCTTTAAATTTTCGACTTCTCGGTTTTTTTCTTTTCGATTTCTCAATTTTCCTATGTTTCAATGATACGATTTCTAAATATTGTCCTCTTCAATTTTACGATTTTTAAATATTTCATTTTTCAGCTTTTTCAATTTTGACGTTTCTAAATTTTAAGTTTTCCGATTTCTGAAGTAATCTTTTTTTTTATTTTCCCATTTCTCGACTTCCCAAAGTTTCGATTTTTCACTTTTTCAATTTTCCAATTTTTTGATTTTTTAGGTTTTCGATTTTTCAATTTTTCGATTTTTTACGCTTACAATTTTTCGACTTTGCTTTTTGTTTCTCGATTTTTCATTTTTCCAATTTTTGAATTTCTCAATTTTTTGAATATTTCTTTCAGTTTTGAGATTTTTCAGTATTTCGATTTTTCCACTTTTCGATTTTTGGACTCGTGGATTTTTTGATTTGTCAATTTCTTGCTTTTTGGATTTTCAATTTTTCGTTAAACGTTAGATTTTTCAATTTTTCGACTGTTTAATACTTCGTTTTCTCAATTTTTCAACTTTTCGAAGTTTCAATTTTTCAATTTTCCGCATTTTCAAATTTTCGATTTTCCAATTTTCCTTTTTTAAAATTTTTTAATGTTTCAATTTTTTGATTTCTCGATTTATGGAATTCAGATGTTTCGATGTTTTGATTGTTCAGTTTCTCGATTCATCAATTTTTCAATTTTTAACTTTTCTTCTGGGCTTTCGACCCCTCAATTTCTCGATCCTCTGATTTTTCCATTTCTCGATGTCTCAGTTTTTGAATTTTTCGTTGTTTCGATCTTTGGGTTTCTCGGTTTTCCGATTTTTTACTTTTGGGCTTTTCAATTTTTCGATTTTCCAATTTTTCGATGCTCCGATTTTTCAATTTTTCAATTCTTTAAACTCTGGGGTTTCAATTTCTCGATTTGTCGATTTTTCAGGTTTTCTATTTTTAAATTTTAGATTTTAGAATTTTAATTTTTTGATTTTTTGGTGTTTGGATTTCTCGACTTTTCAGTTTTGCGAAATTTTAATTGTTCAATGTTTTAAATTTTAGATTTTTCGATCTCTCGATTTTTTGATTTTTCAGTTCTTCAGTATTTCTGTTTTTCAATTTTTCAAATTTTTGACGTTGCTAAATTTTCAGTTTTCCGATTTGTTAATTAATCTATTTTTGATTTTCCCATTTCTCGACTTCTCAAAGTTTCAATTGTTCAGTTCTTCGAATTTTTCGACTTTGCTTTTTGGTTTTTCAATTTCTCGGTTCTCCAATTTTTTAATTTCTCAATTTTTGAATATTTTTTTTATTTTTAGGATATGTCAGTATTTCGATTTTTCGACTTCTGGATTTTTCGATTTTCCGAGTTTTTATTTTATGAATTTTCAGTTTTTCGTTTTTTTAAACTTTAGATTTTTCAATTTTTCCACTGTTTTATGTTTCGATTTCTCAATTTTTCAACTTATCGATATTTTAATTTATCAATTTTTAAAATTCTAGATTTTTCGATTCCTCGAATTTTTAGTTCTTATATATTTTTCCGAATTTTTAAATTTTTTGATTGTTCGTTCTCCCGATTCATCAAAATTTCCATTTATAACTTTTCAATGTTTTGGGCCTGTTTAGATTTCCAAATATCGAAAATTTGGAAAATCGAAAAATTAAAAAGTAAAAAATTCAAAAAATCAAAGAATAAAACAGTCGAAGAATTGAAAAATCTAGGGCCGGTTTATAGAACAGCGAGTTAAATATTTAATCCTCGATTAGTTTAACAGAGAATTAAAATGTGGAATATGAGCCCGTGATTGGTTAAAATATGCGCGTTGCCTCGCAACGGACCTCAGTTAAAAGTTAATCGCGAATTAACTTTAACTTCGCTTTCTATAAATCGGGTCCTAAAGTTTTAAAGATGAAAAACTGAAAATCAAAAAAGTAAAAAGTCGAGAAATCGAAAAATCCAGAACTCAAAAAATCGAAAAGTCGAAATACTAAAAGATCCCAAAACTAAAATATCGAAAAACTGAAAATTAATAGAAAAATGGAAGAGTCGAAAATCTGAAAGATCACAAAATTGAACATTAATATCCAAAACTGGGAAATTAAAAAATTAAAACATTGAGAAATCGAAAAGTCAAAAAAGCAAAGTTGAAAATTCATAAACTTAAAAACCGAAAAATTGAAAAATCAAAAACCTGCACAATCAAAAAATTGAAGAATTAATGAACTGAAAAATCGAAACTCTAGGAAGTCGAGAAATACGAAAATAAAGAAATAGATTAATTGAGAAAATTAAAAAATCTAAAAGAACTGAAAAACCGAAAAATGTAAAATTTAAAAATTAAAATTGAAAAATGGAGAAATCCAAACGAAAAATCGAAAAAGTGGGAGAGTATGGAAAATAAATAACTACCAAAATTGTGACTAAAAATATGTGAAAATTAATTCAAAATAGAACACAATGCTTCTAAAACATAAAAATAACTGCACTTTCCCGAAAAAAGTCTATTGCATGATTACGATTCCACTAATATTGCTAATTTAGGACGTTTTGTTAGTATCAAACACAATTAAAGAATTAATTCTTAGTTAAACAAAAAAAATTGTTGTATGTCAAAATCGAGTGAAACATATGAGATGTGATATTTTTATTTGTAAATAAAAGCGTCTAAATATTCCCCGCAGAAATTCTGATCGCTTAGAGTCGACATTGGCCTGAGTGCGCTCCAGACTGTGGATCAAACAAGTTTTCAGGCAACTATATACATTTTTTAAATAGTAGTGCACAACATAAACCATTAATTGAAACTGTTACGACCAAGGGGACAGCTAATTTTTTTTTGCACAAGAGCGGTAAGTCTTTAGACCCCGCTTTAAATTATGGATTCAAGATAGAAACTGTTCGTACTTAGTTAAGTAAAACACCATTAATATATAAACGTCAACATACTTCAGACGCCGTCGTACTGAATTTATAGTAACCAAGTGAACAAATTCTCTTCTCATTTGTAAAAAATCGTCCTGTATATCTTTAATAATTTTATAAAGTGAAATATTTTGATAATTTACCCTTTCGGCAAAGCAGATAATGCTTCGAGACATAAAAGCTATAGTTATAAATATTTAATCGTAAATAGGTAACGACTTTTAAGCATCTTGGTATTAAGTTTTATCTAGCGATTTCAGCTACGCCAACGCCTACAAGACTGCAGCAACCCTCTAATCTCCATAGTCTTCTACACATTTTCCATGTAAATGACCGCGCAGCATACGTGTGGGTGCGAAATGATTTTCCAAATAATGTTACCTTTGTTTAAACTGCAATGTTAATATTCCCAAGCACATAAAGCTTAACGGGCCACCATAAACGATCACCCACCTAAATGCTTTAAAACCAAAAAGGCAAACAACCCGACGAGCAGGCCTAATTGGGTTTCATGGCAATATACGTTTTAATCCAGGATGGCAAAACCCTGCCTCCCCTTCTTTTTATGCAAACATTATACACTTTTGATGCTTCCATTTAACATCTTTCTATATCGTTAACATAATAGGTTCGCCCTGGGAACTACTATATCATTCGATCCGACGTTAGAGGATTCCTCTTCCTTCGCAACAGTGTAAAATATTCAAGATCTGGGGTTGGATCGGAACTATTCTTTCCGTTCGTTGACATTAGAAACCATTGTGATTTACGGGAAAGAAAATGTGTGGCGCCAGCGTTTTCAGCCACCACCCAAGTAATAATGGACGTTTATAGACCATTGCTGCCGTCCAATTTCACTTTGTTAGAGGGATCTCCATGCGTTTTAATCGTTATATGTGATGTGTTTTTATATGTGGGACGAACAGTGACAGTCAAATTTTGATATTGATTTTCAGAATACTTTCTGTTTTCGGAGTTTCACGAGTCGCAACTATGGGAATGCTTATTACTGATTTATTGAACGCTTAGGAAAAAACACTAGTCTAAGCTTCTTAAAAAATATCATCTAAATAATGTAGGAGTATAAGTGAAGGGTGTGTAATGGCATCACACCACTTACTGAGCATTGGATGTCTATAAACCCTATACGTTTGAAATTTTACAAATAAGATACAAAATGATGTGCCATGGTTGCAAATTTGTTCAAAGGATGAGAAAAGTAAAAATTATAAGTGAAGACAAATAGCAACGTTACTGCCAAGAAAAAGAAAACGCTAATGTTGCGATGTCTTAAATGAAAGTATTTCTGGTGAAAATTCAATCTTGCAAACGGAGATCGACGACCTAGCAAAAGAGGGAAGATCTTAATCTTAAAACACAAATTGAAAGACTGCTACTACACAGCACACAAAACCCAACAAATCTAAATGAATAGACAACAACAAGCAATTTATAACTGTCTTTTAGACCTAAAAGTTAGTTTTATTGACAAATTCTCCTATCTATTTCAGGAAGTCCCGCTTATCAAATCACTAATAAGAGTAAGCAAAAGAACTTCAAACGGTTTAATAAAGTATTATCTTATGACGAGAGCTATGACCTTCTAAGAAAAGACATTGTCTGCAAAAAGTGCAACATCGGTTAAACAAGATGATTGCACAGTTATGAAATGCTCGTACATCCAGTTTTTGATTATCCGATGCCATCTGAAAAACAAAAGAAAAGCAATATAGTTTTCTTAGAATCAGATGTTAAAGTAAATATACCCACACAAGTAAGTGGAAAATTTAAAAAATCCTTCCCCTCCTTGTTCGCATTAATTAGTAGCTCGGTCAAAACTTGGAATTGTCTTTGTTTTCCTTCCAGTGAAAAGTTTTCTGTATATTTTTTTTGTAATTCAGCTTTCCATTCCTGAAGGAAAATTTATGGATGACTAAAATAAATCAAATTTTTCACAGGTGTTCAATCTACCTAAGTTTTTCTTCGTGTTTTTGAGAAAATCTTCTCCAAAATTTTGGTGGCAACAAAAAATATTGGACAACTGGTTGTTCTGTCGTAGTTGTAAATAACTAAACTAACAGTGTACAGGACTAGCCTGAAAATGAAACAAATCTGTAGTTTTTAAAATAGCCATCTTTCGTAGTAAGTAAAATCAAATCAACGTTAACATGAAGTTTATTTAAATTCAGGTTTTTCTCGACTGTTGAAGCAAAAACAAATTCCAAAACAACGAATTCCTGTAAACTGTTATTAACCAGCGTGAATGATTTAATTTGTTTGATTTATTTAATTTTATTTGCATAATTTTCTTCCTGGAGTTCAACACACTTCTGTCTCTGATACTGTTAGGCAGCAAGACGAACCGTAATGATATGTTATTTCTAAAAAGGAGTCAGTCACATATTTATTTAGCGGCAAAGCAATCTCTTCTCATGTTTATGTCTGCAAAAATTTACTAGTTTAATAATCTTTGGTACAACAGGCAGCATCGATAAAGTGGTTATTATTAAAATTACCAGGTTCTGTGCAGAATCCTTAAAAGGATTAGTGATGACTGTTGATGAAGCATTACCTTTATACCCCACAAACAACGTATGCAACATTACCTGAATATAAATTATCCATATAATGTAATCGGATATTGTATAAATAATCTCTTATTCAAAACACCTACAAATGCGTGTATGTTCCCTCGAAAACTGAAAATTTAAAGCTAACTCTTTTTTCATAAAATTTTATTTTCATAAAAATCGTCTAACACACTTATTCGAAATATTTTTTTCGCATGCCACTTCAATCCGGTCATATTTCGGACGTACTTTTTAAAGCAATTATTTCTACGTATATCTTTGACACTATATACGTACCACATCGGTTGCGACAAGAAAATACAAAAAATAGGTGTTGTCACTTATGTTATGTAATTCTTTACATGTTTATCTGGATATTTTCGACGTTAGTTCCTTGTTAGAATATACATAAAATAAATGTGATGGAGATAATGTCGTCTTTTACAAAACGACAACCAAAAATGTTTAAACTGCTTTCTGTAAAATTTTTCGCCTAATAATATGATGCAGATGGTAAATGTTGACCAAAATTTTGCTGACCATCCCCACCAACAATTTGATGGCGCCATATCAAAGTATTCTATGTTTATTTGATTTAACTGTTATACAACAATACAGTCCTATAAGCGTGATGTATCAATCCACTTTAAATTATTCCGCAACTGCCCAAATTTTTACAAAAATATAACGCAAGATATAATAACAGTTTATCATTAGCGTAAGGCAACTCGGTCGTGCTCTAGGGGTTACAAGTCAGCAGGAATGCGGACGGGACGTTCGTTTTCTTTTTTTTCTTTTTTTCTCTCGCATTGTGTATTATATATGCTTATAACGACATAACAAATTTTTTATTGATGCAATTATCCCACCTTCTCGAAAATGTGATAATACGCCCCTCTTTATTTAACACTGTAAAAACTTTCTCGGGTGCCCCAGATGTCTTTTTCTATGTTACACGTTCTTGGAGGTTCCAGCTGTCTTCTTTAAAAATGTAAAACCTTCCCGAGGGCCCCAAATCTATATTTTTTTTAAGAATTTGAAACCTTCTCGGAAGGGCCAAATTTTCTTTTTTAGAATGTGAAACCTTCTCGGGGGTTCCAACTGTATTTTTTCAAATTGTAAAATCTTCTCGGGGGCCCCAAATATCTGTTTTTAAGAATGTGAAACCTTCTCGGGGGTCTCAACTGTCTTTTTTACAAATGCAAAACCTCGGGGGAGCCAAATGTTTTTTATTAAGAATGTGAAACCTCCTCTAGTGTTCCAATTCTCTTTTTTTAAAAATTTGAAACCATCTCAGGGACTCCAAATGGTTTTTTTCTTAGAATGTGAATCCTTCTCAGGGGGGGCAATTGTCTTTTTAAAAATGTAAAACCTCCTCGGGGGCCCCAAAACGTATTTTTTAAGAGAAGCCTTCTGAGGGGGGGGGCAATTGTCGTTTTCAAAAATGTAAAACTTTCTCGGGGGCCCCAAAAGTATTTTTTAAGAATGTGAAACTTTCTCGGGGGGGCCAATTGTCGTTTTTAAAAGTGTAAAATCTTCTCGGGGGCCTCAAATGTCTTTTTCTTTAGAACGTGAAACCTTCTCGGGGGTTCCAACTGTGTTTTTTAAAAGTGTAAAACCTTCTCGGGGGACCAAATATCTTTTTTAAAGAATCTGAAACTTTCTCTGGGCTCCCAACTGTCTTTTTTAAAATATAAAACCTTCTCAGAGGCGCCAAATATTTTCTTTAAGAATAAAAAACCTCCTCTAGGGTCTCAGCTGTCTTTTTTAAAAATGTAAAATCTTCACGGGGGACCAAATGGCTTTTTTGAAGAATGTGAAGCCTTCTATGGGCTCTCAACTGTCTTCTTTTAAAATAAAAACCTTCCCAGAGGCGCCAAATGTCTTCTTTAAGAATGTAAAAACCTCACTGGGGTCCCAGCTGTCTTTTTTAAAAATGTAAAACCTTCCGTGGGGCCTCAAATGTTTTTTTTTAGAATGTGAATCTTTCTCGGGGGCCCCAACTGTCTTTTTTAAAAATGTAAAACGCTCTCGGGGCACCCAAATATATTTTTCTAAGAATGTGAAACCTTCTCGGGGGTCCCAATTGTCTTTTCTAAAAATGTAAAACCTTCTCGGGAGAGCCAAATGTCTTTCTTAGGAATATGAAACCTTCTCGGAGGTCCAAATAATCTTTTTTAAAAATGTAAAACATTCTCGGGAGCACCAAATGTATTTTCTTAAGAATGTAAAACCTTCTCGAGGGGCCCAATTGTCTTTTCTAAAAATGTAAAACCTTCTCGGGAGCGCCAAATGTCTTTTTTAGGAATATGAAACCTTCCCGGAGGTCCCAATTATCTTTTTTAAAAATGTAAAACCTTCTCGGGAACCCCAAATGTATTTTTTTAAGAATGTAAAACCTTCTCGAGGGGCGCAATTGTCTTTTTTAAAAACGTACAACCTTCTCCTAGACCTCAAATGTTCTTTTAAGAATGTGAAACTTTCTCAGGGCTCCCAATTATCTTTTTCAAAAATTTAAAACCTCCTCAGGGGCCCCAAATGTATTTTTTATGAAAATGAAATCTCCGCAGGGGGGCAATTGTTTTTTTTAAGAATGTAAAGGGTTCTCGGAGGCCTCAAACGTATTTGTTAAAAATGTGAAACCTTCTGGAGGAGGGGGCAATTGTCGTTTTTAAAAATGTAAAACTTTCTCGGGGATTCCAAACGTATTTTTTTAAGAATGTGAAACCTTTTGGGAGGGGGGCAATTGTCGTTTTTAAAAATGTAAAACTTTGTCGGGGATCCTAAACATATTTTTTTAAGAATGTAAAACCTTTTCGGGGGGCTCAAATGTCTTTTTTTTTAGAATGTGAAACCTCGGGGGACCAAATGTCTTTTCTGAAGAATCTGAAACCTTCTCTGGGATTTCAACTTAAAACCTTCTCGGAGGCCTCAAAAATTTTTTTAGAATGTGAATTTTTCTCGGTGGTTCTAAGTGTCTTTTTTAAAATTGTAAAATCTTCTCGGGGCCCCAAATGTTTTTTTTAAGAATGTGAAACCTTCTCGTCATCACAAAAGTTTAACATTATATATTTACATATTTATTCCAATTTATAGGGGTTCTCATAAACAAAAATAAAATTTGCAAAATTAAATTTTATAATTTTTGAAAATTGCTGGATATGTTTCATAGTAGAAGCTCTGACGAAACAACTTTCGACTGTTTTTTTTTTTTTTCATTTTTACTAGAGTGGTGTGTGTGTGTATAGTGTGCAGTAATATTTTCTAATCCCCATAACTAAAAATCCAAAGGATTTAAATCTGGAAATCGAACAGGTCATAATCATCTCATAATTGAGGTCTACCTCGACCAATCCAGCGATCTTCAAATGTTCAGTACATCGTAGTTTTACTTTACTTTTATTCCCCATGTCTTTGAAACCAAGCATCTTTCCGAAAATCATTCAAGGACAAAAAAATCTTAAAATAAGCCAAGGAGTAACCCTTTGAATTTTCGCCGCATGTTTAATATACGTCATGTAAATAAGATTAGTTTATGGAACGTCACTGTGTATTAGAACTCAATGAAGCCTGGATTCAATTATTTCAATACGCACTACGCAATAAATTAATAAAAAGGAAAAACTTATTTTAATAGAGAAACGAATATTACGAACATATTCTTTTATTTTCCCCAGTTTGAGCTAATTTTATTAGGACAGAAATTTGATTTTACGTCTTTTGAGGTGTCGCAATGCAGAATACGGAAATGCAGGTTTTAACTTTTCTGTTTGTCTGTCGCATTTTTATATTTATTCTGAAATTTTAAGTGTACTATTGAAATCATTTTTCTACAAATAAATTAGCAAAATTTCGATTAAGCAGCAGACGAATATTTAAAAGTAATACACTATTGCGCTAAAATTTGACTAGCTACACTGCCGAAATATTGAAATTGTATATTATAATTATAGCAAAAATTCCTTTTCAAAATTTTTATTCATACTCCTAACTAATAGTCTATTTCGCTTCTGTTTTTAACTTTACGAACACACATTGTCCTAAAATATTAGCACAAAATGTTACATATTTTATCAGATACCTATAGTTACAAAGATTTTCGAGATATTAGAGGCATTTGGGTATGATTTACATTAAAAATACCGTGAACGTTAAGATCACGTGATGTACAATTTCAAGTTATTATGTTTTTAATTTGTCCTCATTGTTTTATACAAAAACGATTGTTTCCTTGTTGAAAACTACGTCTTCATCTAATACAAACTATTGGTTGTATTGAGAGTCTAGTTTTATTTACGAGTGCTTTCAAAAGCGCAAGCTTGACTCTATCGCTAGGAGAAAATTAAACTTTCTAATAACTTCATCGACCACCGAGCGTTATAAATTGTAAAGGCTACCAAATCCGATGTGAAACTATGTAAATTTAACTATCAAAGGCAAGTGAAGTCATTATTTCTTGCCCTCATAGGGCCAACAAATCATATTTTGTACAACCAAGCTGCCGAGAAATCAGGTTTACGTTAGCTTAATACAGTCAGTTTATCATATAATTAAATTCCGTACAATCTGAAATTTAATAGGACTAAGTAGGCACTAAAATTCTAATGCTTAATAATATACATATACCAAGAAAGTTTAGAACTTTTAGTATTTCCGATACGTGGCGTTTCCAACTTGACCTTCTTATTCCCGAGAATTGTGTGAAGACGTTTGTGGTGGCGCAGTCCTAGCGTAGAAACCCCGTTGACCTAAATTTGAGAATTTCCAGGTTATAAGATGGCAAACGGGAATAACGATGGCGCAAGATGGTGGTGAAGGTGATGTAGTAAAGTTACACCGTACTTTTACTCCGCACACGTTTAATTTACTTTTAGCTAAATGTAACTAGCATGCAGTGAAATTTATGCGGAAAGTCAAGACAATACAACGGGAACGATTTATTGAGTTGTAGTAAATGAATTTGCTGAAACGTCGTCTTTTTGGAAGTGCATTTGAATTATCTTATTTTAACGAGTCAATTAATCCAATCGTGAAGAACGAATTTGCATGCATAGCGGAGGGTTTGCGATTTAATCATTTTGACATTGTTAAATTTGACCTTTGACTTGAATTCAGCTGTCTAATGGGAACCAGCTCTTGTAATAATTACGTTTGTTTGCCGACAAATTGGATGGATAAAAAACGGACCAAAAGGCGTTAGAGTAGAGCTATTTCGACTCTCAAATCTCATTAAATATTTGTTAAATTGATCAAAATGCCAAGTTTATGTGTTAATATAAGAAAGCCGGCATTTTCAAAACAAGAAAGCGGAGCTTTGTAGATACCTTAGGCGATTACGTTGCCGGGTGTATTTAACACACTTAGGTAATCTGACACCTCGGCTCTTAAAATGCCGGTGCGTGTTTCCAAAGATCAATCGATGTACTCTGAAACGACAGGTACTAATTGATTTATAACTTTCTAAACATTATAATTTTGATAAAGCAAATAACAATAACTAACTGTGTTATAGTTTTACCAGAAACGTTTCACGAAGCTGTTGTGCTGGATTTTTGTGAAAAATATTTCCTAGTCACATTGTTGCCGGATTATTTACTTTGAACTTTTACAATGCGGTATGTAGAAATCGTAAAAATAAACGACTTAGAAATCTTACAACTTGACTGGATAGAACCTAAGAACTCTATGCAAACATAATCACAATTCGAAAAATTACAAAAACATTTTCGTGTAGCTTTTAATTTAATTTATTCAACTTTTAAGCCTTGTTTTGTGTATTAGTTTTGAAACCACAATCGTCAATTAAAGTTGAAGAGCGTCTTGCCCATACGAAAATAAGAAAAATAGCTCGTCTCCACAGATGTTCAAAATACATATACAAGGTGAATCACTATTTGCGCGTGATCGATATCTCATTAATTACACAAACCTGCATTTTTTAAACTTTTGAAAAATTGTTTTCCATTTGATAGCTGATTCTGATATACTTTGAGTCTTGGATCCAAATATGAATTTCATTTTTCTTCATCACGTAGGGATTTTTCACAAAATGGTTTGATTTTTTTCACTCAACAAACACATTATTTACAAGTAATTGAAAAACTAAATTATTCTAAAAAATATGCCTAAATCTAATGAAAACAAAGAGTAAAATTCTAAATATAGAAAAAAGAAATAAATGAAAGGACTAAATTACCTAATAGCACAAACTCACACCATAGTTGTAAAAAGGTATATTAAACTAAATGGTTTGTTCTGCATCAACTTCTTGCATTATCATTAGCATTGATTTTGGGAAATTGCCCAACGGACTGTACATCCTTAGGTACTGTACGTCCTTAGGTTATCCTCGATAAGGAAAACAACTTAAAAGTGTTTAGGTTTATACAGCGGAAGAATGTCACGTAGAAATTAGTTTGATTTGAATAGGTGCGTCCCCTCAAAATAGAGGATCAAAACTATTAAGTAGTATGCACATTTTAGATACGATCTTCTATTCAGCAAAATTTTGAGAGGACGGAAAAATGAAAAATTTATCTTTTTGACGTGGATTTGATGATTTTCTAGTGGTTTGTCGCATGATTAAACGAGAAAGCAGAGAATATCTTTGGTTAAATGTGCGAAAGAAGTCTTTGGGTTCTTTTATTAATGACCATTATTTAATCAGACCTGAATCATCTCAACAGCACGTAAATTTTTATTTTTACAACTAATAAAGTAATTAACAATATTTTAATAAATAAACAATTAATATTTTGTTATTCCACCGTTTGCGTGTCTCACATTTTGCAGTAAATTCAGGCGTTATATTTATTTTGCCAAGCTGTCACAAACTTTTCTTGCAACTCGCCAATATTTTTTAGGCGAAAATCATGTGTATAGATAAATTTGGGCATACGTGCCCAGACATTCTCTATGGGATTCAAATCTAGGCTCTTGGAAGGCCACGGAATTGATTCCCTTTTCTTCTAAATAATTTCTAAATATCCGTGCTCTATGAATTGGGCAATTATCCCACAATTTTTCTATTTGAAAAAGCAAAGTTAGCAATAAATAATGATTACATCTTGAAAAATTCAATACTGAAATTTCTTCCGCCTTAGATCCTATTTTTCCCGAAAGTATTCATCATGTTCCTTGCTCTTGGAGTATGTTTTCTGTTAATATGCCGTCATTACGTTCGGAAAGTCGTATTTATGATTTTGCTGATGGAAACTATACGCTTTTAAATGACTTTTATGCTTCCGTATGTTGGGATTCTTATTTGGTGGGCAAGGATTTAGATGAAATGGTTGCACTTTTCTATGATATAATATTTGCTGGCTTTGAGAAATGCATTCCATACAAAATTGTTAAACATAATGTGCGCAATTACCCTGTATGGTATAACAAAGAACTTAAAGATCTTTATTGGAAGAAAAAATTAGCACATTTCAGTTATAAAAGATATGGCAGACTCGATGATTATTTATTTTTTAAATCTTTGAGATCTAGATGTAATGATTTAAGTGCTAATCTATACCCTTCGTATGTCACAAGGATTAATGCGTCCATCTTAAATGATCCAAAGTTTTTTTGGAAATTCATTCGAGATAAAAAGAAAAGTGATGCTAAGTAGTATACCTTCTAAAATGATACTTGATCACCACTCTGGGAACGGTGGAGATGAGATAGTTAACCTTTTTGCACAGTATTTTTCCTCTGTTTACAAAGTCGATGATCAAAGGGATTTTGTTTGTAATATAGATTCATCAGATCAAGTTAATGAAATCGGTTTGAATGTTACTGTTTCAGATATTTTTAATCTTATATACAACTTAAAGTCGTCATGTAATCCTGGTCCCGATGGGGTGCCAAGCGTAGTTTTAAAGAACTGTATCTACTCTATTTGTTCACCTTTATTGATATTACTTAAATCATAATTAGACAAAGGTATTTTTCCTAAACTATGGAAGAATAGTTACATCATTCCTATTTTTAAATCGGGCCAACATGATAAAATTGAAAACTACAGGGGCGTCTGTAATCAGTCAGCAATTCCTAAATTGCTGGATTCACTAGTATCAAGTCAACTTCAATGGGCATCGTCGCAGGTTTTTATCCTAAGAGATCCGCAATGTCTAATTTGGTAGAATATCAGTCATTTCTAAACGATGCATTATCTAACCGTATTCAGGTAGATACTATTTATATGGACTTTGCGAAGGCATTTGATCGTGTCAATCATCGGTTACTGATTATAAAACTTCAAAAACTGGGTTTTAATGATTTGACAGTGAAGTGGTTATCTTCATTTCTTTATGATAGATGGCAACAGGTTCGCATTAATAATTTTATTTCAGATTCGTTTTGGGCTTCGTCTGGTGTTCCTCAAGGTTCACATTGTGGGCCAGTTCTTTTTACACTATTTATTAATGATTTGACATGGTGTTTTCAATATTGCAATTATTTGTTGTATGCGGATGACTTGAAATTATTTGCAATGATACGTTCTGTTCAAGATTCGATGTGGATATTGTATAGTTGGTGTGATGAAAACTGGCTTCCTTTAAATATAATATCTTTTTTTAATACAAAGTCACACATTAATTTCGATTATTATATGGACAATGATTTAATATCTCGTGTTTCGGAAATTAAAGATTTGGGAGTCATTTTCGATACAGCCATTTCATTTAAGAATCATTATTCACATATTGTCAACAAAGCAATGAGTATGTGGGGTCTCATATGGCGTAATTGTAAGGAATTGTCTTGTTTGTCTTTAAAAACACTTTATTTTGCCTTAATGCGATCGCACTTTGATTACTGTTCTCAGGTTTGGAACCCAATTTACAAAGTGGACATCCACTATTTAGAGAAAATTAAAAAAAAATTCCTCCGCGCCTTGGAATTTAAAGTTGGACATACTCATGTCAAGGGTGAATACGGATGGGTCATGGTTACTTATGATATCCAGTCGCTTGGCTCTCGTAAGAAAATTTCTGATGCCTGTTTTATACATGGAATAATTAACGGACTTATAGACTGTCCGAATTTGTTATCTAAGCTTTCGTTCTGTGTGCCTGCAGTGAATTATCGTGTGACAAGGAGCAAGACCATTTTCAGAATTGCGACAACAACAACAAATGTTGCTCAAAACGACCCTCTAACGAGAATGATGAATTCTATTAATAAAATTTCTAGCCATAGTCAAATATCAATCTTTTATTCGAAAAGATTAAAGTTTAAAATTGATGTTAGAAATTATTTTGGTTTGTAGTTGTTTTTTATATATAAGTTTAATTTTTAGTTACATTAGATTAAGTTACGTTCCAGTACCTACTTCCACCAAGAAATTTATGTTATTTTAATTTTTATTTAATTAATGTATAATTTTCTGTGAATCTTGTGAAAAAAAAAGAAGTTCCCGTTTTAAAACATGGGTAAAACTGATGGCAATATAACCCTTTTCTAAAATTCTGCGGTATACTATCGCATTTAAACGATCCTGAATAACTAAACATACTCCAGGACATCTGCTATGTTTCCACCCCCAAAGATTCATTGAAAACCGACCACTGTGGTTAGATCTATGAACATATTGTTCTTCGTACCGTGTTCCACCTGGCCGATCAACCCAGATTTGCCCATTACTATGGGACTAAAATGTCTTCTCCTCAGAAAAGGCCACAGTTTCCCACATATTGAGCAGTTGATTTACAAATTGCATGGCAAATTCTAGCCTTTGTCTTTTGTATGCATCTGTAAGATAAATCTTTCTTGCCGAAGTTCTATTCCATAACTCAGTCAAACTTATCCGTCTTCGCGCAGTTTTTAAAGATACGGGGAAATGTGTTTCCTGTCTTGATCTAACAACTGATTCAAAAGGATTCTCATGGAGAAAATGAGTCAGTGAGAGATCTTCGTCTTCGGTAGTACTTTTTGGGCGACCCGTACCTGGTGTGCGTGTAATCTGCCCAAAATTTTCAATTTTTTTTGTTTGTTAACAAAATTGTGCTTTTGCTGACATGTAATTCATCAGCAATATATCTTAGAGACACTTCCGCATCAAGTCTTTGTTCAATAATATGTTTTTGAAACTCTGTTGAAGACATTTTTTAAATTTCGCTAGAACTGTCAACTTGACAATTTAAATTTTATTTGACATTTGTGCAAGCTTGATACACATTAGGAAAATTTTCTTTAAACCAGTTTTATATGTCCACCGATTGTATTTACCTGAGAAAATCTGTTGAGCTTTTAGTGTTTTATTATTTACGAAATTGAAAAAGTCCTGAATGCCGCAGTGTTTGGGTACACATGGAGATTTTTTTTATAAATTAATTACAACAATTTTGGGAATTTTGATGTTCTATTGTTGGAAAATCCTGACCTGACCTGCTTTTGAGTAAATTTTGGGACCCCGTTTTTTTGAAAAATTTAAAACAATCTTGAGGCCCCGCCCACCCGCCCTCTCTTTTCTTAGAGGGTATCTCATTTGCCAAAATCAGTCTTACCTTAACAGGTACTAGCCCCACCCACCCACCCTCTCTTTTCTTGAGGTCATGTCATTTGCCAAAATCAGTTTATCTTGGCAAAAACTGACGACTAACTTTTACAAAAAAACGATCAAAATGTGGAAACATTACGAGCTTACTAGTGTTTAGTTGGTTATGCTTTAATGGATTTTCTTTGTTGGTTTTGTTTCTGTTTACTTATAATGTATGAGTATCTTATTAAGTGTTATTGTGTTTTTTTTTAGTTTATTTATTAATGAAAAATAACGGCTTCTTTTATTAATAATGAATCAGGATGATTAATGAGTACTAGTTGTTATGGGTATTGTCCTAAAAAAAAATAAAAGTTGGATTTCAGTCACCATCATTACTAACAAATCAGAAAGTAAGTTGGAGGTTTTCACGTATTAGGTGTGTGCAGTGTTGTCAATTTTAGTTTTATGAAATTACGTTTTTTTCGTAATCTACATCATAAAGCATTTTTTTAATACATTTTGAAACTCCCAATATCCTGTACATAACGTAGAGTAAGAGTTATCCGCTATTTTCCAGACACCCAGTATAACGGCTTTTTTTGCACAAACCGAGTTAAAATTTCATTTAAAGTTGCCAAAAACCTTTTATGAATGATCAGTTAAGTAAAAACTGCAAATAATCCATTTATTGGAGAGTAATTAATTAATGAATTGTTTCATTTTGCACTTTTCGACAACAAACGAAAGACGTGAAAAAATTCTCCGATTTTTCTGTAATTTCTGAAAAAATGTCTTGAGTCTACATGTTCGCACTGTGAAAGAAATCTAGCATTGGTTTGCATATAAGTGGTTAATTTTTAATTTCCTTGAATTAAAAAAAAATAAAGAAAAATATTTTAAATTTTTGCTTTCAGAGCGTAGCATTGATGTACTTTTAAAAATATCGTGATGTAATTTTTATTGCTAACATCTCTCAAAAATTTTCAGAATAAGAGAAAATTGAAATTTATATTGCGACGTACTGCTTTATATTTAGTAATTTGTGCATAAGTTTAATCTTACACATTACGTTTATTTATTCATCTCCTCTAAAAAATTATATTATATATTATAGTATTCTATATTTTGTAAAATTTATGCTCCTGACAATGGTGTGTGTATTTTCTCACATACTGATTGATATTTTTATTTCCCGAGCGTAAACTAAAGGGAGTAGTATAATCGGATCCATGGAGCAATTTGGCTCATTTCATGTTTTCTCGACATTTCATGACTCCTAAAATGCGAAAAAATAGGTCGCCTATTTCGGTTTACCTGTCGTCTGTCTGTCTGTGTCGATCTACTTAATGACAGATAATCTTCAAAACTACCAGACGAATTAATATCAAATTTTATAAGTATTTTAGTTTTTATCCTAGAAATCAAAATTAAAAAAAAAATCAAAATTTGTATAGTTTTACATTTCTTAAAATAAACAATGAGTAACAACAGAAAGGTCAGATTATACCAACAATTTAAAAATTTTAGAAACAAATTTTCAAACATTTAGTTTTTGCTTGATGTTGATAAATATATTATAATTTGTTCAAAGCTTGAAACACAGTACACAAGTACGTTCATTATGTTTTTTGATAACGATTCGATTTTGCCAATATAATATAGCAGATGGTGTTTCTTAACTTTATCAAAATCTTATCTTTTATTACAGACAACTTCCACGATAAAAATGTCATTCATTTAGGTTTTATTCACGTCACTGAGTTCAGAAGTTTTTATATGCGAATGAGAACATGGCATTTCGTTTTGTTAACAATAAAAAAATCTTATGAACAATGTTGACGAAGCTGCTTTCTCGCACAAGTATTTTATGACAGACTGTTTTATTATAGGGAGTATTTTACTCGGAATTATTTTGTTGAGGTTATTACTACGGAGATACGTGACAGTGAGATAAATGATACTTACGTTACGATGTAACACACTTTTCAGAAAACGTTGCTCCTAATGTCGTTTTAGTTTATCGAGAGGATGCCAACATAGTTGACGAAATATTTTCACGTTTTAACAAATTTCGCAAGTTTCTAGTAATAACGGAAATTATCCAAATGTTCAAAATTTTTGACAAAATATGCGCAGTCGTTGTAAATCGCTTTTTGAATTAATTAATGAATGGAGCTTTCTACCATACAAAAAAAAAGTAACTGCGGTATTATTGATGTTCACAGTATTAGTAATATCCTATCCGTCAGTCTATATTTAGGTCACTTTTGTTGTTTTTACGTAACCCAATCACCCGATATTATTAATGCGGCTTTTCATAATGAGAATTGAAATCCAGAATCACAAATAACTCGTTATTTTTAAAATGTTCTTGTGAAACTCTAGGTAATTGATATATTTTTCCTGCACTGTCCGTCTAACTAATTTTCTAGATATTTTTAACCGGGTGGACGTAAACAAATCACCATCGTAAACAATATCTGATTGTTCACATGTGACGTACTGCACATACAGCCTTTACAACCCTGTTCCTACACTCACAGTAATCACAACAACAACGAGGACACGAACAAAAGCAAAATAAATCCACTTCAAAAGTATCACACTCACGTCACCGATTGGTGAATACGACGACCCTAATTAAATAAAGCTCTTAAACCCTAACGAATTACCCCCTTTTTCGAGTACTTATCGATATGATTGAAAACGCGTTCAATACATACGATGGAAACAAATAAAAGTGTAACTTATTTTTCCGCTAATTTCCTCGCCGCTATTTCCGTACAATGTTTTAATGGGTTTTAGGCGAGCAGTACAAATAAGTCGGGAATCCGGAGTAAATATTTACAAGGGTAGCTTCGCTCGACTAAATTAATTTTAATTTTGTTTGTGCAAACCGAGAGACACACGTTCTCGTGGTCCTGGAGATGTCGTGGGTGTAGGTATTTATCTAACCATCAAGCGGCTGTCACTCCTCTCGGACACGTCAATCACGTTCTAATCGGATAAATAAATTCGATGGGACTACCTCCAACGGCCGGCGAATCATTAATAATGCATTTGCAACAAGAAATATAGGTCTTTGGAGGACGTGTTTCGAACGCGTTAGGGAAACGTCTGTGTCTGACGGGAACACCGGAATCTAGAATGATGCCTTTGAAATAGTTGGGACCCACTAGGGCCCAAGAAATGGACTAGCAGTGTGTTAAACAGTGAGAACAGGGGTGTAAATCTTCCATTTTCGAGAAGGTACGATGAGGGTTTGTGAGGGTCTAGTCAGAATTCAAATGAATCATCAAAAGTTGTAAATCCATCAAAGAATCGGACTTAGAAGGGTTGTAAGAAATGTGGAACAAATAGGTAGATGAAAAAGACACTTGAAGAAATAAATTGACAACGCAATAGTTAATGATAAGCATCATGATTATTATAAATTATTATCAAATATCTTTAATGGACTTAAATATGCTAAAGTAAAAGAGAATGTGAAAATTTTACTTTGGGACGTTTAAATAATCAAGGGTCAATTTGACACAATTTAAGCTATTTTTTAAGTAAAATGTATAGGATGGGTAGTAAGTGGTTCAGCACAGACAGTATATTAGTATATTGTTAGTGTGGGTAAAGTGAGAGAGAATACACGGAAAGGGCCTTCAACACAAAAAACAGTAATAACCACGAATAAATCGAAGAAAATAGTCGACCGGCCGAAGTTTTTCACTCGCTACGTTAAGATAATAGTTATTTATCTTATTAGTGGGATAGAGCCATTATTACAGCACTACGAGTGTGAAGATTGCAGAAGACGAGGTCGTTAGACCGAGTCATCTGTAATCACACGAGTTGCTGTAATATGCTCTAGCCCACGAATGAAATACAAAACTTTATCTACAACTGCCCAAAAATAAAAAAGAAAAAAAGCCGATTAAATTTTTTTATTAATTAAAAATCAAGAATCAAGAGAATTTTTGCAGTGTTATGACAACCGCTCAAATTTGTTGTAAACAACGCGTCAATTTTTAGAAAAAAAATGTTGTTCAATCGAGAAATGAGTGATTCTGAAGCAGAAAGCTTGCCTTTTGAAACAGAAGAAGCTGCTGCAAACCTAGTGTCTTCATTGTTCCCTGATAAATCAAAAACCAAATACGAAAAATTTTATAAACGGTTCACTGACTGGTGTGCATCCAAGAAAATAAATCATGAAGCAAGATAGAAGGTGCTGTTGGCATTTTTTGAAAATTTGTCGAAAAGTTATAAGTGCAGCAGCCTTTGGGCTGTATGTGAAGGTTATATCGACACTTCGATTGAAAACAAGAAAAAGACCGCTTCTGATATTCTTGGAGGTGATCCTGGAGCCAGAACAAATACTGCCAGTAGCTACAACCGAGATTCAAGCATTGTTAGAAGAGAAATCTTAAATACTGGAGCTGTAACAAACATTTTGTCAACAAAACCTAAGCATTATGGACAAAGATACAAATCATTTCATTTCATCTGGTATTAATATCAGTAATTGTAAGGAATGTATTATCGATGTGTATAACAAATAAGTTAAGAATTAATCAATGTAATTTGTTGTAATTTATATACATGTTAATAAAATTCAACTAAGAATTGGAGACCTTCATTACACCACTAGTGGTGTAATCTTTCTATTACACCACTAGTGGAATAAGAGGGTTATTACTCAACTCAAACAGTGCCGAATGAGTTGTGTAATATGACCTTTATAAAGCAGTTGTAGATAAAGAATAGAATTGGACTTGGAATAATTAAGAGGAATGAGGGATGAAGAGAATAACAGGAAGAGGAAGAGCGACAGAGAGGAAGACGAATCTGATGAGGAAGAGGTATCAAAAAAAGTAAAAAAAAAACGGGGAAATTGCCATTAAGGAATCAACGTGAACTAGAAGATAACATAGAAGAGTTAATGAAAATGATGCAAAGTATGGGTAACACAATAAACGAAAGTCCACTGAAATTAAAAAAAAAAGAGAGAGAAAGGAACAAAGAGAATACGGGGAAGAAATGCAAGATCTTAGAGCGAAAAATAAGAAACTAGAAGAAGAAAATAGAAAAATCAAGAAAACTATAAATGGATTAGAAAACAGGCTAGAACGATTGAAAATGAGAAAAGAAAAAACAACGTGGTGTTGCAAGGACTAAAAATAGATACTGATGACCGAGAAGAGTTAAAAAAAGGCGCACAAAGTTTAATAGAAAAGTCATTAAAGGTAAATGTAGAAATTGTATTGGAAAAAACGTGTTTAATCAGATTGGCAAAACAGGCCGATAATGCGGAACAAAAACAAATTAAGTACGAAAACAGGGGAAAAGATATTTATTCAAGATGATTTATCGAAAAAAGATAGAGAAATACAAAAGCAAATTATAATAAGAGCAAAAAAAAGAGAAAACGGGCAAGTCACTAAAATAGGGTATAAAAAACTGTTGATAGGAATTGAAGAGTGGAAATGGGACAACGAAAAAGAAAACCTGAAAAAAATGAGGCAGCTTAAGATTCCAAAAAACTAAAAAATGAAAACACTCAAGTCAGCAGCAAAGAAAATGGACCAGGCAATGGATACGGCAAGGAATATGGTAAAAGCAAAAAAAGAAAAGAAGAGAAATAAAGAATAGAAGAAAGAAATAAAAACAAAATATTATAGTCATAGGAACATGGAGTGTAAGGGGTATTTATGAAGAAGGAGCTATCAAAAACCTTATTAAGGAAATTAAAAGATATAAAATAGAATTAATAGCCTTACAAGAAACACATCTGGTAGATAGCGGAATACAAGAAATTGACAAGTACAATCTGTTTAAAAGTGGAGGCGCAACCAGACAGTTTGGGACAGGTCTTATAGCGGGAAAAACACTTAAAGGAAAAATAATAATAGACTTTATGCAAGTATAGATAGGATCTGTGGGATAAGGGTAAATGGACAAAACCAAAATCTATTTGTTCTAAATATACATGCATCGACAGAAGAAAAAGAAAATGATGTAAAGAATGCATTCTATGAAGAAATAGACAGAGTTATCGGCAAAATACCAAAAAGAGATATCATAATTATAATGGGACTCGCAAATGCAAAAGTAGGGAGAGAAGAAATATATAAAAAAATAGTAGGAAAACACAGCAGACATGAAGAATCAAACAATATTGATCTAAGATTCATTGAATCGGCTATAGAAAGAAACACGAAAATAGTAAGTACGCAATTTCAACAAAAAGAAATACACAAGAGGACATAGATCGTTCCAGGAAGACAAGAAACAAACCAGACTGATCACGTACTGATCCAAAAAAAACACTCTAGGTTAATAACGTCAGTGAAAACCTGTCGAGGGGCCGACACAGATTCAGGCCACTTTTTGGTAAGGGCAAAGCTAAAGCAATGGAAAGGGAAAGACAAAGAACGCAGAAGGAATCACGAAGTAAGGTATAATATAGAAAAATTGCAAGCGCAGGAAATCAAAACAAAATATGAAGCAAATATAAAAAGAAACCTCGAAAAGCAAGATCTTTCAAAAGAAAAAATATAAATACCAAATGTAGAATATAGAACGAATAGTAACAGAAGAGACAAAAAGACATGTGAGTAGAATAAAAGCAAGAGAAAGGAAAGAACGGTTAGACGAAAAATGCGAAGCAGAAATAAAACATAAAAAGTTACTCAGAATTAGAACGCTGCAGATAAGAAACGAAGAAAATGCAAGTCAAAGAAACATAGTTAAGCAAATATGTCGCAGGAAAAAGGGATTTTTTAGAAAGAAAGATAAATAAAGACTATAGAAGAAGCATACTAGAAGAAAGAGATAAGAAACTTTTATAAAGACATACAAAACGTAACGTCAGCAAAACACGAATCTATGGAAGATACAAAAGATATAAAAGGTAATTTAATAGGCGACGATGAAGGAAAATTAAGAAGATGGAAACAGCAAGCAAATTTGGGAAACGGAATAAATTCCGAAAAGAACCCCTAATAACCCCGCTCTTTAAAAAAGGTGACAGAAGAAGCTGTGAAAACTATCGTGGGATTGCGCTATTAGACGTTACGTACAAACTACTGGCATCGATAATAAAAAGAAGACTTGAAGGATATATGGAAGAAGCTCTAGGAGAATATCAAGGAGGCTTTAGAAAAGGAAGAGGGACAATCGATCAAATATTTATGTTGAAACAAATCATGGTCGGAAACTACGAATATGGATTTCCTACTCACTTACTCTTCGTGGACTTCAAAACAGCTTACGATACTTAAGTTAAGCCGTTAAGTTAATAAACGTATTGAGAGAACTAGATATTCCCGAAAAACTAGTAAATCTAATAAAAATGACATTGAAAAACACAATAAGCAGAGTAAAAGTAAAAGGAAAAACTAGCGACAGTTTCAATGTTAAACAAGGTTTCAGACAAGTTGATTCGTTGTCAACAACTCTATTCAATTTGGTTCTGGAGAGTATTATAAGGAAAAGTGATATAAATAGGAAGAGTCTACTATTCAACAAAAGGCATCAATGTCTAGCCTACGCAGACGATTTAGTCCTACTAGCTAGGAACACAAAGGAATTAGAAAGGATAACAGCAAAGCTAATGAGACAAGCAGAAGACGTAGGCTTAGTATTTAATGTAGCAAAAACAAAATATATGGAAATAAGGAATAACTGTAGGAGTAGAAACAAAAACAATATACAATAGAGAGACAAGAAGGAATAAAAGTAGGATTTGAAGAAGTAGAAATGTTTATGTATTTACTTAAGGGTGTTGATAACCAACAAATGCCAAGAAGACCAAGAAATAGAACGGAAAATTGCTAAAAGTAACAACTGTGCAGGAGGATTAAGAAAAGTTATGTATGAAAAGTAAAGAAATATCAAAGCAAACAAACCTAATATTATTTAAAACCATAGTGAGACCAACCCTAACACACGCGTGCGAGACATAAATTATGACAAATAAAATTAAACAAAGACTAGAAATTTGGGAAAGGAAGATACTTAGAAGAATCTTTGGAGGGAAACAAACAGAAGGAGGATATGAAAGAAGAACTATTGAGGAAATATATGATTTATATAATGACAGATTTGTAAGCAATTTCATAACAATAAAAAGATTGCAATGGTTAGGGCACTTAGAATGAATGACCCAAGAAAGAGAAGTTAAGATGGTGGCGTGGAAAATTCTGGAGGACAAAAGGAAAAGAGGCAGACCAAGGAAGAAGTGGAAAGAAGCGATAGAGGAACACCTAGCAGAAAAACAAATACAGAACTGGAGGAAGAACACAAAAAACCGAAGGGAATGGAGACGCAAATCGTAATTCATAAATGAAGTGAACGAAACGATCAGGCTACACTTTGTGTACATAAAGCAGGCGAAGCTAATTGAGTTGTCGATAACTATCCTATACAAATTTGGCAGAATAAACTCGTTTGCGGTTCACTAAATATTTAAACAAGCAGAACTCACGAAACTATTAAGATTTTACCCAATAACATTTTAAGCAATATGCAAAGCTCACAAAATGACCTAGACGTGTATTATGCACAACCAGCAACAATTTCAACTTTTTGCGTTTTCGAAATGAAATATACTTAATACAGACCAGAGGTCACCGTTCTAGTGTTCTTATAATTAATAGAAAAAATGATTATTGAATCATTAGGGATACTCGACTCGGGAAAGAAATTATTTTAAAATCTTATAAACTCATTTATTTTCTCAAAGATTGATGTAAACAAATATTATTACCCCACAATCTAAAGGAAAGAACATAAAACAACAGCCAGTATATTCTATATATGTATATATGTACTGTTACAGCAAAAACCGAAGTCTGTCGTATCAAAAAACGAATTATATTTATTTTTGTAAGGCCTTTCTTACTTGCTATGTTAAGTTTTTGCTTTAAGAATATTGTTACACATTTTGAAATTATTTGTTTTGAATTTTGGACAACTATAAAAAAACACTTGGCAAATTATTACGTCTCCACATGCAACAAAAATCCTACGATGGCACTTCTTGCGAAAAATAATTCATTAATTAACGTTTGCAGTTTTATTACGCCATTCACTTTATTATCTCCTTTTTATGACTTCGAAAATTATATAGTTACCCATATTCAAGAAAAATCATTTCATAAAGTATTTATCGCATAAACTGAAAGTTGTTTCTTAATTGCTCAAGTTTTGAATTGCACTAAATTACTTTAGTTATTAGTTACGAGGGAAAATAATTTTTAAATTGACTACTACGACTATGCTAAATTTAGCGAAGGTCCAAAAATAAAACAACTAATCCCAACACATATTATTCAGTGAAACAAAATAAACACATGTATTTATTTTCCTGTCAAGTACTCAGCTGTTCTTTGCTGATGACTACTCAAAAATTAATGAGAAAATCCGCGTAATTAAATTCGAATTCAAAGAGTTTCATAAAATATGCAACAAATCGTATTCCTACACGTAGTATTCCTGTACGTAGCTCGTTTTATAATTTATGGGTTATTTTTTAGGCCAAAAATACACATTGCTCTGACTAAGTAAATAACGTAACAAAAATTCATCAGAATTTAAACTGAACACGTAGAACGGGTTTACAAGGATTTTACATAGAAACAGGTCAAATTTGTAATAATGAAACAAACGCGGAGATCTGTGCGTCGTTGTTAATAAATTATAAAAACTCGTACGGAAAATTCAGATTTTAAATTTAACAAAAACAATTAATTTTACTTAATTAAATAATAATAGTAGTAATATGGAAACAAGTTATATTCCACACAGTGCTGTTAATTAACGTGACAGTTATGTGACGTTTACATGGCTGTAGTGTTAATATAGTAATTAAAAGTACAGTTGATGTTAATAACAAAAAAAAAATAGCACGCAAACATGGCATGAAACTTTTAATCAATAACTATTTCGTCAGTTTACCTAGGTACACTGGAATATTTTTAGCACAACAGAAAAATTAATGATTAGAACTGATTTAGAATTTTTTGATATTCCAACGTTTCCTGTTGCCTTCCAGTAATCATCCAAATTTTCTGTTTAGTTGCTTATGGTATTAATAATAGGGGAGTTTAAGTCTAAAATTTAGAAATGGTTTTTCAATTATAGAAACATATGTAAGAATATATTGATTTTATTTTCGTTTCAGTGGGATTTTAATTTTACACTAGCTTTGTAGCACTCTCGTGCATCTCATTTGTAGCTGCGATGTAAGCTCTCTCGTTGAATATAGGTCAGTAACCGTGCCCTGCTTTAGTACCCTCCAGTTCTTCCTAACACTTCGACACTAGCCAAGTGCTCTTATTAAAAACAAAACTCCTAAAATTTTATGCAACTTGACTGAAAATTCAAAAAAAGAAAAAGCAACATTTTTTCTGTTGTTCCACCTTTAAATTTCTGACTAAATTTTTATAAAAATTGTGTTTTTATACAATTTATTTTCACATACTTTGTAGATTTTAAGTAATTCGATGGTTTGGTTGCGATGAAACGTTCTGTATAAATAATACATTCTTTACATTGACAACAGTTAAATAATACTGGGAAACCTCGCTAAGCTAATTTTTCATTGCAAAGTTAGCCAACAAAGTTGAAAAGAAATTAGAACTTCCACATCCAATTTAACAAACTCTTACAAAATCACTACAGACGTTTTTGCACAAAGAGGCAAACACTTCCGTTGTATTTTCAATTACTAAAATTGAGTTAAGATGTACACTTTCAGTGGTTTGTTGGTTTTAGAAAATTGGACCTGAATAAATAACCACGTGTTCTATTTCTATTACATATGTACGAGTAGCGCCATTCAAGGTTGTAAATCATGGAATGGCAGTGCTGTAAATACATTTTTAAATTTCATATTATCTGAAGTCTACATACCAGAATGTGATTTTGGTTATGGGTTAATTGTGACACTTTTCCTGTGAAAAGGTGAAAATAAATCTATTTAATTTACTCAATGGACTAAAGCGAGTGATCTTTTTATAAGGTAAATAGGATAACTTATCAAAAGAAACAACCACAATTTTATTTTGGCAGAGAATCTAATTTTTTAAGTCTATAAATGTCGAGTGTGTTATCCAACCTATAGAGAGTAAAGTAAATAACAATATTATGGAATAGAACCGGATATTTTTTACAAAAATTCTCTGAAAAAACCTTTCAGGCTTTTAATATAAGTGTACCTTGTAGTATAGCACGCAAAATTTCATAAATAATTTCTAGATAAAATTAAGGATATTCACCATACTTTTTTAATATTACCACTAAACTATGTGCACCCTAAATCAATTTTGTTCGTGTCGCCATCCTGCATAACGTATATCCTCGAAAATATTTTAATGTAAATTTTACCGTGCGAATTTCAGCTGGAATTTAATAAAGTGTTGAAAACTAAAAGTGGAGATATACTGAGACAGAACTTCCTAGTCGCTACCTAACAAAGTTTTCATTCACTTTGGGGGCTCAGGGAATACAATTTAGTGTGCTAGAAGCATTTGATTGAACGTTGTTCTAGATGGTGCATTTATTAAACTTCAAACATTAAAAGCAAACGTTACTGCACTAATAAAAATTCCAAATTTATAGGCTGGGAGGTCAGGTTTTAAATTGCTCACAATTCAATTTACGGTGTTTCAATATTCGACAAACTTGTTAGCCGATAAATTAATGAGGCAAAAGTTTTAATGGATACGATAAATATTTTTTATTGGATCTAAGGGTAATTAATTTCATTAAAGTTGGAGGCAACTTTAGTTTTGGTTCCTGTAAAGAAAACTGTAATGTACAACAATTTTTAATTGCTTAAACTTCATTTAAAATTATTAATAATTATATTTAAAAATAATGTGTAGTATTTGAGTATAATATAAATATTCATATTTTAATTTGAACTGATTTTAAGAAAACTTACACAACTGGATGTTATACTTATTTTAAGGTCATGTACGCACATATAAATGTTTGCAAATTTTTGAAAGCGTGATTTACATAATGAAAGCGATCTTTCCCCTCAATTAAAGGACACAAAAAATGCCATTAAAAATACGCTTAATAATTCTGGCAGCGACAAACAAAAAAGTGTCACATTTGTTCCTAATATAAAACTCTGTACGATCGTTTACTGTGGTCGATCATTTTTGTAAACTAGATTGCTCAATTTATCGTTTTTGATCCACACTTTTGTACTAGATATAGTCCGTAAAAACTAAAAAGTCTCGTTTTAATGCAGTTTAATCAATAGCTTTAATTAATAAATGTTCTTCATGCTTGTAACTTCCGTTGAAATTTTTTTGTGAAATTTATTAAATACACCTCAGTTACTTCAATTATTCCTGCTTTTAAAGTCTCTTTTGACGTTTTCAAGTTATTTTATTTAACTCCAAGCGCTTGGACGAAAAGACTCGCTTTACATGTTAAGTGCTTTCAACTGAACGTTTTGTTTACCAGCACTTTGTTTATTAAATTTTAAAACATGCGATTCTTTCGTTATTTTAAAATTTTTAGTGCAATAAACACATCATTTTGGCAATTATTCTATAGAACTGCTAGTTTTGGGTAAAGATGTAAAAACCTGTGTTATTGGGTTATTGCACAAGATGTTGTGATAAAAAAACGGATAGGAAACATTTCTGTGAAGCATATATTTTTAAATATATAAAAATAATTTCAACAACTTTGAGAGTGATGTATGCTTATACTATAGAAAGAGCTTTGAAACCTTTAGCAAAAAATTGTTGATGTTTGAGATTTAACAGTTAATTTTGAGAACAAAAGACATTTGTTTGTTAATTTTGAATAAACACATCCTTTTTGTTTTTGAAATTATTTAATTCACGTAAGTTCCAATAGAGTAAACACGCTATCCCTTCAAAAAACATATTAACAAAAAAAAGCATGACTAAATTGTCATGTTGTGTCAAACTGACAAAACCGTTATTTTCGCATGTTCAAATATTTTGATGGGTATTTTTTGGCTAACAAATATGTTTATCCTTAAACATGATAAATAGTTGTTTTATATTTAAATTCATAGGTTTTCAAAAATTCTTTAATTCAAAATTATGTCTTCTTTATCTTCCCCTGTTTCCTAGCTAACTAACTAGATTTGCAATCTTTATAAAAGTAAGACTAATTAATTATTACACAACAGTAGTTAAGACACTCCTATTTCAATTGTACAAAATAATAAGTTTCTATAAGTTTTGTTTATGAATCTGCTCTTAATTTGCACTTTAGATATCTAGGTTAAAAAAAATCAAAACCACACAACTACATTTCACAATTTAAAGCTGACGTAAACATAGTAAATTGCTAGTCAAAATGAATCTGTTTATATTTCCCAAAAACTTAATGACGTCATTTCAAATATTACCAGATAAATCGTGTCTAACATTTTTAATTTTTATGTGTCGACGCATTTAGAATTGTTTCTAAAAAGGATGTTAATAAACACTGTTCGTAGAACTTCAGAAAAATGAGATAACCTGTATTTGATTACTATTACAATAATAAATTGATTGACCGATTCAAAAAAATATACACGTCACATACTTCTTTACTTGTATCTTAATCATCCACATGTTTTTATTTTAAGTTAGATAGGAGTTATCTTAAAAAATAAATTAAATTTGGAAAATCAAATTTTATGCTTTATCTACCCATCTAATTTGTTTGATTGTACTTCAGAGGCGTGGGAACTACTATCTAAATAATTTACTGGAGCAATTTTTTATTTATAAAATTATTTCAGTCACGGAATATTATGCCTGGAATGCGGATTGCTTATACTGAATAAACATTTCATAAAGTATACCGGAAAAGCTTCCCTTTTTCTTATTAATCCGTGCTAGAGAAAGTTGATCGCAATTTCATAAATTTTTCTTTTGATTTCTCACGCGTTAAATTTCCCACTGCAATATCTGTTGGTTTCGTAATAAGATCTGACAGACCAGTGGACCCTTTCTTTACGCACGTCTGTTTTCTGTTAATTGCTTTGAAGAAAAATTTTGAATTCATGAAAACAAGGAATATTTTCTATTTCGAATTTTTTCTAAATATCCTCGTAAGAGCATTTATGTCGAACGCATCTGTGCTTATTTCAAAACAGACAAAACTTCCTACGTCTACCTCTTGACAGTTTTGGTTACGTTACGATGTAGTTATGATCACAGAACGCGTTAAAATTTATGTAATGGTAATGGAAACACGTTAACACTCAATCGAAATTATATCTCGTGTTTGCAACGTCTAGCGTGGGCTTATACACGGATTTGGTTCCAAATGCACTGCTCAAAGAACTGTACTATTAAAAACCGATTAATGACTGTAAGTTTGCTACAAATTTTGGTTAACGTTTTACTATCTAGATGATACTTTCGGAGATTATCTGTCTAATAAAAATCAGAACGGCAGACGGACAGACAGATGGACAGAGATACTTAAGTCCGTTTACTGTATATGGTATTAATCGAAATTTACTTTACAAAAAAATCAGAAGAATCCCAGAGACATCCCTTGACCATTTCCCTTAACTTTTCAACGCTTTCCGTCACATAATTTCATTCCTCCCAACAAATGTTGGAACGTTGAAACTTTCATTGAAAGCTGAAATTTGTTAAACAGAAATTTTGTTTGTCTTGGCGGAGAGTTTCTGAGTTCGTCTTGAAAGTTGGTCAAAGTTGCGATGTATTAATACGTTTCCTATGTCTGCGTCTTCCCCAAATGCACCCTGACTTAATTCAATGATTTCGACAGTGAGGAATTACCAAGTCGAAACATGTCAGTGCCGAAGAATTTAATAATCTGGCAACTATCTTACGGGGCCCGGCTTCTGAAAAATTTACGCAATTCCGGGCGAAATTAATCTTGAGTGGAAGTTCGATCAAATTTCCAGAAAGGAGAGCTGGGTTACGGAGCCGATAGTTAACCTGGGGCTGTTTGGATGAACTATAGCTTTTGTCTACGAATCATCAACATTTTTATAGTTACGGTAACAGGGTCATTTCGATGGATGTTTAATTTCATGCTTCCTTGGCACGGAATACGAAAATGTGAATTTGTGGTTTGTCTTTCTGTTCGCAGATTTATTACGCAGATAAAGTGAAACTACACAACCCACTACTTTAATAACAGAACGCTGTCTGCCAATCAAATTTTACAACATTTATTTATTGTTCATGCGTTAGAAGATAAGGGTTTTACATTTTCAGAAGTGTTTTAAAAAACACCATTGAATCTATTTTTGACTTTTTTTCTTTATGTTAACTTTGTGTCTGCCTTAAGTCAGTCACAAAATCAGTACGGACTGGCGCTCATTATTATAGCGCAAATGTGAGCCAAAGTTTGTACATAACTTCACTGATTTTTTCGGATACGGCTCTGTGTAATGTCGTTATTACGAACGTGAAAGTCCCGATTATGCGCCGGATGAAAGAGAGACGAACGGGATACGACACGAGACAACATCGTTTCACGTCCCTTTATTTCTTGTGTTTGTAGTACTGCGTCCTACTTTACCGAATGAGCGCCCTCGACTTCACCTCGGTTGTTAACTTAATTATTTTTTATCTTGGTTCTGTTTTCTCTCATAGTCAACCGGAATCAGAAAGATAATGTCATAACAGGCATGGAACCTGATTTGGGGTGTTCTGTTTTTGCTTTAAAACATTTAGCATATCTTCAGATGTGAAGCTATTTTAAAACTGTCTGGCATTTACATTCGGAGTTCTTGCAACGATGATCATTGAGGAGTGCGCTAAGTGTCCATTTGCAACTTAACCAGTTACTGTTAAGAGTTTTAACCTTCTTTTTGTTTTATTTTAAAGTGGTTGGAACGCCGTAGGCAATCAACGAATTTGTTGCTCTTAGAATATTGTTATGTTTTAGCTGAAATTTATACATTCCAGCAAATGCAATAGAAAAAAGCTTTGTTAAGTAGTTTCAAACTAGAAATAGTGGACTTAGAACATATATTATGTTCTTATTATTAAAAGGAGAAAGTAAATCAACTGGTAAAACATAAAAAAGTCAAAAATTGGATTTGCTTCAGATCTTCACAAAATTGTTAATCATGAATGCGTTACAAACCGTTGGATATGCAGCATAATTTAATAATTTCACTAATCAAAAAATTATAGCGTCACATTGCAAATTCGTTCTTCGTCCTCCAGAAGGGAATCTCAATTGTCCATATAGCTGAATAATTGGTAAGTGATACTGATATCTATAATTTTGCCACTATTAATATTTACACAATATTAATTATTAACAGATACTTACTCCAATTGGCTCTCATGATAGTTGATACTTTCCTAAAATTTCAACGGCTGCTAAAAGAACGCATATACTATTTTTATTTACTAAAATAAAGAGTTGAAGATACAAATTTATGGAGCGCCAATGCGGTGGTTCAGTAAACTAAGTATACACTTTAATAAAGTTACAGAGTTACTTTGAAAACGTTTAAAGTTAGTAAACTAATAATTATGTTGTATAGAAATGAACAGAGGCGAAAATATGATTGCGCGTACGCTAAAGCAAAATGAATTTTAAAAGATGTTCCAAATTAAAAAATTGCTTTAATTTTAGACTAATCATTGCGCGGTTAATTTTGTATACCTAAGTATGTTCTATCCAGCTGCTACAACTTAGAAAGCTGGGGCGTGAGTCTAGGCTTCGGATTTTAGGACTTTAAAAAATGAATAAAAGAAGACATTTTTAGGTCCCTGTTAGAGCCTCTGGCGGGGACCTGTTTCACCCATCCCCACCCGTAAGGGTGGGAGCCAGAGCCACCCCCACCTTGGAACACAGGGTAGCATTTATTCTTAATTCTTAACTCATTCATACACATTCAATTCACAATTCTCAATTCGTAACTAACATTCAACTATCTCGACCGCACGGTCACATAATATTCTATCCTTATCATTCTTATTTATCCTAACACTTGTCACTATCAATATACATTTATCTTACTGTTCGCTGGTCTTTATTCATTTATACAAATTTCGACATGGTCCTTCGAGCCGGATTAGCGACAGAATAACAGTGGTAGTGATAAGTGTAATTCTCAACATATCATTCATCGGCTGGAATTCAGCAAAGTAGTTATCAAAACATCACCCAGAAATCATCCGCGCAGTGTTCAACTATCGGTGACGACCGCGAGTGCTGTGCAAAATCCTCAAGTATCATTCAGCGTCAGCCAAGATAATTCTATCCAGGAATCCAGGATTCCAGGTAAGCTTTAATTCTGTTTGGTTGGTGTAATACATTATTCTCGTACTCAAGATGGTGGTAATCCAAGACAATACTTTTGTTAAATTTTCAATTCTTCTCAGCGAAATAGATTCACATTCTAATTTTATATCAAATGTTGCAAATCATCAAAAAAGAGGCCACTTAAAGCGTCGATATGAAGACGTACAGCGAATTTATTCAGAATTACAAATGCTTGTAGTTCAGCATAAATCTGAAACAATAGTAGTCCCGAATGACACGAGTAACACGGAAACGATCAAACCTATAATTTATAATATCAGGGAAGTGCTAAATTATATTCAAAAAATATCCGAATTATATAAGGCTCTCATTGAGAAAACTATTCCATTGTGTACTTTCTCGAATTCATGTAAGATAAACAATAACGTACCAACCACGGATCTGGAAAAAACTTGTCAAAATTTAAAGCCTTTAAAGGTACACAAATTAAGAAATGGAGAACCCATCAAAATTCACAAAACCCATTTCAATGCTCTACGTAAATTGCGGTTCACTATTGGTAAAAAATCTCCTCTTGATTCCGTTATTTCAAAAACTCCTAGTGTAATATCAAATCCTTCAAAATTTCCAAATTCAACACCCAATGAAGAGAAAAATAATCTTTTCAATGATTGTTACAACTCCAAAGGCGTATCTCAAATTAATTTAGATAAAACTTCTAATGCAGAGTCATCTACCGCACTAGACAAAGTAAAAAGTCCTCCAGTTAATTCAAAAAACTGTGGCTCATTGTTAGTCTGTAACCAATTTAAAATTAGGTCGCAATATTTATGTGAATCCGTAGACTCAAATATTAAAGACAACACGTCAAACGTAGCAATACTCGACAAGAAAAAACATTCCGAAAATGCTAAACCCAAAATAACAAGTCATTTCAGTAAAAACCCACCGGTGCTTCAAAATACCGCGCTGGGGTTGATTCTTAGCGGCAGTTTTGCATATTTAAAAAATAATACTTCCCATCATCACAAAATTAGTTCAGCCCAAATTATTTCTCGGTTCTTGGAAGCTGAAACCGTCAAAACCGGAAGTAGGTCATTAAGCAGAGGGTTTAAAAGCGATCTTTGTGCAACCTCTTTTCAGTATACTACCACAGGCCATTCACCCGATGGCTATTTCATGGTCAAACACCCCTTTTCGGAAAATCAGCCGCGGTTTACACAAATGCATCCAAAGTGGCTATTATCAGTCGAGAGGAAGTTGGGGCATTCCACAGTCCCTTATTTCGAAAATCTACATAAATTAGGAAATTCCCCAGAACTCGCTCTCCAACTGCTATTGTTAGCAGAGGGGCATAATCATAAACGTAACGAGGGTTTTATTGTCTCTCAAAGGAAGTACCTAGACCTTGTACACCTGAAGGTACTTAAGGAAAATTCCTCAAATAATTCCGTTTACCTGTCACACAATTGTATTCTAAATCCCCACATTTCTTCCAATAAACTTTGCGAGGTTGTTGACCGTTCCAATCTTAGTTCAAAGAGTTTAAATATGAATCGCCGGAGTTATAACGAAATTACTGGTAAAAACCATCTTGAGGGCGAGGGCGTGTATGCGCTCATTGTCAGAGTTAAAGCCGTCCTGAATTCGCGCCTTTCGAAGCCTCTGTCCAGCGACCGCAATAATTTGGTCGCATTTATACAGGGTCATTATAAAATATTGTAGTCAACTCACCTATGAAAAACAAATGAAATTTTTCTCGTGCCGCTAATCACCAAAATGATTTGAACTGTTTTGAAATGTCACGAACGGCCAAACAAATCTGTCAGATGTGTCAAAAATTGAAATGCCCGGTTCGCGGTTTAATTTCATTTTAAATACACGAAAAGACGCCAGACCAGAGCATTAAGGGTTGCAGTGTTATCGAGCATTTGTGAACGCCACTGCAATACATTTCAGTTTCAAAAATTGTAAATTGTCAGAAAAACGTTTAAGGGCTTTGTCATGAATTACACCTTGGAAAGTCGATTGGAGTTGAACAGAATAAATCATCTGGTCTGTTTTGCAAAGAAGCAATAATTTTTCAAATAATGAAATCCAAAAAGTGAGGTTAAGTTTGTCGAAACCAATGAACACGGTAATTATTTAAAAAATTACATTTTTATAGGTACCCTGAAGGTAAAAATTGTGAAAAATCACGTAATGGACAATGGCAGAGCAAGTCTTATCACAGTTAACGAACACTATGAGTACCTAATGAGTTTTTGCAGTACATAATTTTGCCAAAGTTGTGATCCCGCGAAAATTCTGTTTGTAAATTGTAAGGAATCGTCAAAATATTGGTGCAGACATGGTTTGTGACCGGTGCTTTTCTCTTGAAAAAACACAACTGAAAGCGTTGATCTTCATCCCTACAATAGGTGAAAACTGCTATGTCCAAACATTACCTTCAGCTTTGCAGTTTCTAGATATCTGAAACATGCCAGATCTGCATAACAGGAATGTCAAAGAGGTTCTACCCAAAACACGCCCACATGGCCATCCTAATATCAAGATTTTTCAAAATTTCTATAAGAAAAAAGATGAAAAAACCAATAAAATTTCAGGAGCATAGTGTTAAGAGTTCTGTAGCTGATTATGAGATCTCTTGAAACAACAGAATGTTTAATAAAGATTTTTAACTTTCCTAATAGTAAAATTACAATTATTACTAAACAGTAAGTTGAAGTAAGTTTTAAATTAAGAGAATGCAACTAACACCGAAAGAAAAATGAAAGTTACTGAAAATAAAAAACTTTATTGCAGTACCTACATACACTTTCTACATCTAATTTTGTTTATTGATCACATTCATTTACTTGAAAAAGTATCAGGCCTATGAATCGTCGTCTGCTAACCACACACCAACCTTCATTGCGTGTGATGGTGTTTCTCCAAAAGCGTGAGTATTTTCTATACACCAAATTCTGAAGTTCTGTCAGTTGACATAATAGCCTAACAGATGAAACCAGGCTTCATCAGAAAAGAACGACAAATCGAGAATCCCGTTATCGTCCATATCAGCTTGAAACCAACTACACTACCCAACGCGGCAAGGAAAATCAGCTGGTTGCAGCTCCTGAACCGACAAAATCTTGTATGGATGCATATGTAACTTCTCTTTTACGATTTTCTGACATGGGCTGTATGGTACTCCGGACAGTAAAGATTTTTGAGAAAGCTTTATTCGGACTTTGTTCCATTCTCATCCTTAAATCTTCAACAACGTCTTCACTAACTTGAGGTCTTCCCGTCGGTTTTCACTTAGAAATGCTACCAGTGTCGTTAAATCTGGCCATAATTCGCCATATAGCGTCTTCAAAGATTCTTCATCAATGACAACAGAACATTTCACTAGATACTCGTTTTTAGACGCCTCCACAGAGTACACTCCATCCCCATCCTCATTTAACACCCCATTACGGTAATAGGCATGATGATTGCGCCAAAGAACTAAAAAAATCTTTTGTAACACTGACCATAGTTATTCCTCTCTGTTCATTACCTGAGATTATTCGACAATGATCTGTAGTTTTGATAAAAACTGTTTTTTGAGACACTTATTAAAGTTCTAACAAAGGGGAAGACAGCAAAAATGAAAACAAGACAAGTCAATTAACGCACAAAGTGAGGGAAAACGTACCAGTACAAACGAAAAAATTATTGACATCTGACAGAATTTGATGAAGCGTTGAAACAGTGCAGCCGCTAATGTCAACTAATGTGGCGTTAAAAATAAAAATTCCAATATTAGTGTAATCCTTTCCACAAAACTGAAAAAGGCGGCACAAAATGTCACCAAAATCATGGCCTTCTTCGACTACAATATTTTATAATGACCCTGTACCTGGCCAATGCCTCTTTCGGCCAGCCATCAACGGGTCTCTCAGGAAAAGACCACGCCGTCGTTCCCATCAACCGGCCATCCCTTGGCATCTCATCCACGCTTACCATCAACACTTCTGGAAGTCGTGGTACCTCGAATATTTGACCACACTGAAAGGCAGGTTAGGGTGGCAAAGGCCATCTTCCAACGTTCCAGGAATGGCAAGATGGGTCCTCGTGAAGGAGGAGAAATTTCCGCGTCTACAGTGGCGGTTAGGACGCGGCCCTCCAACATCATTTTGGAAAGGAAGTGGTGGTGTGTGTAGTGTCGGTGAAGTGCAAAAGATAATTTCGCAATCGCATGCATTATCATTATATTTAACCATATTGCATACATCTTGTCAATTTGTTATATACATCTCATTATTGATTTATTTTGCTATGTTCTATGTATTCATATTTGTACCATTGTTATATTCATTCCCCATATTGTTCACTCGTCGTATTATTCATTGATTTGGTACATTATAATTGTTGTAAATTTACTTTTAGGTTTATTGTAAATATTGTGTATTCGCTGATATTGTACCAATGTAATTTGTCTTAGATATCTTTTTTTTTAAGTTTAATGCGTTTCTTCATGTTCATTGCTTTCTGTAACAATATCCATCCCATTCATGTAATTTCATTTGTATTTATCATTCTAATATTCCATATAGTTTATTTTTGGTCTTAAAACAATGTAATTGTTTCAAGGCGGGGGGTATGTTAGAGCCTCTGGCGGGGACCTGTTTCACCCATCCCCACCCGTAAGGGTGGGAGCCAGAGCCACCCCCACCTTGGAACACAGGGTAGCATTTATTCTTAATTCTTAACTCATTCATACACATTCAATTCACAATTCTCAATTCGTAACTAACATTCAACTATCTCGACCGCACGGTCACATAATATTCTATCCTTATCATTCTTATTTATCCTAACACTTGTCACTATCAATATACATTTATCTTACTGTTCGCTGGTCTTTATTCATTTATACAAAATTCGACAGTCCCAAAATTGACGAATTAGGTTATAAAAATCTTGGTTTAGGTTAAAAACCTGGTGGAAAAAATATTTGCTCAACGAAAAAGCATACATCAAAAAAATATATATTTAAAAAGCAAACATTAAACAAAACATTATAGAAACAAATATTTTGTGTAACAAACAAAAAAAATGATAAAATAAATAAACGATCTATAGTTACGTCCACTAATTCTAAGTTATCGCAAAAAAATGGTGATCAAATTAAAGCAAGTCGCACTTAACAAAAAATAAAATATTAATTAAGGTATTTAAAAGGACTTACAAAAGCAAACTATGTATTTCTCTAAATTTTCAATTGTGAATTTACACCTTTGATCACTTCAAACACTTTTAAGTTTTGAAAACGTGCGTTCCACATCACAAGAATTGATGGGTGCAAAATTAAATATTGAACAATCTACGTTTTCATTTATGTATGTATTGTTGGTAGCATTTCCATTACCGCAAATTACGTTATTTACTGAACATATAAAATCGTATTCTGGATTCTTTTTTAATAGAGAACATAATTTTTAGAACGCCATTTCCCCCACCTTTCCTGGTGTGTTTTTTAAAGATGTATACACTTTTTCCACCAATTTCCATACTTTGGTTTAATTTTGAACCTATAGTTTCTAATTGTTCTATTGCATCAGCAATAATTTTAAAGTGAGTTTTAATGTACAAGAGTTCATTTTTAACGTTTGCTTTATTCAGGAATTCTTGAGTTTTTTTAATGCTTTGTGCATCTGTGGCTTCAAATGACAATACAACCTAAAAATATTCAATATAAGATTGATAGTAAAAAAACCATTATATATTTACTGACTTGTTTTAAAACATCAAATTGTTCTGCATAAAAAAGTGCTGCTTGAATCCAAGTGCCCCACCTGGTTAATACAGGTTCAGGTGGGAGAGGTGTATTTGGTAAACTGTTTTTATAAAATTCTACTCTTATTAGTACTTTTACAGTCTAATTGTTTCAGACATTAAATGTAACCCATTTGCCATACATGTTAAGTGTGTTATATTTTCATAAAACACCTTCAAATTAGTACCAGTTTTGATCATGTATGAAGCACCATCTGATCCAAACCATTTAACTTTTTTATGTTCAGTTCCTTTTGGCCACAATAAAGCTACAAATTAACAATTCAATAAATTATAATAATTTCAATGCTTAAAATTATCAATAGCACACCCAATGATTCGTTTATAAATCTCGAGATTGTGTTGCTATTAGTTTTATCAAGCTGCTTCAAAGCTAGTAGAAATGGACGGCCAGCTTCTTCAGAAGATAACTTTCCAATTATTAAATGGGCTATGCATCTTCCTAATCTGTCCCTCCTCTCATCGACGCTAATCCATATATCATTATTGCCAACAGAATTTCTAATTTGTTTAGTTACCTGGAAATTATAAAATGTATGTTAAAAAGTTAAAAAAAAACAATTCTAGTACTCACCATATCGTAATCTTTTGGTAAATAATGTTTTCTCACAGTGTTTTCTGAGGGTAAATGCCTTCCTGTATATTTATGCATAAAATTTTTAAACTCAGGACAACTAACTTTATTCCATGGAATATTTGCTGCGGTAAATGCCCTACATAAATCGGTGCAAAATTTCGTAAAATCATTGTCGGAACAAATGTTTAATAAAGTATGTTTACTGGATTTATTCTCGTTCTTTTTATGTGCATCGCCACTGCAGTGTTGTTCAAAGTGTGATTTTTTTTTCGCAGTTAAACTAGGAAACAAAAATGTGAACATAATTCAAGCTTCAGTATTTTAAATGTTTACCTACAACTTTTCCACACACTTTGCAGAATAACTCATTGTCTTTGGTTGAAGAAGGAAATTGAAAATTAGTGTCCAAATTATTCCCTAACCATAATTTGATTTTATCTTTCATGGATGATTTTACCTTAGGCATTTTGAGGATTCTTTACTGTATGCACAAAAATCAAAACCGGCCCCACCACACTCACTAACACGCAAAGACACTCAGTATCACTAACAATAAACTTCTAAAATAAAATACAGTACGACCCAAAAAGTAATAAAATGGTTGGTTTTCTCTTGCCGTTGAATAATGTCACCGGGTTTCCGTCGTCAGATAATTTTGTTGTCAATTCCGTAGAAGACATTAAAAATGCTTTTGAAAAAGAAGCCATTTACATAAATGCTTATGTACATATGGCCCAACCATTAGAAGAAAGCACGTACGCATTTTGCCTTACAATTTTTAGTAGTGGCAACCGCTTTCTTTGAAGCTGAAGCATCAAAATATAATATTAAAATTTTGGGATTTTCTTCTGTGGATATATTGAAAAGAATTTATTATTTGTGGTATGTGACGTTTTTCGTTCGATTATGGGAACAATGGATTATGGAAAGTAAAGATTACGCTTTAGGAAACAATTGTTTGAATATTTACACCTGTAACGAGCTTAACGCTCATGGACTTCTGAAAATAATTGAAAAACTTAGTAAAGTGGATGACGGTATCTCCTCAAGTATGACAAAAGATACGTTTTTGCCTTGATTGTATAGCAGCCAGCCTTGTGAAAAGATATTTAGACAGACCCGATCAATGACCACTACATTTTCATCAGTGGTAAACTACTCTTTGATAGACATATTAAGACATTTTAGCCGTATTCAAGCAATTAATGAAATCAGCACAGATCTTGGTACTTAATTTATACATGTGAATATGACCGTGCACACTCGAGTATACTGTTTCGATATATATTTCTAAATGTTTACAACTTGTAGGAGACGTTTTTTATTTTCCTCGGGAAGAACAAAAAATTGGTACATAGTAAAAATCAAATCGGGATGACAAAGCTGATACTACGAACGGTTGCAGAAATATTAAAACAAACAAATAGAGCAAAAGACGATGCTACACATAAGGCTCAAAGTCTGGGAATGAACTTATCTCAGAAGGACAAAATATCCGAAGCAAGTTCCATCAGTCCCATTCGAGATCCCAGTTTTCTGCAAGGTGGAGAAGAAGAAGCAATGGACGAGGAAGAAGAAGCAAAAGATGAAGAAGAAGACGGAATTTTAACGGAAAATGTGCCAGATAATAACCACCCAAATCGAAGTTTACATGTACCTGCTTTGAAAGTAATGCTAAATGATGGGAAAAAAAGATATTACGGAAATCAGAATTGGGAATTGAAACACTTTGAACAAAATAAAAACTAAAGCCTCTGAACAAAATTAACAAATAAAAGCAAATTTCGCGTCGAGAAGGAACGAGTTGCGCACTACAAAACCCCGACCGGAGAAATGACAAAAATTGACCAAAACTAAGCGTTTACTACTTCGCCAAAAAGTGGAGACTCCACCCGGCATCAGGAGGGCTAACAAACAAAAACCAATGGGATGCAACCCCTGTATTGAAATGAAATGCTTTCTCGTTCTCTCTCGAACCATGCCAGCAAACCGCCCAATCGCCGTCGATTCACATGTTCTTATCAAAAATTAGTTCCCTAACCATGTCATTTACATTATAAACCACATCTACTGAAATGGCCACAGCTACGCGACTTAATTAGGATAGCCAGCCATAAATTGTATTGTTTATGTCGCCATTGATATAAAATTGTGTTACCAGTGTTGTGGCTACCATCATTACTATAAATAATGTTCTCACAAACTTCCAATATGCCCCAAATGTTCTGGATCTCACAATGTCAAGGAATGTAAGACTGAGGTGTTACAGTGCGTTCAATGTACAATTTTAAATACAAAACATCAAACTAGTCTTAGCGTTGATCATACAGTGTGGGATTTCAGTAAATGTCATGCTTATCAAAAAACCAAAACCCTAAGAAAATAGGTTAGGATGTTAAAAATTAGTAACAAAAAATTAAGCCAGAAATTATTCTTGCAAAAAGTGTGTAATGCAAATTTAAGGAAAAATTTGGGAAATATATTAACAAAGGATCAAATTGAGACTCTAAAAAGGAAAATATTCAAAAAATGTTCCGAGCAAACAGTCAGTAAATCTTTGAAGCTGAAATTTGGATCTGGGACCAGTGGATATAACTTATAAATAATAATATTAATAATAATAATAATAATATGTTCTTTATTGTCCAACAGATTTACCACTTATAGGACAATATTAATAACAATTATTAAGTGTGTTTAACAAAATAAAGTTAAATAAAGAAAATTAACAATAAAAAAAGAAAAAATATAACAAATTTCTGGGTGTCCCTAACAAAATACATCATTATATACATTATCTACAGCTTTACACATGACATGAATCGGTGAACGTTGTAAAACATTTGTTCTCGCCGTTGGCACTTGAAAACTTGCTTCATATCGTGATGCTAAACGTGGCACATAAAATGTAATTTGGAAAGTAAAAATGCACAGTCAATCTTATTGTGTATTAACTTATAAGCAAATTTTGCACAGCACATTTCTCTCCTTTGTAATAATGACTTCATATTATGTCGACTTTGCAAATTTTGCTGATCAGTACCAATCTGTGGATAAACTCCATCAATTTTAAATGATAAATATTTTAAAAACCGTCTGTGAATTTTCTCTAAGGCCATAATATGAGATACATAAATAGGGTTCCATACAAGACTTGCATACTCAATTTTACTTAACACATATGCAAAATAAAGTTGTTTAATTAAAGTTCAGTCAGAAAAATGCCTACATGTTCTCATAACAAAACCTAATGATTTATACGCCGATGTGCAAACAACCTCTAGATGTGGAAGAAATGATAATTCGGAATCAAAAGTTACTCCTAGATCCTTCATGCAATTCTTTTGCTTAATAATATGATTTCCCAACACATAGGACGATTGAGTTGAAGTTTTTTTACGGCTGTATTTGACAAGAAAACATTTTTCCTTGTTCAATGGCAACTTAAACATGTCACACCAACTAATCATCAGATTGATATTATTCTGCAAGATATCTACATCAACTGCACTGCCAATGGAGTGATATAGTTTAATATCATCAGCGTATGCAAGGACTGGCCAACTAAATTGTTCGAGTAGATCATTAATAAATAGAATGTATAAAAGAGGACCAAGATTAGAGCCCTGCGGAACTCCGGAATTAACTGAGAATTTATAAGACACATAACCACTATAAGCAACGTAAGATGTTCTGTCTTTTAAATAAGAACGCATTAACAGCAATGAATCCTCCGACAATCCATACAAATCAAGCTTTTGCAGAAGAATACTATGTTGAATTGAATCAAAAGCTCGAGTGAAATCAGTGTAGACTACATCAGCTTAACCTCGAATATCAATTACTTCACTTAAATATTGCGTGATAGTGGCTAAATTACTAACTGTAGACCGACCACTAACGAAGCCATGCTGATAGGGAGAGATATATTTTTTCACATTACTGTAGATTGTTAAATATAGTGATTGTTTAAAAACTTTCGAAAAATTTGGCAATATAGAAATCTGTCTGTAATTTAACACATCTGAACTATCACCTTTCTTCAAAATTGGGCAGATCCTGGCGCATTTCCACTTTGATGGAAAGGTTGAAGTTTTAATGGCAAGGTTGAAAATAAGTGATAATGGTTCCGCAAATGCATATCTACAATCCCGAACAATGAAACTCGGGATTAGATCGTCTCCCGCTGTGAATTTATCATGAAACTTGGACATTATATTAATAAGTTCAACTGGGCTGACGTAAGGAAATTGAAATGGTAAAGCGTTACTGGAAGATTGAGATGGAATGTGTGGAGAATCACTTGAATATGATTTCGAAAAATTTTCTGCAAAAGCATTAACTATACTTTGTGGATCAGTGTATTCGGATAAACCATTGTGAACTCGACCAGGAATTCTTGTAGAACTACGTCGTTGGTTTAAATAGTTCCATAAATTAGAAGGATTCGAATTAAGATTTCTTTGAACTAAATCGAGGTAAGAATTATGAGCTTCAGAAATCTGCATTTTCACTAGACTGCGGAGACGTTTAAATTCAAGTTGATATGTTTCATTGTGAGTTGTTATCCATTTACGTCTATAATTTTCTTTGTTTCTTAAATTAGCTATAATTTGAGATGTGAACCATACGGGATACCTTGTTTTACGGGGACACTTTTTTGGAACATGCGCATCAAATATATTATATAATACAGAATAAAAATGATCTACAGCGTGATTAACATTATCTAAATCTTTAAGATAAGCCCAGTCAATATTAAGTAATGCATCATATAACAATGGAAAATTCGCTTTACGAAAATTGTACACCCGTTTATTATTTGGAGGAAATTTAAGAGGTTTCGAAGTTTCTAAACCATCAAGTGTTATTAACAACACAGGATGAAGTACATCTTCTCTAACTAATGGATGATTGCATTGAGTAACTGACATTTGCCATTGCTTATTTGCAAATACTAAATCTAATAATTTATTATCAGAATTCATAACATCATTATACTGAGTTATGTCCAAGATATCAATAAAATGCTGCAAAGAAATTGACTTACTCGATAAAGGTTTATTTGAAGTAACATAATCTGGAACATTAAAGTCACCAATCAATATAAATTTCTCATTAAATAAGAATTGTTCAAGTGCTGAAGTAAACGTATCAAGATCATTAGCTGAAACATCAGGGGATATATAGACAACGCCTAAAACAATATGAAAAGTATGAATTACACATTTGCATAAAACTATATCAATTAAAGGAACTATAGCGGAAAAATGTGTTGTATCAATTACTGTACAGGTATATTTATTGGATAACGCAAGAAGAACACCACCACCTTTTGAACGATTTACACTAGCAAATTTGCGATCACACCGAACAATATGATAAGAATCACCTGGTAATAATTCATTGTTAAAAACAGAATCATTCAGCCATGTTTCTGATATTAAAATAATATCAAACTTCTGATTTGGTTGACGTGCAACACATTAAAGATTTTTGTGAAGAAGAAGGCAAATTTGAGCTGCAATTTGAGTCTAAATTAAATGTGGATCTTTTACAATCTAACCATTTTAACAAAATGAAGGTGTCAAATTCTCTAAACGTTTTGAATCGAAATGTTAGTTGTGGAATAAAATTTGATCCGGAAGAGGAGAGAGAAGACAAATCTTCTCTAAGGATAGCTGTTTTTATTGATGTTGTACATAACTGGTTCCAGTTGATTAGTTCTAGATCAACTATTTTGGCCTTGAGCAAGCTTAATATGGCTGTCTACAGGGAAACTATAAAATTCCTTCAAGAGTTCATTAAGTTATTTTTAAACTTAAAAGTCGCTCGTGACAAATTTGAAAAAGCAGTTTGGAAGCCTATTCAAAAGGTGTTATACTGACTACAACATCAATTTTAGACCTGTAAAACTTGTTTTTGAACGAAAAAAAATACTCATATTTATTAACATCGAAACTTTCTCAAGATTGTTTAGAAAATGTATTTTCCTAAATTCGGTCAAGACATCCGCCATTCAATTTAAATATGACTTAAAACTTTTATCAGTTTCTCAATATTTGGACGTTTCAAATAACTCAAGTTACGAAACCGACAAAACAACACCTTTAGTGTTTTTTTGAGTAATATTAAAAATAATAACAGAAAAGAAAACGATGTTCCTAAAGGAAAAGAAAATTTAGCTTTACCTAGAAATTGGAATTTGTAGATAAAAGAACTTTATGCAAAATTTGTGGCATTAAAAGAATATAAAAATGGTGCTTTACATTACGCTTCAGAGAACGCGTTCCAAATAGCAATTTTAGTAGAGCAAATATTTTGTAATTTGAGAGATTATTTAAAGAATAATCATTTTTGCACTGGTAATGTTTTGGAAGTCATGAAGAAAGAAATTAAGAAAAATTCGACGTATCGCTTAATACAATTTCCAACATGCTGCAACAGCAAAACAGGAATATCATTTACGCCATTAGAATCTTTTCCCACCCTATGGAGATTATTATTTTAACTGTTTTGTTTTCGTTAGTAATAATAATAACAGTGGTAACTGTGTGTTACTTATTAGCAAACGCATTACGCAAGTTAATGGTAAAAAATATACACTTATTTACGTAAGCCACTACGGTGTAAAGACAGATGTTAGCAAAATTGACTACATTCAAAAGATTCATTAAAACTATACAAAGAGTTTGGTTTATGATGAACTCGAAAAAGAACAAACAAAAAGCATCAAGTGGTTCAAAGGCGTTCAGAGTATGCAAATGATATCATATAACCTAAAAAAAACCTTTTTTGCTTCTTTAATTAACAATGTAAAAACAGCAGAGTTTCTGTGTGTTCACACTCTTTTAAGTGAAACATATGACGAGCTTTATTACTTGCTCTATCTGTCCTACCAAGTGAATAGTTTGACATTTAACACGTATCTATCACCGTATAGGTAGTGCATGTTAATCTTTTTCATCGTTACTTTTGTACAAGCTGCCTCATAACGTCTTCTTTAAAACATTTTTCTTCAATATGTTCTTGTTCAAGCTAGTACCTCTCAAAATTAGTAATTATGTACCTAACATAATTAATTTTTTTTTTGCAATATTATAATGAAGGTGTAGTGAACTACAAGCGTCTCCTGCGTGCTACAAAGAAAGGTCAATTTGCTGCAAAAATATACGGTTATTTTATTATACATCGAATACCTTTCTCGTCATCCAGGAAGTTCACATAATTTTACAGTTTCGAACGGTCGTAAACAATTTTTACTTTAAACACACAAATTTATTTATTTTAATTTTCTGAAATTACATTAACACGCGGCATCGCATCTCAGATTTGCTTATTAATAATTACATATTCTAAACACATAAACAACTTCATAATTTGGGATCTTCATTTCTCAAAATAAAGTCTTACTTAAATAGCTTCTAAATCACCTAAAATAATTATATTAACCAACAGTCACAATCAGTTCACGTAAAAATACTTCAACTATATTTTCATAAAAAAAAGAAATGTCTTCGCATTTATGTAAATTGTCCCAGAAACGATCGTAACTCGAACCGTATGCCCTAGACACACGACACACTTATCTTAGTCAATAAAGTATGGCGCTACGCGTGGGCCTACATTTTTCAGTGTTTTACACTTTATTGAGTTAACATTCAGCAGTTCGAATACGTTTTTCTTCCTTATTTTCGTTAGATCATATTTCTTTCACTGCCTCTTCAGATTTCCTGGTTGTGATCTGAAAATGAAATACACCGTAAATATTTATTATTATGAACTCCACGAATAGATCATGGTCAATATTTTTCGGATTTTAAGTATGACGTTCTTTTTATAGATGCAGTATTTTAGTTGGATCGAAGTGCTTGCTAGAATAATCTATAACCTAAGTTTTGAGAGGAACAGTCGATTTTGCGGTTTAAACTTAAAAGGGAACACTATTTTACAAAAAATTATCATTTATGGAATTTATATCCTGTGATTTTTCAGCCAACACAAAATCTAGCATTGTAAAGTTATTGGAAAAATAACAAAAAACCATTTTTGAATATTTTGTGTACCAACTGAATAAATGAAATTTTATAGATCGTATTTGTAGGACACTCATTTAAATTTCTGGCCTAATTAATTTTTTGTTTACCTGTAAGTATAGCTCTGAGTAGTGCTTTTGGATTACCGCCAATCTAAAATGTAGGTAGTTAATTAAAATTGAAAAAGTCTAAATAACGTTATGTGGTATAAATAAGTAACAAACATTAGAAAATTTAATATTAGCTTATTTCTTTTTTTATTAGAAAAGTAGAAAAGCAATAAAAGTGTAAGGGGACTATTATCACAAATTATCCGCAACTCAACGTTCTCGTATAAATTTTTGATTAGTTATTCAATTTTTACATTTTTATTTTTTAGTTTTAAATGTAATCAAATTGTAATTTTACTGAAAATCATATAAGTAGAAAAATCACATGAAAGCTTGTGGATATTCTGTTTTTTATTCCATTGTTTTAGACAAATCGATTTACATTAAACTATTTTTTGCGTGACAACAGGATAATATCTGTTCCACTAATAATAATTATACCACGAAAATGTATGGTCTCGGTTTCCGGTATTTTTATGAATATTTGAATAAACACCTGATGAAGCTGAATAGTGTGAATTTACGTGACGGAATTGAAATGAATTTCACGCTGTGTGGCTCGATTTGATTTAATTTTTTTAAGAGACTGGATTTCAGTATGAAATTCTACCTCAGTTGCTTCTAATATCAAGTTCAAACTTTAAATTTTAATAGGTTCTGTCATTCCAAGAGTTCTGTTTAATATAAATGGAAGCACCTAACCCACCGAGTAAATTCACTTTTAAATTTGACATTAACACAGACCATTCACACTCCAAAAAATTTGTATAAGGGTATATAATACTTACCATTTGTGTTTTAGTTATTTAAACTTATCTCATTTTAAATTGTTTGATCGACAAGTGGAAAGAAATGCTAACTTTGTTGCTCTGAAACAGTTCAATTTTAATGCAGCAATAAAAAATTAATAAGAGTATTGCACTTTAAAAAAAATGTCACTTTTTTAGTCGTGTGCGTTAATGAATAAAAATATAAACATTCTAAAATCTCTCAACGGAACGAATTAATTATTTTTGACGTTGGTTGTACGCCTTAATAATAACAAAGTCCAACCGCAAAATAAAAAACATCGTTGCCGTTGATGTTTTCGTATAATGGCTTCATAACCGACGCTAGGAGAACTATGAAAATAAATTTTTACATCCGAAAGGGTAAAAAAATGATAAATATACTTCATCGTGCGTTAAAAAAGCAATAAAAACTAGGAATTTTAAACATTTTAGAAAATTACATTTACGTTCTGAGCGTATATGTAATTTAATGTATCTGCATAAACATACAGCATAATTTTCTTTTATTTACCTTTTAGCCAGTATGGTTGGACGCAAGCTTGCCAAAAGTGGAGAAAGTGCTTTGATAACTTTTTGTTACACAAAAAAAATCTACGGCGAAGCCTGCTTAACGAACAATGAAACCCTTGATATGCAGAGCGTTTGATTTCAACTGGTTACTCGAAATTACTTCAAAACGGTTACCTGTACACAAAATAAATTTTAAGATGAATCTAAAAAGTGATTCCAATACTTCAAGTTTCATGGGAACAATTTTTGTTTTGAACTTTTCAGCCATATTTCTGTAATTATGATTACTTCATTTATTGCTGTTTACAAAAAAGCTAGAATTGACTATGTATTTAAAAATAAAAAACGATTTTGAAGTAATTTTGGTCAATCACCTTTATAAAGGAACGTCAGAATTAATTTGTGTGACTTAATCGATTATATCGTTATTCGTTAGAAATAAAATTAGCATATTAAAATAGACATTTAAAAAACTTTAATGTATTGTTACTGCATTTATATTTAAATCAGCTCACTGGGTAATATGTCCACGTTTCTATTTTATCACAACCCACGCCATCTAATTCAATAAGGTTCTGTATATCGACCGGTAAAATTTTTAAAGTCCGTACACCTTTCCCAAGTGTCTAATAAAATAATAAAATTATTCGTTTCGATCGTTTTTATTCTTACAAGTACGCGACGTTTGCGTAGGCCGAATGTCAATTACGTACACAATCGCTTACCTTTTTTTAATACCACTAAGAAACTTTCCTGAGCTTCTGGAAAAGACTTTATTGCTTTCTAAGTTGCGTATACTTTCCACAAATAAAATATTACGACAGCAAAGAAATTAAGGCAGAAAGTTTTCATTTTTCTTATAGACCAAGTTGACGATGTTTAATAACAAACACGAATAAAAGCCGTACAGAAAAATGGAAAATTCTCTGTTGCCATTAATATTTTGTCTTTATTAACTCCTGGAAGGATTAAGATGTCTGGTTCTTGCAAACAGCTGCAGCAAACTATGCTACAGGATTGCCTCTTTCATTACAAATTTAACATTTCTTGAATTTCGCCGGTTAAATGTGATTTGCTACGTTCGCCAGTTTCTTGTACTCTAGCTTAGCTTTATTAAAATGAATAATGGAAACAGACCTACGCAGATTTGTTCTGCTTTGTGTGAACTGTGCGTCCGCTGTTCGCATCATTAAATATCAAATACCCAAGAAACTTTGTGGGACCTATTTATTTCACCTTTACACAATTTATGGCTTCTAAATGGATACTTAAAAGGCCCTGAAAGTAAATTTGAATGGAAGCCATTATTTACCGTTTCGGCTTTTGCAGGAATGTAGTGGAGGAAAATTACTCTTCGAGTCGGCAAATCTGTTATCATTACTCCCCTGACAAAAGCGTTGCAAGAGGAATAGCATTCTGAGAATGCCTCCTAAAACAGAATGTTATATTAGACGTAAATTACTTTCCACGATACAGAAAATATCACTTTCATTAGGATTTTGCTCGTGGCAGTAAGGACTAAACTTATATTTTCGTAAAAGGCTAACTAAGACTCGTTTTCTTTCAAGTTGTCTCATATTTCATTCTTATGCGGCAGAGATGTAGCGTATTTATGAACCGAACATTGTTAGCAAAGGCTTATTCTTCTAATAAATGTTAATAATATAAAAGCACTATTTTTACTGTCATACCGATAATAGTTTAGTATTTTAAAAAACATGTTTTGCATAGTCCACTATTATCACATGAGTTCAAGTTTCTAAAACGAGCCCCTTGTGGCGACAATGACCTTATAAAACAAGTTTTTTTGGACTATTTTTTTTCCATTGAGGAAATTTATTGCGCTAAACAAATGGGTATTTTAACAACCTTAGTTGGCAGCCGTGCAAGTTACTGTCGAATGTTGGCACACCGAGCTCCGAGAAATGTCAAAAAGAAATAAGATGTGTTCTCGTTCTTCCCATCTCGTTGCCGGTGCTTTAAACAGCTAAGCAGGTCTACATATTAAAAGTTTAATAAGACGAAATGTAACTTTACGTTATAGATTTATAAGTCATCTCCAGTTAAAGCGTCAAGATGCCCTTACTCTGTAGAAATAACAACAATTCAACTCTATATATTATTTTTACAAATATTTTTCTCCTTTCAGTTTTTGATCCATTTGTTTTTTGAATAAAACTATCTTTCGTATTTTCTCATTGCCTTATCATTTAATCTACAAATTTTCTACGATATTTATACATTTTAGTTCTAATTGAAGGTGTTCAAGATTTTATATATTTATTATTGTTGAACCAAATATTTATGAAGATGATTTACGATATCAAAGTAGCTTTAAATCTAATAATAAATCTGTATAATTTACTAAAAGTAAAATTAAAAGTGCAGTTGTGCAAAGTACTATTTTGAAAACAATTATTTCCATCAATTCTTGAATGTTCTTCACAATTCATTTGTACGGATTGTACGACCCTTCGAAACGTTTGGTTACTGGTCGTATACCTAAGTTACCTTACTTTCAATATTAATTTCCTTTGTGTTATTTTCTTGGGATATTGCAATGACTGTAGAGCTGGTTTGTATGTACTAAACAATTCCCGGTGGTTTCGATCTCGTGGACAAAAGATCTTAGTGGCAAAATCTTTTTGTTTTTGTTCTTCAGAAATTCCTCGATATATCGTTCGGTAAGATTCCTACCCCTCATGCCCCTTTAGAAGCGTTAATCATCTCCATAATCTACTAACAATCTTGCAATGTTGCCGAGGTTCGTCTTAAGCAGTGACCAGTGAATTATTCCCAACTAGGAAGTTTCAAATACAATTGACATCGAACCAATTTTTTCAAGCTTAAAAATTCAACAGATTTACAACTGCGATTTTATCGGTTGTGTATATTGACCATTATCAATTAGTCCAAAACAGTACATTTTTAATTTCATTCATTCCCGAGTTGTTCAGCAATTACACATCTTTATAATAGATCATCTGCTTAATCCATTGTTCACTTAATTCTACTAGCGGGGAATAACATGGTCTGCCATCTGCTCAAAACTTTATTTAAATAATAAAAAAAAACATATTTAAAAAAACGATATGAAGAGATAATAGCTGGACGTAAGGATACCTATTTTCTATTATATTTTATATAAATTTGATTTTACGAATTTCGTTTTATGATAACCTCTATACACTAAAAACCAATATCATAGTCAACATCCCCCCATAAAAGGGCAGATAACCAACGGGGAAACTAGATATTTTTAATTTCTCAGTACATGCTTAACTTCGACTGTTTATATTTATATGTACTTCGAAAAAATTCAACCATTAGCACGTTCAGATTGCAAGCATCAGCACTGTTAAAAGAAAATAAAATTTGACTAATTTTGTCTCATCGACGCAGAGAAGACTGATTAATTTATTAGACCCTCTCAGTTTTTTCCCAAAAACACTCATAAATTTGAAGAAATTCTGCGAAACTGTAAGACACATTTTGATCAACGATTTACGATGTTTCCAATAACCTTAAAATACTTAGATGCAAGATTTCACTGTATTCGATTTTTGCAGTTTCAAAATTAAATGGTAAAATATTGATATAAAATTTGGATTCTTTTTCTCCCAAAAACCTGAATGTCAGACGTAAAAACTCAACAATAAATTCATAAATAAGACATGCAGAATCATTTTATTTTACAAATTTCAAGAAATATTTATTCGACAGAATTGAACCAATTAACGATTTGCCAAGTTAACGATAATCTTAAAACGCTTGCAAATTTTAGTACCATTTACTTTTGCAGATTAAAAGTTACATTGCAAAATGTTTGAGCATAATATGTTGTCACCCTGATAAAAAAACACAATCGTTAATAGTCCCCAGAATAATAAATAGCGACTAGTGTTTCACTTTTAGGAAAAACACAATTCGGTTCGCTCATTAAATGTGGAAAATTTCGAAACCCAACATAATTACAAAACTCAAATTATTAGAAATGTCAAAAATAGATAGAAAATAAATAATAAAAGTACCTGATATGTGAAAAACATGAATCGCTGCCAAAACTGTCAAAAATTGAAGAATAAATTATTTATATGTATAGCATCATAAAATTTAAAAAATTGCAAATACCGAGTGACTATTAATGTTTGTAAATTTTTGTCAGCTTAGCAACATGATTATTTAAAATTTTATGATGACATACCTGATGTCAAACGAAAATTTTCAGCACCAATTCAGCAGCTGCCATCTGGTCATTGGTTTTTAGGCGCGCTCATCTCAAAATTGACAACTATGAACTGACATGCAACCACTGCTGCCAATAATTCAGAATTGCCAATCTATTAGGCATAATAAAAACAACAAATATGTGAAAGATGTCAAGAACGTCACATATCAGAAATTAAGAAATAAATATGATGACCTCATCAACATTTTTGCAAAGACACATATATGAACTTGGATTGGGCAGTGTAGTACTTGCTAAGATAAAACTGATTGTGGTAAATTACATACCCCCTAAGAAAATAAACGCCGAGTGAGCATAGCTAGTATTTATTAACATAAACTTGATTTTGGTAAATGACTGAACAATGTTAAGAGTAATCACTGGTATGAAGAAGGGGTGGGTATTGCTTGCTTATAAAAAATTCTTATGAAAAATTTAAACTTAGCCCCATCTACTCATCCGTTCTCTCATTTTTTTTCCTCAGAAATAAGAAATAAATGTTACTATAACAAAAAAAATTACGATTAACGATTTTTCTTAACAGCTTACGTTCTATTAGTTCCCATTCTCACTTTACAAAAGAACATATAATTCACACCCCTCCCCGCCCCCCAACCGCTCCGCCACCATTTAAGTGATTGATTTTTACTTCCCGAGCGTAAGCAAAGGAAGTATTGTAATCGAGTCCGTCGGCCGACTCTCTACTTTTACGTTTTCTCGATCTTTCATGACCCCTAGAAGACGAAGAAATAGGTCTCCCATTTCCGTCTGTCTGTCCGTCTGTCCGTCTGTCCGTCTGTCCGTCCGTCTGTCCGTCCGTCTGTCCGTCTGCCGTCCCGGATTTTTATTAGACAGATAATCTCCGAAAGTACTCGACCGATAGTTGTGAAATTTTGTACTTATATTAAGAATATCATGTAGATGGTAAAACGCTAACCAAAATTTGTCTAATCATCCCCACCACTAATGCGATGACGTCACTTCAAAATTGTACATAGTAAATGGGTTTTCAATTGTATAAAATAACATAGTCCTACACATGTAGTTTACAACTCTGAATCGACTTTTCACCCGAAACGTCCAGATTTTTGGAAAAAAAAATCAAAATTATAAAACAACATTTTGAAATTTAATTTTTAATCTGCTAACCAGAATGCTTTGAAATGTTGCAGATGTTTTAAGGCTATAAAGAGCATCATAAATTTTTAGTCAAAAAATATTTGCTTATCCCCTCCAAAAACTTGATGACGTCAGCTCAAAAGTGTGTGGAATAAATCATATCTAAAATGTACAAAATATGATGAGTCTGTACTTGTGATCTATCACTCCATTCATATTTTTTGGATTTGCATATACAGGGTGACTCAAAAAAATTAATGAATGCGTAAATTTATTTTACTGATTTACTCAGAAACTACAAAACCGAATGCTTTAAAATCTTGCAGATGTTTTAAGGTTATAAAGAGCATAATAAATGTTTAGTCAAAATAATATATTTGCTTATCCCCTCCAAAAAATTGATGACGTCAGCTCGAAAGTTTGCCGAATAAATCCTATCTAAACTGTAAAAATATGATGAGTCTGTACTTGTAATTTATCACTCCATTCATATTTTTTGGATTTGCATATACAGGGTGACTCAAAAAATTAATGAATGCGTAAATTTATTTTATTGATTTAATCAGGAACTACAAAACCGAATGCTCTGAAATCTTGCAGATGTTTTAAGGTCATAAAGAGCATAATAAATGTTTAGTCAAAATATATTCGCTTATCCCCTCCAAAAACTTGATGACGTCAGCTCGAAAATTTGCCGAATAAATCATATCTAAAATGTACAAAATATGATCAGTCTGTACTTGTGATCTATCACTCCATTCATATTTTTTGGATTTGCATATACAGGGTGATTCAAGAAAATAAATGAAAGCGTAAATTTATTTTACTGATTTACTCAGGAACTACAAAACCGAATGCTTCGAAATCTTGAAGATATTTTAAAATTATCATAAGCATGGTAAATTTTTGATCAAAATGTATTTGGTCCTCCCCCCTAAAAAATTTATGACGTCACCACAAAATTTTGCTGAATAAATCCTATCTAAAATGTACAAAATATGGTGAGTCTCTTCTTGTGATTTATCATTCCATTCAAATTTTTTCGATTTGCATATACAGGGTGACTCAAAAAAATTAATGAATGCGTAAATTTATTTTATTGATTTAATCAGGAACTACAAAACCAAATGCTTTGAAATCTTGCAGATGTTTTAAGGTTATAAAGAGCATAATAAATTTTTAGTCAAAATATATTTGGTTATCTTCTACTAAAAACTGATGACGTCAGCTCAAAAGTTTGCCGAATAAATCGTATCTAAATTGTACAAAATATGATGAGTCTGTACTTGTGATTTATCATTCCATTCATATTTTTGGATTTGCATATGCAGGGTGACTCAAAAAAATTAATGAAGGCGTGAATTTATTTTATCGATTTAATCAGGAATTACAAAACCGAATGCTTTGAAATCTTGGGAATATTTTAAAGTTATTATAAGCATGGTAAACTTTTGTTCAAAATGTATTTGTTCATCCCTCCTAAAAAAATTGATGACGTCACCCTTAAATTTTGCTGAATAAATCCTATCTAAAATGCAAAAAATATTATGAGTTTGTACTTGTGATATATCATTCCATTCATATTTTTTAGATTTTCTTAAGAGGTGGTTCAAAAAAATTAATGAAGTCAATTTATTTTATTGATTAAATTAAAGGCAACACTTATTATTAGTATTACACCCCAACCAACCCAATTTGGTAGACACAAAATTTGTTAAAGGAAAAACTCGGTTGAAACATAAGGGTAGCACGCTTATTTACATCGACTTTAACATTACAGACCTGCATTTGTTTTATGCCGTCACTTGGTTCCGCGAATGTGGAATAGACATGTTTATAATCAACCAATTGTGAATTTCACCGTCAAGAATTAAAATAAAACCCAATGTTTTATATAATAAGCGGAAGTCGAAGCAATAAAACCGATGGTCGTTTTGTTTACAGTTTCTCTGTTTGACTCTCACGTATGCTGTTACGCTTGTCATCTTAAATTAAAAATGTTTATACATAAACGATTTTCAGTTGCCTTTCATATTACCAGACAGCGGATTTTTGTCGGGCTACGTCACGTTTAATCGGTACTAATTCCATAAATATAATTAACGATTTATTAATCAAACGGCTAAGTAAATGAGAACGGGAATTAACAGCAGAGTGCAACGAAACAGCTTTATTCTAATCTCAAATAAACGAAGTGCAGTCCGCAATCGCAATGAATTCGCATCCCGTACGAGCCGTACCTAGTTTGGGCCTTGCCTAACCCGACAGAAATCCGCTCTCTAGATATTACACACCGGCGCCGTATACCTGAGTAAATTGTTTCGTTATTTTATTGATTATAAGAAATCAATATTCAAAACGACCCAATTCATTTTCCCGAAAATTTGGGAATACAATAATTTTATTCTTAGTATTACACTACATCTATCCCAACTGATATACGTGTCCTTGCAAAAATGTTGATGACGTCATCACAATTTTTTTTTAAATTCCCACTACAAAAATGTAATGAGAAAAAAAAAACACAATAGGCATGCAGTCGTCAAGTTTCCGACAGCGAGGGAAGTACTGTCTAAACTCTTTAGACCAATTTTTTTGTCTAGTCCGAATGAAAGGTAGATCTCAATTGAAGAAAGATAAAATCGTTATAATGAGAACAGCGTGTCTGGGTGGGGCTAGTATCTACTAAGTTAAGATTGATTTGGTAAATGACATACCCTCTAAGAAAATAAAATGTGGGTGGGAGGGGCCACTACTTGATAAGATAAGACTGATTGTGGTAAACGACATACCCTCTAAGAAAATTGAGGGCGGGTGGGCGGGGTAGTACTTGTTAAGATAAGATTGATTATGGTAAATGACATCTTCTAAGAAAAAAAGGGTGGGTGGGCCTAAAACTTGCAAAGTTTGGACTGAACAATATTAAGAGTAGCCACTGGAACGAAGAAGGGCCACCGCTTGGCCATAAAACTAAAAAAAAGCTAAATTTAGCCCCGCCCACCTCCTTTCTCCATTTCACTGACTTATTTTATTCAGTGTAAAATGGAAATTGATAAATAACCATATTGTCTTCCCAAAATTTTTGAGAAAATGGTGTGAGCCGTTCCTGATTAAATCAATCAGATAAATTCACGCATTCATTAATTTTTTCAGTCACCCTACATAAGCAAATTCAAAAAATATGAATGGAATGATAAATCACAAACATAGACTCATCATATTTTTGACATTTTAGATAGGATTTATTCAGAAAATTTTGAGCTGACGTCATCAATTTTTTAGAGGGGATAAACAAATATATTTTGATTAAAAAAAATTTATGCTTATCATAACTTTAAAACATCTGCAAGATTTCAAAGCATTCGGTTTGGCGGATTCAAAATTAAGTTGCAAAATTGCAAAAATCTGGACGTTTCGGGTAAAAACTCTACACGGAGTCATAAACTACATGTGCAGGACTATGTTATTTTATACAATTTAAAACCCATTTACTATGTACAATTTTGAAGGGACGTCATCAGTATTTTCGGAGATTATCTGTCTAATAAAAAGCGGGACGGCAGACAGACGGACAGGCAGATGGACAGAAACGGCAGAGCTAGTTCTTCGTACACTACGGGTCACGAAAGGTCGAGAAAAATTAAAAGTAGAGAGTCGGCCGACAGACTCGATTACAATACTTCCTTACCTTACACTCGGGAAATAATAAAAATTTGAAAAGCATTAAGGACGTTAATATTTCTGAATATTTAACAAGTTCATGATATTTTAAAAAATCTAGAATACATAAAGAATCATCCGTCTGCTACACCAATGTAGTACCTAATTTTGACGGACAAGTTATTCGGCATTATTCTTCAACTACCCGTGCTACTAATTTATTACTCATTTGGCTATTATTAAATATTTTACCTAATATACCTACATAAACAACTTAATTCGGCATTTTGGGCAAAGAGAGCAAACATGGTAAAAATTTTGTTTTACTATTTAAAAATTCGTCTTATTTTGGTAATTTAAATAAAAAATATTTTTTAATTACTTTAATGGTTAAAATGAACCAGTAGGTACGTCTTTAATTAATTGGCTATAACTTTGATTGCATTTGGTCAAAATCCGAGGTTAATTTCCACGTCAATAGTGATTCCAAGATCTGTCAAATCGTTTCCATAAATGTCAAGTGACAATATAAATTATGGTTTTTATAATAAAACTTGCTTGGAATTATTTAATCATTATTGATTAATTTCTTATTTCATTTCAAAGTATATTTGTCTTTCTGCAGTGAACATTTTCACTAGTCGTGGTTTCTGGCGGAAGGTGTCATACTCGTAATATTTGGCGATAACTAGATATGTGCTTTATACGTATAGTTTAAAAATTGAGGTACATATTACTGAGTAACTGTGGTGAAGGCATTAATAAATTTGTTTTATAATAACTATTGTAACTGAAGAATTATTGCCAAAAAGTAAATTTTAGAAATGTAACACATAAATGTGATAGGTGTATAAAAGTGTAACGCCAACACTTTGGCAAAATGTGTACAGCTTTTTTAAAAGTTGAATAATTCAAAATTCATGTTAATATCAAGAAGAATCACGACACGTCGTTATGCAGACGGCGTTGGACCACTTCTTGAATAGAAAATTTATCGACCAGCCATTGGACCATTTTTGACGTGAGTTCACGGAAAGGTTAATTTAGAATTTGCGTGATGGTATAAGGAAGATGAAGGCATGTCTCGTTCGTAGACGAATGGACCAGAATGCTAGATGTACGTAGTATGTATTGTAACAGCATGAATAAATTACCAATACTAATCAAAGTAACTCGACATAAAGCCTTAACAGCGTCAAACGTACTTACGTCCTTATCACTGTTGGTTACGTATCATTCAACAAGCAACTCTAAATTAAAAAATCCATTATCCAGCACCGATCGGAACGTTGTCGTCAAGCCCGTACTATTTTCGTTGGAAAATATATAAACTGTTGGTAATAATTTATCATCATAACAACTTTCAGTTCATTAATCTTCCATTAAAAACCACCTGTGGGAAGCCTGTTGACATCATGCAAAAGTTAGTGTTTGTTTTTTAAACACAATCATGCATGTTTGAAAGTTGAACATGTTATTATGTTAGCCATATATACACTCTCTTGCGTTCCTACACTGCACACTTAGCGAACACCTATCAAATTCTGACCGGCGTAACACGATTAAAAGATTTGTTAGTCGTTTTTATAAACTTGACATCAAGGCTAAAACAGCTAGGTTTATTCCAGTTTACGAAAAATGCAGGCAAATTAATGCGCACTTTTAAATTTAAAGTAGAACGAAATGTGAAAAACCGAAGTGTAGTGTACCTACGTCGGTGTAAGTAATACCATGTTTACGGGTAAATTTCAGGTGAATTAAAGTTTTATTTCGAGCCGTCGAACGGGGTTAATCCATTCAAATTAAAACAAATCGCAACTGTAAAATCCAACATATCATTAGAATAATTCGATGTAATATTCATGAATGTTCTCTGACGGCAACTTCGACACGTGTTGTTTGCATGCGCGTACACTTTTCGCTATTTTCCCCATCTAAACAAACCCGAACTTCCACAAGCGCGTATCGATAAAATCTCTCTAAAACAAAACCCGCCCATTCCGCGTGAAATATTTAAGGCTATCAGCAATCGAACCCTCCACCTCTGACATTCAGTTTAATTAAAAAAAGTAAGCAAGCCGACGCGTTCCAGCCATCGACCACCATGTTATTATTTTTTTCGCAAGTATTATTTATGCATTTTAGTTACGTCGGAGTCAATTACGTCAATAAATTCGTTTTAATAAGGGTCATCGTAATTGTACTCGGCGTCAATACCGTCATGTAGCAGCGGCGACATTGCGTGTGAATTGTTCAAATGTCCCATTAAAACATTTATCCGTTTCTACGAATCAATTTTTTTTTTTTCGTTATTTATAACCGCCCCTTCTTGTCGATACTAACCAAGGAGAGGCGACGTGTGCGCTCGTCCATTCCCTCCTGTTCCAGACGAAGAATAAGTCCGGAATCTCCGGAAAAGCTTTTCGTTGTTGTACAGTTAGATGATGATCGACGCGAATTGACAGAAGCGTCGCAGGTGTTCGAGTGTTGAGAACGTTGTGTAGTGACGACCATCCTCAGCAGTTTCTTTGTGCACGAAATGGCTCATAATAGTGACCGTTGTGAGGGTGACTGTGTTCGATCCGAGTTAAAAGCGGCCCTTAGAAATCCCGAAATCAAACTTGGAGCGAAACGGTAGTGCCAGTGATGCAATCACGATCATGGAACAACCATGGAAACCATAGCCGAGGATCAGGAAACAGAGTATGAACTCGGTGAGTTTCAGTTTCAGGCCTGGCTGAACGGTAAGGTTCAAAATTTCAGGTTTGAATGTGGAGTTTTGGACTTTACAACTTTATTAACGGGTTATTATCTGTCAATTAAACGGAGCGTTTAATGGTTTCCTGATGAGGTTAATGAGGTAATGGTGAACCTGACTCAGCTAAAGGTCTGGTTCAACTTAATTACTGACGAAACCCTACGGAAAGCGTTTAAATGCCATCCACTGTCAGAATTACTGTCTCCATGATAGCAGGGTGCATTCAATATTTCCGTAACCCTCTACTATAATTAAGTATTTATTAAAGAATGCTGATGTTGCCAATCACTGTGAATGTCTTTAATACAATAATTTCAGTTTTGCTAAACATTGTACATAAAAACAATAATTATTATTATTATTTTATTGCTGTTAATACTTAATTGCTTACATAACTCAGACAACAGAAAAAATTAATATATGTAGTAATTAAAATTACACTTAACTAGAAAATAATACATTTTAAAAAATGCATGTGAAAAATATTTTTGAAAATTGTAAACTGCATGGTTTATCATAATCGCTTTCATTTCATTTTTCACTATTACTGAAAATGACAACTTACTATGAAATTTAATGTTGAACTAATCTGATGTTCGCAATTTATTTATCCTGAAAAATCATCAGCTATATCAAATACAAATTATTGTTTTACATATATTATTTTATAATTTAAAAAATACACCGATAACGATTTAAGATAAGTTTAACAAGAAAACCCTTAAAAAGAGACGCTCTGAATCTACGACGTCCCTGTTAAGGTTGTTGCTACGTGAAATCGTCCAGAAATAGCGTCGACTGTCTATCCATAAGAATCAATGGTAAAATAACCGTTGGCAGTGCCTACAGGAAAGTCTAATTAATGTTTTATTATGCAAAGCTTTTTACGATTTCGTAATAGAAACGATCAAACTATATTTATACAGTATTATTTTTTGTAAAGACAGTAAAACAAATTGGCTCAAGGATGTGTCTAAAATTAAACACTAATTTACAAAATTGTTGCTATTGAATTTTTTTTTCGCTCTTACTTAAATAAACTTTCTTTTATCCGTCCTCTTTCAACGTTCCAGACACACTTATGAAATGCTGTAAAATAGAAAAGCAAAAATTCTTTTACGTATTCACTACAAGGTTCCATTTTGTTAGTGTTTATACAGGGTTTTTCGCGAGAATCTGCACACCTAAAAATTCAAAACGTAATCAACAATACAATTGCAAACACTAAAACATGTTATTTTTTTTCAAACGTGGAACTGGATCCAATTTAGTGAACATGAAAATGTTGATGGCCTTTCCTTCTTGTTTAATATTTCATTTCCAGCTATTTAAAATAATCCCTATCTGAGTATGCCACCTTTAAAATCTGTAAAGGATAAATTATAGCATAACTGATCAAAATACCTTTCGTTCCGTCAGGTAACTTCTACAAATATTATCATTTTACACCATTTTAAATGTTGTTACTTCTTATAACCTCAATTTTTCTCACGATATTTTCTAATGTCATGAGCAAATTGTTCAAAAACATTATTGTAATTAATTTTAAAATGTTAATCGTAACAAAACTTTCATGGAGTTCACCAAATTATAAATTTTATTAATTATTATTTTCATATTATCAGAGTATTCATGATGTGCATGATGATTGGTTAATTTAGAGTTCCGGTTTGCCCGGTACCAACATATATTTCAGCACTAGAAGAAAGTTCCTATTTTAATTTGAATTAAAAAAAAAAATACAAATGTTGAATTTTCACCTAAAATGTTTGTGATTTTAACATTTACATACGAGTACATATTACACATATTTCCAAAGAAAATATAGAAGAACAAGATTTGTTTTGTCTTTGTTTTTATTTCCAAAATAATTGTCTGGCCTTTATGTAGTTTAAAAACTGAGCTTTAGTCCACTTTTACAAACTTTACCTCACTTTTTTCAAATATTTTATAGCTACTGATGCCATCTATTATTATTAAATTTAAAGTTAATTAATAAAAACATGTCAAACTTCAAAGATGATATAAATGACAGCTATTATAACTCTGCTCTGACCCACTGGATTATGACAATTGACATTTGACAGTTACCTGTGATTGACATTGGCAACACAAACCATTGACAGTAAGAACATCAACACATAAGAGGGGTAGGCTTAAATTTCATTGGTTGATTCAGCGACAGCAAAAAACTTTTGCAGCCTAGGCAGATTCTTTTTTGCCAAGGCAATGAAGTGGGACTTTTTTTCTGTGCCAATTTTATTCATGTTTCGTGATCTAAATTTACAGTCGTGTTAGGAATACACCAAATACAACTTTGATTCGATTGTTTCTCATGGTCATGATTATTAATAATTAACCTACTTTTCACTAAACTGAAGTTTTCTAACATTTTAAAATATTTTTTAAAATTTTAGTCGACTTAAATAACATAAAAAGTTGGGTCACAAGTTGTTATGTGAAAGAGGAAGTTTCTTGGTACCAAATATACCAATTAATATAATATAGCAATATTAGTTTATCTTCATTAATAAGAATTTAACACAGAGCGCAGGAAGTTATTAATTTTTATAAATTAGGACCTTTCATGGAACACAAGTTTATTAGCTTACCTAACGAAATGTTGTTTGTTGAACACAGTGTTAGAGAAACCATAAATTTTAATATTTGTTTGATTATTATCTTTGCTAAAAAAATTTCACGATATTTATTTTGAATGAATAATACACTTTTTTTTCAAACGTCAGGAAAACGGACCTTTGTATACCACCATACACATAGTAAAAGACGCATTTCAATGCCATGTCTATAAAAGTACTTTTTCTGACGGTCTCAGAAAAAGTAACTTTTTCTGCCGCCTTTGTTTCTGCTACCAGTAAATCGAGATTATCACGCGTACCTGGTAAATGCTGACAGTTATGTTAAAAGCAAATACGCCGTATGGTAGAACTGATTGCAAACAATGTTCAAGGTGTGTAATTCCTGATTGTCGGGTTGTGTGGTGATATAATGTAGTGATACCGGGGATAGTGAGGTTATGTAAAAAGAAATGTGTTACATTTTAACTTTATTGAGACGTTTAAAGAAAATATTGTACGTTTTATTCGGAGTAAAAGTGCCTTTTTGTGCCTCGTCTATATTGCAAACTTACAGGACTCGCTACGAAAAGTAACACTTTTGCTTCTAATAAAACAATACACTATTTCCTATAACTATTTTATTGTTTTATGCAGTAAAAATTTTCTTATTGATTGGAATTGAAATCCATGTTACATTGTTTCAACGTAACAACATTTTTTGACAATGAAGTTACAATTTGCATAATAAATAAAACATTCAAAGGTGTTATAAAAGTGTTTGTAAACTTAAAACCTTTGCTTGTCATATGATCTGATGGGAACTTCATGGACTGTTTAAAATGCATACATAAATATGTAAATTTCTGGGTGTCTGGTTTATATGTATGATGTTGAATTTCTTGAGAAAAAACACAAGCAACTATTTTAACTCACCTTTCCCGACGTTTCGAACACTGACTTTATTCGGCTTCAGGGGTACATTCAATTTTTTTAGGGTGCTGATATCTTGGCCATTGCAGTTAGTTTACTACAGGGAAATAAATATTGAAAAATAATGTTTTTTTTTCAAGAAAAAAATATCGAAGTGTGGAAAACTATGATAGATGGCGTCTTCCATCTGTACAAGGAAAAGTCGAAAAAAAAATAAATTCCAGTAATTCCTGTACTACGAGTATACAAAATACAAGGTTAAAATTAAAATATTAAAAAAACTAAAATGAATAAAAATGACAAAGTTGCCAACATCGTGGATACATACTTCTACGTAACGACGACAGATCTGCAACATGATTGAGTCTTCATAACACTCCATAAGACCTAGAGTTGCGATTTTACTGTAAAACCGGCTTCAAGACGCGTGCTACCTAACCAATAGAAGCGTTAGATTAGTTGTTCACGTGTTGACCTGGCGCGTGTTATGCATGCAAAAAGTATTGATCAAATCGACGTAAAAAGTACCTTATCCAGTGTCATATTAAAAACAATGTTAATATTGACAAATCACGTTGATAAAACAAACAAATGTCTTTACCTTTCCTTTGACAAAATTTACTCCGCTAAATCGTTTATTATATCGTATTCAAGTATTTAATGCTACGCTGGAATATTTAATTATTATTTATGACTTCATTTACTGAACAAATAAAGGCTTATCAATGGAGTTGTTTGATGTTTTGTTTTATTGTAGTGGGTTTTTCATTCATTGTATGTTACAAATTTGTAGCAGTATATTGGCTCAAAATAAACGACAGTTATTTAGTTTAATTATTTAACCGTTCGTACTACCACCACTACTACTAATAGAATTACTAATACCACATATTACTACTAACTCAAAATTGTAATTACAAATATTATCAGCTGTTCTAATCTTTTCGAGCATGTTTTATTTGTGACCGGAATAGATTTTATGGCGGTTAACCAAGCTTCCGTGAGTGCGTAATTTTATTTTCTGTAATAAAAAATATTGTTGCTGCAAAGTATTTTTAAACATTTACACTATCAAGAATAATTAATATTGTAGTATAATTTAATTTTGTTGTAAAGCTCAATTTTATATTTAAAGCTGCGTTGATACTCAATTTAATAAATATCTCTTAACATTTAAAGCGAGTTTTTGCTGCAGAGTGGCATTTTGTGACAGCAAATTAAAACCATTTTAAAATTAAAGGACCTTTGGCGTTTATTGTCAAACCCAGGGTTAATTTAACTTTCACTCACTTCTATCATGTACCGTTTATTGCAGACTTTTTACCACAAAGCTATAGTCCAGTTAAACTTAATTAAAAACACAAAAGTAACGATAACAAACCAAAAAAGGATTTTAAAAAATCAAACGTCTCCTGCAAAGGTGCTCTTTTTCGTGTTACCGTGGCAGGGTCAATTAGAATAAATTAAAAATTAATTAATTTTATATATAATTCTTACATGAATGTAGCGACGTTAAAAGCAACTACTTAATACAAAATAAAGTAATTATAATGTCTATTAAAATATGATATAATAACTTAAAAGTGTTTTCATTCAGTATTTTAAGAACAATATTCATTGGAGGTAGCTATGTTTTAATTTTTTTTCATTTCAGTCATTCATTTTTTTATTGTTTATTTGTTTTACAAACAAGTTATAGACAGAATACCATGAAAATTTTAGCAACTTTTATTTTTTTTTAAATTGAAAGCTTTTAACTTTGATACAGTTGTGGGCTCTTATGCGGCTCTAATATTTATTACAATATTTAAAATTTAATGTTGCTGTCCTTGCATGGATTTGTGCATAGCTTATCTAATTTCTTATCATAATTATTTCAACTTCCAAAAATTAAACGACCAACAATGTCATCAAAATTTTTTCAAGAATTCGACAGTTGATTATTACAATTAAATTAAAGTCATCACGGATGTTAATTTATCTTTGATTTAGATCCAGAAACATTGATCCAAATTCCAGTGTTGTTACAGTGTTTACGAAATTTGGTAAAAACACAGATCCCTAGGTCCATAAAGTTGTAACATCATGAATAGAGTAACTCACATAAAATACTCTGTATACTGGATAACACGTGACAAATAAAAAACACCAAAAACAACAAAAATCTCGTAATAGTCGATAACACACAAAGTGACCCTTCTTGTTTTCTTCGTAAACGGGCGTCAACCACCGAGTCGATTTTTCAATTAACACGAACGCAGAATACCGTTTTACACCGTTACCAATGACGACCAACTTTATATTCACTTTTATGGCGATTGCAGCAGAGATTACATAACTTGGTACAAAAAATGAAACATCTCGCACATCGATGTGGCTCACCGATATGATTACCGTTCTCATAAACAAAAACGAGCTTTATTCCTCAGATATTTTAGTTTCATTGATTTTACTTCAACATTAACACCTACCACATTTCCCACAACCTACACGAAAGCAGTCGTCTGACAAAGGCTTCTAATTAGAGTCGTAACAACAACGAGAGGGTGATCTTTAAATATAAGATGCTCCTAATACTAAAATAAAAATAAGGTACATATTCTTAGTTAAATTTGTCAGTAATTCCAGCAATCTAATATTTAAATGCAGAAATGTTGAGTTTTGTATAAGAAGTGGTATCTTATTTAAATTTACAAATTGTATTTAATAACATTTAGTACTTTGTCTCTAAGTAAGCTACGCAAAATTCCAGACCCCCATCTTTAAATATAGGGTAGTTGGAAATTTCCTATTGATCAAAACCCTGTATCTTGTTTTTTTTTTTAATATACATTTAAACCTTGTAAAGATATATAGGGTGTCAAGGGTATGATGTGTAGACGTTTATACCCTGTGTACTTGAAATTGCAATTCTAATCAGTGTTACTAGACTCTAGACTGAGTCGAAGAAGTTTTTCTGTTATTCATGAAGAATGGGTAACCTTCCTCTATCAAACCGTTAGAACACCTGTGTGTGCAGAAAGACTCATAAATGTTGGTACAATACTGTGTTATCCGCATGAAAACCATTATTTCAACAATGTTCTCTTCGGTATTACTACGTAAACCTAGACAGATCCTTATTATATACGCAGTAATCATCTGATATCTCATAACCGCTTGTATTAATTCAACATAACATAGTGAAGTATGAACGTTGCAGAGCTCATTTTTAATTGACCATCCATATTTGCTTAAGTACGAGTAGCAAAAAGGAAATCGAAACTAATGCGAGCGAATCTCCCCGTATATCTTTAAAAAAAGAACTGACACGATATTCATTACAACATGCAGCCACAAAAAATACTCAGATGAGAAGCTGATGTTGAATTGATTTTCTTAATGAACGAAGGAACTTGAAACGTACGTACATTGCGTGTTTTAATTTTCAATGGTGTTTAAATCTATGTTGGAGATATCGTGCAAACAAAATTTAAAACCACGGATGCACTTTTTAGATAGGTAAGTACCGAAACATAGGTGAAGTGTCCTATAAAAAAATATTTTAGAACCGGAAACGAATTAACATTACGTATTTATTTATTTATAAATTCGAGGACTGATTGTTGTCTGTCAGTTAAAGATGGGTTCCAAAAACTGCATGTATACGATACGTTCAAAGAAATACTTCAGTGATCGTGAGTAAACGAAGACGTGTCCCGCCTTGTGGTCAAAATAAGCAGTCTAATTATAGCAAATTACTTTAGTGACTTCTGTTGGTTCGCTAACGTTGATTAATCCCTCGGTTGCCAGGGTTTCATGTAGATTGGAAGGTAATTATTTCCTGTACAAACATTTTACGTACGCTAAATAATACGGCAGTATTATTTAGCTACTTTTTTTGACACATGCGAGTACTTTTGTTTAATTACCCCAATTGATCCGCGTGGTTATGTATTTTTGTGTCGTACAAATTGGCATCTTCTCACGTGAAAATGATTTTTTTATTTTTATTTTTATTTTTAGTTTTAATTTAATGACAACCTAAAGGTCAAGAGAACTATTATTCGTAGAGCTAAGTTGCGAAACTGCTATAATAGCTTAAGTTATGTTGAAAGTTTTAGCACAATTGATTTCGCATGTAGAGCAAATGTTGAGAATACTCTACAAAATGAAAGTTTTCTTTTATTTTCCATTGTTTAGAATTCGTTAACAGCAAGAGGTTGTATCAGATTAAACCAGAAGATGTTGAGCGATTTTATGGTGATTGATACGAGGCGTGTGGTCAAAATGTCGTGGTCCACTATGTTTCGGAGTAGGGACGAACAGATTTTATTTTTTCTTATGGAAGCCATCCCGGGTTGACTGACCCTCGTTTTCCCTTTTTCCACTTCTTTATTAATTTTCTTTCATTAGGTAACGATAAAATGGGATAACGTTTATACTGGGAACGATAAGGAGTACACTTGTATTATACTATAGTGATCCACACAAATGTAAAATGTACAGGGTTTCTATAAATGATTATAGGCTCGAAGTAGATCATGGAAGCGTACCGCCTATCACTCTCAAATCATCAACTTTCTCAGATCCTGAAGTTCTTCCAGGATATTTCCCTTTGTTGACATTTCGAACAAATCTGTCGATTATATCTCTAATGTGAAATGTGAGCCTCTAACGATGTTTCTTGAATTAGCAAATTAGTTGTTTGACGTTGGATGAACGAGAATTACTGTAATTGACACTTGTCAAAGTGATGACTCTAAATGACAGGTTACAAATGATATCAATGACAAGTAAGAATCTTTTATAAAAACCCTGTATGAGCACCAGTATCAAATAGAGGCATGGTCAAAAATAACGTGTAAGGAATCTATCCATGGTCATCAGTTATACATTATTTTGTAAATTATTATCAATACCAACAGCTTACAATAGGTTCAAGAATCGCAACTGCCGTTAAGTCGTTTATCAACCAATCGGAACTCAAAAATAATAAATATAACACGAAGCCTGTTAACGATTTTGCATACATAGAATCGAACCGCTTGTGCAATAAATGAAATATTATTTATGATTTAAAACTTTTCAAATAAGTAACAGTAACAGTTGATTTTTTCTTATTCATTAAGCACATAAATTTTATATAGAAGATGAAAACACATCGTAAGAAAATCGAGGACAAGGGAAACGTTTACATCGATACTAAATAGAGTTATTATCAATTCGGTAGTTCATTTAATAAAATGTATCCCAAAAGAAACCACACATCATTTATTAACATTTGAAAAATGTTACTAGACAAAAGAAATTTGACACAAAAGATAATATAATTATTATTATATTATTATTAGTATATAAAGATGCGTGTATTCTTCACATTTTCGAGAAAATGGGGTGACTCGTTCTTAATTTGACCAATAAAAAATTTGAGACCCATCACCATCAACATGGGTAATACTAGTGACAGCACAAAAGAAAAGTAGTCGCAGCGTATTACCAGTGCAAAAAAAAACAAGGACAAGTATATCAACATAGACTGGTGCAGTGTAATACTAAAAATAACAGTATTGTATTCCCAAAATTTTCTGAGAAAATGGAGTGAGCCGTGCCTGATTTAATCGTTAAAATAAATTGACTCATTCATTAAGTTTTTTGACCCACCTGTTTAAGCAAAACTAAAAAATATGAATACAATGATCATACATACATACAATTACAAGTAAAAACTCATCATATTTTGCATATTTTGGGTAGAATTTATTCGGCAAAACTTTGACATGACGTCATCAATTTTTTGGGGGGAAATAAACAGATATGTTTTGATTAACAATTTACCAGGCTTACAATAACTTTGGCACGTCTGCAAGATTTCAAAGTATTGATTTATTCAATAAAATAAGTTGACTGATTCATTATTTTTTTTGTCTCCCTGTATAAGCAATTCTAAAAAATATGAATGCAATGATAAATTACAAATATAGACTGATCATATTTTGCAATTTTATAAGATTTATTCGGTAAAATTTTGAGATGACGTCATCAATTTTTGGGATTATTAAACTGACACATTTTGATTAAAAATTTACCATGCTTACAATAACTTCAAAACGTCTAGAAGATTTAAAAGTATCCAGTTTACCAATTCTTGCTTTAATCAATAAAATAAATTGACTGAGTTATTAATTTTTTTGAGCCACTTCATATAAGCAATTCTAAAAAATATTGATGCAGTGATAAATCACAAGTATTGACTCATCATACTTTCCACAATTAAGATAGGATTTATTCAGCAAAATTTTGAGGTGACGTCATCAATTTTTTGGAGGGGATAAGTAAATATATTTTGATTAAAAACTAGTTTGCAAAATGTTGTTTTATAATTTTGATTTTTTTTTCCAAAAATTTCGACGTTTCGGGTAAAAAATCAATACGGAGTCATAAACTATATATGTGGGACTCTGTTATTTCATACAATTTAAAACCCATTTACTATGTGCAATTTTGAAGTGACGTTATCACATTATTGATGGGGAAGATTAGACAAATTTTGGTTAGCGCTTTACCATCTACATAATATTCCTAATATAAATACAAAATTTGACAACAATGGGCCCAGTACTTTCGGAGTACTGGAGCAACCTTGAGAATTTACTGTTTGAGTTCTGTTTGTAACATATGATATTAAAAGTTCTAAATTAGTATCCGTGACTCCAGAAGGAGTTCAACTGACATGCAATCAAACGCTTTTGTTAAGCCACAAAATATTGGGCCTAAATATGCTTTATTTTCAAAAGCATTCGTTATCCTTGCTACTAGATGTATTACTGCTACATCTGTAAATTTATCTTTGCGAAAGCCATATTGGGAAGAGCAAAATACGCTATTTTTTTCAAAATAATTTACGGCTTTGTAGTGCTTTCTTAATGATTTTGCTTATAAATAATAGGTGTTATTTTAGATTTTCATCATATACAAATGACCAGTCCGTATTATCAATCTTCTAATATAAAATTCTCGTGTCACAGTGTTTATAACCAAACTCCTCCTAAACGGCTTGACCGATTTTTATGAAATTTTTTGTGTATATTCGGTAGGTCTGAAGATAGGTCGTAAACAATTTTTTATACCCCTAAGTCCTAAAGGTGGTTCACCCTAAATTTTTTGTTTATTTTTTGGGCAAATTTTTTTTTTATTTTTTTAACATTTGCAATCAAAAAATACATATAACCCTAAATTTTCACCCTTCTACCACCAACCCCATTTTTTAATAACGATGTTAGTATCTTTACTTTCATCCACAGATGCGCAATAGGGTGCAAGATGGCTGTTGAATATAATCATTGTCGTACCTACGACAAATTTTAATGTATAATTTATGTATTTATTTTATTGTAATTTTTTATTTAACTACCAAAATATTCACTAGAAATAATTTATATGGCAAAACGTTTGCCGGGTCAGCTAGTATCACAATAAAAGTTAAATAAGCATGATAACAGTTCAAGGTAAATTTTATGAAATTGAAGTAGCACCATTTAATACTCATAAAGGCGAGCCAGTCTCATTGTCAAAGCTTTAAATAAAGACAGATCTATTTTCTTTAAAAGTATTTTAAAATGGTTCTGGCTACGGCGAAACGAATGTGCACCTCCATAATATGTAAATTGGTGAAATAGTAAATGCGCTTTTTAACAGAAGCAGTGAAACATTATCATTGCCGCACCCTCATATTTTTTGTGCACATGCATTTATAACTACTAATTTAACAGATAAATGTATTTAATTCTACAAAACAACATTTAAAATTTGTTTAACGAGATTATCTGTAAATACTTATGTACAATAGGCCCATGAAAATCTCGGTTTTAGTAGTAATACTAGTGGTTAACGATTTCACCTTCATTAAAATAAATGTTCTTCCTAATCCACATAGTCCTATCATGAACTATCTATTATTCAAAAGTATTATGTTTTTATCCAAACATCATCATTTGTATGGTAGTATAGTATAATATACAGAGGTACATCCTCGGCGGATTTCTAAGTAGGAACTCCACCAAAATCGTCGGATATTAATTAGATCTTCACGTATACACCTCTTTTAAAAAATCAATGTGTTCTTCAGTTACAAAGAGGCAAAATACGAGTATGTAATGTATCTAATAAGAGGTCCAGAGCATAACGAAGTCTTTATTTCCATCAGGTAGTGTAACAGCTATATTAAATGGCTTACTTTATCCAAAGGTTTACTAACAGTGGTGTACATAAAATCCCTAGAAGCTCTCAGGCATGTGCGCTGAAACATAATTAACATACATTAGCTATTGTCGGGTGTTTACACAAGAAACGTGAAACTCAATTAACATTAAAATAAACTTTTAAAGTTAAAAGCAATAGAATAGTTAACCTACCCATTTGAAAGATTAAATTGTAATAAATAGGATAATTCGGAATAATTTTATTTTAGTTTTTTTCTGAATGCATCTCAATGTATTTACCCTGGCCTTTCATTTTACTTGTATGTTTTATATAATGGCACAGAAGTTAGTATTAGATAAGCATGTGATTTATATACTTTGATATTTATAGTTTGTTGGCGTAACGGTATGCTCTTAGCCACATTAAAAAAATCCATCAAAACTAATCCCTTAATTGAATAAATCACTTTACGTGATCACTACTCAACATTAACTTACCTACTCATAAAAATAATGGCATTTATTAAAAAATCTATATATAAGTAACCTAACCCATCTGATTAACAATATTGTGACGTCAATATCTTTCTTATCTAATAGCGGATGAATGGAATAACTCATTCGCTTATGAAATAATAATGAGATTGATCAATAGTGTCTATTCCAAAATAGCAGAAGCTATTAAGGAAAGAGGGAAATAAACTAAATAGTTTAACGGTGCTTGTAACATTTTTCGTTTTACCAGTCGCAGCACGTATAGAATTAATATTCCAAACATTTCGTGTGTTTATTTATTATTAAACACATAAATTATTTTATCCCACCTACAATGACGCTAATCCATTATGATCCTGAATAATTACCCCCGAATGGGTAGCAGTAATATAGTGTAATAAGAGTAAAAGAGCAAACACCTTGGTGTACGTAAACCTCCAGAGACCTAAAGGAAAACAAACAGAACGTAAAAAAATATTATGCTTATGCAGTAACATGTTGGAAACATCAACACGAATCGAATGTAGGTCAATTAAAAAGTAGAGCTTTTGGATATTTCCATTCACGTTGCATTTATTTCGAATTAGTTTTAGCTGTTCCGCATTCACGAAAACAATGTGCTCAGACATCGACACGGTCGGACAAATCTCCATTTCCATCTCCATTTTTAATTCTCGGAAAATATATTCTTCTTCCAAGTCTCGACTTAAGAAAAACTGAATAAGCGTGTCGCCTTTCCAAATCCTGTCACTGTGCAAGCGATTTTTCCATTTAATCCAACCCAGTGTAAATCCCCTCGGGAAACTCGAGAATATGCAGTTCGGTTAGCGTATTCACTTTCTTTGCTTGTCACAGAAGAAAAAACTCTTTTGAAGTCGCTCTTTTGCGTCTTGCAAAAAACTTCTTTTGCGGAAAACATTGAACTTAATTAAAACGGCGCTTTGCAACGTTTCCATAAATATGCGATGATTCGCATCTTGGAACTCGTCTCGCCGAATTGATCACTGTCAAAGATAGGCGAAGATCGATGTGTGTTCAGAATCATTAACAGTTTAATATACATAAACAAACGCGTCTACTCGTTTAAACGCTCCGATTCCGGTCGGTCCGTCCGTTAAATATTTTTGTAATTTGCGGCGATCTTAACTGCAACATCCTCAAAAGAAATGTTTTTCCTGTGTACTCAGCAAATAGAGATTTCCGCAACACATCCTCTTTAATACCGCCAATAAAACGCATTTTATGAGCTTCCACCCATTACACTGTAAATTTTATTGCCGGAGTAAATACGCATGCACAGTAAAACTAACAAAATACTCGAAGGATAAAAGACATTGGGCGAATTTACAACTTTGGAAACTGAACACTAGCTGCTTTGCACTCTTTTCTCGCCATAACTGTCAAAGCAATTAAACACAAATAAGGAAAAATTGTTTCCAAAGATTTACGACCTTCAACTTCTCTTTAATACTTTTCCAACTCGGAAGTTTCGCGCGACGACATAAGTTCGGCGGTGATTTGTCGCTTTTTGATGTGTGCTAGCAAGTTTTATTTTGTGTTGAAATGTCGACATTTACGTTAGAAGGGTAATAATAATGAAACCACCACAATCTAGATTTGAATCTGGAACGTGGAAATTCCCCGTGGAAGAGGTGAATCGAACCACAATGCATACTTCCAAGGGATGACCTTTTTAAAACAATCGCTACGCAGGGTAATCTGGATGAATTAACTCCGACGTTATAAAATTCCGTTTCAAATTGAATCGCGCTGTTCTAAATCTGTTTAATCGTGTTGCTGTCAAGCCGTTTTTCCGAATGTGCATACAGAGGAAAGTTTTTTCTTTGATTCGAAAATACTCTTGCGTTTTGTTTCAGGGAAGAGTTTAGTTTGAGGTTTGAATGTAGGGTCGATAAGCTGCCTCACTGCTCTCGGTTCTAGAACTTTGTAGGTGTTTAAAGCGATTTAGGTTGTTTCCAGTTTGGGACTAAGTAAAAACATATGCTAACTGGGAATATCCCTTTGAGTATAATTTAAAAGCAATGCTTTTCAATTTGCCCCATCAAACAACTAGAAAGTCAGTTGTTGCTACTAACTTAATGTTTGGGGATTTTAAGCCGACCTTAATATATAAACTGGTGAAGAATATAGTTTGCAATAAAAACTAATTAAATTAAAGATAAATGTTGCTTTTTTATAAAAGTTTAACTACCAGAAACAAATTTCCAATACAGCATTTCGCTGAGCCAGCGTACTTTTCTTAAATCCCCTAACTGCAGCTGACTGTCTGGTGCACTAAAGCTAGTAGTTTCAGAACTAATAACGCCGACTTTAAAAGTTTAACAAGGCACATACGTAAGCACATTGCCTTTTATATTCTCTGCAAATCCTTGTATTGGTTGGCTAATATTTTAAGACGAGGTTTTAGGAAATTTGATTTAAAAACTTTAAATTCTGTTTTGACGTGCACGACTTAGTCTTATAGAACCAACATAATACGGAAAATTTGTAACAAGGCAAACATTTAAACAATAAATGAAAAAGTGTTGATATGTATTATCATTAATACTATTCTAAAACAATATTTTTTAATTTATGTGTTAAATGGATATTTTATCAAAACGTTCAAGACCTGTGCCGGAGAAAAAGATACATGGGATATGATGACATAAGGTAAAACATAGGTTGCCAAGTTAAACCAAAAATAACCAAATGTGTAATAATTTGTGACACTTAAAGATTCCTTTAGAGTAAATTTATTTATTATACAGATATATTGAAATTAGTCGAGTGAAATGAAAAGCCATAGACTCATAGACGTGAGATAACCGAATTAATCACAAAAATTTATAATTTGACCTGAGAATAGTAATACAAAAATTGGTCGAAGGTTATTTCAACAGAACTTCCCTCGCCTCTGAAGTAGAACCCAACAAATCCCGCTTCTTTGAAAAATTATAAAAAAAAAATTGCGATTTCTCTTTTCTGATCATCTCTATAAAGTTAAAACCAATGGCGTAAATAACACTTTTTTTTCTCAATTTTTTTTTCTCAATCTTCAGTTTTTCGATACTACAACTTTTGGATGTTTTAATTTTTAGGCTTTGCAATTTTTCGATTTGCAACTTAACGAGTTCCAAATTTTTAATTTTTCAATTTTTCGATTTTTCAATTTTTCATTTCTTCAATTTTTCGATTTGCAGTTTTTCGTTTCGGTTTTTTTGTTTTCTTTATTTTATTAATTTTTCCGTTTTTCAGTATTTTGATTAAATCATTTTTCTTTTTTCAATGTAAAATTGTTCACTTTTTGGATTTTTTTGACTTTTTGGTTGTCAGTTTTTTTTATTTTTCCACTTTTAAATTTTTTAATTTGAGATTTTTCTAGTGTTTATTTCCATGTATATAATAATTATTATACTTTTTCAATTTTTCAATTTTTCAATTTTACAATTTCAGAATTTTTCCATGTTTCATACATTGGATTTTAAAACTTTTTTATTTTATTCTTTCGTTGTTACAGCTTTTCGACTTTACAGTTTGCACAATTCTATAATTTTTCGTTTTTAAAATTTTTGGGTTTTCCAATTTTTCGATTCGGTTCACTCTTTCTTCTTTCCAAATTTTCGATCCGTTAATTTTTTTGAATTTATAAATTTCTCTTTCTTAGTTTTTCGATGTTTCAATTTTTTGTTTCTTCAGTTCTTCAAGTTGCAATTTTTCGATTTTCCTCTTTTTCGATTTTGCAATTTCTGGTTTTATTAGTTTTTCGACTTTTCATTTTTTTCCGATTTTTTAGTTTTTCGATATTACAACTTTTGGATATTCTCATTTTTAGGCTTTGCAATTTCACGATTTTAAATTTACAATTTTAAAATTTACCGATTTTTCAATTTTTCATTTCTTCAATTTTCGATTTGTAGTTTTTGATTTCGGTTTTTGTTTTCTTTTTTCAATGTGAAATTTTGCACTTTTTAGATTTTTTTGACTTTTCGGTTTCCAGTTTGTTGATTTTCAATTTTTAGAGTTTTTTAATTTTTCGCTATTTCAATTTTAGATTTTTCAGATTTCGATTTTCCAATTTTTCGTTTCTTCCATTTTTAATTTGCGATTTTTCTAATTTTCATTTTCATGTATCTACTATTTATTATAATTTTTAAAATTTTTCAGTTTTTCAATTTTTCATCTAATGGATTTTAAAACGTTTTCATTTATTCAATGTTTCAGTTTTTCTATTTTTAATTTTTCAATTTCTCGATATTTAATTTTCAGTTTCTCGATCTTTCGTTGTTAGTTTTTCGACTTTACAATTTTGACAAATCTATCATTTTTCGTTTTTACAATGTTTGGGTTGCCCAATTTTTCGATACGATTCATTTCTTCTTCTTTCCAAATTTTCGTTTCATTAATTTTTTTCGATTTTTACGTGTCTCTTTTCTAGTTTTTCGATGCTTCAATTCTTTATTTATTCAGTTTTTCGATTTGTAGTTTTTGGTCCAGGTTTTTTTTTCTTTATTTTTTCAAATTTTCGGTTTTTCAAAGTTCTGATTTTATAGTTTTTCTTTTTTAATGAGAAATTTTTCACTTTTTGGATCTTTTGGACTTTTCGGTTTTCAGTTTTTTGATTTTACCACTTTTAGATTTTTTCATTTTTCGTTATTTCAATTTTAGATTTTTCAGTTTCTCTATCTTTCGCTGCTAGTTTTTCGACTTTACAATTTTGACAATTCCATAATTTTTCGTTTTTACAATTTTTTGGTTGTCCAATTTTTCGATTCGATTCATTTTTTCTTCTTTCCAAATTAATTAATTTTTTTCGATTTTTATGATTCTCTTTTTAGTTTTTCAGTGTTTCAGTTTTTTGATTCCTTCAAATTTTCGATTTGCAGTTTTTGGTTTCGGTTTTTTGTTTTCTTCATTTTTTCAATTTTTCGTTTTTTCAATGTTCTCATTTTATAATTTTTCTTTTTTAAATGAGAAATTTTTCACTTTTTGGATTTTTTTGACTTTTCTGTTTTCAGTGTTTTCATTTCACCATTTTTAGATTTTTTAATTTTTCGTTATTTCAATTTTAGATTTTTCAGTTCCTCCAGCTTTCGCTGTTAGTTTTTCGACTTTACAATTTTGACAATTCTATAATTTTTCGTTTATACAATTTTTGGGTTGTCCAATTTTTCGATTCGATTCATTGTTTCTTCTTTCCAAATTTTCGATTCATTAATTTTTTTCGATTTTTACGTTTCTCTTTTTAGTTTTTGAATGTTTCAGTTTTTCATTCCTTCAAATTTTCGATTTGCAGTTTTTGGTTTCGGTTTTTTGTTTTCTTCACTTTTTCAATTTTTCGATTTTTCAATGTTCTCATTTTATAATTTTTCTTTTTTAAGTGAGAAATTTTTCATTTTTTGGATTTTTTTGACTTTTCGGTTTTCAGTGCTTTGATTTCACCATTTTTAAATTTTTTAATTTTTCGTTATTTCAATTTAGATTTTCCAGTTCCTCCAGCTTTCGCTGTGAGTTTTTCGACTTTACAATTTTGACAATTCTATAATTTTTCGTTTATACAATTTTTGGGTTGTCCAATTTTTCGATTTGATTCATTGTTTCTTCTTTCTAAATTTTCGATTCATTAATTTTTTTCGATTTTTATGTTTCTCTTTTTAGTTTTTGAATGTTTCAGTTTTTCATTCCTTCAAATTTTCGATTTGCAGTTTTTGGTTTCGGTTCTTTGTTTTCTTCATTTTTTCAATTTTTCGGTTTTCCAATGTTTTCATTTTATAATTTTTCATTTTTAAATAAGGAATTTTTCACTTTTTGGATTTTTTTGACTTTTAGATTTTCTGTGTTTTGATTTCACCACTTTTAGATTTTTTAATTTTTCGTTTCTTCCATCTTTAATTTGCGATTTTTATAGTTTTCATTTTCATGTATTTAATAATTTTTATAATTCTTAAAATTTTTCCTATTTTCAATTTTATGATTTCAAAATTTTTCATATACAGTGTGTTATTGAAAGGTACGTACAAAATAAAATCGGCAATTGTTAGTTTTCCGACTATACAATTTTGACAACTCTATAATTTTTCGTTTTTACAATTTTTGCCTTTTCCAATTTTTCGATTCGATTCATTTTTTCTTCCTTTCAAATTTTCGATTCATTATTTCTTTTTTTAGTTTTTCGATGTTTCAATTTTCGTTTCTTCAGTTCTGCAAATTGTAATTTTCCGATTTTCCGCTTTTTCGATTTTGCAGTTTCTCGTTTTTTTAGCTTTTCGATTTTTTAAAATTTTTTCCGCTGTTACAGTTCTGTCAAATTTAAAAATCAAAAATGAAATTACGAAAAACTATAAAATGTAAATCGAGAAAGTCCAAAATGGAAAAAACAAAACATTGTAAAATCGAAATACTGGAAATTAAAGAAACCGGACCATCGGATAATTGAGAACTCCAAAAATTGCAAAATTTAAAATCTTAAAAATTGAAATATCGAGGAATTGGAAAATCAAAGATTGAAAATTTGAAGAATTGAATAAACGAAAAATTATGAAATCGAAGGAAACGTTGAAAAAATAAATAAAATGAAAAAAACGGAAGATTGTGATATATAATCGAGAAAATGAAAATTAAAAAGACGAGAAACTAAAAAAGAAAAATCAGGAACTTGAAACATTGAGAAAACGAAAATTGAAGAATTGAAAAATTAAAAATTGAGAACTTGAAAAATCGAAAGATATCGATAAGTTGATGAAACGAAAAATTGTGATATCAAAAATTTGTTAAAGGTAAATAAGATTTTTCGAAAAAATATAAGATTTGATTATGCAAATTTTGTTTATTTTTTTATGAAAACCGTTATAAGTTTGTTTCAAGTGAGTTTTTCCATTACAAAATTTTGTAATGACGTCATCAACATTTTTGTATATCAATTTGGATAGATGCAGTGTAATACTAATAATAACAGTACTATATTCCAATAAATCGCCTCTTTTATTATATTTTTAAGTCACCCTGTATAATTAATTCGAAAATCTGTGAACTCATTCATAAATCACAATTAGAGAATTATAATATTTTGCATATTTCAGAGAGGATTTATTCCGCAAAATTTTGAGATGACGTCATCATTTTTTTGAAAGGGGACAAACGAATAAATTTTGATTTATTATTTACCATGATTACGATAACCTTAAAATGTTTGCAAGATTTCAGAGCATTCAGTTTTGCAGAGCCAAAGTTATATTGCAAAATGTTATACAATTTTGATTTTTTTACCAAAAAGTTCAACGTCTAGGTTAAAAACTGAAGCCCACTTATTTCATAAATTTGAAATAATATTTACTAATGTAAATTTTGGAGATGACTTTATTACCAAGTACATGATATTCCTAATATATATATATAAAATTTGACAAAAATCGGTCTAGTAGTTTCGGAGATTATCTGTCTAATAAATATTCGGACAGACGGCAGACAGATAGACAGTCAGACGGAAACGAAAGACCTATTCTTTCGTACTCTAAGGGTTATGAAACGTCGAAAAAACACAAAAGAAGCCAGTCGTCCAATGGACTCAATTACAATACTTCTTTAACTCAGGAATTAAAAACGATTTCAGTGATTAATTTTTTATTAAAACAAAAAACATTTTACACCACATTTTTATTATCATTTCCGGTAAAACCAGAAATGACGTCAACTTTTTTTTTATAGAGCACTAGTTATATATTTTCATAAATGGAAAGATTGATTTTTTATAAAAACTCAAAAGCAAGCAATATTCTAAAATCAAAATACTTAAAAAGTTATTCAATGAAATAGACGAAAAATTCATATTTATTGAGGGCAAGCTAGTAGCTTAAAAAATTGACACTCATGTCAATTCACATAAGTGATATTTAATGATACAAATTTGTTCAAAGAACTATACATTTATCTTTAAAAATAAAAAAATACAGGGGTGGTATGGAATTAAAGAAACACGTGGTATATTAAACTAATAAATAAAACAGCAAAATTTGGTGCTGACGTTTAGGTTGCTGGTGTAAAATATTCCTTGATTCAATAAAAATTTCAACGCTAAAATTGTTTTTATTATCGCTGTTCTCAGTTTAAAATATTCATTTTTGGTTAGCCCTGTTACTTGTTGGACATGTTATATATTTTTAGATTTTAGAACTTAATTTTGAAACCAAAATTTGCAGATCATGCCAGATATACAACATAGAAGGTAGATGAATTAAATTCCATGAAATAGATTTTAAAACACCGTTTTACTTTTTACGCTCATTGTATTTATTTTTTATCTACAACGGTACAATAGTCCAGTTAATTCGAATTACGCGCATGTTAATGGAAAGCTAAAGAGATTTTTTCTATTGTGGTCACAAACTCAATCAAAAAATATTGCCGAGAGGAAAATGTTTTAACGTTCTCTAGTGCGCTTCCACCATTTGCATTTCAAGCACTTTTTGCAAAAAAAAAACTGATGCATTTTATCTCTAATGCACAGTGACGCACTGTTGTAGCAGATAACTGTGACTAGGTGCATGACCTGTATTTCCTTTATCAACTGTCGTTATGTCGAAAAAGTGGCCTTTATATATTCTTCAATAAAGTTGATAAAAAAGACGGTTATCTTACGTTTTTTAATAAGTAAGTATTTTTATCAAAAATAAAAAAGAATTACGTTTGCGACCAGTTTTACTTCCAACAATTAAAACAAAATGGTATTTTTACCAATTATTTTTAAACGTTTATACACAGGACACAATGCCAGAAATTTTTCATTTGATAAACACCTGTAAGAACTGAAGCTTGAAATGCTGGACAAACGCCAAATACAATTCGTAACAAATTAAATCAGCATTTTAGTACTGTAACCACCAGCTCACTAATATATAATAAGGAAATGATATTGCAACCATTTGTTGATGTTGTCATAACTAACATAAACTACATCAGCGAGTAGATAGATACATATTAAACTGCTACTACAAATAAATTTGTTAATTGGAACATATATTTAATTACACAAGATTACATAAAAGTTCTTGGCAGAATTTACCTTGGCACTGGATAGCACATTCCGTTTGTTCACTCATCAAATTTCAGAGCGTTGCATCACACTTTATGAAGGTGAATAATTTTCATTCAGAAATCTCTTGCTCGATTAAATTCGACGCAGAGGTGTAAAACTGGTCATAATAATACAAATCGAAACGTACATTCAACAAAGAAAATAAAATTGGCAGTCAGCATGTACATTTAAAATTTTACTATTTCACGAATGTAAAGTTAGTTATATGAACTACACAAATATGTATGTCGTTGAATAGCTCCAAAATACACAGGAATTTACGTTGTTTTATTTGCAAACAGTTATAAACCAAAGCAATAATTTTATACTAAGGCATAAAATAGAAACATTAAATCATGATGTTACCAGTTTTCATCTAAATTAAAATTCATGGATATTATATGGTCTTGCTAAGGATAACTACGTGGCTTCCTGATCGTTCTAGATTAAACGTGAGTGATGGAGGCCAACAATGATAAATGAAAGACTGAATGGTGATCGTCTGGACAAATTGCGAGTGTTAGCCGGTAACGGAAACATTTACTCTGATGTAACAAATATTTCATTTTAAATAATTTCCTAAAGGAAAAAGCAACAAAACAGAACTTTACGTATTTGTGTCAATATGACCAGACAAATGTTGGTTCGCATTTTACCATCTACATGATGTTTCCAAAACCTTGGTAATTCACAATAACCAGCGCAATAGATTGGGATATTATCTATTTATTAGTAGTAAATAGTATTAATCTATTATTTGCCTTACAGGCTTAATAAGAATCCCAGAAGAGGTACAAATTAACTTAATCTACATCTATATTAATAAAAATGAATCGCCGAAATGTATGTACGCTCATAACTTCAGAACGGCTGCACCGAATTGGACGATTCTTTTTTTTACGTGTTCCTTATTGTCAGGACAAGGTTTATATGTAAGAAAATTTATAAAAAATAAGACGGCTAAAAGATTAAAAAAAAAATAAAAATTTTGCAGGGGAATCGCCACTTGGAATGAATTTGAATAGTTGGCGTTTCTGACGGACCTGTCGCTTAACTGACGTGTCATACAAAACTATTTCTTCCGTGCGATTGTGAAAACTATTATTGCATTTCAAGTCGTTTGTTTTTTCGTAACAAGAAATGTCGTTTATTTTAAGAAAAGTGTTCGTTAAAGTGAATTTAATTACGTATTGCGAAAGTTTCTTATTAATTTTGATCTGCCATTCTATTTACGTATATTCACTTTGTTGGTTTCGACAAAACCTCAAACTTTACCATTATTCGAGGATTTAATTTGAAATTTTCAATATTTTAAGATTCTCAAGACAAAATTTACAGATTTGATTGACGGTGAAAATAATTCTGCGTCGTTTTATGCCGAGAAGACGACAAGCTGACATACGTCCACGAAGTCAATCAAATGTGCGACGAACTACCTCAGGTGCAAATCGCAATGATTTATTTCATGGGTAATTCGGATACGGAAGTTGGTCAGCGTTTTGCTCATAATAATCAACATAATAGTCAAAACATTGAAGCGAGACATTGGGTGGTATGAATAAAACTGAGTAGATACTCATATTCGAAGTACGAAGTACCTACTTGCAAACATTGTATCTCCCCGGACACAAATTGAACATCTACGCGTTTTGTGAGCATTTAATCTAAAAATGAGCATCGGTGTGGCAAATGACTATTTGTCCTTTAAATGTACAATTAAATGTAATATATTTTTGTTTCCTTAAGGATACAAAGTTAACAAAGTTAGTTGAGTTACAAAAGTCTCTTTTGCTCCACGTTGGCCACCAACGAGCGATTTTCAAGATTTTTGTGAAACTTTGCTGGTTTTGAATTTGAATTTTCTGTCCTCGATAGTTGATGCTCAGCAAGAACCACGGGAAGGTCTGGAGCAGATCTCGCTAGGAAAGGAGAGGGCTAGGATTTGTTAATGAGGGATAGAACGTTATACAGTACAATACAATGGAAATACAATACAGGTACCTACAATCTAACTACAATACAGAATACACTACAGATACAGATACAATTCAGATACAATATAAATGCAAAGTTAGTAGCCAATACACCACCGGAAGAAAGTGCACCAAAAATTGAGAATGTTGCAAAATGAAAACCCAAGCAAGCACACCCATGGAACTCGGAATGAAATCTATTGGTCGCAGCGCTCACACGCCTAAGGGAGAACGCAGCCGCATAAATCCAAGGCCGACTGACCTCATCCTTATAGGAGATGCGACCCAGCGTCTAAGGGCCAACAGACCCCCCCAGGCCAAAGCGTCTGTCGACATGGAGAATTCAGACTCTGAACCAAAGAATGTACTGTTGCAAAATTAAAACCCAAGCAAATGCACCATGAAAACAAAGCATTTGCACCACTGCAGCTAAATTGGCAAGACCCAAGTTAAGTTAGTACCACATACAATATACAGTACAAAATGCTTCAATTACAAAAGTTACAATATACAAATTTCTCCACGTTTGCCACCAAAGAGCGATGACTTTGCTCGCTCGTTGCTGTTGCCCAGCAAGAACCAAACAATACGAGGAGGTCTGGAGTGCGTCTTGCCATTAAAAGAGAGGACTAAGGTTTGATAGCATGGGTGAAGGACACCGTAGTTTGTAAATTTGGACGCCGTACTTTAAAAATGATGAATACGGTATTTTGTGAATTATGAACGCAGTTCTTTGTATATTCTAAAGGCGTACTTTATCAGTCCTGAATGCATGTTATTAACAACATATTTAAAAAAAAATCGGGCATTTTTGGAAAAATATCCACTTTCCTTCGTGTTCACAGCACTTAACACAAAACATTTTCGCTAATATTTATTAACAATAAATTAGAAATTCGCGAACACGTGCTACTTTTAACCCAAAACGAAGCTCCAATGTTGCTGCTACCAGACCGGAATCAAAACTGAACAGAAAGGATCGAAAATGTGACCTTTTATCTGGTAGCTCACGTGACAGTGACATCATCGTACGTCACGATGAGATTGCAAAAATTATTTTTCATATTTTAGATCAGAAATTGTACATTTTCGGGGTTAATTTAACAACGTTTAAACAAACTAATTTGTTTTTACTAACCTCGTGTTCTTAGGAAAACGGATTTCGGTTTAATTATCATATATTGATAGTTATCATATTTGAACATTATGAATTGTATTAATTATGTTTAAATTTTATTTAATTATATCGCGAAAATGTATAGCTTTGACCCACCAACTTCAATCGTTTCGAAAATTTATCCAAAATGTAAACATTGTCGACCAAACGAATCACGGAATCCGATAAATTAAAACTGAAGTCGTACTTACCCTGTTTTCGGTCCTTTTCGGAAAAATATCCATTTTCGTTCGTGTTCACAGCACTAACACAACATATTTTCCGTAATATGTATTAATAATAAACTAGAAATTCGCTAAAACGCTCCACTTTTACGCCGAAATGAAGCGACGATCTTGCCGCCATCAAACAGAAATTAAAACTGAACACAAAGGACCGAAACACGTGACCTTTATACAAGTAGCTCAGGTGACATTGACGTCATCGTACGTCACGATGAGATTGCAAAATTTATTTTTCATATTTTGGCCGGGAAAATGCACATTTTCGGGGATAATTTAACATTGTTTAAACAAATTGATTTGTTTTTAATAATTTCGGGTTTGTAGGACAACGGGTTTCGGTTTAATTATCATACATTGATGCTTATCATATTTAAACATTATAAATGATATTAATTATGTTTAAAATTTATTTATTTATGTCGTGAAAATGTATAGCTTTGATCAACCGATTTCAATCGTTTCGAAAATTTTCCCAAAATTTAAATATTGTCGAGTGAACGAATCACGGAATCTGATAAATTAAAACTGAACTCGAACTTACCCTGTTTTCGGTCATTTTCGAAAAAATATCCATTTTCGTTCGTGTTCACAGTACTAATACATTTTCACTAATATTTAAATATATAAATTAGAAATTCGTGAAAAGAGCCCTACTTTTAAGCCAAAACAGACTCTGATGTTGCTGCCACCAAACCGAAATCAAAACTAAACGCAGAGGACCGAAAAATGTGACCTTTTATCAGGTGGCTCACGTGACAGTGGCGTCATCCTACGTCACGATGAGATTGCAAAAATTATTTTTCATATTTTCGCTCAGAAATTGTATACTGCGTACGGTGAGAGATTGAGTGACAGAAAAGTCACTAAATCTACGCGAAGAAAAGTGTACCATCCGCGCGAAATTTGAAATTTCAAAATCATTCTAATCTTAACCGCTACAAAACATAAGTGCAAGTACGTGTCCACTGGAGAGCAACTCTCACGAGAGTTCTGGTTTTGATTTTATACCATCTTTAGTCTTAAGTTGTCATTTCAAATTTCAGAGGTCTATTATTGCAATAAATTAAGTTTTTACCAAAAAAAATATACGTAAAACAGACTTATCGGAGATCATTGTTGTACTACGAAACGTGTTCGTATTGTGAGAGTCTCTCACAAACTCGGAGAAATCAGGGAGAAACCCTGGGCAAGCGATACGCTTACCCAGTTGAGGGCAGGTCCGAACATGGCCTTACGGGCTGATCTTGGAATTATTTTTCGCAAGCGCCCTCACAAATGCACACGTACCTTAAAGAAGCATTGGAGATGAGAGTCAGAAAAGTGGCCTAACCTTAGTAATGGAACTTTCAGTAGTTTTACATTTGTAACAGAGACAGTGACAGCCAGCTGTGAGTGACAGCGTGGGAATTTCAGAGTATTTTATAGTGTTAGGTTGCTGCCAACTTACATGTCAACTGTCAAAATATCCCAATCTCTCGCCGGAACCACTATACATGTTCGGGGTTAATTTAACAATGTTTAAACAAACTAATTTGTTTTTGCTAACCTCGTGTTCTTAGGAAAATGATTTTCGGTTTAATTATCACATATTAATAGTTATCATATTTAAACATTATGAATTATATAAATTATGTCATTTCTGCAACTCTTGAGTTATTTTCTAAAATAAATTGACTGATCCATACATTTTTTTGTCACTGTAAAAGCAAATCTAAAAAATATGAATGCAATGATAAATTTACGAAAATATACTGATGATATTTTGCACATTTTAGATAGGATTTATTCGGCAAAATCTTGAGATGACGTCATCAATTTTTGGACTTGATAAACAGATATATTTTAATTAAAAACGTACCATGTCAAACAGTAACTTCAAAACGTCTGCAATAAATCTAAAAATTTAGTTTTGCAATTCTTGATTCAATCAATAAAATAAACTGACTCAGTGATAAATTTTTTTTGAGACACCCCCTATAAGCAAAACAAAAAAATATGAATGGAATGATAAATCACAAGTATAGTCTCATCCTATTTTGGATATTTTAAAAAGGATTCATTTGGCAAAATTTTGGGCTGACGTCATCAATTTTTTGGAGGAAGTAAGTATTATTTTGAATAAAAATTTATTATGCTTATCAGATGTTTAAAACATCTGCAAGATTTCAAAGCATTCGGTTTGCAGATTCAAAATTAAGTTGTAGGTGAAACGAAGTTCACGGGGTCAGCTAGTAATACAATAAATCATTAAAAATAAATAAATGAAATGAAAAGTAAGAAGAACTTAAAAGGGTCGTCAATTTACATAAATGATGATCTGACGTAAACGGAAAGAAAAATTAAAATCAAAATAAAAGACGAGGCAACAAAAGAGAGAAATAAAGGAAAAATGGTTAGAATGGGATATAAAAAGTTAACTGTAGATGGAAGAAATTTTGAATGAAATGAAGAAGAGGGCAGACTCAAGAAGGTAGAAAATTTTTAGTAAAGAGCCAAAAAGAAAAGGAAGAATAGGAGGAAAAATGAAAGGAAACAAGGCAAAGGAAAAGGAATAAAGGACGCAGATGGGGAAATTGGAAAAGGGAATCTAGTACAAAATTAGGAGAAAAAGGGGTGAAGATACTGTTTTTGAATGTCCAGGGGTTGCGAAAAAAGAAAAGGAGTTCTGGGACCACGTGGAAAAATTTGATGTGGTGTGAATAGTAATGGGAATTCGAAAAGAAATGCCAGAATTGGAAAAGGGAAGTAATAATAAAACTAACTAATGAAGAAAATAATACAGCTGGATAACAATCGATGGGAAATAATAACCGTTTATAGCAAGAAAATGGAGGAAACCAAGATAAACATAGAAAAGGAAACAAATGAAAAAGGAGATGAAAAAATATTTATAAGAGGAAATTTTAACGCAAGACTGGGCCATAAGGGGACAAGAATAATAGATAAGAAAAAGGGAGAGAAAAGAGGATCAAAAGACAAAGCAATTAACAAAGAAGGGAAACTATTGTGGGAAATAATAGGAGAAGTGGGATGGGAAATTTTGAATGGAAACAAGGAACAAGATGAAGAAGGAGAATGGACGTACGTAGGGGCTAGGGGAGAATCAATTATAGACTATGGGATCGTCAACGAAGGGGCGTGGGAAGAAAAAGAGAGTTGCAAAGTGGAGGAAAGGGTAGAATCAGACCACATGCCACTAGAAATAAAAATCAAAGGAAAGGAGCAAGAGTACGAAAAACAAGAGAGAAGAAACGAAAGAAAAGGAATAGAAAAAAGAATATAGGATGAAGAGGGAATTCAAAGATACAGAAGTAGACTAGAAAAAAGAAATTCGAAGTAAAAGAAGATATAGAAGCTATGATAGCAGAACTGATCAACTTAATTGTAGAAGCTACGGAAAAAAGAAATATATGCATATGGCAAATGAGGAATAATGGATGGAACGGAGAATGTAGTGAGCTGAAGAGAAAATCAAGAGAAAAATTAAGAAAATAGAAGAATAACAGGGGAATAAAGAGAAAATGTGGGAGTATTTGAGGAGACAGGGAGTACATGCGTAGCTGGTAAAGAAAATTAAAGAAATATATGAAGAAACAGTAAGTAATGTGAGAGTGAATGGAATAGAGAGCGAGAGCTTTTATACAAGTAGAGGAGTGAGACAGGGATGTCCATTCAGCCCCGCATTGTTTGCAGCTTATCTAGGAGATATAGATGAATTGTTCAGAAAAGCACAGACAGGAGGGGTGGTAGTGGACAAAGAGAAAGTGTGATCGTTGGCGTACGCAGATGATTTAGTGATTGTGGCAAAGAAAAGAGAAGAAATGAAAATAATGGTTAAAAGTTTCGAAAAGTACGTACAAAAAAAGGAATTGGAAATGAATGTGGAAAAAACAAAAATGGAGGTGTTTAGGAAGAAAGTAAGAAAGGAGAAAGAAGAGTGGGCATGGTGAGGGAAGAAGATTGACCAGATGAAAGAATTCCAGTACTCAGAATATACATTAAAGAGCAATAACTCAGATGGAGAACATATTCAAGAAATGGTCCGAACAGCGAACAAAGTGATAGGAATAGCATGGGGAATAGGAGAGAGAAAATTTGGACATGATTATAAGAGAAGAATGATGATGTTTGATAGTTTGATCAAAAGTGTATTTATGGACGGAGCTGAGATTTGGGGATGGAGGCAATATGAAGAAATAGAGACAGTGCAAAAAAAAACTTAAAATGGACATTGGGACTGGAAAAGTATACGCCGGGGTATATAGTGAGAGAAGAAACAAAAAGGGAGAAAATGAGAGTGGAAGCGGGTAAAAGGGCGGTTGGATTGGAAGAGAGGTTTAGTGAGAGAGATGATTGTAAAATATTGCAAGAATGTTGGAAAGAAATAAGAAAAGAAGGGGGAAAACATGTTTGGAACGAAAGAGACAAGTATTATGAAGGGAAGGGATATGCATGTGAAGAAATAAAGTGAATGAGAGAAATCGAAAGGAGTATGAAAGAAGAACTGAGTGTAAGAGATAAGGATATAGATAAGCAAGAACGCAGAAATAAAGAGAAAGAGAATACTTTTTGGATGGATGAAACTGACAGAAGGTGTAGGATATGTTGGAGAAAGGGAGAAGGAAGGATGTGATGGATTAAGAGAATAGGAGGAAAGTAGGGAAGAAGTACTAAACAAAGATGGAAGAGTAGTGGGCTGGATCAAAGAAGTACGTAGGATAAGGGAACTAAGGCAAGGGGTGGGCAAGCAGAAAGAATAGAACAATTATTATTATTTGTTAAGTTTTACTGATAATGTTATTAAGTCATTTTCTGAGAGTGCTGAAGTTCACACTGTGTATACTGACCTCAGCAAGGCCTTTGACAAAATTAGTCATAAAATATTAATAAATAAACTTAGCGCTTATGGTGTGTCTGGTCATCAACTTCTATGGTTTACTAGTTACCTTGATAATCGATCCCAGATTGTGAAATTCAAAAATTGTTTCTCGTCTTCGCAGATTATTACCTCTGGGGTCCCACAAAGGTCAATTCTCGGGCCTTTGCTCTTTTCCATTTATATAAATGATGTGTCTAACAGTAGCGGCTCGTGGTCTTTTCGTTAGGTGAGGCAACAATTTCGTTTCAAAATCAGCAGGCATTAATTAACATGTTGGCAATTACTTCTGTTAAAAGACAGATTGTTTATTCGTTTTTATGAAAACAATACATTAGCTCTGAGTCAGTAACATATCTCTATATGGGTACACTTTTCGAATAAAATACATTTAACTGCTTTACACAAACCAACGAGAAGGTCTAAAGACTGCAGAATTTGTTTTATTAGCATTAAATATTAATTCATATGATCTAGGGCTGATTTAAATACAGCCTGTTATTGAAAGATTCGTACAAAATAAAATCGGCAATTGGTCTCGAAGTATAGACGCTAAAAGTTAAGAAAAGTTCAGGTAAAAGTGTTCTCCTTTTAGAGATAAAAATTATTAAAATTTATCTCCAAATTCGTTGTACGCCTTTGATAAAACGATCATCTTTCGTTTCTATAGCAACATTTAGTCTTCACAAAAGTTTTATTGTTACAGTTGCTAGGATTTACTAAAATAAATTAATTTTACCTATTTATCCTTCAGTAGCGTCTAAAAAGGTTGGATAAGGGTTAATTTTCCCCTTATGATTTTGATAACACAAAATAAGTTTTTCCGACTTCTTAGACTTCGCGAAGACTTGTCTATTTTGTTGTACGTACCTTTCAATAACACCCTGTATACTTATTAATCAATTAATTAATAAAGTTCTGCTCATATCTGCATGAGAGGTTCTAAATCTTTGACATACAATTGTTCGTCGTAAGGAAACCGTGCTTAAATATTTAAACTTTATAAGAAATTCTGGAGATTATAGATTCTTATGTTGCTATCAGCATAGCAAAACTGACATTTTTATTGTCCTACTGTTTCCAAGTTAACTTAAAAGTTTTAATACATAACCTTGGCAATGCACATGCAGTGAACACCTTTCCTCGCGTCTAATTAACGCACAACTAAATGTACACTAAATGCATTCAGCATCCCTGTTCAGCATTGTGCAGTTTCACCGTGAGATAAAAAAATTCGATCTGATTGGCTTATGGGAGGTAGGCGTTGGTGCCTCCGCTGGCGCTTTGATAAAGCACTGATGACTATTGTCTTTCTCAAAAACATATTAGCACCACTGACTAATCATACTGAAGACATCCGTCTATCTGAGGCATGCCTCCGTCTGAAGCTGGCCTACACGACGATGATCAGCGCTTATTCCTGTCGAAAGCGCGTACTTCAAAATATGTTACCAAGACGCGTTTTAATAAATCACAGTGTTCCATAAAAGTTATTTGCTGTATCTTTAAAATATATTTGAAGTCAACAGATATTAAAACAAAAATTAATAGTCAATTTTTCCAGGGGAGGCACTGCCTCCCCTGACGAGCCGCCACTGGTGTCTAATATACTCAAATGTAATTTTAGCCTGTTCGCTGATGATTTAAAAATATTTAAAACTATTAGGGATAGTAACGATATGTTTTTACTGCAAAGAGACTTAGATTCTCTCTCATTGTGGTGTAAGAATAACTTAATGAAATTAAATTATAGCAAATGTCAAGTAATATGTTTTAGTCGTAAAATTCTGGCATCGGTTCCATGTTATGCTATTGACAATAATTCCTTAAAAGTTGTTTCTTCCGTAAAAGACCTTGGTATCATTTTAGACAAAAAATTATCCTTTGTCCTGCATTGCGAATATATTGTTTCAAAAGCTAATAAAGTATTATGGTGTATAAAGAGATACTGTCATGATTTTAATGATATTCGTACTTCTCTAGTATTATATTCATCATTGGTCCGTTCAGTTTTGGAATATGGGTGCATACTGTGGGATCCTATATATCAGATACATAAGAATAGAATTGAACGCATTCAAAATAAGTTTGTCAAATCTATTTTGTTCAAATTACCCCTTAAGCTCTCTTATTCTACTAGTCTTAGTAAATCTTATTTGGGTTTGTCTTTATTAAGTGTAAGTCGTGATTTTCACAAAATTTGTTTTATGTATAAACTTTTAAACAATATGTGCGATTCTGACATTCTTAATTCTATTAACTTCTATGTTCCTCAGTTCAATGTTAGACAAGCTCCCTTGTTCTACATTAAATTCAATTTTACGAATTATTTGTTGTTTTCACCACTTAATAATATATTATCTACTTGTAATTCTATTTATAGCAGAATTGATTTTTATACAGATACATTTCCTAAATTTCAAACTAAGTTAAGGCAAATCTTATTTTAAAAATATTGTAATATTCTCATGTGATTTTATTATTTTTTCTTTGTGTTGTTTAAGGATGTTTTTCCGTCAATAAAGTAAGTAATATAAAACTCGAATATTTAATTATTTATCTTGTTTATTATCTATTTACTAAAAATCGCCAACAGACGACGGTCAGATGATTGATAGATGGAAACGGGAGATAAACTTTTGCATATTCTTGGAGCTATGAAACATCGAAAAAACATGAAATTGGATTTAATTAGGCATTGGAGAAATTGATCCAGTTATCAAACTTCGCTTGCTTACTGAAGACGCACCCAAAATTGATCTACAAACAACTATTCATCACTAACAACAAATGTAAAACTATGTCTAAGAACACAAACTATTTCCTACGACTTGTAGACTAAACTTTGCTTCATTTGCTTATTAATTACCAACATAAGCCAGACTTGCGCCAAACATAACAAGCTTGAAATTGTACATATCTGTCACCAATATGTAAATCTGAAACTTGACCCAAAGGAGAATACTACAAGACATACGAGTAAGAATAAATTGGCCTTTTTATATATAAATATATTTTTTAAATTTCATAGGAAATGATATATTTTACAACCAGTATTATATAACGACTATGAGCATGCGGCTTGGACTGGACACTATTTTTATGTACTAATAAAATTTTATGATCCTGTTAGTGTCATTTAGGCCAACAATGGTCCAACAACCTTCCCAGTAGAAATCTTCGTCGATCTTTCAGACACGCGTGCCGCTTTGATATCTCCATAAATTTCAGGGTTGTATTTAGGAACATACTTCGTGTCAGAGATTCTCTCGATTAACTACTGAGACAAAATAGTTTCATGATGTTGAATGTCAACTACACACGACCTACAAACACAATCAAAATCATATTCTGTTCCTTCTGTTACGATCTTTGCAGACACGTCAGGTAAATTCGTCACAGAATAAAACAAATCCCCCCCTGTTCACGATTTGCCCACCGTCAAGCTTCGAACCAGCGCCTGTAATTTATAGTTTAAACAAACCTCTCTAATTTTCAAAATGTAAATTTTGATTTGTTTTCAAAAATGATGCTCTTACCATACCCAATTCGTGTTGTATGCCGTATTTTTCGTGTGGCTATTAATGAAATTTTGCTCTAAACAGCCACTATATCAAGAAAACGACCAGCCATAAACAGAATTAAATATATTTACCTACTTTGCATTCATTCGAAAAATTTAGTTCTCAGCGCTTCAATTTCAGTCGAGAGTTGACTTAAAAAACTGCATTTTCTGAAATTCTTGGCAATGAAATACGTTGGAGAACGAATTTGCCTCTCTGAAACGTGCACTTTTATTTTTTTTTTTTTTCGGACAATTAGCGTGAGATACCACCTACAAGTTTAAAATTAACAAAACTCTGTTCATAGATTATAGCTATACAACCCAAAATACATTCGTGCTTAAACCCGCTCTCTTTCATTCCAGACAAAGTGAAGAAGAAATACGCGAACCTAGGCCACACCATCCTCATGGTGCAACTGGAGCGCAGCAATCAAGGCTTGGGTTTGAGTTTGGCCGGCCACAAGGACCGCAACTGTATGGCCGTTTTCGTGTGCGGTTTGAATCCAAACGGTGCAGCGTTCAAGACAGGGGGCATCCAGATCGGCGACGAAATACTCGAGGTAAGTTCGCGTCCGACGGCGTCGCACAGTGGAACGAAGCGTCGGTTTTGCAGATTTTCTAAACATTTTGATATGATAATAATTGTATAATTTAATCAACACTTTAAACTACGAGGTGTCCGATTTTTCTCACCAACAGCTCTCGTGTATAATGAAGATATCGATATGTGGTAAAGGCTAAGTTTGTTAGGAAGTTGAAGTGTTACAGAAGGTGAGGTACATCATACTAATGCCAAAAAATCATAAGTTCTTTTAATTAAAAAGAAAAAGTAATTTCTGACTTAAAAATAGATAGATTTTTATAGCTTCTCAATCTGTTATTAAACTTACTCTTCACCACATATCCATTTGTCTAGCAATAATGAAGTTGCTGCTCGGGAGATGAAGTCTAAGACACCCAGTATATACACAATTACATATATATTTATTAAACTTGAATTACCGATTGGGTCCCTAAGCGTAAATCCTCGGATTGCATAAAAATTTTCTTAATTTTGGGGTGTATATTTTGTTGTATTGTTTTTTAACCAGTTTCTATTGTAAATAAGCCAAGTGTTGCACAATTGAAACAAACATAACTTCATAAAGTGGATTAATACAGGAGGAGCAAATTTCATTTATCTGAGATGATTGGAGGTTTCGCTCTTATTTATATTAATGACAAAATAATTTGCAGCCTTGAATTACCAGTTCTTCCAAGAGAATTTTTTCATTTTATATTTTACAAAACCGACACAAATGATCAAAAGATTTTCTAAAAAATATATTTTTGGATTTAATTTATTTTTCATGAAGACCTTCGTGTGAAATTCTTGATTTTAATATTTCTTTAGTGTCGTTTTCTATATATGATATATATATATTCCCCATGACACGTAATTTTATTAGAGGTTATATTAAATCACCCACATTTCGTTTTATAATAAACCGATCGGGTAATTTTATTAAGATTTGTAAATCTCAGTGTTATTATAACCACTGATTTCACGCCGAATATTTCGGGACGATATTGTCAGATCGGTTCAAATGATCCGTTTCTAAAAATGTGGTCTATGTTAGTTGTGAATGACATGTTACAGAATCGTAGCGTTGCCACATTTATTAGTAATGGAACTGAATATTTATTGGTTACAATTTCAATTTTTTAACCCATCACGTTTCAAATATCTTTTAAGTTAGCTTTTAGTTTTTTACGTTTAATTGAAGCTTCGAATAATGTTATTTTTAACTCATTTTTCGACGATGGTGTCACTACAACGAAGCATCAATCATTTTTCTTTATTCTTTCTTTATTAACCAGATTTTACATTTCTAAATCACGACTCAGACGATAATATAACTGTTTTGAATATTAATTGCAACATTCTTAGGTTTCCAATCTGCTTGCCTGTGTGTTTTTTAAAGGGTAATTCTATAAACATGATTCCTGTTATTGTGAAATTTTAAAGGACGTTTAAGCTTATTTTCAAAATAGTGAAACGCTAACCAAAATTTCTGTATCCAAGTCTTCTGAAAAACTATTCATGTCGCACAACAGTTTTGTTAAATAAGTTTCGTGTGAAATGTGCAACGTGTTCTTTACCTGTTTTTCTAATAAGTATATTCCTATTTTATAATTTTTCGTCGAAAATACTAATAGTTCTTTGAAGTCTAAAGTCCCGTAGTTGGTTGAAGATATAAACGAATTTTTTTTTATTTAACCTTTCCAGAAAGGTGAACTTTTTAAATTAATTATTAAAAACAGAGGCTGACACGCAGTTTTGCTTGTGTTTTAATATATTATTAAACTAGAGTATTTTATCAACTATTGCAAAAAACAGCTATAATACATATATAGCTGTTTTTTATATAAATAATAAAATTTGTTTAGTGTTTTTGAACTTAAACAAATATGGAATGACCGTTCTTGACAAATTTTGCAGGAACTTCTTCATGAATTTGGGAGTCTTAGCAAATTAGCAACACTACTGGGTAATGTTTCATATAAAATCAATTGTAGGTATTATGTTTTTCCAATTAGTAGTAAATTTAACTGTACACCATAGAACTTTTATTTCTAGATTATTTCTTTTAGTGAAAAATATTCCATATGGAAAAGTTCACCCTTATCAGTTTGAGTACTGAGACACTACACTATACTTAGGGTACCAATTGGTGTTAATTCGGTTCTCGCAACATTTACACTTTTAAATGTTGGCCTTATCTAGCTTCCTGGTGGTCAATTTTGTCGCGTCGTAATAAATTCGGCATGAGACCATACATTTTGGGTAAGCAGTAATTTTTTTAGGTTTAGGACTGGGATTGTTGTTTTTGGTCACGATATTGAAAATAAAAATGCAATTATTTTTGGATTTATTTCCGTAACCGTGAGATCTACTACTTTTATTAATAACTTTTCCGCACAACATAAATAATACAACCGTTATGATTGGAAAAGTTGAAAAACTAGGGGACGAAAAATTTTCACCCGAAGTAACATTAATATTTTCAATCCTACAAAAAGTGAAGAAAGTTAAAAACCCACAACACAAAAAATAAACTTTTAAAAGGCCTAATTGATTTATACGCCAACTGTGTTATGGCCTGATCTTGAAACACTTAAATTTCCATCAAGAACTATCACGATTAAATCAGATTTCAAACAAAAAAATCTCATTGAAATCGGTTCATTCATTTGGGAGCTACGGTGCTACAGACGGACAAAGGCTTCAAAGTTATAACACGCCTCTTTCTGCGTCGGGAATAACATAAATGATATGAACTGATGATCTTAAAATAGCTGAAGTGATTATCATCAAACATAGTTAAACATCATGCCGATTGAACCAGGTTTCAAACAAAAAAAAACGCATTGGAACGGTTCATCCACGGTGCCTCAGACACATAGGGCCGGTTGCATAAACGCAAATCAAATTTAATCTCTGATTAAGAACAATTGTAACTATGATAATAACAATCGTTACTATGGAGTTAATCAAAGATTAAATTTGATTTGCGTTTATGCAACCGGCCCTTAGACAAACAAAGGCTTCAAAGTTATGACTTCCCTCTTTTTTCGTCGAAAGCTTTAAAGAAGAAGTATTTATCAATCAAACCGGTTTAGGAGGGTGAAACAATAGTTTGAGTTAAGTAACGGGGAAAAGGGAGATTTATGGGGAATGGAAATGGAATAAGAAGTAAGACGGCTAATAGGCGAATTATAGTTAAGTGCGTAAGAGCACCCAAAACACTCACGTCAAAAACAAAATACAAGGAATCTTTCTTTGTTTTTCGAGAAACAAAGTGTTCATTTACACTTAATGCTCCCTCGATATTTGTTTCAGGTTTCTCAGAAGTTCTATAAATTTTTTAAATTTTAGGCTTTTTACTTGTTTGATTTATCCTTGTTGTATTATGTAAATTCACTTTTAAAATTTTCTGAGGAGTATAGGGTTTAAAATTAGATTTTGTATAAAACTTATTTGTTTAGTTTAAGATTCCATCGGACGAATAGCCACTTTTCTGTTTTCTCGACGTTTCATGACCCCTAGAGGGCGAAAAAGTAGTACCCCGTTTCCGCCTGTCTGTCTATCTGTCTGACTGACTGACTGGCTGGCTATCTGTCTAGCGTCTGTATCCTTTTTTATTAAACACGTAATCTCGGAAACTAGTGGACCGATTGTTATCAAATGTCATACGTCATATGTCATATTAGGTATATCATGTACATGGTTAAATGCTAACCAAAATTCGATTTATCATCACCACCAACAACTTCATGACGTCATTTCAAAGATTTCTGTTTTAAAATAATTTAAATGTCATGCAATAATAAACATCTACATATACTTGCAGTGTACGGAATCCCCCTTTGAGTGTTTTCCTTAAACGACCAAAAGTTCACAAAAAAATTAACACAATATAATAGCATGTTACCAGTAACTCAAGATATAAGTAAGAATGGTCAAGTGCTTAAGGCGTTCTTTCTCTCTCTTTTTCTCTAGAGGTGTGTAGTATCTATGTTTATGACGTCATAACAAATTTTTTAGTGATCAAATTAAGAACGAGTCACCCCATTTTTCGATAAAATGAGAATACGCACATCTTTATTTAATAGGAATTACAATAATTTATTATTATTATAGCGTTAAACAGGCCCTTGGCCCCTGAGCTGTATGAGCTTGTTCCAACCCTTCTTGTCCCTTGCCTCTCTTTTTCAATTCTTGATTTTTCTTTCTTCAATGTCTTGCAGCACTCTTTCTCTCCATCTTAATCTCGGTCTTCCTTTTTTTCTTGTTCCCTCTTGTTGCCTGTCCGCTATTTGTTTTACCACTCCAATCTTCTTCCTTTTATTACCTCCAAGATGTCAGCTTCCCCATATAAGTCATAAATTTCCTTGTTCACCCTTCTTTCATACCCTTCACCTACTTTTTTCCCTCCGTATATTCTTCTGAAGATTTTTCTCTCCCGCCTAAGCAATTTCTCTTCTAGTTTCTTGTTTAGAACCCATGCTTCGCATCCATATACTACGGTAGGCCTTATTATTGTTTTGTAGACCCGTTGCTTTATACTTCTGGATATTTTCTTCACCCCAAAATACCTATTTAGCCCTCCTCCACATTTGTTCCCTTTTAGTGATCTCCATTCTATCTCGCTCTCTTTGTCGCACTTGTTTGATAGTATACTTCACAAATAAACAAATTCCTTCATCCCCTTGAAACTTACTTGTCCTCCAGTGTATTCTATATCTAGCGTTATAGGTTCTGCCTTATTTTCCACTATTAAAAGGTTACTTTTCTCTTGGTTGATATGCAAGTCCATTTTCTGTGCTGCTTCAATCAGTTTGGTGATGATGTCTTTTAGAGGTTTTTTTCCTCTTGCTATTATGGCTATATCATCTGCATATGCCGCCACTTGATGGCTTTTAAAACCTAGGTGCCCCTCTCGGTTTAAATTCCCCATTCTAATAATTTTTTCTAACACTATATTAAACAGCAGCGTTGACAAGCTGTCACCTTGTCACATCCCCATTTTTATTTCGAAACTATCCGACACTTTTCCATTAACTTTCACCCTGCTTGTAGTCATTCTTGTTAGCTTGACCAATTTCGGCGATACTTCAAATTCCCTCATCGCCTTAAATAGTTGCTTCCTACTCGCAGAGTCGTATGCCTTCCTAAAGTCTATGAACAAAACCATCGCTGGGATCTTAATAGTTTTAATCCTCTGTTTGGAGGCGACAAACACATTCAAATCAAACAAATTTCTACGTGACATTCTTCCGATGTATAAAAAAACACTTGAAACTAGAACTTATATATATTTTACGTTGTCCGTACTTGTACAATTTGCATAATCCCTAGCAATTTGCGCCCCCACGGCACAGGAGTTGCGGGGGTGTTATTTATGCCTCTGTAAAAACATTACAGAAGTTATCAAAAAACAAAGATCACAAAATCTGATTTTATAATTTTTCAAAGAAGCGGGATTTGTTGGACTTGTACTTCAGGAACAAGGAAAGTTCTATCGAGATAAACTTCGACCAGTATTTTTTCTCAGAATTTTGAGTTTCCAAATGTTGAAGATGTGTTTTTAATAACTTTTGCATGAGATTAACATTTTTTAGAAATTTCTGTTAAGATTTTTTATTCTATATGTTCAGATTTGTATTTATCCAAATTTTATCATATAAGTTTTAAATTTTCCCATCATACAGGATACCTTCTTCGGAAACGCTGACAAATCATAAAGCAAAATAAATTGTAAACATTTATGAGGAAATGCTTTAAAAAAAACTCTAAAAAGTAATTTTTTGTAGGACTGAAAATGCAAAGGTTATTTCGTTCCAAATTTTGTCATTTTTCTATTCATAACTTCTTTGTTATTAATGTTACTCTGAAAAGTTGTGAGCAAAAATTGTAGATAGTTGCATTATCTACAAAAATTCTTGTTGCAAAATGACTTCTTTACTAAGGTCAAAAAAAAATCGCTGCCTATTCAAAATCCACGGTCGCCTCTTTTTAACATCGGCTATCGGCGAAAAGTTGTAAACTCATAATAATGTATGATGTATTTCTAGGAAATGTGTGTTGCCGTAGTTCCGCCTCGCATTTTATAAAATTCTTCACTTCCGAAAAATTGTAAATTAAAATTTAAACATGTTTTTAATTATTTTATGGTGTGTACTTAGTATTTGTGTTATAGCCAGTGGACTTTCATTTTTAAGGTTTTCATGGCTTCACCTTTTTACAAGGAAAACATTTTTTTCAGCGGTAATCAATATTCGGCTCACAGTCGTACTGTTTGTGCCCTCAGATATTATCATCTACAAGACCTGTGACGTCAGAACTTTATGCCGTCATAAAACCTATTACCGCCACCGGGAAGCTAGACACGGCGTTAAAAACCATCAAAATTCCATGGTATGTACAGTAAAAGGATATTTTTGTGTCCGCAAATGATCTCGAATCGTTCCAGTGTGCGTCGCGACGCTCCGCGCCGCGCCGTCTTCGCGAGTGCCGACCGGCGAGCGATCGTCTCCGTCGTGTACGCGCGTTAATCACCACTGATAACCGCCGTCGACTCCTCGGTCCTCGGTCCTCGGTACGTGTTTCCGCTCGAGTGCAGTGCAGTGGTGTGCGGCCTGCGGCGTTCGATGAATTTCCTCCTTCAGTGTTACGGCCTCAGGTCTGTAGTGTCCCAATATCATTCTTGTTTTTTGTTATAGGTGAATGGTGTGGTTTTACATGGACGCTGTCATTTGAACGCTTCCGCTATCATTAAAGGCCTTTCCGGACCAATATTTAAAGTCATTATACTAAGGTAAAAATGCGCGCCGCTCGCTCTTCTTTATCGCTGCCTCTAACATTGCTGCTGCATCTCTTTTCACTTTGTTTATCCACAAATCAAAACCGTCCTACGTTCAAGCGAGGCCCGAATGGAAGCGACACGCGAAGTTTCCACGAGAAATTTTATTAATAAATAAACTGAATTCTTGATAACTTTCCAACATAATCCGTATCCTATTTATTTTTGTGTTATATCATGGACATTGTGTTGACTGTTCTTGACAGTTTCCCACTAAATTTTTTCAAGTACATATATTTAGGTTGCTACAAATCACATAAACGCTCGTTATTTTGCTCCACCTTAATCTTTACTGTTTATATTGTGCCTGTCAACACACGTGTTTTATTCTAGAGACGCGTCAAATCTAAAGAAAAATTTTTTTTTTTCATTGCACAACAGTAATGCACCGGCTCATCCGGGTTGTTATCGCTTTCCTGGAAAAGATACACTTACGTTCTACCTTCAAGTAAATATTTGTTATCGTATTTGGCGTAGATAAGACATTGATAGGCTAATATACAGGGAATCACGGATTGTTATCACTTATTTCAAGTTTATCATTAAAACATACCTACTTGTTGTTTATATGTTAAGGCCACATTCATACGATGTGCCAAAAACATTCGTAACAGTCTTAGCACAATTATTCAAATTGGATAATTCCCCTTGTGACTTAGCTACCCTGCGCGTAGGGTGCCAACAAATATCAATAAGTAACACCCTTAAGGATGTTATGTTTACGAAAATTCAAAAAATACTCGTTTTCTGTTCTCTGTTTTCAAAATACTGCTCCCCAGGGAACACGTGTATTTTCACGAATGTCTGACTCATAAAGTGTATGTGGTTTAAATCAGAGTAAGCATCAGTTAAAATAAAATCAAAACTTGGTGCAAAATACATCTCCGAATAAAAAAAAACATACAAGACATTACAGCAAATGTTGCAGTTTTTAATCTATATCATGATTCATAACAGATTTCATTGCTGCCATACATCAACCCGTATTTTAAATTAAACATTACTTACAAATTAAGTACACAACTAATAAATAAAATGTAATTGTAAAAGTTGTCAAATTGACAGAAATGCAGTTTAAATTAACATACTGCAATTACGACCTGCACAGCTACTTTTGTACGTATTAAACCTGTTGACGCCAAGTTTTCTAATTTCTGCTGATAATAATTATTGTGCGTGGTGAATGTCGTATCATTGTGTCAACAATTTTGACTTTACCGTCGTACTTACAATACAAGTCAACGTGAGAATTAATCTCAGTTATAAATAAGCTGACGTCATGACAGACGTTCACATAGATTGTATACCAACTAAAATTTTTTAAGACAACCAACTCTAGTTCACTATTTTTTTTAATTGAACCAACTTTTATGAATTATACTACATGGTTTTGTGAATGCTTCCAACACGCCAAAGATCATACAAAACACTGAAAGGTGACATTTTAAAATTATCTACAACCAAAATTTGGCGAGAAGTCATATTTATGTGGAATGATGAGTACAGTTACAGTTTCCATATTTTCTGAACTAGTGCCAACGAAATACCTGAAGTAAGATGTCACTAAACGTTATTTGGAAACACATTTTAAATTAACCGGTGAGGTTTAAATTAAAAAGGTGATTTATGTACAGAAAAAAGTAAGACAAAAGTATGTACTTCCTTCCTAATGTCTCTTTAATTCGTCCTTTGTCTCTCTCCCTATGCGTATTTGGCGAGAAAATTGTGAAACATTTGAACTTGCGTAGTTGTCAATGCGAAGAACTAGCAATCGTCGAAGTCTACTCTGTAAAGATCCTGTTATTAAATAGGATCTATAATAACCTTGCTGTTGACGTTGAAGTTCCCGTTGCAGCTGCTGTTCCCGCTGGCGTTACTTTAAGAGCTGAAAATTGTCATTTATAAACTCCGTTGCCAAGTTGCCCTTGACAGTAATTTGATGTTCAACTTTTGCCGTATTTAAAAGGGTTGTAGAAGAAAAAAAAACAATTTAGACATTTTTAAGTTTCTTGTTGTCGAAATAAGGTTACACATATTAAAAAAAAAGGCAAAATGTAGCCCCGCCCACCCGCCCTATCTCAATTGTGATGATTTTTTTTATTCATAGTGAGCCAAGAAGGCGGAGCTTAACTCCAAAATACTTATTTCTCTACGAGAAATTAAAAACATGTTTTACGTGTAGTGTTGTTCAAAGAATACTATGTATATTAAGAAAAAAATAAAGCCAAAAGGTAGGTCCCACCCACATCCGCTCCGATCTCAATTCTCAATGGTGATGAATTTTTCAGGATCGAGGGGCGGGGCTTAATTGCAAGATCCATATTTGTCTACAAGAATTTATCATTTCAAATACGTAAGTTTCTTGTTCCGAAAAGACGACTATGTATATTAAGAAAAAAAACGAAGTATAAGCCCCGCCCACCCGCCCTATCTCAATTGTGATGCTTTTTCTTTTAATCGGCGAGAGCCAAAGGAGTGGACTTTAATTGCAAAATACTTATTATTTTTCAACAAAAAATTACCATGTAAGACATGTTTTTGAGTATAGTAATGAAGTTTTCATTCGTTGGGAGGCCTAACTGCAAAATCCATATTTCCTTACAATTACCAAAATCCAGTAATCCGAACAGAGGCTATTTGAAGTCGATGCTTCTTTAATCCGAACAAAAACTCTCACGCACCTACTTGCAAAGATGACTCAAGATCTTTCTGCATATGTCGTATGGAATATTTTGAAATTTTTAAAAATTGCGATATTTCAATGCACTGAATTAATTAACTAATTCTGGAAAAAAGGTTGAAGTTATCGAAGAAATGAGGACCGAAATCTACAAGAAAAAATTATTTAGTTAAATTTCGAAAATCGTCGAAAATAGGTCGAAATTTGCATGAGGGAAATTTCATTTTTGAAAAAGTTTCCTAAAAATTCTGAAAAAATTCAGGGATATATGTATATCCCGGCGTGCTGTGTTAATGGTAACCGAGCAATATTTTCGGAAAATTCGGTGTGAAATTCGAATGTTTCGAAATTTTTAAAAATTGCGATTTTTCAGCTAGACGAATCTGGAAAAACGGTTTAAGTTATCGAAGAAATGAAGCCAGAAGTGACTTCTGAGCCCCAAAATCTACAAGAAAATGTATTCCGTTAAATTTCGAAAATCGTAGAGAACGGGTCGAAATTTACATAATGGTGGCAATACATAATGGAAAAATGCATTTTAAACTATTTCAAGTTTCTATGAATAAAAAAATCAACAAAATTGAGATGGGTTGGGTGGGCGGGGTTTATATTTTGTCTTTTTTTCTTAATATACATCGTATTCTACAATATATGCGATACTCAAAAACATGTTTTTAATTTCTTGTAAAGAAATAAGTATTTTGCAGTTAAGCTGTGCCCCCTTGATTCACGGCGATTAAAAAAAAATCATCACAATTGAGACAGGGCGGGTGGGCGGCTTACATTTTGCCTTTTCGTTTTAATATGTGTACACTTCTTTTCACAATATGAAACTTAAAACATGTTTAAAATGGAAAATTTGTATAAGCAAATAAAATAAGTTTAATATAATTGCAAAAACGATATTTCCTTGCAAAAATGTACCATTTTAACCTTCTTCTAACCTTCTTGTTATGAAAAATTGGCTATGTATATTAAGAAAAAAAAAGGCGGAAATATACAAAAATATACAAAAAATTTTGAAATCGCATTTCATTTTGTAAATACAGTACAACATCTATAATCCGAATTCACGATTATCCGAACAGAGGCTATTTGAAGTCGATGCTTCTTTAATCCGAACAAAAACTCTCACCCACCTACTTGCAAAGATGACTCAAGATCTTTCTGCATATGTCGTATGGAATATTTTGAAATTTTTAAAAATTGCGATATTTCAATGCACTGAATTAATTAACTAATTCTGGAAAAAAGGTTGAAGTTATCGAAGAAATGAGGACCGAAATCTACAAGAAAAAATTATTTAGTTAAATTTCGAAAATCGTCGAAAATATGTCGAAATTTGCATGAGGGAAATTTCATTTTTGAAAAAGTTTCTTAAAAATTCTGAAAAAATTCAGGGATATATGTATATCCCGACGTGCTGTGTTAATGGTAACCGAGCAATATTTTCGGAAAATTCGGTGTGAAATTCGAATTTTTCGAAATTTTTAAAAATTGCGATTTTTCAGCTAGACGAATCTGGAAAAACGGTTTAAGTTATCGAAGAAATGAAGCCAGAAGTGACTTCTGAGCCCCAAAATCTACAAGAAAATGTATTCCGTTAAATTTCGAAAATCGTAGAGAATGGGTCGAAATTTACATAATGGTGGCAATACATAATGGAAAATTTTGTTTAATAAAATTAAGGTTTATTTCTTGAATTTTGTTTTCAACTGTGTATGAAGTTGTTATTCAATTCCCTTTCAGATTTTTGGGAAAATCACGGATCCGAACAAATCGTTAATACGAACACACCTTTTTCCCAATTAATTCGGATTATCGAGGTTCTACTGTACACTATACGTGTAACGAAAACAACCAAATGTCACCCATGTTATGTAAAAAAGAGTATTCTAGCTAAAATTTTAAAATTTTTTTTGTTTAGAATCAATTTCAGGGAGATGGGTAAAATCGCACAAAAATTTACCCCCCAACCCCCCCCCCCCCCCCAAACGAAATCCTGTATCCCGCTCCTGCTCGGTGAACAGGTGATTACATAGCTTAATGTTAGTGGACCTCATTATTTCTATCAAAATTTTATTTTCGTGGAATTAGTGATGTCAACATCAACGACAATGTAACGGCGAAAATTAATAGTTGGTTATCTCGAACGTCACCGACCTTTCAACGGCAACGTCAACGGATGATAGAAATGACGCATACTTTCACTGCGTATTTATCTTACAACGGCAACGCCAACAGCGAACAGCAATGTCAGCGACAAGTTTATAAACCAACCTACTACCTCTTACACCCATCTAGAATGAAAAATATATTTTGAAAATTTTCATTTAGCCGAAACTCAAAATTCTAATATCGAAATATTTTACCCTTTATTTTGTGTATAAAAAATGGAACAAAAATTAAATTGGTCCTTTAAAGTATTCTAAATATTGAAATACACAAACCACTGAAAAAAAGACAGTGGTTTGCGTTTACTTTGTTTTGTGGGCATCCGGTGTACACTTGATCGCTTAGAACAGAAACCGCACGAATGTCGATCAGACCAAATTTTATGCAAGACTTGTTAACCGCAACCATATACAGACTGTTCCAGAATTTAATATCAACTTCGTGACCGGTGGTACAATATGAAAGTGAAATAGATTATCTTCACCTTTGTATTACAGATTTTCAGATTCTAAACAATCATGGTTTTTTGTTAAAACTCTAAAACATAATAATCAGCTCAAACCAATTTTTCTATTATTATTAGTTTGATACAATGTAAAGAAACAACTACTTCACATTATCCAATTACCAGGTTTCGAGATTACTACATAAAATCATCTTCTGAATTAGTTTTTTGAAAAGCTGACACTTAAAGATATCACTCTGTAAAGAAGACAAGTTAGCTTATGTTATCATAATATGTATTTCTAGTATTTCTAGTTACATTATCAATGGTAATTTAATAGATGTCAGTCTCCTGAATGTGTTGCTATCAAAAATGGAAGCTGTGTATCCAAACCATACCTTTTCAAAACTGACAACAATTTTGTCGACGATACATTTGACAACTTCATGACAACAGGTGTTTGTTCAATATTCACCAAAACACTGTGAGGATCCGGTTCATTAAACTTGGACTTCTTCATTTGGAAAATTTCAAATTTCTCGTTGTAGACAATAGACACATGTGCAGGTATAACCTACGAATATAACAGCGTCATCAAATTTCACCTTCATGTATGATTTACTTTAATAAACTTCAGTCCGTAACTTTTAAGTTTGTGCTATAAAACTTTTATTAAATGTTTTAAATTTAGATAACTAATATCGCACTTATTTAGTCCAATAAATCAGAATTTGACGTCGTGTGTACAATTAATCATTATGTTTTGAATGACTGAAATTCAGTAAACTCAGTTTATGAAAATAAACGCTATATAGCTCTAAACAGCCAGCAGAAGCGGATCAGACACCACTTTTTTTGCTATATATAGTGAATACGTTTTTACTTTTGCAACAAAAAGGAATGTTTAGTTTTTTCAGAAATGTGAATATTAAGGTACACATTAGGTTAAAAATAATTTCACTTAGACTAAGTATGTACCCATACCCCAAGATAATTTAAATTTTAAGAAGGGTACATTCAAGACTCATTGTTTTGTTTCTTAAAAATTGTAGGCAACTGAAAGAAAAGAAGTGTAGCAAAAGAAAAAGTAAAGCAAGAGACTCCCCCTTCGGCTCATATCGCAAATTTTTCCACTCGTAAGAAACATACGGTACACCACCTTGTCAAATATTTCCCCTCCTCCTTGACGTTGCGTCAAACAAAATCTACAGATTTTGATATTATAATCGATAGATACCGTAACTTACCTAATACAAAAATTTCCTTAAGTGAACAATAAAATTGGTTAAGTAATCCTGTAATATTGTGACACAATGTTTTTAAATTATACCGTTTAGCTATAAAATAAAAATGACATTCTTATAGCATTTATCAAAATCATTACAATACGAAAACTGTCTTAAGTACCATGGTTTTATTGCCTGAGAGATGTTTACGGCGAATCTGTCATTGTATAATTTATACCACCATAAACTACAAGTACGACAAAAGAAACGATAAAGATAAAAATTCAAATCTATCTGTTTTTACTTAATTTTTTATGTAAACAGTATCACAGGGACGTCTGATAAACAACTCACAATTAAACATTGAAGTGAAATATTTTTAGCCAACGAACATTTTAAAATTGTTGAATGACAGAAACACAAATTCTTTTATATTTTATTTTTAAATAAAATATGCTTTTTGAACTTACATTTGAACTATGTATTAAGATAAAATTTTACGTATCATCTTAACATAATATTTAGTATTGAGCTTCAAGTTCGTATTGTAGTAACTAACTGTACAGTTTAAAAAGAAGAAAGTTTATAAATATTTTGTTAAAACAATCTTGTCTTGAATATATTTATTCGTGTTAGGTGTTTCTTGTTAGTTTAACATTGCACAAATGGAGAATTTGTGTATGTACATTTTCTTGTATGTCATTATCATTAAGCGTAATAACGTTTTGGTTCTAACTGTTGTATGTACAACTTATACGCTATTATTATACCGGCAAAACAAAAGAAACGCAAACATTATCAATTTTTAAGTATTAAGTATTCCGCTAATTCGTTTAATTGTTTTTAAGTACAATATTTATATTCTTTTATAGTTTGCAATACAATTCGAAAATCCTGCTTGTCTTACTCCATCGTATTTCAAAATTCTACTATTTAAGGTAACCCCTTCTATATATAAAAATTAAGTTATATTGTAAAAATAATATCCGCAAAGACTGAGTACGTATTGCGCTGTTCCTCGTATTGCCCCACCTTCCCCTAACTAGCAGAAAAATGATAAAAATATATTCTAAAGGTGGCACGTCAGTTTAAAATATTACTAAATGTGATATATTAAACAAACTAAAATAAGAAACTAAGACAGGAGCTTTTCAGTTATTGGGATGCTTCAACTACAATACAATTGCTACCATCATACTTCTCTTTAAAAATGCCACATAATTACTATGCTGTGATAAATTCAGCTAGAAATAAAGCGATAAGTAATTTAATATAAAATATTCCTTTGAAATTTTTCCATTGTTACCACTGTGTAGTAATCTGTATATTATTCATACGTCTATAATTAGCATATCACTAAGCTGGTGATATCAATATTTAAAAGAAAATGGAGTGGAAAAGACAAGTATTTACTAACAAGAAAATACCCAATACGATTAGAGTTCTGTGGATAATTTTCACACCACTTTAACACAAGTTGTCAAAGAGAATAAAAATGCACCTTTCTCATTTTTCTGTTTATAGAATAGTCGGTTAGAAGTAATCAGCAATCGACAAAAGTAGTCCCTTTTTAATTAGCGCTGGGCATTCCGGTTGTCTTTCTCTTTCTCATTGCCGAGAGTGCACTAGATATGAGACAGACAGCTGTTAATCCAGGGATATCTAGGGGATGATTTTTGTTGACCGCACATAACTTGGATGAATAATCTCTCAAATTTTTTCATCAGTATTTCTGAATTTTTAACTTATAGACTCTGTTAAATAAAAGCAAAATATATGTGTATCTTTATCATTTATTGCTGAAAGAGTGTTTGTATTCTATGTACAAAATGATCTAAATTATACTTATTATTTTAACACTTCAGAAAGGAGAAAAATCAGCAAATCATTTTGATAGTAAACATTAAATAGAAATATTGCAATATGTACCGGGTGTCTGGAAAATGGCGGATTAACTCTTCTGTACGTTATGTACGGGAGTTTCGAGAGTCCCAAAAAATACTTCAAGTAATTTTATAAAGGTATAATTGGCAATACTGAACGCATCTAAACAAGCTGTTATTTTTCATTAATTAATAAACCAAAAAATCATTCAATAAGACACTTATAAATTATAAACAGAAGCAAAACCAACTAAAGAAAAATCCATTAAAGCATAACTGACTAAACACTAGAGGAGATTCCTGCCTTGTGCTCGTAATGTTCCCAAGTTTTGATCATTTTTTGTAAAAGTTAGTCATCAGTACTTGCTAAGATAAAACTGATTTTGGCAAATGACACTAAAAAAACATCCAATTTTAAAATCATTGTAAGTCCACCAAAATGTGAAAAGAATTGTTTTACTATTTTTCGCAGACCCACCAGTTTATTGTTAAGAGCGTAGCGGAGAGTTAATCCGTCATTTTACAAACACCCTGTATAGTGTTATCATCGGAAAGTAATAATAACACTGATCAAATCTTGGCAGGAAAATGAATGATTTTCTAGTTGTAAAATATTTATTTAATTTCGTTGTAATCATATGGAAATACAGATTATTTTACATTAACAGAAAGACACAACAAGATGCCAGCAGGTAAGTAGTGGTAAGATGTATATAAGTCCTTACTTAGTTTGAATTTGGGACCCTATTAGACAGGTTAAGTAAGTGTTAATACCCACCTATCGTATAAAAGCTCCATTTATAAAGGATTCGTCTTTTTATTTTGTTGTAAAACTATTTTCACATATTAAAGTTTGTTAAAATATTTTTTTACCAAAACACAATATTATAATAGTAATAGCATATTATTAAAATATATTTGAAATGTCCGTATGTAGGTGGTGTTTCCGATAATATTTATGTTTTGAATTTTATTTTTATCTCTTGTAAGTACACAAAATGTAGAAAACATTTGGCAACACCCAAAAATTGTTTTTGTTGAACACATTCAGTTACAACGTTTTTTATCAACTTATCTCTACTAATATAGAATGCAATCTGGATGCTTAAGTAAATTTAATGTACTTTTAAGAAAAAAATTAGTAAAAAAATTGTAAAATGTTGGAACTAATTTGATTTTTAGAGCCTAACAGACCCACCAATCAAAATACACTCTAATCAAAGGTGTGTATAATAAAAAAAGGTAGTTCCTTATAATTCTGTTTGTTTAATAGTATTATATCATTATTATATTCATACTAGAATTATATGTATTAAAGCACTCTGGTGAATAGATCACATTATTGTATTTACTAACAAACGTCAAAAAACTAAAAAATATACCTGATGATTCAGTTTGATATTGGCACCTACTTATTTATCTGTAGCATTACTGACACAAATATGACATGACACGCCCAGTTACATGATTTGGAACTATACGCTTACTTTGAAATAAAGAATAATGATAAATGTGAAGTTTTTCCGAAAGTCACTATCACCTTTTATCTTTATATTGCATCTATTATACTTTTTCCTTTTACTGATAGTGACATAAGCACTTAATAAATTCATGATAATTTCTTAATCAATCAAATTTCGAATTTTGGACGTACCTAATTGCGATTTATTAAACCCTGAGTACCAACTGGCTCATTAAAAACTTAAAAACACATCTTGAGCAAATTAAGATCAAAACATCCCTACAATGAGAAGCACATTGTTGGAACAGTATTGTTTAATTACGGTAACTAAAACAAAATTCCAAACACCATAAACGTTTTCCAAAGATCTCGCATCAAAACATAAAGTGTGTGTATTAGGTAAGATCTAGAGACAATTAAAAAAACTAAAATTGTCACAGAAAATTTGAAAAATATACCTTTATATACTTACGTATATATGTAGATTTTGATCATATTTACAAAGTAGGATATGTATTTTAATGAATTTTTTCAATTGGTTACCTCATACAAGTTTCTACATTTTTGTAACTGAGTGTGTTACATACCTGTTTTTTCAATTTTATAAAAATCGTCTGTTACATTGCAAACGAATTTTGTTCAGTTTTTTTACTGCGAAATTGTGCTTGTATTTAACAAATAACAACAACTTTATTTATCTACATACACGGATCGTAATTTTCTAACTCAAGCACTTATTGTTTAATGAATGAATGGGTTAGGGTTCCCTATTTTTAGTCTCATTTCATAGTGTCGTCAAGCACCATTCACAAAATTTTGTGTGTAGGCAACCCGTAATGAGCGTTAGATGTGGCGTCCTATAACTCGTTTTCTAATTTTAATTTAACCTTTATTTTTTCGACCGATTCACTGTTACGGAGCTGAAGTTCGGCCTCGTCTTCGTCCTTACGCACAAATATCTCATGCCACAAATCCCAGTAAATATCAAAACCCATCAATCCCTATCACACATCAACCGATGGACTTCGCCTGAATCGTCCTGTCCTTATTTCGCTTCAAGGTTTAAATACCTATTTTGTTTGTTTTTATTAAATTTACTATTAGATATTGTTGTGAATATAGCTGGCAGAACGAGTTTTTTGTAAACATGCATATGTCAGCCGTTAAGGTTAAGAAGTTATGTTAACACTGCTGTTCCCCCAGTATTTCCTTCTGTTGCGGTACGAATTTTTACCTTTTGAGTTGTTTGATACGTGTGGTTAACCAGTGTTTTCTCGCACATTCGATTTATCTTCATGACGTTGCTTTTTTACAGGCGAAAAACTGCAATCGATGACATCGCTGTTAAGCCCATTACACAATTTCCAGTTTCCCTGGCGGAAGAGGTGAGTTCCTTTCAATTTGACGTCCGCTCAATTATTTTCTCTTAACGATCCTCTACACAATTTGCCGCGACCGTGACGAAATTGTCATCTGCTCTGGTTTCATTCAAAGAACAAGCGCCAAAGCGCCTATTATCCGACAAGGTATTAATTCCGAATTTAACGGTAATACCTTTGTTGTGGTCAATTGTTGTGGTTACAGAAATGTTTTGATCTGTTATGGTGTGAGTAATATTTTTACTTGTCGCTGGATCGAACGATCCAAAGGAGCTTTATCATTTTTTATGACCTAAATACCTATTTAAATATGATTAATACAAATCTGCAACTTTCGGTGAAGTTGTACAAATATTTAGCAATTATTATAAATAATAATAGATGTCGCAGGGGTTCACAAAAGTGTGCCAGTTTATAACACAAATTACAGAGAGACGGCAAATGTAAAACGCAATACCTAGTTAACGTAAAACCGTAAATCTAAGATTTTTTTTTTGAAAATTGTTTATTTTTTCTATTGCCATGCAATGCTTTCCCACTAGGTTGATTTACCAAATAAATCTCCCTAGTGCCAAAAATCTTTTTCCAGAAGATGTCCCTTACGAAAGTGTGCAAAACGCCGAAACCCTTTTCAAAATTGACACAGTCCAAGCCTGGAAATCGTCCTTGTTTGTCTTGTTAACCTTAAAGAGGTTAAAATCAAAATGTCACATAGATATTTTTGTCTACTGTTTGTTATTTTAGGGACTAAATATTCTCACTCAAATTAACTAAAAGTCGGTAGACATAAGAATCATAAGCTTCTGTTATTCAAGTGCGGTAAATTATAAATTCAGCTCTGTGTAGAAAACATGTTAACATAAAACTTAATTTCCTTGTCGTATTTCTGCTATTAATCAATGTTTACAAATATACGTATACTTTGTTCGTTTCAGTTGCACCTCATACAATTTTATGAACTTCTTTCGTCAATGGGGGCACTGCTATGTTCAACCACCGCACCCACAATTGATAATTTATGCCAGTACAGAGTTGGACTTGTCTTGTTACCCGATTTCACTAGTATACTGCAGCAATAAATATAGAACTGAATTGAGTGACGACTCCAGTGGTAAAGATGAAAGACTTCTCGTTAGGTTGCAGTTTACCAACAAATAAGAAAAGTCCAACCCTGACCAGCACATACTAAAATGTACGTATTCAAACCATAAATCTTCAGCATTACGAACCAAGAATTTGAGATACAAATAAAACGGACAAAGTATACAGTTCTATTTTGTTTTACTAAAAGTTCATTTTGGTTGAACTAAACCCTTACGTCTAGGAATAATTTGTTGTTATATGGAAAAAACTAATAATTTTAACACGATTGTATAGCAAGAATAATTTCAGCTTCTTTCAAAGCTGGCGTCAAGTAAAACATGAAAATATAAATGACTGTTACACTCGGCGTCAATAAATTGTTATGAACGTCAAAATATAAACTGAATAATAAAAAAAGGAATAAGAGTACATCTTGTTGTAAACTGTCGTTCGGTTGATGTGAATTTTAAACCGTGATCGTAACCTCGCACTAAGACCTTAGACCATGTAACTGAACCGCCCAAACACGTCTTCGTGGACCCCATAATTATACATATAAAGATAACGCTTTTTTTATTTTACTTTTCATTTTTTCGAAATATTTTCCCACCACACGTTATGCTTATACAGTTAGAGTAAGCATTGTTTGCTTTAATTCCCCTCAAATAAAAATTTCTTTTGCTGGTAATAAAGTTTGCAACAATGATAAGCACTGTTTATAAACTAAAGAGAAGGTATCTTCTTTAGATGCAACTAAGCAGGTTAGCCAATATTTACCGCAATGCTACTTTTTAACCTAGATAGTACAAAAATTTACTATTAATAGTGAGTTAAGTAGGTTCTTCGAACTTTGATATGTTTATAAGAGTTTTCACATAAATAAATAACTCCGGAGCTGTATGCACTAATTTTATAAAGTCTTTTTTAAACCTATACGGTCGAGTAAAAATAAGCCGTAACAAACTGAATATTCAGAAAGCCAAAAATATCAGATTTCGTCATATTCTTGTTATTTGAACTTGATATGCAAGAAAAGATATACATTTTTTTGTTTGAACAAAGTCAACCTTGTATCGTTGGACTGTTAACACATCTTAATACGACTGGTGAGTGGCGATAGACGTGAAAAAATAAGACTGTTGTGTTTATTTTGTTTGCTTTCTAAACTAGGACCCTTTAAACAGGTATTTCGATTTTTTTCGTTATAAACCGAAACCTGATCACCAATTCAAAATTTAAATTTATTAAGACGCAGTCAAACAAAAGCATTCTTAAGGTGATAATGACACATAGTTTTCTTTCATTTATTTTCAAAAACATGCAACCCCTTTGGCACTGGTCATAATTTCTTTTAATTTTCCATAAACATTTTTTTTACAAAAAGCTTTGTTGGAATCGAACACAATACAGGGAGATTGCTTCTAAATTGATATATAAGTACATGATTATCAAAATGACTTATAAAAACTTGAAAATTGAAACTTAGAATTGAATTTGTAGAAAAAGTTCAAATTAAATTATTGTTTCATTATTAAATTAAATTAAATTTTGCTTTAATTTTTCTAATGTATTTTCTCATAACAAAATAAAGTGTTAACTGAAGTAGTTATATGTTATCGGAAACGTGTCCGAAAGCTCTAACGGTCTTTTTAAAAGTTAAATTATGTATTGTTAAAGCAACATAAAAAATGAAGAGAATGGCAACTTAACAGTGCATGTCTTCTCAAAACGAAAACTATTAACGCTGTTTGAATACCATGAAAAGTGTTTTATTCTTTGGGTACGTCTTTTTTATTACGTTGTTTTAAGCTTCTTTAGATCGCTATCTAAATTCCGAGACGTGTTGCCTCCAGATACACCGTGTGTTTTATTTATCATTTTATCTGTAAGTTTATCTGTCCATGCTTTATCACGGTAATGACTAAACGAAGATTCAAAAAATTTCGTTTTATTCATTTTAATTATTATCGGCAGTAATGTTTCTGTAATCACAGTAATTCTCCTCATTAATACTAGAAGACCACATCAAAAGCTATAAATAATTGAGGTGATACAAGCACGATAATTACATATATACAATTCAGTGTTAAGATTAAAAATAAAAGATAATCATTAAGTTTTTACTTTCCACAATTAGTAACGAAACCAGAGTAACAAGGATTATATCGCAGTGATCTCACTCTTCATTGGCATAACCATTAATATTAATGACAATTTTAAATACGTTACAAAGAAACTTGTTTTACATTTTCAAAAGCAAAACATTTTGTGTGCAACCTTGAGGTAATTATTAGTGTTATCATAAAACCGCTTCCGGTGATAAGAATCAAGCAATATGCATAACTTTGTATCGTATAAAATATATCAATACAGAAGGCCACTAATACAATGGCGATATGGTAAAATCAGCGCAAACACTTCTTCCCCGAGTGTGTTGCTTTTTTTTACAATTTGTTGCAATAAATGACTTCCGACTTAAAACTAAACAAAGAAAAAGCCGCCTTGCTGTAATTTTCTTATTTTTTAATTTCGTCTAAATTGAGTGTAATTAGTCGGACTACGATAAGGAAGGTCAGCTCCGTAGTAGCACACTTGACAGTGTTGCCATACGTGTTCTAGTCGTACCATCACGTTTTGCTTTTAAGTTTTTATCGTTACTTTTGTTATCCCGAAGCCTTCATTCAATTCATACAAAAAAGATGCAAAAACAGGATAAGAAAGAATGCATAATATTGTTGTTGGCTTGACATGCACCCAATGCGCTGCATCGACTTCTTTTTGATGTTAAATGTTGCAGAATCACTTATAAAACTGGACAAAGTAAATGATTCTTTTTGGCGGCATGTTTTGCTATGTGTTGTTTGAGGTTATTTTTGTTTCTACAGGCCTCCGAGGAGCAGTTTAGTGCTAACTATCCCAATGTTCGAACCGTCGCTATTAAGAAGGTAATAAATTAAATGTTTTCTTTTATTAGTGGAGTAATCATCACCAACACCTTGTAAAAAAATAACATTAATTTATTATCACACAGCCACAAGAATTTTTATATTGCTGTTGACATTATAACACAATTCGCTAGATGGCACCACATCGCACCACACATCACACTAGGGTACCGCTTCAAGGTACATACTATACATAACAGTAGATGTAGTGGGGTAAACGTGCTGTAACGCATGGCACATTTACTTTGCAAGAAATTGTACTTAACATTAACACGATGTGTAGCAACTAAAAAAAAACTCATTGGTGTCGACTTTGTACCTATAAAGCAGGTTGATGGAGCTAGAGACTAACAACGTTTAACTAACTACACACTGAAAAAAACGTAAACAAATTGTAGAAATATTTAAAATAGAAAAAAATACTTTGCATTTAAAAAGAACAGTGTTGGTGAAATTCAGTAATTTTACCACAGATATTTAGTATCACTGTACTCTTTCCACTTATTATAGTTTAGCTTTTATCTCATATTATTTCTTCTTAATATTTTATCACAGTTACAAAAATTTTGCAATACGCAGATCTCTAACTGCTATTGTTTGTGAAATTTTAACATGTATAACTACACTACTACAGCTGTATTATATTGCTTTTTTAGTTAATTTAAAGTCAAATTTTAAGGTATAAATGTTATCTGTTTTTTTTTACTACGTGATTAGTGTCTTTGTAATGATGTCACAAGTAAAATATACTGTAGGTTTTTTAAAACTGAGACTGGACAAAATGCTCTAGAAAGTCGTCTGTCAGAAACTAGTTTTGAAACTTATTTGGAGGTCATTATTTTCATTTTCATCAGCTCTGCCCCAAAAAATTCTAAAATCTTATTTCTTCGGACAGTTACTTCTACTTTGAAACCAATTGCATTTTGAAACATTATAGCGTGTTCAAAATTTAGAATTTTTGGGATTAAAAGCCATTTTGCTATGCATAAAGAACCATTCTCTCGAAGAACAAACTTATAGACATAAAATTTATGTATTACGTAGCAGAAAAAATATCTTTCCACTTTATATCCATTAAAAGTCCTTTTCCTGAAGTAAATGGAAGAAACATTAATAACGAACGGTTTATTGGTATTGATGGCTGTGCTATATTGGATAATCATGAAAGATAAAAAGCTTTTGGTCCTTTTTCGTTGAAAGCAAAACCACGTAACGACAGTTGTAGGAAAGAAAATTTACTAAATTTTAAATGAAGACATTCTGCGAATTCATAAAATAAAAGGTAGTTCTAAAGTTTTCTATAATGATACTAGTTTACATGAATGAAAAATGCTCCGAAAAAAATGTTTAAGTACTGTATACGATAATAATATAAAATTGTAATTATGATTAATCATACTTCCTTTATCAAATTTTAAAACAATTTGGCAATGCTTGTTTTTAATTAATTGGCTACTTGGTAACTTGTTTTACTGCTTTAAGAATTTCAGTTGACACGATAATGTAATATAAAAATGGCATTATAAATAGATGTGAACAATTACGTAGTATCATTTTTATAATTGTAATTAGATTTTGAATAATAAACACACAATTTATATTCTCCATACGCGACCCTAATCTTACCATCACTAATAATAATCTAATCACTACCATCAAAACATTTAACGGATCTAAGTCCTATCGATAAATTTTACCCTTAAACAAAATTAAACTTTTTTTTGTAAACCATTAAACACATCGTTATATTTTTCGTACCATAATAAAGTTTCCAATTAATCGACGAACCGTTCAAAAGGAAACAAGACGCTAACTAACTTATGTAAATCGCCTGTTTTTAAATGCAAACACTGCAGTTTCATTTAACCTGCAATTAATATGAACGTCGACGCCCATGAGTAGCCATATCATCTTTCATAACCTCATAGAGTAAAATCGATGGGTTGACGAGACCTATGTGTTTTTTATCTGTTGTGTATAGGGCAACCAGAGCTTAGGTATAATGATAATAGAAGGCAAGCATGCGGAAGTGGGCCAAGGTATATTCATCTCAGACATCCAAGAGGGCAGCTTTGCGGAAAAGGTAACCGAACCGCTTTTTTGGAGCTTGTTATTGTTTCTTTACTACATAAAGCTGTGTTTTTTCCATTGAAGGCCGGCCTAGAAATCGGGGAAATGATCCTGGCTGTTAATAAAGATTCACTAGTTGGTTCCAATTACGATACAGTAAGTAGAATGAATATCGTGGTCAAAGGAACGCTCAATTCGACGAAATTGCTTTTGCGTTCACTAAGAGTCTGGTGAATTAATTGGGAAGGAAAATGGTTGTAAGATGAATGGGTGATGGTGATATTTCTTATATCGCTTGTTAAGTATGGAGATTAGTACTACAAAGGTTCAACGATGTTGTGAATATTGTTAAATGTTAAAGTGGTTAACTATTGTAGCACAGTCTGCATGATTACCTTTTAGTTAGTTTAATGCACATACAGGGGTGTTTGTTTCTAAACTAACAAAAGAAAATCGACGTAACTCATAAACATATCATTTCTACTAACACAAAAACAAAATAACTTTGCGTCTACTTTTTGAAGATTGTTTCAACAATTAAAAAACGTGCGGAGTAGAGAATAGTTTTGTTAATAAAATACTGTGATAAGCTGTATTTAAAAATATGAAGAAGAAATTTACCATGGACAAATACTGTATTACCGTGTCTTAATAAAAATACTTAATTATTGTTTCATTTTTTGAAAACACGGTTGCCAGAGTTATTAGAAGTGGTAACTTTAAAACTTCGGCAAGAATATGTTTTGTACAGAATGGCGGTCGTCAATTTATTATAAATCTAAGGCGACTTTTAAAATGATTTTCGTTGTTAAATATGAATTAGTAGAAGTGAACCATAAGAGCTGCGACTATTACTTATGAAATTAAATGAAGTCAGTGGTGTGGAACTCGATGGATACAATAGATTTAAAAAAGAGAATAACTTTTGCAAAAACCGATTCGTGACAACCGACAAAAACTAGCTGGAGTAAGCAATTCTTTGCTAAAATGAAGAGAGGTTTTGTTGGAATAGATTCTACGTTTTCTTCAGAGAAAAATGGGTAAAGCACTATAGTATCCAGACCAGTAGTTCTAAAACAAAATTATAATGGTAATTTCGTTACACTGTCAAAGTAGGTACTGTTAAATAAAAAATATTTCCATTATTCTTGTTCGTCACTTTTCAATGATGTATAAATACTATTTCAAATTGAAATATTCGACTAAAACAGCAACATTTTTGGGCGAATAAATACGTGAACGGCAAAACGTACGAAAAAGACGACGATTCCATATATCCGATATGCCAATTATCATAACATAGCTGAACAAAGAAGAAAGAGAAATATTGATTTTCTAGAAACGGCAACGGAGGAAATTTGGACCAAATATTATACCTCATTTAGGAGTATGTCGAAAAATTTGGTCGCCAAATTTTTCACTTTCTCACCTTCAACTTGTGAGATTTATTTTTTAATTTTTAAATCAATAAAGACTTATTTAAACAACACAGTGAGTTTAAAATATTTCTTGATTTTAATTAATTAACATCAATAAAAATGTTTCAAATGCAAGTGTATCTTCTGATAAATGTTTATTGTGAAAACCTTTCTAAGTATATAATTATCAAAAGATTTGAAAATTATTTACTACTTTTCATGATTTTCGTTCAAATCCTTGTACAAACCTGACGTCATCGCACTCATTTCTCGTCTTCATTTTTTTTTCCATGCTCGAAGATCAAATTATACTACGATAAAATTTAAAGCTTGAACTGCATTTCGAATGTTGAACTGTAAATTGAGTGCGCTTTATGTCATTTTTTCACCTCGTGGAAAGTTTCGTTTTTTAAGAAACGTGGGAATCAAAATCGCACGTCAGCGCAGTTAAAATGAAATTCAAGTTACAATTTAAACGTTACTTAAGTGCGTTGTTGTATATTCAGCTACATCGACACAATTTAATCCATAACGGAAATAAAGAAAATGCATTGTCTCGAGTTTCTAAGTTAGGCGTTGCAAAAGTCAGCAACTAGTTTGTGGTAATTGTTTCAATTTAATACCTCTTACGGGACAGTGTTTCAAATTTATAAAAGTTTTAGTTGTTAAGTAACATTGTCAGAATAATGTTATAATCCCTATTTAACTGTGCTAGTGTTATTCGAAATTTTAGACGGTATTTTTAAATTTTCAGTAACTTTTAATAAAATTCGTCAAGCGAATTCTAATTTAAAAATATGACAAAAGTAGACTTCTAGAATTTGTATTACACAATATTTTAGCTACAAAGAGGATATTCCATCATAAATGAACGATAAAATTGGCTCAAAATTATCACTTATGAACCAAAAAATTATGTAACAAATCTACAATGTCAAAAATGTCTCATCCTTGAACATTGAACTGTCACTCCTACATTGTCGAAAGCAGTGTTCAAAATATCGTAAATTTTTTTAACATAATTTAATCTAATTTAGTTATTTGTTGTTATGGTTTACAAAAACCAATAGTTTAGCTTAAAAAGCAAAAATCACTCTTTGAGTTTTGTGTTGTTGTACTTATCGTATGGTCGTCCCCATACATATAAAAATCAAATTATAAAGAATTCGGTTATTTTAAAGTGTTTGAGTTGCATGTCTGTTATTTTTATCGTTTTAGCCGTCTTCAGTACGCGAACTGTAGACTAAATCTCATCGGATCGCAGATTTGGAAAAAAGCTCATCCTCACGCATGATAGGTGTTGTAAGTAGATGTCTGCTTTCATAGCAATAACCGACACGTCTGAATGTCTTGGTCCACACCATAAAAATAAAAGCAATTTCAGCGATTGAGCTCTCCTTTAGCGGCAATATCAGCTTTTTCGCTTTTTTCGTTCCACTTCCCTTCATCCGTTTCCTCCCTCCTCCACTAGGTACTTAATATCCGCATCAGTTATGCAATATCTTAACGTTTTAATTTTAATCTTCCACAATACACCGTTGTGTTAGTTCATTAAATAATCTAACGTTTACATGATAAAAACATCCAGATAACACCTACCCACATATGCCACTAATGTAAACTCAGTATCCCGTGTTTGAATATTTTTATATCATGTTTAAGGTGAGATGCTCACGCTGCGCTGCGCGTTGTCGCACTCTGCTTCTCGATAGAAAAGTGTCATATTTTCCTGACTTTGCAGGCCGCCAACTTGCTGAAACGTACTGAAGGCTTGGTCACCCTGGTGGTATCCAATCCGGGCAAGAAGGAGCAGCCGCCGCCTCCTGCCATAGCGCAAAGCGCCGCCAACGCCACCGATCACACCAAACAGAACGCCGTCAACAAACCTTCCGGGCTGAAGCCTTCAGGTCCTCCGTCGAGACCCAGCACACCAGTACCTGGTGAGTGTCTTTCTCTGGCTAAACTCTGACTCATTTGAATATATGCGCTTATTATGGTTGCGGTTATTGGAGTCGTACACGTGCGTTCACCAGCGAGTCATTCCAGGTCAAAGCAACAAAAATTGACTTTAAATTTCGTCGAGTATCGATGGTCAAATATTAGTTATTTTAAAATTCTGACCGATTTTTTAATTCAAGGTGGGTCATGCTGTTTACAGGAAATAATTGAGACGAAACATTGTGGCAAACAAGGTTTTATTGAACATTCAAAACTAATTGAGAAAATTATATAAACTGAGACGAAACTTTATAAAATTATATTTAGCGAAGGCGGCCTAACCTCCAGGTTTTCCTGTTGAGATATAAACACACAAGCCAGGAGAACCAAATTTTAATTCTGTGTTTTTTGTGATTTTATTATAAAAAATCTATTTCAATTTCATATTTCATTGTTTCGTAATACATTTTAAATTTTGAATTATGGTTTTTCAATTTTTTAAATGCCATAAAAATATTAATAAAATTAATTATACATATTCTAATTTCTGTTTTCTGTAGATTTAAATTAATTAAAGGTAAAACTCTACTAATAATTAAAATAATTAAAATTAATGAATGTTTTTAACGGAAGTTAACTACTAAAATCAATAGTGTATACTCTCGTTCATAAAATTGTGTTATCCTTCAAAATTCATTATTTTGGTATTCTTTTGGGTTTAAAAAACGACTTTGGCACTATATCAAATCTGTTACCTGTATCAAAGTGACTTTGATTTACATCAAATTGAAGGCAGCAGTAGCACCAACCTCTTTTTTATCGCACACTATATCATGTTTAATTCAATGTTACACTCTAGTTTTAGAGAAAGATTTTGAAGATTCAGATAAAAGACTTTGTCAGTTTATAGAAATCAGACTAACAAACAAAATGTCTTAATGATTATTTGATTAATATTTCATACTGCATGTGGCTCAATTTTGAGAACCTGATTTATTGCATTTCACATCACCAAGTAACTGGATGATTAAGTCGACTTCAAAAATCAAAAACCAGAGTGTGGTAGTAAAAAATCAATCTAACTTTGTGTACTTTCTTCGTGCAGAGAGATCTTTGTTTAAAAATTAACATTTAAAAAGCTTGAATTTCAGAATAATAAACGAAGAATATTTCAGCACTATTAGATCAGTGTAAATTAGATATTTCGCTTATCGTGTAAGTTAAAAATAAATTTTAAATCCAGATTATGAACAAATAGTGGCCACTCTGATTTACATTATTATTAGCCAGTCAGTAAATATCTGTTTTCAATTCATTATCATATAGAACTTTAACTGATCTATGAATAATTTCACATTCATTATATAGCAAACAAAAAAAAAAATTGATTTAGATCTGGCGCCTAGATTTTTTAAGTCACAGCGGGCAATCCACACAACTATAAATTATTAATGGTTTTAGCCCAAGCGACACCAGCGACAGCGGTCAACATCTCAACTAAAGAACGGATACAAAAGATACTAGCAATTCTTTACAGTTTTATAAAATATTCCGGACTATCTTAGATGGAATTATTCACAAGTAGTTAAATAAGTGCCAACGAATCTTGCAGTAAAAGTATACAATAGCTTATACCTTGTTACAAGTGCCATAACAAAAAAACACAACGTTGAAAGGTGGTCTATGAAATAAAGAATTTCATGCGTAAATATTTTTTATAAACTCGTCGTTTAAAAAATAGCAGAACTTTCTTCTGGATTAATCCTCGTATAATTAATTATGTGGGCGTCATTTGGGTGTAAAAACCCACCGAAAAACTCTGGATCACGTTCTCGCCCATATGATGTGAGGACGGAGGCGGACTGATGTTAATTTGTCTCAGACGTTGGTGGCGAGAACTAACTTTTATCCCTTGAATCTTTGTTACCATGATTAATGTACTGCACATCGCATCAAATTAAAATTGTTTAAGTATGTCGTCATATTTTTGTGATTTTTGCGAGGATGGAGTCCATTTTTGGTATATTTTTAAAAGAATAAGCCCTACCACCCTGTATCGAGGAGTAGAATATACTAGTGAAAATTTAGTACACCTTTCTTTTGTTGCTTTGCTGCACCAATGTTGATATATATTAATTTTAATATGTACAATGTAACACTAGACACGTTAGTTTGTTTCCAGAACTCCAAAGAATTTAGATGAGCTGTTTCTAAGATAATCATTAAAATAAACTGCTTCATACATTAATTTGCTGAGACATACTGTGTAAGCAATTCTAAACAAATTAATCTAAAGTTATTTAGGTAGAACTTCTCTCGCACCTGAAGCACAATCAATTACACAGTTGTTTAGATAATTTACAAAATTTTATTCTGCGTTTTTTATCTTAGTCACTATGTGGTAAATTAAAAGTACTGTATTATTTAAAATTATTAAACTGAAGACAAAGGAATTTAGTGATGACGTCATCAGTTTTGTAGTGGGAACAAATATATCTATTTCGATAGATGCAGTGCAACAGTACTTTTTTCACACATACAGTATTAATAAATTTGAGAAAATAAAAAGATACCACAAAAGTACAAACAACATTGCGTCTTAATGCATATTTTTAACAAACATTTACTTCATAATTTTTTTAAATAACGTAATCGATGTTCTGTATCATTAAATCAATGTTATTTTGTTATCAAAATTTAAAAAATTTCATTATATTTGTTATAAATCCTGCTGCAAAATTTAATTTTACAAATTTCTTATCTTAGCAGGGACTAGCCCTCTAAGAAAATAAAGGGTGGGGTGGGGGGGGTAATACTCGCTAAGATAAGACTACTCTTCATTTAGAGGGTATGTCATTTGGGAAAATCAGTCTTATCTTAGTAAGTATAGTGAACCAAGAGTTATAAGGTTATATGGCCATCATAAAATCATCCCATTGTGTCGAAGTTAAGTTGTTTACAATAGAAAAGGTTTTAGGGTCGTAAATAACGTGTCCACTGCAGCTCAACCGGCTCTTGTGGTTTCGTTCAGGGGCGGCTTTCACTAAATATGAAAATCCACCACTCCACTATTTCTTTACTACCTGCAGCCGCTGAGGGTTCCGAAATAACCACTCGCTTTGAAAGCCGGCCCTGTTAAATATGAGCAAGAAATGTTTAGAAGATGATTTATTGCCAACCGGTAAGCTTAGTGCGAACCACACAAAGGGGGTATTTATTTGCGGTCAACTACTTTTATGATGACCATATAACCTTATAGCTCTTGGTTCACTATACCACCCTCCTCTACTCGCCCTTCATTTTCTTAGAGAGTAGGTCATTTGCCAATATCAGTCTTGTCTTAGCCGACACTAGCTCCACCCAGCCACCCACCCTCTCTTTTCTTAGACGCGATGTCATTTGCGAAAATCAGTCTTATCTTAGTAGGTACTAGCCCCGTCCACCCACCTCCTCTTTTCTTAGAGGGATGTCATTTGCCAAAATCAGTCTTATTTTGGCAGCTACTAGGTCCGCCCACCCACCCTCTCTTCTCTTAGAAGGTATCTTATTTGTCAAAATCAGTCTTATGTTGACAACTACTAGCCCCGCCCACCCACCCCCTCTTCTCTTAGAGGGTATGTCTTTCACCAAAGTTAGTCTTATCTTGGCAGCTACGAGTCCCGCCCACCCACCCTCCCTCATTACGCGCTTACTTATATGCAGGAATTTTGAACACCTTCTCTAGTATTTAGTTGGTTATGCTTTAATGGATTTTTCTTGTGTTGGTTTTGTTTTTGTTTATAATTTATAAATGTTTTATTAAATGGTTTCTTTTTGGTTTATTTATTAATGAAAAATAATACAGCTTGTTTTATTAGTAATAATGTACAACGATTAATGACTACTGGTTGTTATGTTTATTGTCCTAAAAAAAAATAAGAGATGGATTTCAGTCGCCATCCTTACTAAGAAATCAGAAAATAAGCGGGAGGTATTCACGAATCAGGTGCGTGCAGTGTTGCCAATTTTACTTTTATAAAATTACGGTTTTTTTTTTCGTAATCTACTTCATAAAGAATTTTTTATAACTTTTTTGGGACTCCTGAAACCCCCGTATATAACGTACTGAAAAGTTAATTCGCCATTTTCCAGACACCCGATATAGGTATGTCTCTTAAAAAAGTACAAAATCACAACACTATCAACTTTAAATACAAAAAATACTTTACAAAAATAAAATAAAGATAACAGAAAATAGAATAATAATACAGTCACAAAATACAAGTGTTCTTTTTGAAAACACTGGAATATCGTTATTCGAAAATTGTAATAATTATTTTTTTATAAACACACAAAATTTAATTTATTTGCGCCACAACAAAGCCCGTATCGTTTTTTGTTCTCTCCATGAAATATTGTAACACAATTTTAAAGAATAACCATGCTACAATTTTTTGTGAACTCTTCCATGGCTAAAATTTTCCAAAAAATTGTAATAACGTGGCAACGTCGCATCGGGATTTCACAAATAAACTGTGATTTTAAAACCTAATAAGAGGTCAATCAAAATATGTAAAATATATAGGGTGTTTCATTTAAATAAGTTATGATTTACGCCTTAAAAATAGACCAGTTTGTATAGTTAAAAATAATTTTAAAGTCTAAAGTACTGTCTTAGACTTTTGTTTCTACATATTTCTAATAATAATTAACGAGATATCGAAGAATACGCGCATAGTGATTCACCCTGTGTCTTGTGAATATGCTGTAGATGATAAAAGAACGTCCCCTTCACAAATTTGATGATATCATTTTAAAATTGTGTTCAGTAAATTTTGTTTAAAATATGCTTTATACTTGTAGTTTATTATTATTGTTCTATATTTATTTTTTAATGTTATGAGGACTTGCTACGTTTGGTTCTTACGGTGTTGTCAATATATTTTCAAAATGTAATATTTCCATTATTAACACACCTATGGTTATGAAACTTTAAATGCAACTTGTGCACAACTTTCACTACATAACTGCGAGGGCAGTTTTTTTTAAACAATTTATTATCATATATTTTTTAAATTTTGTTGAAATTCTTGCATCACGTAGTTTAAATCAATATTTCAGTTATTTATGGAAATTTTGGAACGGGGTTGTCACCACTGTTTTCAGCTTGAAAAACTTTAGAAATAGTACTAGTTCTATTTTTGACTTTATTTGTTGGGACTGGGATATAGTAAAAATAAAAGTTAACAACTTCTATAACACAAGTTTTTTTTAACTGTGGATCGTTTCTAACAAAAAAAAATCGACGATATATCTGGTATGGTTTCTGAAGTTTTGTAAGCTGAAAGCAGTGTTGAAAACCATGTTCTGAAATTTCCTTTAATAATTGAAATATTGATTTTTAAAAATACGTTATGCAAAAATTTCACTAAAATTAAAAGAAAAATATGATCACAAACTATTTTTAACTAAATTAACCTGTTAATAACAGAGATATTACATTCTGAAAATAGACCGAAAGTTCCACTTAGAAAACGTAGCGTAAATTTTGAAAAAATTGTGTTACAAAAACTGTCACAGTGCTAATCAAAATTCATGGCTTTGCGCCGTTAAAAAATTTGAGGGCTTATATTTAAATTTTGTTAAGTAAATCTTGTTTGAGATGGTGTGATATGCTCATTTATTTGTGGTTTACTAACATATCCATATTTTTAACAATACATTATACGAGTTATCGTAAAATAAATTGTAAAACCAAATTTTACAGTTTGCCTTAAGTGTATGAAACTATTATTTTTTTTTAATTGTAGGAAGATAATAACATTAATTTAAGGCGTAAAAAACAACGACTTTATTTATTGATTTCGTATAGAAAGGAAATGAAGTCATCGTAGCAAACTTTTATTAAATAGATGTTTGTAGAAAACTATGCTTCCTGATGCAACCTTATATTTTAAGGATATATTTTTATTAATTCAAATTGTTTATACAGAATGTTAAAAAAAAATGGCTGGGTCAATCAGTTTTACGGATTAAACGAAAATGGATATTTTTACCAAGTCCTGGGAACACAATAATATTTTTCATTTTGATATATAGGCGTTATTATAAAAAAATTAAATTTGCAGATTCAATTGTCAAGGCTTCTCTAAGAACTTAGAACTGTACCTATATACTTCGAGGGCGAGGGAATTTCCTTCTAAATAATTTAGGCCATTTTTTAATATGTGTAAATATAGGTATATGTAAGCGTTTTGTTCCTGCTTTTAACGTAGTTTGACTTTGGTAGTGGGAATATGAAATAAGCATGTCTGCCTTTTAAAGAAACATAATGTAGATAATTATGCGACTAGACAGTAGAAAATGGCAGTGGTTACTTCATTCTAATGAATGTCGTCACATACAAATTGGTAATTTTAACAGCTTAAACCGGCGCCAGATCGCATATAACGATAAGTAATGAAAGCCAACAATAATATTTTCGTACCCACCTGTTTCTTCTAATAACCTAATATTTCAGTGAAATATAACATTGTATGATATTATAGATTCAAATTACTGAAACAGGTCGGAACTGTATGCTTGTGTACAATTAATTACCACAGTTTAAATTAGTAAAATGTCATTTTATGAAAATGTATGATCTATAATTTTGCAATTTGGCCGCTAACAATTCCATATACTACCTTACGATTCCGCAACCAGCATTTATGTGTGAACATAGGTAGAGACCAGATATGTGCATTAAACATTAACGGCTTTATTACATCAATAACTTAATTCTGAACAGGCGCCTGAAATTACCATCTGAACCCGACCATCACAAACTTCGCCCAAATCCAACAGGCACTAAAGAAGCAATTACAGAAAGGGGCCTACTGTCACCCTTGCCACCAACAAAGCAGTAAAATAGTCGTGGGATCGTCTATGCCACATCGACAAGAGTCGATTGAGAAAAACGATTTGTTTGAAGTTGCATCGATTTTCAGTGTGACAATGAGTAAAAACATAACAATGTGAACAACCGTATTATAATTACCAGGTGTTATTTAATCAAAGCAATGTCTCCTAATTGTGTAATTGATCCGAAAAATCTTAAAATAGATATATCTAAAATTTCAAAAATAAAATACGTCACTGTAAAGTAATCTCAAGTGGACATTATGAACACTTTTAGGAAGCAAGTTATAAGTTGTTTGTTAATATGTTTGGGATATTCTTACATTTAGTTATCTACTGTAGTACTGCGTTACAAGTGGTTCACCGACAATCTCCCACATTGTTTTGAGTCTACGAACGTTTTTAATGTTCACGAGTCACAAACCCGCAAATATTAATATAAAAAAAACACTTATCTAAAATCACTCCTCAATTACTATTTGATTTCGTCTTTAAAATGTAAGTAGTATGATTTAAATTTTCCATTTTTGAAATATTTCGAATATCAGTAATCCATTAGTTTATTTCAAAATTAGCTGAAAATGAAACAAAATAGTTGTCATTCTTCAATTTAAAAATATTGTGTAACAAGTACTTAGGTAATGAAATTGTGGAAACTTAAAAAAGATATTGTTATACTTGCAATCACCGAATCCTGCAATATTTCTTTCAGACTGCGGTATTTTCATATTTTAGATACAAATAAATCCTTGAGTTTCAACAATTAAAATTAAAAAGTGTAGGTTGGATCGCTGAATTGCACGAATTCTCACCTTGGAGTAATTAAAATAACGCTCAACATTGAAAATAATATTCCAATTTTGATCAAAATTTTTAATAACTAAAAAAACCAATCCAAATTTTGTATACATAGTGAATACCTACTGCCAACAACAAGAATGTTAACCTGAATTTTGGAATCATGATAGAGAAAGCTGAAATAAAATTTATCTCACACGGGCAATGCGCCTACTCTCAATTCAATAAAACCTTTCTAAAATCAGTAGGTTATTTCGCCGGAAGAACTTTATAAACTATATTTTTTATAATCTACATCCTGCAATCAATTACCATTTTCGATTATTTTTATCTTGTTTAATAATTTAGACGTGATATCAGTGAAAATATTGTCGTATTAGGTCGGTTTAGGTCTATGGTTTTGACGTAAATGTAAATGTTGGCCTGAAAAATTTCTGGCCTTTTTATCAGTTTATTACCATGCGAATGATTATGGGCGCATAATAATAATTAGACATTTTTTTCAAATAAGGCCTGTTTATTTAAAAAAATTAACAATCGTTTTGTTATTTACTGACAACGTGCTGCATCAACATTGTCTTTGGTATTTCGTGTAAACTAATTTCGTTCTTATGTGTAACATGCTTTTCATATCTGATACGTATACCTCAATGATGTCAGCATTGTTTAAAATTTTACATCTCACACGGTATTTTTAACTGACTGTTTTCAAATATAAATACAGAATAAACAACTTCATCACTACCTTAGTTTAACAACGAGCTAATAGCCTGCCTAAACACATAATATCCTGTTTTTAAAAATACAAACAGATTTCTTACTGCCGTGAGTTTTTCAGCACTATTATTATGTTACAAATGACCTTATTAGTCAGTCCAAAAAATATCTAATTCAAGTAATTTTTTGGCTTGATAAACTACAAGAGCCCACTGAATTGTTCTAAATCATTTATTGAAGCAAGCGGTGCATATTTTAAATTTGTTTACTTTGATTTAAATCCTTATCTTCCACAAACACGTGGTGGCTCTGTTGCTTATGACTCACTAAATTATATGTCTGATAATGAAATCTTAAAACCTTCAAACAATGCAAAAATTCATTAATTGTATAATTATTTTTTCCCCGTTACACAACTTTTACTTTTTTTTCTCCTCAGATATTTTATTTTAATTCTTTGCCACATGTTTTCGGTTCATAATTACTTAACTGAGAACAATGTGTTTAATATCGTGATCCTGTTTGAAATTTTGCTTTATTACATTGGTTTCTGGAATACCACAAGGATTCAGTTGGGGTGCTCTACTGTTCATCTGTTTTATTAATGATTCGTCGACGCTATTTATACCGAAATGTTGCTTTTTGTTGGTGACTTTACATTGTTCCACTATAAATTAGCTCAATATTGGCAATAAAGCTAATATTATTATTATAAATAAAGCCCAATAGAACCAACTAACTTATTACGTCTTAAACTTAAAAAAAAATTATTGGACAATCAGAGTTCAATACATTATCTAGTCCTACTTCCCTCAAGGAGATATATATATATCTGCTTCATATATATTTGTTGTGTTGCATAAAATAACGGAAGTTTAGTTTTTTACACAATTTATACAAAATTTTCCTCGTGAATCACACTATCTATTAGTGAAAACTGCATGAAATTCGATACAGTAGTTTGGGATTGGCGCGTACAGACAAACAGACAGACAAACAGAACCTTTGTTTTATACCACTAATGTATAGATATACATACATATTTTTTATCATACACTTGTACTTCGACACAAGTGGGGCATGCTCACCTATTCTAAATTATTTACTTTGCGTGTTTGTTTAAATTTGATTACGTTACAATTGAAATTAGTCCGTTTATGTTTTCCAAAAGATTATACATTTAAATCTATCAAAAAACAATCATAAGAAGGTGAATAAAGCAATTGAATAACACATTTGGCTTCCCGTTTTCATGTATCACGGGTACTAAGACCACCCTTGAGTATATAATAAACCACTATATTTGAGATATCGTCTTATATGCTTAACAGATGTTACATTCCAAATAAAAAAATTTCAAAATATTTTCTAATGCGTTGATTACAATTTCATAAAGCTGCTCTGGCTAGTGCATATTAAGTTTGCAATCTTTATTGTCTGGAAATATTACACCAATATTTAATATTAGTGCAGGAAAATATGTTATCAGGTATATTCAAGTATTTTTATACAATCAGTAGATAGATAAAGCAAAAGCTATGTCAGAAAATGGTGAGCAAACAGTTTACTTTCACTTTCCGTTTTTACTGATTTTCATCTAAAGTAAATCACTGCTTACTAAACAGTGGTTTGTTGACGTTATTACTAATAATTCACAAATAGTGGAGTATTTTCTCATTGTAATTCCCCTTTTTCACTTTTAGAACTAGTAGCGGATCTGACAACATGTGCGATAACGCCGGGAAAAGACGTTGCAATAGAGATCCCAACGGATAACAAAGGATTAGGAGTGTTTTTCGTAGGTGGGAAAGACACAGCTATACCGGTAAGTTCTCGAGAGATTACTGAAAAAAGAAATCAAACTGTTTCGTTTACAGAATGGAGTCGTGGTAGTTGAGGTGTATCCTGGAGGGGCGGCGGACAAGGATAATCGGCTAAGGCCCGGCGACCAAATCCTAGAAGTCAACGGGACGCACCTGAAAGATGTAACACACACCACAGCTTCACAAGCTTTGAGACAAACACTGCCAAAGGTGGGTAAAAGAATCATCGATCCATGATCGGCAGAATCTAATTTCATTACATTACGGTGATTACCAGTTTCCGATTCTAATCTTATACTGACGGGAGGGAAAATACGCCGTTATTTGAAAACAGAGGAAAATATTGTAGAACAACTATAAGAACTACAGTTTTCTACTCGTAGCACTGTGACGTTGGTTTAATTGAACTTCATAGATATGTTAATAAATCGAATCCTTCTCGTAGTCTATAAATAGTAGATATAATAGTGACTGGTTTCCATTGATCGTCCTATAATAATCCTCAGTGTGATTATCATATCAGTGCATGATCGCCCAATTCTGATATTTTTATCTACCACGGTTATGATTCTGTTGAATATCATCCTGTCGGATATTTTACTAACCACCGAAAGCAAGATATTCCTCTCTAGTGGCTTTCTTAGTTTTAATTTTGTTGTTGTTATAGTTCCAGGTCTTTCTAAGAATATTTTTTAGACATACCGTGTTTCTCTCACCCGATTTGTCTTTTATTTAATTTTTTCAACTACATTTAAGCAACATATTTTACACAAAATGGTTAACGGACTAACTTGTTCTCATTGTTTAGATGAAACTGGTTGTTTACCGACCGGAAAAAATCGAATACACTAAGCTGGACGTGGACCTAATCAAGAAGCCCGGAAAGGGAATGGGGTTGAGCGTTATCTCACGGAAGTCAGGGAAAGGGGTATATATAGGCGATATTGTAAGTATACGAGAGGTGTGACGTTTCCTGAATTAATTCGAAGAGTTTAGATAAACGGAGGGACCGCCGACGTGGACGGGAGGATAATGAAAGGGGACCTGTTAGTGTCTGTGAATGGACAAAGTGTCGAAAACGCGTCACGCGATGAAGCAGGAGCCATTCTTAAGACTGTGACGGGGAGAGTTTCCCTAAAGTTGCACAGATATAAACCAGTCGCGAGATAATTAATCTCGTCACATTTAGACTTCGTATTGTGGTGTTTGTTCATTCGCCGGCAAATTGATATTATTTCGATTCAAAGTATTGTCACGTTTTTTTTACTATGATGAGTTGCCAGATTGTTTTCGTTTACCGAAGGAAGAAATGTGATTTCTTGTTACGTAAATGTGTTTTGTTTCGACTGTTGCATTTAACTTTTTTGTCGCATTTACGTAAAAATCTATGTAACGTTAATATTTATCTAGTCACTTAAGTTATTGTTACTTAATTTATTGACTAAGTATATATATTTTGTAAAATAGTATACCTGCTTACATTGTGATAAAACTAAAATTTAGAAAAATAAACTATAGGTACATTTAACAATTAATAATTTATGGAAATACTTCTAGGGTAATGTCAAGTTCCACCGTATTTTTGAATATCGTTTTGTTAACAAAACGTCATAGTATGGCGAAGTATTATGCAAACTTAAAACAATGTTTAGATTTTAATTAAATCAAGTAAATTAATATTTATAGATGATTACAGTAAAGATGTGCATGTATTTATCAGTTAGAATGCATTACTATTTTTTAGGTATTAAATTAGTTTATTATTATAAATAAAAATAAATGATGTATTAAACAGACTGTAATAATTTGTAAATAATGTATTCTCTTGAAAAGTTCACTACTTGTACTAAATCTAGAACTATTTTGTAAATAGGGTTATGCAATGGTGCATGCTGGAATTTTAATAAAATTCACTTTATCTCTTGCTACATATTATTTGTATTTATGTAACAGATTTCACCTCTTTTCTAAAATAAATTTTAGAGCTATATATTGAGCTTCAATCATCAATCTCAAACAAACGTTGAATAGATTTCATTGTATAACAAACAACTTTTTCCAAGTTAGTAGAACAACAACTTAAGAAAATAAAACTTTTAAACTCTAAATAAAATTCGTGTATCACTTCCAATATCCAAAAACCCAAGTAAGGTCGTAAGGTGTAAAATACTATGGTTAGAACTTCGTTATGAATAGTGGAAGCGTTAATATTACTTGAAGTAAAAACTTCCACCGACAATGATACAAAAAGTAAAATTTGGTGGAAAAGTAACCTTAAATTAAAATTCAAAAACTTTTATTAATATTAAAGGACGCCCGAAAATACGAGCAAAGCCTTCACCTCCTCTAAAAACAACACTACAAATTTATATCCACAAATATTCACCTTGTGAAATTCGACCAATTCGCAAGTTCGTGGAATCTTGACTAAAGCAAAAGGATGGTTACACCCAGTTATTACAATAGTGTAGCGGTGCAAATGAAACAATCTCGACACAAATATTTAGACAACTAACGTCCCCCAGATAAACAATGAATGATAAAGCTCAAAAGGGGGAATTTCGTTACGCCAGACGGAGTCAAATTTTCAAACAAAGATTTTACGTAGACACGAGTTTTAATTTACATGAAAATGAGTCCCCCCTCAAGTTTACATAGTGGACTGAGTAACCACATAAAATAAAGTACGGTTAAGATAAATACAAACGACAGGTATTAAATACAACCGAAATCACAATACGGTGGGTTAGTACACACTTCGCTTCGAGTGCGTGTTTCAAGAACATTCAAAATTCAAGTTGCAAAATAGCTAGTTCCACATTAGTAACAACACGATGATATGAATTTCACCGCTTAATTTACATTTTGAAACCAACTATAAACGCATGGGAATATATGTGCTTGACATTATAGAAATGATTTTTTAAATCCGATTTCGCAGTGCGGTTTTCTTTTCTTAGTTATAAAAGTTAATTTTGAATCGAGACACCACAGGGACACTCACTATGATTACTAGTTATTGTCTCCACGACATCAAAACCTTCTTCAATCTGTTAACACGTTTTGACAGCTACACAAAAAGCTAACCTACCTATTAAATGCTTCCTGAACTATAGTCTATATGTAGCACAACCTCTCTCTCATCAATCATCATCACGGCAAGGAAAGTGGAAAACTGATTGGGGGTTGCATCAGAGTATAATGATCTCATGTGTTATATACTTGTATAATTTTAATGTATTATAATCGGTTTGTTAGGGACGCTGTGAAACTAAAAAAATAGAACTAGAGATTGGCAGACCTCCCTTAGTTATCTACAGGGACTAAAAAGGTCAACAAATATGTAGTGGTGCTCTTAATAGTGCTGCAATACTAGAAATCACTAAAATTTTGTTTACTCACATTTTCATTCCTACAATACTTTATTAAAAATATTGTAGGAATTTAGAAGTTTTCAGTCTATCTGCAACAACTGCAATATTTCAAATGGAAATTAAAAGCAGATTATTAAATAAAAAAAGAATTGAAAGTAGTTTTAATAAATTTTATGAAAAAAAAATAGAACTAGAATTAGTTGTTAAAATTTGTAAGGACTGTAAATCTGCGATTCGAAGACGAAACAATTTTGATAATGATTATGAAGCATAAAATAGAGAGCTTTCCAGAAATTTAATGGGATATTTTCCCGGCGCCTCCACCATACGACAACACGATAGTACAAAGACAGGTAAGTGTTAAAGTGTTAAAGTATATATCTAAAAAAATTGGTCGGAGATTGTTTCGACAGAACTTGCCTCGCCCCTGAAGTGCGATGAAACATATCCATCATTTTCGAAAAATGATAAAATTTGATTTTGCGAATTTTATTTATTTTTATGCAAAGCCCTATAAGTACATATACGCAAACATACGAACACAGGTAATATTAAAGTAAATTTAAAGAAGCGTGCTACGCGTATGTTTCAAAAGAGCTTTATCTTTACAAGATCTTGTGATGACGTCATCAACATTTTTGCAAGAACACGTATATCAACTTGGATTGGTGCAGTGAATACTAATAATAACAGCCTTGTATTCGCAAATTTTCGGGAAAATCAAGTAAGCCGTTCTTGATTTTATCAATAAAATAAATTGACTCATTCATTAATTTTTTTAATCATCTCTATGAGCAAATCTAAAAAATATGAATGCAGTGATAAATCACAAGTACAGATTTATCATATTTTATGATTTAAGACAGGATTTCTTCGGTAAAAATTTGATGTGACGTCATCAGTTTTTTGGGGGATAAGGGGGGATAAGCAAATGCATTATGATTCAAAAATTTACAATGTTTGTGATAACTTTAATATATTTGCTAAATTTCAAAGCATTCGGTTTTGCAGATTTAAAATTAAATTGCAAAATATTGTTACATCATTTTTCTCCCAAAAATTTGGACATTTCGTATAAAAACTACACATGTAGGACTATGTTATTTTGTACGATTTAAAACCAATTTACTAAGTACAATTTTAATATGACGTCATCACATTGTTGGATTTGTTGGTGGGGATGATTAGAGGAAGTTTAGTGTTTTACCATCTACATGATATTCATAATACGCATATACAATTTGACAACAATCGGTCCGGTAGTTTCGGAGATTATCTGTCTAACAGACGGCGCACAGACAGACCGATAGGCAAACGGAAACGGTAGACCCATTTTTTGTACTGTAGGGGTCATGACCCATCGAAAAAATATGAAAGCAGCCAGTCGCCCGATGGACTTGATTACAATACTTTCTTAACTGACGCTCGGGAAGTAAAAATAGGGCAGATCATTGCGAAGGCATTTCCTCTACATTATTAAGTGTCCCACTAATTTTTTCAACCTATGTAAAATTAATAACACATATAATCAACTTGGGTTATCGCTTTATAATTTATTAACAATAACCATTTTATTTTATTTAGAATGTAAAAGCTGGGCTTATTCGTGAATAAAATTGTATATATGTAAATACTTAAAATGTGTAAATATCCAACACGGTATACCTTTGAGATAACTTTGAAACGTCAAAAAATGTGCAAGAAATCTTCTGAAGCCTTCATGAGAGAAGAAGTACTGTGGCTGAAGTGTGAGTTTTTTGCAAGTGTGAAGTTTCAAAGTGCAGTTCGACCCTCCGACTTCCGTAAGTACCTTTTGGGTCGTCTGCCCGTTTGTGTACCGGTTTTTGAATCGCCCGAGCGAGAAACCGTACCACCGTCACCGGATTTTTTTTTCTCGTCGTGCACGCGTCGTGTACCGCCACTGCGCTCCCCTCCCGGGTGGCCGTAGCGTCTTCGCACGATTTCCAGGTTTCGAAGTCGCCGCCCCCAAGTCCAAAAAGAGCCCGTCCTGAAGGAAGTCGCCGCCCAGGATGAACGACCGTGCCGGACATTTAATTCTTTTCGTTTCTTTTTGTTTGTAAAACCGATCTGTAATTATTTAAGTTGTTTAGCCGTTAGATTTATTATTTTAGAGCGTGTAGCTGGTGGCAGGTAATAAACCCTATTTATTATGTAAAATATCTCTTGCAGTTTTATTTTTATTCTCCTGTTTTCGCGGGGGTTCACCACCTGAATTCCGTGTCTCCGGCTTTAGAGCAAGCCCGGCGCTTCCACCCAAGCCGCTCCTGACCGAGGGCGCCACCCCCGGCAGCGTGAAGGTCGCCGCATAAGCTTAGGTCGGCCAGACGTGTTTGTTATATCAGCGACACTACTCGGCCCAAAGCTTGGCACCCAAGTATGCCGCCATCACACGTTATCGGTGAGATTCCGGACCGTCACCGTCCGTCACACCGGAATTCCGTCGCAGTAGGAACAAAATTCACAATAGCACACAAATTAGATTACATTATTAATACATAAACTTATAGTAGGTACCAATAACATAAAGATCCCTACGTATATAGAAAAACTAGTCAATCACAGACCAATATCAATCAAAATAGGAAAAACTCATTTGAAATCAATAAATTAATTCTCTTTTGCACTGTACGGTTCTGAATGTCCCGCTAAGAACACAGGATAGTAAACAGTGCAATTTAAAGCCTTTAATAAAGGTTTTATATTAACTATGAGAAAAAGATTTGTAACCTTTTTAAGAAAATGCCACGAAGAAGATGACAATTGCGGTTGCTGGTTATGAAAAGCACAATATTTATTACATCAACCATTCTAAATCTTTCCTTCCCTACCTTAGAACAACAGAAAAGTCATGGTATAAGTGGAAATAACAGTTAGATGAAATTGATTAAACAACATCAAGCGTTTGCTGTTAGGAGTCTGTTGTAAAGTCAGACAAACTGTTAATTATTGCTTTGACGATTTTATTGCGCACTGAATTAAGTAAGTTGATTCATGAAAGTCTTTTGCTCTTAAAGTTTTCAGTATAATATTAAAATTTATATTTGTTCGTATTTTTAATTAATACATACATTAATACTGTTTGAAAAAGAAAATATTTGAGGGAAGTTATTTTGACAGATTTTGTTAGTCTTTTATTTGGACTCTCTTGTGTATACAAATGTAGTTATACGTGGTATCAAAGTTGCAAATTTGACAATAGAACTGTATGGCCTCAACTGCTAATCGAGTTAAGTTATTGTAAATCACCAATAAAAGTGTATGTTATGATTACATCAAAGATTGGTGGTTGTTAGTTATGTTTATATTTTGTCCACTGCACAAATAACAGACTTCATGGTTTATTTTTACTGATTTTTGACGCCTAAAATCAGATGAAGACGTAAATACACTCTAGGATCAAATTAGAAGAACTATTTCACTAATTCACGAACAAAGAGTCAACACCATTCCAGTATCAACAGCAAAGGGAATCAAGAAGGAATTTAATAAATATTATCTAATCTATGTACACCGAGACATCTCAAGAACATCTTTTTTTAGCTTATGGTTGTCATCGTTAGTTTGATCTCTGGTTCTCTGGTAAAAGAGCATAAATCATCATCACTGTTGTCCTTTAAGTTTACTGCAGGTTCAGCAAAGGAGAATGATCATTAATCGTTAAAAAAGTACATCAATTTCAACTCTTGATTCCAATTTTGAGAAAATACATTGAGACATAGGAGCAAATCTTAAGACGTTGATCCAAGTTTCAAAAACATGTTTAATACTTACCTTAAAATTGTTTGACAAATGTTTACTGCTAACTTGTTCTTTCGACACTTCACTTCAACAAAAACATTGTTCTAATTGCTATTAGTAAAATAATCTTTTGGTAGTCAAATGTTGATACCGTATTTTTGCTTCATTAAAACTGTCAGAATAGTGATTGATATTTTAGATGTCAGAATTTGACTTTGAAATTGTCAGCGTCAAAATTCGCCAAAAAGAATCAAAACATCACTGAAAAATAACCAATGTTAACCACATCATGAAACATCGTCTCCAAATTGTAAACTATTAAAGTGTTTATAGAAACTGATCATTTTTTATTGCCACGTTATTTAATTTTAAAATTGTTAAAGTGTATGCTCGGTCAAAAAGTTCGTTAAACAATTTACTATCTATTACAAAAGTATACAATATAACACGTTATAAATCAGTCCAATATTCGTATACCGTTAAACTTGAAAATTTGAAAAACGCGATAGCTCAATTTTCTCCTTCATCTCCCCCTTCTTCTTCTTCATCGAATTCGCCTTCTTCTTCGGCGGTAGCGTCTTGGTACTGTTGGTATTCGGCAACCAAATCATTCATATTACTCTCAGCTTCGGTAAACTCCATTTCGTCCATTCCTTCTCCTGTATACCAATGCAAAAAGGCTTTTCTTCTAAACATAGCCGTGAACTGCTCCGAAATGCGCTTAAATAACTCCTGAATGCATGTAGAATTTCCAATAAAAGTAGACGACATCTTCAAACCGCGAGGGGGAATATCGCACACCGCTGTCTTCACATTATTCGGGATCCACTCCACAAAATAGCTGCTATTCTTATTTTGAATGTTCAACATCTGCTCATCGACCTCCTTCATGGACATCCTCCCTCTGAAAATCGCAGCTACCGTCAGATATCTTCCATGGCGAGGATCACAAGCTGCCATCATGTTCTTAGCGTCAAACATTTGCATGACTAGTTCAGGCACTGTCAAAGCTCTGTATTGTTGGCTCCCACGGGACGTCAAAGGCGCAAACCCCGGCATGAAGAAATGCAGACGAGGAAATGGCACCATATTAACAGCCAGTTTCCTCAAATCAGAGTTTAACTGACCCGGGAACCTCAAACAAGTAGTAACTCCAGACATGGTAGCAGACACCAGGTGATTCAAATCACCGTATGTTGGAGTGGTCAGCTTCAGCGTCCTGAAACAAATGTCATAAAGGGCTTCGTTGTCAATACAGTAGGTCTCATCGGTGTTTTCCACTAGTTGATGGACGGACAAGGTCGCGTTGTAGGGCTCTACCACGGTATCAGACACCTTCGGAGACGGTACCACCGAAAACGTATTCATGATTCTGTCAGGGTATTCTTCTCGGATCTTCGATATTAGCAGAGTGCCCAAGCCTGAGCCGGTGCCACCCCCCAGAGAATGGGTCAACTGGAAACCTTGCATGCAGTCGCAACCTTCCGCTTCTTTTCTCACGACGTCCAACACAGAGTCCACCAACTCTGCTCCTTCGGTGTAGTGGCCCTTGGCCCAGTTGTTGCCAGCTCCGCTCTGGCCGAAGACGAAATTATCTGGACGGAAGATCTGTCCGAAAGGTCCCGAACGCACTGAATCCATGGTGCCGGGCTCCAGGTCCACGAGGATGGCTCGGGGTACGTACTTGCCGCCGGTGGCTTCGTTGTAGTATACATTGATTCGCTCCAATTGGAGGTCAGAATCTCCATGGTAGGTTCCTGTGGGGTCGATGCCATGTTCATCTGAGATCACTTCCCAAAACTGCAATGAAACACACACTACATTTGATTAATCGATCGCTAAGACTCTCACCTTTGCTCCTATTTGATTTCCGCATTGACCTGCTTGTATGTGGACTATTTCTCGCATTTTACTTCAACGTTAAACAAATTTATTAAAGAAATACCGAAAATTGGAGTAAACAAATTTGTAACCATGTAGCTCATTACGTTGTTTCAAAACTGCCGCCTCTCTGAATTTTTAAATCTGAGGAGCAGAGGCAGCGCTACCAACTTGAGCGATTTATCGAAAATTGCGCAACTGCAGGGTTTTGGCAATTTCTGACATTTTATTGGGGTCTACACATTTGGAGAAAACACATTTTGAGCGCAGTTTTTTAAACCGTAGTAGATCTAAATGAATTCGGTCGTATCCGCCATGGACAAATGAATGTAAGGACGGGGTGACAGTTCAAATATAAGTGTCCACCCGCCAAAACTCATGAACTCCAGTGGCGTAACTTAATGGTATCCATATGGGACGTCACATCCAATAAAAATAATTTTTTTCAGAAATTCTAAAATTTTCATTTTACTTATAAAATTTTACTTTGTCGTATAATAACCATAATAATAATATATGTACACGTAAGCTTCGGGTTTGGGGTTATGTGGTACATAATTGAATTAAAATTACGCAAAACATATTTATCAAATGTACAAAAACACTTCCCGACGTAACCGTTTGTTAAAAATAGCCAATAGTTTTTATGTCTAGTATAGCATAATGTTGTCAATATTTGTTTGACGTGCCATAGGCTTGTAAAGATGTACAAAGAAGGAAAAATCATAATCTCCAAACAAATAAATCTCTGTCTACAATTTGTTCTAAAGTTTATTCCGGCCATCACTTTAATTACCCTTCTCCCCAACTTAACTATTGAATGCCTTTTGTCTAGAACATAGAGCAACGTTGAAAGAAGTAAAGCAAAATAAGCAGTTTTAATATTTGAAAAAACATCTTTGTGTTAACGGCAGATTTCAAAATTTGGCAATTTTATAATAATCGATGCTATGCACAATGAGCAGTTTTTCTAATAATAATTAGGCGCATACATTAAAAGCAACATCCATAAAAACATGTATACGAATTTATAAAACCGACGAAAAATTTAAAATTTGGCTTTGAACTGTGATCGATGACACCCTATGTTGTATTTTGATGGCGAAATGCTTATTTTTCACATGGATAGTAACAAAAAAGTCCTAGGGAGGAAAAAGCTACGGAATAAGCCTGAGCTCTCTTCAGCTTTCAAAAACCAAATGTTACAAATCGACACAAAAATTTGAACATTACAAATTTAAAAACACAAAAAAGGCTGCTATCATGGTGTGACGACATATAAGAACAAAAAACCAAAGACTGTTTCGGGAGTCCAAATCATAGATCCCGGTTATGGGATAGATGTCTCTGATCAAGGCGATCGAGCTCTCGGCGTAGGTATCCCAGCACGAAGCGGAAGTCAGAAAGATAACGAGACAACTTGCGTTAAAATCTTCCCTACCAACGATGTTAAAACTGACCGATGAACTTCAACTCCTTTCTTTAGTTATCCTTGTTTAAAACAAATCAGAAAATTATCCACGTCGATGTCCGTTTACACAGATGACGGCATTATTTTGAGATTTGTAGTCCCGAAGTTCTGATGATGATTAACAAGATCTTTAAACAACAAAGAATATACATGATGTTAAATTGTGCATTAATTCAAAAGAATGTTTAAATCAAAGTGAGTTCATCGAGATTACATCGCGGACCGATTCACATCCCCACAACACATAAAACAAAGCACATATGAAATAAACACAACAGGCACCTTAAATACGATACCTTCTTGGACACATGTTTCCCAAGATAAGACTGATTTTGGCAAATGACCCACTCTTCTAAGAAAATAAAGGGTGGGTGGGCTGGGCTAGTGCTTGTCAAGATGAGACTGATTTTGGCGAATGACATATCCTCTAAGAAAATAAGGGTGGGTGGGCGAGGCTAGTACCTGCCCAGATGAGTTTGATTTTGGGCATACGACTTATTTTTCTAAAAAAATAAAAAATAAAAAATCGACGAATGGAAAAATCGGATAAATGAGAAATCGGAAAATTATACAACTGTATTTCGAAATTCCAGTTTTCATTTCCTTTTTGGTTTTGAGAATTCTCAACTTTTGAATATTTCATTTGATAATTTAATTGACAATTTTGCATTTTTTAATTCCAATTTTTTGATTTTTCAATTTTTAACTTTACAATTTTGGAATTTTTTGATTTTCAATTTTTCAAGTTCTCAATTTAAAATTTTTCCTTTTCACGATTTGTCAGTTTTCGATTTTTTAACGAAAAGGGCAAATTTATTCGAACCGAAATTTTGAAAAATCGAAAAATCCAAAAATTCAAAATGTAACTGCAAAATCGAAAAATGGAAAAATTGGAAAATTGAAAATTTAAAAAATCGAAAAATTAAAATGTCGAAAAAATGAAGAATCGAAAGATGGGAAAATCCAGAAATTAAAAAATTCCCAAAAATAAAATGTGGCAAAATTATCGAAATCGAAAAAATCGAAAACTGGAACAATTTTAAAAATCGAAAAACCGAGAAGTCAAAAAATCAGAAATATTGAAAAACTGAAAAATCGAGCTTAGAATTTTGTAACGTGGAAATAGTGGTGAAAGCAGCGTTCCGAAATTGCCGTAAATAATTAAAATATTGATTTTTAAAAATGATGAAAAACTTCGCCCAAATATTAAAAAGAAAGTGATAATAAAGTAATAAAGAAAATGTTTTTGCGTTATACAGAGAAAGTTGTGGACATGTTATATCTAAAATGTCATCACAATAAGTCTGTTAATAATAGAAATATTACATTTGGAAAATGCATTGAAAATCCCATGTGCCAAAGGTAGAAACTCATCTTAAATTCTTTTTCTTTTTTTTGTAATTTTTAAATAACTTGTAAATATTGAAATTATAGTTGTATTCATTGTAGTTGCTTGTAGTTTTTTTTTAATTTTCTATTTGAATTGTTTTTGTTGAGAAAAATTTATTTTTAAAGCTTATCTTTAATATTTCTTTACATTAAAATAATGTAATGTGTACTTTTCATAAATACATTTTTAAACATGGTACTGAATAGATGTTGCAGCAACAGTAATAGCCTAAAAGCAAATTGTGTATGAATACACATTCGAGAAGTTTATTAGATTGATATGATAAATTATTGATAACTGAAATTTTAAAATTTGCGTGCATGACTCGCAGAGTTGGCAATCCTGTGCACGGGTAAAGTTGCTATCAACATTACCGACGCCGCAATATAAACAATTTAAATTTTGCAATCTCACTCCCTTTAAATTTACAAACCAAATCTTCCCCAAATTTATTATAACCGATGAGTCATCCGAACGTTTCCAAAACGCATAATCAAACCACATTTTCGGTTAAAAAACGGTTTCAAGTCGGCGTCCGGTGGCGCCCTCTACGAAGATTCCGTTTTGTAAACTTAACCTAAAAAATGTTTTGAATCCATGCATCGGTCCATCGGACAGCGTTAGTTTTGTGGAAACGATGGCCGGTGTACAAATTATTTCAAGTGTATTGTGTCTAGTTTTTATAATTTTGGGTAGCTTTTCTTCAAAAATAAACGTACCGAGGGTTCTTTTGCCCATTTTCAATGACTTTAATATGAAGTTTCTGTTGGAGGCAAATGACGGGGGTTGCTACAAGTGGTATGTGCATGTTTATTTATTTACGTAATGTTTGATTTTCGCTGATATATCACGTTTTTAGGAGCACTATCAGAAACGATCTTATTAAATTGACCGCACTTGATGAAATTCCAGAGTTTCAGTGCTCGGTGAAGGTTGAAGTTGAAACTATGACCAAAGAACGTGTAAGAAACATTGCTGTAGTTCTGGCAGAGGATGTTCAGACTGGCGAGATTTTAAAGTGCGATGTTGTTGTTGACGTGATAAGTTCCTTATCAATTACTACAACAACAAGGGAATTATTTATGGAAGAAGTTCCCGAAGCTTTCCAGTTGAATGCTTATGACGCGCTCGGTAAAATGAATCACTTAGCTGTATAGAGTATGTTACAGATATGTTATCTTACAGGTAATGAGTTTTCTTCTCTGGAGGGAGTAGAATTTAACTGGAATATAATTACACTGGGTAAAAAGAAAGAGGCAGTAGTAGTCAGATATTTGCCTTTTCAAAATTCAACATATGAATCACCTCCTGGTATCCAAGAACTTGAAGACCAGAATAAAAGGGGATCATTTATTTTACTCGAAGGCGTCAAAACTGGATCAGCCAAAGTATTGCTGCACTAAACCCTGTCTTATGAACTATGAAGCTAACCGTTTTTTTTTTTAAGATATCTGTAGAGTTGCCTCATCCTGAGTACAAAGATGTAGTAGCATCTGTAGAAGTAGTTCTAACAGTGATAGCAAATTTACTATTGCTACCTGCAGAAGCAAATTTGATTACTGGAGACACCATATCGTTTAATTTATACCTAGTAAGGTTTTCCATTACTGAGTGTTCAACTAATGTCATTTAATTTTAGATGCGAAATGGCAAACTGGAGAGTATTCCACTACCTGATTCTCAATATTATTTGGAATGTGAAAATACAAACGCAACCCTATGTGATAAATATTCAAATGAAGTCAGTGCTGTGGCTCTAGGAAAAGGTCGCGTTTTATTGAAAAGCACGAGCGTTGATGACGATGTCGCTTTAAAATTACCCACCTCGACCATTTCTGTCGTCCAACCCAGTTACATAGTATTGACAGTTTTACCACACAGAAACTGGGCTATTTTAGTTGGAGACCAGCATGAGATTGTAGCTGAAGTTTTCAGTGGGTAAGAACAATTTTAGTTTACAAGTAGTAAGCAATTTGGTTATTTTATGCTATACATTTAAAAAAATAGTACTTGCTAAGATAACAGTTAAGAATATCTAGTTAACGAGAAAAAGTATTAATATCAGTGTACATATTTAACTTAAAATATAAATATCACTTACCCATAAAAGCCTGTCGGAAAAAGTTTAACTTAGCCCCGCCCACCCACCCGTTTTTTCATTTTTTTTCTGAAGTAAGAAATAAATCTTATAGCAAATAGTACAACACAAAAAATGTACGTTTGGAGTTTTTTTTACTTTTTCGTTACGGCCTAAATTCTGTTAGTTCCCACTTCCACTGTACAGAAGAAAATAGAATTGATACCGCCCACCCACCACGCCTCCTGAATGATTGATGTTATCTGCTTTGAGTGAAACGTGGATCTTATAGTGAACAGAAATAAAATTAGTCGTTAGAATCAGGAGAAGGTGGGTGGGCGGGGCTAGTACTTTCTAGGATAAGACTTAAGGCGGTATCACTCGGCCTAGTCTGGGACAGTTTTCATCCTATATTTTTAATTTCAAGTTCTACTCGTTTTGTATAACTCTCCAAGTTTCGATTTTCTCGTCATTTTGTCAAAATAGAAAATATTGGTGGAATTAAAAAAAAATTAGCACAACACATTCAAAATTATTCGAAAGCTGTCGGTGTTTTATTTTTGATACTCTATGTAAATTGCCGAATTATAAAAAAATGGTCTAAAGTTATTTAGACAGCACTTTCCTCGCTCTTGAAGTCCGGTATAACGTATTCAGTTTTGTCTGATAATTGTAAGATTCGATTTAGAGATTTTTTTTTGCTGATAACGCAGTAAAGAGATCCATTCTTTATTTCCTTTATTTTTTTGTTGTTTCTTTCGATTTACAATTTTTATTTATTCAATTTTTCAAATTTTCAGGCTTTGATTTTTCAATTCCATGATTTTCCACGTTCAAAATTTTTCAATTTGCAGTTTTTGGATTTCCAGTCTTCCAATTTTTCAATTTCTTTAATTTTCAATATTTTGATTTTACAATGCATATTTCTCTTTTTTTTTTATTTTTCACTTTTTCGAATTTTAAGTTTTTCAATGTTTAATCTTGCGGTTTTTCAAATTTTCGGTTCTTCAAATTTTCATGTTTGATTTTCACTTTTGACATTTTTCAAATTTTCATTATATACTTTTTCGTTTTTTTATTTTTGATTTTTCAATTTGATAGTTTCTTGACTTCTAAATTTTGCAATTTTTCGAGTTCCAATTTTTTAATTTTGCAATTTTTCGATATTACAGTTTCTCATTTTTCGATTTTTCACACTCTCAGTTTTTAATTTTTGTCATTTAAAATTTTTCGTTTCCTCAATTTTTCAAGTTCTTGATTTTTATTTTTCATTTTCCCGATTTTTTTAATTTTCATTTTCTCGGTTTTATGTCACAAATTTTCATTTTTTCAATTCCTTTATTTCTCGTTGTTTCTTTCGATTTTTCAATTTTTCGAATTTTCCGTTTCTCAATTGATTTTTCGTTTCCACAATTTTTCATGTTCCCGATTTTTATTTTTCGATGTGGCGAATTTTTAATTTTTATTTTCTTGATTTATATCACAATTGTCCGTTTTTTCATTTCTTTAATTTTCAATATTTCTATTTCATAATACATATTTCTTTTTTTTTCTTTTTTTGATTTTTCACTTTTTCGATTTTTAAGATTTTTCAAGTTTTCATTTTCTAATTTTTCGTTGTTTTTTTTAATTTTTCAATTTTACAATTTCTCGACTTCCAAAATTTTAGTTTTTCGTTCTTTGAATTTTTCGGTTTACATCAGTTTTTCAATTTGGTAATTTTTAATTTTTTCCTTTTTCAATTTTTCGTTTCCTCAATTTTTCAACTCCCCGATTTTTATTTTGCATTTTCCTGATTTTTTACTTTTCATTTTCTCGATTTTATATCACAGTTTTTTGTTTTTTCATTTCCTTAATTTTTGTTGTTTCTTTCGATTTTCAAATTTTTCGTTTATCAATTTTTCAAATTTTCAGGCCGATCTATGCTAATTCGTCGTTTTTCCAATGTTTATATTTTTCAGTTTGCAGTTTTTGGATTTCCACCCCTTTTTTACTTTTTGGATTTTCAATTCTTCGTTAAACTTTAGATTTTTCAAATTTTCGACAGTTTTATACTTCGATTTTTCAATGTTTTTTTCAACTTGTCGATGTTTTAATTTTTCTTTTGCTTAAAATTTTTCAACTTCTTTTATTTCCTCAATTTTTCGATTTATCGAATTCAGATGTTTGGATATTTTGATTGTTCAATTTCTCCATTTTTTTCTATTTCTCGATGTTTCGACTTTTGGATTTCTCGGTTTTTCGATTTTCCGATTTTTCGATGTTTCTATTTTTAGGTTATTCGATTTTTCAATTTTGGAGTTTCTATTTGTCGATTTTTAAGTTTTAGATTTTCGAATTTTTCTTTTTTGATTCTTTGATATTATATTTTTCAATTTTGCGATATTTCAATTGTTCAATGTTTTGAATTTTAGATTTTTAGATTTCTGGATTTTTTCATTTTCCAGTTCTTCAGTATTTCTATTTTACGATATTTCAAATTTTGACGTTGCTAAATTTTCAGTTTTCCGATTTTTCAATTAATTAATTTATTTTTTATATTCCCGTTTCTCGAATTCGCAGTTTCGATTTTTCAGTTCTTCAATTCTTCGATTTTTGGATTTTTCGGTTGGCTAATTTTTTAATTTCTCAATTTTGGATATTTGTTTCAGTTTTGGGGTTTTTCAATATTTCTATTTTTCGACTTTTCGATTTTTTATTTTTTGGATTTTCAGTTTTACGTTCTTTAAACTTAAGATTTTTCAATTTTCTACTGTTTTATATATATTTCGATTTTAGAATTTTTCAGTTCTTGTATGTTTTAATTTTCTTTTTCCGAATTTTTTATTTTTCGATTTTTCAATTTTTTGAGAACTCGATTTATCGAGATTCCGATGTTTCGATGTTTTGATTGTCTCAGTTTTTGAATGTTTCGATGTTTCGATTTTTCGTTTGTTTGCTTTTCGGCGTTTCGATTTTTGAATTAACCGATTTTTCAATTTTCCAATTTTTTAAATTTTCAAGTTTTGACGTTTCTGAATTTTCAATTTTCCGATTTCTCAATTAATCTATTTTTTGACTTTCCCATTTTCGACTTGCCAAGGTTTCGATTTTTCAGTCTCCAGATTTTCCAATTTTTCGACATTTCAATTTTGGAATTTTTCGATTTCTCGCTTTCTCAGTTTTTGCCAATTTTTGAATGTTGGATTTTCGACTTTTCGATTTTTTGATATTACGAGCTTTTGATGTTTCGATTCTTGACATCTCAGGTTTTCAAAATGTTTCGTCTTTGCGACTTTTGGATTTCTCGATTTTTCGAGTTTCCGATTTCTCAATTTTTCAACATTTGAATTTTGAGAATTTTTCAATTTCTGTATTTTTCAAGTTTTCCATATTTCATTGTTGGGTTTTCCCAATTTTTAGATGTCTTGATTTTAAAGTTTTTCAATCGTTAACCTCTTCAATTTTCTAATTTTTGCCGCCTAAATTTTCATCGATTTCTCAATTTTTCGATCAATCGATTTTTTTCCCATTTCTAGATTTCTCGACTTTCCAATGTTTCGAATTTTTAGGTTTTCGATTCTTCAATTGCTCGATTTTTTCTTAAACTGTGATTTTTGATTTCACAATTTTTTGATTTTTCGATTTCTCGATTTTTCAATTTTTCCAATTTTTAAATTTTACATTTTTCAGGTTCTTAATGGATCGGTTTCTCAATCTCTCGTTTTTTCGACTTTCCGGTTTTTCGTTTTTTTAATTGTTTGATTCATGAATTATCGATTTTTTTAATTCTGATTTTATCAATTTTTCAATATTTCGAATTTGTCCATTTCGATTTCTCAATTTTTCGACTTTTCGACTTCTGAAAGTTTGATTTACCGAGTTTTCATCAAAATTTTCAGTTTTGAAATTTTTTTACTTTTCATTTTGGCCATTTCGGTTTCTCAATTTTTCCATTTTCGATTTCTCTGATTTTCGATTTTTCGATGTCCCAATTTTTCGTCATTTGAATTTTGGAATTTTTCAATTTCGCAATTGCTCTATTTCTCGGATTTTCAAAATTTGTTATCTTTTCGACTTTTGGATTTCCAGATTTTTCAAGTTTCCGATGTCTCAATTTTTCAACAATCAATTTTTGAATTTTTCGATTTCTCGATTTTTCATCAGTGTTTCGATTATTATCCTATTTTGCGATTTTTCAGCTTTTGCTAATTTTTGAATGTTGGATTTTCGACTTTTCGATTTTCAATTTTTCGATTTTTTGATATTACGAGCTTTTTATGTTTCGATTTCTGGACATTTCAGGTTTTCAAAATTTTTCGTTTTTGCGACTTTTGGATTTCTCGATTTTTCGAGTTTCCGATTTCTCAGTTTTTCAACATTTCAATTTTGAGAATTTTTCGATTTCTGTATTTTTCAATGTTTCCATATTTCACTGTTGGGATTTCCCAATTTTTAGATGTCTTGACTTTAAAGTTTTTCAATCATTAATCTCATCAAATTTTTTAATTTTCCAATTTTTGCCGCCTAAATTTTCATCGATTTCTCAATTTTTCGATGAATCGATTTTTTCCCTTTTCTCGATTTTTCGACTTTCTAATGTTTGGAATTTTTAGGTTTTCGATTCTTCAATTGTTCGATTTTTTAAAATTGCCATTTTTGATTTCTCAATTTTTTCATTTTTCGATTTCTGGGTTTTTCAATTTTTTAGTAATTTATTTTTCAATTTTTCCAATTTTTAAATTTTACATATTTCAGATTCTTAACGGATCGGTTTCTCAATCACTCGTTTTTTCGACTAATTTTTCGGTTTTTCAAATTTGTCCATTTCGTTTTCTCAATTTGTCGATTTTCGATTTTCATCAAAATTTTCAGTTTTGATTTTTTTTTACTTTTCATTTTGGCCATTTCGGTTTCTCAATTTTTCCATTTTCGATTTCTCTGATTTTCGATTTTTCAGTGTCCCAATTGAATTTTGGAATTTTTCAATTTCTCCTTTTTTTATCAGTTTTTCGATTATCCTATTTTCCGATTTTTTAGTTTTTGCTAATTTTTGAATATTGGATTTTTGACTTTGCGACTTTTGGATTTCTCGATTTTTATTATTCCAGAGATTATTAGGTATTTTCATTCCGCAATAAAACCAAACCAAAGTGAGTTTCACTGAGTAATCAATGCCCAAAGTAACGATTATAAATAACGATTACTTTTTTAAAAAGTAACTAATACATACGAGTACACCAAAGAAACAATAGTTCGCATCTCTACCGCCCACCCACCTGTTCTCCCATTTTTCTTTTGAAGTAAGAAATAAATCTTATAGCAAATAGTACAACACAAAAAAATACGATTCGCGTTTTTTTTTTTACGGTCTAGACTATTAGTTTCCACTTCCACTCCACAGCAGAAAATATATTTATTCCCGGCCACCCACCACGCCTCCATTTGAATGATTGATGTTATTTGCTTTGAGTGAAAGCTGGATCTTATACTGAACAGAAACAAAATTGGTCGTTAAAATAAGAAGAGGGCGGGTGGGCGCGGCTAGTACTTGCTAGATTAAGATTTAAGTATATATTTAACGTACGTAACCAACGAGAAAATTACTAATATCAGTGTACTGGCTTAACTTAAGTATCAATACTGCTTGCCAATAAGAGACTGTTGGAAAAAGTTAAACTTAGCCCCGCCCCCCCGCCCGTTCTCCCATTTTTCTTCTGAAGTGAGACATAAATCTTATAGCAAATAGTACAACATAAAAAAAATTACGATTCGCGTTTTTTACGGCCTAAACAAACATCGTCTGATTATCCCCACTAATAATGTCATGACGTCACCTCAAAATGTTGCTTAGTCAAAAATATACATATATAAAATGTATCCATTTATCCACTCCCAAAATTGATAACATTTCAAAATTTTGCCGAATAACCCACATTTGTGATAAAATGACATTTTTAGTCGGTTGTTCGGATGTCTTCAAGGTAGTTTTATATAACAATATATGTATTCAGTATCTAGAGGTCAAAAAAGTGTTTAGTTTTCCAACTGGTAAATATGGACCAGAATTATTATTCTTTTTTCTCGTTTTTTCAGCAATTATTTTATTTTTATGTTATGTTTAGCGATGATGTCAAACTTCATTTGGGCTCTGGCATCGCAATGTCAACGCAAGTAGGTGACGGTTTCCATGTCGAAGAACGAAGTCTGAATGGAAGCTGGATCTCAGGTTGGGGTCTTAAAGAGAGCAGAACCATAGTGTCTGCCAAACTTGAATCCGTAGTACATCCTAAACTCGGAGAATTCAAATTTGAAAATCCTATTATATCTCAAGGTGAACTTTACATCTATCCTCGCATCACGATTTCACCAGCTGAAGTTATCTTACCCTGGGATAGTCAGATCAAACCGAGGCAAGTAAATAATAACAGCTAGTCTATAAGTAACTTTGGGTGATCGAAAAAAAAAAATAATATCACATCTTCGTTTAGGTATGACATTGACCTAGAAGCCCACGGTGGCGACGGCCGATTTTTATGGTCAAGCACCGACCATTCCATCGGTTTAGTCAGTCAAACGGGCCACGTCCGTACCCTCACTCAAGGCTTCTTCTCAGTTTCGGCGGCAATGACACGCAACCATCACAACCGACAGTACTGCAAATTTTCAATTTTGCCACCTGTGCGTTTGGAGATTGTCGAGTTTATAATGGAAGCAGAAGTTATGGAACCCATTTACATCCACGTTGCATTATACGCCTTGAAAGTAACCAACGAAGATGCTACTAGTACCTATGTGCCATTTACGCAGTGTCAAGCGCTACCATTCCAAGTGAGACAAACAGACAGTAAATTTATTTACAACAAGACTGCAACGCTGCCACCCGTTGGCATTTCTTGTGGCAACATAGCGATGGTCGGGACGGCTGTGGGGACGACGAAAGTTACAGTTACTTATTATCAGGATAATCTGCTTCTGGAAGATTCCGTTACTATTAGTGCATACTTTCCGCTCAAGTTGATTTCGCCTGGTCCTAGACATCCGGTTGTATTGGCCGTCGGAAGTAGTGTGCACTTGGTGTTTTCTGGCGGACCACGGCCACAAATAGGCCGTCAGTCTCATCATCAGAGGATTATTGTTGTGGAAAATGAGGGCATCGTGCAGGCTGAAGATGTTACGGAACACAACTCCGTGCCTTTGGAGGATATTACGATTCTTTGGGTGTTGTGTCGGAAGTTGGGAGAAACTTACGTGAAGTTGACTATAAGTAATACGCCGTCGTTGCCCAATTGTAAGAGCCATGGAAGCACTGTGGTTATTAAGGTGAGTACGCTTTAGATGATTGAAACTGGACAGGATGTAAAAATACGAGATATATCACTCAAACTTCAGTCCAGGGGACCTCCATATTTATATTCATATGTAGTGTGCAGTGTGCAAAATACAAGATAACTAATTACTTTCTGAACTAGTTTCCGTAAGTTCTAAAATTTAAAAAGGATACGCCGTTCTGCTATAATAAAATCTAGAATACGATCAAAATCACGCTAATATTACATCTGATTTTGCCAACCACATGAATATAATTCACCTTAAAATAAGTTACAGACAGTGTTTGAAATGTTTATTATATTTCGAAAACAAAATTAAATAAATAAATAAACTTCAGAATTTTAGTTTAAAAATAATCATGTTTGAAGCTTTATTTTGTTTGCTCCATTTTATTGGGTGTAATTGGACTTTACAAGGAATAAGTGAACAACGTTCTTGAACATCTTAACGATTTAATACATAATGTTCCCGAATGACAAAATTTATTCTATATAAATTGTATTATCAAATGGTAAAACACTCACCAAAATTCGTCACTAACAATGAATTGACGCAATCTCCAAATTTTACAATAGTAGATGTAATTTAAATTTTTTATCCTCCCTTTACGGTTTATGCATCCGTGTTGAGTTTTCACCTTAGACGTCAAGATTTTTGGAAAAAAATCAACATTTTCCGATTTATAATGTTAATTAAATGTTAAAAAGTAGCATAGTTTTGAAGTTGTGATTTATAAATACGCTATTAAGATTTTTTGGCTTTTCCATTTCTCGATTTTTCAACTTTAGATGTCTCAATTTTTCAATATTTCAATTTTGGGCTTCTTCAATTTTTCCATTCTTCAAATTTTCGACTTCTTGATTTTTTATTTTTCGATTTTTCAATTTTCCGACGTTTGAATGATTCGATTTCTCAATTTTTTCTTCTTCAATTTTACGGTTTTTAAATATTTCGATTTTTCAATTTTCCAAATTTTCACATTTCTAAATTTTCAGTTTTCCGATTTCTGAAGTATTTTTTTATTCTTCGACTTACTAAAGTTTCGATTTTTCAATTCTTCAATTTTTCGATTTTTTAAGCTTACGATTTTTCGACTTTGCTTTTTTAGTTTTTCGACTTCTCAATTTTTGGATATTTCTTTCATTTCTGAGATTTTTCAATATTTTGATATTTCGACTTTTCGATTTTTAGGTTGCTGTATTTTTTTTGATTTCTCGATTTTTTTACTTTTTGGATTTTCAATTTATTGTTAAGCTTTAGATTTTTCAATTTTTCGACTGTTTCATACTCGATTTCTTAGTTTTTCAACTTTTCGATGCTCTAATATTTCAATTTTTCGAATTTTTAAATTTTCGATTTTCCAGTTTTTCTTTTTTAAAATTTGCCGATTTTTAATTTTTTGATTTCTTGATTTATCGAATTCAAATGTTTCGTTGTTTTGATTGTTTAATTTCTCGATTTATCAATTTTTCAATTTTTAACTTTTCTTTTCGGCTTCCGACTCCTCAATTTCTCGATCCTCTGATTTTTCGATTTCTCGATGTCTCAGTTTTTTAATTTTTCGATGTTTCGATTTTTGCATTTCTCGGTTTTTCGATTTTTTACTTTTAAATTTTCCAATTTTTAGTTTTTGATTTTTTGATGTTTGGATTCTTCAATTTTGCGATATTTTAATTGTTCAATGTTTTAAATTTTAAATTTTTCGATTTCTCGATTTTCTTATTTTTCAGTTCTTCAGTATTTCTATTTTTTAAGTTTTCAAATTTTGACGTTGCTAAATTTTCAGTTTTCCGATTTTTCAATTAATTTATTTTGGATTTTCCCACTCCTCAAAGTTGATTTTTCAGTTCTTCCATTTTTCGATTTTTCGAATTCGCTTTATTGGTTTTTCGATTTCTCAATCTTCCAATTTTTTCATTCCTCAATTTTTGGATATTTCTTTCAGTTTTGAGATTTTTCAATATTTCAATTCTTCGATTTTTCGACTTCTGGATTTTTCGATTTTTTATTTTTGGATTTTCAGTTTTTCGTTTTTTAAACTTTAGATTTTGCAGTTTTTCGATTGTTTTATATTTCGAGTTCTGAATTTTTCAACTTTTCCATATTTGATTTTTTTTTTATTTCTCGAGTTTCCAGTTATCTATATTTTAATTTTTCACAATTTTCTGAATTTTGAAATTTTCGATTTTTCAATTTTTTGAGATCTCGATTTATCGAGATTCGGATGTTTCGATGTTTTGATGGTTCAATGTCCCGATTTATCAATTTTTCCATTTTTAACCTTTCGATTTTTCGATTTCTCGATTTTTTAATCTTTTAATTTTTCGATTCTCGATGTCTCAGTTTTTGAACAATGTTTCGATTTGTCGGTTTTTCGATTTTTTACTTTTCGGTTTCTCGATTTTTCGATGTTTCGATTTATTAATTTTCCAGTTTTTTAAATTTTCGAGTTTGGATTTCCCGATTCGTTGATTTTTCAGTTTTTCGATTTTTAAATTTTAGATTTTCGAATTTTTATTTTTTTGATTTTTTGATGGTTGGATTTCTCCATTTTTCAATTTTACGACATTTTAATTTTTCACTGTTTTAAATTGTGGACTTTTCGTTTTTTCAGTTCTTCAATATTTTTTGATTTTTAACCTTTCGATTTTGGCCTATTTCGGTTTCTCAATTTTTCGATTTTCCGACTTCTCAATTTTTCGAACCCGTCGATTTTTCTATTTCTCGATGTTTCAGTTTTTGAATTTTATGATGTTTCGATTTGTCGGTTTTTCGATTTTGTACTCTTCAGTTTCTCGATTTTTCGATCTTTCGATTTTTAAATTATCCGATTTTTTAATTTTCCAATTTTTTAAATTTTCGAGTTTCGAATTTTTATTTTTTTGATTTTTTTGATATTTGGATTTCTCCATTTTTCAATTTTACGATATTTTAGTTTTTCACTGTTTTAAATTGTAATTTTTCGATTTTTCAGATTTTGACGTTTCTGGATTTTCAGTTTTCGGATTTCTCAAGTAATCTATTTTTTTATTTTCCCATTTCTCCACTTCAGAATGTTTCGATTTTTTAGTTTGCGATTTTTCGACTTTGCTTTTTTGACATTTCGGTTTCTCAATTTTTTAATTTCCTAATTTTTGGATATTTCGTTCAATTTTGTGATTTTTCAGTTTTTCGATTCTTCGATTTTTCTTCTACTTTTCCATTTTTCGATATTTGGGTTTTGGGATTTTTTAGTATTTCGACTTTTCGAATTCTGGATTTTTCGATTTTTCGACTTTTTACATTTTAGATTTTCAATTTTCCGTTTTTCAAACTTTAGATTTTTCAATTTTTAAACTGTTTTATCATTCGATTTCTCGAGTTTTCAGTTCTTCTATATTTCAATTTTTCAATTTTCGGAATTTTTAAATTTTCGACTTTCCAATTTTTTTAGTTTTTCGATTTTCCAATTTTTCGATGTGCGATTGTTCAATTTCTAAATTTTTAAATTTTAGATTTTCCAATTTTAATTTTTTTTATTTTTTCATGTTTGGATTTCTCGATTTTACAATTTTCCTATACATATTTGAATTTTTCAATGTTTAAATTTTCGATTTCTCGGTTTTTCAATTTTTCAAATTTTCACGTTTCTAAATTTTCAGTTTTCCTATTTCTGAAGTATTTTTTTTTATTTTTCCATTTCTCGACTTCCTAAAGTTTCGATTTTTCGCTTCTTCAATTCATCAATTTTTCGATTTTTTAAGCTTACGTATTTTCGACTTTGCTTTTTTAGTTTTTCTATTTCTCGGTTTTTCAATTTTTTAATTTCTCAATTTTTTGGATAATTCTTTCAGTTATTCGATTTTTGCATTTTTGATTTTTTTTTTTGATTTCTCAATTTTTGCTTTTTGGATTTTCAATTAATTGTTAAACTTTACATTTTTCAATTTTTCGACTGTTTTATATTTCGATTTCTCAATTTTTCAACTTTTCGATATTTTAATATTTCAGTTTTTAAAATTCTAGGTTTTTCAATATCTCGAGTTTTCAGTTCTATATTTCAATTTTTCGAATTTTTAAATTTTCGATTTTCCAGTTTTTCTTTTTAAAATTTTTATATTTGTCAACTTTTTGATTTCTTGTTTTATCGAATTCAGATGTTTCGTTGTTTTGATTGTTTCATTTCTCGATTTATCAATTTTTCGATTTCTCGATGTCTCAGCTTTTTAATTTTGCGATGTTTTTGGATTACTCGGTTTTTCGATGTTTCAATGTTTAGATTTTTTAGTTATCCGATTTTTCAGTTTTTTAAATTCGGGAATTTCGATTTGTCGATTTTTAAGTTTTTCGATTTTTAAATTTTCGAATTTTCATTTTTTGATTTTTTGATGTTTGGATTTCTCGATTCTTCAATTTTGCGATATTTTAATTGTGCAATGTTTTAAATTTTAGATTTTTCGATTTCTCGATTTTTTTATTTTTCATTTCGTCAGTATTTCTATTTTTTAATTTTTCAAATTTTGACGTTGCTAAATTTTCATTTTTCGGATTTCTTAATTAATCTATTTTTGATTTCCCCACTTCTCAGTTTCAATTTTTCAGTTCTTCAATTCTTAGATTTTTCGACTTCGCTTTATTGGTTCTTCGATTTCTCAATTTTCCAATTTTTTAATTCCTCAATTTTTGGATATTTCTGTCAGTTTTGAGATTTTTCAATATTTCGATTCTTCGATTTTTGAATTTCCAGTTTTTCGTTTTTTAAACTCTCGATTTCTCAATTTTTCAACTTTTCCATATTTTATTTTTTTTTAATTTGTAGATTTTTCGATTTCTCGAGTTTCCAGTTCTATATTTTAATTTTTCAATTTTCCGAACTTTTCAATTTTCGATTTTTCAATTTTTTGAGATCTCGATTTATGGAGATTCGGATATTTCGATGTTTTGATTGTTCAATCTCTCGATTTATCAGTTTTTTGATTTTTCGATTTCTCGATTTTTCAATATTTTAATTTTTCAATTTCTCGATGTTTCAATTTTTGAACGATGTTTCGATTTGTCGGTTTTTCTATTTTTTACTTTTCGGTTTCTCGATTTTTAAATTTTAGATTTTCGAATTTTTATTTTTTAATGTTTGGATTTCTCCATTTTTCAATTTTACGATATTTTAATTTTTCAATATTTTAAATTTTAAATTTCTCGATTTTTCAGTTCTGCAATATTTTTTCATTTCTCCACTTCCCAAAGTTTCGATCTTTCAGTTCTTCAATTTTTCAGATTTTTGATTTTTTAATTTTTCGATTTTTTAAGTTTGTTTTTTTGCCTTTTCGGTTTCTCGATTTTTTAATTTCATAATTTTTGCGTTCAATTTTGTGATTTTTCGTTTTTCGATTCTTCCATTTTTCAATTTTTCGATATTTGGAATTTGGTATTTTTTAGTATTTCTACTTTTCGATTTCTCGACTTTTTACTTTTTGGTTTTTCCATTTTCCGTTTTTTAAACTTTAGATTGTTCGATATTTTAACTTTTTCAATTTTCTTTTAATTGGTGCTTCTGCAGATAATTTGCGGAAAACCGAGGCGCCTCCACATTCAACCAGAAGTAAAAGTAAACGATGCAAAGTCTTGTCCTATGGATTTGAGCGCCGATCGCGTCGTCATTCCCAACAATCAAGATGTCGAATTGGACGTCGTAGTCATCGATGAACTAGGTCGACCTTTTCTGAACGCCAGCAGCCTACTCTTTGCCTGGGAATCTAGACCTCCCGGTGAAGTCAAATTTCATAATTTCGATAGTCTCATATCAAAACACGAAATGTTTGGTACCGTACCCTTGATCAATAAAACCCAGCAGATCATACGCCCCTATTTGGAGTCAGGTTTGCTCGAGATCACCGGCACCATCCTAGGTAAAAATATCTCCACCAAAAATCCCCATTTCTTCATAACAATATTATAGGTTACAAGATGAATGTGTTAAAAGTCCACCACATAACACCCGAATGGCCCGAATTCTTAACCTCAAACGAACGAGTAGAAGAGGGTCCAAAGATAAGTGCCACGATAGGACTATTTTTAGTCGACGATACTGTAGTGAGACCGAATATGACACTTATATTTAATCAACCAAACGCAAAAAAACAGATTGCCGTTATGCACGGTTCAGGATACATAGAGCTGTCGTTAAGTACTGACGAAGTTGCCACTGTCAACTACGTAGAAGGAACTAGAATGATCGAAATCGTACCCATTACGTCCGGAGAATTAAATATTCAAGTCGTTGATTTGTGTTTAGTGGCCAATCCAATTTTTATTTTTATTCGAGTGGTTTCTCTGGGAAAAATCGATGTTGAAACACCGGGAAAAGTGGAGATCAATCACTGCATTGAGGTTATCGTGAAGATGTATGACGAGCAGGAACAACTGTTGGATGTTCACGATATGGGTTATGTCGATTTGCGGCATCGGTTTACTAAGGGTGTAGCCAATTTAGGAAGGATGCCTCAGAATGCGGACGAGCCTTGGCCTTTAGGAGAAATCCACTTTGTTTTAACAGGTAAGAACAAATTCCAAAGGTTTTTTATTTATTAATTTATATTTTCGTTAACTACCTAAATTCCTATAGGTGTGGAGGTCGGCGACGCTCAGTTGACTTTCACGTTCGACAATAAAGACCAAGTAGTCAGCAGTGAACCAGTCGACATCCAGGTATTTCCGCCCCTTAGGGTAAACCCTCGCAATGGGACAATGCTTGTCGGTTCCACGCTTCAGTTGACACTACAAGGTGGACCACAACCTGACAACACTATCGAATATGAGCCACATTCTAACAGCACAGTCTGTAAGAAAGACAATTAGCTACCCAATTCACGCTATTTCATGTATATTATTTTTTTATAGCCGTCACTGATGTGGGTATTGTCGTTGGAAAAACTTACGGTGTGACTAGGATCACAGTAAGATCGATCGGAATACATATCAAGTCTGGCGAAAAAATCATTTTTGCTGAAGACACTATTGATGTCAATGTCATTCAAATGACAGGGATTAAAATCGCCGCTCCTTTAACGAAATTCAAAAGTGGGGGTGTAATCGCGGCTTGGGTCACGGGAATACCAGAAACTATTTCTCCGTTAGTTTTGTCTAGCTTTGAAGATACGTCTTTGAGTTATGAGTGGTTTTTCTCTGACTATGATGCAGCCACTTTTATTGGTATATTTGCTTCTGTGGGTAAGTAGTGCGATACCAGTGATTATGTATTTAAAAAGACCGGCAACCCCGTATCCCTATGCGTACCAGTGAGTTAATATTCGCGGGCAGAGGGCGCCCCAAAATGCGACAAAAGCGCTCTAACCTTCAATGGTTATTACTAATACCATTTTACGGGTTGTTGTCTGAGCTTGTACAAATGAATACTTTTCGGCAATTATTTTCATTCAAGTGTTCAATTTTCATACAAAATATATAAACCTCTAACTGGAATTAGCGATAACAATTTTTGATAAGTCGTCGCCTGAGAACTTGTTTGATCCACAGACCGGAGCGCGCTCAGGCCAATATCGACTCTCAGCGTTCAGAACTGATTTTTTCATTGAAAAGTTCCCAAAACTGATAATATTGAAAAATTGAAAAATCGAGAAATGTATACATCGATAAGTTGAAAAATTTTAAAAGTCGAAAAACCAAGATGGCAAAATTAAAATTTGAAAAATTCAAATATCGATAAATTGTAAAATCAAGAAGTCCAAACATGAAGAAATTAAAAAAAATAAAAATTTAAACACCGAGAAATTGAACAATCGGATAATTGAAAAATTGAAAAGTTAAAATACCGAAAAGTTGAAAAATTGAGAAATCCAAGCATAAACAATTAAAAAAAAATGAAAGTTTAAAAAACGGAAAATTGAAAATCCAAAAGCAAAAAGTCGAGAAATCGAAAAATCCAGAACTCGAAAAGTCGAAATACTAAAAAATTCCAAACCCCAAATATCGAAAAATTGAAAAATAGAAGAATCGAAAAACGGAACGGAATTTTCAGTTTTCGGATTTCTCAATTAATCTATTTTTTTATTTTCCAATTTCTCCACTTCTCAAAGTTACGATCTTTCAGTTCTTCAATTTTTCGATTTCTCGATATTTTTATTTTTCAGTTCTTCAGTATTTCTATTTTTTAATTTTTCAAATTTTGACGTTGCTAAATTTTCAGTTTTCGGATTTCTTAATTATTCTATTTTCGGTTTTCCCACTTCTCAGAAGTTTTGATTTTTCTTCGATTTTACGATTTCGCTTTATTGGTTTTTCGATTTCTCAATTTTTCAATTTTTTAATTCCTCAATTTTTGGATATTTTTTTCAGTTTTGAGATTTTTCAATATTTCGATTTTTCGACTTCAGGATTTATCGATTTTTTATTTTTGGATTTGCAATTTTTCGTTTTTTAAACTTTGGTTTTTTCAATTTTTCGATTGTTTTATATTTCGATTTTTCAATTTTCCGAATTTTTAAATTTTCGATTTTTCAGTTTTTTGAGATCTCGATTTATCGAGACTCGGATGTTTCGATGTTTTACTTTTTCAATCTCTCTATTTATCAGTTTTTCTAAATTTTAACTTTTCGATTTTGGCCTATTTCGGTTTTTCAATTTTTCGATTTTCCGACTTCTCAATTTTTTGACCCCGTTTGATTTTTTCTTGATGTTTCAGTTTTTGAATTTTACGATGTTTAGATTTTTCGATTTTGTACTTTTCGGTTTCTCGATTTTTCCATCTTTCGATTTTTGAATTATCCGTTTTTTTATTCTCCAATTTTTTAAATTTTCGAGTTTCGATTTCTCGATTCGTTGATTTTTCAGTTTTTCGATTTTTAAATTTTAGATTTTCGAATTTGTATTTTTTTGATTTCTCAATTTTTCACTTCTTCAATATTTTTTGATTTTTCAAATTTTGACGTTTCTGAATTTTCAGTTTTCGAATTTCTCAATTAATTGTCTATTTTTTTATTTTCCCATTTCACCACTTCACAAAGTTTCGATTTTTTAGGTTTGCGATTTTTCGACTTTGCTTTTTTGACATTTCAAAATTTAAAACATTAAAAAGTTAAAATATCGTAAAATTGAAAAACGGAGAAATCCAAACATCAAAAAAATAAAAATTCGACAATCTAAAATTTAAAAATCGTAAAACTGAAAAATCAATGAATCGAAAAATGGAAACTCGAAAATTTAAAAAATTGGAAAATTAAAAATTCGAAACATTGAAAAATTAAGATATAGAACTGGAAACTCGAGGAATCGAAAAATTTAGAAATTTAAAAATTGAAAAATTAAAATATGGAAAAGTTGAAAAATTGAGAAATCGAAAGTTTAAAAAACAACAATCACAAAATTGAACGAAATATCCAAAAATTAGGAAATTAAAAAATTGAGAAACTGAAAAGTCAAAAAAACAAAGTTGAAAATTCGCAAACTTAAAAAATCGCAAAATTGAACAATCAAAAACCTGAAAAATCGAAAAATTGAAGAACTGAAAGATCGAAACTTTGGGAAGTGGAAAAATGGGAAAATAAAAAAATAGATTAATTGAGAAATCCGAAAACTGAAAATTCAGAAACGCCAAAATTTGAAAAATTAAAAAATAGAAGTATTGAAGAACTGAAAAACCGAAAAATCTAAAATTTAAAACATTAAAAAGTTAAAATATCGTAAAATTGAAAAAAGGAAAAATCCAAACATCAAAAAAATAAAAATTCGAAAATCTAAAATTTAAAAATCGAAAAACTGAAAAATCAATGAATCGAGAAATCGAAACTCGAAAATTTAAAAAATTGGAAAATTAAAAATTCGAAACATCGAAAAATTGAGAAACCAAAAAGTAAAAAATCGAAAAACCGACAATTCTAAAAATCTTAAAATTCAAAAACTGAGACATCGAGAAATCAAAAAATCAAAAGATTGAAAAATCGAGAAGTCGAAAAATTGAAAAAACGAAATAGGCCAAAATCGAAAAATCTAAAGGTTAAAAATGGAAAAATTGATAATTCGAGAGATTAAAGAATCAAAACATCGAAACATCCGAATCTCGATAAATCGAGATCTCAAAAAATTGAAAATTTAAAAATTCTAAAAATTGAAAAATTAAAATATGGAAAAGTTGAAAAATTGAGAAATCGAAAGTTTAAAAAACGAAAAACTGAAATAAATATCCAAAAATTGAGGAATTAAAAAATTGGAAAATTGAGAAATCGAAAAATCAATAAAGCAAAGTCGAAAAATCGAAGAATTGAAGAACTGAAAAATCTAAACTTTGAGAAATGGGAAAACCAAAATTAATCTAATTGAGAAGTCGGAAAACTGAAAATTTGGCAACGTCAAAATTTGAAAAATTAAAAAATAGAAATACTGAAGAACTGAGAAATAACCAAATCGAGAAATCGAAAAATCTAAAATTTAAAACATTGAACAATTAAAATATCGCAAAACTGAAGACTCGAGAAATTCAAACATCAAAAAATCAAAAAATAAAATTTCGAAAATTTAAAATTTGAAAATTGAAAAACTTAAAAATCGACTAATCGAGAATTCGAAACTCCAGAATTTAAAAATTTGAAAAATTGGAAAGTTGAAAATTTAAAAATTTCGAAAATTGAAAAATTGAGAAGTTAAAATATCGAAAAGTAGAAAAATTGAGAAATCGAATGATAAAACAGTTAAAAATTTAAAAATCTAAGGTTTAAAAAACGGAAAATTGAAAATCTATAATGTAAAAAATCGAGAAATCGAAAAATTCAGAACTCGAAACGTCGAAATACTAAAAAATCCCGAAACCCAAATATCGAAAAATGGAAAAGTAGAAGATAAATTGAAGAATGGAAAAATTGAAAAATCACAAAATTGAACGAAATATTAAAAAATTAGGAAATTAAAAAATTGAGAAACCGAAATGTCAAAAAAGCAAAGTCGAAAAATCTCAAACTTAAAAAATCGAAACTTTGTGAAGTGGAGAAATGGGAAAATAAAAAAAAATAGATTATTTGAGAAATCCGAAAACTGAAAATTCAGAAACGTCAAAATTTGAAAAATCAAAAAATACTGAAGAACTGAAAAAACGAAAAGTCTACAATTTAAAACAGTGAAAAATTAAAATATCGTAAAATTGAAAAATGTTGAAATCCAACCATCACAAAATCAAAAAAATAAAAATTTAAAAATCGAAAAACTGAAAAATCAACGAATCGAGAAATCGAAACTCGAAAATTTAAAAAAATGGAAAATTAAAAAATCGGATAATTCAAAAATCGAAAGATCGAACAATCGAAAAATTGAAAAATCTAAACTTTAAAAAACGAAAAACTGAAAATCCAAAAATAAAAAATCGATAAATCCTGAATTCGAAAAGTCGAAGAATCAAAATATTGCAAAATCTCAAAACTGAAACAAATTAAGGAATTAAAAAATTGAAAAATTGGGAAATCGAAAAACCAATAGAAGAATTGAAGAACTGAAAAATCAAAACTTTTGAGAAGTGGGAAAACCAAAAATAGATTAATTGAGGAATCGGAAAACTGAAAATTTAGCAACGTCAAAATTTGAAAAATTAAAAAATAGAAATCCTGAAGAACTGAAAAATAAAAATATCGAGAAATCGAAAAATCTAAAATTTAAAATATTGAACATTTAAAATGTCGCAAACCTGAAGAATCGAGAAATCCAATCATCAAAAAATAAAAATTTAAAAATTGAAAAATCGGAAAACTAAGAAATCGAAACATTGAAAAATTGGAAAATCGAGAAATTGTAAAGCCCAAAAGTAAAAAATCGAAAAACCGAGAAATGCAAAAATCGAAACATCGAAAAAATTAAAAAACTGAGACATCGAGAAATCGAAAAATCAGAGGATCGAGAAATTGAATATTCGGAAGCTGAAAACAAAAGTTAAACATTGAAAAATTGATAAATCGAGAAATTAAACAATCAAAACAACGAAACATCTCAATTCGATAAATCAAGAAATCAAAAAATTGAAAAAACGAAAAACTGGAAAATCGAAAATTTAAGAATTCCAAAAATTGAAATATTAAAACATCGAAATTTGAAAAATTGAGAAATCGAAATACAAAACAGTCGAAATCGACAACTGGGAAAGTCAAAAAACTGAAAATTTAGCAACATCAAAATTTGAAAAATAGAAATATGTACTGAAGAACTGAAAAATAAAAATTTTGGTTAGCGTTTTACCATCTACATGAAATTCCTAATATAAATACAAAATTTGACAACAATCGGCCCAGTACTTTCGGAGATTATCTGTCTATAAAAATCCGTGACGGCAGACAGACAGACAGAAGCGAGATACTTATTTCTTCGTACTTTAGGGCCACGAAAGGTCGAGAAAACGTAAAATTAGAGAGTGGATCGACGGACTCCATTGCAATACTTTCTTTATTTAGCGCTCAGGAAGTAAAAATATATGAGTAAATTCTATAAATTATTTTGGAAACTACAGAACTAGTTTTTTTCAAATTTTTATACTACACTAATATATTTTTTTTTTCTGGATGAAGTGAAGTAAGGGGTAAGACTATACTCACTGGCCATACTTAAGTATTACCAGATTTAAAGGGGAGTGTGTGAATATTTAAATTCAATAATCTCAAAATCACTTTGTTTTTTGAAAAAAGTTCTAAAAAGGTCTTAAGATTTATGTTAATCGGCGGAACGAATTTAAATTAAAAAAAAAATTCTATTGTTAGGAGTTCTTTACAAAAGTTCGGATAAAGGAGTCGTACGAGTGACAGGCCTACAACCAGGAAGAACTAAACTAATGGTTAATGTTACATTTACTGCGGTTAACGTCCCAGACCCCATAATTTACCATGCTTCTGTGGATTTGGAAGTATTTGAGCCACTAGTACTTATGAAGCCAAAACATATACCTGGGAAATCTCTTCTTATGGCAAGGCATTCCAGTATTCAATTAGAAACTAATTTGGATGGAAGCGCTCAAATTGAATATAGGTACGTTTTAATGAATCATATTCTATTCTACAATTTCCAAATTTCGCCAGCATTCCAGAATTCCGCCTCACCGGCACAGAATTATCAGCAATGAACTCCACACCCATAGCTACGATTACAGTGACCGAAAAAGGTCATTTGACGTCTTACGGTACTGTGGGTTTTGCTCAGTTGCTAGTAACAGCTACCGACGAATTAGGTTTGAAGCAGACGCTTACTTACGTTGTTGAGGTACGGAAATCAATTTTAACATATACAGATCTGTCATTAAAATTGTAGGTGAAAGCAGTGCACTACATGTTGCTAGTAGTAAAAGCAAACTGGCGAATTCATCTGGACAGTTCTTTACAAGTAATACCTCTCGGCACTGAATTTGATCTAGTACCAAATTTCTACGACAACATTGGAAATAAATTTAATGCCGGCCCAAGACAAGTGAAACTTCGAGCCAATCGCATGGATTTGATCAAAATCAAACAATATATGAGTAATACCACAATCACTGTGGCGACGAAGAGACAAGGACATACGGTCATCAAAGGGTGGACCGATGGCGTTGACAATACTGCAGACTATCTAAAAATACACTGTAAAGAAGTGATCAAACCTATTGTGGTAAGATTATTCCGAACTAGTTTTTTTGTAAGAGTGTTTGTTCATATGGTTTTTTCAGGACTCTTTGACTAGTGGGGACATCATGTGCTTATGGAGTCCCGTGGTGACGAGACACTTGCAGGTCGGAGCTTGGAGCAGCAGCGATACTAACATGATTACTATTGATTCAACGATCGATTTGGCCTTTGTTATTGGAAACAAAGAAGGAACCGTACTTCTTACACATTCGTTGCACTCGAACGTACCGCTTCGCATGCAAGTTCTTCCTGTTGCTGAAGTCACTCTATATCCCGATAAAACTCTGTTTTTCACGAATGGAGCCGAAGGAACGATGCACAAAATCGGAGTAGTTTTGAAAAGTCGAGTGGGGCCACCAGATAAACGAAACAATTTGGTAAGTTTTTTAAAGTAAATGAAACGGTTCTAATTTAGTTGCTGATAATTTGAAACATATTTATAAGTGAGGTATTATGTCACTGTTTGTCTTTTGTCGCCGTTTAAATTTAAGTCACAAATTTCGATGACAAACAAAAGTTAATAATAATAATAATAACATTTATTGACGATTCATGGTAACCAAAACCATTGATTAAGATTATTTAAAGTACATCAAACAATTAATCCATTGATATCCTCATGAATGAGTCGACAGTGTCATAGAGTAATATAGATGCGACATACAGGCTGATTTTGCAAAATCACCATTACTGACTGACATTGGAGTCCTCTTATTTCACTACAACTCGTCGCCTGAGAACTTGTTTGATCTACAGACCAGAGCGCGCTCAGACCAATGTCGACTCTAAGCGTTCAGAAGCGATTTGGTAGGTTTGGACTATAATTTCTGCGGGAAATAGTTTGGTCGGTTTTTATAACGACTAAGTGAATATTTTTGGTACATATTTAGATGATTTTACATATTTTATTTAACTAAGAATTAATTCTTTATTTGTATTTTATATTAGCAAAACGTCTTAAACTAAGAATATTGTTGAAATCGTAATAACCCAATGGATTTTTTTCGGGAAAATGTTTTGGAAACACAATGTTCTATTTTGTATGAATTTTTAATGTTTTTAGTGACAATTTTTGTGGTTGTTTTTGATACACTGTATGATATTAACAGTGAGAAAAAAAAAAATGAAAAATTAAAATAATCGAAAAATCGAAACCTTAAAAAATCGAAAAATGAAACATCATAAAATCGAAAAAATGTAAAATTCAAAAATCTAAAATTTAAAAACCGAATAACGAAAAATCGAGAAATCGAAACTCAAATTTAAAAAATCGGATGACTGAAAAATCGAAAAATCAAAAGATCAAGAAATCGTGGAGTCGAAAAGTCGAACAATTGAGAAACCGAAATAGGCCAAAATCGAAAAATGGAAAAGTTAAAAATTGAAAAATTTATAAATTGAGAAATTGACAATCAAAATATCGAAAAATCCAAATCTCGATAAATCGAGAAATCAAAAAACTTAAAAATTCGAAAACTTGAAAAATTGAGAGATTGAAAGATCAAAAGAACGAGAAATCGAAAAGTGATCAAGTCGAAAAATCGAAAAATAGAGAAATCGACAAACAAAACGTTAAAAGTTGAAAAATTGGAAAAGCGGAAAAATCAAAAACGAAAAAATGGAAAACTGGAAAAACTGAGAAACCGAAATAGGCCAAAATAAAAAATTGAAAAACTGATAAATCGAAAACCTGAACAATCAAATCTCGATAAGGGCGGAGTTTAGCTGCAAATTCCTCATTTCTCTACAAAAAATTACCATATGAAATATGTTTTTAAAAAGATAGAATTTTTTAGAGAAATATTGATCTTACATTTAAACTCTGCCTTTAAAAACTCATCACAATTGAGATCGGAAACGAAGACTTCGTATATTAAGAAAAACCGGACCAAATACATGCGCCGCCCACCCACCCCTTCTCAATTGTGATGAATATTTTATCCATTGTGAGCTGAAGGGCGGAGTTTAGCTGCAAATTCCTCATGTCTCTACAACAAATTACCATATGAAATATGTTTTTAAAAGAGTAAAATTTTTTAGAGAAATATTTATGTTACATTTAAACTCTGCCTTTAAAAACTCATCGCAATTGACAACGGGCGGGTGGGTGGGGCTTAACTTTTGTTTTTTTTTTTTTTAATATATAGAATTCTCTTTCAACAACAGGTTAGGTAAACATGTTTTCAGTTTCTTGTTGGGAAAAGAAGACTTCGTATATTAAGATAAAATGGACAAAATATAAGCTCCGCCCACCCACCCCTTCTCAATTCTGATGAATATTTTATTCATTGTGCGCTAAAGGGCGGAGTTTAGCAGCAAATTCCTCATTTCTCTACAAGAAATTACCATATGAAATATGTTTTTAAAATGGTAGAATTTTTTAGAGAAATATTGATCTTACATTTAAACTCTGCCTTAAAAAACTCATCACAATTGAGATCGGGCGGGTGGGTGGGGCTTTTTAATATATAGAATTCTCTTTCAACAACAGGTTAGATAAACATGTTTTCAGTTTCTTGTTGGGAAAAAAAAACTTCGTATATTAAAAAAAAAAAAACACGGAGCAAATATAAGCCGAATAATTGAAAAACAGAACATATAAAACCAGGAAGTCGAAAAATCGAAAGATTAAGAAATATTGAAAAATTAAAATATCAAAAGATTGAAAAATCTAAAATTTAAAACTCCAAAAATTGAAAAATCGAAAAAGTAAAAAGGTAGACACGTCGAAAAATCCAGAAGTCAAAAATAGAAAAGCCGAAGAATTGAAATATTGAAAAATCCTAAAACTGAAATATCTAAACACTGAAAAATCGAAAAATCAAAAAAGTGAAGTCGAAAAATAGAAACCTTAAAAAATCGAAAAATTGAAAAACCAAAAACCTGAAAAATCCAAAAATTAAAGAACAGGAAAATCGAAAGACTCGAAGGTCAAGAAATGGGAAAATCAAAACATCGATTAAATGTAAAATCGAAAAATTGAAAGTTTATGAAAGTCAAATTTGACAAAATGACAATTGAAAAATATAAAATCCAAAACGGGGTCGAAAAATCAAAAGATTAAGAACTCTAAACATTGGAAAAATTCGAAAACTTGAAAAATTCAAATATCGAAGAACTGAACTGAAAAATCGACAAATCGAAAAATTTTAAATTTTAAAAATTAAAAAATCTAAAATATAAAAATCGAAATATTGAAAAATCGAAAAAGTAAAATAATTAACACATCGAAAAATCCAGGAGTCAAAATTCGAAAAGTCGAAATATTGAAAAATCCCAAAACTGAGATATCGAAAAACTGAACAGAAAACTGGAAAACCTGAAAAATCCGAAAACTGATATATCCAAAAACTGAAAACCTAAAAAGTCGAAAAATTGAGCAATCGAAAAATCCAAAAAGTGAAGTCGAAAAATCAAAACCTTAAAAAAACTAAAAAATGAAAAATCAAAAAATTAAAGAATTGAAGAACAGGAATATCGAAACCCTCGAAAGTCAAGAAATGGGAAAATCAAAACATTGATTAATTGTAAAATCGAAAAATTGAAAGTTTATGAAAGTCAAAATTGAAAAATTGAAAATTCGAATATTTGAAAAAACAATTGAAAAACAGAAAATCTATAACCGGGAAGTCGAAAAATCGAACGATTAAGGAATCGAATCATTTGAAAAATTGAAATATGGAAGAGCTGAAATCAAAAAATAAGAGAAATCGAAAAATCTAAAATTTTAAATATTGAAAAATTAAAATAACAAAAAATTTAAAAATCTAAAATTTAAAAATCGAAAAAGTAAAAAGTCGATACATCAAAATATCCAGAAGTCAAAAATGGAAAAGTCGAAGAACAGAAATATTGAAAAATCCCAAAACTGAAATATTGAAAAACTGAAAAATGAAAGAAAAACTGACAAATTGAAAAACTGAAAAATCCCAAAACTGAAATATCTAAAAACTGAGAACTTAAAGAATCGAAAAATTGAGAAATCGAAAAATCAAAAAAGTGAAGTCGAAATATCAAAACCTTAAAAACATCGAAATATTGAAAAATGAAAATCCTGCAAAATCGGAGTAAGATCGAAAAATTGAATAATAAGTAAACTGAAAAATCCCAAAACTGAAAATCCAAAAACTGAAAAATTAAAAAATTGAAAAATTGAGAAATCGAAAAAAGTGAAAAATTGAAAAATCGAAATATTTAAAAATCGTAAAATTGAAGAGAAAAACTGAAAACCAAGAAATTGAAAAATTGAGAGATTGTAAAATCCAAAAATTGAATAATAAATAGGAGTAAACTGAAAAGTCCCCAAACTAAAATTTCGAAAAACTGAGAATTCGAAAGTTGAAACAGCAAGAAATTATAGGTTAGGATGTGTTTCAGATCACGGATCATGGCTTATAAGTCAAATCGTTTTCGAACGCTTAGAGTGCGCTCTGGTCTGTAGATCAAACAAGATTTAATCAATGCTAGTTAGAAACAAACACTGTTGCCAACATAAGTCAAGGAGTCCTCAACCGTCATTTAATTTAAACTATGACGCTTCTCTATGTTCTCTGACAGTGTTCAATTTTAGAAATTTTTAAAAATAATTTTAAATTTACAACAAGATTGGGCCCAGATGGGAGCATTGGGGCACACCCGATGGAACGTGAATTGCGTTTGATTTAATTCCGTCAATTTCTACAAATTGTTTTCTACCAGTCAGGTATTATTCTAACCATGCTAGAAGAGGATTACCAATACCTAGGCGATATGATTTCAACAGTAACCTTTTTATGTTTATACGATCGAACGCCTTTGACAAATCAGTCTAGACGCAATCTACTTCAAAACCACTTTCCAAGCTGTTTAACACATAATCAGTAAACACAAAAAGATTTGTCATGCTTGACGGCCTTTTATGAAACCATGTTGTTCTTCAACTATTATTTGTCGGACGTTAAAAGAAATAATAATATCTGCCTGCGAAACTCTTCTATAATTTGAAACCACATATTTAGATCCTTTTTTGTGAATCAAATTTTATTGTATAAAATACTCAACGGAAAACATATGTATTTCAACACATTCCTTCAACAAAATCATTGGCATACCATCAGGATATCCCTCTAGAACTTTTTAATGCTATCAATTTATTAAGTATAACTTTTTCGGAGATAATGACAGAGTTTAAAGTAATAATACTATTTAAAGAGTCGGATAAAAAATCGCAACTGTTCTGATGTGTTGAATATACTGAGGAAAATAAATTTACTATAGACTGAACATAGTCCGCTCTTTCTCTATTTCTATTAGATCTATTGGCGTTAACAAATTTCCAAAAATATTTACAATCTGTTGTGATATTTTGTTCTGCCTTTAGTACATATCGCTGCCTACATAATTTAATAGCATCTTTACATTTTTTTCTTAAAGAACTAAATGCCAGATAGTCAGCCATTTTATGAGTTGTTTTATACATTATGTGAGGCTTCTTTTTATCCAATATTAATATCCTGGTACCCTTATCAAACTATTGGGGACATTAAGTCGTTATTTTCAAAATAATTGGAGTACTACTAGTTCTTAATCATATGTCTACTTACCGTTTTGACTTCTCCTTCCTATTTTACTCAACTCTCGTTTATTTGTGAATTTGTGGGTGTATTTATGCTTGAAGTTCGTATTTGTTATGACTAGATTTTCTATGCTTGCTTGAATTATTTTGTCTTTGTCGTTGTTTGTAGTTTGGTTTACTTTCTTTAGTAAATGTTTCTTTATACTACGTTCTGGTTTCCTACGCATCCTTTTAAATCTGCCATAACTAATATGTTTTCTCTTCTTTCGTCTGTTTCTGTTTATACTTTCTTTAAATTCATCTTTCTTTTCATCTTCGTTTTTCCGATATGCTGTTACTTTTTTCGAAAATTTTATTTCTGTCTTTAAAATTTTCTCATTTATATATTTCTCTTTTATAACGTCCTTTAGCTTATACCGGGTGTTTGAAAAATGGCAGATTAACTCTCCGCTACGCTCTTAACTTCTTACATTTTGGTGGAGTTATAATGATTGTAAAATTGGCGACGTTGAACAACTAAACAACACATTCATAATTACAATAACTAGTAATAAAATAATATTTAAAAATATTGACAACAATGTTTGTTAATTTTAGTTTCCCTGCTGTTTTATTTTCGGATAAATTTAAAGGAATCTGATGTTTTGTTGCTGGATGAAAAATCTTTTGAGCTTTTATTTTTTACGAATTTGATTTTATTCGGGAGATTCTTGGGTACTCATGGTGTATTATTTTGGCAGCTCATGGAGATTTTTTTTGTAAATTATTTAAAACAATTTTGGAGGAATTTGGTGTTCTATTTTTGGGAAATTCTGACCTGACTTGTTTTTGAGTTAATTTTGGGACCCCGTTTTGTTACGGGTTATTTTGAGGTTCTAGGTATACCTAGATTTTGAAAGTGCGTTGCAGCCTCTAGTGTCTTTTCTTATAATAATTTAATTACATTTCTTAGAGGATACGTCATTTGCTCAAATCAGTCTTTATCCCCGCCCACCCACTCTGTCTTTTATTAGAGGGTATGTATTTGCCAAAATCAGTCTTATCTTAGCACGAACTAGCCCCGCCCACCCTCTCATCTTTTCTTAGAGGGTATATCATTTACCAAAATCGGTCTTATATTAGCAAGTACTAACCCCGCCCCCGCGCCCTATATTGTCAGTTTTATCCTAGCTATTAGCTGCTAAGATAAAACTGATTTTGGCAAATGGCATATCCTCTAAGAAAAAAGTGGGTGGGTGGGCGAGGCTAGGAGCTGCTAAGATAAAACTGAATTTGGCGACATTACGAACTTACTTATATGCACAAGGCAGGAATTTCGAACATGCTTTAATGAATTTTTCTTTTATTGGTTATGTTTTTGCTTATAATTTATAAAAGTCTTATTATTATTATTTTTTGTTTATTTATTTATTTAAAATAACAGCTTGTTTTATTAATAATAATGCCCAATCATTAATGACTACTGCTTGTTATGGTTATTGTTTTAAAAAAATATATAAAATGTGGATTTCAGTCACCATTTGACTTGTATAAAATTACATTTTTTTCGTAATCTACACCATAAAGAATGTTTTTATTAGTTTTTTGGGACTTCCGAAACCCCCATACATAATGTACTGAAAGTTAATCCGCCATTTTCCAGACACCCGGTATAGTGCTATCTTATTCCACATGTTGCGCTTTCTATTTCATTGACCCCTGACCAAAATAGCCAGTATCCCATATGTATTTTTTCATTCCATTTCATTTCTTTTTGATTTATGTGATCATTTCTCTTGATAATTTTTTCTACTAATTCTTTTTGTGACGTTTTTTATGTTCCTTATACGGATTCTCAACCTACCACATCTTTTATCTTTCTTGCTCCTTTCGATTCATTCCTGTTCATTGGCTTAAATCATTTCCGTGTTGTTTCCGTCTTATCCATCCTTCCATCGTCTTCTAGTGTTTTGTTTATTACTTATTTCCTTGGTGTTATTTTCTTCTAAATTCCATATCTGAATACTCTTAGGAAAATTGAAAGTTGAATATTCTTACTTGAGGAATAAATAAAGTTACTTCAAGAAAGGTGTGACTGAGAGAAAGATGACCACGCATACCCTACTCAATTACTCTTGGTGATCTCTTACGTCTCCAACAATAGAAAGACGTTTGAATCTTTAACAACCTCCAAACCAGTTGGGAAGACTGCGATTTTAAATTTGCTATTACTTTTACTTCATTTTGCTTCTACGCTATGGCCAGGCTTCTAAAGATCTCAGTGTTTTTCGAATCGTTAAATGTATATGTTTTTAATGTAGTGGTATTTTTTTTGGAAATGTTTTTGTCATGAAAATGTTGTAGATCCAAGGTTGGCTGTGTGATCGTGCCTTTCATCGATCGATTGTACCAACACCTTTTCGCTGCTTCGTGAAATTTACCAACGAGACGGCTGAACTAGACGCTAATGTTATATTTAATCTACAAAGTGGTTTCACTTCGGATTTAGGTAAATGCACCATCTACAACAAACAACACAAAACTTATTGAACGATTTTTAGGTCAATATCATTGCAAAGTTGTAGCGACAGGATCCAACACATCGGAAGTTAGTCTTCTGAGGACAAATGTGTCATTTTGGGCTATTTCCGACGAAGGGGAAATCGAGTCTGAACCATTGATACTGCCTTTTATTCCAACACCTTATGTGCCTCCAGAGTTACCTATCGGTGACAACGGAAACATTGGAGAACTTGTTATTACAGGATTAGACTTTGTGTTAAGTCAAGTTGTGGTGCGTATGACTTCGTTGAATGTTAGAAGATACTAAGTATTACATTTTAGGCGCAAGCAGCTGATACGAGTATAATTTACTTAGGTAAAGGACACCTCATTGACGAGAATCATAAAGTATTCCAAGTGCATCTAGTAGACTACCATCCGAAGTTTGCTGATCAAGAAGACACCATGGGAATTTTAGTCAGATCACCAATGACCGACCAAGTTGCAAGGGTAATTTAGCAACAGTTAACTGGTACAAAAAAATATTCAATTTTTTTAAGGTTATGGTCAAAGTGTCCAATAAATATCGAGACGACATCTGTATGAGCAAGTCTCCTATATTCAGATTTATTCAATATTACAAACATGCAATCATTATTGTGACTTCAATGTTGATTATTTTCTGCATCACGTGTTATAGTAAGTGTTTAAACATTAATGCAGGTTATGCTCTTAATTTTTTTATTCTTTGTGCAGTTTATTCACGTTATATGCAACCTGTGGTCAACGTTAATGTACATCCAAATCGATCACTTTTGGGAGCAGGTATGTGAAATTTTTCTGTTGATGTTTAATGACCCCTAAAGTATAAAAAAACGGGTCCCCGTTTCCGTTTGTATGTCGTCGATATTGACCAAACATTTTTATTGTAGCGGGCCACATCCAACCGGCTATTTACCCTCCAACATCCACTCCTGTGGGTATGAACAGAAGCGGTTTGCTACAGCCGACAATTCCGAGGCTGTCTCCTACCTCACCAATTTGTACAAGCAAAACCAATTGCACATGCGGAAAAGTGCGGGAACCTGTGTATGGTGACATCAGTTCGTTTGCAATGAACAGTCCAGAATTACGAAGAAATCGTAGATTTTTGTGAATAATGTGTTCAGTTAGAAGATTGTAAATTACCCTAGGTTGTTTTGTACATACTCAAAATGTGCCAGTCTTTTGTACATACCCTTGTTATGAAGTACGTTTCTTTTTAGAGAGGAGGCCCGAATTTACTGTACTTATTTTTTTACGAAAATACAAACATTTTTTGGTACAATTTTTTCACGACTTGCTTTTAAAGATTTTTTCAAACTAATCAGAAAAAACTTAACACAATTAACTGTCGTTCGAAATTTTTATGTCAACTTTACGACTTCATTGTGATAACTAAGAACCCGTGACATTAGCATTTGTTTTTTCGGTTTCTTTTTTTTTAATTAGTTTTTTGAATCTTAACAGATAAATAATAATTCACACTTTATGGTATGGATAAAATATTATTTGAGTATTTTCGATTAACAAATTAAAAAATTATCGCGGACTTTGTACTAAGAGGATGTAGAATTAGTTGACTCCTTCCGCCAACTAAAGATGGAATGGTTTTTAAGAGACATGGTGAGTACACAAATTATTACTACTCGAGGGAGTTTGGCGAGTATGCTAGTAAGCGTACATACCGTGGAAGAAAGAGTATATTCTTTCGTCCATGGTTTTAGAGTACAAATCAGTGGTGTAACGACGTTTAACCATAAATCGTGATAAAAATCTGATTACTTTTATCACACATCCCTAACAAAAATCAACTTACACATACTACCCACTAAATGCACACTAATTCTTTTGTTTTCTCGAGGTTTCATAACTCTTATCTATAGTATGAAAAAAATTGATCTTCCTTCCTAGTTTGTTGGCGATTTTAATAGATAGATGAAATGTCCGAAACTATTGGATCCATTGTTGTGAAATTTTATGTGTATTGTTACATTGATCGGTGATTAAAATCGGCGTGGGTAAAACTCAACAATTTATTTCTTAGTAACTCAAATTGACACGACTACTTAATTACACAGCGATTACGGATTTGACTAGACTCTACTTCTCCCATTGTCTGGACATAACTAACTGCTCCTGACGGTGTTTCCCATTTAAAGAGCCACGCGGTCCTTCTCGAAACGCCTTCGTCACCGCTTCTAGACTTGTCTGGAGCACCCACCGCGACTTCCGCTTCGAGGCGTTTCTTTAGCGATCATCGCCGCACATACTAGAAAACCCATAGGCGTCATACCGGGGCAGCGTAGTGGTTTAGTTCGTAACAGTATTTTAGGAATATCGTAAAGATGGTAAAACATTATCAAAAATTTATTTGATCATCTCTACCAAAAATTTGATGACATCGTTTCAAAATTTTGCAAAGAAAATCTCATTTAAATTTCATGAAATAAACATATTCTAGATTTCTAATTTTATGGGGGCTGACCGTAGCCAGCCGGCACTTAGGGCTCTCAATCTATCCAACTGCTTGAATGTACTTGAGTAATGCAGAAGGTGGGAACTCCCTGATTTTGCCATACTAGGCCAGATGTCCCGCGAAAAATTCAAAATTTGGCCTTGGCTGTGATCGTCTAACAAAAAGGAAACCTACGTTGTGTATGTGTTTTTTTTTTACATGGCGGGAAGACGTTCTTTCATACAAGTGAACATACATTACGTGTGATTCGAGAGCGCAACAAATAATAGTCAAAATTGTTTTGGAGGGGCTAACCTGGCACTCCTCTCAGGAGGAAAGAATCTGCGAGGATTCACTCCTCAGCCTCAAAAACCCCATATCGTATATTCACCGACATATTACATTTCAAATGAAACACCTTAAAATATGAAAGAAAAGACACTCGCGAATTGACAGACATACACATGAAAAACGAACGCAAAATCCTATACACTGTTTGGAATCAATGCAAATATTTGAATATAACAAATTGAATAAAAACAAAGCAAAATTTGAATTAAAATAACTGGATGCAAATACACAAGTTATTACGGGCGTGTGGCGTCAGATTTTAAAGTTCCGGCAGTTAATATGAGCACAACAAAAGTACCCCTGGGGCGTTCTAGCATAAGCGGAGTTTGGGGCTACCGGTCGGGGCTGTTCTCCCCCCTCGACGGTGATTTTATGTGTCGCAAGCCTATCTGTACAACATATTACACGTCTCTAGGACGAATAAAATGCCGTCCGAATCTATCCAAACCTGCACCCTTTGTGCAGGCGACGCGATAAGATCTCGCCAGCTCGACTAGGAACCGCACTTCGCTTCTGCCACGTTTTCTGTGTTATTTAACCTCAGTTCCATTTTTAAATGTTCAGTCTCTTTAACTCTGATATTAACAACAACTGAACAAGTGTTAAAGTTTCAAAGAGCAATAAACAACATTTAAATTCGCAATACAATCTTGTGACATTTTAAACAATAAATAATTCTTATGTGAGATTAAAATTGGACACCAAATAATTTATACGATGGAAACATTCATCAACAAAATATTTACAAAACAAAACTAGTAAAGATTTATAAAATAAAAGATCTGGTGTGAAATATTGTACTTGTGCAAATAAAAATATTATGTGAGGTTAAAACTGCAGAGCATGAAATTTACGTTCAATGAAAATTATACAACAAAGGAAAATTATTGAGGTCAAAACTGTGGGATTAGAGAAATATTGTATGAGGTGAAAAATTGCAAAGTTAACAAAATTTACATGAGATTAATATTTGTCACACTTTCTCAACGATTCAAACAAGAGTTTACATTATGTCAAAATATATCATGATCTAAGTGATTGGTTATTTCAAAAAAACAATTTACTTTGAGTGTTTAAAATACCACGAACTGGTTACCCCAACAAAACACATAATAAACAGACACAAAAATATCCAATCATCGTTGCGAGGAAAAAGCGTCTCGGTGATGTAAATTTTTATCATTGCAAGGAAATACCTCGAAGGTGTTATTTTAGCGTTGCGAGGAATAAGCCTCATTGATGTTATCAATCTCTAGCGTTGCGAGGACATGCCTCGATGAAAAGTAATCAATCTGTAGCGTTGTGAGGACAAGCCTCGATGAAGTAATCAATCTTTAACGTGGTGAGGACAAGCCTCGATGAAGTAATCAATCTGTAGCGTCGCGAGGACAAGCCTCGATGATGTAATCATGATAACGACGATAATAACGATGGTAACCGCCTAAGGGAAGAAATTATTTTAACCGCCCGCCAGTTCGCAGTATAATGAATTTTGTTTAACTGCCGTAAATGAACTATTAGCAATCTTGTGTGAAGAATTAAGAAGTGTTATAATGTAACACTTACGTATATGCATCTAGAAACCCATTCGTAATTAAACAACAAAGGTGTTTTCCTGACCAAGTGAATTTCATGAAATCTTCTAGCAAGTGGTTTGTTTAAATGATCCTGATTGTTAAATTGTGTTTACACTAGCTTTAAGATTAAGAAAAACTAACTTGACTGGTGAATTTACAAACAATAAAACAAATTTACAGCACGTGTTCCGCGTTGAAAGACGGCATGTTTTTTTGATTAAAAGCCGCAAGAATTAGCCGCGCGGGTTGGGGAAAACTATCGTCATAGAAATTACGATTGATTGTCGTTAAACAAAGGCTTCCTCCCTTTTATTAACTACCAAACCAACTAATTTAAACTAGCTCTTACCACGTGTTTACATTCACAAAAACACATTCAGACTGACGCTCCGCCATGCCGCCCTCTGTCTAACCACCAACCCACTAACTAAAATCCCTAGCGCTACTAATTGTCTTAGCTATCCAGCAAGCGTTATCGTGCACCTGGTTGTCTATGTTTAACGATTTTTTAATAATTTTTTTTCTTTCGCAAATTCAAATTATTCAAATGTGATTTCGCGCCGCTGTTAATTAATTTCAGCGCGAAAATTTTGATTCAAATTCAGCGAAAAGAAAACCCCAGAAGGTATACTTCCGGATTACTAAAATCTCACTAAATTTGTGCGCAAATGACCTGCTTAGGAGATATTTACGTGTTTACGTTTACGTACTCTAATTGTGTGGGCAGAAAAGGTCTTGTTAAAGTCTTTTTCACGAAATGTCGAGTCTCTAAAAGCCCAGTGTGCTTCACGCCCTATTAAAAACATATTTATAAACGTGAACATTTTTGGTCCGTGGATCATTTAGTTATTGGAATTTTTGCAACTAAAAATACATGTGTATTTGGTTGCCTATATTTGGCGAAACCAAAAGCCTGTGAAATCTAAATTATAAAATTACATTCAAAATGAGCAAACTGGGTAGAATATACACACTCTTGAAATGTTTGCGACTTCTATGGTAGGTATCTAACCGATTTTCGTTTTAGATAAGCAATTAACTCTAAATTTACTCATAATACAAGTAAATATTGACATGTTATCATGTGCGTATCTGTCATCAGTTTATCAGTGTCACGGTGGTAGAAGTAAGGTGTGGAAACCTCATTCATAACTTTCCTCAAAATCATTGGTAGAAAACACAAATCGCGTGGTTTGGATTATATGTCATTATCTGTCCACACCGCAGCGACGTCTAGAGAGATCAGTTGAAATTAAGTAATAGAAAACTGTATTAAATCTTTGACATTTATGCCAATGTCATTTATTACCCAATCACAAATGTCGAATCATCCACCAATCACACGATTCACACCAAAGACCAACCACAAACCGTAGTGCTGTGATTTATTTTCCCTCCAACGAATCTGTCACTTATTTCATTCATAAATACACTGACAAGTTGAAATGTTAATACATAGATGGACATACTGTGCTGCATACTATTTCGTAGTAAATAAGCCTACTGGGATGCGTGTTTTATTCAACAAATTGGAGCGGCTTGTTTCCACACCTTACTTCTACCACCGTGATCAGTGTCAAACAACAAGTAGTTAATTCGTCTCGTACAAATAATCTACTCGTACACATGTCCCATAATTTATTTTTATCTCTATTTCTAATTTATTTCTGTTTTGCAATTAATTGTTCACATGTGGAGACAAAAAATAACTGCGTCTTGAAAAGCGACACATCCTTGGCAATTCCACTCTTTTTTTTACAAATGTATTTAACAGGTTTCCATCTACCGTCTCTGTCTAATAACATGGACATCGAACAGGTGACGGACACACTACAAATGTTGAAGTTAAACAACAATTTCTAATTAAATGAACACAATCATTGTGATAAATGTGGTATTACAACTAACGACGTTTAAGTAGCACGATACCGCGTCCCTCCTCTAGGTGTAATAATTACTAATAATTAGTGTAGGTTAAACAATGACATTTCCATCATTTTTACAAACGATTCAAGACTACGTGGGTAAGTTATTTAATATTTATCCAAAATGTTGCCTGTTTTATTCAATACGCCTTATTTGTTACACCTTGTGTCGTTTTTAAAATCTCCTAACGAACACTAACCCCCAAAAAAACGGCGCGAATTTCGCAATCGCCAAATATGTGACCTAATTTTATTTTAGTTGAATACATTGATATTGACTATTCTTTGTGGTTAACATGGTGCTTAGCCCCTTTGCTCATCTCGTTTCTGCTTCCTGTATTGATAGCCCTATTGCTGTACCTGACTGCTTTTATTTTATACATTTACAAACTGCACTGGAGGAGCATTCGCATAACGTTACAAATAGGTGACAAATGGGACGCTGCCAGGAGAACTGCAGCAGCTGTCTGGGACGCACATGGTTGGATCTGGCATGGTAAACCCTCACGTTCGTGCCTGTATAATCTGTAGCTTTTTTTTTCAGGATACGAAATACGGGGCTTAGAGAATCTTCCTGAAACAGGTCCAGCGCTGATTATCTACTACCATGGCGCTATTCCCATAGATATTTACTATTTTTTAGCGAAGACGATGGTTTTAAAAAATCGACTAGTCCACACAGTCGCCGACTATTTTTTATTTAAACTTCCAGGTCAGTTTGGTTGTGCATCCAGTTAGTCAAGTAATGGTATTTAGGTTTCAGTATTATTGCTGATTGCATGAAAGTTATTCCGGGCACTATTCAGTCGTGTTCTAACATTTTAAAAGAAGGGAATTTGCTGGCGATTTCCCCTGGGGGTGTGTATGAGGCGCAGTTTAGTCATCATTACAATTTAATGTGGAAAAGACGTTTAGGCTTTGCTAAAGTAGCACTAGATGCGAAAGTTGTGAGTAAATGAATACTTTCTGGTTGGATAAATTAAAGTCGCCTTTTTAGCCAATCGTACCTATGTTTACTGAAAATTTGCGAGAGGCGTTTAGGACCTTGAGTATAGGTAGACGAATGTTTTTGCGACTGTATGCCATGTTCAAGTTTCCATTTGCTCCAATTTATGGCGGCTTTCCAGTAAAGATGATCAGTCATGTGGGGAAACCTATTGCCTATGACCCAAACTTGACGCCCGAGGATCTACAAGCTAAAGTCGCGGCGTCTTTGAATGATCTTATTAAAAGAAATCAGAGGGTACCTGGGAGTATTTTGTATGGGATTTTGGATAGAGTACCGTATTTTAAGGCTAAAAATTCAGTGCCACATGAAGAATAGGCTTCCATTTTTTTTTTCCTGAACATTCCTGTATTATATGTATTTTTCTTTATTGTTTTTATTTTTACGTACATATAAGTACTTAAATTTTATTTATTTTATTTACGTGAATTGGTGATTGTAAATATCGTAGTAAGTATAGTACAAATATTAAAGTTTTTGTGTAAATATGTGGTTTCTGTTCACATGTTACCGTCTATTGACCATTACGTACCGTTTTGGGAGTACAAATTTTCCACCAAGGAAAATAACGCTGACTATCTAACACTCCCCTTTTAGTTTTTTGTCTCCCCAAATGTAATTAAGGAAAATATTGTAATGAGTCATTTTGACGAATGTGGAATGTTAACGTTTTATTGTCGTTGCATAATTCTTTCGTTCTTCCAATGTTATTATGTGTTGTATGTTAGCGAATAAAAAACGGTTTGTTTTGTTTCAAAACGAGACGTGTTTTTCTTTGTTTTAATTATTTTTTAATTATCCTTTTCAAATGTTTGCTAATTTTTGTTATAATAGAAAGCAGAAATTTTGAAATTTTAGAACAGTATACAAATTAATCAAACAAATGTATTTTTTATAAATTTGTTTAGTGACTGCAGCATAAAATGAATGTAAAACCGTACTATAAAACATACTAAGAAAATTATTTGTTTTGTGTATTCAAAATTTTGATGTTATGATAGCGTGTTGTTGAAGTATTCGCTTGTCATCCAAGTAGTTCAAATTTAAACCCAAAGATGGCGTTACCACAAATTTTATTTTTACTTCCTGAGCATAAGCAAAGGAAGTATTGCAATCGACTCCGTCGGCCGACTCTCTACTTTTACATTTTCTCGACCTTTCATGACCCCTAGAAGACGAAGAAATAAGTCTCCTGTTTCCGTCTGTGTGTCCGTCTGTCTGCGGTCCCCGATTTTAATTAGACAGATAATCTCCGAAAATACTGGACCGATTGTTGTGAAATTTTGTATTTATGTTAAGAATATCATGTAGATGGTAAAACGCTAACCAAAATTTGCCTAATCATCCCCACCAATAATGTGATGACGAAGCTGTGATGATGGCTTACTTTCAAGATCTGGTGAGTTAGTATCATTTAAATATATGTTTACTAATAATGGTCCTTTTTTATATAGTCTGAAAAATACAGCCCTAATTCCTTGTGGGCAAAGTATTCGTACTTGAAAGCGACTTTCCCGATAAATAAAAATATTGACATTTCGATTTTCAAACAATTGATTGCAGTCCTTAAGCAAAAGTCGAAGGGATATTCTCCCAAAAAATCACAAGTCTTGACAGGGGAACAAGTTTTAACGTTCATTAGAAATGCGCCTAGCGAAACGCATCTTTTGAACAAGGTATGCAAAAGATTTATTTGAGTATGTTTTCTCAAAATATGTTGTTTCAGGTGATTCTAGTAATAGGGGTATTTGGTGCGTTAAGAAAAATTGAGATGGTGCAGCTCACTATCGAAAATGTTATTGATAAAGGAATTGTTATATTAGTGCAAATTCCAAAAACTAAAACCTATGAATCCAAGTCGTTTACTATAATAGAAGAGGGAGAATTGGGTGCGTTGCAGTTGGTTCGGAAGTACGCAAGTTTAAGACCACTCGGTTTAGCAGAGAAAATGCACAAACCGTTGGGAAAAATCCGATAGGAAGTGTTCCATCTATTATTGCCCGCTACTTAAAATTGGAAAATCCGAAACAACATACGGGACACTGTATTCGACGCAGGAGGCAGTTTTGATACTTTGAAAAGGCACGGAAAATGGAAGAGCATGACCGTGGCGGAGGGCCATATAACGGATATCATGGCAACGAAAAATAAAGCAGCACAATTGATTGCAAGTTCTGTTTCCTCAGCAAAAGGATCTTCATCAAACTTACTTCAAGAGAAAGCTATCCACTTAGAAAATTCTGTTTTAACCGGAAACTTTCATTTACCATCTGGAATTGCTGCTTCTTCTTTGATGTCAGGGACATTTCAAAATTGTAATTTTTATTTCGTTAGACATTAGAAACTTTTTTGACTTTTGTACATTCTGTTGTAGTTATTAATGTTGAATAAAATTGTTGAAAAAATTGGAGGGCGTTATGGTTCATAACAGCCTCTCCTAATAGCCTGGTTATTGTAGAGTTGTTAATGTGTCTGGTATCATAGCGATTATAAGAAATAATAGATGAGTGAAATATAAAACATTTTATTTACGTCGTAGGCGGAGATGGAGAGGCAATAAAAAGTAATCTGATTAATTATTATGTATTAGAACCGAATGGACTGCGGCTGCTGAATACAGGCGTACGTAAAGCGATGCTCAATTTGCCTGGAGCATGTGACATTTAAATAAATAGGTGCGAGCCTTCGGAAAAGTATACACACAAATTTTTTTACATCAACGATAGATTTGTTCTAGAACGTGGAACAAATTTGGAGGATTTCAAAATATCTTTCAAGTTCCAAAGTCCCCCAAAGAGACGAAATTGCGACTAAGTGGTTAATATTTATTTAGGAAGGCGGTTAAGAGTATAATTAAGACCTACAATACGATAAAACCTGTCTGAGAATTATATATGATATGAGTGTGTGTAAATAAGACAATAACTAACTGCAATTTCGAAAGACAATGTAATTTATTTTGAGAAAAAAAAGGTCGATTGTTCATCCAAAAAATTGGTCTAAAGAGTTTAGACAGTACTTCCCTCGCTGTCGGAAACTTGACGACTGCATGCCTATTGTATTTTTTTCTCATTACATTTTTGTAGTGGGAATTTAAAAAAAAATTGCGATAGGGTCATCAGCATTTTTGCAAGGACACGTATATCAGTTGGGATAGATGTAGTGTAATACTAAGAATAAAATTATTGTATTCCCAAATTTTCGGGAAAATGAATTGGGTCGTTTTGAATATTGATTTGTTATAATCAATAAAATAACGAAACAATTTACTCACGTATACGGCGCCGGTGTGTAATATGTAGAGAGCGGATTTCTGTCGGGCTAGGCAAGGCCAAACTCGGTACGGCTCGTACGGGAATTCATTGCGGTTGCGGACTGCACTTCGTTTATTTGAGATTAGAATAACGCTGTTTCGTTGCACTCTGTTAATTCCCGTTCTCATTTACTTAGCCGTTTGATTAATAAATCGTTAATTATATTTATGGAATTACATAGTACCGATTAAATTCAGTGATTATCTATCACCCGCTATTGAGTCCCGGCGATCCAGCGCGTCCCCACCTATAATCGTGACGTAGTCCGACAGAAATCCGCTGTCTAGTAATATGAGAGGCAACTGAAAATCGTTTATGTATAAACATTCTTAATTTAAGATGACAAGCGTAACAGCATACGTGAGAGTCAAACAGAGAAACTGTAAACAAAACGACCATCGGTTTTATTGCTTCGACTTCCGCTTATTATATAAAACATTGAGTTTTATTTTAATTTTTGACGGTGGAATTCACAATTGGTTGATTATAAACATGTCTATTCCACATTCGCTGAACCTAGACAGCGCACATGTCTGTAATGTTAAAGTCGATGTAAATAAGCGTGCTACCCTTATGTTTCAACCGAGTTTTTACTTTAAAAAATTTTGTGTCTACCAAATTGGGTTGGTCCAATGTAATACTAATAATAAGTGTTGCCTTTAATTTAATCAATAAAATAAATTGACTTCATTAATTTTTTTGAGCCACCTCTTAAGAAAGTCTAAAAAATATGAATGAAGTGATAAATCACAAGTACAGACTCATCATATTTTTATGCTTTAGATAGGATTTATTCGGCAAACTTTCGAGCTGACGTCATCAAATTTTTTGAGGGGGATTAGGAAATACATTTTGATAAAAAAGTTAACGTGCTTATGATAACTTTAATACATCTCCTATGTTTCAAAGCATTCGGTTTTGTAGTTCCTGATTAACTCAATAAAATAAATTCACGCATTCATTAATTTTTTGAGTCACTCTGTGTATGCAAATCGAAAAAATTTGAATGGAATGATAAATCACAAGTACAGACTCATCATATTTTGTACATTTTAGATGGGATTTATTCAGCAAAATTTTGGGGTGACGTCATCAATTTTTTAGGGGGGATGAGCAAATACATTTTGATAAAAAATTTACCATGCTTATGATAACTTTAAAACATCTCCAAGATTTCAAAGCATTCAGTTCTGTAATTCCTGATTAAATCAATAAAATAAATTGACGCATTCATTAATTTTTTTCGGTCACTCTGTATATGCAAATCGAAAAAATTTGAATGGAATGATAAATCACAAGAAGAGACTCACCATATTTTGTACATTTTAGATAGGATTTATTCAGCAAAATTTTGGGGTGACGTCATCAATTTTTTAGGAGGGGACGACCAAATACATTTTGATCAAAAATTTACCATGCTTATGATAACTTTAAAACATCTCCAAGATTTCAAAGCATTCGGTTTTGTAGTTCCTGAGTAAATCAGTAAAATAAATTTTGCGCATTCATTATTTTTTTTGAGTCACCCTGTATATGCAAATCCAAAAAATATGAATGGAGTGGTATATCACAAGCACAGACGCATCATATTTTGTACATTTTAGATAGGATATATTCGGCAAACTTTTGAGCTGACGTCATCAAGTTTTTGGAGGGGATAACCAAATATATTTTGACTAAAGATTTATGATGCTCTTTAGAGCCTTAAAACATCTGCAACATTTTAAAACATTCGGGTTAGCAGATTCAAAATTAAATTGCAAAATGTTGTTTTATGATTTTGATTTTTTTTCCAAAAATCTGGACGTTTCGGGTAAAAACTGAATTCGGAGTCGTAAACTACATGTGTAGGACTATGTTATTTTATACAATTTAAGACCCATTTACTATGTACAATTTTTAAGTGACGTCATCGCATTAGTGGTGGGGATGATTAGACAAATTTTGGTTAGCGTTTTACCATCTACATGATATTCCTAATATAAGTACAAAATTTCACAACAATCGGTCCAGTACTTTCGGAGATTATCTGTCTAATAAAAATCCGGGACGGCAGACGGACAAACGGACAGACGGACAGACAGACGGAAATGGGAGACCTATTTCTTCGTATTCTAGGAGTCATGAAAGATCGAGAAAACGTAAAAGTAGAGAGTCGGCCGACGGACTCGATTACAATACTTCCTTTGCTTACGCTCGGGAAGTAAAAAGCAAAGCACTACTTTTAACAGATTAGTTGACAAGGCTGTATTTATTGCAACCCTACTAATAATGTTAAAAAAAAGACACTAAATTGCATTAAAGTTTTAATATATTTATTTTAACACCGTCTTAAAAATAAAAAGCTAAAGCGTAGATAAAAAGATGCACAAAAAATTATCTCTTCCACTTATTAATCGCTCGGTGATATACTTAGTGGATAAGTGCATGTGCAAAGTAAAAATGTTCGGTTCCCTAAGTATAAATCGTGTCTTCAATAAAAGGCTACAATTTTTTTCTTTAAGATAAATTCCAAGAAATACTTCGACAGATTTAAACCCCATAGAATAAATACTGAGATAGATTTAATGAGAAGCAGTGACGCCGCTGGGTTGCTAAATAGTCCAGATGTTCAAAGTGAAGTTGGATTTATTAATTACGCCAAAGTGCGATACCATCACGGCAGTTTTCAAAAGCTCTTAAGGAACACCTCACTTCCATTAGAAACCAAAGTTTTAAACTTTTTTCCCCCCCAAAAAAATTTCATTGAATGGTGTTTCCGCTCAGTCGAATGAAACGTGGCCAGTGAAACTACGCAGAAAACCAGTCATCGGTCCACCTGAAATGATCCTAGATATGCCACAATTTGACTCACATCTATGTTAAGTAGTAAATTTTTGTGGTTTTGAAAGAAATAACAGTCATTGTAGGTCATCATGTTGCCGACTAGAGTAGCCAAAATTGTCTAACTACAATTTTTGAAAACGAAGTGCACATGTGGTATCCAGATACAGGCTGTCGTAGAGCGACAACTAATACAGGACAAGGAGTTCAACACTGCGTTAAATGGGCACCCGATGGCAGCAAATTTGCTGTTGGTTTATTTCCAAATAGGATCGATATTTGGTGTATCGTCAAGAATAAAGTAAGAATGCATTTGTTATTCTCATTTTTCAAATCCTTTTTTATTTTACCAAAATTTCGATTGTTTGCAGCAAATACATGAAAACCATTGCTGCTTGCATTTCTGCGAAATATTTTGCGTAGAATGGCTAAATAACAAGATGTTAGTAGCGGGATGCAGTAGAGGCATTTTAAGTATTTATACATCCGAATTAAATCTTTTAAAAAGAGTCTGCTGTTTTCCAAAATGCAGTATCATTAACATTACTGCTTCCTGTGATAAAAGTTTTCATGCTACAAGCAATATGAACAAGACGGTAATTGTGTGGAAGATTTCGGAGGGCCTGTCTAATTTGCAGACCACAGTTTATCTTGCAGACTGGGGGTTAAAAATGCTGCAATCAAGTCAAAACTTGACAATTGCTTATTTCTCAATACGAAGATTGTTGATACAAAATTTCAACCCGTTCGGAGAAACCGTTAAAAACCACCCCCAAAACAACCTTGCAGACTGGGGCTTAAAAATACTCCAATCAAGTCAAAATTTGATATTCGCTAGTTTCTCGATACGAGGATTATCGATACAAAATTTCAGCCTATTCGAAGCAACCCTCAAAAATCACCCCCAAAACAACCTTGCAGACTGGGGGTTAAAAATACTCCAATCAAGTCAAAACTAGACAGTCGCTTATTTCTCAATACGAGGATTGTTCGTACAAAATTTCAAGCCGTTCGGAGAAACCCTTAAAAATCACCCCCAAAACAACCTTGCAGACTGGAGGTCAAAAATGTTCCAATCAAGTCAAAACTCGATATTTCTTAATTTCTCAATACGAAGATTGTTGATACAAAATTTGAACCCGTTCGGAGAAATCGGTGAAAACTACCCCCACAACAAGCTTGCAGACAGGGGCTTAAAAATACTCTAATCAAGTTAAAATTTGATATTCGCTAGTTTTTTAATACGAGGATTATCGATACAGAATTTCAGCCTATTCAAAGAAACCCTCAAAAATCACCCCCAAAACAACCTTGCAGACTGGGGGTTTAAAATGGTTCAATTAAGTCCAAACTCGATATTTCCTAATTTCTCAATACGAAGATTGTTGATACAAAATTTCAACCCGTTCGGAGAAATCGTTAAAAACTACCCCCGCAACAAGCTTGCAGACTGGGGCTTAAAAATAATCTAATCAAGTCAAAATTTGACATTTGCTAGTTTCTCAATACGAGGATTATCGTTACAAAATCTCAGCCTATTTGAAGAAATCCTCAAAAATCACCCCCAAAACAACCTTGCAGACTGGGGCTTAAAAATACTCTGATCAAGTCAAAATTTAACATTTGCTAGTTTCTCAATACGAGGATTATCGTTACAAAATCTCAGCCCATTTGAAGAAACCCTCAAAAATCACCCTCAAAACAACCTTGCAGACTGGGGGTTAAAAATACTCCAATCGAGTCAAAACTCGACATTTGCTTATTTCTCAATACGAAGATTGTTGATACAAAATTTCAACCCGTTCGGAGAAATCGTTAAAAACTACCCCCACAACAAGCTTGCAGACTGGGGCTTAAAAATATTCTAATCAAGTCAAAATTTGACATTTGGTAGTTTCTTAATACGAGGATTATCATTATAAAATCTCAGCCTATTTGAAGAAACCCTCAAAAATCACCCCCAAAACAACCTTGCAGACTGGGGGTTAAAAATCCTCCAATCGAGTCAAAACTCGACATTTGCTTATTTCTCAATACGAAAATTGTTGATGCAAAATTTTAACCCGTTCTAAGACACCGTTAAAAACTACCCCCAAAACAACCTTGTAGACTGGGCCTTAAAAATATTATTACCAAATCGAAACTTTGTGTTTAGTTTTTATCTATACGAGAAGTAATAATGTAAAAAAACAGCCTTTTTTAAGCTGCTCTTAACAAGTACCCCAGAGCGATCTTCTATACTGGAGCTTAAAAATACACCAATTGAGGCGAAAGTTACCACTTGCTGAGTTCTTTAAACAAAAAATTATCATGTTAAGTTTTAGTTACCTTCAAGCAACTTATAAAAATGATTCATAGTTCACATTCATTTAAAGTAGGTACAAGTAGCAGAAAAATTTCAGACACATATAAAGAAACAGTATATATTTCTAAAGCACCATAGAGGTAGAATGAGAGGAGGGAAGACAGTTTGAAAAAATTACTGGTACCGCGCTTTCTACTAGGGTCCTAAATGGTTCTGTCAGGTCCTCAGAGAAACTGGTTGTTCCAGTGGCGTGCTCGAAAGCGTTTGCGGGATACTGGGCATAAAACAAAAATAATTTCATAAGAAAGCATATAAAAGCAGCAGCAGCAAATTTACTTGAGTTTTTAATTGGTTAAGATTGGTTGCGACGGTCGTCGTGTTATCTCCACCGTCGCGCAAACCGAGCTAATTCCTACAACAATGCGTCATCAGTTCATCACCCAATGATCTTAATATGCATTGTTAATTATGAAAAATATTGTTTTGTTGCCTTTTATAACTTTATTTTAATGCATATGTTTTTAGTAACCATTCTCATATTCATAATTATATTTTGCAAAAGCGTTGAATTTTTATTTTTGTTTTTTTAATTGTACTTTGCATATAAATTTGTTAAAAAAAGTAATATATATAAATTAATTTATTCTAACAACTTGGTTTTATTTATAATACAGTCCCTAAGTAGCAAGTTTTTGTTACCAAAATGTTATAATAAAATCAAGCTCCAAATTAGAGGTAAGGATTTTGCCATACTACTTTTTTAATGGGTTTTGAAATCTTGTACTAAGTGTAAGATCTGCGATATTAATTGATATTAATCGAGTCTCTGAAAAGGTGACATCAACTAAATTTAACATTATTGAGTTTTGACTTGATTGGAGCATTTTTAACCCTCAGTCTGCAAAGTTGCTTTGGGGGTGGTTTTTGAGGGTTTCTCCGAATGGGCTAAAATTTTGCATCAATATTCTTCGAATTAAAAAGTAACAAAATATCGAGTTTTGACTTGATAAGAGTATTGCAACAAAATATTTTTTCAAAACCAACAGAATATGAAACCCATTTCCTGTTAATTTTCTCTACCAAAACAAAACTAAACTAAGTATAATTTTTCTGGAGTCAAATGGTAATTTTTATTTCCAAAATTGGTGGGTAGATAATTTAGTATTCAATTAGTATTCAAGGGTACATTAGGACTAAGCTTTATAAATAAGGTATGTAGTGCCATTGGAAAGATTAAAATCATGTATATTTTCAAATTCTACATTTTTTTTCTTGAATTTTCACATCTATATCGTTATTTCCATCTAAGAATTTAATTTATCAATACAACTAAAATGTTCCTAAATACATGCATTCAACTAGATTAGTCGTAAGTGTAGTCCTCTTTACTTTTACTAAGATTTTCCAATTTTAAGTCACTTTCACCGCTAGTACGTAAAAAAAAGAGAGAAAAAGTACTAATATTTTTTTTTAAATGCAGCAACCTTTCTTGTTGCCCATTTTATACAATTTATGTCATAGATCATAGATTTATGTCAATTAACGCTTAAACAATGTCATACAAAATAGAATTGCAAAAAGCCATATATCAGTTAATTACCGAAGTACCTAAAAGTGAAGTTGTGAATATATTTTGGACCAAATATATTATAGGTACTCGCAGCTATATAGACAACAATTAAAGACTGCGAGGTAGCAATACCATCTGGTATTAATTTGCCAAAAAGTGATCGGCCACGAATTTTCAGAGAAATAAGTTTAGAACGATTAAGAAGAAATGCTAAAGACAAGAGCCTGGAACATCAACAAGAAGATTGATTGGCTCGATTGTTTAGAGTTCCCATATAACAGTTTATAGAGAAATAAACAAAAACAACTTAAAATACAGTAAAAAAGCTAAAGGTTCAAAACATACAGCATCGCAGTTAGAGAGAATTCTCAGATGTTCCCGGCTATTGAGAATTCATCATTTTCTGGATAATCGTGTCGTTATGCTATGTGATGAAAAATATTTTACGTTTGCCTATTCAGAGATAGAAGGTAACGATGGATTTTATACAAACAATATAGAAGAAATTTCAAATAAAATTTAAGTCGAAAAGTTTGAAGATAAAATTTTGGTTTGATGGGCTATAATATATGAGAACACCATAATAACAACGATGTAATATTTTGGCCAGTTTTAGCAAGCTGCCATGATAGTAGAATGTCCAGGGATTGGTTAGAAAGAAATAATATAAATTTTGTAACTACGAGTAAGAAAAGATAATCCTCCCATAATGCCCCCAGTGCGAACAATCGAAAACAACATTTGGGCAATACTAGGTAGAAAGGTTTACAACAACGGCTGGGAAGCTAATTTAGAAGAACAATTAATAAGCACAATCTACCAGAAAGTTAGAAAAATGGACGTGGACACCATCCAAAGGCTGTAAGACCTATGAAGACAATTTTGCGTCGTATTGAATATAACGGATCTTTATCGGTTTTCCCATTAATAATAATTAATTAAGAAATTAGCACTTTTCTGGGTTCTTTTTGAAATTCAAATAAAATTAAGTTTGAGCTTCCTATTATTACTTAAACTTTGTCTCAAAACGTTTTCTTTACATTAGGTTTCTCAAAAATTAAAAATGTCTTTAATTTTCTTTAAAATGTCTTTAAGATTTTGTTTCCTCTGAATTTTAAATTTTCTCTTCTGGACACCACTAACTTTGTATTTTTTGACTGATGATGAAAGTTTAATAATAGAGACCCCAAAAAACTCAAAACCAGCATATAGTATGTACTGAAAGAACCAAGTTAACAGCAAAAATGACGTGTAAAAACACACCCCAAAATGAGAGAATGAACGAAAAAATGCCGAACTTATGCATTCTTACATAGTAGCAACTGCAAGGTTGTTTTGGGGGTGGTTTTTAAGGGTTTCTCCGAACGGGTTGAAATTTTGTATCAACAATCTTCGTATTGAAAAATAAGCAAATATCGAGTTTTGACTTGATTGGAGCATTTTTAACCCCAAGTCTGCAAAGTTGTTTTGGGGGTGATTGTTGAGGTTTTCTCCGAATGGGCTGAAATTTTACATCAATAATCCTCGTATTGAAAAACTAGCGAATGTCAAATTTTAACTTGATCAGAGTATTTTTAACCCCCAGTCTGCAAGGTTGTTTTGGGGGTGGTTTTTAAGGGTTTCTCCGAACGGGTTGAAATTTTGTATCAACAATCTTCGTATTGAAAAATAAGCAAATATCGAGTTTTGACTTGATTGGAGCATTTTTAACCCCCAGTCTGCAAAGTTGTTTTGGGGGTGATTGTTGAGGTTTTCTCCGAATGGGCTGAAATTTTACATCAATAATCCTCGTATTGAAAAACTAGCGAATGTCAAATTTTAACTTGATCAGAGTATTTTTAACCCCCAGTCTGCAAGGTTGTTTTGGGGGTGGTTTTTAAAGGTTTCTCCGAACGGGTTGAAATTTTGTATCAACAATCTTCGTATTGAGAAATAAGCAAATATCGAGTTTTGAGTTGATTGGAGCATTTTTAACCCCCAGTCTGCAAGACAAACTGTGGTCTGCAAATTAGAAACGCCTGATTTCGGACATGGAACGAGTGTTCACCATTAAAAGCAAATCAATAATTAGAGTAAGTTAACTTTCAAGATAGAAGCTTTTGTTTAGGTACATTGCGCCTTTTTTGAAGGCTTTAGCATGGCACCCTTGGAAGAGCTCATTGTTTGCTTGTGGCTGTACTGATGAAGCTTCAGCACGTGTAACTATATGGAATATAAATACTCAAAACCAAGTTGCTCGTGAAAAAACCTGTTACAAAAATTCGTCTATAGGTGCTTTAACTTTTAATCCAATTAGTGGAGAACTTGTGGTAAGTTAATTTTCTTTATTAAACAAAAATCAAATTGGTCTTTCAGGTCAGCTATTTTGTACGTGAAGGAAGTGGAATTATCACTGTTATTTCGAGTATTGATACAGTTGTAGAGGAATTCCATATTCATGATGCTCCCATATTGTATCTTCTCTGGGGTAGTGGAGGAAGACAGTTAGGTAATAACAATATCATTAGATTAGGTATCAGGCATCAGTTACAAAAAATTCAATACATATAAGAACCATCGATTTTTATGTCGACTGTTTGAAATTTCTGGAGACATAACATCAAAAAATATTTCCAGTTTGCAGAACCAGTTTTTACAATTTTTAATGTTATATAATTATGTCATGCACAGATTGTTTAGCAAATCTAGTAAAAAAATGGTATTTATGTTTCAGCCTCTGTAAGTGCGGATGAGAATTTATGTATATGGAATTTTTTTGGTAATCCTAGCATAGAAATAAAGCAAACACAAGACAACTCCAGACGCTCAAATTTGATTTATCCTTGCATTAGGTAAACATTTTAATCTGTTCCTTTTAGTGTTGAAGGTTTTTATATTTTGTAATTTGTTTGAATTTTTTCACTTCAATGTGTGTCACCCATCATCACCGCATATACTAGATTTTTATAGAAACGTCTAAACAGTAAAATATATATTTTACTGTTTAGACGTTTCTATAAAAAATTATTATTACATTATACAAATAGACTACATACGTGCTGATATAAACATTATTTTAATTAGGTCTTGTTTTATTTTTGCGTGTAATGTGTAAGGAGCGAGTTTTTAATGGAATATTCCTAAAATTAGAATTTTATACATAGTCACACACATGGACGATATTTTATTAGAATGGACACGGAAGTATTTTTCGCTTTGAACCCACTTTGTACTGGGCAAATTAAAATCACCAGCTACTCAAATCACAAAATTTGAAATTTTACTACAAATTTTGGAGACATGCAATGATGAATAATAATCATTAATTCAATAGGGGAATTAAGAATTAGGAAGAAAATAAACGGTGTATAATACTGTTACGTTGTTCGGTGATTTAAAAATCGGCGTAGGTAAAACTCAACAATTTATTTCTTAGTAACTCAAATTTACACGACTAATTACACAGCGATTATGTACAGAATAACTCCGAGTCGACTGGAATGGATTTGACTAGACTCTACTTTTCTCATTGTCCGGACTTCACTGACTTCTCCCGACGTGGTTCCCATTTTAAACAACAACGCGGTCCTTCTCGAAGTCTTCGTCACCGCTTCTATGCTTGTTCTTTAGCGAATGTCATCCGGCCGCCGTCACCGACGTGTGTCATCTACCATCGCCGCACATACTAGAAAACCCATAGGCGTCGTACCGGGGCGACTTATGGGCTTAGTTCGTAACAATACATATAAGGACTCCCACCATAACTATTCACGATTCTAAATGTTAACATTTAGCATGAAAGAACGAAATTTTGTCAAATCATATTATGTAAAAAGAAAATTCTGTAAAAACAATTCAAGAACTAAGAGCACCTTTCAACATTTGAAATAATGTTTTCGCAAGAAAAACGCTTCATATTTGAGATAAATAACAGAAGCCTTCAGTCGACCACTTTTAAAACAGACTGAATTTGATGCGTTTTTTTTTTTTTTGAGAAATTATATTTGTACGGATTTCTTGAATTAATGCTATGCCAACTCTAGAAAAATGTGAATTTACTTTGATATGTCGGTCAGGTCAAACCACATCTCAACTGCTAAAAATTTGCTGATCTTGTTTATGTAGTAAATCCCGTCACTTCTTCGATATATTACTTTCCGAGCGTAAGCTAAGGAAGGATTGTAATCGAGTCCATCAGGCGGCTCGCTACTTTTATATTTTCTCGACGTGTCATGATCCCTAGAATACGAAAACATAGATCTCTCGTTTGCGTCGGTTTGTCTGTCTGCAGACCAATTGTTGTCAAATTTTTGATGTATATTAGGAATGTCGTATAGATGATAAAACTCTGACCAAAATTTGTCTCATCTCTACCACCAATGTGATGATGTCATCTCCAAAATTTACAATAGTAAATGTTATTTAAATTTAGTTGTAGTTTATGAGCCCTTTTGAGTTTTTACCCTTCCCAACCAGATCTTTGTAAAAAAAATCAAAATTTTGTAACATCCTACAATGTAACTTTCAAATTGCGAAGGGGAATGTTCTGAAACTCTTCAATCGTTATAGAATGCTTATACATAAATGATTTTGAGTCGCCTCTGCTAATACACGCGGCATACGTGAGTAAACTGTTTCGTTATTTTACTGGTTATATCTATGTAAATCAATATTCAAGACGACCCAATTCATTTTCCCGAAAATTTGGGAATACAGTACTTTTATTTTTGGTAGGTATTACACTACATCTATCCAAACTGATATACGTGTCCTTGCAAAAATGTTGATGACGTAGTGAGAAAAAAAACATAGTAGGCATACAGTCGTCATGTTTCCGACAGCGAGGGAAGTACTGTCTAAACTCTTTAGACCAATTTTTTTTAATGTTTTTTTGCTAATTTATAACAAAAAGTATATTTTAACTACATATTTAATTTAAAACTGTTTAGTGGATATCACAAAAAAAAGTTTTAAAACAAAAAACGAGTCCGTTTAATAAAAAACGACTTAACATTGACTGGCAAAAAAACGGCACCCAGAAATATTTCGTAAAAACACTTTAAAAATTACTATTACATATATGTATCTAGTGATTGTTATTTTATTAAAGAACCAGTCGCTATTATTACAGGAGCTAAAAAACAGACAAATTATATAGGATGCAATTTAATTTAAGAAAGTAACAGAAACAGTTTAAAAATTTCAGGGTGGCCAGTTTTTGCTGATCAGTGTGTGCAATGAAATGGCACTAATACTACTTTCTATGTATATAAATACCAAATCCAACAGGAACTGAAAACTAAATATTCCGGATGTGCAGAAAAGAATTTCTAATTTCCTCTACATTGTATTCATGAAGTCCACATAAGGCATAAAATTGTCAATATTCTTTTGTAATATTTTTTTGGAGATTGTGATATATTTGTATTGTATACGCGTTTGTGGAGATAACAAATTTCATTCTCCATTTGATTACCTTGAAGTTTTGTTAAATCTAAATCTCGAACAAGGTCAACAGATGCTGTGATCATGTGAAAAGTGGGTGAACAGCTTGTGCAAAGTCTAACTGAATCTACTGAGGTTTCTTGCCTTAGTTGTCTAACAAATGAGAATGCTAGGTTCGTTGATCATGCGGTTTTATTGCAGCATTTGTGCGGCGATTCTAGTGTAATGTGTGACGTATTCAATGAGGTATCTTCTCTGGATAGTAAAATTTACTCATCACTCGCTATTTGATAGTTGTGCTACTGTGCACCTGTTTTCTCTCTTTTTATGTTAACTTTTGTGTTGACAACGTTTGGACGTCATATGGTCCGTTTGCTTTTATCTCAACTGAAAACCTAGAAAATAATAAATGTTTTAAAAGATTTATATTAGAATTATTTTCTAATAGAAATTATGTAAAGCCACCTGTTAAATTATGGCGGTAAATTATTAGTCCTTCTAACGGAAAGGCTACAAAGTCACTTATTTCATCAGGAAATTTCACACTTTTGACACAATAGGTGTCATTTTACACCATGCTGCAAACAAAAAAAAACAATATTAAAAAGAATTCTAGGCCTTAAATTTGCAGCTGCGTAGATTTTTGCTAGTAATAATAAAATTATCAAGTTTTTGTCAACAAATTGCCTAGTGACTAGATCAGAAATTTAAAAAATCGCTCGAGGTAATCACAATATAATGGAAAGTGAGAGCACACGGTGAACCGATTTATTCAAAAATTTTAAAATTTGGCCTTGGCTGTGATCGTTTAACAAAATGGAACCTACGTTGGGTGTGTGTTTTTTTTTTGTGGCGGAATGCGTTCACATGGAAGTGGTGGACCCCAAGGTTGGAAAAGTCCCGTTAAATAAAACACAAAATGAAGGACTCAAAATTATTTATTCTTCCACTGACAAAAAAAAAGCTGTGGCTCAGTTGTGCCGGTTGAAGACATCTCTTAATGCACAGCTACAAAAAAAAAACTTGCCTAACTTTGAATGAAATCAAATTAAACGTTCTAAATCAATGCAAATATTTGAATATCACAAATTTAATAACACCTAAGAAAAATCTGAATTAAAGTAACTGGATGCAAATATACAAGTTACTATGGGCGTGTGGCGGCAAATTTAAATTATGGCAGTCAACAAGAGAACAAAACTTTAATAAAATAGTATGCAGCGGCAGCGGCACCAGTGCGCTATAGGAGTGTGGCGATCATGGTTTTATTCTAGAACACAGCAAAATTACCCATAGGGGGCGTTGTAGCACGAGCGAAGTTTGAGGCTCGTGGTCGTGGCTGTTCTCCCCCTACGACGGTGATTCTATTCTATCGCCAAGCACTGCCGCACAGCACCCCTCCATTATGAACATGCCGTACGAGCAGGCCGTTACGGTCGCAAACTCGTGGCTATTGGGCCAAGCCGACAGCGTCATGTCATCCCGACCGCCGCTGACATCTACTCTAGGCCTGCATCATTTGTGCAGATGGCGCGACCGCCAGCTCAACAAGGAACCGCGCACTTCGCTTCCGCCACGTGTTATTGTGTTATTTACCTCAATTCCATTTAAATGTTCAATTTCTATAACTATTAACGATAACTGAATAATAATAATAATAATAATAATATTTATTAATATCAGGGACATACAAACGTGTTTGATATTCGTCATTGAAAAGTGGAGACATGTACAATAAAATTTGATAAAATTTATATAATCTAGTCACAAACACAAAAATTATAGAACACAGTAACTACATGATACACATATACATATAAACTAATATTTCAAATGAATATGATTCGTGAGAATTCTTTTAATGTGTATAATTCAGCTTTTACCAATTTATGTTTTACTTGCTTTTTGAAAACACTTAACTGCATTGCTCTATAGTTCTGAGGTAACGAATTATATAATTTGAGGGATTGGTAGTAACAGCTGTTTTCAAACAGTGTTGTTCTATGACGTGGATAACGGTAGATCTCCGTTTTTCTTGTGCAACTTTCGCTGATTAAAGCTTTTTGAAAATAGTTTTTATGTTGTTGATGAAAACATAGACATTCGTAAATATATAGCCCGGTTTTCGTTAATATATTGTATTTTTTGAATACACCCCTACACGAATCCGTCATTTTTAAACCTGCTATTATTCTCATCGCTCTTTTTTGCATAACAAACACTTGATTGTTATCAGAATTTCCCCAGAACATGATATAATATATAATAAGCCTTAAAGTTTCAAAAAGAGCAATAAACAACATTTAAATTCGCCATACACTCTCGTGAAATTTTAAACAGGAAAGGAATGTTATGTGGTATTTAGATTGGATATCAGACAATTTATATGAAGGAAACATTAATCACCAAAATATTTACAAGGTAAAAAAAACTAGCAAAGATTTATAAAAACACAAAAAGGTCTGGTGTGAAGTAAAACTTCACTTCTTCAAACCAAAAAATACGTGAGCATGAAAATTTACGTTCAATTTAAATTATACAACACAGAAAACTACTGAAGTTAAAAATCGTAAGATAGAGAAAAAATTGTACGAGGTGAAAAATTGCAAAGCTAACAAAATTACGAGTTCGATCAGTTTTAGAACAATACAGTGTGTCATCCAGATCTGACAAATAGAAACAGTCTTGTCAGAGTTGGCATCAAACGACCGACAACAACAAACAAGTGAAGCGAAGTCGGCGTCGGACGAATGCGTCGTTCGAAAAAATATGTCTTCCAGAAATGTGATCAATCCCATGGCGCTGTGCAAATAATGGTCTAATTCAAAGGAATACAATGCACCTTGCACATGATTCACAAAGTTGTTAATTTGTTCAACGAGATTTTACAGGTCAAACATGTGCTCGGTTTGAAACCACTCTTTCAACATGGCCGCTGCCAGAACAAAGAATTTACCCAATGTTAAATTATGCCACACTTTATCAACGATTCAAACAAAGAATTTACATTATGTTAAATTATGCCACACTTTATTCAAACAAAGGATATGCATGATGTTAAATTATGCCATGATCCAAGTGACTGGTTACTTTAGAACAATTCAGTTTGAGAGTTTATATTGTGGACTGTTCCCAGCTTATCCCAAACAAAACACATGATAAATAAACACAAAATGCATCCGGTGTTGAGAAAAAATGTGTCTCGGTGATATAGCTTTCCACTTTGCGAGAAAAATGTCTCGGATATTAGAAATTCTACCGCACTTTCCACGGTCCTTTCCCATAGTGGGACTAGGTTGATTTAACTACCGCAAATGGACTATTAACAATCTTGTGTGAGGAATTAATAAGTGTTATAATGTAAAACTTAAGTATAAGCATCCAGAAACCTTATTCATAATTTGATAAACATTTGATAAACAAAGGATGAGTCCTGACAAAGTGAATCTCATGAAATCGCCTGCAGGTACTTTATCTGAACAAATCTCATGGCTGTTAAATTGTGTACGAATCAGTTAAGGATTGAACTCCTAACATGAACTGTGAATTTACAAACAATAAAACTAATTTACACCACGGTCTAAAATTTGCATATTTCCGTTTGGAAAAACCGAAAGAATTAGCTACACGCGTTGGGAAAACTGTGGCGTCGTCGTCGTTACGATTAATTTTCGTTAAACAAAGGCTCCCCATTTTTATTAACTACCAAACCAACTAAACTTAACATAGCTAACTCACCACGTGGTTTCACTCACACCAAACAAACCAAAAGTGACGCGTCAGGATCCTTTAGCTGCCAAATCAACTTCTGCCAACCGTCTCAACAGAAATTCCCTAGGAGAGTTACCAATTACCAAAAAAGAACTAAACGTGCCTATGTTTAACGATTTTCTTGATTTGAATTTTTTTCGCGATTTCGCGCCGTTGTTTTTTTCAGAGCGAAATTTTTAATTCAAATCTGGTCACCACATCCCTATAATGCATTCGTAAAAAATGCACTTTATAATAATACACAGCAACGTGTAAATTATTCTCGATTCCATGTCTTATGCCGGTTTTTCATCTGTCACAAGTGCGAAGAACTGCAATATTTAATTTTCCCGCTTTATCCGACTCCACATATGGTGGACTGGCATTAATATTTCCCTCGCACCCCCGCGTTATCCATCTAGACTTTACTATAGTTGATATCATACCATACCATACCATAACATATCAGGTGCTACTCTTGCCAACTTCCCATATTTTGGGGCGCGTAAGGTAAGTTCCCCATGAACGCGTATTTGCGAAGTGCGAATGTCGCGTATCTCCATTCGACCAATGAAATCCAAGAAAATTTTGTACGCGCGTATCCAAGGTCACTTCGCTTCGAGTTGATTTTACTTTAACTTTTACGCGTAGAAAAGAGGTGCTACGGCGGTCAAATTCGAATGGTTTGCAAACATAACCTCAAATATTTTTCTGGATCAGAATCTCTCATTGTGTGTGACAAATTTGCACTGGCCCCTTGCAATAATCGGTTTGTTACAGTAAAAATAGGTCGCACCCAAAACTGTCTTTCATTCGCTTTCTTTGCTTCCAGATACAAGGCGTACACTTTAATAATTTTTTTTCGTAATGCTATCTTCCTTACTTTATTTTTCCTTTTTCGGTATATAAAACATAATTTCGTGATGAGTTCTTGACACAGCTCTACTGCTACTTTCTTATTATGTTTCCCCATTTCGAATTACATATGAAAGTAATGACAGATCTGATGACAACTTGGTTATATTTTGAGGTTATATTAACTTATATTTTATGCTACGCCTTTACGCGTTTTACGTTTATACGCACGCAATGGGGAAGCTATGTTTAAATGCAAGCTTGCGAATGCCAACGATACGCGTACGCAGATTCGCAAAAACGCGTAGATGGGGAAGCGGCCTAAAAGATTGTCGTCAATTTCACACATTGTGGAATAATAATTTATTCTTGTGACAATTTAAACTCCACATGTTACAATTTGATATTTGTCATACCAATCTTCCCAAAATTTTAAAAATTCTATGCAAAATTGCAATTTTGATTAGCAAACGGAGAAAAATTGCGAAGTAGAAAACTTGGTATCAAATACACGTTATATAAGTCAAAAAAATGTCTTATATCATAGAAAACTCATCTCTTATGTGACGACTGTTTTTTTAATTTCGGAATTCGGACTTGGAACGTAAAGAAGGCTACAAGGTTGCTTACGTCAACGAGAAAATTCATTCATCTGATGTAAACGTTGTCGTTTCAGTGACTACTCTTAATATTGTTCAGTAGTATATTAGCAAATTTTAGCCCCACCCACCCACCCTTTATTTTCTTAGAAGATATGTCATTTACCAAAATCAATCTTATCTTAGCAGATACTAGCCCCGCCCATACATGCTGTTCTCATTCCAACGATTTTATCTCTCTTCAATTGAGATCCATCTTTGATTCGGACTAGACAAACTGAATCACTGAAATGGAGGCAGGGTGGGTGAATTATATGTTCTTTTGTAAAATGAGAATGGGAACTAATAGAACGTAGGCTGTTAAAAAAAGCGTTAATCGTAATTTTTTTGTTATAATACTCATTTGCTATAGCATTTATTTCTTATTTTTGAGGAAACAAATATGAAAACGGTGGGTGGGCGGGGCTAAATTTAGCTTTTTCTAGTTTTATGATCAAGCAGTAGCCCCGCCCACCCACCCCTTTTTCGTTCCAGGGACTACTCTTAATATTGTTCAGTCGTAAATTAGCAAATTTTAATGAACCAATTCTGAGAAATTTTTTTTTGCTGCTACTGCGAGACCTGGTTCAAATTCTTGATGCTAGGGACAATTTGACGCCTTTAAGAAAGTTTGGTCAGACATTTTAATAACAATTAATAACAAATTTTGACGTAAACTAAATGTCACTGTCAATCATGTCAGTTTTGATTAAAAGAAGTAAAATGGAGTGACAGGTCTACCAATTTCAAGCAAAATTGATGCCAACTGAAACAGTACTTATTGACCGTGCTGTCACAGTAGGTGCTGTATTATGTAACCAATAATATAATGTAAAGTGAGAGCACAAGATGAACCGGTTTACATTTCCCACGCATTCTACTGCTAATATAGTTATTTTTGGTCTATTTTCCGATTTCCTTAGTCTTTGATCCGTTTAAATCCATTCTACTTGATCTACCCACAAAAGGCATTTATATTTCGCACAGAAACTCAAATTTTGGTTGGAAAATACAAAAAGATTAAAATTATGAAGAAAGCAGAAAACATATCATGTTTTTATATTTAATAATTTACAGAGGTAAAAAAATAAATTAATCTTCTAGTAGAAACATTCTATACAATTTCTCGTGTTCAACATTGTTAAACTTTGGGATAAAAGGAATTTTTATAATTTCCGAAAAGCCCTCAGTCAACTCTGGCTCTTGATATCCCTTCTTATAAGAATTTAAAACCAGATCACCCACAGCCACGTGACTTTTATCGGTCATTTCTCTAAACCTGTTATTGTGTTTGGCATGGCGGTGAGTCGTCGTCATCACAAAGCATCTGCACAGAATTCCATGTCTTTTTGCAACATCAATATATCTCTGTCGTGATTCTTTATCAGGATTAGTATTATCAATGACTACACTTTGTTTTCTCTGTATACAGTCTTCCAATAATTTCGCACATTTTTGCCACGTGCCTAATTTGTCTCTACTAACGTGGACGTATCCTTTTGAAATTAAATTATTTTTACAGAAATAACTTTTACCAGATCCAGGACCCCCGACCATTATGACCACTTCCTGCTTATCTGTGACTATCTGGGGATAATTTTCATTTGGGATTGTTCTTGGATCAAATTCTGGCATCACGAATGAGACAGATGATGATTTTAGGAAATACTCCTCAGGAGTGTAGAATTTTAATCCAACGTTTAATGCTAGCAGCCGGTCACAAATAGAATGATCTTTGTTTTTCTTTGGAGCCCAGTTCTTTTCTCTACCAGCAGCGTCGCCCACAAAAAATGATTTATCAATGTCAATAGTAACATCACCGTTTTTCAATTCTGATAAAGCTTTCCACATTCCAGGTGCTGGTTTTCGATAAATTGATTTACCAGTTGCTAAAAATACTTGAGCAGGAACTGATAGTTTGGCTATGATGGCTTCAATTTTGCCCTTGTATCCTTTTATTTTACTGAAATCATTACCTAAGCCTGACTGATTTGAAAAAATGACAATTTTATGATCATTCTCAAATAGTTGTTGCAGTTTTTGTGGAATACTGTTAATATTTAGCACCCAGTCATCAGGATCTTTAGGAAACCGTGCCCCCGACTTTGTTTTAATTATTGTTCCATCCAGATCAAATGCCGCTATTGTTGACTGTGGTACACAACCATCACAAGTATAAATTAATAAATCTTTACCATCAATTTCTTCCCACTGGCCAGAGTTGGAAAATTTCCTGTTGTTATTATGATTAGAGTTTACATTAAAAAAATCTAGTTTTGGTTTCTTAGCTGGGCGTTCCTCTTCTTCTTCATTTGGGGATTCAAATACAATGTCATATTCATGAAACCCTAAACGAACTTCAATTCTGTCTCCATGTTTTAGAACATAGCTTTCTCCTTGCATTAAAGCATAACCGTTACAGCCGGCATGTGACTTGCCGAGTGTTTTTACTAAAACTTTGGAGGTGTTGAGGTCTGCTGTACATTCCAAGTGGCTTCGAGATACATGCAGATCTATTATTCCGGTTTCTTCATTTCTTCCTATTGTGACGGGTTTTTCGTGAGGTAAAATGATACGTCTCTGGGGATTTCTTATGCTTTTTAAATAACAAATCTTGGTAGAAGTGGCCATCGATCCGTATTTACAATGACATAAGATGTTGAGGTTATGATCTGAAAATGTCAATGTTTCGAAGTTACGTTTTACTATGTCATTATATAATAATTACCCTGTAAGATTTTGTAATTATTATAAAATAGATTTCGCAAACGGAAAATAACTCTCATAAGTTTAATATAATAAATTTGCGCTCCTCTCGTTAATTTGTTTTGGTTCGATTGAACTACTGCGCGTTGAAACTACTCCAACTCATCGGCAACGGGTGGCAAACTTCTAAAGTGTTTTGTAGTTCTATTCATAAACTTAAGAATATCCGTAGATTGTGTCTCAATTTTAATTTCTGACCCTATTGTACAGCGTGATCAACAATTACTTTTTTACTTTTTAGAGTATGAGTGTTTCATGAATTACTGTTTTCATTTGGTATTAACAAACTATACTTGAAATTGATAAAACTGTCACTCCAACTTACTTCCTGTTATCAAAATTTGTAATTGCTTATTCTTAAAATTTGATACTGTCAATAACCCATCTTTCTTGAGCGCTTAAAAGTATATATTGTACCACCATACATTGGAATCTGGTTTGGTAACGATAGCACAAGAAAAAATATCAGAACTAATTCATTGTATGGCGAACTTAAACAGCATTTGTTGATCATACTATTCATATTGCATTTTGCGTTTGCAGATACTTATTTTAAAATTTTTAAACACATTATACTGAATGTTGGTACTAAACTTTTCGCAGTTTAAATTTTCAAAGTCCCCAGGATTGAAGTGATACTCTGAAAATTTTATAGAATGTTATGTTTATATTTTTAAAAATTTTGAGGGTCGCCTGTTCAGATATAAAATACAAGAGTTTTAAAAATTTAAATCCAAAAACTTTGGATTATCTGGGGCAAGTAGAAGACAAAACAACACTTTGATGGAAATTGTTGTGTTGTTAACTCGTTATTATTTTTTTGTTAGTTGCGGATTATTTAGGTAGAATATCAAATACCTAACCATCTGAAAAATTAAAAAAGGATAATTTTGAATAGAGTGTAAAAACATATTAATAATTATGATTAAATACGCCAATATATTTATTTTTATTTTATTGCATTACTTATAACTCTTAATAATTTTAAAAAGAATAATTAAATAAATATTTCTATTAAAGGGAATAGTAGAGACTTGACTCCAAAACGTTAAGTTATTATTTTATTTATTTTAGATAGATGAAGAAGGAAGTAGAGCATACATGGCTTCTACTTACTTTAAAATTAGACGTGTAAGCGACCAGCAAATAAATGTAACAATTTTGGTGTAAAATTTAATCTTAGAACAAGATTGAAGCACGCACAAATTTCGAAAGAATATGGTGTAAAATTTTGACGCTAAAAAGTAATGTTTTGTTTACATCTAGAACGGTGGTAATTTGAATTTAAAATGTTAGAATATCCTTATTCTTGTCATCGTTTGACGGCGTAACCAATATAAAATCTCATTTAAAAGTTAAGTTAAACGAGTCGAATAAGCAGCTTAAAATATAATCTGATTTTAGATAATTTACTGCAGGTGGAGCAAGAAGAGAAACGTTTATGATTTTTACCTCAAAATTCAATTTGCGAACAGTCCATAGACGGATCTAGTGAAATTTATTAATTTTTTTTACGAAAGTGACGACAAAATTGATGCAAATGTTGTAGTTACACTATACATAAAAAGTGGACATCAAGCATCGAATTATCGTTATATTAACACAAACGAAGCAACATCCAAAGCCGAAGCTTAAGTCAGAATAAACTTCTGCGTTTGGTATAGTTAAATAATATAGTTATAATTTAATATACCAGCTGAATAAAAAAAAATGGCTAAATAAGTTATTACTTAGATAAAATTTACTTCACCTTTGAAGTATAGTCAAACAAATAAAGTTTGTTAGAAAATTCGATTTTTACTTCCCGAGCGTAAGCGAAGGAAGTATTGTAATCGAGTCCGTTGACCGACTCTCTACTTTTACGTTTTCTCGACCTTTCATGACTCCTCCAGTACGAAGAAATAGGTATCCCGTTTCCGTCTGTCTGTCTATCCGCCTGTCCGTTTGTCCGTCTGTCTGCCGTCCCGGATTTTTACTAGACAGATACTCTCCGAAAGTACTGGGACAATTGTTGTCAAATTTTGTATTTGTATTAGGAATATCATGGTAGAACTCTGACCAAAATTTGCCTAATCATCCCCACCAATAATGTGATGACGTCAGTTCAAAATTGTACATAGTAAATGTGTTTTAAATTGTATAAAATAACAGTCTTACACATGTAGTTTATAACACCGAATTGAAAAATCTGGACCCGAAACGTCCAGATTTTTGAAAAAAAAAAATCAAAATTATGAAACAACATTTTGCAATTTAATTTTGAATCTGCAAAGCCGAATGCTTTGAAATCTTGTAGATGGTTTACAGTTCTGATAAGCATGATACATTTTTAATCAAAACATATTTAAAATTATAAATCCTACCTAAAATGTCCAAAATATGATGAGTACAGACTAGTGATTTATCATTCGATTCATATTTTATGGATTTGTATATACAGGGTGACTCAAAAAAATTAATGAATCTGGGTCAATTTATTTTATTGATGAAATCAAGAATTGCAAAACTGAATACTTTGGCATCTTGATGTTTTGAAACTTTTTAATCAAAATGTATCTGTTTATCAATCGCCAAAAATTGATAACGTCATCTCAAAATTTTGCCGAATAAAACCTATCTAAAATGTCCAAAATATGATGAGTCTATACTTGTGATATATCATTCCATTCATATGTCCACGACAGCATATTATGTCTAGCTTTTAAGGTCGACTCAGTATAACCTTTTTTATGGTAATGAAATTTGTTCTAAAATAATAATGCATCTATATAAATAAAAATGAATCGCCGAAATGTATGTACGCGCATAACTTCAGAACGACTGCACCAAATTGGATGATTCTTTTTTTATGTGTTCCTTATTGTCAGGACAAGGTTTGTATATAAGAAGATTTATAAAAAAACAAACAGCCAAAAAATAAAAAAATTCTACAAATTTTGTATGGGAATAGCCACTTCGAATTAATTTCAATAGTTGGCGTTCCTGACGGACCTGTCATCTAACTGATGAGTCATACAAAAATATTTCTTCCGTGCGATTGTAAAAAGTATATTGCATTTCAAATCGTTCTTTGTTTTTTCGTAAAAAGAAAGTCGTTTATTTTAAGAAAAGTCTTGGTTAAAGTGAATTTAGTTACACATTGCGAAAGTTTCTTATTAATTTTGATCTTCCATTCTACATATTTACCTCTACTATTCACTTTGTTGGTTTCGACAAAACCTTAAACTTTACCGTTATTCGAGGATTTAATTTGAAGTTTTAGATATTTTAAAATTCTCAAGACAAAATTTACAGATTTGATTGACTGTGAAAATAATTCTGTGTCGTTTTATGAAGTTGATTACAATGCCGAGAAGACGACAAGCTGACATAGGTCCACGAAGTCAATCAAATGTGCGACGAACTACCTCAGGTGCAAACCGCAATGATTTATTTCATGGGTAATTCGGATATGGAAGTTGATCAGCGTTGTGCTCATAATAAACATAATCAAACATTGAAACGAGACAGTGGGTGGTATGAATAAAACTGAGTAGATACTCATATTCGAAGTACGAAGTACCTACTTCATTATTATTCTTATATATCTGAGCATCTACTCTATGTACTGAGTACCTACTTGGAAATATTGTATCTCCCCGGATACAAATTGAACATCTACGCGTTTTGTGAGCATTTAATCTAAAAATGAGCATCGGCGTGGCAAATGACTGAGCTGTCTGTAAAGCAGCTTAGAAAACGAGTAGGATCGTTGTAAGAGTGAATTTTGACTAAACATGGCGACTTTCATGAACGTGGAACGTCGTCAAAAGGTCTATTCAGTTTGAAAAACACATTAGGAGCGGGAATATCGAAAACTTTTCAGGTAATTAACTTTTATTTTATAAATTGTGCAGTGCGTTTTTTCTAACACTGGCCATAGAGATTCCCATCTCAAGGTGTCTACTCCATACTAACTTATATTTTGGTGATTCGATTTTTGCCTTGATGGTTGAACACTGTCACTGTTTTCCTTTTTTGTTGTATCGAGATGCTACTTGAGCATCAACTGTTACCTACTGAAGTATTAGCGTCATCTAGAAAAACTAGAAATATTTTGATTTGATATTCGAGTAGATACTTCGTATTTCGAGTATGAACATCTACTGAGTTTTATTTATATCAACCATTGTCAAAAAATTGATCGAACGTTGTTTCGACAGAACTTCCTTCACACCAAAAGTATAATGAAACATATTCAGCATTTTCGAGTTGAGTCTTTTCTTCAAACAATTTTGTGATGACCTAATCAACATTTACGATCAACACAACAATTATCGAGGACCCGGGTGGGTTAGGTAGCTTCGTGCTTGCCTACTACACCTTGGGTCGTGGGTTCGATTCCCGCCTGGCTCTGGGTGTTGTGTATGTCCCCCGTTCCCCTGTAATTGGGCCACCGGGCCTGTAGGGGAACGTAATTCAATAAAAATAAATAAAAAAAAATAAAACACGTATACCACCTTGGATTGGTGCAGTGTAATACTAAAAATAACTGTATTGCATTCCAAAATTATCTGCGAAAATCGAGTGAGCCGTTCTATCAATTTTTTGGGGAAAAAATGTTTTTAACAATTTACCATACTTACAATAACTTTAAAACGTCTGCAAGATCTCAAAGTATACATTTCTGCAACTCTTGAGTTATTCTCTAAAATAAATTGACTGATCCATACATTTTTTTGAGTCACTGTAAAAGCAAATCTAAAAAATATGAATGCAATGATAAATTACGAAAATATACTGATGATATTTAGGACATTTTAGATAGCATTTATTCGGCAAAATCTTGAGATGACGTCATCAAGTTTTTGGGCTTGATAAACAGATACATTTTTATTAAAAACCTATCAAACAGTAACTTCAAAACGTCTGCAATATTTCAAAATTCAGTTTTGCAATTCTTGATTCAATCAATAAAATAAATTGACTGAGTGATTAATTTTTTTGAGATACCCCCTATAAGCAAAACTAAAAAATATGAATGGAATGATAAATCACAAGTATAGTCTCATCCTATTTTGGACATTTTAGATAGGATTCATTTGTCAAAATTTTGGGCTGACGTCATCAATTTTTTGGAGGGGATAAGTAAATATATTTTGAATAAAAATTTACTATGATTATCATATGTTTAAAACATCTGCAAGATTTCAAAGCATTCGGTTTTGCAGATTCAAAATTAAGTTGTAGGTGAAACGAAGTTCACAGGGTCAGCTGGTTGACTATAATTTTGGATATTAGAGTTAAAATACTGATTTGACAGTAGTTGTTTGAGTCCAGTTTGTTGTTCCTTAAAGTAAGGAATAAGCAGTGATTTCAGCTAGATAGCATGATCATGAGTTTGAAAAGAGGTTTGAATGATCATGCTTAGGAAGGAAAAAGGAGGGAGATGTACCATCGATTTCTGAGGCCGAGGATGTATTGGGAGGAAGAAGATGATCTTTACCAGTGTTCTCTTTGAATGTTACATGAATAATAACAGATCTAGCGAAGAAACTGCGGTATTATTTTGTCTTCCAAGATGTAACAGATTTGAACTTCGATACAAAAATTTCAGAGATTTCTCCCAAGTTATCACATAAGTTACCGTCACTTGGTTTGAAAATTGGCGCAGAAACATGTGTTACAGAAGAGTTTCTTCCATATTTGTAAAATTTTTCTGTATTTAAGTATTAATATTATTTGTACACGGTTCGGAAACTAATATCAATCTGAAGTTGGCCTAGTTTGAATTTTCTCCATATCTTGTTTTTTTTTTTTGTTTTAGCGTAAGTAATGTGATGCAAGGTTTCTTCAGATTCCTGTGGTCTTCTGTTAAGTAATTTAACTTTAAAACTGCAAAACCGAATGCGCTGGAATATTGCAAACGTTTTAAAGTTACCGTAAGCATGGTAAATCGGTAATCAAAATTTATCTGTTTATATATTTTATTGTTTGGGGTTTTTGGTGCTTGTCGACGAGAAGAGTTTTATAAATTACTCCTATATAACATCAGGGATAAAGGACAGATGATAAAAAAAATAAATCTACAAACTTTGTGATCATCGAGAAGATGAAATTATGTTCAAGGGATGTGAGTTGTTTATATACGATTATGACCCTCTGGTATACAAATTCAACTATTTTCCTTGGATTATAGGAATAGTTAATGCATTCGAGAATTTAGAGGCATTCATACAATTGGAGACCTCCCAAAAACATGCAGAGTTTTTAATATTGGAACATTCTGATATTTAATTATACCTACCTATTATAATATGTCATTCTTTTAGGTCCTTCGTTATCGTGTTGGTGAAAAATAGAGGCAATTTCTTCGCATTAAAAAAATTTGAAGGTTAGAAACCTTCAACAATTACTGAACAATATGTCGGAGAATCGGCGAACTGAAAGATGATCAAGATTTTGATAGAGCTTTTCAAATCAGTAGGATCTGAACTGAAAGTCTTACAGCTTTTGGAGCAACCAACTTCTGAAGTTTTCAACCCCAAACTTAAAGAAATTACAAAAGAAGAAATTTTACAGAAAATATGTGGGTTCAAACACTGCAGTTGTTCACATATTTCGAAGTAGTATTTTCGGTATAATTTAAAAATTGTCAATTTTAGATTTTCAATAAAAGATAAATAGAACTGTTGGTTCGTTAAATTTTAATGGCCGTGGATATTATAACTAACATACCTATCAATTAGCGAAAGAGCTTTGTTATTAAAAACAATGGATTTGGATAATGAAAATGTTTAAATGCAGTCTACTTAGTCTTTTTTTGAATATGTGCGTAATTAGTTATTTACGAAACGTAATAAAGGTCGATTTATAAACTTGTCGCTGACGTTGCTGTTCGCCGTTGACGTTGTCGTTAACGTTGGGTTTTCAACCAATCAAATTGTGGTAGTGTGCAGTGTTGCCAACATTTTTCTGGTTGACAGCACTAATTCGACGAAAATCAAATTTTGATAGAAATAATGAGGTCCACTAATATTAGGCCATTTAATTACCGAAAGCCTCAGATTTTAAATAGCTGCCGTTATTTTCATCACTGTAGCTTTCTGTCAGTCCTTATGCATTGTTAAAGATAGTTCTCGAAGTTTAAATAAACAAGATTTTTTATTGTTATTCGTCTCAAAAACAGATTAGGTATTATAATTACAAGGGCTTACATTTTGCACTTTTTTCTTAATATGTGTAGTCATCTTTTTACCACAAGGAACTTAAAACAGTTAAAATGTTTAAAATGGTAAATTTATATAGGGAAATATCGATTTTGCAATTACGTTCCGCCTCTTGGTCTGACAATGAAAGAAAAATTCATCACGATTGAGATCGAGACGGATGGGTGGGGCTTCTCTTTTGCGACTGAATGTGAATTAAAAATATCAAATTTTTCATTTTTTGCAAACAAATTTGCAGACTCCATCATTCTTCTAAGAGGATGGTTAACTGACATATTAGTAGCGACGATAACAGTTCGAAAAATATTACAATTTCTGGTGGTTCTGCTGCTTATGCTTGGAATTCGAAAAGTTAGTTTTGTGAGAAGATCCATACTGTCAATTCTACCATTCATAATGGCATGTATGGTGCAAAGATCCGCTATGTTCCTACGAGCTTCCAAAGATTTCATTCCAAGTAGGTTTAACACCCACCTGTATTCACCCTGTTGATGATAATGTTGTTCTTTAAATTCAATTGTTCGAAGCAACTTCTTCTGAACGCGTTCCAGAAGGGCAATGTCAGTCTTATATATTGGGTACCAATAGGAGAGCAGTACTCTAAGATGGAACGCACCAACGAAGAATACATCATCTTCAATGCATAGGAACTCATATCTTTACAGTGTCGCCAAATAAATCCCCATATTTGTATAGATTTGTTGGATATGTACTGATAATGATTCTTAAATGAAAGTTTAGAATCAAAAATTACACCAAGGTCTTTTATTTCGTTAACCGACGCGAGAATAGAATTACCAATATTGTAATCAAATTTGATAGAAGAATTTTTATTACAAAAAGTCATGTGACAGCACTTATTCAAATTGAGATTAAAAAAATTTAATTCACACCAATGAAAAACATGATCTAAATCTGCTTGTAATTCTTGGCAATCTTTTACAGACGTAATTGTTTTAAAAATTTTGAGATCATCGGCATAAAAAAGAAACTTGGAAAATTTAAAGCAACGACTTAAGTGATTAATAAACAAAAGAAATAAAATTGGGCCACAATGGGAACCCTGTGGAACACCAGATGTAACTTTAAACGGATCGGAAAGATAGTTGCCAATTTTAACTTTGCCATCTGTCTGTTAGAAATGAAATTAACCAATCAATTGTAGACTGCCTGAAGCCAAGTTTATGCAGTTTCAAAATCATAACATTGTGATCTACTCGATCAAACGCTTTCGCAAAATCAGTATAAATAGAGTCAACTCGGGCTCTCTTTGTAAAGGACTCGTTGAGAAATGAATAATAATCCAATAGGTTAGAGAAAGTTGACTTGTTTTTGCAAAAACCATGCTGTTGATTTGTAAGTGCCCTTGAGGCTATCCACTGGAGTTGTTTTGCAATAATGGACTCAAAGATTTTAGGAATACTTGACTGATTACAAACACTTCGATAATTTTTTACTTCCTTTCGATGACCATTTTTAAAAATAGGTTTGATATAACTCAATTTCCATATTTCGGGAAACTTACCCATGTTCAAAGATTTGGTAAATACTACAAACAATGGCACAGATAGGGTGCATACACACTTCTTTAAAAATAAGTTGCTCAAGCCATCAGGGCCTGTGACAGGCGAATTGTTAAGAGAGGAGATTGCATCGAATATGTCCTTGATCCCAAATGATAAAGCCACATTTAAAACTTCTTCAATAAAATAATCATTCCACTTTAAATTGGAAGAATTGTTAGTGGTGTAAACCGATGAAAAAAATTTGGCGAATAAATTGGAAATTCCTTTGCCTCCAGTCACTGATTCATTTAAATACATCTCGCTTGGAACATTATTGTTACTGGTCTTCCTCTCACGAACAAATTTCCAAAAAAATTTAGGATTGCTGATAATAGAAGCATTAACCTTGCTTACATAAAGTTTGTAAAGTTCTTTAAAGAGTTTTTTACATCGAGATCTTAGACTCTTAAAATACAAATAATCCTGTAGGTTTCCAGATTGTTTAAATTTAGTATGTGCTTTAATTTTCTTGTGAGTTTTCAATTCTGAGTTGAACCATTTAGGATATCTGGAAGGTTTTGTCCTTATAATTTTTCGTGGAATGTAAGTTTCCATACCAACACTTAAAATTTCGTAGAAGATTGCTATCATTTCGTCTAATCCAAGGCCTTCGAAGCATTTGTCCCAGCATATGGAAGAAAAAAAAAACCATTCAGAAGAGGATAATTGCCATTCATAAAATCGTACACACAAAATTCCGTTTCTAAATTTTCAGTTTGTGCAATAGATATCGACCAAGGGTAAGAAATGTGGTGTATATCACCAAGTATAGGATCAATGGCAGGAATTATTTCTAAATTAGTGATATTGGTAAAAATTAACTCAAGAAAAACATTTCGATCGTTAGGAATTGTACTTAGTTGAGCAAAGTTTAGGAAAGAATACGTATTTAGAACAATATCATAGCAGTCATGATTAGAACAGGTAAACCTGTTTCCGATTGTACCCTTTTCTGCCCATTTAACACGAGGTAAATTAAAATCACCTGCAATAATGAAATTGTAGTCGGAATATTTTGAAACACATTCTCTACGTCTTTGCAATGAGACTTACATACATTGAAATCAGACTCAGGAGGAATATAAACACCAGAAATAATGAAACTAGACCCATTTGTTCTAAAACTAATAAAAAGACTTTCCACTAATTCGCCTATGAAAATAACTGAGGAATTTAAACATTTTTTAACCGCCATTAGTATACCCCCGCCTCTAGATTTGGTGCTTGTTTTTATATTATGATCTGCACGGTAAATGTCAAAATTATGGAGAGGAATTTCATCATTTTTAATTTTATTACTTAACCAAGATTCAGTTATTATAATTATGTCATAAACACACGCATTAACATTAACAACAAATTCATCCAATTTAGATCCTAGCCCGCCAACATTGTGATAATAGCAACTAATTAGTTTTTTGAGCTACGAGTTTTTCTGGACGTGTTATTCTTAATAATATATGGAGTACTATGCCTATATCGCAAAATTAAGTTCGATTCACCTTTTGCAGCTCTATCTTTCAATTCTTTTTTGCCGATGTTTATATGTTCTCTTTGTTTATTTGTTAAATCGGGGCGAAAGTGTCGGTATCGCTTATTATACATTTATTAGATCTTAATATTTCTCTCGCATCATTTTCGTTTTCATATACAATTTTGAGAGGATGATTATGATTAGCCTTAGAAATTCCCAACCTAAAGATTTTTTTTTTGTTTAGGGAAGGTCCCTAAAGCAGGTAAAATATCTTCTATCACTTTAAGATCATCATTTATTTTGTCATTAGAAGTCGATGCAAGAGATTCAGGTATGTTAAGTAGTAATACGTTGCACGCTCGTTCTTTACGTTCTTCAATTTCTTCTAACATATCATCAACACAGTTAGAATTAGTTGAAGCTTCTCCCATATTTCGGACATGAACAATTTCATTTTTCAACAACTTAATATCATTCTCAACTGCCGTAACTCTATTATTAATTTGAATAAAGTGTTCATCCATCTTCTTAAATAATTCTAACTTCAAATCTTCAAACTGATTTTTTATAAGAAGCTTTATTTGAGGGAGGGAGAGTTGTTCTTTCATTGCTTACTAAACACTTGGAACAAGTCCAAGGTTCTTTAATAACGACAAATTTAGTAAGATCAGGATCAGACAGGTTCAAACATTTTACGTGGAAATATTTTTTACACACTCCGACACTACATTTAAGTGGAGGTGTCGTAGGCGTTACTGCACCTTCACATATTGAACAAGGAACAGGCATTTTTACAAATTTGTATTTTTTTTTAACTAATTGGTAGAGAAAACCTAACTAAAGGTATCTGCACAGGGACACAATTTCTTGCACCTTGCGGTCTTTCAAGGTGACTAAACAACAAGACAGTCGGACCACGGAGTGGGAATTTTATGGACCAAACAGAGGTGGAAGACAAAAACTAGTCCTGATAACATAAATTTTAGAAAATCATAACTTACGACTACTTTCACTTAACAAAAACTGAATCCTTTTAATATTGGAATGAAGTTAATAAAGGTCCTTTGAATGAGAATAGTCTCATACAATTTAAGATAAAACTACCACCAAAAAAATTAACATTTACGTATCACAACTAAGAAACACACCATACTGGATTCAAGTACAAACCTTCAAGTACATTTCACATGGTAATTTCTCATAGAAAATAAGGATTTTTCAATTAAGCTCTGCCCCTCGGCTTACGACGAATGAAAAAAAAATCATCAAAATTGAGATAGAGCGGGTGGGGGGGCTTATTTTTTTGCCTTCCTTTTCTTAATATGCATCGCCATCTTTTCACAACAAGAAACTTAGAACATGGTTAAAATGGCACATTTTTGCAAAAAAATATGGATTTTGCATTTATGGGGCGGAGCCTAATTGCAAAATCGATATTTTCTTATACAAATTTTCTATTTTAAACATATTTTAAATCTCATGTTGTGAAAAGAAGTCTATACATATTAAAACAAAAAGGCAAAATGTAAGCCCGCCCACCCGCCCTATCTCTATTGTGATGTTTTTTTTATTCACCGTGAACTAAAGGGGCAGAGCTTTACTGCAAAATACTTATTTCTTTACAAATTATTAAAAACATGTTTTTGAGTATCGTGTTGTTCAAAGAATACTATGTATATTAAGAAAAAAAAGGCTAAGCATAAACTTTTTCTTAATACGAGTAGACTTATTTCGACAACAAGAAACTTGAAACATGTCTAAAATGGTAAGTTTTTGAAGTAATCAACTTAAATCCTCCACTTTTCTTCTACAACTTCTTTAAGTACGACAAAAATTGAACATCAAAGTTCTTATCGATGGCAACTTGGCAACGGAGTTTATAAATGACAGTTTTCAGTTCGAAAAACAACAAGCAACGTCAGCGGGAACAACAACTGCAACGGGAACTTCAACGTCAACGGCAAGTTTATAAATACCACTTTACGTTACGCTACAACATTTGGTGGAGGTGCCAGGGCAGGTAAAATAAGACTTGCAAATGAAACTAGACGGTGACACTTTGGATGGCATGTTCGAAATGACGAATTGTTTGTTATTATATACCATTATTAAAAGACAAACAATTTGACACATTTTTGATATTTTATTGTGTTAGAAATTTTTTCAGTGCCACTATGCTGCTGGGTTAGTTTAGATAATTAAATTAAGTCCTGTCTTCTAAATTATATTTATTATGAATGTAATCAACTAAATAATAGAGAGTGGTTATAAATACTTACTTGTTTACCGAAATTGGCTTGGTATTTTGCACTTCGTTCTCGCTAATAATGGATTTCATTCGTCAGCGTTTTTCATTACAATGTTAATAAACATTTATAATCGTTTTGTAATAATTCATATTCACTGCGGAATTTTTTAGTTTTTTTTTATATAATCAGCCCGTTGACGTATTTTAAGTAGGAGTAACATTTTATATTTTTTATAATCACTTTGTGTAATTATTATGTGTAGAGTGTAAACTATCTGAGGGTTGCTATTTAAAAAATATTCAAGAAGTTTTAAATTTGTTTCTAAAATGCAGTTTGACTTGTTTAATTGCATTCCACAATTTTTTGCAGAAATTGTTTTGTGTGTTTCAGACACAAAGGGTACAATCATTCACGTACGGATGTATTTTAATTGCGATACATCCCCTTTAAAATTATCTCCGAGTTCAGATTACATTTCACATATCGCTTTATAAAATAAATCTTTACCTTTGAGGTAAAATCAAAGCAAGTAATCGAGCATCAAGCTACTTCAACCCTCCAGTCTTAGCTTTTTTCGTATCAACATGTTAAGCAAATAAGTTGGCATTTAATTTGTTTTGAAAATTGTGTTTCAACTCCCTCTTTAACAGTAATACTGAATTTTCATAAATAAGTTATAAAGAGAAAACCGGAATTTGTAACGACATAATATCCACGTATAATTAAATATGGGATCGAGCTTCCAGTTTTCCACATCTCGTAATAATTCATTACTAAGTACTTAATTTATTTGCTTTTCAGGTTTTCAGGTCGGGATGTAATTAGGGAAAATTTTTTATGTGTTTTTTAGCCGCCTTTTTACGAACTGTTTACGACAATATGTTTTAAGTTACGTCACGTTCGCGTCCAACAGGATTACTTACGGTCAAAAATTATTTATTTGGGATAGACAACACGTAGGTGGTATACCTAGGTTATAAAAGGGGAGAGACCACAGTCTTTATTGATCTATAAAATTGCAATGATGCACACTGAATTGCGTCATATAGAAGAATTTAGTGGGAAAGCGTTTAATCTACGTTTCACACATCAGCAGAATTAAAAGTATATCTATATATATTTTTCGAGTTTGTTGGCAATTTGAAGATAACATGCTAGGATAATATTATTAATTTTGTGATAACAATGGAATTAAAATTTAATTGTGCTTAACATACCTATGTACCAATTTTTATACTATGCTTATCTAATATTTGGAGCAAAATGTTACTAGTAACATACTTGTTACATCTAAAATCATTATATTTTTACAATCAGACATAAAAATTTAATATTTAAACATTCAAGCGAGTTTCATAAAGCCAATTTTAAAGTTCAGCAAATTCATATTACTCTTTTATAAATCAAATGTTTTCTCTTTTACGACTAGAACACATGTATACGCTCATATTGTGCAGTAATATTGTTTACAAAATTTTGAAACCAATTTCTCTTGAACAGTTGTCGGGTGACTTAATATAAAGTTTAATTTTACATCTGAAAGAATAAAATTATTTTAAAGCGATAATGACGGAGCATATTGTATGTTTTATGTTAATAGTTTTCGACAAGTGAAATAATTTTATAAAGCGTCATCTATACCCGTCCTATGGCCATCATGTTTGATTTATAAGATGTCGCTAAGCATTCGGTACTACTTTAATTATCTTACTAAATTTATCACAGAATCTTCGCCATCCCGAAATAACTTTTATCTTCATTTTATTAAAATTTGGATCGAATTCATACTCCAAACACATATTTGAGTTCTGGTGGACATTTTTTATTAGTAGATAGTAAAACTAACGAGAATTCGTCCCTACCAATAATTGGATGATCTCATCTCAACAATTTTATTAATCCAACCGTATCTGGTGGTTTAATATTTGCATTCAACTTATTGCAAAAAGTAAAACACAGAACGAAATTTCTGATTTTATTTTAAGAACTTTTTTTTTAATTTTGATAAGGCATTGACATTGAACTATCGATATTAAATCTTGATTTTTTGGAATTATTTATACAGGATGTTCGAAAAATTATTGGTTAAATCAAAAACGATTTATCTAATTTTCCCGAAATTCTGGAAATATAATACTGTTGTTGGAATTAATATACTTGTCCTAAAATTTTTATTCAAATATGATGCTGTACCTTTGGGTTAATACTCCATCGTCGTTTTCATAATAATAATTAAAAAAAAAAAAAAAAACAGAATTGATACTGTGTGGAAAAATAATATAATAATTTTTTTGGGAGATATATTTCGATGTGGGATCTAGTATTGTTACTATTATTATTATCTACTATTAGTAGTACATATTTTTAGAATATCGTTTTAGGTATTCATTTTTTTTTGTACTGATTTTTAAAATGTATGTTTATTTTTTTAAAGACACTTCAGTTTTGAAATGTTTCATCTTTTTTATTATACAATAATTTTTTAATGTAATTGGGTAGCGATTCTATTGATGAATTAGTTTCAATTAGCGATTAAAGTGTTAAAAACGAATTATAGCTATGAATTTTATTATGATTTTTAGTTTATCAGTAATCGTATATGTAATATAGTAAAAATTTATTACCAAGTGCATAAAATCGATATAAAAAGTTGGAAGTGGGTCCATAACAAGGGATTCACGCTGATGAAACAGGCTATAAAAATGTTCAATAAGGTATGATGTAGTGTTATTCAACCCATTAAATTTCATATACTTTATTACATTATTTTAACAGTCGTTCGGTTCCGAACGTGTCGTTATTTTCGCAAACCATCCTGTATAACTGGGCGTGACTGGATAAAATCTGCGGCCGAATTCCGTGTCGAATTCCTAGTCCTATAGAAAATTAGTTTTAACGGATTTCGAGCTTTTGACAGCTGGGATTGTCGGAAATGGGACCATTTAAATAAATTTACCCAACTCTCGAAGTTGCCGGCGTTTATCACTCTCCTGTCTGCATTTTTTCCGAATTTTTTAAAGACAAATAAAATTTGAATATTTTCCTTCCCGCTGGCTCTTTGAATTATTGATCGCCCGGTCACTGACGTACCCCAATATTTTCCGAGTTCCTCTGATGCACCCCACCGCCGCCTCCCTCCTCCCGATTTCCGTCGGACGTCGTTTATCCATCTCATTAATGGTCTCCAACTTAGCAGCAACGTCTTCACTCCTTCTCTCCCGCTTTCGGTAACTTGACGTCTGGATTTGTACGTTTTTGAACTGGTAGTGGTCAAAGGGTTAGGAATACGTTTCAGCTTCCGGTACGCGTCTTAACCCAAACTTGATTTTTCTTGCAATTTCCGCTTCCGCATTTTTCCGTTCATAACCTGATGTTGTAGCCATTTCCGGGTTGCTGCCGAATTTTCTTCGGTTTTATACTTGACTGTGGCCATTGACTTGGACTGATGACAGAGAGTAACGACAAGTTTGTTGATTGAGCTGGGATTTGCTGTTGAGGAATATATCGAAAGCAGGATTGCTGGATATTCTCAGATTAGTGGTATTGTGACAGCAGATATTAAAATTGTGAATGGGTTTTATAGTAGATTAAATGGTTTATGAAACACGATATCAAACTGCAACTTCATTGGAACTTGGTAGATATATAAAAGCGACAACTGAAACGACAAAAATGCTTCGGAATTTAACATTTATTTCGTTATTATTCAGTGTAATTATCTATATACTCATATATGGAAACGTACTAGTGTTGCAAACTTTGTTGCGATGTGATTTTAAAAGTTCTTATATTGACAGTCTATGAATCCTCGTATTGGGTTTTCGAACCCCCAGGTCCTGTAATTTCTGCTCTTGCCTTCTATGTTTGTTAGGTAATCGATTATTGTTTAATGTTTATACAAGGTATGGCGGAAATTCCGTATTAGTTGTAAATTATTTGTGATGCAAAATCTGAAAACTTATTTAGTGGCAAACTATATTTTCTTAAATGTAACGTTGTATTTTTGCAGACTGCTTCATCAAAAGGAGAAACATGATATAATAAACACAGGACTTTAATCAACAGTTTGCAACATATTTGTAGTTTACTGTAAGAAAAACTGTGATATTTAAAAATTGTCGACTCTTTTTTTTATGTAATTTAAAGTAAGTGGTAGAATCGACCCATGGGTCACAATTTTTTTATTGATAAAATCAAGAACAATGTACCTCATTGTTTTCGAAATTTTAAGAATGTTATGTTTATAATTACTTAGTTTAATTATTGTATGTATTAAGTATTCTTAATAAAAATTCTAAACAGCAAAGGGTCCAATAAGCTCCCATGTGAAATACCACTATTAACTGTCGTAAAATGATAATAAGATAAACAGTGCGATTTTTCTCAAAGAGCACTATTCGACTAAAATGAATTAACAGAAACGGGTTCGAACTGGAGCATATTGACTGAAGTGTCGATCTGGTAATTTTACGATGTTTCTTAGGTATGACTGTAAATTAGAAAATGAATATAGAGAATAAAAGAAAAGTAAGATCCATGTGCATGGGCGGCTTGGGACCACTGACTTGATCGGTGGAAGTGAACTGTACAATTCCTGTGGATGATTAAGGGAACAGCGAGTCTAATTAAATACCTTAAGTTTGGGACAACAGATTTGTTTCTAAACTTTAGTGGTGTAAAGTTGCAAGCGAATGTTCGGCCGAGTTTTGCTAGAAATTAATTGGGAATCGTTTGTCAGAAAAAAGAGAATTGGTTTATGGGTTTGCAAAATTCGAAAAAAAAAACACTATTTTCATGGTACATTTTTATATATTTTTTTTCGTGTGCATTCAGATTTCAGTAACAAAATTTTGACAAAATGGCACAAGTTTTTTATACAATGTTTGACACACACTGCTAGTCCCGCTTTGAATTTATATTTAAAATTAGTACTGTGTCAGAGGGTCGTGTATTTTTGTACCAATTGAATAATTAACTTGCTAAGTGAACTGAATACTTTTAAATAAATGTTTTACGTTTAAGTGACTTTTAACGTAAACTTGTTAGCTAACGATTTTTCGACGAATTACTTACAATTTATTTCCTTTTACCGCGCCTTAATTATATTTGGGGTTAAATAGAAGTACATCGCATTTATTGTTTCTAAAACAATGCTTTCTCTGTAAACTTTAGAAAATGTTTTCTCTACAGCCAAGATGCGGCGCTTTTTATCCGCACATTAATAATTTATTAAATCGAACTGCGGTTAAAGATTTAATCCCAAGAAAGTTTTCGTAACATTCATTAAAATCTTCCTAAGTAGATAACAGTGAGAAACTTCAATTAAAACCGTAGTCGTGTTAGTAGTTTTGACATGTCGGTGATTTGAGATAGATATATTTGCACTTCATTTTATAATCAACAGGATCTGTTTCAAAATTAGTTATTGTAGCATATGTTCGAACTGTCGTAAAATAGTGGTTGTAGTTGTTTATTTCATTCAACTTTCATCTTTTTATGTTTATAAATTTATTTTCTTTATCAACTGAAAATGAAATAAATATCTAAAAAGTGTTGTATATCATTGTAATCGCAATTTAACAGTTTACCAGTATCCATTACGAAATATATTCGTTACCATTTAAAAAAATATAGATTTTGCAATGCATATTTGCAGTGTACTGAATTAAGCTTCCCCCTTCAAGCTAAAGAGAACAGCGCTTACAGAATTTCAGTATTATGTGTATCCGTTCTTAAGTAACTAATAAAAATTAAGTAAAAAGTAATTTTAAGTGTTGATAATATTATACTGAATATTATAATTAAGGTCTTAATACTCAACAAGAATATTCGTGAATAATAGCTATTTATGCAGTAATAAGAGGCAAAAGTGACACCTTTTATTACGGGACGTGAAATTGCCCAGCGAGGCGTTAGTCGAGAAGGGGGAACACGTCAAGTAATAAAAGACACTTTTGTCTCGTATAGCATGGAAGATTTTTTTTGGAATTTAGTATTCATTCGTAAATATTTTTTCAAAAAAAATTGATTTAAGTGTCAATCGTAATAAGGATCGTAGATTGCAGTGTTGATACGGAAATGAAAGCGTTGCTATTTACATATTTTTGGAAAATGCAAAAAACAAATTATACGTTACACGTTTTCGTTAATTTCATCAGTGTTTTTGTATGTGACGCCGTATGAGTATTAATAATCTTAAGAAACATGAGTGATTCAGAAGATGATGTGCCGTCCGATATTGAAAACGTTGCTAAAGAAGCAATTTTAAATCTATTATTATTACCGTCAAAGTCGAGGGAATTGTATGAAATGGCTTGCTTACAAACGCTATGAAGATTGGTGTAAGCTGAATAAGGTCAAAATTGCGCCAGAAAAATCAATTCTTGCGTATTTTTCCGAAAAAGCAAAGAGCCAAATAGCATCTACAGTGTGGAATCAATATTCAATGTTGCGATCAACCATAGGAATAAAGCAAAATGTAGACATAAATAAATTGGTTTTTTAAAGCGAAACGCTGAAGGTTATAAACCGAAAAAATAAAAAATCTTTACAAAGATTTTTAAGGGAAGCAGTCGACAATATTTATCTGGAATTTAAGGTATTTTTGCAAAAATGTATCGAATTTGTTGTATAATTCCAATTTCTGTAGGTTACCTTGATAGGGTGGCTGGTGGATGTCGAAAAGATGAATTAGTCCACATACTGATTGAAGACATCGACGACGTGAAGTGTCGAAATGCAATCGCTTTTTTTGGGATATAGGCATGGAAAGTGTACCAATCAAGCTATGTGTATAAACCCACTGGGAGATGCTCCAAAAAAATTGCAAAATTTCTTAATTTGCAAAATCCGGAACATTATACAGGTCACTGTTTTCGAAGATCGTCCGCATCGCTATTGGCAGACGCTGGTGCAGATTTATTAACACTGAAGAGGCACGGTGGATGGAAATCGAGCAGCGTCGCTGAAATTATGTTGAGCAGTCGATAGAAAATAAAAAAGAAATTTCGATGAAAATCTTGGGACACACGACAAAGCACACGGCTTCAGGACACATTAATATGGAAGTAGCCACATTGGCTTTTTTCGTCCTTTTCGTTCCTTTTCGTCCTTTTTCGCTTTTTTTCGCCCTTTTTGTCCTTTCCGTCCTTTTTCGTCCGTTTCGTACTGTTTCGTCCTTTTTCGTCCTGTTTCGTCCTTTTCGTCCTTTTCGTCCTTTTCGGCCTTTTTCGTCCTTTTTCGTTCGTTTCGTCCTATTTCGTCCTTTTCGTCCTTTTTGGTCCTTGCCGTCCTTTTTAGTCCTTTTCGTCCTTTATCGTCCCTTTTCATCCTTTTTGTCCATTCCTTCCATGAATTTAACAGTTGTCTCATTATATCGACCTCCATCTAGTGCCTTTGACGAATTCATAACTATTGTAAATAGACTGCTTACCTGTTTGGGTGTTACAAAAAATATTATCATAGGTGGCGATTTCAATATTGTATTTAATGCTAACAACACAAGGAACAATAATCTGTTAGATTTATTTCTAGGATATGGTTTAAAGCCGTTAGTTAATTTTAATACTAGGGGAAATAATCGTCTAGACAATGTGTTCACGAATATACAAACTCATTCTGTTCATGTTCAGCCCATAAACTTAGGCCTGTCGGACCATTTGGGAATATGGTTTGAAACAAATATTCCAGTCAATCAATTCAATGAGAATTTTTTAATCATTAGACCAATCACTGAAATTGGGAAATTTTGTGTGTATAAACATCTTGAAGGGGTTGATTGGAATCCTATCACCTGTAACTGCGCATATGACATAAACAAAGCTTTTGAAGATTTTCTCAATGTTTTGCAGCACTATGTTTGTATATCGTTCCCAGAAAAAGTAATTAAACCATCTTATTGTAAACGCATTCATTGGTATTCTTACCATGTAAAAACTATGAAAAACAATTTATCCAAGTAGGATGATCTTTATCCTCTAACAAATCGCCTTGATATCAAAAAAGCTAGAAACTCATATCGCAAAATGTATCGAGAAGCAATCTCATAATAAAATGCGAGCAATGTGGTCTATTCTAAACGAAGTGTTAAGAAAAGGCATAAAATATGCGGTTGTAGTAAAAGTGCTCATGATTTTAATGATTTTTTTTTGTAACATCGCAAAAAATGTGATTAATAAGCTTCCTCATTCAAACTGTGATCCCATTCTGTTAATGTGCAATAATAGTTTAATGTATTTTCAGTTTATCGAAGTGTCTTGTGCTGAAGTTCGTGATGTTGTAAAAAAATTAAGAAATAGTAAAACCAAAGATATCTATGGTTTTAGCGTTGAAATAGTCAAAACCGTTCTGGATGTCATAATATCTCCTCTTACGAAATTAATTAATTCAAGTATTAAAACACTTACTTTCCCCGACTGCTTGAAAATTTCAAATGTCCTACCAATTTTTAAAAAGGGGGAACCCAATGAGATCAGCAACTACCGACCGATATCGCTATTGCCCATTTTATCGAAAGTTCTGGAGAGAATTTTGATGGGTCAATTATGTAATTATTTTGTGGAAAAGAATGTGTTATGTGACAATCAATTCGGTTTCAGACCCAGATTAAACACCTCGAAAGCCATTACTGATATTGTTGATGAAATCAATAATTCCTTTGACAAAGGTATTTTCACTACAATTTCTTTTCTAGATCTTACCAACGCCTTCGATTGTGTTTCCGATTCCATTCTGATTCGTAAACTTTATTTCTATAATTTACAACCCACTAGTTGTCGTTTATTGTCATCCTATCTCTGCAATAGGATCCAAAAAAACGGTCGATGGAACATCTTCTAATTATCTCCCTGTGGAATATGGCGTACCTCAGGGATCTATCTTAGGTCCTCTTTTATTCTTAGTCTACATCAATGACCTACCATCCAATATAGAAGACTCAAAAGTTATTCTATACGCTGATGACACCACCATACTCAACAGCAGTAGCAGTCTAAATGACTGCATTGATAAAAGTTTGGAAGCACAATCTAAGGCAAAACTATGGTTTGATCCCAATAGTTTAAGTATGAATGTCGACAAATCGGTGTACATGTTCCTCAGTCTTAAAACCAGCGTAACATTAAATTTAGATCAAGCCAATAATGCACTTTTTCTTGGCATTACCATCGATGGCCAGCTTCTCTGGAATGCCCATGGAGATACATTAGCTAAGAAACTAAATAAGAACACATACCTTTTGAGACAACTAAGTAATAATGTATCACAAAAAACATTAATAGTTGCCTCTTTTGCATTTTTTCACTCTTCAATTGAGTATGGTAACTTAGTTTGGGGACATTCTACTTGTCGACACAGGATATTTGCTCTTCAAAGGCGTGCTGTTCGGATTATAGCTGGACTTCAGTACCGTGATGATTGCAGATCTGCATTTGTTGAACTTAAAATTTTAACTGTGCCTCCAATTTTCATCCTACATTGTTTATTACATCTTAAAGACAATATTGCCAATTATTCTAAGTTCACTGACATTCATTTGTACAACACCCGAAACAAAGAAAATTTAGTTCCCAATTCAAATCGTTTGAAGAGGGTACAAACAGGCACAAGATATTTCGCTGTCAAATTTTTCAATATGTTACCCGAAGAATTTCGTAGTAAGCCTATTAATATATTTAAAAAAAACTCAAAACTTTTCTTATTATGAATTGTTTTTATAGTTTTGAGGATTATCTTCGATGTAGAAATTTTAATAGTTTATTGGTTTAATTTATTATTGTGTAAAACTGTATTTGTAAGTTTTTAATACCAATAAAATATTGATATTGATATTGATACATTTCGTCCTTTTCGTCCTTTTTTGTCCTTTTACGTTCGTTTCGTCCTGTTTCGTCCTTTTCGTCCTTTTTGGTCGTTTTCGTTCTTTTTGGTCCTTTTCGTCCTTTTTCGTCTTTTTTGTCCTTTTCGTCCTTTTTCGTCCTTTTCGTCCTTTTTTGTCCTTTTCGTTCTTTTTGGTCCTTTTTGGTTCTTTTCGTCCTCTTTGTCCTTTTCGTCCTTTTTCGTCCTTTTCGTCCTTTTCGTTCTTTTACGTCCGTTTCGTCCTTTTTCATCCTGTTTCGTCTTTTTCGTCCTTTTCGTCATTTTTTGTCTTTTTTCGTCCTTTTCGTCCGTTTCGTCCTGTTTCGTCTTTTTTCTCCTTTTCATCTACTATTAGTGCTGTAACATTTAAAAACTGTACTGTTAATATTTGTAATAAATAAATTTGCTTATCTTGAAGTTATTGGAACTTTTTGACAGATATTACTTTTATCTCTAGTGAAAACATAATATCACTTCTTGTCACTAGTAATAAAAAAAGTAAAATTTCGTAACAGAAAATGCATATGAAATGTCGATATTAGACAACTAAATTACAAATAGATATTTATTTTATTAGGAGTTTAAGTGATACTTTATGTGTCGAGTATGGACGATTAAACGCCGAGCGAGAGCGAGGCGAATTAAGTCTATACATGAAGTCACTTAAACTCCGAATGAAATACAATATTTTATTTTCAAACGATCAATCTTCTTTTGAAATGATTATTTCCTATCTTCTTGCTTCATTAAGGAATTGCCTCGATTTCACTTACCATGGTTACTATGGTTGACAACCACTATGATTTTCACATATTTATACTCCGGCGGAGTATAAATGCTTTTTTTCACTAGCAGCCGGGACGCATGCAAATGTCGACTCATTTAGAGGGAGCAAATTCAACTTTTGCTACCACGGGTTCAAAAAGAAAAATTGAGGTTATGTACGCAATGTTTGATGTGATTATTTCTTAAAAAATGAAGAAATGTGTGCTACAAACATTACTTGAGTATACGCATGGTAGTTGGTAGACGGTAGAAGATAAAATGATTAACTCAGCGACAAGTATAAACGGTTTTCTTTGTGTTGAAGATTTAGATTAAGTTTGATTAAAAATCAAAACAAAATCATGTTGCGTCAAAAAATTGAACGTTTATTTTTTCAGTTTATTGTCTTATGGTTTCTGCTAGTGAAAAAAATAGTATATTAACCACGGTTGCAAAGCCACTTCTAGACCTCGCGCTTCAGAGCCCTCGACGCTGCGCGTCTCGGGTTCTAATTTGCGCTCGGTCTAGAATGCTGAGCTCTGCAACCTTGGCTAATAATATACTATATTTATACGCCAGCGGAGTATAAGTAGTACTTATACGCCGCTCACACACGGTGTCATAGAAATGACACTTAAACCCCGGTAAGAGCGTCATATAAGTGTCAGTTATATGACGTTTGAAAATAAAATAATCTTTTTAAAAAAATCGTCTAAGTGACCAAAAAACTTAAGTCAGTTTATACTTTTTTATTAGTTTGACCAACCCTACAATTTGATATTACGATAATATGAAAATATTATTGTTATTGTTATTATTGATGTTTGATTGTACTATCATTTTAACGCCAAATATAGTGGTAAAGTCTCTAAAGATCATTTTTACAGGATCTCAAACAATGAATTTGAACTTAAACAAAATGTTCAGTAATGTAAGTATTTCAATCTTTGTAAACATGGAAACATAAATAATGATTTCTTGAAAAGTACATAGACTGCAATGATCAGTAACTAACAACTGTCAACAGTGCTAGGACTTTAGGCATAATTACTGACAAAAATTTGAAGTCTAAAAGTCGCGTAGAAACAAATATTTTTTTCTCAAAGTGCCACATTCAGTTTATCATATTTTGTATACACACTTTGTGAGTCCTTAATATTTTTTTTTCTTAAAATATTATCTTTTTGATTACTACCCCTGTCTTGATCATTTAACCAAAAGCAAATCACAGTTAATTCAAAATAATTACTACGAATATGGAATTTCTGAAATGTGACCGCTGATCAAATACTTCTTCACACAGGAATCCACTGCAACAAAAGAAACATATTAATGAATACTAGATGAACAAAATTATATTTGAAATAAACACAAACTTATGAACATTGATTTTCAACAAAAATTGCGCCAACACATTAATAATTTGAATAGACGAAATGTAACGGAATCCTAGCCAGACGTATAAGTAAATATAAATTAGACGAACTTTGATTAAAATTAATTTGTTCTTCAATTCATTTTGCTGCCATGTCCCAGAGGAATAACAAATCCTACAAAAACTGGCAGAAGTTCCCTCTCCCCTGAAAGACAATTGAACACATCCAGTTTTTTCAAAAAATTATAAAATTTGGTTTTGCAAAATTTTGAGGCAGAACCATCTGGCAAATATTGCACAAAAATAAATTGTAAAGTTATTGTGACAAAAATTAAGGCGGATTCATAAACCACGAGTGCAGGAGTATGTTATTTCAAAAAATTTAGATGCCCTTAACTGTGCAAAATGATAAGGGGATGTCGTCAAATTGTTGGTTAGCGTTTTACCATATACCCGATATTCCTGACATGACGAGGATACGTGGACAGGCGATATCTACTTCTTCGTACCGTAGACATCATGAAACGTGGAGAAAACTTAATCACAATACTTCCTTAGTTTATGCTAGCACTTGCTAAGATAAGACCGATTTTGGCAAATGATTTTACATTCTAAAAAAACACTGGGGACCATCAACATTTCTTCAAACATTTTTGGAAACACCAAAATTGCATCAAATTTTTCAAAAACCAAGAACATCCAAGATTCTTTCAATCTTTCAAACACAAAAGACTAGCGATTCTCCAGATTTTCAAATTCATTCAAAAATAGAACACAAAGAGCCAGGAAAATTTATATTAAAATTATATTACATATATTATAATTTCCATTTTACACTAAATAAAATAAGTCAGTGAAATGTAGAAAGGAAGTGGGAGGGCCTAAGTTTAGCTTTTTTCTAGTTTTATGAGCAAGTCCCGCCTACCCACCCCTTCTTCATTCCAATAACTACTCTTAATATTGTTCAGTCTTAGCTTAGCAAGTTTTGGCCCCGCTCACCCACCCTTTTTTTTCTTAGAAAATATGTCATTTACCAAAATCAATCTTATCTTAACAAGTACTAGCCGCGCTACTTGCTAAGATAAGACTCATTTTGGCAAATGGTATATTCTCTAAGAAAATAGAGGGCGGGTGGGCGGGGCTAGTTCTTGCTAAGATAAGACTGGTTTTAGCAAATGATATACTTTTTAAAAAAATAAAGGGCGGGGCTAGCATTTGCTAAAATATAACTAATTCTGGCAAATGATTTTACGTTCTTAAAAAAACACCAGGGACCATCATCATTCCTTCAAACACTTTTGTAAACACCAAAATTGCATCAAATTTTTCAAAAACTAGACATTAAGAGCATCCAAGATTCTGTCAATCTGTCAATCACAAAAGAACAGGGGTTTTCAAGATTTTCAAATTCGTTCAAAAATAGAACACAAAGAGCCAGGAAAATTTATATTAAAATCATATTACATATATTATAATTTTCATCTTAGACTAAATAAACTAAGTCAGTGAAATGGCGAAAGGAGGTGGGCGGGGTTAAATTTAGCTTTTTTCTAATTTTATGAGCAAGCAGTAGCTCAGCCCACCCACCCCTTCTTCGTTCCAGTGATTACTTTTAATATTGTTCAGACCTAGCTTAACAAATTTTAACCCTGCCCACCCACCCTTTTTTTTTTCTTAGAAAATATGTCTACTAAAACCGATCTTATCTTAACAAGTACCAGCCCCCCTACTTGCTAAGATAAGACTCACTTTGGCAAATGGCATATTCTCTAAGAAAATAGAGGATGGGTGGGCGGGGCTAGTACTTGCTAAGATAGGACTGGTTTTGGCAAATCATATAGGTTCCAAGAAAATAGAGAGTGGGTGGGCGGGGCTAGCATTTGCTAAGTTAAGAGTGATTTTGGCAATTGTCATATCGTCTGAGAAAATAGGGGTGGGTGGGCGGGGCTAGTGCTTGCTAAGATAAGACTGATTCTGGTAGATGGCATATAGAGGTTATGCCATTTATCTTAGCAAGTACTAGCCCCGCCCACCCACCCTCTATTTTCTCAGAGGGTATGTCATTTGCCAAAATCAATCTTATGTTATCAAGTACTATGTTATCGAAACTCGTATAAACAAGAAGCATGTATTTTAATAAAGATTTATGAATCAAATTTTTTACATGACGTCATCAATTTTCTAAAAAATGAATGTTTAAATTTTAATCGATGTTCATCAGCTATATTCTAAAGCAAGCTGTAAAATTTCATTCTACAAATGAGATAAAGAAGCCTGTCACAATTTTGAGATTAAATCTTTAAGAAGCATGAAAAGACAATTTAATATTTTAATTTTCGGCATCTTATAATATATGTACCCACAGTTTCACAGTAATCAGTAATAAAATTAAAGCAGTAGACAAGCAGACAGACGACAGACAGACGGAAACGAAGGACTGACATTTTCATGTTTTACAACTCATGAAAATTTGCAATATTATTCCCTTAACCTACTTTAGAAAAGTAAAATCAACCTAAAATTGATTTACGCGAAAAAGTACGTACTCAGTATTCAGTATTAATATTATTACGTTCACATTTATTAGTTTATCAAATTAAGCGACCGTATACCATAAATGAATAAATCCAGATTTTTCTTTCCTTTCGCGCCAATCTTCGCAAAATCCTGTTGTGCATATAACAATCCTTACGTTTTACTTTAGTAGATATGAAAATAAATTATAAAAAAATAACACATTTAAACTAGCCAATTTACGGACCGAATGAAAACGCACATACCAGAGTCAAAAATGTACTGTCCTCGAAAGTATTAAACGTCTTCGCGTTACGTGAAGCAACAAAAAAATTTCAGTGTGTTTGTTATCGGAGCGTTTTTTGTGGAACTATTTGTTTGTGTGAATAAATTTTCTATCAAAATATTAGAAACATTATTCAATACATTTTTTATTTCACAAGTTTTAGGCCTGTTATTTTAATTATTTATTTGGGTCGATTTAATGCACATTTGGGGAAACTTTCAATTTTATCAGTCAACTAATTCAAGGTGTTCGGATTTTTATGGAAATCAGTATATGTATATAGGTATGTACATTGTACATACACAGTGTCTTTTTAATTTGATACAGTAAAATAAATGAGAAGATTTGTATCATTTTAAAATACCCTCTGATGCTAAGCACATCCTATTATTATTACTTCGGGTAGAATCGGATGTGACACCAACTTAATTTTTTTAAAAGGAACACTGTGTACCTATATTTTTTTATAAAGCACTACTGATCTACTGAAAATTTTTATTTATTGAAATAATGATGTGGTCTGGGTTATTTAACGGTGATTTTCGTCAATAAAATGTTTTCTTATTTAAATTTAAAGCAACTATGCGAATGAAAACATGCCTTGGTGAATTATTTAGATCAGTGGAGGCAATGGCCTTTAAATTTACAAACTCTGATTGTCTTTGATACATTCAGCCGCATTGCTATTTGAGACGTTAAACTTTTGAATTTTTTGAAAAAGTAAAAAATGATTTTCTCTGTGGAACATAAAACATTCATGACTGAGTTCTACTTCCGAAATGGAGTTGCCGTTGAAGGAAATGTCATTATAACAGTGATGCTGTTTCACAAGAATTCCAACAAAAATTTTTATTTTATTGTTGCTGATTTTTATAACGTTGTTAGAAACATTGTGCTAGTATTTCGTAAAACAGGTAGTGTCCATCACAAAAAAGGTGCTGCACCACCAACGTTGCATATCAATGAAGTTATAGAAGATGTTGAAGAACGCAATGGAAATAATCCATCAGCTTCATTGAGGATTTATCGCAAGAAGTTGGACTTTCTGTGGGTACATGTCATAAAATTGTGAAAAAAAGCTCCACCTTTTACAATTATAATTTGCTGATGGATTTAACATTCTTTTCTGATGAAGCTTGGTTTCATCTCTCCGGTACCACATACAAAAGTAGACAATTTGAAATTTGTATGTGAATTCTTTGATGATAGAGTGATAAGTATAGATTCAGTTCTTGAGTAACCCCCAAGGTCACCAGATTTAACCCTTTTGGATTACTTCTTGTTTGGTCTTCTAAAAAACACTATTTTTAAAACTACCATTCACACCATAGAAGAACTGAAAAACAGAATTACCGAATTACTTCTGATACACTACAAAATGTGTTTGATAATATGAAAAGATGTGTTAATTTATGTAAACAGGAGAATGGATACCATTTCCAACAGTTTCTTTAACTTTGTTTTCGCCTTTTAAGTAAACTTATTCACAAATCTGCAAGTTATTTTCATTCACTAGTTTTTTTAGTTTTCAATAAGCAAGAGCTAACCTTCGTTTGTAAATTGATCTATGTCGGCATGCAACCAACATACTTGTCTTTGTTTAACTACATAAGCTGAAAAGTATCCGAAACCGAGAAGACATACCAAGGTAGATAGAGATATATTTAAAGGAGTTTTTCAACTTCTCGATGTAGCAGGTCGTACTATGACGAGTTTTGAAAAACTAGTTGTGCTTCAGTATGACGAAGTTAAAGTTTGTGAAAAATATGAATATGATGTCACAAATGATCAGGTAAATAATAATATATATTGTGCAATTGTTAATCTCTCTAAAATGCATGTTTGTATCTTTGGAGAAATTTAGGCGTGTGTAGAGATAAACCATATATCCTGCAACCTGCAATAATCAGAAGATCTTTTTTTTTTGCTGATACCCCACACTTACTAAAATTAATAAGAAATTGGCTTCTTGATACAGGATTTGAATTAGAAGATGGATCAAAAGTCACAAAAACACCAATTGTTCAACTTCTGGAATATCAAACTGAGATTAGTAGCATTTTTAAAATAACAAAAGAACATCTCGAGTGTCAAGGCCCTGGACGTCAAAGAGTTTCGTTAGCATCACAATTGTTGTCTCATACAGATGCTGCAGCCCTTACATTTAATAAAAAAGAAGATGGAGATGATTTTGAAAATTTGGGTTCTGTTATTGAGATAATCAACGATTGGTTTGATGTAATGAATTCATATGTTCCATTGGCATCCACACCAACAAAAAGTGGATATGGACAAACAACAGCCTGCGCAGTACAAAATGTGGCGTTAGATAAAATGTATGACATGATGCGAACAATGAGATGCATTGGTAAAAACAAAATCTTGTCATTTCAAGAGGGAATTTTAATGTCCATCAATGCCCTGAAACAATTGTTAGAGGAAGTAAAACAAGAGTATAATGTCAGTTACATTTTAACACATAAACTAAACGGAGTGACTATTCGTACACACAGTATGTACGAATAGTACAAGAGCTATTGATACACACGGTGTGTACGAATAACTACAGCGCTAATCGTACATACAGTGTGTATGAATAGTACGCGCGCTGTTCATACTCACATGTAGGTACGTCCACATTACAAATGATACAAACATCTGTTCACACCATTTTACTCTCTTTACTGTGAATAATCTGTAGTTCGATTACGTTGAATATTTCATGATCATCAGATCATCAGATGGATAGAGATTTTGTATATAGGTATCACTCAGTAATTAGGCGTACTAACACAAGTTGAAAGGTTTTGGCGCCACAAATCTTCGATTTACCTTCAAACTCCAGTTCAAATTTAATGATTTTTACGACCGTTGTACGTCTTTTCTAAAACTATATGGTATACTTATGCTTTTACAAATCTGTGGCTATAAATCGCAAAATGGGTATAAGTGACAAAGAAGAAAAAGCTGTATTATGTCAAATACAAGCAAACCGTAACAGGCATTAGAAATAAATCCAAGAGACTAAGTGGTAGGTAGGGTGTTATTGAAAGGTACGTACAACAAAATTGACAGTTCTTCACGAAGTCTAAGAAGTCTAAAAAACTTATTTTGTGTTGTCAAAATTATAAGGGGAAAATCAACCCTTATCCAACCTTTTTAGACGCTACTGAAGGATAAATAGGTAAAATTAATTTATTTTAGTAAATCCTAGCAACTGTAACAATAAAACTTTTGTCAAGACTAAATGTTGCTATAGAAACGAGAGATGATCTTTTTATCAGAGGCGTACAACGAATTTGGACATAAATTTTAATAATTTTTATCTCTAAAAGGAGAACACTTTTACCTGAAATTTTTGTAACTTTTAGCACCCATACTTCGAGACCAACTGCCGATTTTATTTTGTACGTACCTTTCAATAACACTCTGTATATTAACATAAGAAACAAAACACAACAAAACAGTGCTAACAGACTTAACTTTTATTTTTTGTACTTTTTTTTTTTCAAAAAAACTTTAAAACAAAACAATGGAACTATTTTTAAGAAGATTATAAGAACGAAAAAAAGATAGTTTAATAATAATTAATAGAACATCTCCAAGTGTTCAGTATCATACTAAAGATTCTCGCTTTCACTGTAAACAGTACAAAACCAATCACCTTTCAGTTTTCGCTTGATATTGGCACATTTCTTTAGTACTGATTCCATTCGACATCTTGTTACAAATTCTGCAGTGCAAGTTCTTGATTTTTTTCGCAGTTATCAAAAAACGAAGTAGAGCAGAATAACCGGGTGCTGCAAAATCTTTTTGGACTAAAGATACATGCACTTCATTTTAAAAAAATTCTGATTTGATTAATTTTGGCTCAGTAGGTAAATGGGAAGTAGTATATTTAATAGTGGATTCGTAAGATAAGCCAATCCATTCAAAGATCAACTTCTTTTTTTCATAATCTGATTTTAAGCTGTATTTTACTGGAACCCCAAAAGTTTGTTTTTTTCTTTTTACTTCCACAGCCGTTGACATGTGACCTTTAGGGCGCCCACAACGAATCATTTTTTTAGGAAGTTTAGTTGCTTTTAATTCAAACAAAAATTCTTCATTTAGGTTGGTTTTGGATGATGAAACAATAGTTTTTTTTGCCGGAGTAGGCTCGTTCATTTTTTGTAAAGAGCAACTAGGTAAAATATGATATTTTTCACTTTGATTCTACGAGATGGTATTACTAGTAGATTTCTGTCTATAGACTTCACTGTTAGCAAATATTTTTGCAAACGTTAATTGAACAGCATTCCCTACAGCATCTTAGATGTGCCAATCACAGCCTTAATTTTGAGGGATTAGTTTTTCTATTCTTTCCTCATTTGTCTTTGTTGCAGTTTCTTGGTGTTCATTATCCTGATGTTTATTATGTACCACTGCATTTTTCATATTGGTTTCGAGTATTTTCTATTAGTTTTTTGTTGTTATTGTTTATTTCTTCCAATGAATTACTTTGATTCAAGTCTTCAACGTAAATAATCTATTCTTCCACATTTTTTCACAGTGTGATTAAACATTTTCCTCTGTGAAATTCATTTCAATTTCTTCAATACCTGTATCAAGCACTTCGTTTTGTTAGTGACTGCATTTTTAGACGAACTTGCCAGTTCACATATAAGTACCTCTATATTCATTTCGTAATAATTGAGAAGCAATTTGGCGTCTTGCATTTTTTGCTTATATTTTTCAGTCCCAAACTTGGATATAACAACAGCAAATCTGGAACATAATTTTGCTGCTTATTCATATTTTTTGTTAGCTCTAACAGCTGTAGGTGTTGGAGATGCGAAATCCAATATTGTTACTTGTTGGCATGCATCATTTGCATACAGATTTTCCATATTGCTTGACGCTCTGTGATAACTTAAATAAAAATTCTTCTTCCAACGATTAAGCATCAACTTTTCGTCAGACGGATTCAAACCCATTTTTTCTCTTAAAGCCAAAATGTGGCAACATAGCAATAGCATTTGGTTAGAAAGCTGCAGTCACATTTGTCATTTTTCGTTTAGTTCTAGGTTTTCCTTAATTTTGTATCTTACCATAAAAGAAAATTGCTGCAGTAAAGATTTCCAAGCAAAAGGAGTAATTAAGTTGTGATATTTCCATTGATAAGTATCCCGTTTAAATTTAATTATTTCCTACTTAAGGAGTAAATCGTGAACTTCTTTCTCTTTCAATTGGTAATGAAGAAAACACCTTCTTGAAGTCAGTGAAAAACTGGTCCAAAGAAGACAGTTTTTCAATACCTGCTTTCAGCATTTGATTAATATTTTCTAATCTACTGGTTGTATTGTTTCCAAATGTTAGGCAGTGATGACGATATGCACAGACCCACTGCTCCTTTATGTCGTGCCAATTTTTCTTATAATATGCCGTAACTTTGGGAAAATTGAAACTTATTCAATTCTAGTTCTATATACTCTCCGTCACTATGGCTGTATGTTATCCTCTGTATCAAATTCAGGCACTGTTCTTTGTGGGCAGACGAAATCTTCATTTTATCCACAGTAATTTTCCTGCGAAACGTCTTTAGAGTGTAGTATAAGCATAATAACAGCCTAGCATCTGGAAATTCCTGATTGAAAATGTGAAGGTCCTTCATATCCTTATCAGTGAAAGTAGTTTTTGTTGCCTCCCAGTTAGCATTTTCTTTTTTGAATAACTGAGTCACTTCGCCTAAAGTAATTTCGTCCTCATCAATCAACAAAAAAGAACATATAATTTCACTATGTCCATTTTCATCAACAGTGAGTACAACGACATTCTCAGGTTATTGAGTTTGTAGGTGCCATCGCATATTAATATTTCCGGAAAGTACTTGAACATTTGTTTCATTGTCTTACTTTGGTAGTAAATTGCTCTTAGATTTTTGTCGCCATTTCGGAAAATTTTTACTGAGTCTCCTTCTTGAATAAGTTTCGGGATAATCTCTTCGAGTTTGTGTTTAATAGTGCTTTAGCAATTGACTTTATATTTCTTTCAGGGTTACGATTTTGTTTGTTTTTGACATAATATAGTTTTGTGCGTCTTTCGAATTGGCTTTCATTTGCATAAGATGCACCATTTCTTCTTTGTCGCTTGGATCCAGTTTGCAATTTCTAGCCATAAATTTGTAAGAGGATTCTTCAAGTCTGTGATTATGCATTTCTGTAATGCATAACTGATGATTATCGTTAATACTTATTTTTATACTAGCTGGACAATTATCTTGCATCGTTTTGTGTCTTCTTTAATTTACTCTTAAAATGTTTACCTCTTTTGGCACATGCATAATCAATTTTATAATATTGCACGTCATCACTACAGTTAGCGGCCTGTTTCTTCTTTCCTTCGGAAATTGTTACACTAATTCTTTTGTAAAAATATATATAATTCATGTCTTCGTAATTTTTTAAAGTTAGCGCCACTCTTCGTAAGTTTCGAAAGTTTTTCCGACTGTTAACATATTGTAACTTTATTATCTTGTTATAGAAAAGATGTGCAGTACTTGTAAAAATTATTAAACTCGATCTGGAATGTCTGGAGTTTGAAGGTACGTTGGGAACATTTGTGGCGGCTAAAGTTTGAAGTTATGCTTATATCTGCAAAGCTATGATTGGACTTATGTTAGTACACGTAATTACTGAATGATACTGATATACATACACGTACCTTTTATCTATTTGATGATGGTCACTAAATATTTAACGAAATCAAACTGAAAAATAGGCACAGTCAGAATCATTCGTGTGTGGGCGTACAATTGTGTGTACGAATAGCGCTGTAGTTATTCGTACACACTGGATGTATGAATAGCTCTTGTACTATTCGTACATACTGTGTGTACGAATAGTCACTCCGTAAACTAAATCAGGATGCTTTGGAGAACTTATTTAGCCAACTAAGGGAACGTGGAGGTTTAAATGACCACCCAACACCTCTAAATGCAATGAACAGATTGCGTGTTATTATATTGGGTCGAACAGGTGTTGTACAGGACAAAACTAACATAGTAGATAGAAAAAGTGGAGAAGAACATTATATCGTAGGTGAAGTCTTGAAAAAAAAGTGGAATACCTTTACTCCTTAATAATGAAAATGATAATGAGCTTAAAGCAGACACCGATTGAGATACAAATTCTTTATCAACAAAAGATTCTATTACTGCGTTAGAAAATCCAACAACATTAGAGGAAGATGGAACACAATATCTTACTGAATGGATAACACATAAATTAAGGACATCTCTCCCTCATCTTGGACAGCATTCATATATTTTAAATCAAAAAGTGGAGCATACATACAGCATGCCTAAGAATGCCCCAGACTGGATTAATCATTTGTCATATGGCGGTCTTATTGTGCCCACAGTAGAATTTTTAAACGAAGTCAAATTGTTTGACAAAATATTTAAGAAATATTTTGGTGAAAAAGTTAATTACTCAAAAAAAATTCAATCACTATTAATTGAAAAGATAAAGGGAGTATCAACAATAAACGATACAATACTAAAAACATATGTGAGGCAGAGAATTTTTATACGTTTAAACTATTTAAACGTGAAACTCACAGAAGAGAAAAAGTCTTACTTCAAAAGAAAGGCCACTGACAGGGAGACTAATTTTTCTGCTAAAATGAAAAAAAATACAAAATAATTTCGCCTTTTTTATTAAAGCGTGTGTAGTTTATTTTGATTTTTTCCGTTATATACTCGCTTGAAATATTTTGGCCTTCACTTGAAAACTTTTTAAATTAACTATTTACTTGTTATTTTATTTAAAAACCATTCACCGTTGACACAGGATTTACAAATAAGCTGAAAAAAAGAGACAAATAAAACAATTAAAATTAATTTAGTTTTTAAAGCAGCTTTGGGAAATATTTAAGGATAGCCGGTTTTTATTGCCAGTCAGTATATATTTAATTGTATTATTTTGTTTTATTTCTTTTCGACACTTTTTTTTGTAAATATAGTTGATAGTTAAAATGTTCCCTTGTTATTAATATTGTAATATCTCATAATAAATAAATGTTGATGTAAGGTTGTTTTTTATTTTGGAATGAGATTATTTATTATACTAGTTGGACACAATATAATACATTTTCGAATTTGTGTCTGTTATTGTGTGCACCTTTTATAATCTAACATTGAATTTACAAAACCGTGTGTTCTGAAATCTCATAAGCGAAATATGTTAGTTTTAATATATAGAGATTATCATAAGAATAGCTATTTATGGTATAAATGAATAAAAGTGAATTTTATCTAACGAAAAAACAGTTTAGCACACGAGGCGAAACCGAATGTGATAATGTTTTTGAGTGGATAAAATTCATTTATTCACGTGTATCATACAAGATTTTTTCCAATTTCGCAAAATTTTTCAAAAAATTTATTGTTTAGGTAATCCATATACATAAATATTAATTGTACTATTACTAATAGGAGGTACATTTTTTAGATTTTTTACTTTATTCGTGTTGTCAATGACAGTGTGAATAAAGTGTTGCTATAAACATTGTATTCATCCTTTCGATTAAACTGTTGTTTTAATAGCGAGATGTAACAAACAAAATGAGCATTTTATTAGTAGAAATTGGAAAAATGTTTTTTTTTTAATAATTTTTAAAGAAGCGGGATTTTGCTACATTGTATTGCGGGAGCGAGGGAAGTTCTGTCGAAATAACCTTCGACCAATTATTTACATTTGAAATTTTTTTTTGTCACTTTGAAAAAAAAATAAACAAAGATTTACTACCAAAAAACAAAAATTAACCTATACAGAAAACTTAACTAACATGCACTTCAAATGAATTTTATTTCAGTGAACAGACTAATATTCTGATCCATTTTGCTCTACTCTCCCAGTACTCATTTTTCCGACCTCTCCCCCAGATTACACCAGTGACGTCACAGCATCATTCAGTTTTAAAGTACAGGCCAAGCATACCTTGTAAACCTCTATCTACCTTGAAACATACGTTCAAAATCGCACAGCATTCTTTGATCTAAATAATTAACGAACACACGGTTTTAATTTTTCATCTATTTTACTGTGTAACTTTTTCATTATTAATTTCAGAATATTGGTTGCTGGTGATTTTTTGTGGTAAAAATGCAAACGATTCATTAAAAAAAAAAAATATACTGAGTGTTCCATTTAAAAATATAAACTTATTTCTGGCGTTATCGGAAGTGAGAATCAAAAAATGTGTTTACCGTCAAAGAGATCTACTACGATACAAATTGTCCCAAGAACAAATGACCGATCTTCAAAAATAAAAAAGTTGAGGAGGTTGCATCAAATAAAAAAGACACCCTGTATGCAGGAGTAACTCATCCAAAAATTCACAGCATGTGTTCAATGACTCGAATTATATCTCAGTCACTTTGTAAACTTGTTTTTACTTTACACTTAAATGCAAAAAGTTTTTTTTTAAGTTTTACTTCCAATAAATTCTTTATAGCACGGTTTTTCTTTTAACGAAGGGATTTAATGAAGTGTTTAAAATCACCAGAGAAACATAAGAACTAGCTAGAACACCGCAACTTGACCTATTTACAAGAAAATCTCAAGAATTTAATAAGCTCTTTCCCAGCACGACTCTATCGAATAAATTAAACTTACCATTAATTTCAGTAGTTAATTAAGAAATCAAATTGGGTGTAACAACTTGATTCTGTCGGAAGTATGCGTTGAAATAATTTAATTTCGATTGAAGTTATTGTCAAGTGCATTCCTTTAGCCGTAATTTTCCTGTTCTGCTGTCCCCTTGGCTGATTTTCTTTGGAAAAGTCTGGTCGCAGCAACGGAAGGAGAGGAAAAATGGTTTGAGATTATTGGATTACCTATCTTAATACACTGCCTACCTTAAAAAGCTTCTCTAAATAACGCTCTCCCTTGTTCATTAATACGCCGTAGTTTTTCGTTAGGTCATTTCGGAATAATTTGAATTTATTTTACGATTTTTCTTGGCTTTCCTTCGGCGGCAAACGGCCGAAATAAACATGAAGGAATCCTTCGATGCCCCATCGTGAAAACAAAAGATCCTGACAGTTGTGCTGGAAATGACGTCACAAAAGTCATTATTTTGCGAAAAATCGCTTTACATTCGAAACCGCTTTCCAGATCCGGATTATCCTGAAATTATCACGATGCAGGTGCTTAAGCGGATTAGTGTTTGAACGGAATTATGTTATTATGGCGGTTGGTGATTTTTTTAATGTGGGAACGCTAAGCGGCTGAGAATTTTAAAGTCCAATTTGGCTAATGCGCGTCGGCATTACGGTGGAATTTAGGCTATTTGGTTAAAAGTTGGGATGTTTATCATCTTCACTTCATAAGTTGGAGTTACGGAATGTATTCTTTGAAAAGTGGAACATATTAAACGATTTGCGTCGAGCTTAGGGAAAAGTTTGTTGTATCCTAGACCCTAAGATAAAGCAACCCGCAGAAAAGCAGTTCATTCGCATTTATGGGCCATTCATGGCTGAAAGTGAAAGCATAGGAACTTAGATAAGACATAGGACTAGCCAACTCGCCACCCAGTATGAGAGATTTCTTGATAGCGGACAGATCCGGCACATAAATTTTACATACCCACCCAATAAGATTAATTCTAATTGCATGCGGTGAACATTAGATTTATGAAGACGTTAACGATAAATTACACGTCTGGAACCGATACTGCTTCCGAATCATTACTTTCCTGAAACACTTTTTTCGAAATAACAATTAGGATCAGGGCTTTTACATCTTATTTCCAGACAATCGATCTAAATGAATCAGACGAATCTCGTACAGATATATTGTACATTATCGGCCACAGTATTTTCACATAAATATTTTATACAGCCTATTGAGAAAAGTGTCGGTATCTTCCAACTGAACTAAATGTAATTCGTGTCGGCTTTCAACCTTCAATAATATATAAATGTTCTCTTATTGCTTTCCCTAATTTTCTAACTGCTAGTAACGTTTATCGAGAAAGGTTTATATGAAATTTTAATTAACATCCAACGATGCTGACTTGCTGGTCGTATAGAGAGAAGTTTTAATTTAAATTAATAAAAAGCGTACTGTACAATACGCATATCGTTTTTGATATGGCCGTGCTTTTCATATGAATACCTAGTTCACGCTTCTGGTACAATAATCTACTTTTCATTTGAACTTTATTCGTTGGTCATGATGTCATATACGTTATTTTACATTAAATATCACATAATTCCAAAATTTCTAACTAAATAACATTGTGGTTAGTTTACAGAACTAATGAGTATAAGACAAAAAAAAAAAAAAACAGGATGTGCTTGCGTACATTAAGAGATTTTATTCCAAAGCTTAACAACACTAAAATAAGTTAGCTGAAATTTAACAAGATTTTAAATATATAATATATTACCTTACTGAATTGTCAATTGTGAACATTTGTCAAGGTATTGAAAAGCAATGAATGCGAAAAGCAATGAATGTAAGTAGCTTTACCGCTTTTATTTAAACTGTTTAATACTTGACTGGGTGCACTGTGATAACCCAAACATCTCGCCTTAAAATGACATGTGGAAACAAAAAGAAAGCTCACGAAAAAAAAAAACTAAATTTAAAAAATTTGGCCATACGAGCAGGCCGTTACGGTCGCAAATTCGTGGTTGGGTTCCGGCTGCACAAACCGACAGCGTCACGTCATCCCGAACGCCCCTGACTTCTAGTCTAGGCCTGCATCCTTTGTGCACATAGCGCGACCCCCAGCTTAACAAGGAACCGCGCACTCCGCTTCCGCCACGTGTTTCTGTGTTATTTACCTCAATTCTATTTAAATGTTCACTTTCTATAACTCTGATATTGAACTACAACTGAAAAAGTGTTAAAGTTTCAAAAAAAGCAATAAGCAACATTTAAATTCGCCATACAGTCTCGTGAAATTTTAAAGAGCAAATAATTCTTATCTGAGATTAAGATTGGACATCAGTTAATTTAAGTATATGATGGAAACATTCATCGACAAAATATTTACATGAAAAAAACTAGCAAAGATTTAAAAAAACAAAAAAGGATCTGGTGTGAAATAAAACTTGAGCAGATAAAAAGTTACGTGAGATTTGGAACTGCAGAACAAGAAAATTTACGTTCAATTTAAATTATACAACAAAGAAAATTACTGAAGTTAAAATTGTGAGATTAAAAAAAGTTGTATGAGATGAAAAATTGACAAGCTAACAAAATTACATGAGTTTCATATTTTACGACCATTCGAGTTATTGATTAAATTTTAAAAAGTGAAGTTATTCAGTTGCATTGTGGGCCATCGTTTTACATTTCCCAAAACAAATACAAAAAAACATATCAGGCAATCTGGAGGTTCAAAATAGCGTCGGGTCAATACGTCGTTAAAAAAAAAGATGCGTCAAAAATATGTGTCCCAGAAATGCACGTCCCACATGACCCACAATGTTGTTAATTTGTTCAACGAGATTTTACAGCTCAAACGTGTGCTCGATGTGAAAACACTCTTTCAACATGGCCGCTGTCAGAACAAAGAATTTTCCTGATGTTAAATTATGCCACACTTTACCAACGATTCAAACAAAGAATTTACATTATGTTAAATGATGTCACTCTTTATCAACGATTCAAACAAAGAGTTTACATTATGTTAATTGATGCCTTGATTCAAGCGACTGATTTAATTAAAACCATTAGCTTTGAGAGTTTATATCGTGGACTGTCCCCAGCTTACCAAACAAAATACGTGATAAATAAACACAAAATGCATTCAGAGTTGCGATGAATGTGCGTCTCGGTGATATAATTTTCAGCGTTATGAGAAAAAATCTCTAAAGGGAAAAATTTAATCCTCCAGTAACTCAGTTCACGGTATTATGAATTCTACCGCACTTTGCAAGTTTCTTTTCCCAAAGTGGGACGCCGTGAGGTTAATTTAACTGCCGTAAATGAACTATTAGCAATCTTGTGTGAGGAGGAAAGAAGTGTTATAATGTAACACTCAAGTATAACCATTCAGAAGCCTTATTCATAATTTGATAAACAAAGGATGAATCTGATTAAGCAAATTTCATGAAATCTCCTAGCAAGTACTTTTATCTGAACAAACTTACGATTGTTAAGTTGTGTTAGAACCAGTTAACGATCAAAATCCTAACATGAATTGTGAATTTACACACAATAAAACAAATTTACACCACATTTTTGCGTCGGTTGAACGATTTTCTTGATTGAATTTTTTTTTTGTATTCAAATTATTCAAATTCGATTTCGCGCAACTGTTTTCAGCGCGAAATTTTAATTCAAATTCGGTCACCACAGCATTTTTAACATTTTCGAACAATACGTCACTTAAATCCATCATTTCTGTAGTTCTGTTCACAAAATTTTTTTGAATAAACAACAAGATGTAACTATGACAACGAAATATATCTATCATGCAAACGTGATCAACCAAATTTATTTATTTTTTAATTAATTTTTGGATTATTGGATTAAAATGGACAGAAACCGGTAAAATATTGAATACGCCACGGATTTAAACCGTGCCCTAACCGCCTTAGTCGTCTTAAAATCCTCTCTAAACCCTCGGATTTCAAACAGATATTTTTACATCCTATAAAATTTTAATTAATAGCTATAACACTATTAATTAAAATTTTAAAAATATCTACTATTATCAAGCGGCAAATCTCTAACATTTTTAAATTTTATAAGTCACAGATACATATCGAAAATATTACTTTAAAAATTCGCAAAATCACTTTTTATACTTTTTCGAAAAATTTAGATAGTTGTATGTATTGTATTACAGAGGCCAGGAAAGTTCTGTCTCAACAACCTTAGGCGAATTTTCGGTTTTCTCTTGAACCTATAATATCCCATTTTGCAACAAATTTCAGAAGTTTATTTGTACACAACTTTTCCATGTTTTCACCTTTTTTAGTTTTATGTTAATATTTTTCTCCTTGATTGAAGCGACGCAGTTAATAACTGATATTAAATTTTTCTCACTGATCACGTTCTTCATCAGAAATAATATTGAGCTGGTTCAGTATCATAACCGTAACACCTAACGATAAAAAGTTATTTTTATGCCTTGAGCGTAAAGTGACGAATGATGAAGTTCTTGTTTTCTCGACGTTTCATAGTTCCTAGAATAAGAAAAATTAAAACTTTTATTTCCGTTTGTCTGGTGTTTGTCGTCTGCCATTTGCTAGCAGTTCTATTAGGCAAAGAATTTACTAAGGTAGTTTTTGCCAATAAGAACACTTTTTTAAATTCTATCAATCAGATTTCCATTAAAAATGATTCCGATAATTTTTTGACTTTAAAAAATTATCAAACAAAATATCCTGCGCGATGGAAATATTCTCCGACAATTTTTCTTCCGAAACACTCCTCTCTGCTGTTAATTCCCTCCTGTTTTTCAGTCGGGAATATTGTAACAGCAGACATTCGTGCTTCAAAAAAAATCCATCCCTAGGGGTATTACTAGTGATAATTTCCGAAATTGCTAGATTAATTGTTGCGAAATTTTTTACGCTTTCGTGTAGATAGTATTTACTACACTAGCAAAAACTTGTCTAATCATCTTTCCTTAACTGTAAAATTATTTAAAATGTACACAATAATCTGCCTCTATACCTTTGATGTCTTAATCCGTCCCTGTAAAAAATCAAAATTGTAGAAAATCAAAGTTTAGAATTTAATTTACAAGCTCTAAATCTGGTTGCTCTGAACTTCCACATGTTTCATGGTTGTTATGAGTACGAGTAGGTAAATCGCTAATCAAAATTCATTTGTTAATCTATCGCATTACTTTGTTTAAATTTTCGGTGTTGCGGGAATAAGAACGTGTCTAGTTATTGTATAGACCGATCGTTTAGTTAGACAATTATAACGTGACAAAATTTATCATTTCTGTGCGTAACTGTAAGCACTCGATAGTGGTGAATTATTTACTTTCTTTTCTCAAAAACGGTATTGTAATTTTCTTTCAGCTTTTCGATCGATAGTGTATAATGTATACATTGTTACGATGATTGGAAATTTAAAATCGGCGTGGGTGAAACTCAACAATTTATTTCTTGGTAATACAAATTTATACGATCAACAATATAGCGACTATAATTCCGACGTCGTTATGGAATTATAATAGAGGCTACGTTTAGACTCTAATATTCTCTGGTTGATTGGACTAAAACTGACTTGCTCCCGAAGGTAGCCTCTATTTAAACCCATACGTTCCTTTCTAAAGATTTCGTGATCGAGGTTTTTCTGGAGTACCCAGCGCGACTTCCGCTTTTTTATTCGAGCGACGCCGTCGGTGATGATGAGTCATCACCGCTCATCACTATTCATACTAGCAAACCCATAGGCGTCGTCCCGGGGAATTTTATATTTATATTAGCAATATCACCTTCAGGAACGAGGAAAGTTCTGTCGAAACAACTTTCGACCAATTTTTTAAATGTTGTACATAAAGTAGGTCGCCTTACGTCTCAGTTTTTTGGAGACAGATATGTATAGGTATAAAATAATAATAAATCAAATAAAATAAATAATTTATTTGAAAAGTGTCATAGATAAACTTCCGTCAGGTTATATTGTTATTAAAACTGTAGTAATATATATGTTGTTTTTTTTTTAATTTTTTTATTGTATTAATTTTTATGGATAGTTTGTCATTAATAAATCCAGTAATTATTATTGATTGGACCTCAATCCTTTTGTTTTAATAGCTTGTATAAAACTAAATTATTTCATGGCATTTTAATTTATTGGTGAAAATTAAATAAAAACGTTACATATTTGCGTTTTAAAGTATTAACAATATATGTTGAATACGAAAATCAATAAATTCGCTAATTGTCTCGAGTTTCCATTATCTAACATTCTCTTAAGTTGCAGTGCAAACTTTATGTGTAGTTTATTGCTTAATGTGAAATCTTATTGTGTTAATCACAAACAACTGGTGCCACTAGAAAATTACCTGTAAATCTGTTCCGGAAAACTTTAAAATTATGTTTCGAGTGAAATTAATTAACATTGCGACAAAAGTTTGGCTTTACTTAGATTCATTTACCTCATCGCAAGAGCTTTGATGAGCAAGAAAAAGTCAGAAACTCTATAAATTAGCTACAAAAGTAGACAAGGCAATACAACTTCAGTATACTTTTTTATAAGCCAACTAATTAAAATGTCTGTTTATTTATAGTCAGAAGAAATAGGTCAACGTAATAAAAGCGGTGCAGCCCAGGGTCGATAAAATATTATCCTGGCTAACACGGTGTATCTAATTTGGCAACAGTCTGGCTAATTCGCATTTTCCGATCGAACGTCTCCAGAAAATTACGAAATATTAAAATTTCCAATTCAACAGATGGCTCGCTCCCATCGGAACGTCCAGAAGCACGACCTGGATAATTCGACCAAGGGTTAGCCCCGAAAATTAGGCACCAACACCAAACGACAACGTCGATTAACACCGCCGTTAAAAAAAATACGAATATCGAGTTTATTGATCTTCTGCAAGTGTTGTATTTACACGGCGATTGCTTTGCTTGGAAAAATGCGGAACGTTATATTGTGTCTGCCAATCATGGTTTGCTTGACACGTTTGATTGCTTTCTGCCTCACGGACACCCATAACTCGATAAAAGGTGTTTTAAAATTACGAATTGTCGTCTGCAGAAAATGTAATTTTTTTCAGGGGCAATTAGAGGGCTTTCTCAAAGGTCGTTGTTCCCAGAGATATTTTTTTTGGACCAGCTATGGATTATGTTGACCGAAATGAGTTCTGTCGTAAGCAATCACTGAAAACTAAGCTTATCATAGTAAGATTAAGCTTATAGAATTTCGGTGGAAAATTGTATCTATGTCGAAACGATTTACCATTATTGGTATAAAATTTTATTTATAGTTGTTTTATAAGGTTCGATGCCAATATCTCATCACATACAATAAGAAAAAATGCCTGATTAAGTCCAATATTGTGTGACATATGATGTCATCAGCTTCTAGTAGGGGGTGAACCGTTTAGTTAATTCTCTTTAATAGTCAAATTAACATCCATATTCTGCAAAATTTTAGAAGTTTTAACAAGTGTGATCGATTGAAATTTTTTTGTTGAAATATGTATTTTTGAATTTGTGATTTGCAATAAGTGCAATTTTATCAAGTTCGTACGTCTTTTCTTCGTAACTTGTAACAGCAGCATTTTATAATAGAAACTTCCATCAAAGACAAAGATCGTGTTAACACCAGCTATAAAAAATCCAAATTTTGACATAACTTTTAACTTCGTACATTTACGTTGGATCCGATGTTTATATGCCCGAAGCCAATTTATAATAAATTTGTCAGCGATGATGACAGAATCGGGAAAATTTGAAAGGCCATTTTAATATAAGTTATGAGCAAAGTTTTTGTACGGCCAAGAGTTTCTACTACAATAAGAGGAGGTCACGTTGTTCAGATTTTATTCTTTGTTCTATCGAGAGCCATCAAACCTTTTCATATTTTATAGCCCACCATTCATTATCTGCTGTAAAAAATGATGGGGAAATATTGCAAGGTTTATGTACAGCAACGACAAAAAGGGGTAAATTAGAATTATAAAAGTTTTTAATGTACTTTTACTTTGTGACTTCAGGGTAGGTTTAGCTCATTTCACCCCCAATAAATACCAGCCGGGATAACAACGTAGTAAAAATCGACGTAATAAACAAAATTATATTTCTTAAATCTTAAGATTTAACATACCTTATAATCTTAAACAACCACTTTGAAAAGCGTGAAAATAATGTAGAACCGAAAATCCTTACTTGATATAGATCGTGTAGAATAACTTGTTTTTTCATTCAATAAAATGAAACTGTATACGTTCTAGGGTAACATTTACTGCAAAAAGAAACTTTTTCGGAAATAAATCAAAATTACTAACATTATCCTCTCGATTTCAGATGAATGGAAGGAAATGTTTCTCTTATTGGTGTGGTTCAGACAAGGAAAATTAATTTTATTGATTACTGACTTAGAGGCAGTCTGAACATAGTATCACACTTGAATTATGAATGGAAACTTGTGCATTTTGCCTCAAGTTTTGCGGTGGCTTGAAAGTTAGATCGGATTTTACGTAATTGGAAGCACTAGATGCAGCAGAGAATTACTTGCTTTTGTAATTAATAAGCAGTCAAAAATGAAATAAGTTTCGATGCAATTATGATGCCGTTTTCATTATTTTTGTGCTCCTTAAGATGTCGAAAAAATGGTGGCACAAAAAATATAATAAGTAGTGGCGGACGAGAGAGTGTTGCTTTATGTATGCTCTGTGTATTGAAGTAATGATCATTAGATCTTGAATGTCTAAAGTTAAAAAGAAGTGAATCTCATTAACAACGTTAATATTTGCTGGTGTTGCAGTGATTGTAAAGTAATGAGTTTGACTATCAGTTGTCTTTTAATGTCAACTGTAGTTTATGACGCCGTGTTGAGTTTTTATCCGAAACGTCCAGATTTTTGGAAAAAAAATCAAAATTATTAAACAACATTTTACAATTTAATTCTAAATCTGCACACCGAATGCTTTGAAATCTTGCAAAAGTTATAATAAGCATGATAAATTTTAATCAAAATATATTTCCTTGTAACCTCCCAAAAATTGATAACGTCATCTCAAAATTTTGGCGAATAAATCCTTTCGAAAATGTGTAAAAAATGATGAGCTTATGCTGGTGGTTTGTTATTGCATTAATATTTTTTAGAATTACTTATACAGGGTGACCCAAACAAATTAATGAATGAGTTAATTTATTTTATTGATTAAATCAGGAGCAGGCCATCCAATTTTCCTGTTCTTATAAAAATGTTTGTGACATAAAATTTTGCAAAGAAAAACTCATTTGAAGTACAAATTACTTTGTTAGCTTTATTGTTTACACTAATGTGGCTTTTTAAATGCAAAATATGACGATTTTTGCGGTTTTGTTGACTCCTGCATTCCCAGACGAGTGGTTTCTCTGGAAAATTAGTCACTATTCCGAAATGATCGGGTGCATATAAAAGGAGGTGGAGTTGTATATATTTTTCAAAATATGTCTCGTCCAATTTTTAGGTCACTCCGCTATCGTTCGATAAATGTGGTATTAAAGCCTTCTTCCTCAAGTTGTTTAATAGGTATGTTACTTTTGTTTTGAGCTGTGTATATAGGTCTTCTTCGTCTTCAACTGATGATGATAAAATTTTAGTTGATTTCATCATGAATGTTTCGAACACCTATGAGAAATCTTTTATTTTTGGCGATTTTAACATGTCTGATATTTCATGGCCTCTAAACACCAGTCAGTCCCATAATGCATTCTTCCAACTCTTAGTCGAATTGCTGATTAACAGTCATCTTAATCAGCTGGTTTTGAAAGCTACGAGATATACACCAAATCAAACTCATTCTCCATTTGACTTAATAATCTCTTCCGACGACAATTCATTGGTCAACTTGGTTTACTTAACCCCAATTGGCAAGTCAGATCACGTTACTTTATGAATTGACCTACAAATTAGCTTCAAACCTTATACAGGGTGCCGCATCCAAGTCTGGATATAGGGAATTAACATAGGAATTGATTTTTATTTTAGATCACTTTAAAGCTATTATTGAGTGATGTCTTTGTGGAGGTCGAAGAGGGCTACCGGCCAGTATTTTTTTCAAATCGTTGCATCGCGCTCATTCACTGTAAAATGGTTTTAAAAATAGTATTTTGAAATTCGCGCCCTAGCCGATTCGTCGCGAAATGTTCCGTCGCACTGTCGAAGTTCGGGGATCGCGTCTTTGGATTAATCATGCAAAATCCAAATGTCAAATTGAAATTAGAAATTATTCTCAGAAATCAACGAACCACTCAAACCGAATTATTTTATCCAGTGTGATGATTATTAAATTAAATTAAACGGAATAAATGCATAAATTGATCCATTCATTCGTCATAGTGCGCGACCCCGTCAAACGAGCCATCTCGAACTACACTCAAGCCGTATCCAAAAAGCCCGAGATGAAGACTTCGAGCGGCTGGTCTTCCTCAAAACCCCATCGGCAGCATTGTGACATGTCCTGGGAGCCCGTCAAGCTAGGAATTTACTCGCGCTGCCTCACTAAGTAATCAGTGAACGACTCAAATTGAATTGTTTTATCCAATATGACGATTATTGTAGGTCAATTTAAACGGAATAAATGCACAAACTGCACAGAATATTTTATTAGGGTATGTTGCTGGTGCTGGTAGTCTTTATTAGTAAAATCTCATTAAAATGCCATGTTCTACTGCGATTAGATGAAAAAGCGAGGGCCTGCTTTTCTTATTGTGTGATGATAAGATCTACCATCAAAAGAGCTGGCGCAAAAGCATTAGAAGGATGGCATTCATTAAAAGGTTCATTTAGACAACTACAAATAACAAAACTTAACAATTGTTGATGAATGAAGTAATGAAATATTGTACGAATCTGGAGAAAAATTGCACTATTTTCAAGAATTGCTCAAAAAGACTGCTCTCAGCAGCTGTAGAGTAAGTAAGCCAATCTAGAAAACTCCTACGCGTGTTGACCAGCATTTGAGTTGAAATCTGAAGACAATATTGCTGGTATTCTTCGAATACAGGTCGTAAAGAAATCTCCAAAGAAAAAATTCCCAGGGGTTTAGATCCGGTGAATGCACAGAGCTATGGAGCTGTGCAAACTTTCCATTCCAACATTGCGGGAAAATACTGGTTCAAATAAACAATATTTATGCGAGCTGTATGGCTGGAGATTTGGTCCTGCATATAAAAGACCTGCTGCAGATGCCGCACCCTTCGAGTCCCAGGAAGTATTTGCTGAGCTAGTATATTGTCCTACTTCTGAGCATTCAATCCGGATTCGATGAAAAAAGGTGCAATGGCATGATGTCCTAGAAGTCCCAGTTACACTGACAGCTGCACGCCATTGATAACGATGGTCATGGACCACGTGAGGGTTGTGTATTGCTCAAATTTGATCGTTCTGACGATTATAACTTCCCGTAAGACCAAATGAACATTCGTCAGTAAAACAAATGTTCCTCAAAAACTCATCAGCCTAGATTCTCTCAAGCGTTCCTTCGTAAAACTCCATAGATGAGAAGTAGTCCTCAGGCTTCAATTTTTTGTCATGATGCTTTTTGAAATTCTTCTATCTCATCTGTTTAAGATCCCTAGAAAACGTCGTGCCCACCTGATTTTATGTAATTTTTATCACTTTTGAAAATAAATGTAACTTCGTTTTGTGAAATATTGTTTTTATTTTTGTTGTTGTTAACAAAATAAACAAATAAAACAATAATACCAAAGGTTCTGAATCCCAAAACACATTCGTAATAGAGAAAAATATTTTAAAATGTTGATGAGTGAATGTCCTACATTTTTTCTCTCCCAAAAATTTCTTGTAACGAGCATGCTTCCAGGCGGCAAAAATTCCATCCCTGCCCAACGAATGTAAAATCAATTGACTTCCAATCTTTAGTGGTTCGAAAACAAAGAGTGAAATTTATCTAAATTACCTACTAATTAAATTAACCGTTGAAGAACAAGCAGGCCCTCGCTTTTTCATCTAATCGCAGTAGAACATAGCATAACCTATTAAAATATTTAGTACAGTTTGTGCATTTATTCCGTTTAAATTGACCTACAATAATCGTCATAATGGATAAAATAATTCAATTTGAGTCGTTCAGTGATTACTGAGTGAGGCAGCGCGAGTAAATTCCTAGCGTGACGGGCTCCCAGGACATGTCACGATGCTGCTGATGATGTTTTGAGGAAGACGAGCTGCTCGAAGTTTTCATCTCAGGCTTTTCGGATACGGCCTGAGTGTAGTTCGAGATGGCTCGTTTGACGGGGTCGCGCACTATGACGAATGAATGGATGAATTTGTGCATTTATTCCGTTTAGTTTAATTTAATAATCATCACACTGGATAAAATAATTCCGTTTGAGTGGATTTCTGAGAATAATTTCTAATTTCACTTTGACATTTGGATTTTGCATGATTAATCCAAAGACGCGATTGGCGAACTTCGACAGTGCGACGGAACATTTCGCGACAAATCGGCTAGGGCGCGAATTTCAAAATACGATTTTTAAAACCTTTTTACAGTGAATGAGCGCGATGCAACGTTTTGAAAAAAATACTGGCCGATAGCCCTGCTCGACCTCCATAAAGGCATCACCCAGTAATAGCTTTAAAGTGATCTGGGAAGATATTATAAAACAAAAACCATTTCCCATGTTCCCTATGTCCAGACTTGGATGCGGCACCCTGTATGAAGACCGCCTTAATTAGGAAGACGTATATAGATTTTAAAGCCTTAGGTCACAAATTAAAAAAACTTGATTGGAAATCTATACTGTGCGAGCCAGTAGTCAGTGATAATTGAAACCTATTTAAAGGTATTCATGATAAGGTTGAGGAGCATATGAGCATCGTAGCCGTTAAAAGATCAGCAAAAAACCTTGGATTGATAGCAATATTTTAAAGTTAATCAAAAAGAAGAGGGCTCTGTTGCGCGCTTTTAAAAGATCTGGTTCTCAGATTGATTTCGACCAACTTACGTCTACCATTAGGCCAGCAAGGATTGCGTTTGAAATACGAATTGCTGAATCTAGGGACTTAAAGCAGTTTTGCAAACATATTCGTTCTCAATTGTTGGGACCTGTTGGGCCTTTGCAGACTAGAGGTTGCCCACTTTTTTGCGGATACATTCTCAAGCGTTTTCACGAAGGAACCCTCAAGTGTATTGCCCATGATCACTGGTTCCAGTAATACTTTTTCTCTTTGTAACATTGACTTTCCCAAAAGTGTGGTTTGTGAAAAGTTGAAAAAACTAAGGATGTCCAAGTCTCCAGGTCCTGTTGTAATTACAGCTAATTTTTTGAGAAATTGTGCTGAAGCACTCAGTGTCCCCATTAGCATTCTAATGGAGTAATCTTTTGAGACAAATTCCTTGCTGGATGGTTGGAGAACTGCAATTGTTCGTCATATTTTTAAAAAGGCTGACAAATTTTAAGTCTTAAATTACAGACTGGTCAGTCTAACGTCGATTGTGATTAAAGTGTTGGAGTCTATAAATTTATGACCATTTGAATAAATTTATGTTAGACCATCCAGTTATCCCATCCGGACAGTACGGGTTTTTGCCCGGAAAATCGGTTCAGTCAAACTTCCTTTGTTGCTTATCTGACTGGACAAGGGACTTAGGGGAAAATTCCAAATTGGCCGGCGCAACTCAACTTTGCGTCACTGATTTGCGCCAACAGTTATTGTAAATTTTCAAGTTCAAAATTTCCATTAATGCAACGAGGGTGCAACAACAACATCTTAGCTCTCTCGGTAATTTTTCGTCGTTTATCCTCACCTTTACTCGAATTTTTGAATAAATTAACAGCAACACCCGCTAAAACTTGACAGACCATCGCAATTTTTCAAGATAAATTGAGCCAACTTGCACTGCCTACTAGAGGTGCCGCAATTCCATGGTGCAAATTTCAATGGAAAATTCGACACAACTGCGTTTGTTTATTCCGTCACCCCTAGCAACCAGCATTTGATACCCAAATTAGCATTACAAAGTTGCGCTGCACCAGTAACTTGCGCCGGCGCAACTGGACAACTTGGAATTGGCCCCTTCGACTCCAAGTGCCCTCTTAATATCATCTATGTCGATTTCTCTAAGGCATTTGATAAGGTTCCAAAGCATAGTCTTCTTCATAAGCTCCAACGCTGTGGTATACGGGGAAATCTTCTTGAAATGGATTAATTCATTTTTAAGTAGGCGAACTTTCTGTGTCAAGGTTGGGAATGCGTTCAGCAAGAGTTACTCCACGTTATGACTGGAGTATCATAGGCCTCAGTACATGTCCCTTTACTGTTTATTACTTACACGGTTGATCTAAAATATATGCTCACATCATCGTTTGCTATGTACGCTGATGACTTCAAGATATACGACAAAAGCAGTAATTTTCAGAATTTAATGCAAGATCTTCATGTTATACATAACTGGTCCAAAGACCGGTTACTCCCGTTAAATTTAGACAAGTGTACTATTTTATATGTTGGTAACAAAAACCCCAGACATCCATATTGTAGGGGCAATATTAAGTTGTCCAGTACATATTAGTGTCTTGATTTAGGTGTTGTGATTAACAGTGGTCTGCCGTAGCCACAAACACGTCACGAAGAATGCTAACAGAATTTTGTTTCTGCTAAGTAAAACATTCGCTAAAGCAACTCCTGTGGCTTTTCCAAAATTATAAAAACCTTTGTGAGGCCTTTGTTCGAATTTGTTAATTGTGTTTGGTCTCTTGTACTCTAGAGTCGGTTCAGCGAAGGCCAACCAGATTCCCATATGGTAGAAACCGGCCACCATATCATGAAAGGGTTGCCTAAGTGAATCTTGGTTCTCTATCTGAGAGGTAAAAGAGAGCTGACGTTATTACTCTTCCAAGCTTTGAATAAAATCGATTCTGCGATTAAACACCTGTTACCTGCGTACAAGAGGTCATCCTTTAAAACCAAGTAAGGACAAGTTTTGAACCATACTCACGCAAAAATTTATAACCCATATAGAGTTTTCGATGAGTGGAACTCATTACTGAAAGATATTGTATTATCTGATATTTAAGTCAAGATATGATACACATTGCGCCAAAATGAAGAGATTAAACTAGAGAATGACTCCCAGGACTTGGTATAGCACAGGCATTACTTCCTTATATAGGGTTTCTATAAGTGATTATAGGGTCGACGTAGGTTATGAAAACGTGCCGCCTCTCAGATTTCGACTTTACTAAATGCCCAAGGACGCACGACAAATACCACACGCATGTGTATAACTGGTTGCCCAAACGCTTCATATCTTACAAGGTATTTAGGGGTTTAAATACCTTGATATCTTATTAAAAAATAAAACTAATTCATTGCAATAAAAAGAAACAAATTTATTGCGGTTAAAATGTTCCATAATCCTTTCGTCAATACTCATTGTTCAATTTCATGCAACAGGAACTCCTGACTGCTGAGGAAATCTTGTCAAAGCCGTTTTCGGATTCTGCTCAAGCCGTCTCAAACCATCAACAACGTCCTCCAGGAGATTTCTCTTTGCTGACACTGCCAGTTCGAACAAATCTGTTGATTACATATTTAATGTGAGCTTCTAACGATGTTTCTTGAATTATTAAATCACGGTATTTGGCTAGATATCTTTGCTTACAAGCGGTTAGAGAATACACCCCCTCTTCGTTTACGAATGTCCCATTGCGACAATAAGACAACAATGAAAGGTCTTGTTCAACAGAATAAACCATTTTCACGGTCTTCGCTTCCTAGCACAAAAACAAAATTTTCGTACGCAACCACCAAAAGTTTTGAAAACGGGGGTTGGATCAACGAGAATGGCTGTAATTCAAACTTGAAAAACAAATGACATTTATGACAAGTGAGAACGGTCATAATGAGCCATAATTTAAGTCATGTTTCAGCGGAGTGGGATTCGTTCTCTCGACGATTTTTTTTATAATAAAATTAGTTCGGTAATTGCAGATTATGTACCACTGAGAATTCCTACCGTGTGATTTTTTAAATTTCTGCTCTAATTGGCCATGGCAGTTGAACTGGCTGACGTAAGTGTCATGGCCCACTAGAGCTAATTTAAAAAAAAAACACCCGATAGAACATCATATGGTATTAACTCAGCACATTCTAGATTATGGAAGTTTACCTATATACACCCTGAAAAATATAGATTTTGTGGGAATATCTTTATCAACTTTTCGGAACAATGTAAAAAAAAATGTTTATGGTATTTTCATTGACATTAATAATCTGTAGGAGAATATAAAAACTACTGAACCAAAACAATACATGTTTATGAACACTTAAACAGCCTATTGAATCACTTATTCTAGAATAGTGAAATCGTTGCAAATATTCTTCGACAGAACATTTAGAGAGTCAATGCTCTTGCTATTTCTTTTAAAAGCCAACAATAACTGGTAGTTTATCACAAAGTAGTAAGGACATTCGTGAAGTTTATAGTTCAATGTTGGATATAATTTAATCAGTTATAATTTCGACCACTATAAGCATGATATTCACTATTTTTGTGGAAACTGGGGGTATTACCATTAACAATTAGCAAATATTTTAATACGTAAATGCTGGGAAAACCGAGGATTTCAAATTTTTTTTGAAGACAGGTCTACGCACTTCTTACTTTTTGACATTACAAAATCTATGTGTTGATTCCATAAAGCTAACAATCTAGAATTAACTCTAAAAATTTAATAAAGGATGCTGTTGTTAAAACATTAACATTATTATCAAAATTGTAGATATAGATATACAGCGTGTCTCAGAAATAAGTATAATAATTTTAGTCAGTTATAGAACTCATCAAAATCAACAACTTTTTTTAATAATAAATAACTTTAATAATAATAACTTTTTTGTCAGAAACTTTTTAATTATCAAGTTAAAAATTGTTAAAGTTTTATCTCAATTAAGGTTACCCGCCCTTGGATCCCAGCCACACATGGACACTAATAATTATTATAAAGGGTGTTTCAAAATAATTTTCATCTAGTTAGCTTTGAAATCGCTTCAATTTCTATTTTTCCCTTGGTCAAAATCTGCAGCCATAGGCGACTAGATGAACATCATTTTGAAACACGTTGTCTATAATTAATAATAATAATAATTTATGGTCAAAAACAGTTACTAGGAAACGTATTTTTCTAATCATATCATATAATCACATGACAAACATTAAGGGAGAAATTGAAAGTATTGCTTCATAATGGCATTCGGAATTTCATCGGACCAAATGTGGGTGTTGATTAGATCTTCCCTCACCAGTTGATGGTATAAGAGATACGAAATTTGCTTGTTCGTTTATTTTTCTATTAACCCACATATAAAAGTTTTGCCTACGTGGTAAGTCTGTTGGTTTCAATAACTGAACTTTCTGGTTTTGAAAGGGGTAGAGTACAGTTGTTTTCTGAGTATGCTCCAAATACTAGTCTCCGATACATCACACTTGACAGTGATGATGACACTCCAAAACAGCGTCTTCAATATTTACAATTCTATATATATAATCGGTTCCTCTTCTACCGTTACGTGTTGAGGGATAGATGTCCATTACTTCCTGATGAATTCTCTCCACTGTTTTCTATTGAGTGCCGTTTGCTTCGCTTCAGGCCAGGTAATTTCTCTTCGTTGTAGTGCTTCAGTAATCACGTCATTCCAACGTTTACGTGGCCTTCCTTTTCTTACTTTACCATATTCTCTAGCTTCCCAAATTTTCTTGACTTGTCTATCTTGGTTCATCCTGTTTTAGTGTCCAAACCATCTTAGTTGTGATCTTTCAATTACACTGTTGGCGCTCTCTACATTGAGATTATTCCTAATTGTCTCATTCTTGATTTTGTCCATTATTGTTACTCCTTGTACTCTGCGTAGATACTTTATCTCAGCTGTCTGTATTTTATGTTTTTGTCTTTCAGTAGGGGTCCATGTCTCACATCCGTACAGGAGTGTTGGGAGGTATACCGTCTTGTAAATAGTTATTTTTGTCTTCTTACTGACTTCTTTCTTATTGATAAAACCTTTTTTCAAGGAATGGTATAGTTTTGTTGTTTTCGCAATTCTACTGTCTAGTTCTTTTTGTAGTTTTCCTTCTTCATCTATCTTGACTCCTAAATACTCAAATTCTTTTACTTGCTCTATTTTATTTCCATTCAGAAGTAAGTTAATTTCTTTAGGAGAATTGGATATGACCAGGGCTTTGTTTTGTCAAGATTGATTGTCATTCCGTTAACCCATAGTTCTCTGGCCCAAATGTTTAGATTGGTTTGAAGCACTTGCTCGGAGCTCGCTATTAGTGTGATATACATTCACTCACTTTAATGCTTCTTAATCGATGGTAGCCAGCTTCTGTTCTTTGGGATTGTGCACTACATTTATTTATGATGCCATTCATGAATATCAAGAACAATAGTAGACTCAGCACCCCCCCTTGTCTCACTTTCTGGGTTGTTCCAAATCTTCGGGACTCACAATTAAGTGTTCTCACTATGTTTCAGCTTGACTTGTAAGTGGATTTGATTGATTCAATTAGTCCGGGTTCAACTTCAGATATTCTTAATGCTTCCCAAATACATTTCCTAGGGACTTTATCGAAGGCCTTTTCCATATCTATAAAACATATGTACAGCTCTCTATTGTAGTTCAGGAACTTTTCGGTTAATTGCTTAATGGTGAAGATATGGTCCTGTACACTATGTCCGGGTCGGAATCCACTCTGCGCATCGTGCAGACTATTTTCTATTGAGTCTCTTAGTTTCTTTTCTAGTAAACTCTCATATACTTTCCCTGGTACGCTTAGTATCGAAATTCCCCTATAGTTCGAACACCTCTTTCTGTCCCTTTTCTTAAATATAGGGGTGATCACTGCAGTTGACCAGTCTTCAGGTATTCGTTTTTGTTTCCAAGCCTCATTCATTATATTGCAAAAGTCTTTGATCGCTGATGGTCCCATATACTCAGCCATTCCGCTTTAATCTCATCAATGCCTGCTGCTTTCCCGTTTTTCAGTTTTCTAATGGCTGCAGTTACATCTTGTATCGAAATGTCTTCGTCTCTGATTGTTGTGTAGTTGCTTCGATGATCATTTGGTGTTTCTTCTGATTCATGTGCTTCTAAAAGTTCTGAGAAGTATTCTCCCCACCTATCAGCAATATCAGCAGGTTCCGTAAGCAACTCCCCATTTTTGTTCATTATCTGTCCTAGGGAACCTCCTGATTTTCCTTTCATTCACTTCAGAACGCCGTAGAACAATTTTTGATTTTGCTTGCTGTTTTCTTCCATTTTTTCGCCAAATTGTTCCCATTCCTTTACTTTTGCTTTCTTCACAATATCTTTCACTAGTTTTCTGCCCTCTTTATACATTTCATATGATGGGCTTGTACTATTTGCTAGATAAGCTTTCCATAATTTTTCCTTCTCTTTAATAGCGAGTTTTGTTTCTTCACTCCACCAGCTAGTTCTTTTCTTAGATCCTCCTGTTCTAGTAAATCCACAAACTTTTCTAGCTGCATCATAGATTGTATCTTTAAAGAACTTCCACTTTTGTTCAAGTGTTTGCTGCTGTACCCCCATTCCTTTAAATATCTCTTCTGTAAGTTTTGTGAAATTGCTTCTTATTTCTTCATTGGCTAACTTATGTGTCCTTACAGTTCTCTTCTCTTTACTTGTTGCTTTCATTGTGTCTTTGGAAATGTTCGCTTCTTTTAGATTCATTTTTGCCACAACTAGGAAGTGGTCACTGCCCAATTCCGGAAGTCTACTGACTTTAACATCATGTATTTTGTTTCTCAGATTTTTTTCTGTTATGATATAGTCAATGATTGACTTTTCATTTCGTCCTGGCGCAACACGGGTGAATTTGTGTATTTCTTTGTGCTGAAACCATGTATTCAAAATTATTAGTCCGTTTGAGTTACAGAAGCCAATTAATAGTTCGCCATTTTTATTTTTAATTGTCTCTCCAAAACTTCCTATTTCTTGTGTCATTGCCCATTCTAGCATTCAGATCACCAACTATCAAGATGGGACTGCTACTTTTCTCATACACTTCCTGTAGTTCATCCCAAAATTTTTCTTTACTATTTTTATTGTTATTTTCATTGGGTCCGTATACTATTATAACTGTCCAAAACTCATTCTCATCAAATCTTACTTCAACGACCATAATTCGCTCATTAATTCCTTCCCACCTTTTTATTCTGCTCATAAAATCGTTTTTGACAATACATCCCACTCCTGCTTGTGCCCATATTGATGTTTCTATACCGCTATACATTATTGTGCAATCTTCCACGATCATTTCTCCTGTTCCTTTTTTCTTTATTTCAGTTAGTGCCAGTAACTTCAAGTTAGATTTTTTAAATTCTGATGTTAGTTCCATTTCCTTGCCAGTTATACTCCTAATATTTCTCTAATATTCCTATACGTTCTTTAATTTCTTTTGCTTTATTTTGTTGTTCTGTATTTTTATAGGGTATTTTCATATCGTTCTCCTATTCCTTATTTTTTGATTTCCCCTTTTATTCCTTTGTTCTTTTCCCTTATTTTTATTAAAACTGTTTAGAACCATATTCTTATCCATTTTCACAGCATTTGTCTTTTTATTTTTATCATTCGGAGCATATGTCTTTAGTTTTTTGGATCAAATTCGTTTTGCCGAGTTATGTTGTTTACTTTACTATTCCACTTCCACTTCTCATTGTTTATAACTAGGAAGTTATAACCTTTCTTTACTATTTTTCCTTTCTTTTTTTCTTCGGTTGCAATATCCCTTATTAGTCTTTTTTGGGTTTCTTGCTTTTTTCTAGTTAGATCACAATCGATGTAGATTGCCTCGCCTATCCTATTAATCAATTTTCCTTTCGCTCTGAGTATTTTTACTTTATCTTCGAAATCAGACGACGATTTGGGAGGCTTTCTGAAAAAATTCCTTGGGCGCGAGCGCCGTTCCCTCGAGGCTCACCGTAGGTTAAAACAACATTCTTCTATAAATTATAATCAATGGCATCGACGAGCCCATGCTTATTAACGCACCTGTATTTATGAAAAAAGCGATTGCAGTAGTGTTGGTTGAGTTTAGAACTGTGCAAAACTTTGAAGTGACGTTATCAAATTGTTGGTGATGATCAGACAAATTTTGATTAGCGTTTTACGATCTACACGACATTCCTAAAATACATCAAATTTGACAATAGTCAGTTTCCTCGTTTCCGACATAATCGATCTAATAAATATCGACGCAAACGACCGACAGACGGAAGCGGGAGACTGATTTTTTCATTTTATAGGGGTCATTAAAAACGAAAGTAGCCATATTGCAATACTTCCTTAGCTCATGTTCGGGAAGTAAAAAGAATCTTTTTTTGGTATTTTCGTACAAATAATTTCTTTAAACAACGCGAAAAAGCAGCATTATCTTGTCTAACTAAGATATTGCTTGTTGCGTTTGACTTTCGTTAAAATTCTGCAAGATCTGCCCCGTAAATTGTGTCAGAAGCAGCTCCGATAGCCTTAATTACGAACGGCCGAAGACACAAATTTCAGCAGGAAACGGGAGATTAAGTTTGCTAATGAAAAAGGAAGTGGCCAGAATTCTAGTTCCGTTGTTGTCGGATATTATCTATGCTAGTAAAACACGAAATTGATTTTATGGGATGCAATATCAGTGTAGTATCGGACGTGACTGTATTTATTTTGGTAAAGGCGTTCGGGCACAAGAGTTGAGCTGACAGGGTTAACTGCTGCTATCCATTTGCTCACAGGGACTCGATAACAACATTTGCTTTCGTACAAATTGGTCGTGAAGGGGAACATTGCTATAAATGATCGAACAAATCCCGTGACCTTGCAGCATAGGCTGTTCCCGGAAGGGAACACCTAAACCACGACTCGTTTATAATAATTAGTATTTGTTTAGTTCTTGGTTGGCAGGTCTATCAATGGAACGACTTGTTTACGATCCTGCGCTGGTTTAATACCGAATGATGGGATCGTAAAGTCGACGTTGTCGTTCTTATACGAAGAACTCGAATGTAATGCTTTCATGAATAGTTCCGTCTACGTGTTGTACTTAGACGGCACGAAAATACTTTTCTCAATTATGTTGAGGTTTATAGGTTAGGAATTTTATTTCTGCTGACAGATTTTATTTTTATTTTTAAACAAGTAGCTGTAAAATGCAGCAGTATAAGCAAATTGTTTAGTTTTTAAGGTGAACTTAATTCGTATTTCTATTATACAGGAACAACATTAAAAGTAATGATAACATTTTGGGATGGCCTAATTAAATTTTCAGAAAGGATTATTAAAAAAATCATATATTGTCAATATTTTAACACATTTCTGTATACTTCGTCATGACCTGTGCTATAAAGTCTGTTTGTTCAAACGTGAAATTAATTATTTATGTAACTATTCATGGTAATTGAGTCATACTACAACAGGAAGTAAAATCAGTTTTTACTTCCCGACCGTAAGACTATGAAAAAAATACTTAGGTCCCCGTTTCCATTAGTTCTGTAATGTGTTGGCGATTTTATTAGACAAATTAATCTGAAATTACTGAATTCATTATTGCGAAATGTTAGGTTAGGAAAATTTATCTCATCATCCCTACCAAAAAGTTGATGATGTCATGTCAAAATTTTGCTTGATAAATGATTTTTTTATATTAACATTTTATAAAATAATATGTTAATATACATTTTTTAATCGTTTGTCATTTATTCTTCTTTAATATTGTCTCGCATATGTTCTTGATTCATTTTAATACTTTCTTAAATTTCTTTTAGCTTGTATTCTTTTTTATTTTAGGTGAAATTTTTTGGTAAACTATGCATAAATTTAGGAAATATTAAATGTCATCCTTATGCAAGTCTTTTGAAATAATATTTAATGCATCTGGACCTACATAAAATTTTTCAAGCCATTTAGTTATAACAAGTTTTAGATCTAACAAGCATTATTTCAGTGTATATTTTGTAATCACAATTAATTTGGGGAAGATGTGGCATTATTTTTACCGATTTAGTTTTTTAGACCGTATATTGTAGAACATCTTGGAGTTTATCTAAGTAGACTCTTTTCATATTATATTTACTAACTGGAACCTTATTAGAAATTGATATAACAATATACAGGGTCATTATAAAATATCGTAGTCAACTCACCTATGAAAAACAAATGAAATTTTTCTCGTGCCGCTAATCACCAAAATGATTTGAACTGTTTTGAAATGTCACGAACGTCCAAACAAATCTGTCAGATGTGTCAAAAATTGAAATGCCCGGTTCGCGGTTTAATTTCATTTTAAATAGACACGAAAACACGCCAGGCCAGAGCATTAAGGGTTGCAGTGTTATCGAGCATTTGTGAACGCCACTGCAATACATTTCAGTTTCAAAAATTGTAAATTGTCAGAAAAACGTTTAAGGGCTTTGTCATGAATTACACCTTGGAAAGTCGATTGGAGTTGAACAGAATAAATCATCTGGTCTGTTTTGCAAAGAAGCAATAATTTTTCAAATAATGAAATCCAAAAAGTGAGGTTAAGTTTGTCGAAACCAATGAACACGGTAATTATTTAAAAAATTACATTTTTATAGGTACCCTGAAGGTAAAAATTGTGAAAAATCACGTAATGGACAATGGCAGAGCAAGTCTTATCACAGTTAACGAACACTATGAGTACTGTGGTAAGCGCCAGTATATTTTAATTATATCGAGCGGCCAATCAATTAATAGTGCGATTATTTGATCTCCTTTTGAGAAAAATACATATGTTGCACGTTACGACTTGAAATTTTAAGCAAACACACATGTGTTTCGTAGATCTGGAAAATATCTGTCATGGGTCACTTTAAGAAATTTTGTATGCATGTTAGCGTAGGACCAGATTATTTCTTTCTCAGATTTTCGGTTGCACACGGCGCCACAAAAAAATGTTAGGGATTTCTGGAAATCGTAAAAGCTACAAAATCCACTTAATAAGTATTGCGTCGTGTTAAAGATTAGGGGTGTGTCCAATCGTCCAGATGCATAGTGGTTTTAGTGCAGTGTTTAAAATATTCCTTTTCAACGACTGTTAAAGTAATTTCAATCGTCAATTTTAGTCAAATAACCTTAATTACAAGTCAAAGCGTAATAACAATATGAATATTTGATCTTGTGATGCTTTCTCTTGTTTTTTAAAATTAAATGAAGGTTCAATTTTAAATCTTCAAGTTTCAGTACACTGCATATTATTAATAAGCACATCCAGTTAGAATTAAATAAATTTTGTTAACTTGAAATCACCTGTAACAATTGTCTAGCCATTTATTAGTGAGTTTGCAACAATTGGCCACTTTGGCATGGTCCACTGTAATGCACATATGCGCGATAATAGAGCGTAGCCAAAGTCGACAGGTTCCCAGCGTCAGCGTCCACTTGATCCCAATAAGGGTGCAGATGGCCCTGCATTCCGCGAAATGTGAAAAAGTATCAGATTACAGTGCAGGTTCAGTCAATTAGCTAAACATGAAATAATTGAAATATTTAGGAAACAATTAAATAAACACAAAAACAAAAATCTGTTGAAAGGAATAATTTGTTTCTGATTTGTTTAGAAGATCTAAATTCAATAATTTAGTTCAACCCTTTGCGTGAGGCGACAATCAAGGGGCAGAATTTAGTTAGCTATTTGTTTTATTTTTTTTTTATTATTTTATTCCATTAATTTTAATGTCATGTAGGTATGAGATTTAGAATGTTTCAAACTTAATAACAGCATTATTTTGAATGAAAAATAGAATATCTTTTTCTGCTGTTCAAGAATAGAGTCAACCCTTTTTGATAGAGACAGGTATAAAATTGTAGGCGAGAGGTGTAAACGATTGTCGCCCAGCAATAACATAGCTTAACAATTTAGTTGGGTGTGAGGAAATAGGAAAAATCATCGATTTTCTTTGCGCAGTTTGATTTTAGACAAGGGGCGACCTCTTTGAGAGGGTAGTTTAACAACTATTCCAGTTTCCTTTACACATAACAATCGATCTAAATTCAATAATCTTTCTTTCAGGAATAATAAACAAAATTTGTTGTAGAGATTTCAGTGTCAATGCTTTGGAAAATTTGTCAAAAAAAAAAAAACACATCTACAACAACTTTTGGAAAATAAGTTTGTATAGATTTATTCGGTGATTATAACTTTTGATCACGCCATTTATCCAACGGATATTGTTGGATAACAAATTTGTAAACTTCAGGACATTAATTGTCATTAACAATTATAATTAATAATTAGATTGTTACATAAAATTGGTTCGGTCAATTTAAGAGAGGGGAGTAGGAGAGCAGAGCTTAAGCCTGTTAATGAGCCAATCACGGCACAGAATTCGTAAAAATTTGCCCACTGGTACTGCGACGTCTCCAGGTTTTGGCGTCACTATTTAAGTAAAAGTAGGGTGAAAGAAGGGGATCTTTTAACTTTGCCTTGTGGGGGTTAAAAAAACCGTTTGTATAGTTCGTGCAGAAAAAGAAACTTTTTTTTAACTTTGCCTTCTGGGGGTTAAAAGCAGTTTGCGTAGTTTGTGAAAAAGAAAAATTGTGTGTTAACTTCAGTTAGTTAAAATTTGGTGCTAGTGAAGTTACCCAGAGAGTTCTTTCGTTGCAGTACCACCAGGGACGGATGGGGTACAGTCTTCCGGCCCGGGAAAATAACAAGTACGGCCCAGACTGAAAAGTCATTTTTTTATTTTTGTTGCGGAGGAAACCGATATTTGTCAGACACAATTAATCATGAGTAATGTGAAAAAGATATTCACTCTTTACAAAAAAAATGTATTTCACAAAAAATAAAACCTATATTTCACAAAAAATTAGCAAAATCGAACTAACAACTATGTAATCTAATATATTAAAGCTTTTTTTAACAAACTACTCTCTGCCGCAAGACTGTTAATGACTTCTTCATTATCAACTGTATTTAAAATGGATTTTTCCACATTCATGATGACGAAAGATACCAGTCGGTCATCTGTTAATCTATTTCTTAATCTATTTTTAATATATTTCAGAACCGAGAACGATCTCTCACACTCCACTTGAGTTATTGGAAGTGTTAGGAGATACTGATACGCTGTAGGAAGTGCACAATATGCCCCCTGGAACATGTTATATTTCAAAATAACTGTGTAGCAACATATTGCACAGTTTTTGCAACTCTTGCAAATATTTTTTTTCAGTTTAACATCCGTAATTTCGGAAGAATTAGGTAAATTTACAGTATCGATACCATCCTGATCATCATAGTCGTCCTCAATGATATGTAGATCTAGATCGTAATTTGTCTTGTAGGTATCCTCCAAAGTTAATTTTAGTTTCTCCCAATTTGAGGCAAAACTTAAAAGCTCCTCTTTTAACTGGGAAGAAGTTGCAGTCGAATTATATTTTATTATTTTCGCGGACAAGTACTTCATGCAGTTGTCTGGCAAACTTTTTTTGTTACAAATTTCTTCAAAATTATTGGGATCTAATATTGCCATATCCCTACATATATCCATATTTTTTAAAAATCGATTATTCATGGCTTCAACCGCAATGTCCATCAACACGTTAAAAGTAGATATCATAAATCTTTCTTCTGGAGATTGTGGCTGCTCATCAATTGATTTTTCTTCATAAAATTTTTTACGTATCTTCGACGTACGTTAGTGAAATATTCCTGTATATCTGCATCTATGTCTTTTGACTCTAACTCTAATTTAGCCCAACGTAAAAATGTGTTTGTAGCCTCCTGGATAGAGATAAAATCTCTCTGTATAGACCTCAGTTGTTCGATAGTCGTCTCTAACATGTGGTTACATTTAAGAAGATCTAATCCTCTAGTTTGCAGATATCTTGACAGAGGACCAGTTATACTAAAAATCTTTAAAAATATTTGCGCAGTGATTATATTTTCGTATTTCAATAAATTATCCTTATGATTTTTAACTGTAACCCTGGTGTCAGGATTAATTTTATCATGTTTTGCAATTTTTTCCAAAGTATCAATAACAACAACATATAAACTGTTTTCCGGTTTATTAAAATCTCCAAATATTTTCTTAAGCGCCAGTTCCTTAGCCCACCAACGGGTTGCACCAATACTTTGAATCTTTCTTGTTTTGAATCAGTAGAATTATTAGACTCCCAAATGTTCATACGTTGATAAGATTCTTTAAAGAAAGAAGATATCGAGTTTAATAAAGAAAAAAGTGAAGCAGCTTTTAAATTTGCATTCAATATATCACACAGGACTAGATTTAGAATGTGACTGTAACACCAAATGTGCACATGGTCTGAATTGAGGTTTTGCATATTTGCAGAAAAACCATTATATTCACCCTGCATATTTGCCGCGCCGTCTGTCGAATTTGCAATACAGTTTTGAGGATTTAAGCCATTACTTTCCAATACATTTAAGACAAGAGCCTCAAAACCTTTTCCAGTTGTATCGGTACATCGAATTAGTGAAAATAATCGTTCGATAATATTTCCCATGTAAACGTATCTGGCAAAAATACAAAAATGTTAATGTTTAATGCTACATATATAAAAATTTCACTATCTTACGTTACAACAACCGAGCATTGCTCCTCTGTGGAAATATCTTGCGTAGAATCTATTTCAACAGAAAACATTTCGGCTTCTAAAATCTTCACTGACATTTTCTTTTTCATAATTTTAGTTATAATAGAGATTATTGAATTTATTGTAGTCTTTGATAGGAATGTTAAAAAATTTCCAGTTCTTCGGGTGTTACCTTTTTCATGAGCTCTTTTGCTGTCTTTGATGATTACATCCAGATGTTTTTTCAAAATTATGTCATATTTGGATATTAATAAAACTATTTCAAGAAAATTTCCATGGTCAATATTTTCATTTTCTAATGAATATGCGGCCTCATTTGAATTTCCTCTGTAAGAAAGGCCTGTCTTGCCTATAAATTTAATGATGTTGATAATAGTACTTAATATTTGTCGATTGTTGATCACTTCCTGACTGCGCTTGTGGAGATATTGACTGTATAATAACTTGTCTATAGTTTTATACTTCAGGTGCATAAAATATGCATCACAATTTTTCCCGTGTAGAATAGTTCGTTCGTGTTCTTCAATTCGCTGGTAAACATGTTTCCAATCCACCATGCCGCAGTTAAAGTTAAAGCTATTTGTTTCTTTGCTTTCGAAAGCTAAACAAACTAAACAAAATAAAGCTTTTTTCGAGAAACTGTAGGTCAACCATACTCTATTAGTTCCATTTTCGCGTTTAAAAGCCTTATCAACTTTAAAAGGCAATCCTATTTGATTTTTTGGGATGACAGGATGATGATTAAAAAACATATTCAGTTCCATAACGTCCGGTCTTTTAAAAAAGTCGTAATCATCCGAATAATTCTCAGTTGGAGTGTTCTCTTTTGCCGCCACATTTTCATCTTTTTCACAACGCAATTCACTAGGAATATAATTGATAATTTTGGCATGTTCTGTCTCATTAGCTTCTTGATGTTCTGCGGTTGTATTATCGCAGATCTTAGAGGTCGAAGGAAAATTGTATTTTTCATTTTCAGAAGCTGGTGTTTTTAGGAGCATGCTTGTTAACGTCCTACAAGTTTTTGCTTCTTCCATCAGTCTTCACTTTTTTCTCTCTCTTTCTTTTCCAGCGCCGCCCCTTGCTTTGGTTTTGTTGCTGCCTTTATCCATTGAACTATAATTAGGTCTATTTTAGTCAGTCCACTTGTGATTTACCCGTATTTTGCAGTTGAAGATCAAAGTTTGTATAAGCACTTTTGAGCGGACTGTACCTATATTATTTATAAATAAAAATACTAAATAGGCGGAAAAATAAACTAGAGAAAGGATTTACCTAAATTGATTAATCACTATAGTCACTAATATCAAATCGACACGTAAATTATTATTTAAACTGAAGTAAAGTATGTTTTTGATCTGAACTAGTAAACTACGAATACTGCGATCACTTTAAAATAAAATAATTTGTCAGTGGTAATTATTGCAATGTAGTCAGCTCTATTTTGAATGGAACACTGCTGAAGAAACAAGGGAAGCAGAGATCTGGGGAGTGTTGGTGGTGTGTTTAACACGTGTTAGGGTTTGAGCAATTTATGCGATTTTAAAAGAGCTGACCGCTGTCGAAGATATATTACTGTGCCTGTACCAACTCATTTCCAAGAAATAAGTCATTCCGATTTCCTTATTCGCAGGCGTGTTTCAAATCGGTTAATTTGGATTTAACCAATTTGACCGGCCCAGACTTGCCCAATTCGATCGGCCCTTCGGGATTTTTCCCGAATTCCCGACCGGCCCATCCGTCCCTGAGTACCACAGTATTCACAGGTAACTCAAACATTGTCAATCCGGAACACTTAGAAGTGTTTAGTCATTTTTTTTTAAAGCCAAAAATCAACTTACTCCAGTAGGTCACAAATTATGTTGATAAAATGTTTTGTTGAATTAAACCTTGAGTGGAAAAGAATTGCCATTATCCAAATTTAGGGGCGTTATTTCTTTTGTTGTTCACTTTCAAAATTTTGGAACATAAAGAAAATTTATTTGAACTTTATTTGGTGGTTAAATTACTTGCTGAGGTTTTATAACATGAACGAAAAATCTAAAATGAGCCGTTAAGAATTGGTAGGAAAAAAGGGGGTTCACCACAAATAGAATATAAAAAAAAGGGGGAACTAATTTAATTACTTCCAAAAATTTGGACGCATAATGAGTAAATTTCATATGCGTACTGCTGCATTGCGTAAATTAATGTTGACTGTTTTTTTTTAACGTGGACCGTCTTTGCTAATTGTTGAATGCCTGAAATTGCGAGCTCGTTTGCCACCGCGGGATACACAAAACAAAACACACACACACACACACACACACACACAAAAACAGAAACAAAAAAAAGGAAGTTGTTTCTCAAAAAGTCAACAGAAACAAAAAAAGGAAGTTGTTTCTCAAAAAATCAACCGAGCGCTAGAAACGTCCTATAACTATAGAAGCCCCGTTTCCCGCTCAAAACATCATTTTTTTTATGTAAGCGAGTCATTCGTTAATAAACTGGCCAATTCGTCGATGGTGCCGTTGTTCCAACCCCATCGCAATTCGCCGAGGCGCGTCCACATAAATCGCCGGTTCTTTTGGTACGCCTCGTTCCGAGAAATGTTTTTTTTTAATCATCACCTGGCGAGATAGCATGTGAGCGTAAGGCATTGCGTAAACGTAACTTTTGCTCAGCGTAACTAATACTCGATTTTGCTCGCGTTGCTAGGGCGAAACTAAACTTGTGGCATGAATTAACCCTTTCATAAGCGCTAAGCGAAAGCGAAATATTGTCGACAGCGTAGCTTCGGGTGATAGGGCGTAGTACTTGTGGCAGCGTCACGATTTGATGAAATTAGAGAAATTTTTTATTTTGTTGGTCGTCTGCATTTCTTTTGGATCGGAGTGGACTAAATGTACCTGTTGTTAGGGCTGAAAATTTGTTTTCTTACCGTTCATCTACTTGAAAAAAAAAAGAAAAAAAAACAAATAAATAAGACAATTAACTTAAAGGAATTATAAGAATAAAAAAAAAACTCTTAACTAGATGAAGAAACTCGTAAATAGTAAATAATAATAATTAGTAATACTTTGTTTAAAAATATTCAAACACTCACTCTCTGAAAATTGTTGAAGAAAAATTCTTTTAGTAACACAAATGACCTCTCTTTGTTGACCAAATCATAATTAGGGGTACAATATTAATGTATTGCCTCTGTTATTCTATTATCTTTAATTTCCGAACTGTGACTGGAAATATGTTGATTTCTGTGATTTTATTAATAAATTTGTAAACTGAATATAATTCTGCGTTGTCTTTAAAACATGTTCTCCCATGCGTTATGACACTACTTTATAAAACAAATCTGGAAATTTAGTGGTAAATTTTGTGAAACGAAAAAAAAACTTAAACATCAGTGCAATTAATAATTAATAAGACACAACGTAGGGTAAGTGAAATTTTATTTTATTTTATTTTATTTGCGACAAATGATGATCACAGGTCTAATCACTATAACGTTACAATATTCGATTTTTTTCTGGTTCTCCGTAAAAGAGGGGACTTTGATAATTTTGTTTTTCTTCATTTTTTGAAGAATAATTTGTTATCTCACCACAGTACCTAATGAGTTTTTGCAGTAAATAATTTTGCCAAAGTTGTGATCCCGCGAAAGTTCTGTTTGTAAATTGTAAGGAATCGTCAAAATATTGGTGCAGACATGGTTTGTGACCGGTGCTTTTCTCTTGAAAAAACACAACTGAAATCCTTGATCTTCATCCCTACAATAGGTGAAAATTGCTATGTCCAAACATTACCTTCAGCTTTGCAGTTTCTAGATATCTGAAACATGCCAGATCTGCATAACAGGAATGTCAAAGAGGTTCTACCCAAAACGCGCCCACATGGCCATCCTAATATCAAGATTTTTCAAAATTTCTATAAGAAAAAAGATGAAAAAACCAATAAAATTTCAGGAGCATAGTGTTAAGAGTTCTGTAGCTGATTATGAGATCTCTTGAAACAACAGAATGTTTAATAAAGATTTTTAACTTTCCTAATAGTAAAATTACAATTATTACTAAACAGTAAGTTGAAGTAAGTTTTAAATTAAGAGAATGCAACTAACACCGAAAGAAAAATGAAAGTTACTGAAAATAAAAAACTTTATTGCAGTACCTACATACACTTTCTACATCTAATTTTGTTTATTGATCACATTCATTTACTTGAAAAAGTATCAGGCCTATGAATCGTCGTCTGCTAACCACACACCAACCTTCATTGCGTGTGATGGTGTTTCTTCAAAAGCGTGAGTATTTTCTATACACCAAATTCTGAAGTTCTGTCAGTTGACATAATAGCCTAACAGATGAAACCAGGCTTCATCAGAAAAGAACGACAAATCGAGAATCCGGTTATCGTCCATATCAGCTTGAAACCAACTACACTACCCAACGCGGCAAGGAAAATCAGCTGGTTGCAGCTCCTGAACCAACAAAATCTTGTATGGATGCATATGTAACTTCTCTTTTACGATTTTCTGACATGGGCTGTATGGTACTCCGGACAGTAAAGATTTTTGACAAAGCTTTATTCGGACTTTGTTCCATTCTCATCCTTAAATCTTCAACAACGTCTTCACTAACTTGAGGTCTCCCCGTCGGTTTTCACTTAGAAATGCTACCAGTGTCGTTAAATCTGGCTATAATTCGCCATATAGCGTCTTCAAAGATTCTTCATCAATGACAACAGAACATTTCACTAGATACTCGTTTTTAGACGCCTCCACAGAGTACACTCCATCCCCATCCTCATTTAACACCCCATTACGGTAATAGGCATGATGATTGCGCCAAAGGACTAAAAAAATAATTTGTAACACTGACCATAGTTATTCCTCTCTGTTCATTACCTGAGATTATTCCACAATGATCTGTAGTTTTGATAAAAACAGTTTTTTGAGACACTTATTAAAGTTCTAACAAAGGGGAAGACAGCAAAAATGAAAACAAGACAAGTCAATTAACGCACAAAGTGAGGGAAAACGTACCAGTACAAACGAAAAAATTATTGACATCTGACAGAATTTGATGAAGCGTTGAAACAGTGCAGCCGCTAATGTCAACTAATGTGGCGCTAAAAATAAAAATTCCAATATTAGTGTAATCCTTTCCACAAAACTGAAAAAGGCGGCACAAAATGTCACCAAAATCATGGCCTTCTTCGACTACAATATTTTATAATGACCCTGTATAAGTGTTCCGAATATTGAAAAGTTTGCTGTTACGCAAAGTAAAGCCAAGGGTTTTGTCAGCAGAGTAGACTACACTCTATTTGCTGGACAAATGTAAGTTTGTCATTAAAGACCACCTCCAGATCCCTAAAAGTGTCAGATCTTGGTAATAGAACATCACCAATTTTGTAATCATAATTCGGAATATTCGACATTTATTACGATTAGTCTTTGATACTAATTCTCTAAAGTCCACTGTTTAACTATGCCAATAGAATGCTGTAGTATTTGTAGTCATCTATATTGTTAATTGTAAAATATAATTTTTAGGTTTCCCGCATAGCATAAATGATGGTTATTTATTGGAGTTTTATTAGAGTTTTATTGGAGTTTTAACTCCTTTCTTTTCTTATTATAGAACACGTATACGTCGCGCGCCGGAAAAGGATGTCTGTGTCGGTGTCGGTGTCGGTGTCGAGGTCACCGAAACCGGTGTGAACTGAGTCTGAACATCGGCATGTAACGCGGCGCTATAGAAAGAGAGATATATATAAACTATCAAACAATATGTACATGAAACGCTTCAGAGAGTGGTGCTGATTCCGTCTCTTAGGACCCCCAGGATGCTCTAAGAGAACTTAACCTACACCCACTGCCAAAATTCAAAGAGTATCTAGACCACAACGACCCTCAAGATGCAGAAGTGATGCACAGATAACTCTCTTAACTCTGTCTAAGTGCGGAAGTTGTTTGACGAATCCACTTAAGGTTAACTCTACTGATCTCTGATGTTCCTATTGTATAATTAAACTCGTCAAACGACCTGAATTTTACTAGTCTTCTCATCTGAACATTTATTTCTCTAACTAGGTAGTAGTACACCGGTACTACTTCCACGCATACATTTTTAAACTGATCACGTCCTCTGAATTACTGCTATCTCGCCTCCTATTTTAAACTCTAGTTGGCGCTGTGCTTCATTATTGCATTTGTGCGCTTCCACGTACCACGTTCCAGCTGGCCGACACTTTTCAGGTATTGTTAATTATTTCCTTTTAGGATTCTAAGACCTTTTCCTTAGCACAATGGGAAAAGGAAAACGCCACAAACGTTCACATTCGTCACGGTCGCGAGACTCTGGACCTACAGACCGTAAAGGCGTTAGAACAGCATGCCGAGGCCAACAACCCTCAAGGAAATACTACTACCTTATGATGTTGGTAGTAACATTTATATAAATCTTATTAGTTTTTTGCTGTATACGCGTATATGTATATACATACATACTTTTCAGTTGCGTAACAATATTTCTTTAAACGTCAACCTATTTAGATAAAGAAATGTTCAGATGAGAAGACGTTTGTACAATTAAACGAGTCAAAAGATTTTCAGATGTTCAACCTTAATTCTGCTTGTCTTCTCATCTGAAGATTCGGTCTCACCCACTCTAACGCCCTTCGAAATATCACGCTCATTTTAAACTTAATGAAGCGCAGCACCAACTGGAGTCTAAAATAGGAACCGAGATCGCGGTAATGCAGAGAACGTGATCAGTTTAAAAATTTGTGCGTGGAAGTTCTACCTAGTTAGATAAAGAAATGTTCACATGAGAAGACTAGTACAATTAAGGTCGAACATCATAAAATTGTTTCACCTGTTTAATTATTATCTTCATTAACCATGCTAGACTGTGATTTGTCTACAGAGCATTTAATGTTCAAGTATACAAAGTCAAGAATATAACATAAGTGTTTGGACAATTATTGTATTGATCCAGGTTGAGGAAATTGCTAAAAGTATCAATGGTTAAAACTTTTATTTTGGATGGGTTAAGGGTAAGTGAGGGAGTGTTAAAATCACGAATAATTATAATGTCATTTTCACAACTGCCGTACATATTAGAGATAAGGTCAAAAATGAGTTGTTAAGCTGGATTTAAGCTTAGATAACGCCTTGAAACTTTCATATTTAGATATGTCTTGTGCATTGATTGAAAAGAAAGAGCATAGCAAAAGTTTTAATAATTTCTTGGGAATCTGAAATGTCCTTGTATTAAATGTCGACACAAAGGGTAAAGATATAAAGAATACGAACAGGCGAATGATATGGTTACTTTAGAGGGTATGTACGAGTATTATGTACATTACAAATGCCTGGATGAATGTAGTAGGTATATTACATAACGAGCATGGAAAGTGAGTGACATCGTGCGAGTGGTAATTTTGACGCACGAGGCGGCAGCCGATTACGAAAATCTCTCGAGCAAATGACAGATACTTTTTAGCGAGTTTTGTACATCATTTTTCCTACGATACTACTATTTTTCCTACGACACTGAAAAAAAGCCATTTATTGCAAAAATACTTATTTTTTAGAATCAATAAAATTAATGGTTACTTTATTAATTCGACAATTACTGAAATTGGGCTGTCTTAAAAAATTGGAGTTGAGGGTATGTGCCACTGTCTGATGTTGATATTTCAGTTGGATTTTTGTTTTTTTTTTTTTAATTTTCACCATAAAAAGTGCGTAATCCACTACACTCACACCAGACCGTTGGGACACCTGCAGATATATAAAATAGTTACGTAAATGATTTCAACTCTGACAAGAATATAAGAATTTAAAATCCTAGTTAAAACGTAATGGTTATACGTCTACAGTTTATTCCATTGTAGAATTCGGTTCTGCGTAGTATGCAGATCGTTCGCTGTAAGAAGAAATTTGGCTTAACCCGCTAGTAATCACTTAAAAAGTATACAACACTTCTTAATTTTAAACTTTAATTAATTCAGTGGTTACTTTATTCAGTTTGCTGCTTCTTTACACACATCGATAAAGCTGATTTAGTATGATCTATGTTTAAATTAGTTTCAAATAGAATGTGTATGCTATTAACAAACCTGTCGAACAAATTGCCGAAGTTGACTTCTAGTAAGAGTAATACTCTGTTTTGAATATTTACCACTTCGTAAATGGTAACATCCTCATTGCAGTTAATGGTGATGTGTACTTTATCTTAGAATCACTATCAGTGTGTACACGTTAAACTCCTTTACCGATACAGTTCTAGTAAACGTAGTAATTAGTTGTCTGTCGCTTGTCATCTCTGCATGCCGTGACCTTGTTAACAGCATCATTTATCACTGATATTGATTTTAGGGGTATCTATACTTCTCGTGTAATGATGGCAAAAAGTGATATCGTTAATTGGAAACAATGTAAGCTTTACTCCTAGATAATAATTTAATCTGCATGTGAGATAATTATGTCTTCCGTGCATGCATATACATATAAGTATCAGCTTATACGGAACTTAAACGTTTTTAAATTATATGTTTTTCGATTTTTGGAAAACACACACATTTTTCTATTTCTTGAAAATGCGACGGCTAATGTGACACTAAGAATTGGGTTATTCATGACGTTGTATATATTTAACTATGTAGGTACATAGCACAAGAAGTAAATAGGTATAGGTACACATATATGTGATTTTGCGTAAAAGATTAACTTTAGGAAAATACGAAAAATTATTTTCATTGTACACATCCATTTGATTCCACAAATAAATGTCTTATGATGAATATCGTGATTGATGAACAAGCCAAATCTAGCTGTTAAATCGATACATATTTTGTCACGAGAAAATTAGCAAAAATCTTGTTCTTTTATAAGGCTTGAAATGCCAAGAGTTTCTAGACCGAAAAGCTTCGCATAAACTTGCATAAAAATTGCATCATTTCCTTACGCTTTATCTCTAGCGTAGCAAAGAATGCCCCATCGCTGTTTTTCATTCTCTCTTGTGAAAACTAACGTTAGTAGCCGAATATCATTTCACGTATGCAGGTTTTATCGAGGGTGCGAAGAGAAGAACAACACAAAAGTAAAAAAGCTTCTATCACACCGTTTTAATTTTTAACGCGTTTTGTCGGAAGCGAAATCAAAGAGAAGTGGTTGGCTAAATAAGTTTGGTTTTGTTGAAAAACACCTAATTCCGGTCTTCAATTAAATATTTTCGTATGCAGACCATGAGATAGCACTTTAGTATCAGGGCGGCCAGCAATTAGAGTTGGGTCTGGTCGCACTGTTAGCTCTCGGTGTGGACGGAATATCAAACAGCTTCTTCGCCACAAACAAGGTCTTTCTACTAAACCATATAGACGGCCATGAACTTGTTAATTTACTGCCAATGACTGTGTCAGACATGTGTAAAAAGTTGATTGCAGGGGAAGGAGAATCTCGAATAATATGGGGTGTTGGTTTTGTTCTCACAAATAGTGTGCTTTTAAAATTTCAACATTAATATTACAGAATAGTGGTAGTAAGAACATTTATTTCTTTTGTAGTAAACACAATAGGAACTGACAGGAGATGTGCATCGATAACGTACACTTCATTCCAGATCAATGTGGCTGACGCTAAACATGTCATCTCCGGCTAGGACTTGTATCTACACATATAACCAGTGAACCCACTACTGATTCGAGATTACATATTCCAGTTTAAAACCAAATCTTGTTTGATTTATCGTACATAACTTCTAACAAAACTTCTTGTTTTTTTTTTTTATAAAATATTAATTATATTTTTTCTCTTTCCTAGGTGTCATGTCATTCTTCTTTAAATTTAAAATATTTGCTTATTACTACAGTCTGTACTTTTTTATTATTAACTGAGATGTTACACAACAGTAATAAGAGAATATTGAATTAAATATATGGCAACAATAATATAGCAGAAGGATTTTATAACGTTTTTTAAGGGGAATTAATAAAACTAACTCGAAAGTGTCTTTTGCAGTACTGGTATTATTATTATTTCATTTTGTTAATGTTGAAAATTATAAATGTAAAAACACGACCACGTAGAACTTATAAAAGCCCACTTTGTATACATATCTCACGTCAATCACGTCATGGTTCAAAACTGTTTAACATTTTGTCTTATTGTTAGTTTGTTGTATCATTTGAGTATAGAATTTTAAACAGATCGTCTCAAATTATGCCTCTGTAAGCATTTACATAATACTAATTTTAAAACTTATAATTTAAGAAAGACAAATGTTTATAAAAAACTGACTCGGTGAACTTCGTACCACCTTAGAACAATAATTACTACTTCATCTACTGTAGGAGCGTTGAATTGTCGTTCGTGTTTACAGCGGGTCGTTTATCTGCTCTCATCACTTAGCATACGATCCAACGCAGTTTTGAACAACCGAATCAATGCATGACGTTCATGAAGTATTTGCAGCAAATCTTGAATAATTTCTTTTTTCATTGCGTTTGACGCCGATCAAGTTCGTCCTACATATTGCCCATGAAGTAAATTTGTAAGAATTTATGCTCTGAGTCTTCAACCGGTTACAATGATCCAATTCTATGGAGAATTTGTCCTTGGATTTGTAAAGTCGAAACCGAAGTGGTCATTGATGATCTGATATATGATCACCAAAAATGAAGATTATTCTCTTATTAACAAACATTACCTTAAATGTCGGATTGAATCCGCGTTCTTCGATAATATTTGCTCCAAATGAAGTTATTTGGAAACATATGGTACGTTGTATCACCTTTGAGCGTTCGAAAGAAAATGTCGTGATTCTTGAGTTTCGCTATGAAGCAATGAGTGCAACGACTCAGGTGTGGAGGCAACAATGGAATTTTAACCTTTCCACCGCGATAGCACAATCAAGGCGTTTCTTCAGCGAACTTAAATGCACCCCAATGGACACACACAACCTTCTACTTCTTCTTCTTCTTCATCTTCTTCTTCTTCTTCTTCTTCTTCTTCTTCTTCTCTTCTTCTTCTTTGTCTTCTTCTTCTTCTTCTTCTTCTTCTTCTTCTTCTTCAATTCGAGCGAAAGAGTGCGAGCAAATTAACCCTTGAAGCATTCATTTCTTTTTACGGCTCGACGTTGTTGATTGCTGTGTTCCACTGAGACAGCACAATCCAGGCGTTTCTCCAGCGAACTTAAATGCACCGTAACGGACACACACACAACCTCTTCCTTCTTCTTCTTCTTCTTCTTCTTTTTCTTCTTCTTCTTTTTCAATTCGAACGAAACGGTGCCAGCAAATTAACACTTGAAAGCATTTCCTTTTACGCTCGACGTTGTTGATCACTGTGTTCTGTTCGACGGTTTCTCCTTTCCAACCGAGGCGTTTCAAGTACGGCTCTCTGTGTTCTTGTTTTTGTGAAGCACGAAGTCGGGCCATACTAACACGGTTCGCAATATTCCGCAGTCTAATTGCATTAAAGCTTCATTGTGAAAAACTCGATCTTCTCGCTCGCAGTATTGTAAAGAACACTGTGGCGGATATTGCTGACTTTGCTTCTATTATTATGCGACACACACAATCACAAATGTCATAATCTGAATTGTCTTTGCGGGCAGCATGCCAACTGTTATAACTAGAGAGCGGATTTCTGTCGGGCTAGGCAAGGGTAAACTCGGTACGGCTCGTACCGGATGGGAATTCATTGCAGTTCGTTTATTTGAGATTAGAGTGCAACGTTGCTTCGTTGCACTCTGCTGTTAATTCCCGTTCTTATTTACTTAGCCGTTCGATTAATAAATCGTTAATTGTATTTCTGGAATAAGTGACGATTAAATTCAGTGATCATCTACCACCCGCCACTGAGTCCCGGCGATCCAGCGCATCCCCACCTATAATCGTGACGTAGCCCGACAGAAATCCGCTGTCTAGTTATAACTTAACAAACCAAACGTCATCAATTTGTTTAAATATTTAATTTTTTTCTTAATTCTCCAAGGGCCGGTTGCATAAACGCAAATCAAATTTAATCTCTGATTAAGAACAATTGTAACTATGATAATAACTATGGAGTTAATCAAAGATTAAATTTGATTTGCGATTATGCAACCGACCCCAAACGTTTTAATACTTATTATCCTATTCCCGACGAAGACAAATCCAAAAACACAAAAATAAAAAAAATTGGTCCGGCCGTTCGTGAGTTATAACCGGTGTAACTAACACGACTTTGTTTTATATATACAGCGTATTATTGAAAGGTACGTACAAAATAAAATCGGCAATTGGTCTCGAAGTATGAGTGCTAAAAGTAAAAAAAAAGTTCAGGTAAAAGTGTTCTCCTTTTAGAGATAAAAATCATTAAAATTTATATCCAAATTCGTTGTGCTCCTCTGATAAAAAGATAATATTTCGTTTCTATAGCAAAATTTAGTCTTGACAAAAGTTTTATTGTTACAGTTGATAGGATTTACTAAAATAAATTAATTTTACCTATTTATCCTTCAGTAGCGTCTAAAAAGGTTGGATAAGAGTTAATTTTCCCCTTATAATTTTGATAACACAAAATAAGTTTTTCCGACTTCTTAGACTTCGCGAATAACTGTCAATTTTGTTATACGTACATTTCAATAACGCTCTGTATAAATAAATAAGTATGTATAATAAAATACTGATTTAAAATTTTGATCCCTAAAAACACGTGTCAACATACATCAAAAATGCAGTTGAATCTTTATTACCTAATGTGCAACAAAGATTCTGAATTTTAAAATCAATTTAAAAGTCTGAAGGCACGATGTCAAATTTTCTTACATCATTTGCATACTACAAGACACTGAAAACAACATTCTCTCAGATCCGAATTCCTTTTGGCACTATGTTAAGATCTTAAAAAGAAAATCTTATGTCTAAACTGATGGTTTATAACAATAGTGTACTAGTAAGTGATCCCATGAACACCACTAATTCATTTGTTAATTAAAAAATGTATATCTTTCATATAATCCCTGTCTAACGTCTTATAACTGTAGCCTAGCGGGGAGTCCCTAACATAGAGGAATTACAGTTGCGCCAGACAGCAATGAAAGCGAAGGTGAAGAAGGAACTCCCTTCGTTCACCAGGTTAGGGGTGATGGTAGGCGCAGAATAATAAGAGCGGCGACAAGGGGAGAGCCGCAGGAAGCAGTTACCGGTTAGGTAAGGACTGCATATGTATTGTTTTGTTTGAAGAAGTAGTTATGTACGAATTTTCACTGAGCCTTGACTCGAGGGGAAGTGTTGGAAATGCACGGCACAGTGCCAGTGATGGGGTCATTGCAGTCAGTCGAACCTTTGGCGGAACTTTTCAGTGTGTGTGCACCGTTATGTCAAGAGGCAGCACTGGCTGTCACTTCGTCTAGTATAGTCCGTGACGAAATGAGAAGGCTTCTGTCGTCGCACAGCGTGTACAAGTTAACTTCCTATGTACTTAGTTTTTTTTTATGTTAATATAGTGTCTATACGGTTTATTGTGTTTCGCTGCCCCACGACCTTTTAACAAAATCTGAAGAATCATTTTCGACCAAAAATACTTGTTTACAGAACATTATGTTTTAATGCCTTCGTCCGCTCTCAGATAGTTAGGATCTGTCATCCGCAACAGCAAAATATTTTAAGCACAGCAAGACGTTTCTCTGATTATATTTCTCATTGGCGTGATGAGGCTAAACTATGGTTGCGTTATGTAGTTCCTTAGTTACAAAATACACTTTTTCAAAATTCAGAATTTACACATTAGAACATTTGGTTTTTATTCTAATAAAGGTATTCCTCATGTCGAAAGTTTGTTTATTTTTTGAATTCAGAGCTCGAAAAAAGCCGTGTTTTCTTTTCATCTGGTCTGCGGTAAGGTTGACTGAATTACCTTTTTAGGAAATTGACATGGTAGCAGAAATTGAAAATGTTCTATCTCGAAATTTTAAGAACGAAAATGCATATGTTTTTGCCTGTTGGTATCATGTGTCGCAGTTATAATTTAGGGCCGAATCACTTTGATTTGTTCAACAGCTGTATTCAACAAACTGAAAATTTGCATTTGTAATTAAAAAATAGACGTATTCTAATCGTTGCGTTATCTCTTTAGGTGGTTAATAATAATAAGATCAACCTTATGAACACAATAGTACTGAGTTTAATTAAGAGTATGATAAATGTATATATTTTACATATTTAGCTTCAAATATCGTAAATAACTTACTACTACGTCAACACACATAATATTATAGTTTTCCCACCAAGTGCTAAACACTGATATTTGTATGAATAAAATAACTCCATAAAGAATTGTAGGTGTAGATACTGCGTTTAGTTAGTAGTTAAGAATATAAAAAGAATAATAAAATGATGTTTCGTCGCCATAGAAATAAGGGATGTAGAATGATAATCGTAAACACTATCCTAAGAAAAGCTATATTTCCTGTCATATAATGTTCGCTTTCAAATTGTGCGCAGCCGAGCAGAAAACACTCTAAACCTGTCAGAACACTGGTGTCAGTGTTACGGTTAATGTTTGCCGGCGAATTGTTTTAGTTTTGTCTCTAACTTTGTCGTTAGCAGTTGTTGAGCTGTGGTAACACAAATTGTCCACCCTGAAAGCGTTATTTTTTTGTTGCATAAGTATAACCAAAAAGGTTGTTAAGTTTCTTTTGAACCTTGAATTTCCCATATAATTTCAATCCGGTAGGCCGTTTTCAAAGAATAGAAGACATAGCTTTCCATGGGGTCAAATCCGGGCCTGGTTTTTGTTGAGAGTGCAAAACCCTGTGAAACCACCAACCACCGTAAGTACCGTTTGGGATTTTGCCTGTCTGTCTACCGGTTTTGAATCGCCGGTCCCGAGCGAAAACCGTACCTCCGTCACCGTTTTTTCTCGTTAGCCGTAAAAGTCGAAACCGTCGAGCACGCATCGTGTTCCTTGACCGCGTTCCGCTCCCGCGATTTCCCGTTTCAGGGTGGCCACCTCCAGGTCCAGGAGGAATCCGTCTTCAAGGAAGTCGCCGTCCAGGAGGGAACGACCGTGCCGAACGTTGTATTCGTTTTGTTTATTTAATTTGTTTTGTAATTAATTAGTTGCGTTTAGCTGTAGGAAATAAATCCTATTTATTGTAATATATTCCTGTCCGTTTTATTTTATTTTCATGTTTTCGCTGGCGCTCACCACCTGGAGATCCGTGTCTCCGGCTTGAGAGCCATCCCGGTGGTCCCTCCTCGAAGAGGGATCCCAAGCGATCGCCGCTTTTGAGCGAAGGCCCCACCTCCAGTGGCGTGAAGGTGTCCGCATAAGCCTAAGTCGGCCAGACGTGTTTTTATTTCAGCGACACTAGTCAGCCCAAGGCTTGGCACCGAGGCACGCCACCCCCACTCGTTATCGGCGAGATTTGGGACCGTCACCGAAATTTCGTCACATCTTCTCGAGGTATAGGCTGTTTTTACTGGTGGGAGCTCTGGCGGAGGCCCACCATAGCCTTCAGTCTCGCATAACCGAGCTGAAAACGTGGGACCGGGTACTTCCGCCGAATCGGTCCCGGCTGGTCTCAGGCCCTAGGGCGTCTAAGGAGCTGAGGAAACCAGTGGTATGCGTGGGCGGGGGGATGTTCGCATCCGGACCCGCAATGGAGTGTCACCGAGGCGCCGTGCGGAACACGGTAGGCTGACCTCACCGTCAGTCCCCCTTAGTAATCAAGGGCCTATGGAGAGTCTCTTGACCGGGCCTGGGGCAGGTGTGAAGCGGCTCGAGTCTCCACGACTGGTCCCGGGCCCACAACGTGTTCGTTAGTCTGGTACTTGGAACTGGATGGGCGCTAGGCTCTAGAGGTTGTGAGTTAGCCTTATCCGTGAGAAAGGCGAGAGGACAGTTGACCCCCTAGGGAGAGATTGGAGTATAGGTTCGAACTGGGAACGAAACTTTATATAATCGGTCACCTAAGCCACCTGTCTCGGCAAGTCACAGACGTTAAGCTTACTAAATTTCGAAGGCAGCATTGTATCCATTGAACACAGGAGCGTAATGCACCGCATTGTGCGGTCCTCACGGACTAGCTTCGTACTGAATCTGGTACGTGGAAACGTCAAGAAAGCTCCAGTGTCATTTAGCACTCTTTCGACTATGATGAAACTTCCGCAAGACACTTTAACCTTTACCTATGGTTGTTGGTTACCAGCGTACGGCAGCTACTGTGTCGGGGCGAGTCGTGGTTCGGTTAAGTGGAATGTTTTGATGTTTTTTTGCCGGACGCCACGTAGCTTACCTTCCGTTTAAGATTACCCCGTTACGATCAGTAATTAGGGTGGAGAACGATTTCACAAGAAAACCAATAACAATAAAGATATTACTAAGATAAATAAAAAAAAATCGACAAGGAAAATTACGATGTTGGCACGCGCCACTATTCAAATTATCAATATCCTGTACTATTAAAAGATAAGATGGCATAAAAACGTCTTATAATTTTATAAAAATAACGGCAGCAAGAGCGGAAAATTCGCGTCTCGTTGTCGACAGCTCAGCAGAGTCCTCTAGGGGCGAGAAGGGACGGCTCGCAGTCACTCACGGGTGTGGTGGCGGCGACGGTAGATGATTCGTTCTCTCTGTGTCGGTACCACTCTACCACAAATCTCCTCTCACTATGCTACGGGACTCAACAACCGTACTCTCCACCACAAAATTGCTACGGTTCTTCCTTCGCAAAAAGATTCTCTTCCTCTTCGCAAATAAAACGTGTCACTCCTCATTGATTCACCAGACAGATACTCTTTTGACGTTGGCGAAGAGATCCAATAGGAAAGTTCCACTGTAAGGGGTATGTACTCGGATTATTATTGCCGTAATAAATATATGTATAATGAAACGTTTTGATGATACTCCATCGAAACCACCGCTATTAGAGTTATATATTTTAAGTTGTAATGGAGGAGTAAAGTGCTTGTATTTGCAAGTTACCCGTTGAGTTTGTGTTTTTGTATTGAAGTCCGAAAAGTAGAGGCCATATCGAAAGAAGAGCGATTGATTGAACGAAAGGTAGTTCTTCGAATTTCTGGAGGGTTATGGAGCTCTTGAGCAGTTGTGTTCTTGTTACAGTGGCAGGAACTCATATATAAGTCCTTTCGGGTCAGTCAGGAAGTCTTCTTATTCGTACCTAAAACAAAGTAAATTGTGCTCATTTTCAGCTGATAAATATGGGAGAGTAAGGTGGATAAGAAACGGGAGTATCATTTATATAAACGGGGAAAAATACTTTGGAAAAAATTTCAGTGAATAAATTCCAAAACTTTAGAAATCGAAAAAACCTTACACTAACTGCTTTAAAACTACTGTTTTTTTTTCCTAAAATTATATATTATTTTCTCAGAATTATCCTTGTTACGAACTTCGTTCTATTAATTAATACCATCGCAATTACGAAGGAAGCATTTGTTAGACAAATAAATATGGTAGTAAACTAAGTTTCCCGCAGAACGTCTTATATGAATGGAGACCAACAGAATTAAACTTAAATCCCTCGAACGCAGGATTAATATATTTTGTTTGTCTTTTATGCAAATGGGAGTTACAAGGGAGACTTTGTACATTGTCTAATTGAACTGTAAGGTAATTTCGGTCGTACATCTAGTAATATTTGTCCGATTATAATTTCCGTTTTTTTTGTGCTAAAATGGAAGTTTTGTGTTATATTGAATTTTTCATATGTACATAAACACTGCTAAATCAGCTGTCCAAATTCGAGACTTTTGGCTGCATCAGAAGCTAGCTAACCGAAGCGCGAGCCACTCAATTCAAATTTTATTTCTTTTCATTCCGCCGTAATCTTTTATACTTATTTTATGCCCTACATAGTAAATGTATACACCTTGCTAGTTTTGTTAATAGATCAGAATAAACAGTAACTTCATGAACATTAAGATCACCAAAGATAGATAAACATTTTTATGACACACTCTACCCCGAAAACTTGTTGATAGTATTACAACACTCTCAGAATACTAACTGTATTTTATGCTCTTTTTTAGTTTCTTAATTCCATTCTTAATCCACATTAACGACATTTGACAAAACTTCAGTTAATAAATTCCGGAACTTTAGAAATCGGTGGCATCGTACACACTAACTTCTGCAAAATTACTGTTTCTTTGTTTGAAGATTAAATATTGTTTTCCCAAAATTATCCTAGTTACAAACTTCCTCCTATTAATTAATATGATCCTAATTACGAAGTAAGGATTAGTAAGACAAATAAATAGTAAACTAAGTTTGTTGCCAAACGTTTTGTATGAACAGAGATCAACATAATTAAACGTAACTACTTCAAACGTAGGATTAAGTACCTTTCGTCTTTTGTTGAAATAGAAGATTTTTCACATGTTCTAAATGTTGTTATTAACCGCAATTTTGATTATACACGCATGAATATTTCTATGTTGTTTTAACTAGTATGAATGTGATTGTTGATTTTCAGTGTTTCACTAATATTGTTTGTACAAAAAGAAAAACATTTATTGTAACAAAGCCTTCACTACAAATAAACATACTTGGTAGTTTTTATCTTCCTCTTGATGTCAAGTAAATCCCTAACTTTTATTTGCGGCTTTTGAGAGGTCCACTCAATACGGTGTATTTGGTGTTATGTTTGAAGATGTTTCAGTTTATTTGTGCAGTTGTCAGCGATACCGGCAGACAGAAAAAGTTGAAAAGTCCTGTGATTTTATACCCATCTAACAAATAATGTTCTTAAATTTAATACAAAACAACGTTATTGACCGAAATGTGACCAACATTTTCGTAAAAGTGCGGCTTGATCGCAAAGCTTTAATAATAATAATCGAACAACTTTGTGTTCGCAATAAATAATGAAATTAAAAATTCAATTATTAAAAATTCACCAACTTTTACAATTTTGTTAAAGTGAGAAATTTTCTAGAGATTTAAAAATGTAAATTCAATTATTTTCTCTCTTAAAAATGCTTTTATCTCTTCATTTGATGTTGTAGTACTGCAGTGCGGTGAAACAAATAATTGATATTAAAACAATAAAACAAATTTAAAATGAATAAGAACTTTTGTTAGAGTTTCTGATACAATTTATTAAGTATTTATATAACTTTGAAAACAATTGAATTAAACGCGGATGTTTAAAGTGGTAAAGTGTACCCAGCTGGTGCGTGGGTGAATCATAATTAATAATACTATGCGTTCAAAATGCTGTTAAATTAAATTAAAATCGTGGCGTGAACTTCCGTGATGTTCTACCTGAGAAATGTTAATCGAACATTACAGAAAAGTGGGAATTCTTCAAGAATTTTCGTACTTTTGGACTTCTTTTTCTCTGTTCGAGAGCCGGATCTACTTACTGATCTTTATAAAAATGGTTGACCACAAAGCCCACAAAAAATCAAAGTTCAATTCCTACGTAGACATTCGTAGAAAATGTCGTCTAGCTTAATTTCTGTGTTTCACTCTCATGTGTACAATCTCGACAAGCGTTATCGCTATTTGTCTTAAATTATGAGTAGCTACTTATAAATGCTTTTATTAAATTGTATCGTTATTTCATTGATGAAATCAAGCGTCAAGGATGACCCACTCCATTTTCTTGGCAGCAAAGTTGAATTTCACTACCTCGAAATAAGTTGACAATTGCATGCCTCATGGTTGCTAGCGAAAAAACGATTTATTGTCAACTTGAATACTTCCATTTTAAGTGAATATATTGTTTTGAACTTTGGATGAATACAATTGATAATTCAGTTTTATGTGTTGAAGTTTATACAACTCATTAAACACTTAGCAACAACAAATGAGACATTTATACAGTCTGAAAGAGGTGAAACAACTTGGTTGCATGAATAATAATTTATGAAATCCCTCAACATATGCTGAGTTGACATTATTCGTATCTGCTGCCAGATTGTAGTTTAGTTTAGAGTTTAATGTTGAGGTCTGTTGCAAGTACTCTCTATGGACTTTTTGAATTTCCCGTCTTCAAACTTTGAAAACTTTAAACAATAATTATAGTTTCTTTTGTTTTAATAAGTTAATAGTATAAATATTACCGAGATAAGCGGCAGATTAGCCAACACTTATTTATCACACTGTATTAACATTGACGACAACAAGGCTAACGTCCCGGGATTCAGCACCGACGCAGCGACAACTCCCGTGGGGACATCATGCAATCATCCAATTACGAATACCAATCGCTTAAATTCTCCGATATAAATGAAATATTTACTTTTGGAGTTTTTCCTGTGGTTTTGTAGTTTTTAATTGAATAAATTAGTATTAAACTTTATTTTCTTATTATTATTACTCAGATAGTACAATTTTTGTCAGTATTACGTAGACTTTTGTGTCAATTTTTTTGCTTGACAGTTTTTCAGTTTTAGATATGACATAATCAGAGCACTTACAGTCAACAACGGAAATAAACAAGTTAATTTTTTATAAAATTTGTGATATTTAAGAGTACATGCCGCTACAGTTTGACTACTACTATTATCACAAGTAGTTCTGGAGGGAGAAAGTATGGCAGAATTTATTTTGAGAATAAAAGTATAAAGAATTACAGTAGAAAAGTAGGAATGCAATATAAGTTCAAATGATTAGTTGCATGATTTTTGAAGAAGTGTAACAATGTCTTGCTATGGCATAAACATAGTAAATGAAATTCATAGACAGTATTTTATTAATTTCCAAGCTCCTATAAATCCCTAGTGTGTGCTATTCACGTGTCGTGGTTAATTACTTTAGAAGCGATACCGGAGAGGATCATGTTTCTAGGAAACTAACGTGTGTGCAGCATATGCTAAAACATATTAATTTGATAATTTTAGTTGATTTTAAATAGACGGTGCACTGATAAAGATAAACCCGTTCTATGCCAACTGAAGCAACATATTTTATCCGAGTTTATTTTATATCAAAATTAAATGGTGAAACTTATCCGAACTGTTATTCAAACACATCTAGGAACTAGGAAATATATAAACCACATATATACAGGGTGATTTTTTCATCTGTTCACTCCTGAATACTTTCGTGTAAGCAACACATTATGCACATCATAAGCAGCTTTGATCAATCTATTAATCTTTTTAAATTAGCAGTCATAGTTAGTAAATGCAACAACACAAAATTCACACTATGTCATAAAAAATAAAATAAATAAATAGATATTCTATAATAAGTGTCCAAACTGTTACGTTCAAAATTTCTACATAATCTAATTAGTGTTAATTAGAACCTTGACTGTTATATGAAGATCTGTATGACACCAAGATCCGTTCGCCCAAATAATCTTCATTTTGCTGCTAAAATGGCATAGGTGAAATGGGTTTGCCTTCAAGATGTTAAAAACTGAATTCTGACTGACGAATCGAGTTGAGCGAAGACAGAGTCCAGTCAAATTGCGCCGGAATTATTTTGTAGATAATCGCTGTGCAATCAGTCGTGTAAATTTGAGTTATTGAGAAATAAATTGTTGAGTTTAATGCACGCCGATTTTAAATACCCGTTCAACGTAACATTATTGTAAACTATAGGGGGTTCTGTAAGTTGTTCCAAACTTTTAGACAAATTTACTTCTCAAAAATTAAAGATTTCGTATAAACGAATGATTCATAATCGGCTACGTGGATTCTGTCAAGAACGGTCTACCAAATTATTGTTAACTTGAGATTTAATTAAAAATGCTTTGGAAAATAGATTTCAGGTAGATTCTATCTATGAGGATTTTTCTAAAGCATTTGACAGAAGCAACTACAGAGGTATGTTGATGATCAAATTAAAGAGTACGAAACAGTTCGTCAAAATAGGCAATTCTCATTCTGATCCTGTCATGGTACCTCTGGTGTTTCAAAGGCTTCGGACTATAGTCTACTTTTATTTTTGATATTATTCAACCTTAATTTTTTTGACGGTATACAATGTGATTAAGATTTTAAATGAATGCGTGTTATTACAAAGCGATTTGGGAAATATTTTACAAATTTCTTTGTAATGATATGGACATAAATTTTGAAAAATGCATAAGATTACTTTTGGTAAATTTAATTCATTTGTTGAATCCTATTACGAAATAAACCTATACACCGCCCCGGTACGACGCCTATGAGTTTTCTCGAGGGCTTTCTAGTATGTACGGGTGGCTCATTGTCGGTGACGGCGGCCGGACGGCGTTCGCTAAAGAAAGGGTTTCCCTTAAGAAAGTTTATTTATTGCAGTTATTTATTAAAGAAAGAAGTCTCTCCGAATCATTTTTGAATATACAGGGGTTTCGTTTGAAAATAATACGGTATAATTGAATTTTTTAGTTCAATACTCTATATATTTTTACAAATTCGTTATTAAAAAGATCAGAAAAACGATATCGACACTAAGGTTTTTTGATTAACAGTTTTCAAAATGTATGCAATCATTGGTTAGGTATATTTAAAAATTCTCAAGTCCACCCAGTCATAAAATCATTATAAATTAAGGCTGAAATTATTGAAAACTACGTGAAATAGTTCTAATTGTAAATTCTGGGACAAAGATGTCTGTATCTTTTGTTGAAAAGTGTATCAATTATTACCTTCACAAGCCCAAGACAAAGGAAACGCTAGTTAACATGTCACACATTTCCTGGTTATAGTAGCCCATTCGTTTTATGGCCCAGAATAATCTTTATGACACGTCACACGTAGGTACCTGAAATAAACGCGTGTCGTCATAAAAATGTGCAGGTTGCTGTATTGCCTAGCAGTAATTTTCGTGGCGGTGTGTTTGGCTGCTAGGAACATTCCTATTAATTTTCATTTATCCAGACAGCTCCCCATACACGTGCCATTATCGTGACAATCGCTCACTCAATTTGAATTAGCTACACAATAAGCCAAAGATGGTTTCCATATTTATTAAGCGCGAATATGACTTTTTGATTTATAAACCGATCGCAGTGAGTTTTACACAACGTCGTTCCCAAACAATGGCGTTACATAAATTACATTGTACACATACAGAAAGCAAATGAAACGCCAAATTTGCAACCGCCGATGATTGAACGGGGAACTTATTAAAATTCCAGGAACGCCATCGATGCATTTAAATGGGTTTTACGTGGAGTGGTATTTGCTTAGAAGCAAATGGCTATAATATGTCGGTTAGGCATTAGTAGTCAAATTTGGGGTATTTTTGAATAATAATTCTGCGTCATTGTTGCTGGGATGGAGAGGTGTATCAACTGAACTATAGATTGTATTTACTTCAGAATGAAATGTATAATGTATTTGTGCGAATATAGAAGCGAAAAGAAAAACACGACTTTTATATTTTTTAGCGCGACGTAAAGCCATTTAAAGGATTCAATTTTACAGGTTCGTCAACATTTAAAGTATTATATTGGATGAAATTGTCTCCTTGGTATGTTTTTTGAGAAAGACGATATAATAACGGTTGGATATTTCAAGCAAGTATGAAATATGATTCCACTACAACAGTTATTATTTCTTTAGACCTATTATTGACTTCTATCGTTATGGGTACTTATAAAATTGCTGACAAAATAAGGTAATTTAATTCCTTCACATAAATGCTTATACGTGCAAAAAATATCTGATGAAATTAATCTCACGTGAAAAATCATTCTGCTTAGTGAATATTTTTCTGCACTTTTGAAAACGACCAAGTCACAATTATTAAGTTTACTAGGCTTTAAAATTTATAGCTAAACTGCTGTAAATATTTTCTTAAATCGTAGCTTGGAAGCATTTTGATTTACTGTCATAAACTTCCCGTATTTCTTGTACGATCGCAATAGCGGCAGCAATTGATCAGTTTTTCACTCTTCTCAATTTTCTTTTTGGAAATAGATTTTCTTTTATTGTTACTTTAACGTAATTGGTAATACAGGGCTTTTATAAATGATTCTAAGGGCGTAGTTGGCCATGGATTTCAAAAATCCCGCTTCGCTGAAATTATGCGCGTGATTATGCATCATTATGACAGTTCTCACTTGTCACATTAATGTCTAATGTCATTTGTAACCTGTCATTTAAAGTCGTCGTTTTTATTGTTTTAATGTTTTTCAAGTGAGAATTACAGTAATTCTCGTTGATCCAAGCTCAAAACAACGAAACAGTCGTTTTCAGAACTCTTGGTGGTTGCGTACGAAAATTTTGTTTTTGTGCTGGGAAGCGAAGACTGTGAAAATGATGTATTCTGTTGAACAAAACACTTTCATCGTTATATCGTGTTATCGCAATGGGATTTCGTAAACGAAGAGTGGCTGTATTCTGTAACCGATTGTAAGCAAGAATATCTGGTCAAATACCGTGATTTAATAATTTATGAAACATCATTAAAGGCCCACATTAGAGATGCAATCAACAGATTTGTTCGAACTGGCAGTATCAACAAAGAGAAATTTCGTGGAAGACTTCATCTTAGGAAATTGTTGATGATTGCCTTGAACAGAACGACGAACTTTTTTAACATTGACTGTGATGTTTAACCGCAATAAATTTGTTTCTTTTTATCGTAATGAATTAATTTTATTTTTTAAAAACATATGAAGCGTTTAGGCAACCAGTTCGCAACCAGTTCTTGGGCACTTAGTACGGACCTCCGTACACTTAAATCTGAGAGGCGGCACGTTTACATGACCCACTGCGACCTTATAATCATTTATAGAAATCCTGTAGTTGTTATTTCTCTGACAAGCAGCCAAAGTGAATTACACATTACCGAAGATGTTGAGTGAACTACCTTTTTTTTAACAATGATGGAAGTTCTGTTGTTGATAAGAATAATTCTCATGTTTTTAAGACTTTATTTGTAAATCCTTCAGTGTGTATTTTGTTTTTATATAGACTAAATTTTGAAGTAGTCTAACTGCTTATTCTTAATATTATAGTCGTAATGTTTGTCATTTTCTGGATCCAATATGACACGACGATTTGTTTTGAACTTACATTCGTTACTGTGCCCTCAGCTGTGTTGGTTTTTGTTTCAGCCCACTTATTATATTGTCTAGTTTGTGGGATGTGGGGATTTCTTCAGCACTAGACAGATTTAAGAAAGTGTGGTTCAAATCTATCCTTATTATGCTGAGAAATAGTTCGTTTCTTTCCACGCGTCTCAGAAAATACAGGGTTTCTATACATTTACAGATCTACTTCGACCCTTTAATCATTATTATAGGGTCGAAGTAGGTCATGAACACGTGCCGCCTCTCAATTTTGGACTTTACTAAATGTCCAAGGACGCACGACAAATACCACACGCATCTGTATAACTTGTTCCCTCAATGCTTCATATCTTTTCAAAAAATGAAACTAATTCATTACAATAAAAAAAATAATGCATTGCTGTTAAACATCACAGTAAATGTTGAAAATGTTCACCATTTTGTTCAAGGCATATGTTAACTCTCTTTTTAATTTCAAAAATATATTATCGTTTTCCAGGTTAGGATCGTGTCAAGTGAGTTTTTGTAATCAACGTTTCGCACACTTTTGTAAGTGGCATCTTCATGAGCAGGGTTGAGAAATTAGGAATAAGGCTAAAGGGCACGGGAACTCAGTATGTCAAGTATACCAGAGGCGAATCTCTTCTAGTAGGAAGATTTTTTTATTTTGGAACAAGGGATTGAAATTTTCGGACATGGACTTGTTTCTTTCGGTCTAGATTTTTTTGGGATTGGATGTGGGTGATTTAATCAAAAAGAAACCAGTGGATGGGGCATAAAGAATTGGAAAGTTCTAAATGAAGTTTTAGGAGGTCTCTGGACACGGGCTCAAGATGCCGTCTAGTGACACGGATGCGTTCGCTTAGAAAGGACATGCCGGCTTTGGTCAGAATTTTTCTTAATGAGAAAGTGGAGAACTGGTTTTTGAGTTTTAGAAATTTGGAGATTATATTGTGGTCACGACAGCGAGAAAGAAAGGTGAGTGAAGGTAGGAGTTTTGCCATTTTCTTGCGAAATTTGGAGAAAAGAAGAGGTTGATTGGAGATATCTTCCCCGTAGAAGTTTCGGAAATAATTTCGGAGGCTTCAGATATTGCCTCCGACCGTGGAAGCCTCCGAAATTAATTTCAAAAATGTTCTGTAATCCTTTCGTCACTGTCCATTGTTCAATTTCATGTTATAAAAGACTGCTGAGGAAATTTTGTCAAAGATGTATGCGGATTCTGCTCAAGTCGTCTCAAATCATCAACAACTTTCTCAGGAACTGAAAGTCTTCCACGAGATTTCCCTTTGTTGACACTGCCAATTCGAAAAAATCTGTTGATTACATCACTGATGCGAGCCTCTAACGATGTTTCTTGAATTATTAAATCACGGTATTTGACCAGATATTCTTGTTTACAAGCCGTTACAGAATACATGACTCTTCGTTTACGAAGTCCCATTGCGATAACAAGGCATAACAATGAAAGTGCCTTATTTCACAGAATAAATCATTTTCACAATCTTCGCTTCCTAGACTGCTTTGTCGTTTTGAGCCTGGATTAACGACAATTACTGTAATTCACACTTGAAAAACGTTAAAACAATAAAAACGACGATTTTAAATGACGGGTTACAATGACATTAATGACGTGAGGACTGTCATAATGAAGCATCATTTTTGCGAAGAGGGATTTCTGACATCCATGGTCAACTACGCCCCTTCCTCCGTTTTATCTTGGTAGTGAAAAGATAAGATGTTTAAATTTTGCAAATCGGGTTTTTACGATTTAATTATTCCAAAGGATATGTTAGCAGTGGAACAGAGAATGTATTTATTCCTTTCATTGAATTATTTCTCTTTAACTGTGTCTTCAAAAATAAATTTAATCTTGCCAGATATTATTTTTTGAGCTTCTTTTTAGTTTTGGTATGACCAATATGGGAGGACTGATGAAATCCAAGATAGTTGTATGCATCATTTCATTCTTGGGCTTGGATTATTTCCTTTTCTGACTGCTTGAGCCCAACATTTATCAACACCAAGGCTCATCTCAGTATTACTGGAACACTGTTCTGTTGCATACATTTTTATATCATTCATATATAGCAATTGACTTAACCTACTTTCTGTTTTGGTGTTAATTCTTATACTGAAACCATAATTGCCGCAATTCAAGATGTCGGAAAGAGGATTTATTGTTAAATAGAACCATAGCCGATTGAGGGAATCGGCTTGAAAGATTCCTTTTTTGATTATTATTGGATCTGATTGAATTGTTTGATCATTTAAGATTATTTGAAGGGTGGTTATCCAAAGTTTCATTGAACATTTGAGAAGAGTACATATTTTAGAATCAACTTTATATAATTCCAAGATTTTGTATAGCTAGGAATGCAAGACTGAATCATAAGCTATCTTGAAATCAATAAAAGCAGTATATGAGTTTCTGTTTTCTGTCTTGGTTTATTTACAAACAATGGAATCTATGATTTTATTTGTCCTTTCCAACCAAATGGTTTTTTAATACATCCTTTTTGGTCTTCGTTGATCATGTTGGATTTAAAACAATGTTGATAGATTGTTTGTTATTTTATAAACTTAAAAGGCCTGTTTATAGAAAAGCGAATTACATATTTAATCGTCAATTAATTCAACAGAGGATTAAAATGTGAAATATTAGTCCGTGATTGGTTAAAACATACACGTTGCCTAGCAACGGACCTCAGTTAAAATTAATCGTGAATTAACTTTAATTTCGCTTTCTATAAACCGGGTCTAAATGACATTTAGGTGGCAAAATTGTAAAATGACGTCATCGATTTTTAAGGGAAATGTAATAAAATAAATTTTGATTAAGAATTTACTATACTTATGATAACCTTAAAACGTTTCCAAGATTTCAGAGTATTCGGTATTGCAATTTCAAAGTTAAATTGTAAAAAGTTGCTGCACGATTTTAAGTTTTTTCAAAAACGCTGGATGCTTGGGGTGAAAACTCAACACGAATTCATATTCTGCAGGTGGAGGAGAATGTTATTTTATAAAATATAAACAACATTTATTCGGCAAAATTATAAGCTGACGTCAATAACTTTTAAGAGGGTCATAAGCGGATAACTCTTTATTAACGATTTACAATCCTTCCGATAACTTTAAAACGTTTGTAAAATTTCAGAGCATTCGATTTTGCAATTTCAAAATTAAATTGTAAAATATTATGCAGTTTTGATTTTTTTCCAAAAACTCGATGTTTAGGGTAAAACCTCAACACGTATTCATAATATACAAGGGGAAATAAAATATGTTATTTTATAAAATTTAAATAACATTTACTATTGTAAAAGTTGGAGATGACGCCATATCATTGTGGGGATGATCAGACAAGTCTTGGTTAGCCTTTATCATCTGCACGATATTCCTAATACACCTACACAATTTGCTAAAAATCGGTCTGGTAGTTTCAGAGATTATCCGCTTTATATAAATCGAACGCCATACGGCAGACAGACAGGCGGAAACGAGAGACCTATCTTATTATATTCTAGAGGTCATAAAACATCTTATTCTTATTTCTGCCGAATATTAAAGGAAAATGCGTTTTTAAATCAGGAAAATAATACCATGTTGTAATGTTAAATACCTGTTTGTTTTGTCTAACTAGGGAAACGTGTTCGTACATAAGTGTTCGTACTTTATTTTATTGTTAATAAAATAATACTTATACCGGCATTGCACGTAAATCATTAATTTCAAATAAATGTCATAAATAAGTGAGTATACAAATTACTTGTTACCAAAGGCAAAATTATAAGCATAATAATGCATTTAGTCACTAGGTAAATGCCCTTCATTCATAGCGTGATTTTATTTAAAATGTGTTCCACTCAATCATTGTAAGCTACTAAAAGTTCCACGGATAAGTCTTGCACAACCGAATTCAGTCTAATTTAATTCTATTCTAAATTAATGGCCTACAACTAAGTTTTTATTCACATTTAAAGCCGGAACCGCTGACCATAGACTACATAAACACGACACTTTAGATATAAATAACGATTCCTAACACTAATCTAGCACGATACAGGTGAGATAATTCTTAACTTCATGTTTAATCCATTAAAACTATAAATTTACGAAAGAAATGTATAGAAACTAAAATTTAAATTGTTAGTGTTACTATAACAGGCCGTTACTGTTATCGTTATTTGCGTTTGTTTAGTAGATCAACGATTCTGGAATTTAAATCTGCTTTTATAGATTGCGCTGGTGGATAATTTTCAGCAATTTTTTTAAACAAGATCCTATTTCATCAATAAATTTACCACTTTAACTTTCCTACAGCATTTTTATTAGTTTAAGAAAGCTAGTAAAAGCACTTTGAGCTACACGAAACTCTTTTGAGTTTGAAATTACAAGCAAAAAAAACTACAACGTAACTTCAAATGAATATCGTCTGAAACAATGTAAACTTTTTGCTTGGTTAATCACGTTTTTATTAATGATTAAGAAAAATGGAACATCAGTAGTCTTAATGCTGCGCACGTTACAACAAGCAATGTGTTGGTTTAAACGTGTTAAAAATATTTGCACACTTGCGCAGGATATTATTTTCTGTTAGACTTTCATATTACTTGCTCGTGCAACATAAGCCTTAGGATGGCTTTTGTTCCAGAAACACGAACACGTCCTAATAATACAGGTTGTAAGATATTAACTCTTCATGTTTTAGAACAGGTGTACCTTATGTGCAACTTATGTTTTATTAGAAGTTGTTTTCATGTAATCAATGCTGAAGTTCAATTTCTCGATGTTCTTTGTTCCAAATTCAACAGTATGCGGCTACGCGTAGGTGGTTCGATACTACGGGTCGGTAAATTTCAACAGCACGAAAACATGTAAACTAGGAAGTTAGTTTGAAATGACAATTAACGTTGTTGTAAACAGTGTTTTCTTTTTATCTTGTAACTAGAAGTTCTCTTGAGCCGAGTTTCTAACGAATCTAATGTGAAACTGAGAATCTTGTGACATTTCAAGAATATATTTGAAAAAAAAAGTTTATATATTTTTATTATTATTTATTTATTTTTTTTTGTGAGATGAAAATCTGTAAGTGGTAATAAGTTATATATAACTTCAACACTTAGTAGATACACCTCCTTTAAGCGAAGTTAATTTAATTAAAGAAAAATCATTGAAAGCTACTTTATATATACACATAAAAAAACGGTGGGACATACTGTACGTTATCATTCAAATAGTGTTGTGGTAATCAAATGATGCTAACTCAATAACAATGTATAAACGGCATAACATCTTTTGATTGCAATGCATGTGCACTTGTTAACATCGTGTCAGTAATTTAAATCCAATTTCAGTTTGAATTATTAATTGAATCTGTGTTTGCCCTTTCGAAGTTCGCGACTTGCACTGATGTGGGTTCCAATGCATTTCCGGTGCTTGCTCTATCTGATCAGTATTAATGGCCAATTTGTTGAGAAGTGCACTACGAAATTTTGTCACATTATTAGTTTCAAGCTCGGATGGAGATATACAGAATGACCAATGTTGTTGTCATACTTGTTATGCTACGCTAAGATTGGGTACATAGAGCGATTAAACGATAAATAGAATTTTATTTTTTCTTGATCATTTGAACTTGCTGGAGAGCTTTAAACCTAGTTTTTGTGTTAGCGTGACAGGTAAATAATAATATATTATTAGCCAAGCATTATAGACCGAGCGCAAATTAGAACCCGAGGCGCGCAGCGTCGAGGGCTCTAAAGCGTGAGGTCTAGAAGTGGCTTTACAACCGTGGTTAATATATTATTTTTTTCACTAGTAGAAATCATGAGATAATATATTGAAAAAATAAACGTTCAATTTTTTCACGCAACATGATCGGTTTTGATTTCTAATCAAACTTAATCTAAATCTTCAACATAAAGAAAGCCGTTTACACTTGTCGCTGAATTAATCATTTTATCTTCTACTGTCTATAAACTACCACGCGTATACTTAAGTAATGTTAGTAGCACACATTTATTCATTTTTTAAGAAATAATCACATCAAGTATTTCGTACATAACCTCATTCTTCTTTTTGAATCTTGGTCGCAAAAGTTGAACTTTGCTAAGTAGTAGGACAATGCAAATTTAGTAGAATGAAACTGACTGCAGATAAAAAAGAGACATTTCACAGTTTGTAGTCACGGAATGAAGGATTGAAAGCTTGGAACAATGGATGGAATGGAAAATAAAAGACTTTAAAGACGATCACCTTTTATTTAAGACATACTTCATAGCAGAATAGGATAGAGGAGTATAGAATATGAATGAATATCAAAATACATAAAAACAACAAAGTAGGAAACATCATTTTATTAAAAACTAACGAACGAAATATATATTTTCTTTAATAATAATATCCGAGGGGTAAACCGCCGACCATCAAGTATACAACTGATTTCCTTTTGACAATGATTTCCTGTTGATTTCCCCGATTTCTTTTGATTTCCTCTTATTTCCTTTGACTTCCTCTGATTTTCTTTGATTTCCTTTGATTTCCTGTGATTTCCTTTGATTTCCTGTGATTTCCTCTTGATTTTCTATGATTTTCTGTGATTTCCTCTTGATTTCCTATGATTTCCTTTTGATTTCCTCAAAATTTGTTTACATAATGTACTACAGGACGATTGTTAACTTTTTTTTAACTTGACTTTTTTGTTTTGCCGATAATGATGTTGAATTTAAACCTTTTTTTACCAAGTGTTTACTAACGTACGGTGACTAAGTAAGCTGAAGTGCTTTCCCTTTAGACAAAAAAAATAAATAAATAAAATGTATTGTGCTGCTAAGCAACAAACTGAAATGTTTAAGAAAAAAAAATCTGATTTTAGTTACAAAAAAAAAACGCTACTCTGAAAACGAGGTTTTAGATGTCTAACTCAATAGAGTAAGTATACGTTCGAATTTTACACTTTCTTGGGTCAAATGTTTGTTCCAAAAGTGGACATATGCAATATTCTAGATTTTTTGCACATTCAGTCAGAAAACCTTATGGTCTATTTTAATTTTGAAATTAAAAATGTCTGGTGTGTACAAATTAGTTCGTTTAAATCACTCAAAGATTTAATAAATTATATTATATATTGTTATTAATTTTTTAATAAATTATATTATGAAATTTTGCTAGCACATAAGGCCAAGGATATTTTTAGTTACGTCAGCAGTTTTTACTTATCAGTGACTCATAAGGCAACAACGACTGGTTCATACGTTCACAGAGGTAATTAATGAATACCAAATAGTCCAAAATCATTCTATTAAGTTCATCTCTGTGTTGTGCATACAAGATCATGTTAAAGTTTGACCTACTAAATCAAACTTATAATAATAACTTAAGCCATTACTTTTTAAAAATTGGGTTTATTCATTATTATGGTAGCGTAAACAGAAAAAACAAGTAGTTTCATTTATTTTATTAAATGTTAAAAAAATGGTAACTCGAAACATAAAAGTAAAGCATTTCTGTTGAATCATAACAAAATATCACAAAATAAAACAACTTCTTAAAAAATACTTACCCCATAACCTGGATCGAGATTTGTGTATATATTGTAGATGATGTTGAAGTCAAAAACTGTACTAAATTCTAGCTACCCATAAATACAGATGATAACACTTTTAATTTTTTGTTCACAACTTTCAAATAAAGCATATTAGAAAAAAACTTTTGAAATGCAAAATTTAAGAATTTTTTTTTTGCACAATAAAGGAGTGGATAACCCTACTTGATAAATTTTCAGAGGTAATTTTCCCCTTTAAAAGTGTTCATGGGCACCTAGAATTTTGTATAGTTTCCTACTTTAGTATTCTCTATGATATATACTTGTACAAATCTCGACCCAGGTTGAGGTTACATGATCACAAATTTTAATCACATCACTTAAAAAAACTAGAATTAAATCAAATATTTTTTCAATAATTTTTTTTCAAAAACATTACTGCCTCTTCTGAGTACCTGAGGTGGAGGTAGTTTCATTATATATTCATTTTCTTGGATCTCCCCCTAATCTTTAAAGTCCGGAAACATAAAAGCATCCGGAATTTTTGGATTCCTTTTCAAAAAATCACAAAAAATAGGGTTAAGTGATAACACTTTACCAATGTAACATTTTTTGTTTTGTTTTTGAGTTGTTAATTGTACTATAATATAATCGTCTATATTTAAGTCTGGTTTAGAACGATCAGTCTTACTATTTTCAGCCTTGAGGTTCAAACGAGGATTCAAATCATCAGAATAATTGGAAGAATTCAAACTTTCGGTGTCCGTGCTGTCATCATATTCGATACTACTTGGGTTGTCTAACTCAGATGAGTCACTTGATATATTATAGCGTCTTTTTTGTTTTCCAATTTGGACTGGTTTTTGAATCTGAGATGCATCTTTATGTTGAAGACAGGTATCTGTTTCTGAGTTAACTCTACTACTATTACATTTCTTATTTTGAATAAATCTTTTGAGACGATCCACACTGACGCGATCCTTTTCATTGTCTAACAGCCAGCAAAGTGAAGACTTTTTTATAACTTTTGTATTATCTAAGCGTATTCTGACTATGTCACCTTTCTCAACAAAATTATCGTCACTATCGAAACTTCTAAGGTGTATGTCTCTGTCAAATTTCTTAGATTCGTACGAAATTGTGCAAAGATCATTCAGTAAATCTTCATCTTGGTCAACTGGATCGTTTTCCAAACTTTGAAATCAGTTACGTTTCATGGCTATTTGAGAATTGTTGTAATTTTCAATGTGATCGCACTGTTCTTCATTAAACATTTCATCTTCAACTTCGTCATTGCATTCATTGTCTTTACACGGAGGCAAAAATACATAGTTCAAATCTATCACTTTCATTCCTAAATCTTCAGTGTCACGCAGACAATCCCGTAAAGCTGATTCTACGGTGCTTTGTATATCTTTATCTGAAATGTTTCCTAAGTCATCATTTTTCACAAAATCTCTCTTCATGATTGAACTTTTTTTCCTGATTTCTCTAGGAAAAACGAATTTTTTTATCCAAATCGTTTTTAATGTTGTTTATAGTTTGCAGTCTGTCACTTCGATGCAACATATTTCTTATACTAAAATTAACAATTGTGCTAAAAGTTGAGGTCATTGATCTAAGGCTTCTAAACATACTCTAACAAGTTTGAGAGTTAAACTTCCAGGGCAAGAACATATCATTAGTAAGATTTTTGCACGACCTGAACTTAATGAATTTGGTACCTCATATCACAAACTCAATTTTTAAAAACTAATTTGGGGTGAAATTGTAAATTTGGTTTGTAGGTATAAAGCAATATAATGTATCATTTCTCATCGGAACTGCACTTCATTAACTACATACAACTTTAATATTTGTCAATCTGAAATATCATTCTGTCAGTTAATGATATTATACTGGAATTTTCTATCATTATGATCTTAAAAGATTATTTAATCTCCACTTTTAAGATTAAATTGATATTTTCTTTCTTATGATGAATGCTATGACTTATGTCGTACATGTTACGATTATTAGTTCTAGAAAATACTTATCTAGTTTAACTGGATTTGCTATGATGATTTTGGATTTCCTTTGCTTTCTTGTTGATTTCTCGTTAATTTCTCATTGATTTCCTTTTGATTTCTCGTTGATTTCCTCTTGATTTGGTTTTGATTTCCTTTGATTTCCTTTGATTTTCTGTGATTTCCTGTGATTTCCTGTGATTTCCCGTGATTTCCTTTGATTTCTTCTGATTCCCTTTTTGATTTCCTCTGTGGTTTACCCCTCGATAATATCTTTATTGCCCAACAGAATTTTCATTTAGAGGACACATTAAATTAAGAATAACAACAGAAGAATTAAGAAATAATAATAAAAATAATATGATAAAACAGTATACTAAATAAAACAATAATGTGATAATTTTTCAAGAAAGTTTTAACAAACAAACTAAGTGGTCCATAAAAAGACAAAACAACTACCTATCAATATTTCATTGACCAAGATTAACTAGATCCAAGAAATATATCATTATAGAATTTGTTGGCATACTGACAGATATTAGTAATTGGCGCCTTCCAGAATAAGTTAGTTTTGGGTGTTGGTAAATAAAACGTTGCCGAATGCCTGGAGGATATGCGGGGAACATAAATGTTAACGTTCGAGTCAATTTCATTTCGAATTAGTTTAACTATTAACCGAGCATTTAAATATTTGCGTGTCTCAAGCAAGGTTTTAAAATGATGTTCTTGGAGTAATGCGTCATAGCTGATATTTGTCTCAGGGCATATAACGTGAATTCTAAACGAAATATTGTGATAACCCAAACATCCTGCCTTAAATTGACATGTGAAAAAGATTTGAAAAGCCGGCGAAAATTTCAAAAATTCAAAAATCTGGCCTTGGCTGTGATCGTCTAACAAAATGGAACCCTACATGGTGTTTGTTTTTCTTTTGTGGCGAAATGCGCTCAGATGCAAGTGGTGGCCTCAAGGTTGGAGAAGTACCGCTAAGTAAAACACAAAATATATGGAGGACACAAAACGTTTAGAAACGTTTATTTGAATGAAATCAGATTAAGTTTATGCAAATATTTGAATGTCACAAATTTAATAAAACAAAGAAAAATCTGAATTAAAGTATCTGGATGCAAATACACAAGTTATTACCGGTGTGTGGTGGCAAATTTAAAATTATAGCAGTTAACAAGAGAATACAATTATAATAAAAAAAACTCTATGCAGCGGGGCGCACAACGACAGCGGTACCAGAGCCCCATAAGAGTGTGGCGATCGAACTATATCAATTTCATTTTAGCCCACAGCAAAATTACTCATAGGGGAAGTTGTAACACGAGCGAAGTTTGGGGCTCCTGGTTGTGGCTGTTCTCCCATCACGACGGTGATTCTATTCTATTCTATCGGCAAGCACATGCCGCTCAACACCCTTCTATCACGAAAAAACGTGCCGCGCCGTTACGGTCGCAAACTCGTGGTTGGAAATTCCGACTATTGGGACACGCCACGAGCGTTGCGTCATCCCGACCGCTTTCCTGACTTCTATTCAAGGACTGCGTCTTTTCTGCAGATGGTGCCAGCTCGACTAGGAAGCGCACCCTTCGCTTCTGCCACATGTTTCTGTGTTATTTACCTCAATTCCCTTTTAAATGTCCTATTTCTGAGAGTAAGATTGGACATCAGACAATTTATATGACGGAAGCATTAGTCAACAAAATATTTACGTGGTAGAAATAATGAGCAAAGATTTATAAAAACAAAAAAGATCTGGTATGAAGTAAAACTTCTGTAGACAAAAAATTTACGTGAGGTTAGGAACTGAAGAGCATGAAAATTTACGTTCAATTTAAATTATACAGCAAAGAAAATTACTGAGGCTAAAATTGAGAGATGGAGAAAATTACATGAGATGAAAAATTGCAAAAATAACAAAATTACATGAAATCTTTGCCACACTTTTTTAACGATTCAAACAAAGAATTTACATGATGTTAGATGATACCACACTTTATCAGCGATTCAAACAAAGAATTTACATGAAGTGAATTTATGCCTTGATCCAAGTGACTTAAAACAATTAGCTTTGAGAGCTTATATCATGCACTGTCCTCAGCTTATCCCAAACAAACACGTAAAAAAAAAAGAAACTCAAATTGCAGCCCTCGTCGCGAGAAAATCTTCTCGGTGATATATGTAGTTTCCCACGTGGCGAGAAATATGTCTCGATAATGTAATGATGGTGATCACTGCTTAAGGGAAATTTAATGCCTCCGTCCCTCAGTCCACAATATTATGAATTCTACCGTACTTTCCACGGTCTTTTTTCCAGAGTGGGATAACGTCAGGTTGATTTAACTGCCGTAAATGAACTGTTAGCAATCTTGTGTGAGGAATTAAGAAGTGTTATAATGTAACACTTAAGTATAAGCATCCAGAAACCTTATTTATAACTTGATAAACAAAGGATGAGTCTTGACTAAGTGGATTTCATGAAATCTCCTAGCAAGTGCTTTATCTGAACAAACTCATGACTCTTGAATTGTGTTAGGACCAGTTAACGATTAAAATCCTAAGATGAACTGTGAATTTGCAAACAATAAATCAAATTTACACCACGCGTTGACGTCGGTTGACAGTTTATTAAAATTAGCTTTGTGAAAGTTAAAACGATCACTATTTACTGGTGGAAATGGTATAAATGTATAGAATCTTCCAAATCAATAGAAACTGACAAAGCTGGATGATAAAAATCTTCTCACATGAATATTTAGCATGGTCGACAACAATTGACGATTTAGATGGGAAAAAATTAAGTCAAGCGGTATTGCATCGTTATTAAGAATATTGTTGTGCTGGACAACGTCAAGCGAATTTGAGAGATCCTGTAGTATTCGAAGTTTGGGATATACGAATTTTTTTTATAAGTGAGAATATTGAAATCACCAATCAATAAAAACGGTTTGCTAATTAGGCTTCAAGAAATGCTTCATAATCATCAGTGTATTGTATATATCAGGCGGTACATAGACAACAATGAGAAAAAATACGAACTTATTCAGAGAACATTTACAGAAAACTAAATTAATTTTTGGTACCAAGTCAGCTACTTCCTTCATGGCTAGAACCTCAAAGATTGTTTTATTAAAAAGAGGGACAATGACTCCACCACCATCAGTTTTATTAGTCAAGTTACAAGTTACATTTTCTGTCACAACGTAGGACACTGTATTCAGAAAAAAAGTTCATGATTTTTGATCGATCCATTTAACCACGATTTAGTAACGCCAATAATATTATAGAAAAGTTCGCATGCTTTAACATAAAAGGTATGAGCTTCACTACGTAGCCCATGAGTATTTTGGTAATAAATATAGAGTTTATCAGAAGTACTATTGGGCAAGGTTAGTTTAAAGAGGTAGCAGATATAATAGTGGGAAATCCATTTTTACGTTTGATTATTATCAAGTTGTGTTCTTCACTGGCGAGTCGAGTATTGAGTTCAGCTTTAGCGTTTCTGTAGAGAGCAATTTGCGCTGGAGTTCTGTCAGACGAGGTGAAGATTCCGTTTAAATCAGGTGTAGATTTAAGTTTAGAAATAAGGAGAGTTTTTTGGATGGGTAAAATATGAAACTACTTAACTGCAAACGAAACAACACATGGGAAGGTAGCAGAATTGGAACCATGACAAAAAATAATGTAGATTACCTCGAGGTGAATAGCAGTGAAAATGAATAGAGCAACAAACTGACATGAACAGAAAACAGAATAGATAAGTTTAAAGAAAAATCCGGAAACTGAACTTAGTGAACGAAATTTTTACAAAAGGATATAGGATTTCAAAAGGTATTAATGAAAGAGTGACGATATTTAAAGATAAAAGCAAGAAATATGGGCAATAAATGTAGAGTAGAAAAAGGAAGCAAAAAATATTCAACTGAAAAAATAAAAAATATAAACATTATTGTACCTGGGTAGGAAATAAACAAAACAAAAAATGATTAATTAAATGTTCGCAAAATGTTCAAAGTAAATGTGTCATAAAGCTGTTGAATAGAAAATGTGAAATAATTATGACGAAAACTAAATTAATAATCTCGAGATCTAACAGAATCCGAAAGAAAAAGTTGGGGTTCTGTTTAAAAATAAAATCCACTTCACTGTGCGAAAGTGGTTGGTAACAAAAAATATATTTTGATGTGAAAAAGTGTTATTTTAGCAAATAAAATCGACTCGTCCGAAGATTTTTCAAGAAAAGGTTAATTAAGGGAATTATGAATTTTGTGTGGAACTGTATCAACACTGTCTGTATATGTATAAATAGCTAACTATTAATTTTATTTTTATATATTTTGAAAATTAAATAATTTTTGTTTCAACAGGAACACAATTTTTATTCAAATAAAAATGTAGCAGTATTTGTATTTTTCTACGAATCTACAGTTGTGAAAGAATTACGTAGGACATAATATTAAACAATCATAACGTGAAAATTGTGTTGCAAATGTAACAAACCTTCATTATTTATGTAGATATATTTTGTTGATGTATATAATGTAAAATTCAAATGAGGTGTATACATTTTTAATTTGTGCAAAAAATATATTAACGAATTCACTTTTTTGTATATAACCTTATTTACTCTGTGCGAAAACGACGTTTTATAAATTTATGAATCTGACAAGCCTCGTACGAAGCAGCTCGGCTTGCAAAATGCATTATTCTAAAATGTCCAGGTTACTAAGGTAACAAACTCTTCAAACATTTTTCTCTGTCTATTTGCAGACATTTTTGTGACCCTCTAATTTAATTAAACAGTTTAAATATTTAAACTTATTGAAAATTTAAACAAATATTATGTTTTTGTAAATAACTGTTCATATGAAATATTTACACAGTGAAAATATCATATAAAATATACCCACACATTTTTACTCACATCGAGAGTCCGATAAAGGATGAAGTTTTGCTTTTCTTTTTGTCTAATAAATATACATAGCACGAAGGAACAGTAGACGCTTAATATATCTACTCACACGTGTGTTTATGCAATAAATCACAATGACGTTTACGTGTGGACTCCGTGATGGTTCTATTAATATTTCTAGTCATGTTCGCGAAGAATCGCCTCAATACTGCATCCATTGTTCGAATCCAGGTGACCGAGCAAACGGAACCTTAATATCAGAATGTTATTTTTCCATCTCGATTTTTCGATAACAGCCGAGGAAGCTTTACGCTTCACTTACTCGCGCTTCTTCTTGGCCATGAAACAAAATGGTGGAGGCGCCGGGTAGAGAGTAATGAAAAATGTTGCTGGTTTATTTGTGATTAATGACAAAGCAACAAATGACCGGTGATTTAAAACGTTACGCGTTCAAGCAAGATGAGGAAAGTTAGAATTTGTGAAAAGAACATGATGGCTTAGAAGGAGAGAAATTTCTGCGAACGTGTTCGTTCAGTAAACTTTCCATATTTAATTTAGAATGGGTGCAAAACTTTGAAATCGAGATTTTACTTTCTTTTACAATTTAATCCTCCATAAATAAGATTTACGGATATAAAGAAAGAATGAAATTTGCGGAGATGATGTCGATAAGAAGAGGAAACTGTATTTTCATTTTTCTATGGCATTTTAAATTTATGTACGGTTTCGGTTAAGTATTAAATTTAATATATTTAAGACAATTTTATTTAATCAAAGACACAATTAAATTGCGTACCCTATCGTTAACACTCGTATTATAACATAGATTTGAGTTAAGAACGCACTATTTTTACTTATTGATCAATATATTAATTGCATTGTTTATTATTTATCACAGATAAAATACTAGAGATAGGAACTAAGTTAGGAAATTTTCCAGTACCAAGTTAAATAAAAAGGAAAATGGCGGAATTATTGCCAAAGATTAAAAAGTTGGTTCTTGATATTAAAGAAGTGAGAAAATAATTCCGAAAAAGTACTGTGGAACATCTAAGAGGTAAGAACCACTAAGTAAAGTAGATAGCAACTAAATATATAGTTAGAAGAGAATATGTAGGACAAAGAAAAGAAAATTTTTAGGGCATTAACGAGAAAATAGAACAAGAGAATAATGATAATTGAAAATTCATAAAGAAATACTTATTTACTCGAAAGCATGGATATACCAAGAGTTGGTAATTCGAGGTCATTAGAGCTTAGACAAATATGGAGACGGATGGAATATAATAGAGGAAGAGGAACTCTAAGATTTAGGTAGAAACGAGAAGTGGAATATCTGAGAAACCGTAATGTAGAGAAACAGAGCAACCAATGACAGAAGAAAATGGAAAATAGTTGTTTAGAAAGAAGTAAGGTTTGCTTGCGCAAAAAAAGCTGCTTCTGGTACAAGTTTCCGAATTATAGTACTTTGAAAATGAGACTAAAAAGTTGAAATGCAAGACACGAACCTTCAAACATTTTCATTAAAAAAATACCAACAGACTTGAGACTTATTTTGAATAGATATTTTCAATTTTTATTAGAAAACCAATAATATTAACATTACACGGCCATTAAAAGTGTCGTACAGCGTAATAAAATAGGACGTACAGTTAAATATCAAACATGAAATTAGTGAAGCTTTAGCTTTTAAACAGTTGTATTATCTGACAATGGAAGTCGTTTAAAAATCTTTGAAAGTTTAGGGTTCGTTTGGGAACTTTTGGTTATTTGCAAAATTGCCTTTGCAATTAATCTTGGCGCTTTTTAAATACGGTAGGTATAATCTTTATGCGTTCGTACAAATATTAAGTTTTTTAGATTTTCTCAATAATGATAATATTTTTATTTCCCAAGCGTAAGCTAAGGAAGTATAATAATCGAGTCCATAGGACCAATGGCCACTATTATATTTTCTCGACGTTTCATGACCCTTGCAGTACGAAAAAAGTAGTCTCCCGTTTCCGTTTGTCTGTCTGTCTGCCTGGTGTGTGTATCTATTTTTATTAGATACGTAACCTCCGAAACTGCTGGACTGATTGTTCTCAAATTTTGTAGGTATGTATATTAGAAATATCACGTAGATGTTTAAATGCTAACCAAAATTTTGCTTAACATCCCCACCCAGAACCAGGAGGAGCCCGTCCTGAGGGAAGTCGCCGCCCAGGAGGAACGACCGTGCCGGGCATTTAATTCTTTTTGTTTGTTTAAACTTGTTGTAGTTAATTAAGACTTAGCCGTAAGATTATTATTTTAGACCGTGTAACTGTGGCAGGGAATAAACCCTATTTATTGTAAAATATCCTTGCCGTTTTATTTTCTTTATTCTCGTGTTTTCGCGAGGCTCACCACCTGAATTCCGTGTCTTCGGCTTTAGAGTACCCCGGCGCTCCCTCCGCCCGAGAGGGAGCTGGCGCGCCGAGCGACCGCTGCTCCTGACCGAAGGCGCCACCCCGGCGGCGTGAAGGTCGCCGCATAAGCCTGGTCGGCCAGACGTGTTTCTGACCCAAAGCTTGGCACCCAAGTATCCCGCCACCCTATACGTTATCGGCGAGATTCTGGACCGTCCCAACCGGAATTTCGTCGCAATACTCCAATAAGTGTAGTGTACAAATCTGTTTTGAGTTTTTTTCTAACCGTCCAAATTTTTGCAAAGACATAAAGCACGGTATAATAGTAGTTTACCATTAGTGTAAGGCATCCCGTGCTCTAGTGGTTAAGACTAAAGAATACGGACCGGGCTCAACCGTTCGATTCCAAACTTGACTTTTCGTTTTTTTCCTTTTTTTTCTTTCTTTCTCGCATTGTGTATTATCTGTGTTTATGACGTCATAACAAATTTTGTATTGGTCAAATAAAGAACGAGTCACTCCATTTTCTCGAAAATGTGAGAATAACCACGTCTTTATATAATAATGATAAAATAAGAATTATATAATTCTGAACATTTTGCCTGATTGAGGTTTACTTAATACTTTTAATCCTCTGTTTTGAGAATACAAATTCATCCAAATCAAATTAATTTCTACGCCACATTCGTTCGATCTATGTAGAATTCTGTAACCTAAAGCAATACATCTAAATATTCAATACTCATAGTCAAAAGTCAGATCACGTATTTAATTTTTTCCAATATTTATAGCTAAGTTGGGGGATCTGACTCAGGTCTTAACGCCTTAAGCGCAGCACCTGTCCAAGCATGGGAATACTTGGGCAAGAGGTACGTCCTAAACGTCCTAACCAAATGCATGCACTGTTGAGGTTTGAGGGGAGCACGAGAAATTCTGAGGCTCGGGACCTCAGAAGAGAAACAGCACAGAATTTGTCCGGGTGAAGCAAGAGACCAGCTCGATGGAGCTCAGCGTCCAGCACTTGCAGATTGCCCTGGAGGCCAAATATCGTGGAGGAGACGAGGACATCATCCGCAAACGCAAGGACATGCACGGTTGCATCACCCACCCGAAAATCAACGTCGGGAGAGATATTCCTCAGAACCTGGATCAGGACCAGGTTGAAGAGCAATGGAGATGGCATCATTCCCCGACAAACGGTCACCGGCACTCCATCACGTCCCTAGTCTCCAGGACCGTTGAGACATTTACATATAAAGACTGGACGTACTCCCCGAATCCAGCTCGCTCGCAGGCGGCTATTATGGCAAGGTGCGAGACAGTGTTGAATGCTTTCGACGCGTCAACTGAGGCCATATGCACAGTATCCAACACAAACAGATTGTCTGTTGTACCATCCACGCTCTGCATGAAGGCCCTCTGAAACTCTGTGAGTAAGTTTGGAATGCCTTGCATCCTGGATGCGAGAACCTTGTGGAAATGCCGTCCTTGATCGAGTGAGATCCATGAGCCAATAGGAAGATGTTGAATAAGAGAGCCGCCACCTCAACAGGGACGGAATTCCATTGGGCAACGGTGAGGCCATCAGAACCAGGCGCATTACCCACCTTGACCTTGGCCCTTCGCTCCGGTAACTCATAGACTCCCCTACGAAGATGTTCGTCCAAAAGCCCAGAAAGTAAGGATTCCCTTCATGTTTCTACTAAAGCAGTCAAAAATACGAGCCGCGCACGCTTTCTGGTCCCGGGGATACAACTCCTAGACTTCAGTGTACTCTCTCCTTCTCAACACCCTCTTACTCGCACTCTGTCCACTCGCGTTATGGCCGCTTTCCCAACGATTAGATCTCTGCCTGTTTGGAACGGGTAGGATGTCACGAAGCCAGGCCAGTACTGACTCCGCAGCGCTTTTCCCGTTCAACACCCCTTTAGCAATAGCTGCCAGGCGAGCTCCCTCATATCCCAAACGCTGCCAATCCAACTCTTCGATCCAGTTAGAGACAGCAGTCCGCATGTCCCCCAGATGGTCGGGAGCAGGGACATTCGCCTCGGCGTCATCATCAGGCGCGAGGTCCACTCTAACCACTTCTGCCGCAGCATTCACAGCTGGAGGTAAGTTACGGTATTCAGCAAATTGTCTCGTACCTTTGACTGAATGCAGAGACCGCCTCAGCATCCGCGGAACCAGATACTGGTTCATAAACCGATCTCCCCGCGCATGATTGCGTTAGCATCAAGCTTATCCATCATGCACGTTTCTTCCTCTGACCAGTGGGGCTTATCCCGTTCAAGGCGGATGGCGGCATTAGCCTCTTCGAGGTGACGCGCGCGCATGTATACCCCTGTACTCGTAGCGGTTGTGAACGTCCTATCACAATGAGGACATGGGAAGTCGGCGGGCTCGTCCTCCTGAGTAGAAGGGCCCGGTTGTGCAGGACCCGGGGCCTGGGAGCCGGGGGGGTTGAGTAGCAGGATTTCGTCTTTTCGGGCCTATGATTTAAGATGAGGGCTCTCCCTGTTTCCTGGAGGGGCTTATGGCCGCAAACCGGCCCCATCCCCAAACTTCGTGACTTCTTGACTGAATAAGAGCCCGACTTCACCTTTATATAACTAATTTAGTTTTATTATCGCATTATATTTCTGACTCAATCGACAGTGGAGGTCAAGCAGATACCATTTACACTGATTTTTGTAAGGCTTTTAATGAAATGAATTACTTTGTGTTACTAGACAAACTTGGAAGATTTGTTTTTTGACTCTATATGTTGATTGCTTCATTCCTATCTTATTAATCGTGAACAAGTAAGTAGTTAGATATCAAAAAAAATTTCTAAAAGCTTTTACACCTACTTCTGGAGCGCCACAGAGGTCTAATCCTGGACCGCTGTTATCTCTTTTCTTGTTTGTAGATGTTCTAGCATATTTTTGGAAATTAATGCTATTAAAAATTTCATGAAATTGAAATATAACATCAATGTTGTGTTGAGTACCTGCTAGGATAATACTGATTTTGGCTAATGAAACCTCTCTACGAAAATAGAGGACGGGTGGGCGGAATTAGTACTTACTAAAATAAGACCGATTTTGGCAAATGAGATACCTCCTAAGAAAAGAAATGGTGGGTGGGCAGGGTTAGTACCAGCTAAGATAAGGCTAATTTTGGCGAATGATATACCCTCTAAGAATATAGGTATCATTTGCTAAAGTCAGTCTTATCTTAACAGGCACTAGCCCCGTCTACGCGCCCTCAATTTTCTTAGAGGGTATTTCATTGGTCAAAACCAGTCTTATCTTAGCAAGTACTAGCCCCGCCCACCCACCCTCTATTTTCTTGGAAGATATGTCCTTTGCTAAAATTAGTCTTACCTTAGCAAGTACTAGCCCTGCCCACCCTCCCTGTATTTTCTTAGAGGGAATGTCCATTTCCAAAATCAGTTTGATCTTAGCAAGTACAGCTGGTACCAGAAAAAACGGGAATGGAGTTTTTGTGCAATGTAAAGTGTACCTGTCTCTTACTTGTCAATTTGCTAAATCTGTTAAATATTTGTCAGTTTTATCACTATTTTGACACAAAATTTTTGCAATGTCATTATTGTTCTAACCTATTTCAAATAGTCCCGACCACCCGCCTTTTATTTTCTTAAAGGATATGTCTTTCGCCAATATCAGTCTTATCTTAGCAAGTACTAGCCCAGCCCACCCGCCTTTTATTTTCTTAGAGGGTATTTTATTTGCTAAAATCAGTTTTATCTTAGCAGCTACTAGCTAGGATAAGACTGATTTTGGCAAATGACATACCCTCTAAGAAAAGAGAGGGTGGGTGGGCGGGGTTATTACCTGCTAGGATAATACTGATTTTGGCCAATGAGATCTCCCTAAGAAAATAGAGGGGGGGCTGAGCGGAGTTAGTACTTGTACTTGACCGGTTTTGGCAAATCAACAAAATTAGTTATCGTTATCACTTAATGAAGACAAATGTTCTGTAGTCTCATATACAAAAATCAAATTTAGTTTTTAGAGCATTGTTATTTACATGGTACTTGCTACATTTTTAGTTTTTAACTAAGCGATTAGACAATCACATAAATGAAATATAATTACTTAAGACGTACTGTTAATTGGCATTTATTCGTATAGTACATGAATACACGCGTCACAATATAAATTAGCTAATTTTGGTTATTTGAACTTTAGAATACTTATATGATAAGAAACCTAGCTCTTTGCGATATGGATGCACTTTCGAGAGTTTCGTTTGATGAATAAGCGCTTCGTGGATTCGCCTGAAGTATTTGATTTCAAATTATACCACATATTTTTGATTACAGCGTTCATAGTATGTTTACAGAGGAGTATGTGTTACACAACGACAATAACAATGTTTTGACGGTGAAAATAGCAAAGTGGAACTTCCCCTAGTTTGGTTATCGACCAAACTTTGGGACTGTTACAATTACTCAAGTAGTCGGGGCACTTAGCCTACGTTCATTCCTAAGCCTTTCTAACACGAATCGTTCGAAATAAAGTTTTCTTGTTTTCCTCTTCCTGTTCTGCTTAAATTAATCCATTTATTGTTTCCACCGCGTTAAATTAATCAAGGTTAAGTGAGGCCAAAATCATTTCTTACAAAAACTGCAAATCATACGAAAATATAATTTGTGTTCGCTTTATTCATTTCGTTTAAATTTACCTGCAGTGTCAAGAATTTTGTTTATTATATCATTTGAAACAATTTTCAAATAAAAGTCTATTGACCCTAAATATCTGGGAACCAAATTATAAATCTCGCCGCTAAATTAATAATTAAAACAACGCTTTAGCACCTGTAAAAATATACCTGTTTGTTTAAATTCAGTTCCTGTGTTTTCAAGTTAGTACAACAAAAACAGTATTTTATGTGATGTGAATTCATGTGGATGATGTTGATTTGTTGAAAGCCTAGAGATAAAATTTATTAGCATTAACGTAATTGTAATACGTGTAGAATATTCGAATAAAACAATATCAGAATGTTTCTATAATGGCTCGATTTTTATGTAAAAACGAAAAATATTTCTAGAAAGGGAAGAAACGTTTACAGTTAACAATAGTGTGTCCAATATGGATGAACTCCGTTTTACTCTCCACTACCCCAGGATCTATAATAATAATTAAACCACCACAATATGAGTGTATTAGTACTAGAAATAAGGATTATAAATGTAATATTCTAACAAAAATGGAAAATAATGTTTTCGCTTGATTAGGAGGAGGATTGGATCTAATAAATTAATAACATTATGTACATCGAGATATGCTGTATTTATTATTTAATTTGCTACTTTAAGCTAACTTGCATATTTTTAAAACTGGAACTGTCCCTTTATAATTACTTTTTCTAATAAATATACCAGGTGTCTAGTTTACTTATTGCATTTTATTATCACAGTTATTGTGAAAGGTAGACGCCTGAAATTTAGAATTAACCAACAAAACAAAGAAGTATATACATTTATGGATAAAAATCTGGAAGATTTAAAAATGTTCATAAATTTGTTCAATATTATTTAAGTAACTTAACCACTTTGTAGGTACTAGAATGAACAATTTATTTTAAACATTTTAAGTAAATTGTTTTAAAATTTTTACGGGAATGAAAAAAATGTTATGAAAACAAACAGAGCCGCTTATTGTACGCGAATTAATTATTTAATGTATGATTAATTGATTAACCTGCATTTGAGTATCTGATTGGTTGAATTTGATCACGTGGCGTGATTAAGAGCTTCTGTAAACCGAGTCTCAGGTATGCTCGTATTTAGAACAGAGTTTATTCAAATTTCATTAAATCTCTGTTGTAGTTTGCAGAAAATCCGCTTTTGAGTTTGATGTCGGAAACTCGAGGCTGCAACCCGATCGACCAAAGCATGAAAGCAACACAAACGGTTCTTGAAATTTTCCCTTTGCCGCTGTTGTTTGTTTTCTAAAAAATATGTGAAGATAAGTAAATAATCAAAGTGAAAAAGAAAGTGTTTTTGACGTAATTAAAGTTGTAAGAGGCGCAGCGCCTTAAATGGGCTACGTCCAAATTTGAATAATTGAAAATTTATATAAAACCTTTTAGAACTGATGCGATACGATGAAGGTAAAGACAGTAATGTGTAAATGGCTTTCTTGCATACTTATTTGACAAGTTGAAAGGGAGAAAATCATCCAATCTTTCCTGAAAGCTGCAATAATGTTAAAAAGAGACTCTGGCATCAGTAAGTTTTCAAAACTGAAGAAAATCAGGTAGATATAACTTTTTGGAAAAAGAAACATGGATTAATTTCCTTTGGAATATTGGAGGTGTTTGACGTATTGTACGCAGTTTTAGTAGCTGTAGCTTTCAGATTTAAAATTTAATGATTTAAGAGAAGAGTAAACAATATTAACAATTTAAAACAATGTCGCTGTGGTTTTAACAAATATCACAAGATACGTTCCTTCCAATCTTACTTTTTTTATTTTCTTACTTGTTGTTGCTTCCTGGAAAAATAATCTTTTCATTGACAATACTTTTTCACAATTTTATATGCGTATTTGCGTTTTCACACACACAAACATTGCGTTTATTACTGAGTCATATTTTCGAAATGGACACAAGGTAAACGATGTGTGGAAGTACTTGGGATGAACTCCGGGAAGAATTTCCCAACATCGTCGACTAATTACAACAATGTCTGACAAAGTTCAGAGAAATTTCATTTTTACAAAAAAAGGGGGGAAATGGCAGGTGGAGAAACAAGAGAACTCCAGAAAATATTGGAAATGACAGATAGTGGATCAGATACCTACAACATCCATACAACATTTAGCACAACAAAGAGGATTATCTTATGGAACTTGACGACCAATATTGCGAAAAGATTTAGCACTGTTTCCTTTCGAGTGCAAGAATTACATGAAGCTGATTTTTCAGCTACGGTTCACTATTGTCAGTGATTTTTGGACACATTTGACGATTTTATACTACAACTTCACAACAATGAAATATGAACAAGACAGCGCATTCGGCTAAGGTAAGCAATCTTGCGGGAATTTTTCTGACAACCAGATGATTAGTCGAAATACAGAGAATATCTGGCATCCGAGATCTCATAATCTTATCCTTGCAGACTTTTTTGTGGCCCAATTTAAACGACACTGTTCACCGCATACCTGTCAACAATTTGAAGGAGTTAAGGTTGTGGATAACAACATTTAGACAAGAATCACTTGTTCTTATTTTTATTATTATATTATATATGATCGCTGATGCTTGTACAACACACGCAAGGATTTCTTTAAATTAAGACCTATTTGATTGTTAATACCAGTAGTCTAGTCACTAACCTCGCGATTGTTTGTTAGACGCTGTCTATTTAGATTAGATAAGTTATTACTTAAATTCACTTTGTCAATAACAGAATTTATTTGTTGCTCAAAAGGAATCAATTAGGTGATTATGAAATTCAGTATTGTAAGGAAAGAGTATAGACGAAATGTATTTACTCACTAGCTTGTTCATCTTATTCGAGTGTCTAAATTTGATTGTTTTTCCAATTTTTTGTGAAGCCAAATTGCATATTTAATACTAATAAGTTAAGACGTTTGCACTATTTGCGGAGGCGTCTGATTCTTATTGCCGGGTGCGTTTATTTACCTTAGATGAGTTTAAACCGGAATCTGTGGACCTTCGGTATTACGAATATGCGTCTTGTGGGAAGGGAATTCCGTACCCTCTAAACTGCTGTTGTTTTTCTCTTTTTTCTGCTTTTAAAGGAATTTGTAAGGTATAAAACGGAATAATAACTTAATAACTACTAAATTTGCTTCTACTATATTAGTAAAGACTGTTAGAAGTAGATTTTTTTACCAATATATAGTCTCAACGAACAAATACAGCATCCTGTAAACTTTACCTGGTCACGAGTGTTTTTTTTTATTCTTAGTCATTAATACAATCCAAACGAAAATCCATAAGCTCCACTTAGCTATAAATTTTATTGGTATATTAAATATGAAGCCCGCAATTGGTAATTGTGACGTACATGTATTTTTTTTATACTCGTATATAAAACGTAATGGTTAAATCTTGAAAAATTGCAAATATGGTAAGATTAACATTGCACTTCGTAACTCAAGTTTTAATTCGAAAAGTTTTGGTTATGCTTAACATTTGAAAAATTGTAAATTAGACGAGTCTGGTTAGGTCAGGTCGGGTCAGGTCAGCAAGTTAATGAATTCTACTCAAAACTTAACTTCAGATAACACCATCACTTAAAAAGCTGGCACCATTTAAATATTGACATAAAAACCGCTCTTCGTAAGGGGCGGCAAGTTAACGCTAGTCCCCCGATATGTAAAATAATAGCTCTAAATAGTTTAGACATAGCACCAGCTATTTTTACAACTATCTCCACTATGCACATACTTATTATAAAAAAATAAAAACAAAAAAGTAACCTCACCTAATTTTTTTTTATTTACTTTAACAGGGTTTCAACATCTAGGTTATTAGCTATTTATAACTAAATAAGGGAAAAAAGTTGACTATGTTGTAGAAAATCCAATACAGGTGTAGGATCGTTGTTTAAAAGGGCTTGTAGTGTTTCTTCAGTTTGCCATCATGCGTTGTGCTCGAGAATTCTGATATTTCGGACATTGTTTTAAAAAATGGTGGACAGTAACATGTTGGACAAGTGAGGGAATTGCTTCACTCTAAGAGATAACTGTGCGTGATAGCTGTCTGGCCGATTCTAATAAGTCTGCGTGGGACTACTGTTTCTGTTGCTAAGTAGGGAGTAGGTATTTATTATTGAGTCATGGAGTGGGTGGGTTTGTATTGCTATGACTTTGGTTTTGTGCGAGATAAGTATTCGATCACGTCGGAGATGTAGTGGTAATTCATGAGCTTCACGATGAAAACCTGTCCTGAAGGCTCCAAGGGCAAATCTTAAGGCTGTATTTTGTATTGTGTCTAATTTGCGTAGTAGTGTTTGTGATGCTGAACCGTACGCTGGAGAACCATAGTCAAGTTTTGAACAGATTAGGCTTCGGTATGTTCTGATGAGAATTTGTTCATCGGCCCCCCCATCTAGTGTGGGCTAGGGTTTTAAGCAAATTTAGACGTCTGAGGCAGTCCGCGTTTCAGGAATGTATGTGCAGGATAATTTTGCATCAAAAACTATACCTAGGTATTTTTATTCAGAGATGTATTGGTTCAAGAAGATGATCTGTTTGTTTGGTAGTGAAGTGCATTAGAGCTGATTTTAATGAAGAACATCTGTAGCCGGTTGTTGTAGTCCAGGTTCCTGGTGGATTCGAGATGAGAGCCTTTATAGAAAATAACTACATTACCGGCATACAAAGAGGTCATGAGTGGTTTCGAAAAGATTTTTGGTAAATTATTGATTGCCACCAGGTACAGTGTAGAACTGACGATAGATCCTTGTGGGATTCCGTTTATTTGTGGAAGTGGTCTGGAGCATGTATTATGAACTTTAACTTGGAATGTCCTATGTTGCAAAAAGTTGTGAAGAAAGTTTTGCATATTTCCACCAATATTCCATTCAGAGAGTTGTTTGAGAATGCGATAACTCCAGACTGTATCGAAGGCCTTTTCCTGATCGATGAAAATCGTTATTAAATGTTGATGGTTGGCGAAAGTTTCACAGACTTCTGTATGTAGTACTAGTCATGAGTTGATCTATTAGATCTGAAACCATTGTGGGCCTTGTGTATGTAGGATTTATCTGCTAGATACCATAACAGTCGCTTATTATTAATTAGGTTCTCTAAAAGTTGACAGAGCGTACATGTTAGAGAGATACGGTGATAGCTCTGTGCTAGATGTCTGGGACTTATGTTGTTGCCATAGATGATTGAATATTATGAGCAGAGTCTCCTGAGCTTTTGTCGAAAAATGTTTAAGAAATTTGGACAGAATATTATATGGACTTGCAGCTGAGATTCGACAATTAGCAGTGCTGCTTGCACCTCATCGGTTACAAGCTTTTGTTTTGGTTGTTTTAATGCAGTTATTCGGTGATACTTTTGTTTACTTTGGATCTTATGAATCTCATTCCAAACCTGGGAGAAAGGAGTTTGTATTGAAAGAGTGGAAACGTATTCTTCCCAAGATTTCTGCTTATTTGTTTTGATGGTATATCGTGCTTGGGTTCGTGCTTGTTTGAATTTTTGCGGATTTTCTTAAGTTCGATGTTTTTTGTATTTGTTTGTTTTCTTACTATTCTGTACGCCTTTAGCGCATTCATTGTTTCACTATGGTATGGGATTATGTTTATAGATTTTAGATTGGATTATACAATCAGGTTGCTCCATGACATTTGCACAATATAGAGCTTTACTTATCAGATTCCAGTGTTTGTATGTTGTAAGCGGGGTATTTAATATAGATGTGGACTGAATTTTAAGAGGGTAGTGATTACTGGTGTACATATCATCAAATGGTTCTCAGGTGTAGGAAATTGCACTGCGCGCTCTTGAGAGGCTGAGGTCGATTGTACGTAAACTACCGTATTGAAGGTTAAACTGTATTGGAGCGTCGGTATTCAGTAGTACGACGTATTCAGTGGATAAGATGTCTTCTATGATTGCACCTTTAGCGTTTGTGTGATCTGAGCCACACATGGGGTTGTGTGCGTTAAAATCACCGACCAGTATATGTGGCTTTGGCAATTGGTGTAGAAGATTGGGGAAAGAGTTTTTGTCGACTTGATATGAGGCTGGGAGATGGATGTTACAGACGGTCGAAGGTGTAGGTTCCCATATCGTAACTGCAATTGATTCTAGACTTGTGTAGTGTGATTTGTTCAGAGTAATGTGAATTCTTTATATAGATTGATAGTCCCCCATTGCCTCGTTTTCGTTGTTGCGGTTCTTGTTGTAGCATTTATAATTGGTTATAGTCGGGGTTTGAATATCTTTTAAATTGGTTTCTTCTATTGGGATGCATGGAGGTTCGTATTCAGAGATAAGCTCTTTTAGACGGTTTAGTTGCGGGTAAAATCCGGAGTAATTCCATTGGATTAGTGTGAAGGCTTCGGATTAATATGTACCATCATTTAGGTCAGTTTCTTCACTTGATGATATGTCAGTTGGGTCTGTGCAAGTTTTTGTGAGGTAAGAGTGTAGCTTTTTCCGTAGGCGAGTGAAACGATTTTTGAGTGACTGACTGTCTATTTTGGGATATAGTTGGTATATTGTGATGTCGTGGCCTCAAATGGGAAAGGGTTTTGTTTAGAATGTAGAAATGCAATTTAACTAAACTCAACTATATTCGACGCCATTTTTACAATTGCTTTTTAGAACGTTACTCTGCGACTTAACCTTACTTATCTACCAACCTAAGAAAACCTAATTAACAATTCTAAACTAAATTCCCTATATAACAATACCTCCCTCTCACAAGTTTAAGCGCTGCGGTGGTTTAAACTGACGCTTTGGTCTAGTATTAATTATTACAGGTTCACCTCCATCATTTTCTACTACTTCCTTACGAGGTTCATTGAAGTTTTCTTGGTCTAACCTAACACTAGGAGTTAAAGGTACAATAGCTTCTTGTGTCTCTGCGTTTTGATGATCAGATTGATGAGTTTGGTTAACAGTATCTCGCCTCTCTTCACTGTTAACAACACTCCCATCATTTGGAGGAAGCGCCTTTACAATTTGATCTAGGTGCCTCTTCCACACAACATTTTCATTTAATAACCTACACATATAAACATTGTCACCTAACCTTTCATCGATTTTACACAATACCCAACTCTTCTTATTAGGCATCCTATAATCCCTACAATATACTAATTCTCCCTCATCAAATTCCACTACTCTCACGCTCCGACTACCTCTAGTTGCCTTAACACCTTTATTATTATCTGTTAATAAATCTAAACGAGTTCTTATTTTGTTTTTAAAAACTAATTCGGAGGGTCTATATCCCGTTGTTTGATGTATAGAATTACGATAATGACACAGAAATCTATTTATAAGAGTTTCCATTGGTACTGCCTTGCTTTCCGCTTTGAACATTTTTATTATTGACGATTTTAACGTTTTTACACTATTTTCTGCAAACCCATTTGATTGAGGATGATACGGAGGAGAGGTCATATGTTTGATACCATTATAAAAACAAAATTGTGAAAATTGTTCTGAAATAAATTGAGTACCGTTATCTGTTACGATTAATTTTGGTAACCCAAAACGCGAGCAAACTTCTCGAAATTTTTCAACAGTATGAATTGCATTTGTACTGTTCATTACAAAGGCTTCTGGCCATTTAGAGAAACTATCAATGATTATGAGAATCATTTTCCCCCTGATCGGTCCTAAAAAATCAGCATGAACTCTCTCATACAAATGTTTTGCGTCTTGCCAACTCGCTGCTTTACTTTTTAATGGTTCTGGTCTTTCTGACATACAAATATTACAACGTCTGACATAATCTTCAATTTCATTATCTAAGGAAGGCCACCAAAAATAAGACCTTGCATTTGCTTTCATCTTAACCATCCCGTCATGCGTGTTATGCAATTCCTTCAATAGTTGCTGTCTCAGTTTTGTTGGAATTACCACTCTGTAACCCCACATTATTATACCATTATCAATATATAATTCATTTTTTCTGACAAAAAATGGTTTTAGTATCTCGTTATCTGGTTTTTCAGGAAAACCGTATCTAAGACTATTATATATTTTGCTGAAGATAGGATCTTTTCTTGTTTCAGATCTTATTATATTAACATCTATTGGCACACAATTTTCAACAAAATGTAAATAATCATAGATTTCTTCTTCACCACCTTCCTCAAATGGTAGCGGGAGTCTGGACAAGGCATCTGCTTTAACATTCTCTGACCCTTTAATAACTTTGAAAGTGTAGTCAAAATTAGACAAAAATAAAGACCATCGTTGTAACCTTCCAGCTGCCATTTGTGGTAGACTCCGTGTTTCACCAAACAAAGCTTGAAGGGGTCTGTGATCTGACATAATTTCAAATTTTCTACCGGCTAAGAATTGATAAAACTTTTGTACTGCCCAATAAATACTTAACGCTTCTTTATGAATCATTGAATAATTTTTTTCAGATTTTGTTAACACCCGTGAAATAAAACTAATGGGTCTTTCTGTCCCGCCTGAATCTACGTGATTTAGGACGGCTCCTATACCATATTGACTGGCATCACACACTAATCTTAGAGGTTTATTTATATCATAATGTACTAAAACTAATTCAGAGCTAATTTCTTGTTTTACTACATCAAAAGCTTGCTGACATGCTTTTGTCCACTTAAAAACACTACCCTGTTCCAGTAAACTATACAGAGGTTTCATTTTGCTCTGCAAATTTGATATAAACTTTGAATAATAATTAACCATTCCTGTGAAAGCTCTAACCTCAGTTACATTTCGTGGTATTGGTGCTTCTAAAATAGCTTTAACCTTAGAACGATCTTTTTGTAAGCCTTTATTTGTAATAATGTGTCCTAAATAATGAATACTATTCTTAAAAAATTCACACTTTTTCATGTTTAAACGAAATCCTGCCTTTTGTAAACGAACTAGAATTTCTCGCAAGTTGTTTAAATGTTCTTGGTCGTTTTTACCTGTGACCAGAATATCATCAAGAAAATTGACTACCCCTGGCGCCCCTAGCAACACTTTCTCAACTACTAATTGAAATAAAGAACAAGCGGGTTTGGTTCCATAAGGTAAACGTTTGACTTTGTAAATTCCCTGACTAGTACTCCAAGCTAATAACTCACTAGTTTCATCATCCACCTCTAATTGATTGTAAGCATTTAAAAAATCTAACTTAGTAAACTTGTCACCACCTTGTAAGGCTGCAAATATTTCATCTATACGAGGTAAAGGGTGATGCACATCTTTTAAATATTTATTAATAGTGATTTTATAATTAGCACAAAGTCTGATATCTGTCCCATTTGGTTTCATTACAGGAACTAATGGAGTTCCCCATTTAGCTGTTGGTACTTTTTCAATTACACCTAACCGCTCTAACCTATTCAGCTCTTTTTGTATTTTACCCTTGAACGCAAGTGGTTCTGGCCTTGGTTTATGAAAAATTGGAGTCGCATTTTCGATCATTTCAAGCCTGATTTTTTCCTCGTTATAGCACCCTAACTCATCAGTAAAAAGTTGCTTAAATTCATTAAGCAGTGGAGTCAAAATTTGAGGATTGCTTGCCATACTAAGCGTGTTAACATCATTCCTTATAGTTTGAATACCTATGTTAAATTTAGTTAACAAATCTCGCCCCATTAAAGTTCTACATCCTTCTCTAACTACAATTAGCGTGCCTTCTACTTCTACCTGCTTATATTTAATTTTGACAACAATTTCTCCTACAGGATAAATAATTTGCCCATTATATGTCCTCAGTTTAACTCTAGTTGCCTGTAATTTTACTTTTGAAAAATTATGTTCATAAATATTGAGTGGAATACACGATAGTGCTGCCCCTGTATCTACTTCAAATTTTACAGCACAATTATTAATTTTGGCATATACATAATATGGCTCTATATAGTTATTTGAATATACCTCAGTTATTTGAAAAATTTCAGAATTGGAACTTTCATCATTAACTATCTCTTCAACACTCTGACTAACACAATGATTTCTAAGAATCTTGCTTTTACAAGCCGCCGCAATGTGCCCTCTTGTTTTACATTTAGCGCATACCTAAGATTTGAACTTACAATTTTTAAAATTATGGTTACCCTTATTACAGTGATAACAGCGCTTCTCTCCTTCAGGCCGTGCTTTTCCCTCTTTCTTCTCCTGAAACTTCACCACTCGATGTATTCCGACTTCGTGTCGTGTTTGCCGTAGAGCCGCTTCTTTTGTTACTGCCAGTTCGTAAAGATCCTGTAAGCTCTTGTCGAGAGACTCTTCGCACAGTCTATCTAAGATCAACCCTGGCTTCAACCCAACTACAAACTTGTCCTTGACCCGGTCATCCAGATTTCTACCAAAGGAGCATGCTGCTGCGGCGTTTTTAACCTTCACAAACCATTCCGCAATAGTTTCGTTTGTCTGCCTCAACAAATCAAATACTATCCGCTTACGATAAACTGACACCTTTGCCTTAAACTGGGCATCCAACAACTGAAGTAATTCAGCAAACGACTTCTCCTTCGGCTTTACTGGATCACAAACATCTCTCAAAATCTTGTAGACTTCCTCTCCAATGGACGTTAATAAAATAGCTACTTTCCTTTCCTCTTCTACCATATTTGCTACCAATGACTGCTCCAGTCGCTCAGAAAAAATCTCCCAATCGTCTCCCAGATTAAATTGTTTTACATGCGACAAATTTCCGGTATTAATAACTGTTACTTTTGTGGTGCCGCCGCTGCCGCCACTCGCTGGATCTGCTTTGGGACCCATCTCGATTCCTTGGTATCCTCGTCGCCAATTTGTGATGTCGTGGCCTCAAATGGGAAAGGGTTTTGTCAAGAATGTAGAAATGCAATTTAACTAAACTCAACTATATTCGACGCCATTTTTACAATTGCTTTTTAGAACGTTACTCTGCGACTTAACCTTACTTATCTACCAACCTAAGAAAACCTAATTAACAATTCTAAACTAAATTCCCTATATAACATATATCATGTCAATTACTCCTTGCATATTATTTGTGTAACAAAGGAGTTTTGTTGCTGGGTTACTGTTTCCATAAGTACTTTCTGTAAAGTTAATAAAGGTGTCAGAATTGAGGGGATAGGCGTCCTGGTTTTCGAATATGGTATTTTCTATTTGAGGGTATAAGCTATCGACGGTAAGGACTCATTAGAGGAAGTTTTAGGTAGTGTTAGGTTTTCTGAGGAGTGCAATTTTCTTGCTCTTTTTGCAGATTTTGACTTTACTGGTGTTTTGGGAAATGGGGGTGGAAGGACTAGGTCCTTGAATGTTGTACTGTCGGTTACAGCTTTTCTTTTGGTTGTGTTTGTTGTGGTATTACTTTCTCCTATTTTGGGTGCTGTTATAGCATCAGGTGTTGATGGATAATTTAGGGTTGACTGTAGTGCTTCGTTAATGGCGATGATTCCAGTATCGTGCTCCTGAACAATGTTGTTGTCTAGTATGTTGGGGCATTTTGCTGCGATGTGTCCTGTTTTTGTTTTATAGAGAAAACAAATCATTTTGTCATAAGTAAGGAAGATTCGGTACGTCGTTTCTTCGTGAGATATTACTAGGCTTCTTTGAATTCTGTTGTTTTTGTCTGGTTGCGGGTCCACAAAGACTTGTCTTCGAAAACTCTCGATGTCACTGTATTCTTCACCGTAAATACTTGCTTAAATGTAGTTAAGGGTGAGAGTAATTTGAGACCTATTTGCTTAAGCGCGTTTTCCAAAACATAATGAGGGATGGAGCTACAGAAGTTTGATATTATTATTCTTTTGGCTGGTGATATTAGTTTACGCAACTTTGTTACTTTTTCTGTAATTATAATTTCCCGGCCCGATAGTTGTTTGCTAGGTCTTCTACAAGTTGTGTGGTTGCTAAATAGAAACATAGGGGAAGGCGGGGTAAAGTGAACATAGATATGTAAAAATGGGCAAATAAACTTTTATATGCATTATATCAATGATTTAGGCTTTGTGCTGATTCATCAAACATTCGGCTATAACTATAAAGAACTAAAAACGTCAATTGTTAAATATTTTCTTACTTATTTACAATTTATTGCAACCATGCATTTGGTCCACTTTACCCCTATAGGGTGAATAAAGTGGTCCGCCTGATTGGGTAAAGTGGACATATTAATAGAAAATCATAAAAATAAGGACAACATATAATAAATTTTATCAAAAAATATAAAACACTTTATTTCAAAATTCCATAAAAACTCAATAACATATCTTCTATAAAATACAAACAAAAAATATAAAAAATTGATAGGCTTTTAGGCACAAATATCACAAATAAAATAACATATCTTTTATAAAATACAAACAAAAAATATAAACAACTGATAGGCTTTTAGGCATAAATATCACAAATAAAATTTTTAATTTTTTTTGTTAAACCCTGAGCAATCTTCATGAGCTCGATTTTATACATTTTGTGCACTGGACCTAATTTTCTTTAGCCTTAGAGTCGCTAAACAGGGAACTACAATAAATGCATGCAGCATCGTCTTCCCTATTTTTCGAATTATTTTTGGTAAATCTCAGTCTTTTCTTAGGAATTTTGGTTTTTCTTTTAGGATAGTCCTATTTTCTTGAAGTTCCTTTGTATAAGGACTTCCCGTCAGTACCGCAGTTTTACCTGGTTCAGTTTGCCCCATAATACGATGGTCCAGTTTGCCCCCAAATGTACTTCAAAGATATTTCAGCTTATATTTCTTGAAACATAAACGTATATAGTTAAATTTTACAATACAGGGTATTTTTGAAATAGATGGAAACTTTTTTTAAGGTAATTGGTCATGATGTAGAGAATTTATGCATGCGTCATGGCTGCTAGTGAAAAAAAATATTTTTTTCACTAGCAGCCATCAAGCATGCAAATGTCGACTCATTTAGAGGTAGCAAATTCAACTTTTGCGACCACCGGTTCAAAAAGAAAAGTTGAGGTTATGTACGCAATGTTTGATGTGATTATTTCTTAAAAAATGAGCAAATGTGTGCTACAAACATTACTTGAGTATACGCATGGTAGTTGGTAGACGGTAGAAGATAAAATGATTAACTCAGCCACAAGTATATACGGTTTTCTTTGTGTTGAAGATTTAGATTAAGTTTGATTAGAAATCAAAACAAAATCATGTTGCCTCAAAAAATTGAACGTTTATTTCTTCAGTTTATTGTCTTATGGTTTCTACTAGTGAAAAAAATAGTATATTAACCACGGTTGCAAAGGCACTTCTAGACCTCGCACTTCAGAGCCCTCGACGCTGCGCGTCTCGGGTTCTAATTTGCGCTCGGTCTAGAATGCTTGGCTCTGCAACCTTGGCTAATAATATACTATTTTTCAAGAAGATATCTTTAATTAAGCAACTGTTCACTTTGCCCGCTATGACCTATTTGCCCCGCGTTTCCCTACTCGATTGTCGGAAATTTTGGATGCTGAAAGAATATTTCGGGGTCCTGTTATGCTTCCTATGCTAATTACATAGTCAGCTAGTCGTAATTCTTCCATGGTATCAATGACAATTGCTGGATCTCGTTTTGGGAATCTTGATGATTGGGTTTGTGTACATTGGCGTATATCGGCGAGTTATAATTCTTGCTGAACGGATTCGTTGTTTAATGTGTTGTCGCGTACCAGGCCCATAGCGCACTGGTTAGGCAAGTTTTTTGTATGGTCTGTTAACTGTTAGCGTTATCGAAAAACGATGTACGAAAGTAGGAATAAAATTTTTCGAAATAGAGAACTACTTGTATTCTCACCAAGTATCTTAAATGGTGCTGCTGATTTGCACCTTCTGCTTTCTATATCACTAGAAATGGTGATTTATTTCTATATAACAACTGTGAAATTCACGATTTAGTTCGAGACACGTATTTACTGCTCGATAGATCACCACCGTCCCCCTTTTTTCATACTGGTAAAAATTAGCAAATAGCTAGCACCATTTAAATAAGTAATACAATAATGGAAACGCACTGAAAAAATAACTCGGACTATTTACAAAGTATACTTTTCGACAATGGTCTTGAAAAGAAATTTTCGAAAACTATATCGTGGTCACTTGGTGTGATTTTTCCTTTCTGCAAAGAGATTATGAAAATGTGTGTTTTTTTAACCATAATCTTAATTACTTTTAGTACGCATGTAGTACCCTACGAACGCGGATAATCTCTAATGGCTCTTCCTGTGTGTGTCCCTTCAGTATTTTTTTTATCATAAAAAAAACAATTACTAATACTTAAAAACCCCGGACAGAAAACAAAGAAGGGTTAAAAATTCTGTAGTTGGTTAAGATTCGATGTGCTGCGCTATCGCTAACAGTTGATTCCTACACCAAATGTATTAAGAACTGACGATCTTAAAATGTCCGCAGTGATGATCATCACAGCTAGGAATCATCCTCATTAAACCAGTTTCAAAAAAAAAAAAATGAATTGGAATCGATTCATTAGTTTTTGCTACATGTATTACTTCCTGATATTTATTTTCTTTATCTTTCGATATTTAGTATCATTGCAGACATGCGGTTCTTAGTTGCTTATTACTGGTAGAAAAATAGCCTTTTTTCTCTAAAAAAAACAAAACCAACTGCTGCATATGAATATATAAACATTTTGAAAATTATAAACACATTTTCTTCGTCAATATACTAAAAGTTGCGATGAAAGTTGCAGCATTATTGAAAATTTACAGTTTTCACGAATTTTAGGATTTCGGTATGCAATATGAACACCTTTCATTTCTTATAAAACAAAACCGCACATCACGCACGATATGATTGATTCTGCTTTCGTTGTTGTGGTTCCGGTTCGTCACTGTATTTCGGTGAAATCTACGATTCAACTCCTGGAATAGCGTCCATTTTTATAAGCAAGCATGTCCCTTGGGAAAAATCTATAACTGCTAAAACTGTCCTTCGTGTGTTAGTCGACAAATGACCTAACAGGTATAGTTCGGCCAGATATTTTCAATTCATTTCTACCACCTCTTTGTTATATGTAATTATTATTTTACTTCGTGTTATGGGTCCAACATAGGGCTACTGTTTCATTATAGTTTCAGTAGTATTAATATTGTTATCTTCTTCAATATTCAGTAATATTACTAATATTAGTCAACCATTTTTATTTTGCTGTTTTTGTTATGAGATTGATTTTCAATTTCTTCTTTCGTCTCCCGCTTATTTAATGTCTAGATTCACATTAGTTGTTACTTTAAAAAAGCATCTTTATAAAAATATTTTGTTTTGATAAGTATTGTTACGAAATAAACCCATATGCCGCCCGGGTACGACGCCTATGGGTTTTCACGAGAGCTTTCTAGTACGTACGGTGATCATGGGCAACTCATCGTTGGTGGCGGCAGCCGGGCGACGCTCGCATAAAAAAACGCCTAGACGCGGTTCTGCGGAAGTTTTGGCGGAGGACTCTAGAAGCAGCTCGAAGCGATGCCGGCGAACCATCCAGAAAGGAACGAATGAGTTTAAATTGAAAAATAGAGACCACCGTTGGGGGCAGTCAGGGAGTCCAGTAAATGAGAGAATTTATTAAAGGTAGTTAAATTCATTCCAATTGAGTCGGAATTATTCTGTAGATAATGTCTGTATAGTTAGTCGTGTAGTTTTGTATTACTGAGAAATAAATTGTTTGTATTTTCATCACTGTTGTCTTATAAATTTTTTTTAACTATTATTATTATCTTAATTAATTATCGCAAAGTGTGTTTTCAATGAAGTGCTCTTCCTTGAAAATAATTGGAATACTTCCCTCCGGCAAACTGCGCTTTTATTTACCTCTACTCTTTGGTAAATAAATTCAACGCTTGCGCTTGAAAACACATTCATTTTTCGTATACTCAATAGAAAAGTGCATCCTTGTTTTATGTGAAATAATAGAAAAGTTTCAATTTTCTCCTTAGCAACACTTTTCCAGTTAGCAACCAACAAGTATCACTGTCTCATCTGCATCATTTGAATTTTTTGTACTTTTCATATTAAATTTGTGCTTCGATTTCACAGGTATTAATTCGCAATTGCCTCTGCAGCTTCGTCAAACATTTTTTAGCGTGTTTACTTGGGTGTTATAAAAAGGTATTTGTTATGGTAATTGTGCACCCATGAATATCATAAATCAAAGATTATTTCTGAAATTCTGTTTTAAACTTTTAAAATCTGAGTACACAAAAAATAGCATGTTCAACGTATAAGAAAAGTGTGTTTTTCATACTGGTGTAAAAACTAATTAACTCGCGTCGTTCGTTAATTAAACCTTTTACACTAACTGGAAAACTACCACCTATTAAACAATCTACTATTATTTTATTGTAGAACATAATTAAAGTTTTGCATTTTTTATGAAGTGGAAATGTGATTTATACTGTTTTAGAAATTCGCGTTAATCTCCGAGATAGCATTTTCGGCAGGATAACTTATGATGGGAGGATCACATTATCAGTAAGACTTTTGTTATTAAAGGAATCCATTTAAATCGTGGTCATTTCGTTTGGCTATAATTAAGCTCTGTATACTAAACAACATTACTTCCTCCACACCCAAGTGAAGAAAATCGAGCTATTAGATATTTCGACACTTCCGTAATTGAAAAAGACACGCAACAGTGTTTCCCGGTGCTATTTACAGCACAATTCTCCACCTTAGTTTGGTGTAATTGGATGAATATTCTGCGCCAACCGCTGCTTATTTAGATTTCAGTGCTTTTATTAAAAGGTGTAAGCAAAGATTGTTTTCAAACCAGCATCGTATTTTATTTTATCTACCTCTTGTTTATTCCACAATAAACTCTTAAAATAATCTACATTTTGCAGTGGTTCTCCATGTTGATATAGCAACCAGGTAGCGTTTCATCGTGAACGTTAAATGTTTTATTGGCGTAATTGCGTGTGTTTATTTTCTCATAATTGGATTTTTATAGACGAGTAGATAGACAGGATCTTACAAGTTTACTTTATAATAATTCTTTACCCTTTAAATCCTACGCACACTCATCTTTTTTATACATTATAAAGCACCGAAAATTTTTACCAGATATGCGCCCTCGCCATCCATTCTACAATTTATTCTAGGATTAAAGTTATTTGTCTATTTCAAGAAGGTAATTCCTACAGATTGGATATTCGCGCGCATATTTTATGAAATGAAAAATGTGTCAAACCTTTTATGAGATGACAGCAATAAAATTATATAGGCAATTTGCCATAATTTTATGCGAGTAGAACAGATATCCATATTTTTATGAGTGCACTTCTCTACAGAAGGTGTCACTTGAGGTGGTTGAATTTATTGAAAGCCAGAGAGAAACTGCTCTTAGGTAGGTAATATCTACATAACAGTGTTGTACTGTAAAATAATATTACTTTGTTGCTACACATATTTTCTTAAAATAAAATTTTAGTAAATCCCTATTGATAATAATTTAACTGTCACGTATAAAAAAATTTCCACAATAATCTAATAATAGACAACGTGTTACTGTAATTATATTTTGGCCTAACGTGTATATAAGTGTCTGACTTGCCTATAAGTGTCTGTGTTATAGCTACTTTATTTCATTTTCTTTTATATATTAACAAATTGGATATGGATATCACATATTCTATGAAAATATGAATCAATAAGTATTGAAAAATTAAGAGTATTTTTATATTTGTAAGTTTTCCTAAAAATATTTCGAAATTTATTCTGAGATCGGAACGTTGGTGTCAACAATAAGAATACGTAAACAGCTTTAATTTGCAATCTGGATGTCTATTTACTTTCGCACGAGATCTATCGTACAACAGCCCTTAAAGCTAAAATCCGCTTGTACTATGTTCATTAAGCCAAAGATATAGCTTTACGATCGGTCATGAAACCAAGACTTCCTCTACTCCCCATTGTTTCGCGTTAATGGGCTTTGATATAATGCGCCTTTGTCCGATTGCCATCGATCCCCCGTATCAGAATAGTCGGAGTCGAAAATCGCGTAATCTATTTTTTTAAAAGTTCTTTGATTCAAATATAGTCGACTAGACCAGATATGATTTATAGTCGACGGTTTCGAGTTCCGATAGCCGGATTACATTTGCGTTGAACAAACGTTCGGATTTGGATTTTTCTTTTTCATTTTCTTTGCTCCACATATAGCGAGCGCGAGTAAACACAGAATGATACATGGCGCTTATTCGCTAATGAATGTTGGCAAAAGGAAACCGAAATCGCTTAATGGTTGAAGTAAGAATGCGCAAGGTGGATTACTTTTGGTTTAATGTAAATGCGGTTCACCGCTCCCCACAATGTTGCACGATTTACAGCGTTCATCTTCTTAACTTGAATCCTCGTATAATCTTATTTGTTATACAAAATATTTCATGGGGTTTCTGTTGGCGAGAGATCAAAGTTTTAAGACTCTAACATCCAGTCTCGGAGACAAATGTTCGATACGAGGGCAAGGTTACGTAACGAATGGAAATTCGCACGTTTTTCGAGTCGATAAAACATGTCCTGGTTCCCCTGACGTGGAATTTTTTTCCTACAACGAATAAAAATGCACCGAAATAGACTACGTTATCTGAAGGTTAAGTGAATAAGGATGTTAATTATTTCGAAGGAAGTAATGCATTATGTTGCATGACTTCTTAGACTATCACGAATTTCATGCTTGAGATAGATGGGGGAATTTAATTCCCCGCTGATTATTACAGGTGTCGGCTTTCCTAACGTTTTCATCGCAGTCTTATGTTGTTTTAACGGTTCACTTAATGCTGAAATTACTGCCAAACCCTTTCTACCCGCTACCAAAAATTTCACTGACTTGTGTTACTGATATTTGAGTAATTTGCAGAAGATTGTTGTTACAAATTTTTGTGTCTGGGGAGAATCATTCCTAAACGCTTGCTTACTGCTTTCACCTAAAACGTGAAGAATATGATTGTTATTTTACACAAAGTGATTTTGTTTTATGACAAATTATTAACTGGAAAATTTGCAACACTGCTATTAACTTTTACAAACTATTTTTATCCTCATACGAACTGATCTAGAAAGCAGTTGCAAATCATTCAGCCATTTGATAGAATATGGTAGTATTGCAACGTGTGCAGCTAAATCATGAAAGCCAGTGGGAATCTTTCAGCAACTTCATATGTTGTAAAATAATTGCTATATTGTAAAAGTAATCGATTTAGTAGTTTTAGAGATTGCCTCTCAAGTAAAATCACCAATAAATAGCTGCACAGAGAAATAAAAAGATTAACATATAGGCAAAAAAATATAGAAACACACAGCCAGCCAGTTACATAGAAATATGGAAAGGAGAAACTTGTAAGTAGTTGTAATCCTATAAGAAAAGGTGAAATTGACATTGGGTAAAATGATTACAGTGCTTTCTTAGGTATCGGCCGAAAGATATACACAATCAAGTTACTATATACTATAGCGAAACAGAAAAAAGCTTATAGAACATAGGCGTAGAAATGAGTGAATTCATTAAAGCTAGAGGTAGTGAATTGTAGAGTGTCTATAGTCAGCTTATTGATTGTCACTCATAGCATCACCAAAAGTTCTTTTTTGACAAAGCACTGTAGTTTCACAATAGCCAACTTAAAATACTTTTGTTTTCGTACTATAATCTACATCAAAAGCGTATAATTTATTGGTAATAATACAGGATTGCTAAAAAGTATGGAAGCAGTTGAATGCCTCGGGAACGGTTAATTGGATCTTCCTCAAATTTGGGCTGTATTTGAACATACTTAAGGTCTATTTTCTGTATTTTTTTTTTAAGTTTAAAGTTCATTTGTTTCCAATATGCAAGACTCATTTGATTTTTTTTAAATAGTACCAGTAGTCAAATCGTCAATTTTTGAATAGAAGATTTTTTTTTCTGAATTCAGAACTGTAAAACATACATACACTTTTTTAACTAAAACGGCAAATATTTAATATATTAATTTATTTATTACGAATAAATTCTAAAATAGAAAATTGTAGTTAGTTTTGAAAATATGTCATCGATTTGTCAGTGTGTACTGAAAAGCAAACTTCTACATCCAGATTTAAAATTATTTCAGTAAAACCCTAAAATAGAAATCTTAATGATGGTAGGCCATGGCGAGAAGCAATACTGAAGTAGTAGCCTTGAATGAAACTCATCCCAATCGACAACAAGTCTTTAGGTAGACAGTTTCAAATACATTACTCTAACAAAACTAACCAAAATTTGGCTAATCATCCCCTCCAACAATCTGATGATGTCCGCTCATTATATTGCATCAGTAACATTAGCATTTTGTAACAAAAAAGTTTAAAAAATTGTGTTGTGATAACCCAAGCATCCCGCCTTAAAAATTGAAAGCCCGCGAAAAATTCAAAAATTTGGCCTTGACTGTGATCTTCTAAGCAAACGGAACCTTACATTGCATTTTTGAAAAATGGCGGGATGCGTTCAGATGCAAATGGTGGAGCCTAAGGTTGGAAAAGTACCGCTAAATAAAACACAAAATATATGGAGGATACAAAATGTTTATTCATCCACTGACAAAAAAAAGAAAAAAAAGCTGCGACCAAGTTGTGTCGGTTGAAGACACTTCTTAATGCTCAGTTACAAAAAAAAACTTGCCTAACTTTGAATGAAATCAAATTAAACGTTCTGAATCAATGCAAATATTTGAATTTCACAAATTTTATAACAATAAAGAAAACTCTGAAGTAAAGTAACTGGATGCAAATACACAAATTATTACAGACGTGTGGGGGCAAATTTAAAATTATGGCAGTCAACAAAAGAACAAAATTTTAATACAAGCTGTATGCAGCTACAGGGGCATCACAGCGCTATAAGAATGTGGCGATCGAACTATGCCAATTTCATTCTAGAGCATAGTAAAAATTATCCATAGGGGACGTTTTAGTACGAGTGGAGTTTGGGGCTCCTGGTCGTGGCTGTTCTCCCCCCCGCGACAGTGATTCTATTCTATCAGCAAGCACTACCGCCCAGCACCCCTCTATCTAACGAAGGTTGGAAGTCACGGCTATAGATAGATAAACTGATAGCGTCACGTCATCCCGACCACTGTCCTGACTTATATACTAAATTTCCGTTTTTTATGCAGGAACAAGGACAAGGAACGGCGCACTCCGCTTCCGCCACGTATTATTGTGTTATTATCTCAATTCCATTTAAAATGTTCACTTTCAATGGCTTTAATATTAAACGACAACCGAACGAGTGTTAAAGTTTCAAAAAGACCAATAAACAACATTTGAATTCGCCATACACTCTCGTTAAATTTCTAAAAAGCAAAGAATTCTTATCTGAGATTAAGATCGGACATCAGACAATCTATATGATGGAAGCATTAATCAACAAGATATTTACATGATAAAAAAATTAGCAAAGATTTATAAACACAAAAAACAATTTGGTGTGAAGTAAAACTGGATGTAGATAAAAAGTTTCGTGAGATTAAGAACTGCAGAGCATGAAAACTTACGTTCAATTTAAATTATGCAGCAAAGAAAATTACTGAAGTTAAAATTGTGAGATAGAAAAAAATTGTATGAGGTGACAAAATTGCAAAGCTAACAAAATCACATGAGGTTAATATTTTATGTCCATTTGAGTTATTCATTATTTTTTAAAATTGAAGTTATTCATCTGCATTGTGGCCATCGTTTTACATTCCCCAAACATAAGGAACCTAGCAGGCAGGGGGTTCAAAATGGCGTCGGACGAGTGCGTCATTAAAAAAAAAATGCGTCAAAAATACATATGTTTCCCAGAAATGTGATCAATCCTGTGGCGCTGTGCAAATAATGGTCTAAATCAAAGGAATGCAATGCACGTCCCCATGACCCACAATGTTGTTAATTTGTTCAACGAGATAATTCAAACATGCGCTCGGTTCGAAAATACTCTTTCAAGATGGCCGTCGCCAGAATAAAGAATTTACCTGATGTTAAATTATGCCATACTTTATCAACGATTTAAACAAAGAATTTACCTGAAGTTAAATTATGTCCCACTTTATGAATGATTCAAACAGCGTTTTCATGATGTTAAATTATACCACACTTTATCAACGATTCAAACAGAGAATTTACATTATGTTAATTGATGCCTTGATCCAAGTGACAGGTTACTTAAAACCGTTAGCTTTGAGTGTTTATATCGTGAACTATCTCCAGCTTATCCCAAACAAAACACATGATAAATAAACAACACAAAATGTATCCAGCGTTGTGAGGAATGTTCGTGCGTCTCGGTGATATAATTTTCAACATTGCGAGAAAAATGTCTCGGTGATGTGATGATGATAATGATGATAATTGTCTAAGGGGAAAGTTTTTTAATTCCCCCGTACCTCAGTGCACGATATTATGAATTCTACCGTACTTTCACGGTCTTTTCCCAGAGTGGGGCAACAGTAGATTGGTTTAACTATCAGCAATCTTGTGTGAGGAGTTAAGGAGTGTTATAATGTAACACTTGAGTATAAGCATCCAGAAACCTTATTCATAATTTGGTAAACAAAGGATGAGTCCTGACTAAGTGAATTTCATGAAATCTCCTATTAAGTGTATCTAAATAATCTCGGTACCGTTAAATTGTGTTAGACTTAGTTAACGATTAAAATCCCAACATGAACTGTAAATTTACAAACAATAAAACAAATTTACAGAACCTGTCAGCGTCGGTCGAAAATTTGCACATTTCCGCTTCGAAAACCGCAAGAATTAGCTGCGCGTGTTGGGGAAACTGTGTCGTCGTCGTCGTTGCGATTAATTTTCGTTAAATAAGGCTCTCCCTTGTTTATTAACTACCAAAAACTAAACTTAACCTAGCTAAACTCACCGCGTGGTTTTACTCACAACAAACACACCAAAAGTGACGTGTCACGACCCTCTAGCAACCTAGCACATCTCGCTACCAAAACTCTTACTACCAACCCTCTAACTAGATACTACCAAAAAAATCCCAAGGAGCTACCAACTACCAGAAAAGAACTAAACGTGTACATGGTTGCCTATGTTGAACGATTTTCTTGATTGAATTTTTTTTCAAATTTAAATTATTCAAATGCGATTTCGCGCCGCTGTTAATTTTTTTCAGCGCGAAATTTTAATTCAGATTTGGTCACGGCAGTATCCTAACTAATTGACGTGTAATAAAATGAGCACCTATGGAAAATATTTCCCCAAGGGTTGCTCTTTTGCATGAATGGTCAATAAATGGAAAATATTTGAAAGAAAATTCGTTATTAACACTTTTAATAAGCCATGTTGTGTATTACAATAATTCACCTCATGTGCGGGATGAGAAGGAACACTTAGTGGGGTAAGTTGTAATATTATTATTATTATTATTAATAATAAAAGATAAAGGGCAGAGGGCAAGCCCTGTTATGCCCACGGAACTGTACAATTATAACAATATGTGAACAATCTACAAACTGTCAAATCTGGATTTAAAAACATTAACATTAGGACTCTGGACGACTTCCTCCGGCAACTTGTTCCAAGTGTCAAACACTCTGTTTGTTACGAAATGCTGTCTTACAGTTGTACGAAAATTCTCTTTTTTCAGTTTGAAGCAATGACCTCTAGTTCTGGAATATGGGCATAAGGTAAGTAAATCCTGCATCAATGGATCCTCGAGTCTCAACGATTTGAAGATGAAAATTACATCCCCTCGAATTCTTCTGTCCTTCAATGTGGGTAGCGACATTATAATAAGACGCTCAGAATAAGATGGTCGGAAAGAGTCATTACCATAGGGAAGACGAGTCATTCTTTGTTGTACTGACTCCAAACGATTTTGATCTCCAATGAGCACAGGCCACCAAACATTATTTGCGAAATATGCCTAAAAATTACAACTATTGAAAAAAGTTATTTATTAAAAAAATAAAGACGCGTTACGTTATATTACAATCGTAACAAAAACAACAAAAATTAATCTACTGAAATATATTTCATAAGGAAACATTTCTATTTGACCATAATCGGAGTCACAGTTATGATATGACATTATGTAAGGCACGGTTCCTTCAGTCCAGCCTTCATGTGACTACATCTTACAAGAACTGCATTTTATCCACTGTTCTCCTGATTTGCTTTTTGTAAAAGGCTCTGTGCAGACTAAACAAAAATATTCTTCATCAGAATCCGAATCTTCCTGTAAAACCCTTATTTTTACTTTGTCTACTGTTTTTTAAAAGGTGTCTTTCCTTTCTTCGATTTTTTTTGGTTCTTCTAACCCGGTTTTTTCTGGGGTATGAGTCAAAATCGCACTTTTTTGTTTCTATCGTCCCTTTGTCGACACTTTTCTTTCAGCAGTTTTGGGAAGATGTTTTACAATGTGTGGTAAAAATTCTTGCGCTGTATCAGACGATGTGGATGGTTGATCGATATGTTTGATGTTATTCTTGTAGATTTTTGGTTGAATAGCTGCTATATCTATAGTAGATTATTCACAATGTAGTGGTTGACCTGTAACAGTAGCAAGTAAGAAATCTGCAGTGGTGAATATACTTCGGTTGTAAGGTTCAATTTCAGACAATTGAAATCCTTTATGTTTGTCGGAGTAGCTGCCAGTGGTAGTGCCCCTTTGATCACCGACGGAATGTCGTAAATAGCAGGGGCAGCTGGTGGCGGCGGGGGGGGGACACAAGGGCACGTGTCCCTACAAAATTCCAACGTCTACAAACACACTGGACATGGTAAAATAATAATTTTCAATATTTAAAAAATTTGTGTGATAATTATCAAAACTAATTTTTTATCTCGCTCCACTTGTATAAAAAGTATCAAAACTTACATCCACTTACATCTGAAGATGTGTGTGTCTTGGATATATGATATGTTATTGCTGATGAAAGCCGGGCACAGAGAGCCAATCATGGCTGATTTAGATGTTTTGTTTACACCGTTGCCATGGAAACCACACGTCGTAGCCGCCTGATATGCGCCTGATACAACTGGACTGTGGTCCCGTTCCGACCGTCCTCGGGAGAATTGAGTTACCATCGGGAGTTTTAATTTTCATTCTGCGCGAACACGTATGATAAATATTCTTGGATAATCTTCTCGCTAATACAGACATTCGGAAACAACTACACACCGCCTATATTAATAATATTCGGGCCCATAACGCAAGGATCAACAAAAATCGCTATATATTAGGCAGATTGATAATATGCATAAAATTTTGTAGACTGTTTGAACTTGCTTTACGTGGATATGACGAAAGTAGAGAATCACAAAATCCAGGTATATTTCGAGGTCTGATTGATTTTACGGCTGAATTGGACTCTGCTTTATCAAATCATTTGAAAGAAGCCACAGTTTTTAAAGGAACACCTAAAACTGTTCAAAATGAACTTTTAATTGCCGTTGTATTTATTTCCGTCACACAATTTAGTCTATTAATTGGTACTAACAACCTGTTTTATATCTTCACATTTAACTCATCAATCCAATTGTGTCCCCCCCATTTCAAAAGGTAACGGGCCGCCACTGGTAAATAGTCGTTGACTTTCCGGGGTTATTTCTTAGCCAGGCATCTTTAGACGCGGAAGTGTACTTTTTAAATGAACCATAGACATTCTGAGATGCGACTGATGATTATCTAATAATAGTAGCACAGGATGATCTTCTGAGGGATGAACGTGTGCTACAAAGTGTTCCATAAAATCGTAAAATGTATATCAGTAATATAATTTGGAACTTATATTGTATTTAACAGCAAAATCAAAAGTCAACTTCCGAACATTTTTTACTGTCAGGCCAAAATAAATTCTGGACGCACATTTCAGATATTCTACAAGTTTTTGGGATTGCTCCTCGTTAAAAATGGGTAACTCCTAAATTGCATTTTGCGATCTTCTACTGATGGTTAAGCGACTCGAGTTTTTTTAACGTATCGATGGAGAGTAACATGACAAATAGGTGTTTAGAGATTTAGCAACTGATCTGACCGTCTCATTATTTTTCACTACTATGTTTATTGCTATATCTAGGTCTTCTGGGGGAGTTTTACCTCTATCTGTCTTCCTTTTGTAATTTCTCATTCTATAAAAAACAAAGGAACACACATTTAGATAAGTTAGACTGTTATTTTATGAACGCTGGGGTGAGTTGTAACATGTTACAATTCACCCCGCAAGATTTGTTACAACACGCCACGGCGTGTACTTTACACGATTTTTCCATACTTCAATAACAATGCATGCAATCATGAAGAAATAATACATCGCACATATCGGCCAACATCATGGTTATTAGACCGACAACTAGACATGTTTGGGAAATTAATACGTTTGCAGAAACTTGAAAAGAACCAGGAGTGTGCAAAATTTACTTACACGGTTGAAAACCACGTTGTTGAAAAATTCTTCAATTTCTCGCAGCAAATTCAGTGGATGCATACGGCAGGCTAACCTTGACTAAAAGCGTCATCAACGAGGGATGAAAGGGCGCTGTAAATTTAAAACTTCCCGCAAAAAATGGAAAGTTGCAATTTGCCCCGTTTTACAACCCACCCCGCGTTCCCCTACAAATAATCACTCTAACTTTTTATTGTTCAAATTAAGAATGAGTCACTCCATTATCCTAAAATGTGGGATATTCACGTATTTATTTGATAATGATAAAATAAGAATTATATTAATAATGTGGCTTAATTAATAATTTTAATTTCTCTTTTGAGGCGGCAAATTCATTCAAATCAAACAAATTTCTACGTGACATTCTTCGGATGTGTAAACATAAACGCTTGAAGTTCACTGTGTGTGATTATTGAGAGAGGTTATTTTTTCCCGTTGGTTATCTAGTTATTTATACCGTTGGTTTTTACTTTAAACAGGTTATCAGTATCACAAAACAAACATCCCAAATCTAATTTTATAATTTTTCAAAGAAAATAAATTTGTTGGACTTGTACTTCAGGCGTTAGAGTAGTTCTGTCGAAATAAACTTGAGAAATATTTATGTTAGTGTAGCCATTGTTAGCTTTGTTATATATTACAGCCTACATACATTATTGTCTGTAACAATTTAGCATTATATTTCTTGCATTATCGTAACTGGCTGAAATTTTATTCAGCGAATGATCTTTATTTAAAGTAATAATAATGAATCTATACTACTTATTTACCTCTTACCTCATTTTGAATGCTATAATAGTTATAACGGTTGTCAGTCTCAGAATAAATTCATTTTAATATTTCAATGTAATAAGTAATTTTTATGTAAGTCACGCGGTGAAACCCCCAATGCACAATAAAGCAAGCACTTAACACGACTTTAGAAGAAATTATAAAGAAACGTTAGATTAGTATGTAGCTGACGCTACAGTGCACTTTTCCTTAAACGAAGAAAAATTGCAGTTACAGCGAGTGATTGCTTCTTACTAAAGGAAACTTATATGGATACATGCCTCAAAGTTTGAAGCTTTATAAATCATATATAAGTATATCGTAATTTATATTTTTTATAATTTTAAATAATAAATTTTGGATTTATCTAGATTAAGTAATCTACCTTTTTAAAATTTTCAGTTTAATTAAAATTTCATTTTGGTATTATCGTGTATCAGAACCCATTATTTGAAATAAAAGATGATTAAAACATTTCTAATTGAAATAATATTGAATAAATATCGTGCGTCTTTTAACTTCCAGAGGTATATTTTCACATAACTGGTATAAAAAGACCTTGTTTCTTCCAGTTGCCAATAATAATTTTTTTTACATCACAGCTAGAGTGTCTATAATTTGTGTAGGTAAATCAAAATGTAATCAGTCAACAGCTGTCGAGTAAAATTTCGCATTTTTTAGGAACCGATATCAAGTAGTAATAATAAAATCATTACCACATAACCAAGAACACGTAAATTACGGAGTTAAAGTACTTTAATGATCCACTTCACGCTCCGGCAGCGAGTAAATGGTTTAAATATTACGCTCAGTCGTGCAACAAACAAGTTTTGTTGAACGTGCCGTACAAATTTTCCGTGAAAAGATTTTAAACTATATAATATGGAAAAATAAACGAACTACATTAAAATCTCATCGTATATTTTTCCATATTATATAGTTTAAAATCTCGAAAAATTTAAAACAACATTTTTAATATTTAAATATTTTTAGGATATAAAACTTTATTTATTATTGGTTGATTTGTCAGTAACCACAGGATGCATATACAAAGGTCGATGAAGAAAATATGACTGCAAACATTTTTAATAAAGAAATTGATAAAAAAATCAGATTAACATACAAGCTTACTATTGTTCAAAAAATCGAAAAATATTGTTACGAAATAAACCCATACGCCGCCTATGGGTTTCCTCGAGGGCTTTCTAGCATGTAACTCATCGTCGGTGACGGCGGCCGGGTGGCGTTCGCTAAAGAAAAGCCTGGAAGCGGAAGTAGCAACAAGCAATCCAGAAAGACCTCGACTGCGGAATTTCTAGAAGGGAAGTAAGGCTGTAAATAGAGGCCATCTTCGGGAAGGATTATTATTCAGCTAGTTCAGAACTAGCAAAGTAAACCTTTAATCTGTCTTTATTTTTCAGCTGTGACATTTAGATTTTTGAAAAAAAAAATTAAAATTGTTGAAGAAAAATTTTACAAAACTAAGTCATCCCATAGAAAAATTTAATTTTATGACTTTTATAATAATTTATTTTAGAAATTGAAGTTTTGTAACTCACTATTGAGGGAAGCTGTATTTATAACTTTAGACCAATTTTTTCTATTAGAACTATTTTTTAAACTTATTTTCTAGACTGCTTCAATATCCATATTAACAAAATTTGTGGTAATCTTGCCCATACAGGAATTTTAAATCTGCATACAAATTATAACAGAGAAGGATAAAGGATTTCTCGAAAAAATTTAAAACTATTTAGAAAATCATTTAATCTTAGTACAAGATGAATGGTGATGTAAAACTAATTGCACCGATAAATGTCTATTTTGGAAGCAGAAATATAACATATAACAAACATATGATCAATGTAAAATCACACCTACTTGAAAAAAGAGCCGGGGTATGTATTTCTCTAGAAACTCTAACGTATTCGGGGCACAACATCGGTTTGACCTAAACTAACGTCAATTTGAGCACAAGTAGACTGAGTAAACGCGGTCGGATTAATGCTGGAAGTGCATATACTTTGCATAACAAAAGCGACATACAATCAATTACTGGAAGTGCAAATACGTCTTTTGGAAGAAGAGCTTATTGAACAACTCTCTTTCAAAGTAATGCAGTTCACACAGTTAATGACAGGAGAAACAAATCAATCATTTCTTACTCATTAAGTCGCTATAAAATGTCATAAATTAAATAAGATTAAACATTAATGCATTAACAAACTCTTCCAGAAGTCCTTACACGTGATAGATATCGGATTTCTCAAATCTTTTTCATTTTCCAATGAAGTAGTGCACCACATGCACTAATGTCTAAAGTTCTCGTCATATCCAATTTTCACATTCGTAGTGCTGTAATAATGCTTTTATAACTCACTAATAGGCTAAATAACTATTACCGTTTTGTACTTTACACTTACAGTATACATAAAAGATATACAGATATACGGTTCTAAGTTAAATTATTATCTGAAAAGGTCAAAGAGCGACAATTAATTTATAACGTACTATACTGAAAGATTGAACACTCTAAAAACCTGACTTAAATAATTTAGTGAAAATAAAACAGCGGGGGTTCTTTGCTTCGCTGTTGATTATTTATTCAGGTAGGTCGACAAGATCCTTTTCCTTTTACAAAGCGTTTCAATTAACCAAAAATTGGAACAAACTCTTATTGTCAGCCGAGATAATGCGGCGTATTTTTTCTCCCTAGGCTCTTATAAGCTTAGATTTTTGGTTATAAATAAATAAAGAACGTCAGCAAATGAACGAAGTAAATGGCTCGTACAAATTCCATCTAAATTTTTAACAAGACCAAGCAGGGACAATTTTATAGGCTCGTAAATAATGTGGAAGTGGAACAAGGTGGAGGAACAAAAGGAATTCTTTTTAGTTTAAGCCTAAGCCTCACTTACTGTGAACAACAATAATTCAGAAAAAATTACGCGTTAGGGTGGCTTCTGATAACGCGCCAACTTTGTCGAATGTCAAATGAGCAACGCAGATGCGAATTATTTCCGTACGTTTTGGCGTGGTAATTCATTTTCTGGTGTCGGTCCTGAAATATTATTTGACAAATATTTACAAAATTTACGCAATTTCTTCGCTGGAATTGTCATGATGTATGTGAGTGCTAAGATGGATTGCTTTTAAGAGGTTATGGATTGGAGTTTTAGTAATTCTGTTAAAGGCATGAGTGTACGAGTGTGAAGGCAAATAATATTTAACGCTGCAGTTTGCGACTTCAACTGTCACTCGTATAGTGTAGTTATATATATGGATCTCGACACAGTAATGATTTACGTGAAAATATGTGTGTAGATACGTTTGTGCGCTTAAGGACGACATTGTTGATTGATAAATTTGATTCATATTAATTAATTATGTGTAAGCTGAATTTTTAGTGTAGGTCTTAAGACATATCTCAGATGCCAAGGGTACATTTTGAGGGCAGTTAGTCAGAGTCCGTCAGAGTGAGTGAAAAGTAGCCCGTGGACGTGAAGGCCCAGCTGTGTTGTGATGGTTTGACAGGGCCGGACTCGGGTTGAGTGATAAGAGCAAAAGAGTTGGGTGTTAAGGTGGCAGGTTAGGGTGAACTTGGCCATGAGAGCTTCTGGCAGATACCATGGTATGTACCTGGGCACTGAGGGTATACTCAGGTGGGACGCCTAGCTGTTGATCGACCGGTGGTGGCGGGTTTAAAATGGAAAATCTAGAAAAACATATTATAATAAATGTAAATAATAATATTTTTCAAGAGAGTAACTAGTTAGTCAATAAAATAGCTAGTTAATAGAATAATAGAATACACCGACATAGTTAGCTTTAATTTGTAAATGTGTAGTTTAAGTCCAAACATGTATCATCTAAGTTATAAGTGTTGTAAGAAATGATAGAAACTAAATACTTATTAATGTATATGAAAAAGTAATTTTTCTTGCATATTTTAGCAATTTTTTGCATATAATGCCAAATTTATCTGCATATATGCGCATATTTACATGTTTTTTCTGCATATAATTCCGAGCTTTGCTAATAGAAATACGTCTATAGGTTCCAACAGCAGTGGATAAAATTATATTGAATAAGACAGAGAGTTTGCTGAAGACAGCACAATCTCTGATTAATTACAAATGCCGATATTAAGTTCGAATCTGCAGTCATTGTAGATTTTACTCTTCTCTAATACAATTACAGTTTCCTTTAGGTGTAGATTTCCTAAATACTTTCAAATAACGATCTTTTTAGAGCTTTTTGTAAAAGCTATGAGTTTAAACTACCAAAATATTTTTACGAATCATTTGATAGTCTGTTTCATGACGCAGCGGGTAATTGAATGCCGGTTACTTTAGCAGCGGTGCCTTTTTCTCTCGTGATATCCCAGATTCTTTTGTCTTTCACTTAACAAGTAAAAAGGAGAACAATAGAGACAGTAGTGTTTTAAACGAAACGGCATAATACAACCGGCATACAAAATGTCGTTCTGCGACGCTTTATCCCAAGATAAATGGCGGTTAGTTAAAGTAATTAAATATTTTCCTTTTAATTGTAAATTCTTCGCACGGTTTTTCGGAAATATATAAAAAGTAATACATCATCCGATGCAATATTAGAAAGGAGACAGAACACCAGAGATCATTATTCTTGCGACCTTTCGACAAAGGAATACGTATCAGATGCGTCAAATAGGGTTAGATGAAAACGTGTCTGGCAGTCGACATGTTCATCCCTAGTGAATAATGGATAGGATTCGACATCGACTCTGACAAGTGGACAACATGTTGATGAGGTTCGAAATTTATTGTCGTTTGTATAATTTCTGGTTAGCGTCAATTTTTTAAGCTTTATTTATTACGACAGTTTTTCTCCAGAGGGAAGTAACTTTCCAGGGACTGAAACAAGAGTAGGGTGAAATATGTAAGTCGTACTGTTTATTGGAATTAAATGACCTGAAAGTCGTGACTCAAGGAGATCTCCGTCGACTATTTATTAGCTAATAAAATGCGAACAGATTGCCTTTAATTTGATAATCGAAATTAAAAATGAATTAACATTAAATTATGCAGTTATTAAACTAATGATTTATGATATCAATTTTTTTACTGATGCTATGAAAATGAACCAGAATAAAAACCTGAGATTACAAAGTTTTAAAATTAAGCGGCGATTCGCTGTTTTTTGTACGACTGCACTTTTAATTACTAAAAATGGAATATATTTTATTATGTCTTAGTAGAAGTTTGAATGAGAAATTGCGAAAAAAGTCAAAATATGATCTGTTATTAATGTAGTCCATAACAGAAGTATTTGTAAAAAAAATAAATTAAAGACTGACATTTTTAAGAATGAGACATGGTATTGTTTTTAGATTTTTATTTCCAGCCAAACACTGGAATGAATAATAATAATAAATTAATAAATTTAAATTAGGCCACTATATTTCAATTTAAATTAAAACATTGAAATGGAAGTTGCGTTTAGAAGCATTATTTATATCAAGTTTTGGCGACAGGGCAGTTTGAATTTTGTTTGAAGAATTTGAAGTCCTCCAGGCGATTTCCATTATTCATGTCAAGTATTGCGTAAGGTCGTGTATAGGACTTTATTATGTTGTTTTTGTCCACTTTGACATGATTTATGACGTTGTGTAGAAAAAATTACTTTTTATTCTTACTCGTTGAAAAAATAAAATAGGAGTAAAGTTTTCTTCACAGTGTAATATGTATAGCATGACATGCTGTATTATACAGATATTTGTAGTTTAATAATGTCTCCATATTTGTTTTGTTAGAATTATTTATACAAGTTGTACTAAAAAATGGTCTTATGTTATTAGATACAAAACTTCCTTTGCCCCTGAAGTACAATTAAATAAATCTAGTCGTGTCTGAAGTGGCGTTTATTCAGAAAATACAACAGGCGATAGAAGACAGCAGGCAGATAGACAGAAAGACAGACCGAAACAGAAGACCAATTTTTTTAATACTTTAGGGGTTATGAAACGTCGAGAAAACATAAAAGTAGCCATTTGACCTATGAGTCCCATCACAATATTTCCTTAGTTTACGCTCGGGAAGTAAAAACTACTGATAAAGGAAATCTAACAATTTTTTAAGTAGTTTTCGTTAAATTCTGTAAATATACAATGCAGTTTGCCTTTCTTAACAAAAGTGAAAATCTTACCAGGTCGGTCATTCATTGTAAATAAAATTATAATTTCTAACAAAATTGAAAACTGAAAGTTATTGCAAAAATGTAAATAAAAACAAATATTCTTTACAAATTTTAAGCAAGAGGAATGCAAAATATGTCAACGATCGCAAACAAGGCAAACCGCAGAGATGAGTGGGCTAAATTCAATTAACGATCATGGCGGAAGGAAAGCAAGTAAGTGAGGCATTGTGCTGCTGAACGCAGATGCACGTTTTGATATAAACACTGGTTGCTATTCTTCGTGTTATTAATTTTAAATAATTGAACACCGCCATGGTTAAGCGTGTGAATGTATAGATGTGCATAGATATAACTACGTACACGTCGAGTTATGTATTGCTAAAGCAGTTAATAATACATGCCGATTAACAACCCGGCACGCGTTATAATGCTACTTAATATACATGCGTGTGATATATTATTTATTATCTAATTATCTAATGTCAACCGTCAATCAAAATGCCACTGTTTGCATTTGTTTCAATTTTAAACAATTTCAAGTCATCAGCACATGACAAAGATTCTGAAAAGTGACACCAGATGATACAGAATAAGGAGACGATAAGTAAGAACCAATTCTTACTTGTTGTAATCTGCCAACTAAAATGAAACCAACCAATTAATTGTGCCAGGACCAAATCCCATGTTATTTAATTTATATATTAAGATCCTATGATTCACTTTGTCAAATGCCGTTGCAAAGTCCGTATATACCGCGTCTACTTGTAATTTTTGAGCAAAGGCTCCGTTAAGATAGCAGGAATATTCTAGTAAATTCGTTAAAGTAGATCTGCTTTTAATAAATCCATGTCGTTTGTTTGAAATGATGTTTGGCAAATAATTAATCGGGCGTAGGTAAAAACTCAACAATTTATTTCTTTACCTGGTATTTACACAGTTAACTGCGATTACAACTTACATGCACTCCACTCTTGTCTGAATTATGAATGCCTGGTTCCCGACGGTGGCCTCTATTTAAATCCCCGCGTGCCTCTCGATGGATCCAGAACGCCGCATCGGAGTTTTCTGGACGCCGCAGTCGAGACTTCATCTCGGCTCGTCGCGACTTCCGCTTGCATTCGCGTGGCCGATGAGTCAGACTACATACGAGAAGCAACGCGTAGATGCTAGAAGACGCATAGGCGTCGTACCGGGGCGGCGTATGGGCTTATTTCGTAACACTGTCATAAAAAGAGGGTTATTGTCATCATCCACAAAAACTGACGAAAAGAAACTGGCAAATAATTTACAGATTTCAGGACCGTCTTGAGCAATATCTTCTGGGAACGTCAAAATTGTCAGGCATATCAACTGATGATCAATAAACTCAAATGCGACGTTTTTGGTATCTCTATATAGCAGTTAAAAGTTTTGTCCATCGATTCTAGTTCTGTCTCGGATCATTCTGCCTTCACTCTATCTCAGTCTTTTAATAAATCTCAAATTTCTGTCTATTATCAAAATACTCGTGGAATCAACTCAAAGTTATTCGATCTTCATAATTCTATTCTCTGTTGTAATTACGATTTTATATGTCTGTCAGAAACATGGATTAATAGTTCAGTTACGGATTCTGAATTCTGTCCCCAGAATTTCCATATTGTCAGATCAGATCGTGATTTTCATAAAATGAATGTTAGTAAAGGGGGAGGGGTATTACTAGCCGCGCAGCATCGATTCACTGTTTTTAAAATTGATTTGTCATGTAGAGGATTTGATTCGTTACAGTGTACAAATGTAGTCTGTGCTAAATGTTCATTAGGCCATTTCACTATTTATATATTTGTTGTTTATATTCAACCTATTGCAACTGTTGATGAATATGAATTGCTATTTAATTTACTAGGTAATTTTACCAACTTATATAATCAACAGGTTATTATCATCGGTGATTTTAATATTTCAAATTACCAACCTACCTTGTCATCTTCTTCTCTAAGTAGCAGAAAATTATCTTACCTTTTCAACTTCCTTGATTTCTGTGACTGTCAACAGTTTAACAATGTGGGAAATGCTAATGATCGTTTCCTAGATCTGGTTATCTCCAATCGTCACTGCTCTGTCCTGAGATCGATAGATATCTTACTGGATGAGGACATTCACCATCCATCTCTTCTCATCACTGTGGTTTCTCGGGAATCTCAACCAAAAGTGATCAATAGGAACAGTTCGGAAGATAAACTTTGTAATTTTAGGAGGGCTGATTATCCTGGCTTATACAGTTATATATCTCGTATTGATTGGTCATGTATTCTTGATATTACAGATGTTAATCTGGCTTGTACGATTTTGTATAGTCAGTTGAAGCTTGGTTTTGACTTGTACGTTCCTAAAACGCGTCTCGTCTGTAAGTCTGTTTTTCCCCCATGGTTTACACCTTCTATTATTTGCAAACTTAAGTGTAAATGGCGCCTACTTCGAAAATTAAGGTCCTCTAATTACATTAATACCTCTGAGATGATCAATGACTCCAGAAGACTACGATCTGAATTAAAATGTGACATTAAGCGGGCACAGCGCCACTATTTGCTTGATATGGAATCTAATATTAAATCCGATCCAAAAAAATGTTGGGCATATGTTAACAGTTTGAGGAAGTGTACTGGTATCCCTGCGCAAATGACTTATTCAGGTGAATTGCTTAATAGTCCAGAACAGATTGTCAATGCGTTTAGTGCGTATTTTACCAACAATTGCAGTGATTGTGCTGTCACGAACATTGATGATTATTTTGATACTACACCTAATGTGTCTATTAGCCTGTCAAATATATCTGAGTCTGAAGTGCTAGGTGCTCTAAAGAAGTTGAAATCCAATCTTACTGCTGGTCATGATGGGATTCCTGCGTTCTTGTTATCAGCCTGTGCTTCAGTTTTGTGTTATCCTTTGACCATAATATTTAATCTAATTTTAAAAACAAAAACTTTCCCTGACATCTGGAAATTATCTACTATAACACCTGTTTTCAAGAGCGGCGCTAGAAATGATGTGGTTAATTATAGACCAATATCTTTAATATGTAATTTCAGTAAGATCTTTGAGATGGTATTACATAAATTTTTATTATTTAATGTTAGCAGTAGTATTACTGATTCCCAGCATGGTTTTATCAGTGGTCGATCTACTACTTCGAACTTATGTTCATTTACTCAGCTTTGATGCCAAGTTTCAGGTTGATGCGGTATATACCGACTTTACTAAAGCATTCGACAAACTAAACCACCACATCTTACTTGCTAAATTGCGTAATTTAGGCTTCTCCGATTCCTTGTTGTCTTTAATATCGTCTTATCTATTTAATCGATCCCAATGTGTTAAATATTATGGTCATGTTTCTAATAAGATTTTAGTTCCATCGGGTGTACCGCAAGGTACAGTTCTTGAATCTCTCTTTTTCACTATTTATATCAACGACATTGTGAAAAAAATTAATTCTAGCACACTTATATAAGCAGATGACTTAAAAATTTTCAGAAGGATTTCTTCTTTGGATGACTGTCGTTTGTTACAGAATGATCTGGACCGTTTTTGTAAGTGGAGTAATACTAATTTACTTTCTGTGAATTTAAGGAAATGTTTTGTAATGTCATTTACCAATAAGAATTTAGAAATACTGTACAGCTATACCATTGATGACACTATTTTATCCAGGGTTAATTCATTCCTGGACTTGGGAGTCAGCTTTGATTCAAGATTAACCTTTGTTAATCATATTAACAACATTTGTGCACGTGCATATAAATCTCTCGGTTTTATTTTGAGATGTGGCGGTAGCTTCCATGATGTTACTTGCTTGCGCATTCTATATTTTTGTTATGTGCGCTCCGTGCTTGAGTATGCGAGCGTGGTTTGGGCTCCGTTCTCTCAAATACATATTAACTCTTTGGAAAAGATTCAGCGGCGATTCCTGAAATTCTTGGTTTTTAAAATTGATGGCGTGTATCCCGCAAGGGGCTCTTCCTATTCCACACTGTTGGCACGTTTTGGTTTTGACGACTTACAGACAAGACGCATTAGGGCTTCTTTGAATTTTCTCCATAAACTAATACACTTTCAAATTGATTGTCCTCATCTCCTTAGTAAATTGTCATTTTCTGTTCCGAGACCTTTGTCCCGGTACCATTACTCATTTTACTTACCAACTCCTCGTATTGACATTGAAAAGCACTCTCCAATATTTGAAATGTGTACCCTGTACAATCAACATCAAAATACTTTCGATTTTTCATGTGATACACTGATAACTACTTTTTCTGGCGTTTCTTCCAACGGTCTAATTGTCCTATTGTCATAATTTAACCTTTCTGGGTCAGGCAGTAATTTATAGCTGCGTGATGAATTTGACAGTAGTTTTTATACATCTATACCTTCTGTATGTATCTGTTGGTCTGTAATTGGGACTAGTGCCTGTTGACCAACTTACTCTAATAATATTAATAATAATAATAATAATAATAATATCTTGTTTAAAAGTCATTTTACTCGGAATCTCACCGACTTTTCTTTTATCATTTATGTATTTCTAGAAATATTTCGGATTATCTGATAAACTATTATTAACATTATTAATATAAGAAATATAAAGTATATTACTAACATCTTTGCACTGAGATCTTAAATAGCTAAAATATAGGGAGTCCTTAAAATTACCGGACTTTTTAAAACAACAATGATACACTTTTTTCTTTTTACACAATTCCATTAATTCTTTATTAAACCATTGAGGGTATGACGAACAATTATGGTTAACAGGAACGCAATATATCAATCAATCGACGCAAGATAAATTATTCAACATACATGTAATAATTAATTACCATCATGAAAATCAAATACTTGACACTCTGATTTAACAGTTTCTGATATAGGAAAACAAGTAACGAACCATGAATATGGAATGTGATGAAAACTGTCGCCAAAAATCTGATCAACGGTAGTTGTAACTTGCAAATTAAATATACGAGGGCAACCTAGAAATATTACCTACCTAGCTATGAAAAAAACCATTGACACCATTGTCGTTAATAAGTCAAGTAGTGCCATTTATTCTAACCCTGCCCCGAAAATTTGAGTTAATTTGGATTATTCGTTTCGGTATTATAAATTGTTACACAAAGAAAAATGAGCAACTTATAATCAAAGGATCGCAGCGTTATAAAGTTTCTTACAAAAGAAGGCCAGCAGCCAAAGACAATTCGTGAGAAGATAGTGGCAGTTTATGAAAATGATTCACCGTCTTATTACCTAAGAAAATTTTAGTCTAAACAATTTCGGTAGAGACGTGAATCCATCGAAAACGATCCCAGAAATGGAAGACCAAAAACAGCAACAGATGCAGAAATGACTCAAAAAGTCGAAGCTATGGTTCTCGAGGATCGGTGTCTTAAGGTTTACACAATTAGCAGGACATTAGGAATATACAAATCTAGCTAGTGTAATAACCATATTGCATGAAAATTTGAACATGAGTAAAGTCTCTGCACGATGGATTCCACAATTGCTGATATCCGTACATAAACTGCGCAGAATGGAAATTTCACGAAATCATTCGGAAACATTTGAAGAGAACTGCGACTTATTGTGTCAAATTGTGACCGATAACGAGAATTGGGTGCACCACTGGGACCCTAAAACAAAATCTGAATGAAAGCAATGGGTTCACAAAAGATCTCCATCCCCAAAAAAGGCACGGACGGAATTATCTGCCGGAAAATTGAAAAATTAGAGGCATGCTTCTCATTGAGTACATACTGTTACGAAATAAACCCACACGCCGCCCCGGTACGACGCCTATGGGTCTTCTAGCATATACGGGTTTCTTCTCGTATGTAGTATGACTCACCAGCCGTGCGGATGCAAGCGAATGTCGCGACGGGCTTAGAAAAAGTCCCGAAGCGGAGCTCGAAAAGCCTGGAAGCGGAAGTCGCGAATACCTAATTCAAGAAAGAGCTCGATCGCCGAAATATGGATTTAAATATAGGCCACCTTCGGGAATGATTAATTCAGTCACGAAGTCGAGTGAGCAAAGTTATTTTGTACGTAATAGTTAGTCGAGTTATTAAGAAATAAATTGTTGAGTTTTAGCTACGCCGAATTTTAATCACCCGTATATCGTAACAATACCTAAAGGCACAACAATAAAAGTAGACAACTATGCCATCACTCTCAAAAATTTGCGTAAGGTATTTAATAAGAAAGAGAAGTGTTTCTGCGGCATGACAATGCGACGGTTATAAGGCGGCTAAAATTCAGCACGTTGTGCAAGAATTCAGGTTCGTTGGGGTGGATGATTCCCCCTATAGTTCTCATCTGGGATTTATTCAGCAAAATTTTGGGGTGACGTCATCAATTTTTAAGGGGGGATCAGGAAATATATTTTAACTAAAAATTTACCATGCCTATCATAACTGTAAAACATCTCCAAGATTTCAAAACATTCGGTTTTGTAGTTCCTGATTAAATAAATAAAATATATTCATGCATTCATCAATTTTTTTGAGTCACCCTGTATATGCAAATCCAAAAAATATGAATGGAATTACAAATTACAAGTACAGACTCATCATATTTTCTACATTTTAGATAGGATTTATTCGGCAAACTTATGAGGTGACGTTATCAATTTTTTGGAGGGGACAAGTAAATATATTTTGAATAAAAACTTATCATGCTTATTATAATTTTAAACCATCTACAAATTCCAAATTAAATGTCAAAAGGTTGTTTGCCAATTTTGATTTTTTTTTTTAAATCTGGACGTTTCGGGTAAAATCTCAATTCGGAGTCATAAACTACATGTGTAAGATTTTGTTATTTGATACAATTTAAAACCCATTTACTATGTACAATTTTGAAGTGACGTCATCACATTAGTATGGACATGATTAGACAAATTTTGGTTAGCGTTTTACCATCTACATGATATATTTAATTTAATATAAATACAAAATTTAACAACAATCGGCCCAATACTTTCAGAGATTATCTGTCTAATAAAAATCCGGGACGGCAGACAGACGGACAGACAGATGGACAGACAGACGGACAGACAGACAGATGGACACACAGACAGACGGAGAGACGGAGAGACGGACAGACAGACGAAAACGGGAGACCTATTTCTTCGTCCTCTAGGGGTCATGATAAGTTGAGAAAATGCAAAAGTAGAGAGTCGGCCGACGACCCGATTACAATACTTCCTTTGCTTACGCTCGGGAAGTAAAAAGAGTAATTAATAATTTGATACTGATCATGGGAAAAACTCATTGATACGAATTTTACCTTGTTATCAAGATAAATGTGGAAGATTGAAATCTCCACCAATTAAATAATCAAAATCAGGAAACAACTGAAAAATCTTTTCTAAATGAGAGCAATGATTTTGATAGGTAGTAATATCTGATGATGGAGGAATATTAGACTCCACCAACAATTAGATTATAATTATTGAAATTTATCTTTACAAAAACACTTTCTACATTTTCGCTATGATAAACTCTGGCAGATTTAAAATTTTTATTAATTGATTAATTGCAATTAATACTACACCTCCAAGAAGCTTCTCACTAGAATTAATATTTCGATCAGAACGAAAAACTATATAATTACCCAGCTGTAACTCTTCATTAGATATATCACCACATAACCATGTTTCACTTATAATAATAACGTCATATACCGATTAATTAACATTTGCTGAAATTTTTTTAAGCTTAATCCTAATCCTGTCCGCGTTTTGATAATAAAAATTTAAACGTTTTTTGGTCGTTGTGAATTAATATTAAACTTATAAGTAATTTGGATCAAATGACACGGAGATATCATTTTCACTTCGCGATTTTCTATCCTTAAACTCCTTCAGGATGACAGCATTCGAATTTCTTTGTAGTATGCTTAAATCAGGACGAAAGTGTAATTGTTTGTTAGTGTTGCTCTTATTGGATATTAAAACCCTTTTAGCTTCTTCTCCAGACTCATTAACAATTTTCAAAGGACCTGTAAAGATAGGTTTTTATGCAGCAAGGTGAAATATCTTTTTCGGTTGAGGAAAAGATGCAATGGAATTAAGAATCGACATAACTTGATTTAAATCATCTTTAACTTTATCTTCGATTCAATGCCTTTGATTCGGAAACATTAAATAAAAGAAAATTTTTACTGATTTGATCAACTTCTTCTTTCTTCAGTAAGTTAAATTTAAATGGAAAAACTAAACTTTTGCTTATAAATTCGTTGATTTTATCACGCCTCAATTATTGCGATCAGTTATATGGTCCTTGCCTTACTATAAATGACAAAGCAAAGCTTTAGAAAATTCAAAACAATTGCATTAGATTTATTAAAATGTTCGATCATATTACTCCATATTTGAGATCTTTTGGTTTACTTAAAATGAACGAACAACGTTGTATTCATTACAGTTGTTTCCTCAACAGTGTCTTAAAGGAACATGCACCGGTTTATCTTTACGATAAAATATTGAAAACAAGTCAAGTTCATTCCAGAAAATTACGATTTGTCGACGCGCAACTTGATGTACCTTTGCATAAAATGTCAATGTTTAAAATTTCATTTTCTTACTTGGCGAGTTACGTTTTCAATAAGTGCCCTGAGTTATCATGTGGGTACTCTAATTTTAATCTTAAAAACAAAAGAAATAAACAAATCTTAAGCAATAATTTCAACATTGATACAATCAAATTTTAAAGTGTTTTATTTCTCGTCTCATTTTTTTTTTATACTCAGCGTTGAGCTGTAGTCGAACCTTTTGTTCTCACATTGTCCCTTTTGTAGAACAATAAAGCCTTTTATTATTATTATTATAAGTTTAAATTTCTCGTTAATAATTTGTGAAAATTCTTGTTTTAATTCGGTTTTTAATATATTAAATTGTCGTTCCATCAGTTGTTCGATATCAGAGAAACAAAATAAATTCGAAGCTATGGCATGAGAGGAAGAGCAACTCTGACATGACCGTTCAGGGTTTAAGGGTGCATCAGCCTCATTTAAACGTAAGCACTTTATAATAATGGGCATATTTTTTACGCTTTATACATTTGACAGATGGTGTTGTAGGTGTCACTGCCGAACTGCATATTATGCAGACTGCAGGCATTATTCTCCTTTCAGTAAACAAGTTAATTAGTGTCAAAATCAGGTAAGGATGAAAATAGGGATACAATTTTCATACTACAGGATCTGTTATGACTAACAAATACAACGATTTTGATAGGTACTTTATCGAAAAGAAACGGGCAGCTAAATTTACTACCAGACAATATTGGTTATAGTTGCAGATCTGGAAAACACCCAAAACACGGCTAAATCGCCACAAAATTAAGAGAGAAAAACGACACGTCACTCACTGACTCAAACATGGTATTTTTACAAATTTATATATTGTAACTGATACAGAAAATGTGGTACAATTATGACACACCAAGTGGGTCAAAGTTGTATATGGCACTGACGAACCTGGAACTGCCAAAAAACTGATAATATTAGTCAAAATGGCCATCATTAATACTAAAATCAAAGTAAATAAGGCCTACGGCAGAGTATCAGACTGCTTTAGCATGTAGGTCGGTGTTAAGCAAGCAGATCAACTGTCGACCATCCTGTTAAATTTAGTGTCGGATTGGATCATAATTCAATAAAAGTAAATTGAGCAGGAAGGGAACGCTAAGAACTTTAGTATTTATAACAGTTGCTCGCGTAAGCTGACGATGCGGTCTTGGTGACGAAAACAAACCAAGATCTAAATGAAAAACTTTTGCGTTGTTAAAAAAATGTATGACTAAATCAGGGATTTATCTGTCGATCGTGCTGGGAGAAGATTGTCCTGGAGAGTCCCGTGAAGGTGGCGCCGATCTGCTGGTTGCGCGCTTCCAGACGGGTTAAACACCAGCTGACTCTCGACTCGCACGTTTTTTTTCGACTTTGCAGGACCTGAGAGGTTGGAGTGGGCCTTACGGAGATTTAGAGGATCTTGGAGGGCCTTGTTTTCCCGACTGTAAAGTATCTTAGGTCTTCCATTTCCTACCTTGAACGTCACTTTCTCGCTGAATTGTCGGCAAAAATCCGTTCCAGACGTTTGCTTAACTATAACTAATCTGTTTGGTGACTGTTTTAATCGGTACTACGACCCAGGACACTACCCGTCTAGATCTTGGGCTGCTTTTTTATACAGAACAGAGCTAGTAATAGAAAAGAAAAATACTAAATTTGGAAGAGTAGCCAAAATGGAAAATAATATAAGGAAATAATTTTAAGACTGCTAAATGGAAATAGGAAAATGGTAGCATTAGTCATTAAGCTAACAGTTCTATACAAAAGTGAGACAGAGGAATAAAAATCAAAGAAAAGAACTCGCGATGCTGTTCGCGGGACAAAATTACACAGGAAGTCAAAGAGCAAGAATAAGATGGTTGGAACATTTAGAAAGAAGGGACGATCAAATAACAACCCAACAAATGATGAAGAGAGATATGTAGACTGAGGAAAATATGGTATGAAGAATTTCAAAGCGACGACGAAATACTGCAAAAAGTGGAAAGGTAATATTGGTTTTTATTTATTATTAGCAGAATTTTGGTCCATTGTAATCAGAATTTTTTTCTCAATGGCTTTTAAATGCGTGACTGCAACGTTGACTTTTACAATTAATTTGTACTCATTAATCGACTGTGGATTTGACTAGACTTTCTGCTCCTGAGAGTGGTGCCTATTAAAACAGCCGTAGCGAACGTCGCTTTCGAGGTTGTTCTGGAGTGGAGTTAGTATAAATATTTTTATGTGTTAGTCGGATCCGGCTTTCGAATGTATCTAAAAAAATAACACAATTAAAGTAAACAAAAATGTTTTGGGATTTTACGTAATAGTGGGGTACTTTTAGCCAATAAGGGAATTATAAGTAGTTAAAATAAGCATCAAGGTTAACGCATCAAACTCACGCAACTATGCGTTTTAAATCATCTGTGGGTGCACTTCTAAAATCTTTATTATAAGTCAGTTTCCTCCCGTTTGAAAAGTTGAGCCAAATGTTACCTTAAAGAAAGGAAATCCACAAAATTCACACAATTTACTTGTGTAAAATCACGCAACCAATATCATTTACATACATGCAATTTAACGTTAGAAACAATTGTTAATTTTAGTAACGACGAAGCTGTCCAATGGAATGTAGATATTTTCTGTTGTAGAGGGTTTTATTCTGCCCTAGTTTGCTTAATTATTTCAGAAACGTGCAAATTTTCTCGTATTACTGTCATGTAGGGCGCTGTGCTAACGCGTCCAACTGGGAGGTATGTTTTGACGTAATATTAGATATTTGAATCAACAAATTGCTTACCTACTGAGTAATAGTAAATTAACTTCTGTTGATTCAATGCGATTTAATCATAATAACTAACAATTTCGCTTCAGACGAGATCCTCTATCGTCAAGACCTGTCTTTCGTAAGGTTGCAGTGTCGTAAGTCACGACGCAACATCGTAACTCCGTACACATACACAAACACGCTTTCCAAAGTCCTAGAAGTTCGGTAATAGAGTTTACGAAGTACCACTTAACTCTCTGCCTTTAGTGCTGGGCTACATAGCTGAACGAATCAAATTGTACAAAAACAAATAATTGATTATTATTATTATAAATTAGAGGATAGACAAAGTTACTAACTAATAACATACTTGTTATATTAAGAGAATATTCGCTTCCAGAGCTACTTTGTACTCATCTTGCGTGTTTTCTGGATTTTGTAAATACAAAATCACAAAAATAAAATGCTTAGTCCAGATAGGCACAGATACATAAAAACGTCATAATCTATCTTGTCTGCTGTGTAGTTTTTAGTTCGCACGCACTTTTACCACCTAGCATTTAATCGAATTTATTCGTGTCAGATGATGTTACCAAAGTTTAAAAATAATGAGTTCCGTCACATAAAACTTTCACTCTGTGCCACCTACATGTTTGTGCAAGATTGTCGATGACGCAAAACGTTGCTCTTCAATGGATCAGGTTTGACTCTCCTGGCTTCTTTATTTATTACCCGATTTATATGGGATTTGCACACAATGGGGTCTAATCTTTCGATCCCACATGTTTGGATTTAAATTCTGTAGGTGGCAAAGTTTATTTTTTAGTGATAGAAATATTTTTTGACGATTTATTTGTGGCGAAAGATAATTTTATTACTAAGGATCTACCACTTGTTGAATTGGTAACTTGATATTCAACTTTAGATTTCAGTATAACTCATATAAATGTGATTATCTTAGGTTTAAATTTTTATTGTTCAAAAAATACAACAGTCGTTTTCTCACGAAAAAAAAACCGTTAAGGAAAATTTTCTGAGTTTTCTACATTTTCAAAATAAATATGTAATATGAAAAAATCAAATAACTCTGTCGATCTATAGGTATCTACTTGACACGTACATGCTATTATTAACAGAACTTCATTAACTTGTTTTCCAAACAGGTGTAAGAAAAGATTCTTCGAGAACTTGCAATGAATCAAAGAAAAGTTTTTTTTTGAAATCAGAGTTGTTTTTATATAAACCGGAGCTAAAGTGACGTTCGTTACAGAAAAGTTTAGTTTCTGTAAATTATTCGATATTCACGTACACTTATTCCATTCACCATATTTTTATAATGTTTTTATATCCTTTTATACAATGTGTATTTCTATATCGGATCACTTTAATTAAGTTTGATGCTTTTTGTCTGTTGAGCTTGTTTTGCATGTTGCACTATTTTAGCTTTTTTTTTTCAATGCGGTAAAACTTTTTCCGCTCCAAATTCCGGTAGTGTTTGTTTCGAATTTCGTGGGTTACGGATAGAATAAAAAAGAATACAAACATTTATATACCAGAGTGGTTTGCTCGTATTTTCCTTATATTCGTTGCTATACTTTGCTTCACGTTAAACGCACGAGTTATGTATTTTAACTTTTTCATGAGTTTGTATTAGAGCTTGAACTTTTATTTTTGCAGATTCAAGAGTGCAACACTGTGAAGCTATTTATGTTATTGTTTATTTATTTTTTATAAGAAGAATTAGTTTTTAAGCATATTGTTAAAATATTGTGTAGACGGTAGCCTGTTCCCCTGTTCGTAACACCAAATAATTGATACATCCAGCAAATTATGGTCTTTTACCTGTACTGTGGTTAAATATAATCGAATAATATTTTTATTTTAGAATCATAATCTTGTTTTTTCACTAGTAGCCATAAATCATGCAAATGTCGACTTATTTAGAGGTAGCAAAGTTCAACTTTTGCGACCAAGGTTCCAAAAAAAATTTGAGGTTATGTACGAAATACTTGATGTGATTATTTCTTTAAAAATGAATAAACGAGTGCTACTAACATTACTTGAGTATACGCATGGTAGTTGGTACTCGGTGGAAGATATAATGATTCAGCGACAAGTGTGAACAGTTTTCTTTGCGTTGAAGATTTAGGTTAAGTTTGATTAAAATCAAAACAAAATCATTTTGCGACAAAAAATTGAACGTTTAGTTTTCAATTTATTGTCTACTAGTGAAAAAAAAAGTATATTAACCACGGTTGTAAAGCCACTTCTAGACCTCGCGCATGTCTTTAATTTCTCGCAAAGAAATAAGGATTTTGCAGGTAAGCTCCGCCCCTCGGTTTACGACGAATAAAAAAATCATCAGAATTGAGATAGGGCGGGTGGGAGGGGCTTACATTTTGCCGTTTGTTTCTTAATATACATACCCATCTTTTTACAACAAGAAACTTAAAACTTGGTTAAAATGGCACATTTTTGCAAGGTAATATGGATTTCGCAATTATGGAGCGGAGCCTAATTGCATAATCGATATTTCCTTATACAAATTTTCCATTTTAAACATATTTTAAGTTTAATCTTGTGAAAAGAAGTTTAGATATATTAAAACAAAAAGGCAACATCTCAATTGTGATGATTTTTTTTTATTTGCCGTGAACCAAGGGGGCGGAGCTTAACTGCAAAATACTTACTTCTTTACAAGAAATTAAAAACATGTTTTTGAACATCGTGTTTTTCAAGGAATGCTATCTATAGTAAGAAGAAAATGGCAAAATATAGACCCCGCCCACCTACCCCATCTCAGCTGTGGTGATTGTTTATTCTTAGACACTTAAAACATGTTTAAAATAGTCAATTTTTGTAGGTGAATATGCATTTTGGAATTAAGCCGCACCCCTCGATCTGACAATGAATAAAAAATTCATTGAGAATTGAAATCGGGGCAGGTATGGGTGGAACTAAATCTTTGGCTTTGTTTTTCTCTTAATATACATAGTTTTCTTTGAACAACACTATTAATTACGACCATGATTCACATGGTAATTTCTCGTAGAAAAATAAGGATTTTGCAATTAACCTCCGCCCCCTTGGCTTACGACGAGTAAAAAAAATCATCATAATTGAGATAGGGCGGGTGGGTGGGGCTTAAATGTATTTGCTCATTCCCCCCTAAAAAAATGATGACGTCATCCCAAAATTGTGCTGAATCATGGCCAACTCCATCGTAGTATGAGTGTTAATTTCTGAAACAGCAATTAGGAAGATCCAAGATAAAATATTTTGGTTGTTTGGCTAAACTCAACGATTTGGAAAAAAAGTCCAAAAATTCAGAATTTATACCAGCTTGAGAAAATTGAGAAAGATGCACAATATTTAAATTAAAAGATGCCAGAAAACGAGATTTTCCGTTACACTAGAAGATTAAGTATTTCCATAAAATAATAAATGTAACTATTTTTGGCAGAATTGTTTAAGTATTATGTAAGTAACAGAGGTTATAATTATATTATAACATAATAACATTTTCTATAGCATTAAAGATGAATTCATTTCTGGAAAATGTGAAATGCTAGAAAATTGAGGTCTGAAGCATTTAGTGCGGGCCTTATTGGTTGTTTTAATCTTCCTGGAGCTTTTGTTGTTCTGTAAAACCTCTGTGGTTGTGTATTTTTGTTGTGAGGAGGTATCAATGATTTTAGGATGGACCTGCAAGTTTTTGAACTACATCAAATGTGCGTTTCAATGGTGTGGCATGATTTTTAATAGCTCAAATCGTAATTTCCCTGATAATTTTTAACATCGAATGTCCTTCTCTTCTTTTAGGTGACTTTGTGGATTTTTCGATTTACTTAAAACCTCGATAACCTTTTCATTTTTTGCAGTTCCCCATTTATTTATGTCAATTAAAATACCGTTTTACTTCCCCCTTATTGTTCTGCTAACAGAATCACATAAAAATTAAGTTTCTCTACAAACTCTGTTACCCTTGTACTTTGTAAAAAGTTTAACTCGTCCACCAAATTCCGAGTCCTTATTAAATGCAAACAGAAAATAAATCACGCCACCCACTTAACCTTAACCTTCTACACTGTCAAATATACGTCAAACGCATGGAATCTTTACAGCAATGACCGTTAAGTGGCGCTAGTTAGTGTACTATTTTAAACGTCAAAAGGAACATTTTTAACAATGAAAAATTGCAGAATGGACTGGCCATGTGTCACCAACTCCATCAATATACACTGACGTGTATATTGATGGAGTGGGTCGTAGCTGAATAAGTGCTATCTAAAATTTATTAAATTACATGCCAAAGAAACTTTATTTTGTTAAAATGATTCACTAAAATTACTACTTAATTTTGGTGCTAATTTTAATTTGAAATTTTCTTGAACAAGTCCTCATTGTATTTAATGTTAACCTCATTGCTTGGTAATGCATATTTATTAATAAACTCGTCCGGAATTATCATAATTTTGTTATTTACCAATGCAGACCTAATATTTTTGTAAATGTAAGTAAGTAAGTTAGCAAGGAAGAAAGGAAGCAAGGAAGCAAGGAAGCGAGGAATTTGAGTTTTGGGCACTGTCCAATTTAGTGGACGTCCAGTTAAGTTGACGTGGGTTTTTTGATAAATTTCGAAGATTTTCAGTCACTTATGTGATTATTTACGAGTATATCCGAAAGTAAAGGCACACCATGCTGCACAGATGTCATTTTATCTCATTTTATCGTTTTCTCTAGAAATCTGGCCATATACAAATAGGTATGGGAAGCATCTTAATCGCCATCTATGCAAAATACATATTTTCTTACAGAAATCTGCAAAGCTTGAATTATACTTTTGAACCGGTAGAAAATCATGGAACAATCCCCCAGACTGTACAAATAACCGTTCCTTCAGAATTAAATATAAATTTGCGTCCAGTAAACTGGATGCGGTCTGTGAGTCAAAACCACTATGTGCAATAAACTTGACGGCGGTACTTAAGGTGTTAAAAACGACATATTCTGTGCAGGCACTCTAGTTTCAGGATTCATTAAAAAGTTCTCTAATGGATCATGAATTTAATTTTTAAAATGACCGTGTTGGCGTCGCAGCTATTTGGCAGTTTATTTGACAGTTATTTGACCGAGACTGTCAAATTTTAAACAAGGAACGCGTTACGAACATCATATTTTAAAAATAAATTTCATGGCATACTAGACCTATTTTTTCGATCACATGGTACGTTTAAGGTGATTACAAAAGACTCAGCATTAAGTTTCTTTATATGATTAGAAAACGGGGCTCGCGTAGTGAGCGAAATGTTGTGTACAAACGAAATTAAATAGGTCATGTAAGAATCGATCCACACACTATTGCCATAGAGACGTCGTTTAATAAAATTGCAGCGAATAACGGATTCAAGGCGAAGTAGATTTTTAATTGTTTTAATATTAAATTATTGGAAACAAGTTTTTAATCAACGTTGAAGTCGTACCAAGATAGATTTTTGTGTATATTTTTCAATGATTTTGTTAGTGAGGGAAACTTTGAAGGTTTAATGTGTCCCTAAAGGTAGCATACGAGTTTGTTTTCTTCATTTTTTCCAATATGGCAGCAGATGGAATTGTATATTTGGTGTATCTCCTTTAAATTTTTGTACTTATGTGTTTTATTGGAAGATATCCGCATCAATATTTTAGAAATATGCATACCTGCCGCATCTAGAAATTCAATTTAAGTTTCTTCGAACTGCTTTTGTTGATTTCCGCTCTACTTTCATGGTTGTTTTGCCCTTTATATCCGTGAATTCACCTCACCACTTTATTCAAAATCTGACAGGAGTATTTCATTTCATGTGATGTCAGAGGTAACTCTTTTACTCCAATTTGTTTCAAGTTTAATTTTAAACCGAATTGTTGAAAATAGGTATTTTTTTGCAATGTGTCAACACAAGTTGCTCATTTTGATCAGTTCGTGCACATTTTACTTTAAATTAAAATTTGTGTCCTGTGTCAGTACGAACACCTCTCAGTTGTGTTTGTATCTTTGGCAAGAAACTCTGTAGGTAGAACAAATACTAATTTTGGTACGAAAATGTAAAAATTATAAGAGGAAGTTAAATAGAATAATGCTCAATCAATATTTGGATTTCTTGGTTTTGTTATTTTAATGTATAAAGTATCATTGCATTTATCAATAAAACCAAACTCATGAAAATTATTGAATTTGAATCCTATGCCGACTACATAAAAAATATTTTTTTTTTGAGAAAAAATTCAGTCGATGATAATTTTAAACTTTTTAAGTATTGTAGCTTTTATAATATACATTATGTTGTACATAATATATAAGAAGATAAGAATAGCAGTGGCCACAAATTCATATCGACTATAACAGTGTTAACATAGCCGCAACACGATACCGTTGCCCTCTGCTGCAATGATTTACAACAACCCCAGGGAGAATCGCGGAGCACGGTTTAATTGAGGACCACCCAGATATCGGTTAACCGCATCGAGAATGTACTTCATTTCTTTTATAACCATGGTGGAGCTTCACAGTCTAACATCGCTCCTATAATGAAGCATTTTTCATAAGGACGATTGAAGCACCCTTGTTAGCCAGACATATTTTATTGGCACTATAAAGAATATCAAATAAAATTGACATATTTACTTAGCCCGTCACTTAATTTAACGAAACCAAAGAGAATCAAATTACATGGAGTTTGTGTAATGGAATGTGTACCGCGAAATAGGATTTAGACGCATTTTAATTAAAACGGTATTTTGTATAAATCTCTGGATTTCATGTTTCGAATGAATTATAGAGTGCAAATGAGCTTTAACGTGTCTGGAGTTTCATGCTAAGAATGTAAATCTTTAATGCAGCTGGTTCATTTCAGCCTAAAAATTAAAAATATCTGTTGACACCCTCGTTCAAATCGTAGCTTAAAAAGAGAGAAAAAGTTAGCCGAGTTTTTATGCGGAGATAAAATAAATTTAAAATGTTTTTGGCAGATACTTCTCCCATGGAAATATTCTAATTAATGAAAGGAGCAGAAGCGAATCGGAGCTCTCAGCTCTTAAAAGCCTCGAAATTATTTTTATCTTTTCGAATATAATTTTTTCTTTTTAACGACTACTATTACACTTTCTTTCAGGCTATAACGATGCAGTAATTACAATTAATCAAAAACATTTCGAGAGCGAACAATGACTTGCGTCGAAACGTAAACATTGGAGTTTCGAATGGCTTGACTTTGAGGCATTAAGTGCGTTCTGACGATCTTCATCAAAAGAAAATGGGCTTCTAATGTAAGTAAGCAGATTTTTCCGGTCTCTTAAAGGAACTGCTTTAATTGGTAATTGTCTGTCCTCTGAAACGTAGAACTTCAAGAGCACTTTCGAGAGCCTACAACGGAGACGACATCGAACAATTTCTAACTCACATTAAAAGACTAAAGTAATCAATGTTTTATCCTATAGGTAAGTTTTCAAATAGAGAACTTAGTTTAGAAACACTTCTTCGCGGATGCATACGTTCTTAAAAAATAATTATCTATTAAGTTAAGAACGAAAAATAAATCCAAAGGGGTTTAACTTTCGCACTTTATAGTTTATTCTTAGGTTATGCCCTACAAAAAAAATTATGAAAAAAAATCACATTTATTTAATTTCGTTCTTTTATGTTGGCACCGTTTCATTGAGTTTATCCATCGGCATGGGAATTTAGTTTGATAATTAAAGTATACTATTATGGAGGAATTAATAATGGTCTTGTAGTGTTACTATTAGATCGTTTTTGGTAGGAAGCAGTATGTCGAACATGGTGGTTCCAGGTCGTTATCATTTAATATTCGTAGTGGAGTTGCACAAGGAGTGAACTTTGGACCCGGACCCTTACTGTTTATTTTATTTATTAATGATGTAATATATTCTAATAGCTCTACATTTGTTAACTGTTTTTAAAAAATCACATTTTGTTTTATGTTTAACTTAGTTCATCAGATGCCATTTCAAGTTATAGTAGTGACAGGATTTTTTAAATAGCTGTCATCTGGAATTGAAGACTACAAACCGGAGGAGCTGAATTGAGAGAAACAAAAAAAATCTACATTATGTTCAAAGGTGTCCCATTCTTTGCTAAAACTTTTGGCGAAAGCCGCATGGACGTATTACATTTTGTATGCAAGATTGTAATAATTGTAATTTATATAAATATAATTTGTTTTTAGGTAAATACGAAATAATTGGGTAATACCATAATAATTCAAAAGCTTCTATCAGAATATTGCAATAGCTCAAATCACATTTATGTTTTAATCGCTTTCAAATCGGTTTGCAGACACTTGATACATAATGTTGTGCTCTCTGTCGAATGGAACTTTAACATGGGAATTAACTAGTCATGAGCTTTCAAATTTATGTCTGGATGAGTTCGTTAGTCATTCTCATTAGCTACTCAGCGACCGGTAAAGTTTGGGAGGTATATTATAGGTAAAACCGATATGTGTTCATCAGTTTAGATAGAATTTGAATCTTTTTTTTTTTCAAAAAATCCAAAATCATTTTTGACTTTTATGTCTCCATCAGAAAAAAAAATATTATTTTAGTTGTATTGTACCACACAGGAGTTTTCAACAAATACCATATTTATGTGGGAGATCTGAATTATAATTTCGTAAAAAAAATTTAGTGACGCAGACAAGAAACATCGCTTTTCCATACAATCACGAGAAGCTCTGCCACTAAAAAATTTAAGACACGACAGGAAATACTTTTTCAATTTCTGATAGTTAAAGTTGACATTTCGGCACAATTTTTGCAAAATGTATATAAAGGAGCAAAACATGTATTAAGTTATATGGGCCGATCAATATAATTTGCAAGGCTCGGATAATATGCAAAATGCGCATATTTAACTGTTTTTTTGCATTTATTGCATATTTTAATGTTAAGTGCATTTTTATGCATATGTTAAAATTTTTGCTGCATTTTTTGTACAATTTTAATACAGGATTATTGGCAGTGTGCAGGTAAATAAGTACCGACCTTTTCTAGTAATGAGGAAGGGTTTTTCCAATACTTCATTTATGGGCACAGCCAATTAATAATATGTTTAATAAAATCATATACAACAGTTGTATATGTTAATATGCGTCAAGACAATACAGTACAGAATAACAAAAAAGGGACGTTTTACGTATAGTTAGTTACACACATTACAAAAAGTTGTTAGATAAACAGCAGTTTTTTTCAAAGAGTAATTGCTTTACATTTCTCTTATAGTAAGTGTTTATTTTTACCCTACGGGCTTAAAAGATTCTTGATTTACAACACTACAATTTTTTCATAATTAACAAAAACCAATCAAAATATTTTATAAACCAAATAACTCATTTTTTTTTCCTTTATCCTATCCACCCTTGCCCCAACCTTACTCTTGTCCTCTTCACTTCTTTCATCCATTGCACCCCTCTTCCGTCTTCATTCAATATCTCTGTCACACTCTCCTCTCTTTTTTGCTCTCCTCACAGTCATGCAGCATGTGCTCTATCGTCTCTCGCCCTTCTCCATACATCCTACACTTTCTTTCACCTTCGCTTACCCAAAACTTATTGTTTCTTTTTTCATTTCCACACCTAAATCTCGCAATTATTTTTTTTCTTTCTCGCTTTCTCTGTCAACGTACTTTGGTATTGTTTCTGTTATTACCTCTCTATAGTCTGCATTGTACCTAGATTTACTTACACTTGCTCTTCTCTCTTGTTTATCTATGTCTGTGTCACGAATTCGCAACTCTTCTCTTATACTTTGTATCTATTTCCATCCATGCGTATTCCAGTCTTTCATAATATCCTTGTCTACCCTTGTGATGTTCTTTCCCTGCTTCCTTTTTTTTCCTTCCAGCATTCATACAATATCCTGCATTCCTCTCTTTCTTTCAACCTTTCATCATACTTTACAGCTCTATTCCCAGTGTATACTTTTAATTTCTCTCGTTTATATTTTTTTCTTACTATATAGCCTGGCCTCTCTTTCCGTAGCTCTAACATCCACCTGAAATATTTTTCTTGTACTGCTTCCATCTCTGCATATTCCTTCTATCCCCATATCTCCACTCCATACATTAATACACTCGTAACTAAACTATCAAACATTTTCATGCTTCTTCTTACGTCATGTCCAAATATTCTCTCACCTATACTCCACACCATTCCCATTATCTGCATTGCTTTGACCCTTCTTTTTCTTATATGTGCTTTTACCGTGTTAGTTGTTGTAAACTTAAATCCTAACTATTTAAACTCCTTTACTGTTTCTCTGATTTGATTTTCCCAATGCCACACTTTTTCCTCCCTTCTTCTTCTTTTTTTCTAAACACCATCATTTTTGTTTTTTCTACATTTACCTCCAGTTTCTTTCTTTTAAAGTATCTTTGCAGATTTTTTTTCATCTCATTCATTCTACATTTACCCTTCGCCAATATTACCAAATCATCTGCAAATGCCAAACACCATACCTTTTCTCTCCCCACCACAATTCCTCCCTCTTGTATTCCTCTAAACATTTCCTCGATATCGCTTATGTAACAAGCAAACAGACTGGGACTTAATGGGTATCCCTGTCTCAATCCTTTTGTCGTCCAAAACATTTCACTTTCTATTCCTCCCACTCTCACACTAGTTACTGTCTCTCTATAGATTTCTATCGCTACTGCAATTAACTTTTCACTCAGTCCTCTTCTCTCCATGCATTCCCACAAACACTCTCTGTCCACCGTATCAAACGCGGCTCTTAGGTCTACAAACAGTGCATATACCCGACCTCCTTCCTTTAGCAACTCTTTTTCTATTAGATGATGCAGGATATATACATTGTCCATAGCCCCTCTACCTTTTCTAAATCCCGCTTGACTTTCCGATAATATACTCTTTTCGTTCATTTCTGTCACCAACCTTTCATTTAACACCATTGCGTACAGTTTATATGCCGTATTTAGGAGATTTATTCCCCGATAATTCTCTACTTTTTTTTTATAGCAAACATGAGAAAGCTTTCCACAGATGATATCAATATGAGGTGCCCAGGAAAGTTTGTAATTAATGTAAACACCAAGCATTTTTGTAGAGGCTTGTGCTTTAAGATTGTGATCAATAGATTTGAGTGCATTATCGACCAATATTTTACTATGGCCACTCTTATCAAACGAAACATATGCAGTTTTATCTTTGTTTACAATTAGATTATTTTTTACCGACCAGAAAAGGACTCTTTCGTATAAAGTTTGAAGCGTACTAATAACTGTGACGAAATCCGACCCGTAGTTAGCATCATCTGCATAGTACACCTTCAGTGTTTTACAGCCTGTTTCTATATATCGTGCCAGATCATTCGTGAATAAAATAAAAAAAGTCGGTCCCAAAATTGACCCTTGCGGGACACCAATATTGACCGTTCTTGAGTCAGATACAGATGAATTATCATATAATACCTTGTGTGTACGATTAGAAAGGTAAGAGGCAAATCATTGAAGGGCCACGCCATGGAAAACGAGCGTTTTCAATTTCTGGAGTAAAATTTGGTGCGATATAGTGTCAGATGCCTTTGAGTAGTCAATGAATAGACCTAGGGTAACCATTTTGTTATCCATAGACGAGTGAATGGTGTGAATAAATTTACTTAGGGCTGTGTCCACACCTACATTTTTCCTAAAACCATGCTGCTGTAGATTAATCAGGTTATGTTTTTCGAAGTAACGTAATATCTTATCATTTACAATAATTTCAAATATTTTCCCTATGCTCGATAATAATAAGCTAATAGGTCTGTAGCTTTCTACTAAGTCAGGATCTTCTTTTTTAAATAAAGGTAAAACCAGTGTTGAATTGCGGGCTTCAGGGTATTCAAGAATACAGAATTAATTAAATGTATCAGTTGTAAACTCTTCCTACATTTTGCCTGTTTCCCATTATCTATGGTTCGAACCATTCCATCTGATTATCTCAAAATTGTTTCAATTAATGCAGTGTCACACTCTTCGGATTTAACGAAATTAAAGAACTTATTGCCTATGTCTAAACCTCAGTAGATGAGCATTTTTGTAAACTGGAGTATGTTGTTAACAACTTGTCCATTTCGCCATTCGCTAGGCAAACAATAATACAGGAATCGGTGGAACGCTCTTTACGAGCCGCTAATATTATTTTACTAAATGTTCCAGAAAATCCAGAAGCATCGGACACTATTGTGACTAACAATATTCTATCCTTGGTTTGATCCTTTGGTTAGTGTTGCAGATGACAAAGTCTCACCTATAGACAGATCGCTTCCAGGTCGTCCTTGTTTGTTAAGGTAATACTAAAACTAGTAAAACTTAATACGCCAGATGTTGCCAAGTCTGTTTTAACGAAATCGGGTAAGTCATCAAATGTACATAACTACAGGCCCCTCTCAGGTTTGTTTTCTGCAAAAATGCTTGAAAGTGTAATGTACAGTTCCATCTATACTAAGGTTTTCTTTTTCTCCTATGAGTAACCCTAGTGCCTGTGCAGCAGCCGAGTCTATGGCTCGTGTGATGTTGTCATACTCAATTTCGATGTTTTCTGATATTTCATATTTTTTGAGTTCCAAATCTAGTCTCTTGTTATATAATATCTTAATACTGTCTTGCTGAAGTAAATGAAGTTTGTATTTCTTCTCGGACAAATCAGATTCTCCCATTTTTAAACCATTCTTGTATGTTATTTTTCATCTCGGGACACTGTCATATGGCCATATTATATCTGTTGTTGCCAAATAGTGGTCTGACATCCTGTATCACCATATTAGTTTTTTGTTTAACAAAATAGTTAATCATTGAACGCTGTTTTAAAGGTAAATTTTAACTTTAAAAAACTACCTTAAAACAAGGCATAATCCTTAAACTTTAGCTATTTTTCCGAAGGTAAATTTTTTAGCCGAAATCGAAGTTTATATTTCTTAAAAACAGGGCAGAATCTTTAAAATTTGGACTTTTTAAAAGAGGTACCTTAAAAACAGAGTAAAACGTTAAAAATGTTATTTTTTTAAATCTTTGAAATATTTGTTTTTCCTTAAAAAAGTGTTGTGTTCTGAAGGGACCCTCCTAGTAGAATGGAACTTCAAGCAGAAACGGCATTTCAAAAGTTATTTGTTAAAGTGGCTACTTGCAGACAACCTGACAGTTTGAAACAATTGTAGCCTGTGATGGCACGCACGCAGAAACTATGAGGGTCTTGTTATTCTAGCTGTGGGGGGATTAAACAACTTCAGAAGTTATTACTTAGTGTTGTGAAACAAGTTCAGACGATGTTTCATAATTATTTTTTATAACGATAACCTAAACCGGCCAGTTTCTACTTACGAATAGAGCAACAGAGATTATTATTGCAATAACATAGGTAGTAATTGCCCTACCCAGTTACACACCCTAAGTGGTCTCAGTGGTTAAAAAACTTTTGTTATTATTCCATGGTAACTGAAATATTATTGTTAAATACCACTGTTTTTACACAAAATCCTTCAAAATGTAAATAAAAATCTAGAGGCCTAAAGAATCTTTAATATGATTAGGCCCCATGTGATTAAACAAAGAATGGCGTGTTTTCAAACAAAAATTTGATTACAAACTAGGAAATTTTACAGAGATTCGCAGAAAGCATTTCCCAGCAAATTAGTCAGCGAAATTCATTAATGCAAATTTCATTTCAACTAATTAATTCTGAAAATAAAAGTTGAGATAAAGACACTTCCCGTGTTCAAGCCACTATTTAAATTTTTTGTTAGCTTCCCAATCGACAGATTCGGTCCACTAATACTAATCCGCCCCAAAGTGATACATAGCTGAAACCGGGACACAATTCGTTTTCCGCATCGACTGAAAAAAATATATAGGCTGTGGTGTTCGAAACTGCACTCACTTTAAAATAAATACGCAATGCGGAGACGATTTTAAATGCCTGTGGGTGTCTTTTAGCATCAACGATTAATTACATCTACAAAAGAATTTTAATTATCACAGGTATAAATTCCCTGCGAGAACGGACGTTTAAGCTAAATTCACTTGCGTTTGCATGTTCATATTATCTATGAAAAATCAATTAGGAGGAAATTGAATAACAAAAAATTAATTAGAGTTCCTAAAAGTTGTTTACACAACGCTTGCTTAGGTTCCTGAGCACAACCAATACTACATACATCAGAGGGTGTATTTATTGTTCACGAACCATGAATTTAACGATTTATTAATGCTGCATCGCGTAGATACTAAAGTTGGGGCATTTTCAAAACTTCATGTAAATTATATACACAAACCGTTTTTTAGCTAACCGAAAAATGTAACGAACTATATATTTCATACACCCTTACTTTAAAAACTAAAGTATGATAACGAATCATATGCTATACCATACTATTGTGGGATTTTCATCTTCAATATCAAACTTCAACTAGAAATGACAGAAAACCAAAAAATGTTTTAGGGGACACTAAAACAATCAAGCAAAAAGAAGTATATAGATAGCAGGTTACAGATATATAAAAGACAAAGATGTAATCAGTAAAAAAAATAAGCGATGGAGAGAAAATTTAATGAACTACCGCCAGAACAGAACGGGAGAAAAGCAACATACAAACAATGAAGTGGATATGATGCAAGAAATCAACGAAAAAAGAAACAGGAAGAGGCAATATAACTCCAGAAATGATTATAAGTTTAGAGGAGAAGCGGGGATAAAAGAACTAACTGACGTAATGGACGAAGCGTTGAGAATAAAAAAAAAAAGAGTGCGTCGACCCAGGGACGCACAGTTGAAGATTTAACTCTGAGCTGTCAATTTATATAAATTAAGCACGTATACGCGGCGAAGTCTTTAATTTTTTTCTTAAAAATTAATAAAAATCAAAAATATGTTGTATTTCAATTTTTTGACAAAATGATGATTAATGATGATGATTGGGTTAATTAAAATAAATATCTATGTATTGTCAATTGTTGTTTATTATAAAATATACTTTTTTTATTTGTTTATTATATAGAAATATGTTAATTAATTATAATAATATTGATTGTATCAAAAAAATTAAAGCACAATGTGTAATTTATCAACTAAAGTAACAAGTAAATAACTACAAATGCTAGAGTAGTATTTATAACTTATTCGATTTAAAGTACAAATTACTGTTCATTCATAGCGTTATCGCCTTCGGGTCCTTTATCCCTATCATTTAATAATTAAATTTTGGTGGCTAAAACGAGTGATATAAATATCAGTTCTTAAATGAGTAATAATGCGTGTGAAAACGGCATCAATTGTTGTACCTAATTTAGTCGTTGGAACAGTCGAATGAACATATTTTATTAAATAGTTCGATCACGCCCATGCCTCTCTCGCGCTACCACTCCACTCCCCAAACCTCGCTCGAGTCGATAGTTACTACCGCTGCGAACAGAAGGCGTTGCCCGTCAAAGCGTACGCACACTAATCGCCTCACCGCAAGACACCTGGGTGCAAGAATAATTCATCAAGCAACTTCTGGACTCAGACAGAGTTCCGACAGTTATCTGTACATCACTTCTGCATGTTGAGGATCGTTGTGGTCTAGATACTCTTTGCATTCAGGCAGTGGGTGTAGGTTGTGTCCTCTTAGGGCATCCTGTCCTAAGAGACGGAATCAGCACCACTTTCCGAGGCGTTCTTATGTACATATTGTTTGATAGTTTATTTTTCTCTTTGCGGCGTTCCATGCCGATGTTCAGACTCAGTTCAGACCTTGGCACCGACACCGACACCGAGTTCGAGCTCGAACTCGACAATCCTATTCCGGCGCACGTCGGTATATACGTGTTCTATAATACTAAACGAAAGGAGTTAAAACTCCAAAAAAACACAAGATGAAAAGTTGGGAATAATCGTAATATAGAAGATGCCCTCAAAAATTTGCAACGGTTATGGGGAATTAACACTATCAAGAATCTCAGGAAAGGACTTGGCAAATGAAATACAGAAGAGATTAAGAAATGGGATAGAAAATGGTATAGTAGAAGTTGTTCTGCAAAACAGGCGCCCATATGGGTCTCACGAACCTTTTATACAATACAGCACAGGTGTATCCTTAGAAAAGCTTTTACTGAGAAGGAATAACATCGTGTTATCTTTTTTAAAGATGTTTAAATCCTAAATTTAAACAATAATTTCTAAAATTTAAATTTCCTCTTTATGTCACGAATAAGGAGGTCAGGATCAACGATGGGAATGTAGAAAGCTGAAACATGGAATTGCAAGCACCAGAACTACGAAACGCTGACCACCGCAAGAGCACCATCGTCAGCGTTAAGAAGGCAGCGGTAATGAAACAAAAGAACATACAAGAAACTGGGTCGCAATACAATTTCATATCGCTCATTACCTTTAGTTTAGAACCACTCATACGCTGTAAATAGTTAGATTTGTATAAATAAGTTAGGTTGTTTTGAATTAAATTAGTATTAAGCTTTATTGGCTTTTTAGTCACTCCCACAATTTTACCCCAGAATTGTTCATGGTCCTTCGAGCCATTACTGAACCAGGTGCCATCTTCCAAGTCTAAAAACTAGGGCTGTGAGACTACAGTCCAGTGGCACCTTCCTTAACATAGGCACCATTTTCAAGTCTACAATGTTCGGACCGTGAGACTGCGGTTCGGTGGTGTCTATTCCTTTTTACCCGGTGCCACCTTCCAAGTTTACAAACTAGGGCTACTACATCAACAGGAGAAACCAAACATCCAATTACCCCAAATTAAGCTTCCAACGTTTAGCGGGAATTATGAAGATTGACCCACATTTCACGAGCTATTCAGCAAAGTCATTCACAAAAATACATCGCTCTCCAACATTGAAAAGATGCAGTATCTGAAGACGTACATCAGAGATGAGCCCAGCAGAGTCATCCAACATCTTCAGATAACGGAAAATAATTACGAAACTGCATGGGAGCTGTTGGCAAAAAGATTCAGCAATATAAGGCTTACCGTAAGTAAGTTAGTAGACAAAATTTTGGATCAGCCAAGAATACAGGAAGAATCAGCAAAAACGCTGAAAAAACTACATGACACGACAAAAGAATGTCAAGAAGCATTAAACAATTTAGACATTCAGACCAACACGTGGGGACCAATACTCACCAAAATAGTTTCTCAAAAATGGGACACAGAAACAAGTAGGCCGTATGAACAGTCATTGACCAACCCACACGATAGGCAAGAATTCAAGAAGATGATGGAGTTCCTGCAGACAAGATTTCTATCTCTCGAGATAATTACGGCAAACAAGAAAGAAGATGCCGAGTTTAACAAGGTGGAATCCATTTCCAACTTAAAATCATGTAGAGATTGCCAAGATTCTCATTCAATTTACGAATGTCCTGACTTCCAAGCCGAATCGCCAGAAGACAGATGGAGATTCATAAACAAGGAATAGCTGTGTACAAACTGCCTAAGCCACGATGCAGGCAAACAATGCTTCAGCACAGCATCATGCCATAAATGCAGAAATAGACACCATACCTTATTACACAACAACCGAAGAAGCAACCCAAAGGTCAACCAGTAAAAAACATTCAACTCAACAAACAAACAAACAAACTCCAAACTCTGGAGAGAACTCAACGAAGAACATTCAAAGCCATGTAGGCATTGAAAACAAACAGGTACTTCTGGCCACAGCGCTAATAAGAGTACGAACAGCAAATGGAGCCTATGAATACCTACGAGCCCTTATTGACCCGGGATCACAGGCATAGCTCATAACAGAAAAGGCTGCAACGCTCTTGTCACTACTCAGAGAACACATTCAAGCCGATATAACTGGACTTGGAGGTGAAATACCGAACAAATCAAACTCCAAAATTAGAGTCGAGTGCGCTCCACGATTTTCGAGTGATTTCACACTCACAACAGACCTACTGGTACTACCAAAAATTACAGAATTTCTACCAGAAGAAGACATCGAAACAGATCTTCAGGTGTAGCAGAATCATATCATCGCGGATCCAGTCTTCCAAGATAAAGGCCCAATTGATGTATTGCTGGGGGCGGCTGAATACCGCAACATAATACTCAACGGTATCCAAAAAACAAATGATGGTTTTGGATCAAAATACAGAATTTGGATGGATCTTGTCCGGTACCATAATAAAAGAAGAAAAAAGAAACAACAAACGCATAACGGTTAAAAGCATGATGACAAGAAAAGAAAATCGGCAAGCTGCAAAAATTGACCAAAACAAAATCCACCGACACTTCGAAAAATGGCATCAGTTCCAGTTATACCCAGACCAACCACACGGCCGGTGGTGGCAAATTTGGCTCCACCAAAAATCCTTCAACAGTTAAAATCAATAAAAGAAGCCATGGTCCAGGCTGAACACAAAAAGAATTAGAAAAGGAAGAAGAAGAAAGACAGTCCGAACTTCAAGAAACAACGTGGCCAAAGATAACTCTGCTCACTGTAAGATTCAACAAGATCATCAGCAGCAACGTCCTAACAACGATCATGGTTCTTCATCATCGAAGAAAGCAACGGACACAACCACGAGATGAGACCCATTTACCCGCCAAGAGTACCCTAATATATTACCAATCCATACCATTGCGTTCCCAGTGCAACCCTTCTACAAACCCTATCGCCCCTGTCCATTTCGAGATACCCAACAAGTTTAAATCTTAAAATTTAAACAATAATTTCTAAAATTTAAATTTCCTCTTTACGTCACCGATAAGGAGGTCAGGATCAACGACAGGAATGTAGAACGCTGAAACATGGAATTGCAAGCACCAGAACTACGAAACGCTGACCACCGCACAAGCACCATCGTCAGCGTTAAGAAGGCAGCGGTAATGAAACAAAAGAACATATAAGAAACTGGGTCGCAATACAATTTCATACCTCTCATTACCTTTAGTTTAGAACCACTCATACGCTGTAAATAGTTAGATTTGTATAAATAAGTTAGGTTGTTTTGAATAAAATTAGTATTAAGCTTTATTGGCTTTTTATTCACTCCCACAATTCTACCCCAGAATTGTTCAAAAGATCTTCACCACTTCACACGACCAGGATCTCTGAAACCATCCAATTTACCCAATAATAGGCGGTCTTAGGGTTTTTAGTACCGAGATAAAGAGCGTTACATTTGTCCTTGTTAAGAGGAAGCAAACCAGTCCCGGGACCATTTCAATATGTCACCAAGATCTTCCTTGAGAATCATACTATTATTAATTATGTTATACAACTTTATGTCGTCCGCATACATTGCAAACGGCGACTTTACTTTTTAAATTAGCGGCATAATCCAAGAAGAGCAGAAGTCCTAAAATTGAACCCTGCGAAACTCCACTTAATACAGCCTGCACTCGGAGATGTTCCCACTTTAAGTCGAAATGTGCGCTTTATAAGAAATCCCTCAATCCATGTTAACAGATGACCACTTATGCCGAGGTGTCTTAGTTTTAGCAGCAAACGATATCGCGGAACTTTGTCAAACGCCTTAGAGAAGTCAAGATATAAAACATCAGTTGTGTTTCCCACATCCAGTTCTTTCGTTCACTCAGACAAGCAGCAGAGAAGATTTGTCTGTATAGATTTCCCTGGCAGAAATCCATATTACTCCGATGGGATTAAACAATTATCTAATAGAAATGTAATCATTTGATCGTAAATTCCTGACTCCATAACTTTGACAACAATTGAAGTGTAAAATTTGTCCCCATTCTTGAAAATGGGTCGAACGATGGCCGTACGCCAAACCAGTAGCAAAAATTCTGAAAGGAATGACTGCTTTACTAGCAAACTGATTGGTTTACTGAGAATTTCTTCATATTTCCTCAAAACTAATGGCGTCACTTTGAACTTTATTAACGTCTTGTAGATCACTTTTTCCGAGAAATCGATGTGTTCGAGATGTGCTGGACTGCCCCAATCGCTCAATGAAGGAACTTGATGACTTTTTGAACTTCCGTATTAGGGTACTTTTTTTTCTAACTAATTGTAAAATTCTACCACTAATCCAAGGTATCCTGGGAAATTTTTTAACAGTAATCATTACGGTATTACGTTCAGTGGTATCATACAAAATATTTTTGAAGATATTCCAGTTTTCGGAAAGCGAATTGTTAGGTAATACGAGCTGCCAATCTGTTTTGGCTAGATCCTGACCTATAGCTTTATAATTACTAGCCCTCTTAATTGAGACAGTCCTCTTATAATGAATAAAGCAAATTTGCAGGTTAACCTTTCAGCGTTATATGATCTAAAATACCAATTGGACTAGCGTATTCCATGTGAGTGAGGGAGTTATCATCGGAAGAAATGACAAGATCAACACTGGAAGGAGTTTGGTTGACACGATATCTAGTAGGCTGTGGCACAGATTGGTGTACATGTTAATAAGTAAAACCACAGAAATTAAAAAACAACATGGAAGATCGAATGAAAGCTATGGAGAGTAAAATGAAGAAATTTGAAAAAGTAATAAAAAATGCAGCAACATCTGATTCATTTAATGTGGTGTCGACCCCCAGAACAATTCAACCACCCACCTATGATGGTCAGGCGCCTTGGTCATGAAACAAGAAGCAGTTCAAGTAGCACCGACGGAAAATCTCTAGGAAGAAAAGCAAAAACCGGCGGCCTTGGTAATAGCTTTGCAAGGTGCAGAGCTGGAGAATCTCCAAACTCTGTCCGAAGAAGACAGAAGCACATACGGTGCCCTAATTGCTGCTATCGAACTTCGATTTGGGGATGAATATCTGAAACAAGTTTTTCCAGCCTAGGTAGAAACAAGAGCACAGAAAGTTGGGGAATCTCTACAAAAATTTGAAGCAGATGTCAAGAGACTGGTACGTCTTGTATACTCCAACGCATCACCAACTTTTCAATAGAGGCGGCGACAGAAACCTTATATGAAAATAGTCCATGGTCTTTGCCAGTAGTGATTCTACGTAGACTACAGGAAACTAAAGGATGTAACCGAGGACAGTTATCCTCTTCCATGAATTGATGACACGCTCACGACATTATTAAGATCCGTCTGGTTTTCCACGTTGGACCCCAAAAGCGGCTATTGGCAAGTGGTATCTGTTATACGTGTGTATTGAAATACATTCTAGAGTCGACTGACTTTTTATTAAAATAAAGATATACTCTTTTACAAAAACTACAAGAATAAAAACTTATACATTTATGACATCTCCCCTTTTAACTTAAACAATTTTCTCTAAACTATAGTACTACTATTTTGTTATTTAAATCTACCATATGTTAAACGATTGGGCTGCTTTATTACCCTTCCGCTTGATGTTTGCTCTGGTACTACAAACTTTTCATCTTCTGCAACATTTTCTTCTTCCTCTGAATCCTGGCTTACATCTATCACAGAACTGTCTAAATCATTACTACAAGATGCCTGATTATCTGTTACATTTTCAGAATTCTGAGGATCCTCTACATTACTTAATTTAATAAATTTTGTATTTCTAGTTAACATATTTCCATCATCAAATTTAATATTATATGACCTTGGCCTACATGTGGATTTACTCGCTATAACACCTTTATTCCATTTTTTCTCACTTAATCTATTTTTTACCAATACATGTTGGTTTCGTTTAAAATTAGTACTTCTACTTCTTACATTCCTATCATAATAATATTTTTGTTTATTCTGTCTTAAACAAAGATTTCTTCTAATTTGTGTATAATTGTTTTTTACAGGTTTTAATAACGAATCATGAACAGGCAAAATATCTTTAAGTCTTCTTGACATTAGCAATTGAGCTGGAGATTTAATTTTATTATCAAGAGGTGTATTTCTATACATTAACAATGTTAGATAAAAATCTTTGTTGTCACTTTTAGCCTTAATTAACATTTTTTTCAGTCTGTACATTTCTTTCTACTAACCCATTAGATTGAGACCAACGAGGACTTGAAGTAATATGTTGGAACTCCCACGCATTTGAGAATTTCTTGAATATTATACTACTAAACTGAGGTCCATTATCAGTTATGACGACTTTAGGAACCCCATGTCGCGAAAATATTTTTTTTAATTCAATAATTATTTGTTCTGATGACTGGGAATCGATCAATTTCGCTATTTCAATGTATTTTGAAAAATAATCCACCACTAATAAATAAACGTCAGTTTCAAAATAAAATAGATCACATGCCACCTTTTCCCACGGCCGATTCGGAATTTTATGGGGTAACATGGGCTCTTTGTATTTATTTTTTCCAAATTGTTGACAAATTTTACAGTTTTTTATTAAATTTTCTAATTCGTACTGCATATTAGGCCAAAAAAAAAACATTCTCGAGCTCTGTTTTTACATTTACTGATACCCAAATGTCCATAATGAATTCTTCCCAAAATCTCGTCTCGCAACCTAGTAGGAACAATTAATTTTGAATTTTTGTACAACAGTCCCTCAGCCTCTGTATTGTCACATTTATAAGGATAATATTGCCTTACTAAAGGATTAACTTTTTTAAACAAGGAAGGCCACCCATTTCGTACATAATAAAACAATAACTTCATTTCTGGATCGTGGGCCATCATTTTTTTTATTTCATAAATTTTTAAATCAGTAGCGTTTAATCCCTTTCGTAAAATACAAATTTGTGCTTCTATTTCCTTTTTTAATAACTGCCTTAACGGAGCTGTAATCTTCGATAAGTTTTTTATAAATTTCCCGACATTTGTGACAAACCCTAAATATCTCTGTAAGTCTTTTTTATTTTGTGGAACCGGCATTTCGCTGATAGCCTTAATTTTTGAATCATCTGGATAGAAACCTTCGCCACATATCTTATGACCCATATAAACAACTTCTGAACATGAAAATTTACACTTATTCAAATTAAATTTTATGTTATTTTTTCTAGCAATGTCTAAAACTTGTTTCAATATTCTGTCATGTTCTGTCTGATTATGTGCATAAATTAATATATCATCGATATAAATTTCTACTCCTGGAATCTCAAAAATTTCCCTAAATTTTTTATGAAATACTTCTGGAGCACAAGTAAGACCAAATGGTAGACGTAAAAATTTATACCGTCCAAACGGTGTGGAAAAAGTGCATAGATCCGAACTTTCTTTATCAAGTGGTATTTGCCAAAACCCTGACATAGCATCTAAAGTCGAAAATACTTTTGCACCTGCTAGTTTACTAGTTAGTTCCTCAAAAGTGGGTAACTGATAATGTTCTCGACAAATATTTTGATTTAAATTTCTTGTATCTAAGCATATTCTCAAAGTTCTGTCTGGCTTATGTACAAGCACTATTGGATTAACCCATTCTGTTGGATAATCTTCTTTAGAAATTATGCCCTCTTTATCCATTTTTTCTAAGCATGCTTTGAACTTATTAACAAGAGCAAAAGGTACTTTCCTTGGCACATGAACTACTGGACTAATGCTACTTTTCAATTTAATTGTATAGGGATCCCTCAGACAACCTATGCCTTTAAAAACATCGTTATAACTTTCTACTATTCTATTACAGCTAATATTATCAACCCGTTTAATTAAATTCAGTTGTATGCACGAATTAAGACCTAATATAGTAGGACATTCATCTCTTACTACACAAAATTCTAAGACATAATCATTTTCTTGGAAAGTACAACATAGCTTACATTTTCCTAACACAGGAACTCTTCTGTGGGTAAAATTAGTTATAATTAAATTAATGTTCTCCATTTTTTCTAAATCAAACCCTAAACTTTTTAATGTACTTTGACTAATGACATTAACCATTGCTCCCGTGTCTAGCTTAATTTTAATTTCTTTTTTTCTCTCGACTCTCGTTACAATACTCCATTCTCTACAACTATTCTTTTTTTGTTTTTTACCTATTAAACCTACGAACACTTCTTTTATCTCATTTTCCACCGCATATACGCTTCTCTTGAAACACATTTTTTTAAAATGACCATAAGCACCACACTCACTACATTGTTTTGTATACGCTGGACATCGTTTTTTTTCATGATTGTAGCCGCATCTTTGACACATCGTAGTTTTGCTGTTGTTGCTGCCCTTTTTCGTTTTCCACCTCTTCTCACCTGCTCTTGACTTGCCATCACTATAACCACCAGCCCCACTTTCTTTACCACTGCACTTCTGTCTCGCTCGCACTATCCCTATCTCACCTTTTTCGCTGATTTCTTGATTTTGTTTTTGTGACTCTTCCACTGATAAGCACACCCTTATCGCTTTATCCAATTTCATTTCGGAATCTTCAAGGAGCCTTTCTCTCAATTTCTCAGAAATCAATCCACAAATTAAGACATTACAAATGAGATCATTCTCTATCTCTCCCCATTTGCAATTTTTTGCCAAATTCTTCAATTCTGTTACGTAATACTGAGTCGTTTCACCTTGTGTCTGTTTTCTAGTCAAAAATTTGTGCCTTTGGTACACCAAATTCGTTTTCGGCGTAAAATATTCCGTAAACTTCTCGATTAAATTTCCGATTTTCCCTTTCTTATCCGCTTCAATCTCAAATGTATTAAAAATTCTCAAACCTTCATCTCCTATGTAATGAAGTAACTGTGCACACTGTAACTCTTCCGACTTCTTATTTGTTTCAGAGGCCACAAGGTAATTTTGAAATTTCTGCACCCAAAATTTCCAGTTTTCAGCCAAATTTCCCGACATCTCAAGTGGCGATATTCCTCGCATTTCACTCATTGTGAAATTTGATGCCGTTTTTTCTTAACAAAATCACTTTATGCATTCAAAATTATCGTCGCAGCGCCATGTTATACGTGTGTATTGAAATACATTCTAGAGTCGACTGACTTTTTATTAAAATAAAGATAAACTCTTTTACAAAAACTACAAGAATAAAAACTTATACATTTATGTATATATATATATATCCTTATCCAGAAGATAAGGACCGATTTTTTTGCTGGGGAAGGGTTGCATCAATTCACCGTAGGTAATACCTTTTGGAGTGTGTAATATGCTCCGGCTAGTTTTGAGAGGCTAATGGAGACGATATTACGAAGGCGTACATGAAAAACATGTTTGGTTTATTTAGACGATATCATGGTAACGGGGAAGACCTTTAAGAGGCGAACTTGAATCCGAAAAATGCCTCCTCTTCCAAAAAGAAGTAGAATTTCTTGGGAATACTGTTTCAGAAAATGGGATTAAGACTACGGGAACAAAGAACAGTGCGTTTTGCGATTGGCCAAGACCAAGAGATAAGCGCGAAGTCTGGAGTTTCTTGGGGTTATGCATATAGGTACTTACTACAGAAAGTTTGTCGACGGGTTTGTTGATGTTGCCGCTCCTCTACACAGGTTGACGGATTTGAAGTCTCAGTTTAAGTGCACTGCTGAGTGCAATTCAAGATATCGGTGTACGCTTTGTTATCTATAATAAGAAAGTGGGTGGAATTTTCTGTTCATAAGACAAATCAATTAAAGTTATTAATAGATAGGCAACCAGTAATACAACCTTGAAGCGTTGAAAATGATATGTCAAGAGAGCGAGACAACAATACGCAAATTTAATCCATAATAAATACTCTAATTTAGCGTCTCGTATGTGACCACCTGGGTACAAACCAGAAACAAAATGTGAAACTGACTGTGAATTAATTTTTATATTTGTCCGAAATTTAAACTGATTTAACACTCAAAACTTTTAATTATACCACACATCCTCTGAACATATAAGCAAGAATTAAATACAGCTAAAAATTGTGACGTAAAAACGTAGACACGATATGGCGCTATCTACAGGAAAGTTGGCACTTTATCCAATTTGTCAATCCCCTGACATTCTGTCAAAACATCAACAATTAAGGTTTATGATTCAGACATTCAGACATTTGCCCCCAGTTGAACAGCAAGGTTTCATTGTCTCCGAAGTACTTCTGTTTATTATGGAAAAACCGCCTTTACGAGTTTCTCCCTTGATAAAATTCTGCAGGTGGACCTTTCTGATTGTCGGAATATTTTATGGAGCATCTAAACAAAAATTTTTTGCTGGAAGAGAAGGTTCTCGTAGAGAACAAGCAGAAAAGCAAAAAGAAATGCGTGATGCTGAACTTGAAATGGAGAAGAAAATAGCGAACGAAGAGGAAATGGCTCAACTTGAGAAAATGTTTTTGCAAAAATAAATATTTTTTTGTATTTTAGGTTATGTAAGCATTTGTTTCCGAATTCTCCCACTTACCTGTTGATTGAGGGCATATTCGAGTTGTGTAAATAAAAGAAAGTTCTGTGTCTTCTGCTGTTTAGTAAACGGCAAATGAGATGTGCTCTTTAGTGCTCTTATGTTTTAGAAATATGTCGTTAATTAGATACATACCTGTATTTAAAAAATAATTTTTGGTACCTGCTTAACTAGTAGATTATTTGAGGTAAGTAAATAAAACAATCTTGTGTGAATTTGGGTTCTATCAATAAATGCTGAGTAAGATGCGCTTTCCTGTTAACTACGTTAGTGTTAACAGTAACGGTAAGTATGTAACGTATGCAAAGCTGTCTCTTGCTCTTGTTAATAGAAAAAGCACCTAGGAATGAAATACACTGTTTGTATTTTATGACTGTGCTGTGGTAAAAAATGTATAAACTTAAAGAAAATTACATGTGGTCACTCAAATCAACCGTTCAAATTTTGTATCAATAGTTTTGAACCATATAAGGCCTACATATTTTGTTGTTCTATTAAATAAATTAACTGGTTTCTTTAAAAAGCTTGGTATTGGCCAAACAGCTTTCACAAGTCTTTCAAAAAAGTTCAGTTTTGGATTTACGAGAAAACAATTTGAATAAAAATTTATAAATCAAGTAACTGGCATGAGTAAGGATATATGTTGTATTAGAAACAAAAACACTAGTTTTCAAATGTTATAGAGCAGCAGAACTATTTACATCATAAAAATCGTATAAATAAGACCAGTCTACACTAGATAATTCACTATATAGAGCTCCAAAATCAGCTTTCCTGAAATTATAATCACGCAAATTAGACACAGGGAAAGTACCCTTTCGCTTACATAAATTTACAACTACAAGAGTAGGATGATAATTATCTTCACAAAGAAGAAGGTGATTAGATTTGCTCACATTACAGTGCCTTGAATAACACGTTTTTGATTTCACCTATAGAAATAAATAATTCGTTCACTGATGAGCCATCCTCTGTTAACATTTCTAAGCAATATTTTTTTTTTACAGAAGTGCATACAACGTTACGACTAGAATATATGTTTTTAACAAACATATATACATTTGATAAATACCAGTATACTATGACGTTATTAACTATCTACAGGAGATGAATTAGTATAGTTTAAATCATTGTTCTGTAACAACTTAATTATTCTTAGTATCTTTCCAAATTTTCAAAAACGTTCATTCTCTAGATTCTAAGATAAAGTTGCTTCAACAAGTTTTAACCCGTACTTTGCTAAATTGCTAAAATTGTTAAACCACAATTATGATAAATTTAAAATTTCACAAAAATCAGTACAATAGTTGTTTACTTATGTGTCTAATAAAATGGTCAATAGACGAGACAGACGGAAACATGAGACCTAATTTTCCATATATGAGTAAATATGGAGTTAGACATGGATTCTGTCTGGGAAGTCTTGAATGGGCTGAAGGAAGGGGACGAGGCGGGGAATCTACCTGGATAGGTAAAACCGGGGAATCGGTAATAGACTACGTAATAGTAAACGGATTAGCAGAAGAAGAGGTAGAAACATTCAAGATAGGAGAAAGAGTGGACTCCGATCACATGCCACTAGAAGTAAAAGTGAGGGGCATAAGTAGAGGGAGCGGATGCTTAAGTAAATGAAGTAGGAAAAGAGAAGAAGATATGGGTATGCAATGAAAAAGGAATTGAGCATTATAAAAAAAAAATGTTGGAAGTGGAATTTAAAGAAAAAGAAACTGAAAAGAAAATGGGAGAATTAAAAAGAGAAATTGAAAAAGCAGCCATAAGAAAAGAAATTGTAACGAGAAATTTAGAAAAGAGAAACAGATGGTGGGATAGCAGATGCAGAGATTTAAAAACAGAAGAAAGGAAATGTTTACAAAGGTGGAAAAGTGGAAAGGTATAGTTAAAAGAAGAGTACTGGCAAGCAAAAAATAATTATAGAAAACGATGCAAAGAAAAGAAAGAGGAGATACAGCAAGAAGAAGAAGAAAAAAATTAAAGCCATAAGAACTGAGCAAGAGGCATGGCAGTATATAAATAAAGAACGGAAGAACAAAATCACCATTAGTGAAGACATACCTATAATACAGGGGAAGAAACATTTTATGGAACTGTTGAATGGAAAGGAAGAGAGAATTGTAGTGCAAGATAGTAAAACCGGGATTGGTGGTAGAGAAAGGGAGGCTGAGATTCGAGTAGAGGAAGTAGGAAAACAAGTAGGAAGGAAAAGCACCGGGGAGGGATGGGTTGGTAAACGAAGTGTGGATATTTGGGACGGATGGGAGGATTGAAAAATTGAGCGAGTTAATGAATGATGTGTGGACGGGTAAAAATTTTCCCAGGGAATGGAGAGTATTTTATTTTAATTACGTCCCCCAACAGGCACGGAGGCCCAATTACAGGGGAACGGGACATTCACGACACCCAGAGCCAGGGCGGGAATCGAACCCACGACCCAAGGTGTAGCGGGCAAGCATAATGCTAACTAACCCACCCGGGTCCTCAATAGTAGGGCAAATATGCCCAATTTATAAAAAGGGTAATAAAGAAAAAGTAGAGAATTATCGGGGAATAACTCTCCTAAATACGGCATATAAACTGTACGCAATGGTGTTAAATGAAAGGTTGGTGACAGAGATGAACGTAAAGAGTGTATTACCGGAAAGTTAAGCAGGATTTAGAAGAGGTAGAGGGGCTATGGACAATGTATATATCCTGCATCATCTAATAGAAAGAGTTGCTAAAGGAAGGAGGTCGGGTATATGCACTAAGAGTCGCGTTTGATACGGTGGACAGAGAGTGTTTGTGGGAATGCATGGAGAGAAGAGGACTGAGTGAAAATTAATTGAAGCAGCAAGAGAGAATTATAGAGAGACAGTGAATAGTCTGAGAGTGGGAGGAATAGAAAGTGAAATGTTTTGGACGACGAAAGGATTGAGACAGGGATGCCGATTAAGTCCCAGTCTGTTTGCTTGTTATATAAGCGATATCGAGGAAATGTTTAGAGGAGTACAAGCGGGAGGAATTGTGGTGGAGAGAGAAAAGGAATGGTGTTTGGCATTTGCAGATCATTTGGTAATATTGGCGAAGGATGAATGTGGAATGAATGAGATGAAAAAAAACTGCAAAGATATTTTAAAAGAAAGAAACTGGAGGTAAATGTAGAAAAAACAAAAATGATGGTGTTTAAAGAAAAAAACGAAGAAAAGGGGAGGAAAAAGTGTGGCTTTGGGTAGATCGAATCATAGACACAATAAAGGAGTTTAAATATTTAGGATTTAAGTTTACAACAACTAACACGGTAAAAGCACACATAAGAGAAAGAAGGATCAAAGCAATGCAGATAATGGGAATGGTGTGGAGTATAGGTGAGAAAATATTTGGACATGACGTAAGAAGAAGGATGAAAATGTTTGATAGTTTAGCTAGGAGTGTATTAATGTACGGAGTGGAGATATGGGGATGGAAGGAATATGCAGAGGTGGAAGCAGTACAAGAAAAATATTTGAGGTGGATGTTAGAGCTACGGAAAGAGACGCCAGGCTATATAGTAAGAGAAGAATATGAATGAGAGAAATTAAGAGTATACACTGGCAAAAGAGCTGTAAAGTATGATGCAAGCTTGAAAGAAAGAGAGGAACGTAGGATATTGTATGAATGCTGGAAGGAAAAAAAAGGAAGCAGGGAAAGAACATCACAAGGGTAGACAAGGATATTATGAAAGACTGGGATACGCATGGATGGAAATAGAGAGAAAGAGAGAAATGGGGGTGGGCATGAGTGAAGAGTTCTGTATGCGTGACAGACACATAGATAAACAAGAGAGAAGAGCGAGTGTAAGTAAATCTAGGTACAATGCAGACTATAGAAAGATAATAACAGAAACAATACCAGAGTACCTAGACAGAGAAAGCGCGAAAGAAAAAAAATAATTGCGAGATTTAGGTGTGGAAATGAAGAAAGAAATAATAAGTTTTGGGTAAGCGAAGGTGAAAGAATGTGTAGGATTTGTGGAGAAGGGCGAGAGACGACGATAGAGCACACGCTGCATGACTGTGAGGAAAGCAAAGAGAAAGAGGAGAGTGTTACAGAGATATTGAATGAAGACGGAAGAGGGGTGGAAGAGATGAAAGAAGTGGAGAGGACAAGAGTAAGGCTGGGGCAAGGAGGGAGGGGATAAAGAAAACAAAATGAGTTATTTGGTTTACAAAATGTATTTATTTGGTTTTTGTTAATTAGGAAAAAAAATGTAGTGTTGTAAATCAAGAATCTTTTAAGCCCGCAGGGTAAAAATAAACACTTACTACTCTGTCATAATATTTCCCTAGTTTACACTCTAATAATTATTAAACACAGCTCGAAAACACACATTGGCAAAGATATGGATTTTTTAAATTTTCCGGAACCACATTTCTACACTGGACACTGCTACAGGCGCACATCCGCCACTTTGCTCGTCAATTCCGGAGCGGATACTTCGGCATTAAAAAGACACGGGAGGAAATCCACTACGGTAGCAAAAGCGTATGTGGTGGAGTCCGCTTATAATAAATCAGACGTAGGAAACAAAATAATGTGTGATAAATTTCGGCAAAATGTTAATCTAGACATTTTATGTTATCTTAATGACACTAATTCTGCATCAAAATTAATTTAACAAGCGTCTGCTTTTTCTCAAATAGGAACACTTTGTTGGCCGTGTCGGTGCAAATAACCGCAGTCAAATACTGTATCACGTAGGAGAGAAGAATTCAATTTAGTGCCAAACGAAGTAAATGAGCACGTAATTCTAAAAAGTGAATTATTTGCTAACTATACACTCATGTACAATTTAAGCAAAAATATTATAAACTATGAAAACTCTATTATCATTTTTATTTGGTTTGAAAGTAACTTTATTAAATTTCACTATCATTAATAACCACTGCTTGTTGCTTAGAGTGTAAAGACCACTTTTATAACCAGTTAGTAGCACGAAAAATACATAAAAAGCATGTGGGTGAATTCAGATAAGGTTTCTGTTTTACTTAAAAGTGATGCATTTCTGGATTAAATTTGAACACGTTTTATATTTTTTCAAATAATTGAGTGCTTGACGGGAGGCAACATTTTATTTAAAATTCGTATCTCTTACTAGCTTTGTAGTAAAGCATAATAGTTCTAACGTAGAAGTGCTGTTTAACAGTAAATTTTTAACCTTTTTTAGCGCGAGACATTTCAAGTTCTTTATGTCTACTTTCCCATTCCAACATTTTTACGTTTCCTACGAAAAGTTTGTGTGAGCGGGCAGGAAGTTGTTACATACTTTCATCCGGATCTTAGTTTATTCCCAGGACAGTGATATTTTTTACTGTACTGCCTGTATGTCTGTGATTCAATTTACTCGCGGGAAAAATGAGTTACCCGATTCCACCATAACGTGTGAATTCTACAAATAATTTGTCTACTCTAGTGTCTTTTAAACGGCCTTCAAATTCTCAGCATTTAGAATACATTTATAACAGTTCTGTTAAACGTAGGTAAATCATCTTACTTTTTTAGAACGTTGTTTATGGGAGTAACTAATTTTCAAAAATTACTTCCATTACTATCGATTTTTTGTCCTCTTTTGATTTTCTTTATTTTTTGTGATTTATCTCTTCCCTCCTTGACTACAATTTTATGAAGCGTTTTTGAGCTATCGTTGAATCCAGCAATTAGTGACTTAATGTCACACAAATTACCAAAGTCCACATAAACGTTCTCTTATGGTAATCTAGAGAAACGTGGGTAGCTAATCAAAATATATTTGCATTTCAGATATTTACTCTGTTAATTATAAACAAGTTGTATACAGAAGTTCTTAATACGTATGCGACATTTTCATGTTAGGTTTCCACATTTGGAACTAACGTAAATTCACTCACGAAAGACATCTCTGAAAGTTGAAATTATGTCACCTCGATATTTCAGCGTTCACTCTATAAAACTTTTGCGACAACACAGACTTACGTAACTTTGCTACTTAAAGGAATATATTGAATGGAAAAATAACAAGACAATTTCCGCTTCCTGGCAATAATAGTTTTGTTTTTTTTCGCACCTGCTTTTACGACACGTTTGCGAGTCAAAACGAAAGCAACTAGAAAATATTGCCGTACTAAATAATACATAAACAATTCGTCTTTAAGATCCAGTACGGTTATGAATTTTAAAAGTGTGAAAGGAAAGGGCCAACTGTAGATAGTAACTGATCATATTTTGATTGATAACACGCTTTATATCTTCTATGCTATAAAATGTTGCGTTATATTAAAATTGCAAATATACGAAACCTATTATTAAAAAATAATCAGTGAAAAAAGCATTATAAATTATCAATTATATTTTTCCTGAAAGCCCGAGCAAGTCACCCTTCTACACCTGCTTTTAATCTTGAAAGTTGATTAGGTACTATACTCCCGTGATCAGAAATGACTGAGTTTGTTGGCAAATCTGGATTTTTAGTTGAAATTTATAACTAGCATGTCACGATTGATATATTTGGTCACATAGTTACTTCCGTTATAGCAACATAAACGCAGAAAAGTTCCCATTTTATTTAAAAAGTACTACCAACACAGTCATTTCTGATCACACGGTGGTAGTGTAAAGATCATGTTTGTAAAACGCAATGCAGGCACATTATATGTAGTTACAGTTCACACTCGTGTGGTAATATGATTTTATTCTACTTGTAACGTAATTACCTCTGTCTGCATTCGTTTTCTCTACACGTCTTTTACTCACCACTTGGTATAAATAAAACATATCATTTGTGTCTTATGCCGTAAACGCTTAACGTTTATAGATGATTCGTGATTACAAACATTTAAATTTGGTTTAAATTTTGGCTGTGTAGTGTGCAAACCAACAATCAGTTGTAACAAAATTTAGGTGAATTTTCAAATGACTTTAATTTGTTAAAAAATTACAGATAAAATAATTTTCGTTAATTAAAACCATTGCTAAAAGAGTACCAAATATGCATCAACAACGAATGAGACGATTTTTATATTTAATCGATTATTATTATCTAACTTACGGGTAGGAATGTCTATTTCAGGGCGTTTAATTTTAGTGGTCATATTTAGTGTGCAACTATATTAAACAAAAAACTTACTTCTGTTTTCTCGTGAAACTAGACTACTTGACATCCGCATTTGTATTTGCTTGTCCGACTTGAATGTCGATAATCTTGTTACGATTTTCCCAGCTGTCAACTTTGTCACGATTTTAATTCCTGAGGGTAGGCGTTTCAGGCGACGAACGTTATGTTCTCGGTTTCCGACAAATTTATATTCACGCAAATGTAACTTTTCATCTTCCTTGGTTATACAACACGTGGAGAGCAACTATGGACTTTTTCCTTTCCTTCACCGGCAGCGATGGAGACTATTTTAAGCACTAACATAGCTTGGATCCTGAGTTCGCTTCGGTCAGTTTATGATTGCAAGTAAATATGTGATTCTTGTAGAATCATTAATTCGATGGCACGATAGTAAGAACACAAAATTATTCAAAGAACTCTTTTTACTGCACCTGTAGAACAAATTATTTTATAATTAATAAAATAAACTCATTACACATTAATTATTATTATTGCTCAGGCCATTTACCTTATTAGTGAAAATTAATACGTTTTTACCAAACCAACAATTTTAAAGATTATAATAGTTATTTACGCAATAAGTGGGATACATACATTATTATCGCACGCACATGGAAATTGCGCAAACGAGGGCGTCAGCCCGAGTTTTGCGTAACCATGTAAGTGCGATAGTTGTGTATCCCACGAATTGTGTACAAAATTTTATGTACAACTGTTGAATTTTTTATAAATAAACCATTTTTGCTGCTTTCAATCATGGACTAACAACTCTCGATCAAAATGTTGTGAATATTAATTCAAAGAAGCAGCTGCATCTCATTGTTTAAAATGATGGCAACGTACTTAGCAACAGTGTAAACAGTAAACAAATTTTGGTTTTGAAAATTTTGTTACTAAATCATCAGAATGAGTGCTTCAGAAGATCTGCCTTTAGTTGCTTTGGATGTTATTTCTGGGCTTGTTCCTCAGAAATCACTAGACAGCGGATTTCTGTCGGGCTACGTCACGATTTTAGTGGGGACGCGCTGCATCGCCGGGACTCAGTAGCGGGTGATAGGTAATCACTGAATTCAATTGTCACTTGATTCCATAAATACAATTAACGATTTATTAATCAAACGGCTAACTAAATGAGAACTGGAATTAACAGCAGAGTGCAACGAAGCAGCGTTATTCTAATCTCAAATAAACGAAGTGCAGCCGGTAACTGCAATGAATTCCCATCCCGTACGAGCCGTACCGAGTTTGGCCTTGTCTAGCCCGACAGAAATCCGCTCTCTAGAAATCACGCGAAAAATATCAGCTGACGTTTGAACGATATGCAAAATGGTGCAATAAAAACCCTTCCTACATTAGTTCGTCGTCAACGACCCCACAATTATCAACTGAATCTGATGACATTAATTTGTTTCACTGTAAGAGTTGTATTATCAATGTATATATATAACAATAATAAATAGCACGTTTTTTTTATTCTTTTGTATTCATGGATCTGTGTCCGATTTGAACATATTATCGCACGCGTGCGGTTATCTAAAAATTATTTTTCTAAGAAATACGAATGTCTCAGACGAATATTGGTATTATCCGTACAGGGACAACTGGCAGAGTGGTTGGTGGTTTATGTGAGCGGCCAGGCGGGCAGTAAAAAAGTGAAAATACGTCCACATGTTGGCGTACGATTATTTAACAAAAAATTTTAGAACTAATATTTTGAATACTAAAGGGAATTAGCTCACAAATGCATATCACATAATATACATAATAAAATCCTGAAGCGTTTTCAACAATGTGCAAACGATATACACAACACGAAAAATAAATATTTACACTGGAATAACGGCAGTAACTGGTGTTTGTGTTCAACCTGCTTTATGGTATTTTATTTATTACATTTGATGCAGCTTTAAAAAAAATCAATAAATCACGTAGATTTTTTTTTCAAATGTCCAAATAAAATTTTTTTATGACCTGACCTGACGTTAAAAAAGTGTAGTCATAAGTTTGTAAAAAAGCTTGATTTATTCCCACAAAACTTGTTTTGCCAGTGGGGCACAACAGATTGCATTACATATGCAATAACGGTTTTTGAAGCTGGTAGTATTGAATTTAACATAGCCCAACATCTTTATAGCCTGAAAACGTATAAATTCCACATGTGGGATAAGTGACAAGGATTCAACTATGACGACACCTAAATTTCTGATTTGAATCACTCTGGACATGAGATTACTATTTATATTATTCAAGCAGAATATTCTGTGATTTCTTTGTTAAGTGCATTTATTTTCATGAATTTTCACCTTATTTACTTGACACCATTTGTAAAACTTGTTAATGGCGTTTTGCAATTTAATACAATCATAACTTGATGTAATGCGAGCGGCAATTTTTATATCATCAGCATAGCCAAAAAATCATTGCAATGAAAGAGACCCAACACATCATTAAAAACCTATACAACAAAATTGCCACACCATTTGGAGTAAAGTACGTTACAAACCTGATACTCGACATATTGACACCTGCTACATAACATAGAGTGAAACATTTCAACTAGACTATGACAAACTTAATATGCACGCGGTTTGCACAAAAGAATATTATGTTGATAACATCAAAGCATTTAGCCAAATCTGTGTAAATTATGTCGACTTGATTTAGATCGACAAATTCATTAAAAGTAACTTGTACAAATTGACATAGATTTTGTTATGTTATAATAGACTAGCTGACCCCGTGAACTCCGTTTCACCTACAATTTAATTTTGAATCTGCAAAATCGAATGCTTTGAAATCTTGCAGATGTTTTAAATATATGATAAGCATAATAAATTTTTATTCAAAATATATTTACTTATCCCCTCCAAAAAATTGACGACGTCAGCCCAAAATTTTGCCAAATGAATCCTATCTAAAATGTCCAAAATAGGATGAGACTATACTTGTGATTTATCATTCCATTCATATTTTTTAGTTTTGCTTATAGGGGGTGACTCAAAAAAATTAATCACTGAGTCAATTTATTTTATTGATTGAATCAAGAATTGCAAAACTGAATTTTGAAATATTGCAGACGTTTTGAAGTTACTGTTTGACATGGTAGGTTTTCAATCAAAATATATCTGTTTATCAAGCCCAAAAACTTGAAGACGTCATCTCAAGATTTTGCCGAATAAATCCTATCTAAAATGTGGAAAATATCATCAGTATATTTTCGTAATTTATCGCTGCATTCATATTTTTTAAATTTGCTTTTACAGTGACTCAAAAAAATATATGGATCAGTCAATTTATTTTAGTGAATAACTCAAGAGTTGCAAAAATGAATACTTTGAGATCTTGCAGACGTTTTGAAGTTATTGTAAGCATGGTAAATTGTTAAGAATATTTATTTATTCCCCCCAAAAAATTGATGGAATGGCTCACTCGATTTTCGCAGATAATTTTGGGAATACAATACAGTTATTTTTAGTATTACACTGCACCAATCCAAGGTGGTATATGTACGTGTTGATAGTAAATGTTGATTAGGTCATCACAAAATTGTGTGAAGAAAAGACTCAACTCGAATATGCTGAATATGTTTCATTATACTTTTGGTGCGAAGGAAGTTCTGTCGAAACAACGTTCGATCAATTTTTTGACAATGGTTGATATAAATAAAACTCAGTAGATGCTCATACTCGAAATACGAAGTATCTACTCGAATATCAAATCAAAATATTTCTAGTTTTTCTAGATGATACTAATACTTCAGTAAGTAACAGTTGATGCTCAAGTAACATCTCGATATAACAAAAAAGGACAACAGTGACAGTGTTCAACCATCAAGGCAAAAATCGAGTCACCAAAATATAAGTTAGTATGGGGTAGACACCTTGAGATGGGAATCTCTATGGCCAGTGTTAGAAAAAACGCACTGCACAATTTATGAATAAATAAAAGTTAATTACATGAAAAGTTTTCGATATTCCTGCTCCTAATGTGTTTTTCAAACTGAATGCACCTTTTGACGACGTTCCACATTCATGAAAGTCACCATGTTTAGTTAAAATTCACTCTTACAACGATCCTACTGGTTTTCTAAGCTACTTTACAGACAGCTCAGTTATTTACCACGCCGATGCTTATTTCTAGATTAAATGCTCACAAAACGCGTAGATGTTCAGTTTGTGTCCGGGGAGATACAATGTTTCCCAGTAGGTACTCAGTAGATAGAGTAGATGCTCAGGTATATAAGAGTAATAATGAAGTAGGTACTTCGTACTTCGAATATGAGTATCTACTCAGTTTTATTCATACCATTCAATGTCTCGCTTCAATGTTTGATTATGTTGATTATGAGCACAACGCTGATCAACTTCCATATCCGAATGACCCATAAAATAAATCAATGCGGTTTGCACCTGAGGTAGTTCGTCGCACATTTGATTCGTGGACCTATGTGAGGTTGTCGTCTTCTCGGCATTTTAATGAACTTCATAAAACGACACAGAATTATTTTCACAGTCAATCAAATCTGTAAATTTTGTCTTGAGAATTTTAAAATATTGAAAACTTCAAATTAAATCCTCGAATAACGGTAAAGTTTGAGGTTTTGTCAAAACCAACAAAGTGAATATAGGTAAATAGAATGGCAGATCAAAATGAATAAGAAACTTTCGCAATGTGTAATTAAATTCACTTTAACCAAGACTTGTCTTAAAATAAACGACGTTTTTTTTTTTACGAAAAAACAAAGAACGATTTCAAATGCAATATACTTTTCACAATCGCACGGAAGAATTAGTTTTGTATGACACGTCAGTTAGACGACAGGTCCGTCAGAGACGCCAACTATTGAAAGTAATTCGAAGTGCCGATTCCCATACAAAATTTTTAGAATTTTTTAATTTTTTACTGTTCTTTTAAGTTATCCTTATTTTTTTTATTTATAAAGCATCCTCGCAATATAAAAAATGTTTCAAATCGGTCAAGCCGCTTTTGAGTCTTAGCGAGACTAATAGGAACAGCAATTGATTTTTATTTTATAGATGATTAATAAATGGGGGTTGGTGGTAGAAAGGTGAAAATTTAGGGTTATGTGTATTTTTTGATGCCAAATCTTAAAAAAATAAAAATAAAAAAAATTGTCAAAAAAATAGAAAAATTTTTTTAGGGTGGGCCACCCTTATCACTTAGGGGTTTAAAAAATAGTTTACAACCTATTGTCAGACCTACCGAATAGACACAAAAAATTTCATACAAATCGGTTTACCCATTTCGGAGAAGTTCGGTTACAAACATTGTGACGCGAGAATTTTATACATATAACATAATGCATTATTATTTTAGAACAAATTTCATTACCATAAAAAAGGTTATACTGACTCGATCTTAAAAGATAGACATATGCTGTCGCGGACTTTTCTTTAGAACTTTTAGAGGGGAACAATTTCGTCATACATGATTTTTACGTAACTTTAACCGTTTAAGCAGCGTAAGCAACGGAAGCTGTCAAAGGAGGAATAATTTTCCCGTTTTTCCGAATTTTTCATTGCTACTTGGCTCCTAATGATCGTAGCGTGATTTTATATAGCCTATATATAGATATGATACATGGACTATCCAACACAAAAAGATTTTTTGAATTTGAACCAGTAGTTTCTGAGATTAGCGTGTTCAAATAAACAACAGCTTCAGCTTTATTATATAAGTATAGATTTGCTACGCATGAAACCATGCTAATCTTGATGTAAATACGGAGAATAAAGTTCACTGGCTAAAATGGATTAAAAAATGTTGCCAAAATTTTAAAGAATTGCTATAGAGCGATAGTTTCTTATATCACTTTTAACTACCGTCTTGAAAGCAGATCACTGACGGATGCGTCGGTGTTACATACAGGGCAACAATATTTAGTATAACAGACCCAATAACAATTCCAATGCTTAGAATATCAGAATTAGAAATAAAAGACTTAAGTAACACGCCATTACCGTTAAGGTGGGATTTCAATGCTATCAAAATATCACGTCCTCCTCCAGTACTGTTGATTTGATGTATATTAAAAGAGGAATCAAAATATTCATATGACGAAACTTCCTTTAACCACGTCTCCGATAGGACTATGATGTCAAATTCATAACTACAAGCATTAGGATAAAAATATCACCTTTACGTTGCAGGTTTCTTTGATGTCATATAAATTTTACTATGGCCTACTTTACTGGTCTTCTGGATTCTGGATTCTTAATTTATGGGGGTTGACCGCAGCCAGCCGGTACTTTGGCGAGGCTTAAGTACCTTCCCCAAGTCCATATCAGGATGTTTTTGCCACTCCTCTACTCGTCCAGCCACCCAACTGCTTGAATGTACTAGAGTAATGCAGAGGGTGGGAACTCCCTGATTTTTGCCATACTAGGCTAGATCTTTGTTAAACTGGTAATGTCCCGTAAGGAATCCTAGCAGGTTACTCAATTTGTCCCTTGAAAGTGAGAGATAAAATTTCGTCAACTTACGGTCTGGTGTCGCCATACAAGCTATACTTTGCCGACAGCTGCTCAACGTCGTCCATATTTGCTCATGGGGTCTAGAGGGCGACCTACGGCGTGATTGCCGGTTCGGGTCCCCGCAAGGGCATGCGCGCGGCTCCCTTCGCCATCTCATCTGCCCTCTCGTTTCCTTCGTTACGACTGTGTCCTTTGATCCAACAAATTTCTACACTATTCCTCTGCGTTACATACCTTAGCGTTTGTCTGCACTCGCAAACCAGCCCGGATCGAACCATGCCGCTGTCTAGGGCTAGTAGTGCAGACTTGCTGTCAGTGAGTATGCGTATTGATTTGTTGCCGATTTCACGTTCAGCAACGATTCTAGCTCCCAGCATTATTCCCATCAGTTCTGTTTGTAAGACAGACATGTGGGTGCCGAGAGGTACACTAATTTGTGCGTTCAGTTGTTCGGAGTAGATGCCGGTTCCTGAACCACTATCTGTTTTGGCACCATCGACATAGATATCGATGTCGTCTCTTCCTTCTGAATTATCATTCATTGATATTCTATGTCTTTTCATATATTGATTTTGTGCCCATTCGGTCACAACCCATTCTTAACGAAGGTATTTTATGCGGCCTTGCTTGTTCCATACTCCCAGAGAATGAAGTCTTAGAGACATCGTCATTGCCGCTTCCTCTATGTAAAGGTTAAGAGGTGCTAAACAAAGAAGTGTCTCCAGAGCCGCTGTGGGAGTGGTTGTCATTGCTCCTGTAACACTGAACGTGTTCAAGTTGCAGGATTGTTGTTTTTTGTCTGGCTCTGGGCCACTAAACTAAAGCTCCATAGCACACCATCGTCTGACTATTGCCGTGTAGATCCAGAGGGCGATCTTGTGGTTTAAACGCCAAGACTTTCCCACCACCCTACGACATTGGCAAAGAGCCGAGCGTGCTTTTTCCACTTTATCATCTACATGCTTCTTCCGATTCAGTCGCCAGTCCAATACAACTCCTAGGTATTTGACTTCGTCCGAAAGTTGAAGCGTTGTGTTAAATATTTTTGGCATCTGTGGTGTGCCAATTTTCCTTTTCCTAGTGAACAGGATTAATTTCGTGTTCTCTCCATTAACGGAGAGGGTATGCCTGCTGCACCATTCCTCGACTATTTTTACTGCAGCTTGTATTATTTCACATAAAGTATCTGCGTTTTTTCCTGTTAGCAAAATGACTAGATCATCTGCGTATCCAATTGTGTGGTAGCCAAGATCATTGAGGCGTCGTATCAGGCTGTCAACGACAGTATCCTACAGTACAGGAGAGAGAACTCCTCGCTGAGGACATCCCCTGTCTACAACAGCCTCGATCTCAGTGCCACCTACACTAATCAGTACTTCCCTATTCCTCAGTATACTGGCCACCCACCTACTTAGGGTGGGTTTCAGGTCGTGCTCTTGTTGGGCTAGTCCTATGCTTTTGAAGGTCGTTTTATCAAATGCTCCTTCAATATCCAAGAACATTCCTAAGGTGAAGAGTTTGTTCTCCATCGCCCACTCTATACGGTTTACAACTGTGTGTAGGGGCGTATCTGTGGATCTTCCTTGAATGTAGCCTTGTTGGTTAGGATGTAGAGGTTGCTTGCTCAAAGCAGTCTCCCGAATCTTTTTTTCGCTTAGTCTTTCTAGCGTTTTCAGCAAGAATGATGTTAAGTTAATTGGTCTGTAGGATTTAGCCAAGGTGTAATCTTGTCGTCCTGGCTTAGTTATAAAGATAACCTTTACTTTTCGCTATACATTCGGTATGTAGCTGAAAGCCAGACACGCCCGAAGCATTGGCCACAAAATAGGACATAGTCTGCTCATTTCCCGCTGCAGGAGGGCGGGATAAATACCATCAACTCCCGGAGATTTATATGGAGAAAAGCTGTCCCCCGCCCACTCCAGTCTTGCCTCCGTGACTACCTTTGCCGCTAGTGTCCAATCCTTCGGGGAAGGTTGAGTACCGGCTACATCCCTTTTGGAATAAAAGATAGTTCGTGTGCTGCCTGGAAACATGGTCTGCAGCAAAAGTTCTGCGGACTCTTCTAAGGTGGTTGTAAAGGTGCCATCTTCTTTCTTTAAGAAACCTAGTTGATGTGTGTGGTCCTTCCAGAGAACTCTCTACAGCCTTGCGGCCGAAGCAGTCGACGTTATGTCGCTGCAGAAGGATCTCCACGTTTCCCGTTTCCTCTTTCTTAATTCTTTCTTAAACTCTTTCCGGTGCTCTTTATATGCTTCCCAGCCATCAGTTTTCTTAGTGTTTCTTGCTCTATTGAAAAGTTTTCTTAGCCCTGATTGAACTAGGCTGAGCCTTCGGTTCCACCATGGTATACCTTTGCCCAGACCTTCCTTCTCTAGGGGGCAAATTTTCTCATACGCTGACATTAGAGAGTCGTTGATAATGGTCAAGGTTTTTTTCTATGTCTTCTGTCGATTTATATTCTGTTGGTATAGACTGTCCGGAGGTCCCCAGTTTGTCGTCGAGTTCTTCGTTGTAGAAAGCTCAGTTGGTCAGCCTAGGGTTGCTGTACGTCTTTGTCTCCATGTTTATACATTTTAATGTATACATAATCCATCTATGGTCTGACACTGACGCCTCTTTAGAGACGTGCCATTCCATTATATATTGTGAGATATCCTATGTAGCCAGTGTAATATCTATTACTGACTGACTACGCGATATTACGAAAGTTGGTTCGCAGCCTCGGTTGAGAATCTCTAGATTTGTTGATAAAAGAGATTCAGCTAGTGTTCTTCCTCTATCATTAGTGTCTTTGCTCCTCCACAGCAGACAGTGGGCATTTGCATCCGTACCGATGATGAGGTTTATATTTCCGGTGTCACAGTGGTTCACCAAGTTTGCCATTTCCCATGTTGGACATGGTTAATGAGCTCCCTGTGGTAAGTACACGGATGCTATTACCAGTTGCTCTACGCCTCTTCCTATGTTACACTTAACATTTACCGCAGTCACATCCCTGGAGCTGACCTGAGGTGGGAGGACGGCTTTAATATTCCCGGGAATGTAGATACATGTCCTTGGAGATTCTATTGTGGTACCTGAAACAACAGTGCCATTTAAATTGCTCAACCCTGCGATCCTGGATTTTACTATCCATGGTTCTTGGATTATTGCTATAGTGTTCTGCATCTTGTCTAAGCGACGACACAAAACAGTCGTCGCCATGCGACAAGCTGCAGGTTAATCTGAATGAAATTTATCTGCTGCAGCGCCATCTTTGCAACCAAAATCCCATACCTACCTTAGGAGGTGCGAGGCATATGTCTCAGGTGGGCCCGCCCCCACTGGTAGAGGCTTCATCCCCTGGGGTTTCTACCTCTTCCATAGGGGTCTGCTCTTCCTGAGTCGACGCCTCGTTCTTCTTAAGTTTCAGGCTGAAAGAGGACAGCATATAGTTGATCTTGCCCTTTCTCTCTCTGATTATTTTGGCTTCATCCATCCCAAGACCAAACACAAAGAGGTTTCCTGGATAGGCAGCCTCGGATTTGGCCTCGTGATGAAAAAGAAGCCATTTTTTAACGTGGGCCCATTGATTCTGGCTCTCCAGGCGGCGAAGCAGGACCTCTGCATCCACCGGTTGTCCCGGTCTCCACAGGGTCGTCCTCAGCAGCCTTGGTAGCTCAGCCAAGGGGACCACGTTAAGTTGTGCACCTTCCCATAAGGGTGTTAGAGAGCACACTGTTTGTTGTAGCCATCCCAGAGACACCTCGTTTTCACAGGTTATGCTTAGGATTTCCCCTATGTACTTGATGCCCCTGAAAGTGGCTGCTTGTCTTCCCGATGCCAAGTTCTCTGTCCAGTGCTCCCATCAGGCCTTGCAGCCACCTCCCTGTAGCTATGTTCTCTAGAGGTATTCTCCTGCCTCCTCATCCTCTTTTGCTTTTCAGCTACCGAAGGTGTGGAGGTTGAAGACCGCACTCTCTTCTTTGACTCTGAGATCTTTTCCCCCCTGGTTGTTTAGGGTTGGGTATCGTAGCCTCTCCTTTGCCCTTGGGGTTTATCCCGGAGGAGGATGGGCCCGGTTTCGGCGGGTCGGCATTCGCCGCCTCCGCTTGTAAACGAGCCTTCCTCCGCCTTTTTACCTCAATCCCGCAGATTCGCTTCCTCTTAGGAGGTTGCGACACCACATTGGCTGGGTTTTCTGTTTGAGGTGCATCCGAAGGCACTTCTTCAGTGGGTTTTTTGTTTTTGCTATACATGAATCTGGATTTTGGATTCGTAGTGAAATTTGCTTAACAAAATTTTAAAATCCTGTAATGAATTCAATTGCATGAATAAGCGGAAAAATTTGGTTGCTGTTTACAATTTTCACTAGAATTTGAAAGAGTATCTAGTGTAAATTCCTTTTTGAATAGACAGTGTACAGAATCCATAAGCAAGACATTTTATGTAAGAATGTGCTGCTTTCTTTAGCAGTTTTACTTTAGTTTTCATATTTCTCGCGACCGATCACGTCAACTGTCCAAAATTTCGTCGTTTTTTTTAACAATAATATAATTAAACACTATTTACATAAAGCGTGTATTGAAATTTTCATAAACGAGTTTTATTGTTACTGAACTCATTAACGTTTGCTATCGGTAGAGCTAAAGTAATTGTGAATTATAACGTAGTTTTCATGTAGAGTGGTAATCGGCTTGGTACGCTTTGAAACCAAGCTGGAATAAATTATAAAATTCCAAAATATTCTGTTCGGTAAATCTGAAGATTATCGGTGTCGGTAAATAATAGATACTTAAAATGATAATCACAGATCAAACAAACACCGGTATTCATCAAGATATTTACAATACTTCCCTCAGTTATAGCTCGTGGAGCAAAAGTTTCACTAATCCGTTGGAACAAACTCGTTACAGTGTCTGTGACAAACAGAACTATAACTCAGATTTACACGTTTCGTTGTGAATAAATGAAATTATTTTCGTGGTTCCGTGTTATTTTATTAGTGAGTGTTGAAGTTACTTCAGGGCGAGCCAAAGCAGGTCAGGTCGGACGATGTGTCTCATGAAAAATACGTTACTTATTTGTAATTCGGTGTTATGTTCATTACACTTTAATCTTAATCTAAGTAAATATGTATATACCTTATTATAAATATTCTAGCCGAAATTCAGTTTCTCCTTTAAAATTAAAAAAAGCCAATCTTTTTCAATTTTACAATTATTTTAATTTTATTTATAGTTAAAATGTAAAGTCTAAATCCAACTTTGTTAGTAATTATCTAGAAAAAACACACACATGAGCAACATGTGAAAAAAAAATTTCTAAATCATCATTGCTGAATTACAAGCTGAACTTATCGTTAGTTAATTCCAAAATTAATTCATTTCTAATATTAATGATTAATAACATTGAGGATCAACAATAGGAAGCATATATTAACACAACAAGGAAGTAAGTTACAACTGCAACAAATATCGTCTTCTTTGTAAATATCCCTCATCTCCTTTTCATAATAGTAATTGAAATGCTCTAAGGAGATTTGGCTATAAATAATCCATTTGTTATGAAGATCAGCTTTCGGTCCTTTCTGTATGCAGAGATCAAATTTTAAATCTTTAACCAACACGCTAGGAATCGGTCCTAAGTAAATATGTAGAGATATTTTAGACCATTTCTAGTTTGAAGGAACGAAAAGTTTGTTTTATTATTGCATCCGTTTTATTACTGGCAATGGTGATTCTCATCTATTTTTTTCTTTTATTAGTGTAAGGAATACTAAAAGCTGACGCCTCTCCAATCATTCGCCTCTTTTTTGAGAGAGTGATGCTATGATTAGCATATTCACCGTACGAGTAACCAGAGTTCTCACGAGATTTCAGAGATGGAATGGTTAAAAACCCTCATAAAAACGAAACAAGCGAATAAATTATATCCCAGTCATGTGCATAACCTGGGTATACGGTATTTAAATTTTCGTTGTTTTACAGTGAATACAGCGAAAATGATTCTCATGTTATTGAATACATAAACTTAGAAATGCCACACAAACATTATTTATGAAAGACATTCCGTGACAAAGATAGAAATTTATAAGACGCTATAAGAGTTTTAATGTTCTTTAACGATACCTACTGTTTACGTGCAGATTTTGTAAATGTGCATCAAAAAGCTTAAAGACTACGTGAAAAAAAAAAAAAAAAAATACTTCATACTACCCTTTTTCGTAATATTTACAAACAAAAAGATTTTTAATACTGTTTCACGTAACAATTTAACACGTTAAAATTTCATAGCAGTAGAACTTGTATTAGATTTTTATTCTGTAGCGCAAAGACACTCACTCAAATAGAACTTTTTTTGATATACACATAATCCTATGTTGAATGCTACACGAAACAGTTACGAGTTTTCCCAACATAATATTCGCAATAAACAGGAATAACGCGAACAAAAAAGTCGTCAAGTTTTTAGATACTCGGTTATTGTAAGTGCGGCAACGTGTAATCGTGACGTTATTAGTATCTTCACTTACGCACATTTTTTTTATCGTTTCGAAAGTAGTTGTTGAGGAACCGCCACGTATAACAGCAATCTCGTCGAACGTTCAAAGCACGAAATCGCTTAGTCTGAAAGATACAATTCCGTAAACTTTTTGCAGGCTCAAATCTCCGAACGGTACTTTGTTGTTTTTTTTTAGTTAGTCTATCTTTCAGTGAAGAATGACATTGTTCATTTTAAACGAATTAAGCAGACAGCTGTACTCTTCTGGATTTCAACGAGTTGGTAAAACGTGTCGGTATAAAATAAAGCAATTAAGTTGATGGAAATAATGAATGGCTTTTCCATAAGTCCAAGGGATGGCAATAAAAAAAGACCATTTTAATTAGGAAAGTTGGAGAGCGAAAAAGTTAACGAAAGCCGTAGTCAGCCGTATTCAAGTCAACAAAAGTTCGGAAATCACATTCAGCGAAATGATAATTTTTTGATAAATTTGTTGGTACATACGTCACCCACTGAATATCAATTAAAATTTTATATAGTTATGCCGTTATCGCTATTCGGCATGTGCAGATAGTGATCATTCCAATAATAAATTGTAACAAATTGAATAATTTTTGTTACGGTTTTCAGCACTACTAATTTTAATTTGTTTTATACAATATAGCAAAATATTTATGAAAATATTTATGGTATCAAGGTATTATGAAGTTTATGCAGATATTTACCAATTTAATTTGGGCATGTATATGCAATTATTTTATAAGTAAATCAAAAACATTAAACTCTAAAATTGTGTTGTTTTTGACGATTCAATGTCGGACGTGAGAAAAAAAATGACTACGATATACTGCGAGCATTTCTTTTTCATTTCAGTAACTTCTGAACTTCGTCGGATATGATTTCTAAAATTTCACAATTTACGTTTTATGGGAATGGAATAAAATAAAAAAAATATAATTTCTCTACTTTATTCCGAATGGGGCACCCATATTTACTCCTTTTTACAGACTTTTACTTCTTGAGTTTAAGCTAACTTGTAACTGAAAGAATTATAAAATTCATGCTTTCTCGGTGAAACTAATGATCGACACAGGATCAGCTAACAGTTTAGGTCTAAATAGTTAAAAATTATGTCCTTCGTACACCAGAGAAGATCGATTTGAAATACAACAACTCAACATTCAGAAAGTGTAACAATACCAATATTATACACGGTTTTTATAAATGATTCTCAGGGCGCATTTCAAAAATTCCGCTTCGCTGAAATTATGCCTCATTATGACAGTTCTCACTTGTCATTATTGTCATTTCTAACCTGTCATTTAAAGTCATAGCTTTTATTGTTCTAACGATTTTTCAAGTATGGATTACAGTAATTTTCGTTGATCCAAGCTCAAAGCAGACGTTTTCAAAATGCGTAGTGCTTGCGTAAGAAAATTTTGTTTTTTTGCTAGGAAGCGAAGGTCGTGAAAATAGTTTATCTTGCTGAACAATTATAATCATTGTTATGTCTTTATTATCGCAATGGGATATTCGTAAACGAAGAGTGTGTGTATCCTGTAACCCCTTGTAAGCAAGAATATCTGGCCAAATACCCCGATTTGCAAATCAAATTCAAGACACATCATTAGAGTCTCACATTAGACATGCAATCAACAGATTAGTTCGAACTGGCAGCGTCAACAAAGGGAAATCTCTTGGAAAATTTTCAGCATCTGAGAAAGTTGTTGACGATTTGAGTTTGAGACGACTCGAGCAGAATCCAGAAAATTTTTGACAATATTGTCTCAGCAGTCAAGAGTTCCTGTGCAACATGAAATTGAACAATGGGTCCAAGGCATTGATGAAAGGATGTTACAGAACATTTTTTAAATTAAAAAGACAGTGAACAAAATGCTCCGAAGTCTAACTCAAAATTCGGGAGATATCGAGCGGTTATAGTGAAATATTACACTGAAGGGAAGGAATTGGCAGACATACTGTGAGAACAACAGGTAGAAGCGAGAAGATCCAATTAAAAGAACCTAATCTCCGAAGAGATAGTCTAGCTGAAGCTCTTATCGCTGGGCAAGTAAATAAAAGATGTCTGTAATGGCAATACAAGAGTCGGCAAGGAATGCCAAAAAATCACTTAGAAGATACCAAAGCAAATTTAAAAGTGCAAGAGTTACTAAAGTGGAAAAGAGAACCTTTACTCTCACCGTCATCGTCACCACAAGGTATAAAGATACACACAGACCCCAAGAGACTACAAATAGCTGACGAAATGCATGAAATATAGAAGATGTTCGAAAAGACAGTGGTACACATAGCGGAAATAAAAGAAAATCAAAAAACATATTAGCAGGAGATACAAACATTAACCAAAGAAAATCAAGAACTGAAAGAAAGATTGAGGAGAGTAGAAAAATAGGTAGAGAAGGTAGAAAAAATCGAAAGAAAGAACAACAATGTAATTAAAGGTGGGAAAATACAAGGAAACGAAACATCAACAGAGTAATCTGTAGAGCAACTTATAAAAGAAAAGATAGGAGTCCAGGTAAAGATACGGCTAGAGGAGTTAACGAGAAAAATAACGTAATAGTAGATAAAGTAGAAAGCTAGGATAGGAAACGAACCATTATGAAGCAAAAAAGTAAACTAAAAGGAACAGAGATATTTATAGATGACGATTATACGAAGAGAGAAAACGAGATACAAAAGAAGATAAGGGCGATAGGGGCCGGAGAAAAAAGGAAGAGGAGGGAGACTAAAGTCGGATACAAAAAGCTGATACGCGCAGGAGAAGTGTGGCAATGGAACGAAGATCAAGACGAATTTGTAAAGAAACCTCTCCGACCTAAAGAGAACTCAAAAAACGAATAGCTGATAAAGTAACAAATAAACACCAGAAAAGGATGACGACTCACGCAAAGTATACGTAAATCGAATTAAGGTATAAAAAAAAGAAAAACCAAAAACTTAAAATTGATCATGGAATGTCCAAGGAACGTTCCAAGAAGGAGCACTCCGATAGCTTACATTAGAACTACAAATATATGACATAACTATAGCAGCGATACAAGAGACTAAACAAAAAGGTAACAGCATAACAGAAATAGGAATTACATATTCTTCAATAGTGGGAACGAGAACAGAATGCTAGGAACAGGATTCCTTGTAAGGAGAAACCTAAAAGGAGCAGTAGTCACGTTCAAACCAATCAGAAACAAAAACAGAGTACTATGAAGAATTAGAGAAAGAATACCAGAAAATACCAAAATATGACATCAAAATTGTTATAGGAGACGCGAACACCAAAATAGGTAATGAACAGAGATATCGACATATAATTGGGAAAGAAAGCAAACGTGAAGAAACAAACGAAAATGGAGAAAAGCTAATAGAATTCGCACAGGAAAACAGTATGATAGTAAAAAGCACAGTTTTTGCACGCAAAGAAATACATAGAGGCACTTGGATATCACCAGACGACAAGAAGATCAACTATATAGATCATGTATTAATAGACAAAAAAAATGCACAACTAGTCACCAACATAACCACACAGACCACACTTTGGTAATACGATAGCACATATTGAAGAAGAAATACCAAAAAAGGAAAAAAATTGACAGGACACAACGAGACATAGGTTTAAGAAAATTCGAATAGGGCATACAACAATAGTACGAACAAAAACTGACAGACAGCATATTGAAAAACAGAAAGACAGACACGCTGGAAGAAAAATGGGAAATGCTACTAAACAATATATGGGCTACAACAAAAGACGTATTGGATTCAAGACAACCCACACGAACAAAGCCGAATGGTTTGATGACGAATGTAGAACAGCATTAGAAACTGGAAGAAAAGCAAGAGAAACGTACATGAGGACAAGAAAAGAAGCAACAAAAGCAGTAGCAACAAGAAAGAAGAAATTACAAGAAAATATGCAGAAACAAAAAACGTGAGAACATGGAAGCACAGATACGACAGATTGAAGAAAACTTCTGTAAGAAAGAAATAAGGAATTTTTACCAAGATGTCAAAAAAGAAAAGTTACGAACTAAAAGTAATCTATTGCAAAGATAAAGAATAGAATTTAATAGGAGACGAGCAAGCAAGTGTAAAACGATGGGGAGAATACTTCGAAGAACTATTAAACGAACAGAACACAGAACAAGACATAAGTGAATTCAGTAACGATAGGCGAGAAGATCAGAACCTAATAAGAGAGCCAGACGTATATGAAATCCGAGAAATACTAAAGCAAATGAAGAACAACAAAACTCCAGGCAGCAATGGAATAAGACCCGAGATGTTGAAGTATGGAGGAGAAGAATTAGCACAAGAAATACATCGACTGATAGTAGAATGTTGAAAAAGCGAAAAAATACTCGCACAATGGGAAGAACCGGTACTGTGCTCGATATTAAAGAAAGAATGCGAAAACTACCGCAGAATAGTGCTACTATACGTAACTTACAAGATACTAGCTACATCCATAAACAGAAGGCTCAAACAGCACATGGAAGGAGCCGTAGGAGAATACCAGGAGGATTTTCATGCTAAAAGAACTCCAAGCGGTGTATTTCGAACGAGGGATTAACCTGTACCTACTGTTTATAGACTTCAAGAAAGCCTATGACACAATAAATAGAAAAGAATTACTGACAACCATGCAAGAGCTAGAAATACCAAATAAGATGATCAGACTTACTGGAATGACGATAGAAAACACAAGAAACCGTATAATGAGTAATGGAATACTATCCCAGCCATTCCAAGTAACCATCGGTTTACGACAAGGAGACCCCATGTTAACCACTCTTTTCAATCTAGCACTGGAAGTAATAATTAGAAGAAGCGGAATCCATAGATCAGGCACCATATATGATAAAAGACACCAGAATCTAGCATTTATAGATGACTTAACGTTCGTAACGAGAACAGAAAGCGAATGAAAGAAAATTAACTTGAAACGTGTGTGTGAGCTGTGTAGATAGGTGTTCTGAGTTTTATGTGATTTTCTGTGGTATTTCAAACAATTAATTATTATTAATTATTTTACAGTAAGTGAAGTCATATTCTTGGTTTTTGATAATATTTTTTTCCCTTGCATTACTACTTTTTTAAGACAAATATTAAGTTTTTATTCTTTCTTATATCGAAATTCGATGCGATCGATACGTTTTGCGTCTTGTTTTCCATACTTTGTTTAGATATCTTTTTACAAACACTGATAAAATTGTCGAGGTAGCAAAAAACCAGTGAATTTTATAGTCATAAAGGTTACAAGTGTAATTCTAGCACTCATTCTCAATTAAAATTCAACTGATTTTTTTAATGACCCTTGTTATACATCCATATCGTTGTTTTAAATTTTTATTTTCAACATGAGTACTTGCCAAAAGTGTAAATGTCAGTAATTGACCACGTAACATGTTCTAAATGTAAAAGCTCATTTCATCCTAGCTGTCTCAGAATATATAAAAACTACTCTACAGTTTCTAATGATAGTACAACGGTTAACGGTTGCCCTCGCTGCGAAAAAAATCAAATAACTTCAGCAGTAGGATCTACTCACATACGCCCATCTCTCCCTGAGCCTGATGATTCTTTGATCACTTTACTTCGCAATCAGATTGATTCTTTACAAACTGCTTTAGAAAACCTCAAAAAATCCCATAAAAAATCTGTACAACACATGGTAGAGAATATGGAGCAATATCTAGGTAGATTTATTTGATGACTTACGTAAAGAATTGATAACATCATTATAATAATAATAATAATACTTTATAATACTTTATTGACGGGACACCCCATTTTTACAAAATATACAAACCTATAATTCCATATAATAATAATACAAAAATATAAATAAATAAATAAATATAAAATGACCCAATAACTAAAAATATATATCTATAAATAAACTATTAATTTAATAAATCCCTAACGCAAGATCTAAACTTGACGCGCTTAGTATCAAATAACAAAAACAATGAGTTTGCTCCTAAATTGTTAGCAGTGGCCATCATTCTCGTAATCGGATGATTTTTAGATCTATTAGTTGTCGATATTGGAAGCCTAAAGATTGATATACTGCGTGTTATTCTGCTCCCCGGTGGAGGTATGAAAAAAGACAGCTTTCCTAGTAGGTAAGCATTTTCCATATAACCATTGATAAGTCCATGTAGAAAACAAAGATCCGATAATTTGTGTTGATTATCCAAGAAAATAAAATTCAAATTATTCATAATCCAAGAATATGCACCTTTTTGATGAGTATAGCCTAATTTAAATTCCATCAAACGTAAAAATTTTTTCTGAACCCTTTCTAAAAATTCAGAATCATTTTTATAAAAAGGAGACCATACTGGTGAGCAGTAATCAAGATGTGAACGAACAAGAGAAAAATACAATGTCCTAAGAGCCGTGATAGATAAATTTTGACAGTGTCTCCAAACAAAACCCAACATGCGAATTGCTTTATTGAAAATAAAATTATAATGGTTTTTGAATGTAAGCCTACAATCAAAAAGAACACCCAAATCCTTAACCTCATATACACGGGAAATAAAAGAATCACCAAGTTTATAATCAAAATCTGTGATTACATTAATGTTATAAAAAGATATTACGTAACACTTATTTACATTTAGAGATAGTAGGTTATTGTCTGTCCAATCATGTAAGGTGTCAAGATCGAGTTGTAAATCCAATGCATCGTTAAAAGACTGAATTGTTTTAAAGAGCTTTAGGTCATCAGCATAAAATAAGAAATTGGAGTATCTAAAACGAGATGATAAATCGTTTATAAATAATAAGAACAAAATGGGCCCACAGTGAGAACCTTGCGGCACACCTGACAAAACGGAATAAGAAGAGGAACAATAATTACCAATACGAACTTGCTGAGACCTGTCAGAAAGATACGACGATAACCAGTCCAAAGTTCTATTGCAAAAACCGAGATTTTTCAACTTGTATATAAGCAATTTATGGTTTACTTTATCAAACGCTTTAGAAAAATCTGCGTATATTGAATCTACTTGTACCTTATTAGCGAAAGCATCATTAAGATAACTATAATACTCTAACAAATTAGTTAAAGTGGATCTGTTTTTGAAAAAGCCGTGCTGTTTGGAAGAAATAATAGAAGAAGTCATCCACTGAAGTTGTTCAGACACAATAAGATCAAAAATTTTCGGAATTACTGACTGATTACATACCCCTCTATAATTATCGATTTTATTGCGATCACCGGATTTAAATATGGGGGTAACGTAGCTGCTTTTCCAGAACTTTGGAAACTGACACTCAGACAAAGATGCTTTAAATAAAAGGAAGATAGGCAACGAGATGGTAAAAACACAGTTTCTTAAGAAAAAACTCGGAATCCCGTCAGGACCGGTATAACAAGAAGAATTAAGGCGACATATTTTCTCAAATATCTGTGATAATGTTACCTCCAAACCAGAATCATACACTTCGGAATCATTACTAGGCTTATGATTAAAAACGCAATTGTTGTCACTGACATAAACGGATGAGAAAAATTTAGAAAATAAATTTGAAATTTCCTGTCCACCTGTTGCACGTTTCTCTTGAAATTCCATTTCATATGGAATGCCGTTATTTTGTTTTCTATCCCTGACAAATTTCCAAAAGTACTTCGGACAATTTATTATACTATTAGTAACATTCTGAAGGTAGGAATTATAAAGACGTTGATTAAGTTCTTTGCAGTGACTACGTAAAGTTTTGAAATACTGGTAATCCTCAAACCTACCCGATTGTTTGTAAGCTAAATGAGCTTCTTTCTTTTTACGACATAGACTTTTCAATTCTCCATTGAACCATTTAGGAAACGATGATCTATTATTCTGAATACGTTTTTTCGGAATATACAAATCAATGCCCATAAAAATAACGTTATAAAAAATCGAGACTTTATCATCTACACTGATGTTATTAAAAAGATATTCCCAATTAATAGACGCATAAAAGTCATTTAACAATTGATAATTACCATTTGGAAAATCATAGACTATAGTTTCTGACGTAATACTTTTAGTATGACACGAGTAATCAAGAGACCAGGAATATGGAATATGATGAACATTTTCCTGGAAAATAGGATCTTCTGCAATATCAACATGCAAATCATCAATGTTTGAAAATACAAGATCCAAAAAAAATATTTCTATTATTTGAAATATGATTTACTTGACTCAAATTCAAAAAGGAATAAGTTGCATTAATTATTTCGAAATATTCACGAGATATACCACAGAGACCGGCATTCAAATTAGGGTTATGCCAATTAAGTCGAGGAAGATTGAAATCGCCAGCAATAACACACTGACAATCAGAAAACTGTCCGAAAAGTGATTCTAAATCAACACAGTGACTGCTGTAAACATCAATTTCTGACGCAGGTGGAATATAAACTCCTCCAACTATGAAATTGGTATTGTTACTAATATTTAACTTTACATATACACTCTCAACAGTAGAACCTTTAAAAATACATGATGAATTAAATGATTTGTGTACAGCGATCAGCACTCCACCACCACGACTTTTCATACTAGTATTCACATTCCGATCACAACGATAAATATTATAATTGATCAACAATAATTCCTCATTTGAAATTTTATCACACAACCAAGTCTCAGTAATGATAATAACATCATAGACACAAGCGTTAACCTTCAAAGCAAAATCATTAATCCTAGTTCGAAACCCACCCGCATTTTGATAATAAAAGGTTATTACTTTTTTGATAAACGCCTAACATTTTGTTTTATTATACACGCTAAATTATTATTGTATTTTAGAGTCAAATTTTCTTCACCATTATAAACACGTTCCTTAAATTCGTTTCGTATACGTTTGTTATGTTCACGCTGTGTTTTCGTTAAATCCGGGAAAAAATGATGATCTCGATTTACATTTAACTTATTGGTCTTCAAAATATCTTTAACTATAGCTTCAGACTGATAAATAATTTTTAGAGGTCGATTGACACCCTGTTTGTATGTACCAAGCCTAATGATTTTTTCAGGTTGAGGAAAAGTACCAAAAGGCGTCAGAATTTTCATAACATGATTAAATAATAATATCAAAAAACAAGTTGACTCTCTGAAACCAACTTTGCAGGATTTCTGCCGTGAATCATTTGAACCTATATTGCGTATGCTACCAAATCTCCAATCTACTCATGAATCGAATATTATCGAATCCAACAAACCACCATCATCTAGAAAATCAAAAACATCACAGTCGCGACAATTAACAAAAAACGCAAAATTATTTTATTAGCTGACGAAAAAGGACGAAATTGTGTTGACTTAATGAATGATTACCTTCCACCTAATGAATCTGATTTATTATCAGTAGTTAATAATGAAACTTCTGATCTTAGCAATGATGACTACGTAATTATATTTGGTGGCAATCTCGAAGTAAAAAATGACAAAGTACCTGATGTGGACACCCTGCATAAAACATTTCGCAATAAGTTTTAAAAAAATAAAACAGTTATTGTAGGATGTCCGTATTTTAATGGTCGTTCTGATGGGAACAAGTCGGGCCTAAGAATTAAATTGCAATTTACGTAATATAGCTACACAAAATATAAATCTTGAAAGAAATTCGTACTTGGATCCCAATGAGTTTTATACAATCATTTTAAAACTAATGCTGTCATATTTAACCAAGCTGCTAAAAGAAATATAATAAAAAACATAGTTTATCACATCATTTATAACACGGATAATTCCTCTGCTAATTTAAATATGAACGTACGACGTTCCTTCACTCCCAAGAATTATCCACCTAGCAGGTCAGCTATTTGTCATGTGATAAAAGATTTATCCTCGATAAACAATTCTCATTTTTTATAGATAATTCCGTTGAGCCTAATTCTTTGGTTAACAATTCCACTCGTTTTTCCACTTCTCGTAATAACACTACTCTCCATGATATTTACCATAATGGTGAGGCATCAAAATCCAAATGTACATTATACAGGATTAGTCACGAGAAACTTATTTCTGAAAATTATTTATACGCAACCCAAAATACTAATACCGTGTACCACTTCATACTAACTGAATTTAAAATGAAATGCTTAATCCATGATTGCTTTGACTTTGGCACTTTTGGCAGTGTCACTTTGACAATTCCGGAAAGGAGGTTACGCGAGTGTCCATGGTCGTACCGTAGCCACTCTGAGATAGACTACGCTGGCGCCGCTAATAAATTTGTTAGGGCTTGCTTCGAGTACCTCTTGATATTTTGCAATGATACGGATTAGTTTTGAGAGAATTATTTCTAAAAATTACTTTTACGATATTTTATTCAAAGGATACAACGTAAACTTGCAAGAGTAATTAAATAATTTAACTACTGCAACAACTGTTGAAAATGTTGGCATATTGGAGCGATGCTACGGCGTTTTTGTAAATGAATGCTCGAAGAGGCCGAGAGGCTACAGATTGGTACTTCGAAGATGCTCTAGTTGACGCAGAGATGGCGAACTAACACATGTCCATTAGCGGGGAAAAACATTGCTAGAGCACTTACGGCTTCAGAAGAGCGTAGATTGAGAGAGGTACGTCGATCCAATGGGGTTGCGGAGCGGAGTAAACGATGAGGAAAAATGTTAAAAATTAACTAACATCAAACGTACACTGCCAAAGTCAAAGCAATCATGGATTAAGCATTTCATTTTAAATTCAGATAATATCAAGTGGTACGGGGTATTAGTATTTTGGGTTGCGTAAAAATAATTTTCAGAAATAATTTTCTCGTGACTAACCCTGTATTCTAATAACAGTTCCACACAGAGATCGTCGCAAATATTATGCTACTATCAAAATACTAGAGGGTTATGCATTAAAGTAACAGAATTCTATTCTACTTGATCAGGTCTTGTACACTACGATGTCATTGGTCTAACGGAAACCTGGCTTAATAGCAGCATAAATAATGCGGAATTTTTCGACCTTAACAAGGAAATGTCAATCCACAGTCTTCTAACTACCATACAAACGTAATCGACATCAGTATGGTAACCGGGAAACAAGTACTGTCTGGCATCAAAAAGTTAAAAGGTGCTACAACCTCTGGCCCTGACTTAATACCCGCCTTTATCATTAGAGATTGTGCTGACATATTCGTAACCCCCTTAACTATCTTATTTAATCTCATTTTAAAAACATCTACATTTCCTCAAAAATGGAAACTCTCACGTATACGTCCAGTTTTCAAAAAAGGTAATAAATTTGATATAGAGAACTATAGACCGATTACTATTATTAACAACTTCTCTAAAATCTTTGCACATTTTTTATACGCAAATATTTACGATAATGTCGCTACTGTTATATCGCCAACTCACCATGGATTTGTAAAAAGACGTGCCACTGAAACGAATCGCATAAATTTAACACAATTTATATCCGAGGCCTTAGATAGCCAACAACAAGTCGACGTTATTTACACAGACTTTTCTAAAGCGTTTGACAAGATCAGTCATTGTCTCTTACTTTGGAAATTAAATAACAATTTTTGTTTTTCGAATGGTCTTATAAAATTAGTGGAATCATACTTAAACGACAGGTTACTGTATGTCAATATCAAAGGATTTAAATAGAAACTATTTAAACAAGTTAGCGACGTACCCCAAGGCTTTGTTCTTGGGCCTTTGTTTTTCAACGTCTTCATCAATGATATAGTAAAGGTTATTGATGTACCTTCCCTAATGTTTGCTGATGATCAAAAATTATACTCCGTAATAAAATCATGTCATGACTGTGAACAACTACAGCAGAACTTAAATAAAATATATCAATGGTGCCTAAAAAACTATCTTGGAGTTATCTACGATTCAAAACTTAGTTTTAAATATTATATAGATTCAGTTGTTAGCTCTGCTTTTAAATCTCTAGGGCATAGTACGAAATGGACGCCTTTTTAATGATGTCAACACTTTAAAATTATAGTATACTGCATATGTCAGATCACATCTCGAATATGCATCTCTGGTGTGGTCACCATTGTATAACATTTATGTATCAGAATTAGAGAGGGTCCAGTGCAGGTTTCTTAAGACGGCCTCATTTTTATCTGAAGGAGCTTACCCCCCACAAGGCTATCCGCAAGAATTGCTACTGAGCAAATTTAGGTTAAATTCTCTAGTTACTAGAAGAGTTGAACACTCAATCGTATTTTTCTTTAATTTCATACACGGGCGACAAGAATGCATATATATCCTACATCAGTTGGATTTCAAGATTCCTGTACGCGACACCAGAAGCAACGATACTTTTTACATGAAGACTTCTAGGACCAATATTATGTCCAGTTCACCTCTCAATTTCATGCTTATCAACTACACCAGTATCCAGGATAATGTCGACATTTTTAATTGTACATCTAAAGGTATAAAAAGATTATTTCGGCCTCAACATCCCTAAGTGACCTGCATATGTTATAATTAGTCAATTTCTGTTTTGTTCTATTGGTCAATTATTGTTTTGTAATATGTATTGTATTTTAATTTAATTTATGTATTATAACCTTGTCCGTTGGACACTGTATTGAAAGAAATAAATAAAATGACAGTTAACCTTATCAGAGAAGCAAAACGGATGGGACTAACGATAAACGAAAAGAAGACAAAACTAATGAAAAGAACGAACAAAGAAGATTCACAAAAAACATTGAAGATAGCCGCGGACGAACGAGTTTGAAGAAGTAAAAAAGTTTAAATACTTAGGAGTAGCAATCACCAATAAGAACGTTTTTTTTTCTTTTTTTTGTTTTGTTTTGTTTGTCATTCTCAATTTAAATGTGTTTCTTTGTTTTGCGGGTTAAGTAGAATAGCTTATGCTAGACTTTGCCCAAATATTTTATTTTATTTTTTTCTGTGTATCTCTTTTTTTTTAATAAAGACCTTTATTATTATTATTTATTATTATATTATTTGGAAACACTCGATCCACAATTCGCGGGCCAACCTGGCGTTTCCATCAGACACACCATAAAGCATTACCATGTCGACACACTCTGAATTGGAAAAATTCACCATAAACCAAGTTGACCGATCATTCGATGCAAGCCCTTTTCGTGTTTTAGCACGTTTCTTATTAGTCACTTTTTTGGTTTTTAATCCTGCGCCATTCATTGAAAGAAGTAGGTCAAGAAATATAAGCAACGGCGTGTATAACAATTTATATTTAGTTTCAATTAATTTTTTCTAGACATTGCTGAGTGAAGGTATGTCTTTTTCGGGATCCTCTGCTAATTGTTACGAGATTTTCTAAAATTTGCTCGTGTTTTTTTTAGTTATTTTTTTCACATACAACCAGGTTTGAAGTTTATGGATATGATTTCCAAAATCATTGCCTGCCAAAACTGTAGCCGTTTCGGCTACTGTTTGTTGACTTATTATTAGTTATACATCTACGTCTAATTAAGGTCAAGTCTTCGAACATCTGTGCATCCTATTTTAGGCAATTGCCCTTTTGTTCTTATTTCATACGACAATGAGCACGATTTATTTCGTTGAGGACGAAAAATTACCGCTGTTATTTGCCTAGGTGTAACCATCATCTCATAAAATTTATTAGCATAATGTAAAAAACTTCTCATCCATGCGTTTTGCGACTTCTTGACATTTGTTGTGTTTTCATCAAAGAATTTTAGTACATAGTTATATCTTGTAATAAGAATGAGACAAATACGAGATACATTTTAGCTGCTGAAAACATGTGATCGAATTATTTTATCGACGCTTTAAATGTGTTTTAGATTTTTTATTAAATTATCAATGTCTGAAACGATATAACAACTTTCTCGTTTTATACTTTGTGCAAGTAGATCAGTTTGTTTTTGTTTCATCTACATTTCCTGCTGATTCTCGTACTTTTTCACAGTTGAAAAACCTTCTTACCTTTTAAATACAATGCACCTTTAAAATTTATTTTCCTGCAAGTTCTTTTTTTTCACCATTCGTACGAAGGAAACACCATATTTAAACCAACTTTATTTGACAGACGATAACAAATAAGTGTAAAAACAAATCTATAGTTCAGTCAAAGACGCTGGAACGATGTCCCCGTTAGAGGTGAATTATTACATCTTATATATCTACTTTATGAAAAAATTACTTTAAACTAGAGTACTCCACAAATCAACTCATCACTGTTACTATTACAGTAATTAATTGGAATAAGAATTATGTTTAATTATCTAGTAATCAAGACTTTAGAATCTACAAAACGAAATGGCAAGCAATAGCAGCCAAAGGCTGTATTTTTAAGATATTAGGGGCCAGTTTATACAATATTTAACACAGGGTAAGTTAATCATGCATCATCTAGCCAGGCGTTTAGCGACTTCTGAGAGTCGCTCACATGGTACTTTAACGCCGTGTTAAAAATTTACAAGAAAAAATGCAGAAATAAAGAACGTGAGAACATGGAAACACAGATACGACAGATTGAAAAAAACTTGTGTAAGAAAGAAATAAGGAATTTTTACCAAGATGTCAAACGAGAGAAGAAAGGTTACCAACCAAAAGTAATCTATTGCAAAGATAAAGAAGGGAGTTTAATAGGAGACGAGCAACCAAGTGTAAAACGATGGGCAGAATACTTCGAAGAACTATTAAACGAACAGAACACAGACCAATATATAACTGAAGTCAGTACTGATAGGAGAGAATATCAGAACGAAATAAGCGAGCCAGACGTACAAGAAATCCGAGAAATACTAAAGCAGAGAACAACAAAACTCCAGGCAGCAATGGAATAAGACCCGAGATGTTGAAGTATGGAGGAGAAGAATTAGTACAAGAAATACATCGATTGAGAGTAGAATGCTGGAAAAGCGAAAAAATACCCGAACAATGGGAAGAAGCGGTCTGTGCCCGATATTAAACAAACGTGACAACACAAAATGCGAAAACTACCACGGAATAGCACTGCTAGACGTAACTTACAAGATACCAGTTAATGCATAAACAGAAGGCTCAAACAGCACATGGAAGGAGCCGTAGGAGAATACCAGGCCGGAATTAGAAAGAGCAGGTTAACCATAGATAAAATTTTGATACTAAAAGAATTCCAAACAGTGCATTACGAACATGGGATTAACCTGTACCTACTGTTTATAGACTTCAAGAAATCCTATGACACTCTCAATAGAAAAGAATTACTGACAGCCATGCAAGATCTAGAAATATCAAATAAGATGATCAGACTTACTGGAATGACGATAGAAAACACAAGAAACCGTGTAAGAAGTAATGGAATACTATCCCAGGCATTCCAAGTAATCATCGGTTTACGACAAGGAGACCCAATGTCAACCACTCTTTTCAATCGAGCACTGGAAGTAATAATTAGAAGAAGCGGAATCCATTGATCAGGCACTATATATGATAAAAGACAACAGAATCTAGAATTTGTAGCTTAACGTTCATAACGAGAACAGTAAGCGAATTAAAGAAAATGACAGTTAACCTTATCAGAGAAACAAAACGGATGGGACTAACGATAAACGAAGAGAAGACAAAACTAATGAAAATGACAAACAAAAAAGACTCACAAAAAACATTGAAGATAACCGCGTAAGATGGAACTACATACGAGTTTGAAGAAGTAAAATAATTTAAATACTAAGGAGTAGTAATCACCAATAAGAATGAAATGAAAGAAGATATAGAAGAACGCATTATTAAAGGCAGCATAAACTTAAGAAGACTAAACAAGTTCCTTAGAAGCAAAAATGTAACACGACAGACGAAGAAACAACTATACAAAACGGTGATAAGACCTACGGTACTATATGCCTGCGACACTTGGACTCTAACAAGAATGGGAACAGAGATTAGAGATTTGGGAACGAAAAATACTACGGACGATATATGGAGGTCTCAGGGAACAAGAAGAATGGAGAATAAGAACAAATAAGGAAGTAGACGAAATATATGGAGAAACGAAAATCACCAAGATAATTAGAGCGTAGAGAATCAGTTGGTTGGGTCATATAGGAAGAGCATCTGAGGATAGAACTGTCGGTAAAGTGTTAAACAATATTTCCACACAGAAATCGTTGCAAATATTTTGCTACTATCAAAACACGAGAGGGTTATGCACTAAAATAATAGAATTCTATTCTACATGCTCAGGTCTTATACACTACGATATTATTGGTTTAACGGAAACCTGGCTTAACAGCAGCATAAACGATGCGGAATTTTTTGACCTTAACAAATACATCTTCTGGATATACCGAAATAATGACACTACGGGTCTGAAAAGAGGTGGAGGTGTATTACTAGCTATTGACCAGCGACTAAATGCTGAGCTGATAAAATTTGATCGCTGTGATAACAGTATAAATATATCACCCCTAATAGATTTTTTGTTAGTAAAGCTTGGTTCCCATTCTCGCACGTTATTTGTACTGCTTATATATATATCCCTCCCTCCTGTGATAGCACAGCTTATGATGTGTTCGTCGACTATCTACTACCCTTAGAATGTCTTTTCGGATCTGAGTTACTCTTTCTTGGTGACTTTAACGTCCCCGAATTTGTCCAATCCATATCTAGTCGCTCTAATTCTAACTATCTTTCTAGTCTAAACCACCTAATGAACTTTTTTGACATGAAACAGTGTAATAATATCAAGAACACTAATAATAATAGACTACTAGATCTTGTTCTAGTCACTAACCACAGCCAGTGCACTGTCTCTAGAGCAGGTGAATCTTTAGTTCCAGAGGACAAGCACCATCCAGCTTTGGATGTTGATTTTAAATTTCCTAGTTACTGCCATAAAAACATAACCTCCGGAAATGTGAATGAATTCAATTTTAAAAAAAGTAATTTCGCCCTGTTATATTCGCTATTGTATGAAACAAACTGGTCATCCCTTAACCATTTCTCAGATGTAAGTAAATTCTATGATATGTTATAGGAGTATGAGATTTTTGAAAAATGTGTTCCGAAAAAAAGGAAACCAAACACGCGCATTTATCCTCGGTGGTTTAATGGCCAAATAATCCATATGTTAAAACAAAAGACCTCCGCATGGAAACGCTACAAAAAGTCTAGTACGCTAGAGGACTTCGGTTTATTTAAATCCCTTCGGGCAAAATTAAAATCTGATATTAAGGCAGCTTTCTCTGATTACATAAAAAATATAAACCATAATATCAAAAGTGATCCAAAACATTTCTGGTCCTTTATAAAATTAAAAAATAATGCAGATACAATTCCATCTACAATCACATATGAGAGTGATACTGTTCATGATCCTCAGCTGATAGTGGATAATTTTGCGCACTATTTCTCTAAATCCTTCACCTGAACGCCAGTAAACGCTAATCCACAGCCTTCTAACTACCATGCAAACCTAATGCACATCAGTATGGTAACAGAGAAACAAGTACTGTCTGCGATCAAAAAATTAAAAGCTGCTACAACGTCTGGGCCTGACTTAATACCCGCCTTTACCATAAGGGACTGTGCGCACATATTTGTAATTCCATTAACAATCTTATTTAATCTAATTTCAAAAACATGTACATTTCCTCAAAAATGGAAACTCTCACGTATATGTCCAATGTTAAAAAATGGTGATAAATCAGATTTAGAGAACTATAGACCGATCGCTATAATTAATAACTTCTCCAAAATTTTTGAATTTCTTTTATATGCAAATATTTACGATAATGTCGCTACTGTTCTATCGTCAACCCAACATGTATTTGTAAAAAAACGTTCAACTGAAACGAATCTCATAATTTTGACACAGTTTATATCCGAGGCATTAGATAACCAACAACAAGTCGACGTCATTTACACAGACTTTTCTAAAGCGTTCGACAAGATCAGTCATCGTCTTTTACTGTGGAAATTAAATAACAATTTTGGTTTTTCGAATGGTCTGATAAAATTAGTGGAATCATACTTAAATGACAGGTTACTCTATGTCAATGTAAAAGGATTTAAATCGAAAGCATTTAAACAAGTCAGTGGCGTACCCCAAGGCTCAGTTCTTGGGCCATTGTTTTTCACTTTCTTCATCAATGACATAGTAGATGTTATTGATGTACCCTCCCTAATGTTTGCTGATGATCAAAAACTATATTCTGTTATAAAATTATCTGATGACTGTGAACGTCTACAGCAAAACTTAAATAAAATATACCAATGGTGCCTAAAAACTATTTTATTTTAAATACAGCAAAATATCTAGTAATGTTATTCACACATAAACTAACGCCGTTCACTTATGTTTATGAAATTAACGGCATTCAGCTTGCGAGACCCAATGTTATGCGTGATCTTGGAGTTATCTATGATACAAAACTCAGTTTTAAATATCATATCGATTCGATTGTTCTAACTCTGCTTTTAAATCTTTAGGGTTGATACTACGAAATGGTCGCCTTTTTAATGATGTTGACACTTTGAAATTATTGTATACTGCATATGTCAGATCACATCTTGAGTATGCACCGCTGGTGTTGTCACCTTTGTATAACATTTACATATCAGAATTAAAGAGGGTCCAGCGCAGGTTTCTTAAAACAGCTTCGTATTTATCGGAAGGGGTTTACCCCCCACAAGGCAATCCGCAAGAATTGCTACTGAGAAAATTTAGTTTGAATTCTGTAGTTACAAGAAGAATTGAACACTCCATCCTATTTCTTTTTAATCTCATACACGGGCGACATGAATGTGTTTGTATACTACATCAGTTAGATTTCAGGATTCCTGTACGCGACACTAGAAGTAACGATACTTTCTACATCAAGACTTCTAGGACCAACATTATGTCCGATTCATCTCTCATCTTCATGCTCACCAGCTACACCAGTATCCAAGATAATATCGACATTTTTAATTCAAGCTCAAATGATATAAAAAACCAATTTCGACCTGAACATCCGTAAGTGACCTATCTGCACATGTTATAATTAGTTTATTTTTGTTTCGTAATATTGTATTTTTATGTATGTATGATTACTTTGTCCTGTTATTGGGCCTTAAGCCCGTTGGGCACTGTAAATAAATAAAATAAATAAATAAATACATAAACCGTCTACAAGGTGGGAAGAAAAAGAAAGGACGAGCAAAATTTAGATAGCTGGAAGACGTGAAAAGGGATCTATGGGAAATGGGTATCGAAGATTGGAAAAGCAAAGCAGCCGACCGCACCCAATGGAGAGCCATCGTCAAAAACCCTTAGGGCCTTCAAGGCCTGTAGTGCTCATAATATATGTATATTTTCGAAAAATTATAAAATTTTATTTTTAAGATTTGACAGCAGTCGGTCCACCAGACTAGGAGATTCTCTGTCTGATAAAAATCTAAACACCACGGACAGACAGACAGAAACGCGAGACCTGTTTTTCATACATACTATGAAGGGCGTGAAACGTCGAGAAAACATTAAAGTGGCCATTCGCCAGCGATAAGCAGCAACGCTCGTGAGTTGGACATACCATGGTCTCGAAGATGCTGTACCACTGATGCAAATGTTCACGCACACGGAATATCGCTCAAAGGTCGATGTCGTACAACTGCGTTAAATTATATTTTGTCTATTTTTTCTTAATACATATATGAAATCTTCTTTTTGCAAGAAACTGACAACATGTTTAACTATCCGATTGTTGAAAGAAAATTAAGCCCCACCCACCCGCCCCGATCTCATTTGTGATGAGTTTCTCATTTCTAATCAGACCGAAGGGTGGAGTTTAATTGCAAAATCCTCATTTCTCTACAAAAAATTATCATATGAAATATGTTTTTACAGCAATATTTCTCTAAAAAATTCTACTCTTTTAAAAACATATTTCATATGGCAATTTCTTGTAGAGAAATGAGGATGTTGCAGACTAAACTTCGCCATTCAACTCATGATGAATTAAACATCACCACAATTGAGAAAGGGGTGGGTGGGCGGGGCTTATATTTTGTCCATTTTTTCTTAATATACGAAATCTTCTTTCCCCAACAAGAAACTGACAACATGTTTAACTATTCGGTAGTTGAAAGAAAACTCTATATATTAAAAAAAGGAAAAACAAATTAAGCCCCAACCCACCCGCCCGATCTTAATTGTGACGAATTTTTCATTCCTAACCAGACCGAAGGGCGGAGCTTAATTGCAAAATCCTCATTTCTCTACAAGAAATTATCATATGAAATATGTTTTTACATCAATATTTCTTTAAAAAATTCTATCCTTTTAAGAACATAATTCATATGGCAATTTCTTGTAGAAAAATGAGGATGTTGTAAACTAAACTTCGCCCTTCAGCTCATGATGAATTAAACATTCATCACAATTGAGGAAGGGCGGGTGGGCGGGGCTTATATTTTGTCCATTTTTTCTTAATATACGAAATCTTGTGACGTGTTTAGTTCTAAATTAAGTTTACTAAGTTTTCGCAAAGAAATGAAAAGAAATTTACTTGTGGGATAAAATATCACTTACTGAATATCGTTTTTCTTTTTTTTTTTGTTTTGTTTTGTTTGCTATTCTCAATTTAAATGTTTTTTTTTTGTTTCGCGGGTTAAGTAGAATAATAATAATATTTTATTTTAGTTTTTCCCTCTATCTCTTTTTTTTAATAAAGACCTTTATTATTATTATTATTTATTATTATATTATTTGGAAAGCACTCGATCACAATTCGCAGGCCAACCTGGCGTTTCCATCAGACACACCATAAAGCATTACCGTGTCGACACACACTGAATTGGAAAAATTCACCATAAACCAAGTTGACCGATTGCTGGATGCAAGCCCTTTTCGTGTTTTAGCACGTTTCTTATCAGTGACTTTTTTGGTTTTTAATCCGAGTCGTTGTGTGCCATTCATTCATTGAAAGAAATAGGTCAAGAAATACTACCACTGCCGTGTATAACAATTTATATTTAATTTTAAATATTTTTTTCTAGACATTATTGCTACCACTTAGGAACTTGAACTTTACTCAGTGCAATAATGTTATTGTGAGCTATTCCCCATTTTTTTATTGCACGTATTTTGAAATCACCGTATATAGTAAAAAACAGATGAGTGAAGTCTTTTTTGGGATCCTTGGCTAAATGTTATGAAATTTTTTGAAATTTTCTCGTGTCCTTTTTACTTATTTTTTTCAGATATAGCCATGTTTGAAGTTTAAGGATATGATTTCTAAAATCATTGTCTGCTAAAACTGAAGCCGTTTCAGCTACTGTTTGTTGACTTTTTATTTCTACATCTACGTCTAATTAAGGTCAAGTCGTCGTCCACCTGTGCATCCTATTTTTGGCGATTGCCCTTTTGTTCTTATTTCATATGAACACGATTTATTTCCTCGAGGACGAAAAATTACCGGTGTTATTTGCCTAGTTGTAACCAACGTGTCACAAAAAAATTTATTAAGTAGCATAATGTGCATAATTTCTCATCCATGTGTTTTGCGACTTCTTGACATTTGTTGTGTTTTCATCATTGAATTTTAGTGCATTTAGTACATTGTAGCTGCTGAAAACTTGTGATCGAATTATATTACCGACGCTTTAAACGTGTTCTAGATTTTTTATTAAATTATCATTGTCTGAAAGGATAGAATAACTTTTTCTTTTTATACTTTGTGCAAGTATATCAGTTTGTTTTTGTTTCATCTGCATTTCCTGCTGATTCTCGTACTTTTTCACAGTTGAAAAACCTTCTTACCTTTTAAATACAATGCGCCTTTAAAATTTATTTTCCTCCAAGTTCTTTTTTTTTCACCATTCGTACGAAGGAAACACCATATTTAAACCAACTTTATTTGACCGACGATGACATATAAGTGTAAAAACAAATCTATAGTTCAGTCAGTGACTCTGGAACGATGTCCTCGTTAGAAGTGAATTATTACATCTTATATCTACTTTATGAAAAATTTACTTTAAACTAGAGTACTCTACAAATCAACCCATGACTGTTACTATTACAGTAATTAATTGGAATAAGAATTATCTCAATTAATATTAATTTACATTGTCGTTAACAATGTCTGCTAATACTAAATGTAGTAAATGTGCAAATGAGTGCCCAGATAATGATAAAATCATTTGTGATATGTGTCATCTTCCGATCCACATTAACTGTGCCGGTATATCGAAGGCTGAAAAGGGATGTCTACAGAGTAAGAACAGAAAAATATTTTTTTTTTGTGATAAATGCGACATATTATCGATCATCGCTCACCTAAAAGGAGAAATTGACACTCTCAAAGCCGACATGAATGAGTTAAAAAACACTAATAACAATGACCCCGGGCAAGTTAAAACCGATTTATCGCAATTGGATTTAATCAATGAACTTGAAGATCGGCAACGACGTTCAAACAACCTGATTCTTAACATCCCAGAATCTGATAAGGAAACATCTATTCTACGCAGAGATGATGATCTAACACGATGTAAAGAAATTCTGACCCATAATATCCAAGGTGATGTAACGTATGAAATAATGTCCTGCTACAGATTAGGAAAATTTGTTGTAAATAAGTCTCGTCGATTAAAAATTACACTTGCCACGCAAAGCCAAGCACTGGAGGTGTTAAAAAAATATAAACAAACCGATGGACATTATTTGAACCGAGATTTGACGCCGTATCAACGTAATGTTTGTTATTTAGTTAGAAAGGAATTACGACAACGTAAAGAAAATGGTGAAAGTAATCTTAAGCTTGCATATCTTCATGGTATTCCTAAAATAGTTGTTCAAAATAAAGATAACATCACTGTAAGAAAAAACTAATTGAATTCCAACAAACTGTAACCCATAATGATTTTTGCCTGATTAATTACCAAAATGTCAGAGGATTAAACACTAAAGTTACTGAATTTTACCTGAATATGTGCTCATGTGACTTTGATGTGATTGTGTTGACGGAAACATGGCTGAAAGAAGATGTTGCCTCTAGTGAATACTTCAATTCTAACTATCAAATCTATCGAGTAAATAGTACTGGCAGAGGTCGTGATATAATTATAGCCGTTAAAAGTGAATATCAATCTAGAAATATGCAGCTCTTATCGCCAGTATTAAATGTTGACCTTCTTGGTGTAAAAGTTATGACAGCGTCATTTACGTTATACATTATTGCAGTATATATAACACCTGCTGCAAATGTTGACATTTACCACGAGTTATTTGGGTATATAGAGAGTCAGTGTACATTAGATAAAAATGTCATTATTATTGGTGATTTTAACATGCCACAGTATGTAGAGCAGTTTATACATAATGATAACATGTCCGGTTCGTCTTTGCCTTTATATGACTTCATAAGTTTCAACAATCTTACTCAACGTAATAAGATTCTTAATTGAAATAATCGTCTCTTAGACTTAGTTTTATCGTCTAGTGATATCTCTTGTCAAATTAGCAGCTGTGACAGCCCATTAGTTAAGGAAGATAACCACCATCCGTCGTTGATCGTAAATATTGAGAAAACTCCTGATATTAGTGTCCGAAAATTCAGTCCAAAATGTGCAAGTTTTAAATATAATTTTCGTAAGGCAAATTTTGTTCACTTATATGATTCTTTACTCTGTACTGATTGGACGCCGGTGTTTGTCTCTGGATCGGTTAATCAAGCATGTCAGTTATTTTATAACATTTTATATCAAATTTTTGATTGCTGTGTTCCAAAAACGCTTATAAGGGGATCTAGATATCCAGTCTGGTACACCAAAGAGTTGATCTCAATGATTAAACACAAGTCTGCTTTATGGAGAAAGTACGAAAGGTATAAACTGGATATATATCTTGACCAAATCCGCCAGTTACGAAAGCAAATTAAATATGAAATTCGGAGCGAGTACAAAAAATTTATCAAATCTGCTGAGGATAACTTGCGAGCTGATCCATCCAAACTTTAGTCTTTCATAGATATGAAAAAAAATAGTTCCAGGATTCCAGGCAATATGAAGTACAAAGAATCTGAACTGAACACGGCTCAAGACATAGTTGAGGCTTTTGCATCCTACTTCAGTAGTGTTTTTGAGAATGGCCACTCTAATACTACAACGATCTGTGATAGTGTTGGTGATAAAATGGAGATGAAATACAGATTAGGTTGTAAATGTTGTGTTACACCCAGTTGTGATAATGTAAATATTCTTCATAAATTTCATCTGACTCCTGAAAATATCGTAAAGAATGTGAAAAAATTAAAAAATAAATGCACAGCTGGTCCTGATGAAGTACCATCATTTCTCGTCAAAGATTGCATTCAGGTTTTAAGTCATCCTCTTTGTTATATCTTTAATTTAATATTAAGTACTGCAGTCTTTCCGGATGTCTGGAAAACTGCGAAAGTAATTCCTGTATTTAAGAGTGGTGTTAGAGATGATGTTACGAATTATAGGCCGATAGCGATCTTGTCAAACTTCGGAAAAATTTTTGAATCTATCTTAGCAGAGCATTTGTATAATCATATTGAGCCTTCTATCAATGAAAATCAACATGGTTTTGTGCGAAAAAAATCTACTGTAACGAATCTTTTTGAATTTACACAATATGTACTTAATGAATTTGATAGCTTCCATCAAGTAGACGTAGTATACACAGACCTTTCTAAAGCTTTTGACATAGTTGATCATAAAAGTCTTTTGCACAGATTGTCTCAGTTTGGTTTGTGTAATGAACTAATTAATTTATTTCAATCCATTTTATTTAATAGATCTCAATATGTGGAATATGCTAGTTGCTGTTCGTATAAGTTCTTAACTCCCAGCGGTGTCACTCAAGGATCTAACTTGGGTCCTATTTTATTCCTAGCTTTTCTAAATAGAACTCTTAATTTATTTCACTGTCAAATTTATGCATATGCTGATGATGACAAGATTGTTAAACCTATAATATCACTAGAGGATTGTAGAACTCTGCAAAGTGATGTCAATAGATTCTATAGGTGTTGTATAGAAAATAAATTAATTGTAAATGACTCTAAATGTAAAGTGATAAGTTTATCTCGAAAAACACATAATATTCTAAAGTACAATTATGTTGTAAATGATAAGCCACTTGTTAGAGTTTCTGAAATTAAAGATCTTGGTGTTATGATAGACCACACTTTATCGTTTGTTCCACATATTAATCATATCTGCACTCAAGCTATAAAAACTTCGGGTTTTATAAAGTGAAATGTATCTGATTTTAAAGATGTCAACTGCTTCTTATCGTTGTACTATGTATTGGTAAGGTGTAGACTTGAATATGCCAGTGTGGTATGGTCACCATTTTATTTTGTCCATGTACAGTCTCTTGAGCGTATCCAAATTAAATACTGCAAGTACTTGTATTTTGTAGAAAGTGGAGCCTATCCTCCGAAACATTTTGATAGAAGGGTCTTATACAACCGTTTCAGTATGGAATCATTAGAGGACAGAAGAAAATTTTCTTGCAATATTTTTATGTTTAAGTTAATCCATCACATGATAAATTGCAGTCATTTACTATCATATTTGAATTTCATTGTACCTCGGTTGAACAGTCGTCATTCTTTAGTATTTTCAATTCCGCATTCCCGTACAAATTATCATTTTTATTCCCCAATATTTAACATCTGTAGAAAGTGTAATGAATTATCGGGCCTTATTGATATATTTAGAGGTAACTTTAAAATGTTCCGTAAGAACTGTAAAAGATTAATTAATAATGTCCCTGTGTAATATATAGGTATCAACTGTACGCACCTTGTGTATTATTGTTATTATTAGTTTGTAATTATATGTATCTGAACATATGTTAACTGTAAAGTGTTGTTTAATCCTTTGTGGACCATCGGTCTGTTGAAAAAAAAAATAAAAAATAAAAAAATAAATAAAAAATAAAAAAATAAATAAGAATTATGTTTAATTATCTAGTAATCAAGACTTTAGAATCTATAAAATGAAATGGTAAGCAATAGCAGCCAAAGGCTGTATTTTTAAGATATTAGGGGCCAGTTTATACAATATTTAACACAGGGTAAGCTAATCATGCATCATCTAGCCAGGCGTTTAGCGACTTCTGATTGGTGTAGACTCGCTCACATGGTACTTTAACGCCGTGTTAAAAATTTAATCGCAATCGCAAGAAATGCAATGTAAGAATTTAACAGTTTACGCAAATTATTTAACTCAAATGTGTGCGATAAATTTAGGTCGTCATTACAAATGTTCACCTAGAACGTAACTTATTTTGGCGGTTTTATGCAAATTACAGATACTGTAGACGTGGCTCAGCATACAAATCACTCCACCGCGAACTGCCTATTGTTTAAATTACATGTAGCGAACAAAAATTATTGCTAACCGCGCAATTATATTGAAAGTGAAAAATGTATGAGCATTGTGGTCAGCGAAACGCATTAACATAGGGTCTAGTAATAACTAGAGAGAAAATGTCTGTCAGGAGGTGCAATAATTTAAACAAGCTACAAAACATTATTTCTCACACGTATTATACCGGTTTTACACCCTCACACTATCTTGCCACAACTCTGGACAATCTCTATAAAAGCCGGCTAAAATATCATTACACAAATTAGTAACCTCCACGGGACAAAAACGACCAATAAAATATTTCGTCCCGTAATTTAGACAAATATTTTTCGCATTTCCATTTTTCACGGGACGAATCGTAAAGTTTGCCTTCAGCCATTTCGACAACAGACAGCACCAAAGCACCAGATAAACACTTTGTCTTTTACAAATTATCGAAGTTGAACCAAGTATCGTAAAAAATCAAGCTGATGCGCGAGAAAACAACGATTAATAGCTTTAGTTCGCCCTTTCGTGTGTGTGAAGACAAACTATACAAAAAAAATCATAATTAATGGCAGAATGCAAGACTATAAAACTATTTGGTATTTACTTAGTTTATCACATACAGAGATAATAAATCCGTGTGTTTAAGACCTTTCTGTTTTGAAGTTGTATTTACTGAAAACACGCTATTAAGGATTATTTCTCCAACAATAAAACGCACTGTGTTTATACACCTACATGAAATTACAAAATATTAGTGGCACATATTTGTGAAAAATACTCCAGCGTGCGCCATTTGTTGTATTTATGGGTAAAGAAAAATTTGGGTTAGTGATGGTATTAGTAATGGTAACAAGTAAAAAAGCCAGTCCGTGTTTATATTTAAATTTATAATGCGAGAAACAGAAAGACCAAGTTTATCTTCCTACATTATTCTATCTGTAAAACGAGGGTTTGAGACGTCACGTATGAATCTGACACAGAGACAGAAAAAAGTATCTGACTTTGTTGCAAGAAGATATTATAAGCGACAGATACATTTAGCATTTTTATATCACATAGAGGATACATATTCAGGTCAGCGCTAAATACAGGAATACGAATAAATATTTAATTTAAACAGATATTTTCAATATATATATATATATAATTCCATTCATTATTTGAAACTGTACACCTGTTGCATCGTTTATCAATTCACTTTTTATGTTAGAGTTCTGTACTTTAAAAAATGTATAAAAATGTAGCACGTTAAATCCCTTGAGCGATGCTGAAACTATTTACCAACATGAGAATAGAAAACTGTCCTCAAGTTCTCTTGAAATAATAATGAAGTGTAATTTCTTGTACTTCTACGAGTTACGAATGAAAAGTGAATCCTTGACAAGAAATATACTTACATTTGGCTTAAAAGAAATGCTCATGTTTATTGCTAAAGTTTAATTTTAATTTTAAATATATTATCTTTCTTAAACGCGACTGATGTAGACCTATAATTCTTAGCCAGTAAAACAGAAAACACTTTGCTCTAATGAGGACTTTTATCTTTAGTAGCTCTAGTAAAACAATTCGTAGTTTAATTAAATTTTTAAGTTAAGCCACTTACAAGTTTTCTTTATTTCAAGAACTCTAAATGGAGTTTTACTGACTATACTTTATATAAGTGAAAAGCCAAGAGACATTAACAAAATAAACTTTTTGGTACATTTATTTATTGCGACTTGCAAATAATATAATTTCTTAATATTAAAAACACTGCGTCATTTTCTCACCTGAAATTCAAATGTGGTAGCTATACAATAAGATACATATACAAATGCATGTGGGACAACTGTATAAATTTCGATAGTTTGATTTTAACTGTGTATATTTATAACATAAAATTCTTGGCTGATAATAGTAAACTGTACGTAGATTATCATCTTTTACAGTATTACACTGTACCACTTAGAAGGCACTTTGTACAAATTAAAAAATTAGATTTAGATGATAAACGAGACGAAACCGGAGCTGCTTTCATAACTTGCTCACGAACAATGAGACAATGAGCCATCATCAAAATTTATTATCCACAACAAATAAATCACATTGAGAGTTAATCTCAAGTATAGCAACTTCTACGTTACACAGAGGTAGAGAACTTGGCGTGAAAGTAACTGGTAAAAGGGCCAAATTTATTGCGCTTTGTTGCCTAATTAAAGCGAAGTTTGGTTAGGAATTTACATTTCCCAAGACAAAACTCATTTGGACTCCGAAAGCTCCCTATTTAATTAGGTCTAAATAAATAGTTAAACAGAAATACCTCAATTTGATTTGATTTCACGTTACAACTCGTCTATTGGAATGAAGTGCATATAAATATACAGGTATTTGTGCTGATTTCTTTTGTTGAGTCCTATTACATTGTAGCATGCGATTGCTCTATCATTTCAAGGTATAAATTAGAATGATTATGAATTGGTAATTGTGGTGTATGCATTGCTAAAGTCTGTTATTTGAAACGTTCAAACCGCAAGTAATAATTGACGAAAAGATAAGAGTGTCGTGTTGAAATGCCATAAACGTAAAAGTATTGCCCTTTGTTAAACAAATCAAATACAGTGGCTCGTTTACTTTCACAAAATGAACAAGAAAGCAGACAGAGTTATTGATTCAAATGTGGCTGAATATGATTCACAAATAACCACACAAAGGCTTCTCCGGTTTCACATAACCTGCCGGAACAGTGATTTAATAAAACGTTTATTTTTCGGTGGATATTTTTTACGTGACAATGTGTTAAAATATTTTAAAAAGCAGAGAAGTGGCAAAATGCTACTGAATTTTACTCTCACCTGTCACGTGTGGCTAGGCCTGGTCTGTTGCTTTGATGAACACTAGGTAATCGTGTATTAGCACTCATTTATAGTTTTAGTTATAGTAGATAAAAAAAAAAGCTTCAGTTTCAAAATGAAGTTATTTATTATGAGAGTAAAAATATAGAATTTTGAGATTTCTTATATCATCGCAATTTTTGTCACCGTCTATTAGTCTGTGATGTAAGCCTAAACTTTTTTAAGCAATTTGTAACATTCTTGATAAAAACACTCTAGATGGCTTGCAAAAGAAGTGTTACAACAGTGCTAACTGGAAAGCGGTACGGTGAGATGAAGTTGCGGTTGCGCAGTTGAATTAAATTAAAAAGGAATAAACAGCTTGGGTATTTGGTTTGGAAGAACAGAATATAACGAAAGAGCACAAGATGAAAACCGCAAATTGGCAAACAGCGCGTAGCTGGTAACTAATAAAGGGAGGTCTGAATTTTCATCAATGATATCTAACTAGAATAACCAGAAAACAGAAAGCTGAATTAATACCTATTTAATTTCTAATCGGATACTGAGCTGATCTGAAAAGTTTATAAGAATGAGGGTGTCCAGAATCATTGCAATTCTGAGATATTTTTGTTTCTTTTCTTATAAAATAATGGGTTAATTAACAGGATCATGTACCTAGGTTTGATCTGAAGTACATACAAGGAATTTTCATAGAGCCAAATAAAAAAAAATGCATTGTTCAATAAACACAAAAATTTGAGTACTAATTTTGTGTATGGACTTTATTTTTCAGTAAGAAAACATGGTTACAGATTTGTCACATAAGGCATCGAAGGTATTTAAAGAGGTCAGGCGATAAGTGACGCAAATGAATTTATCGTAAAAACAAATTATATTTTAAACACCAAGATAAAGTTACCTTAAAGTAAAAACCACATTAACGATGGCTAGAACTAGCTGAAAGATTTTACTTATTTGCATCTCTGAAAATAAATGTATTTATTGTAATTCGTCCCCACTTGTGTCACTTTCAGAATCATTACCAACTTCTGTTATAATTTCTGGTACTGTCCCCTCCAATAACATTTCTCGTCCACTCCATTCATTAATAACTTTTTTACATTTTTTCAATATATTTGCATCACACTTATTTAAAGAATGCTTCCACATATGTAATATTTCATCATCATAACTTTCTTCACCTACACTGGCCGCAAAACGAAACTTTAAAAATTACTCCTCTTAATTTAACTAGTGATCGTTATTTTATTAAAGAATCATTCACTACTGACACGTGATGTATAAATTAGCAAAAAAAAGAAGACAAATAAATGCAGAATTAAATTTAATTTAACAAAATAACAGAAACAGAGCGACAATCTGAGAGACGTCTGTAAGAGTTAACAGCATTATTTTCGGGCGAAAACGTTTATTAACTGCCAAACTTATAATCAAATGATGAAAAACACTGTTTACAACAACAGCCTCCTTTATTGTTTTAATTAACAAAATATCGTACTTGCCCTGTTTCTGCTATTTTGTTAAATTAAATTTAATTCTGCGTTTATTTGTCTTCTTTTTTTGCTAATTTGTACATCATGTATCAATAGTGAATGATTCTTTAATAAAATAACGACAACTAGTTAATAATTTTTGAAGTGGTTTTGCGAAATATTTCAGGGTGGCCGGTTTTTTTTGCCGGTCAGTGTATATGTTTATTGTAGTAAGAGTAAATTTTAGCATTAGCCTAACTTAATTCAATAGCGTTAAACTGGCAGTGGTAAGGGGGAAGGCGCAATACATCATGTCACTTTTTGCAGCCATCGATCAACAATATATATATTCCTTAGGATTTTTTTTGACAGTGCATGTCTTACACTGCTTTTAACTAGCCATTGCTGAATATCAAATTTTCGGCAGGTTGTACACGGTTTTTTTTCAGCAACACCGTTTTAGTATGAAGCGTTATCCATTATAATCACTAATCAGTGAAAGTTTCTCTAAATTTAATTTTTAATAACAATTATTCCCAACGCTCATGAGGCCCTGACTAACGTTAATTCTTCTGCACATGACACCAAATTACTTCAAGATGTCTTCAAAACTATCTGTCACTTCAGAGATATTAATCATTTTATTCGTGGCCACAATTACCGGTCTATCATCTACGAACATTACAGAATTGTTATCAGGAAAATCAGACGTATAAGTTAAATACAATAAGGGCCCTAGTACTGACCCTTGCGGTACTTCTATTTGCAACTGTAATAGACTGGATTTAATAGCATTTGTCTCAACATAGTGGCTTCTGTTTTCAAGATAACTTTTAAATCAGTTTCATGCTATTCTCCTGATTCCATTGTGGCATAATTTATCTAATAATATGTGATGTTGACTAGATCGAATGCACTACTCAAATCATTGAAAATTCCAATGCAGCTTTTATCTTTGTCAATATGATCGCAGTTGACGTCGACCTTCCCTTAGTGGATCCATGTTGATTTGAATGGCTAAGCCTGAATTTATGTAGAAAAGTTCTTAATCTTTTTGCAATAGTTTTTTCAATGATTTTGGAAAAACAGCTTAAATTTGATGTCGGCCTATAATAACTAGACATTATTGTTGGATAATTTTTTTGTAAAGACGGAACATTTTAGAAATTTTCAGCAAGCTTGGAAATTTACCAGATTTAAATGAGTTATTTATTATAGTTGTTAATTGTATAGCACAGTGTTTTAAAAGCACTGAAATATTATTTTTCAATTCATATATTGTGTTATAGAGTTCGCATTCTGTAACTGGTTTAAAAAAAAAGGAGAAATTAGGTTTTTTGGATCTAGTCGTTCCAAAAGAATCTGGAGAAGTTGTTCGGATGTATTATATTGTTTTGCAACGATATCGAAGTACAACGTGTTTCAAAATGATTTTCATCTAGTCGCCTATAGATGCAGATTTTCATCAAGGGAAAGATAGGAGTTGAAGCGATTTCAAAGCTAACTAGATGAAAATTATTTTGAAACACCCTTTATTTATCCAATACACTTGCACAACTGTGATTATTATCATCAATATTAAGTTCTATTTGTCTCTGATCCTTTTTATTTTTGCCAATTATTTTCCATGCTTTCTCATTTTTATTGCATTATGTATCTATACTGATTTGTAATTGTTTCGTCTCATATTTTTGGAAGTTTTGAAAGTACTGGGGTTATATGGACTGATGCGGTCGTACTCAGCTTTAAGCCATCGTCTGTTGTCATAAAATATTTTTCTTTTAAGGGTTGTTGTGACCGAATTTTATTAACAGTGGCGCGAAATCACATTTGAATAATTTGAATTTGAAAGAGAAAGAAATCGTTAAACATAGTCAACCAGGTGCACGGTAACGCTTGCTGGATAGTTGGATAATTAGTAGCGCTAGGGGATTTTAGTTAGAGGGTTGGTTGTTAGACAGAGGGCGGCATGGCGGAGGGTCAGTTTTTGTAAATGTAAACACGTGGTAAGAGCTAGTTTAAATTAGTTGGTTTGGTAGTTAATAAAAGGGAGGAAGCCTTTGTTTAACGACAATCAATCGTAACTTCTATAACGACACAGTTTTCCCCAAACCGCGCGGCTAAGTCTTGCGGCCTTTTTATAAAAAAAAAATTCCAGACTTTCGTTCAACGCGGAACACGTGCTGTAAATTTGTTTATTGTCTGTAAATGCACCAATCAAGTTAGTTTTTCTTAATCGTCAGCTAGTGTTAACACAATTTAACAATCAGGATTATTTAAATAAACCACTTGCTAGAAGATTTCATGAAATTCATTTAGTCTGGATAATAATTCTTTGTATAACAAACTACGAATTCGTTTCTGTATGCATATGCGTAAGTGTTACATTATAACACTTCATAATTCTTCACACAAGATTGCTAATACTGCGAACTGGCGGATGGTTAAAATAATTTCTTCCCTTAGGCGTTTATCATCGTTATCATGATCATCGAGGCTTGTCCTCGCAACGCTAAAGATTGATTACATCATCGAGACTTGTACTCGCAACGCTACAGATTGATTACTTCATCGAGGCATGCCCTCACAATGCTACAGATTGATTACTTCATCTAGGCATGTCCTCGCAACGCTAGGGATTAATAACACCATCGAGGTATTCCCTCGCAACGATAAAAAAAATTACATCACCGAGACGCTTTTTCCTCGCAACGATGATTGGATATTTTTGTGTCTGTTTATTATGTGTTTTGTTGGGGTAACTAGTTTGCGGTATGCTAAACTCTCAAACTAAATTATTTTTAAGTAACCAATCACTTATATTATGACATAATTTGACATAACGTAAACTCTTTGTCTAAATCGTTGATAAAGTGTGGCGAATATTAATCTCATGTAAATTTTGTTAACTTCGCAAATTTTCCCCTCATACAATATTTCCCTATCTCACAGTTTTAACCTCAGTAATTTTCTTTGTTGTATAATTTTAATTGAACGTAAATTTCATGCTCTACAGTTTTAACCTCACATAATATTTCTATTGGCACCAGTTCAAACCCAGTCTTTTGTTTTTCATAGATCTTTGCTACGTTTTGTTTGTAAATATTTTGTTAATGAATGTGTCCATCGTATAAATTATTTGATGTCCAATTTTTATCCCACATAAGAATTATTTGTTGTTTAAAATTTCACAAGATCGTATGGCGAATTTAAATGTTGTTTATTGCCCTTTGAAATTTTGACACTTGTTCAGTTGTTATTAATGTCAGAGTTATAAAGAATTGAACATTTAAAATGGAATTGAGGTTAAATAACACAGAAAACGTGGCAGAAGCGAAGAGCGGCTCCTAGTCGAGCTGGCGAAATCTTATCGCGTCGCCTGCACAAAGGGTACAGATCTGGATAGATTCAGGGGCGGTTGCGATATTGTAGTGCTCTCGACTTCTGTCCTTAGGCGAGAGCTAACTGCGGATCTGCGATCGTAATGGCCTAGTTTCGGACGGCATGTTCGTCATGGAGATGTGCTGTGTGGGTAGGGTTGCGATAGATAGAATCACTGTCGAGGGGGGAGAACAACCCCGATCGGTAGCCCCAAACTCCGCTTGTGCTAGAACGCCCCAGGGGTACTTTTGTTCTGTTAACTGCCGTAACTTTAAATTTGACGCCACACGCCCGTAATAACTTGTGTATTTGCATCCAATTACGCTAATTCATATTTTGCTTTGTTTTATTACATTTGTGATAGTCAAATATTTGCATCGATTCCAAACAGATGTATAGGATTTTGCGTTTGTTCGTTTTTCATATGTGTATATGTCTGTCTATTATTTCTTGCGCTCTCGACTCACACGCAGCATATGCTCACTTGTATGAAAGAACGTCTTCCCGCCATTAAAAAAAAAAAACACCCAACCTAGGTTTCCATTTTGTTAGACGATCACAGCCAAGGCCAAACTTTGAATTTTTGAATTTTTCGCAGGCTTTTCAAACTTTTTCAGGGTTAGTTTAAAGGCGGGAAGTTTGGGTTACCACAATAAATATCGAGAGTTATCTCAGGTATTGTGTACTGTGAAGCTTTGGATTTTAACTGTGTGCTTACACTTAACATTAAATTATGGATTATTGTGAATTACTCTTGGAACTAGACATTATTTACCTTAAGCTAGTTTCAACTACTAATTCACCTTTATTTGTTATTAACCGTGTGATAAATCTACTGATGGATGTTAAGCTTCCGATATATTTACGTTTTATGTAACAAATTTTATTTAAACAAGAACAATATAGATTGCTTGATGTTCATTATTTTCTTTAACATAGTTGATATCTGGGTTTGTTTAATTTCTCAAAATTTATTCACACTTAGGAAAGATGAACACGGCAAATATAAAATTTGTTTCGACGAATTATATATTCCAAACTGCTTACTGAATGAATACAATGAACAGCAAAAGAAAAAATATTAAAACGGAAGTATTTTTAAGTCGTTCCGAGCATTGACGTTGTAATCCTTGTGCAAATGTAATTTGTACACTGAAAGGAAACTGAAACCAGGAGTTTTTAAAACAAAAATATTCCATATTACTTTTGTTTCAGTGAATCATAATTCAGACATAATCCCGTCTGCAAACGTCGTATGCAAAAATAATACAGCTTGTTCTGCTTTATCCGTTTGTGTTTATTACGTCACACAAATTTGTCTTCCCTGAGACTAATAACGTCTGTTTAGTGTATGGCCAATTGCCAACAACAAGAATCATTCGTTAGATCTGTTTAAGTTGCGACAAGTAGCGCACTTATTGCATCGTCTTAGTGCATTTTATTCTGTGTCGAATTTTAACAGCCAAAACAACCACGTTAACAGGCAACATGATTTGCCTTTCACAAATATATCGAAAACAAATCCAACACAATATAACAGCCACTCTTCAGTTAATTGATTTTCAGAATCCTTTTACCAGGTTTGTAAAGATTTCTATACAAACGAGAAGTCATTTCCTGGCGCAAGATAAGAAACCCAAATAAATGTGAAGAAAAGTAAGGTGGGAGGGCCTACCAAAACGAAATTTCCTTTAATTAAGACCAACTAGATAAAATGTTGTGCTAGTTTAACTCGCAATTAATATTCCATTCCAGAATGTTTGGGCAATTAATAAAGAAATGAACGCACCCTTTTTGACTGCTCCAATTTTTTACGAGATAGCAGCGAACATTTTTCACCCCTGGTAATCAAATAAGAAATATTGTGTCATATTTTTACGTATTTTTTTTTATTGTGTGTTGAGTGCTAACGTTTCGTGACATTTACCTAAAATAAACTAGAAAATTTGTCTGACTCAAATTAATCTTTCAATCACCTGCAATTCATTATGGGTAAACTGAATGAGCTTTTGTGGTCAACAGCAACAAAGAGCATGCTAAGGCAAAACAGAGCCGGCTTTATACCATCAAACGATATGATAAAACAAGATTTGCACTAGCAGCTGCGGAAGAATCGCGGTTAATCCTAATATTTACAGAACAAGATATTTCATTTTAACCAAGCTCTTTGTTTTCATGTTTTCCCTTTGAACTTGGCGGTTATGCCAGCAATAGAAACTTAGCAGCGTATAACAGAATGTTAAATTCTTCACGGCCTACAGCACACGTACGACAATTCTGCAGTATTAAGCCGCACCTCAAAAACGATATTTCAAAGCACTTAGAGATGGTTCATAAAAGCGTTGTTAACTTAATCATGCGATTAATAGATCATGTAACCGGATTCTCAAGATCAGATTTAATTGTGAATTTGAGTTCTATAAATAGCTTCTTAATGATTTTGTGGCTGAAGATATTGCTGTGTTAGCAGGTAGTTTCGCTACTCCGGCGTTATTATTCTAAACTTTTGTAGAGGTAATTACAGCAATTCGTTAAGAACAAATGGATAAATAAGCAGTGTCAGTCCGTGAGTAAGCGCATTTGAATATAAACAAGAACGAAATTAAATTAAATCCTTATAACCGTGCGTCTCATTTACGAAGAGTTGTGGGTGGTGCAACTGTGGCGGAAGTAATTACAAACATCATCCCTGAAGCCGGAAAAGCATAAAAACTTTGTTTTTCAGTCACTTTCTTAAAATTAATTAAATCTCGTGATACGAACGTGCTAAGCTTCAAACTTTCTTATCTTTAATATTTTAGCTAATTTTCATTAATATGACTATAAACTGGTCTAGGAATGTAAGAGAGCTTCTTGAAACTCAGTATGTAACCCAGCTACCAGGCACAGGTACAAGAAACGATTAGTCTGCTTAAATTATTTATTTTGTGCTACTCACAAACTTATATTTTAACTTTAAGTATTGCAATCGAGTCCATCGGACGAATGGTCACTTATGTTTTCTAGAAATTTCATGACTCCGACAGTACAAAAAAAGTAGCCTCCCGTTTCCGTCTATCTGTCTGTCTGTCTATCGGTATCCATTTTTATTAGATATGTAATCTCCGAAACTGCTGGACCGATTGTTGTCAAATTTTGTATGTACAGGGTGAGTATTATAATAACGGGACCCTGACCAAATTTCAATTCAACACAAAATACATATCTCATATGTAACTCTTTTTACATTTTATTTTTCTAAAATGTACAAACATAGTTACCTAGTAGTTAATTTTGACTTTCGCAATTTTATTTGTCAGTTTTGAGCTCCGATAAGTGTTTAGTTTTCATGATAAAATGAGGGTTGTGATAACCCAAACTTCCCGCCTTAAATTGACCTTGAAAAAGTTTGAAAGGCCAGCGAAAAATTTAAAATTCAAATTTTGGCCTTAGCTGAGAGCAAATGGGAACCTCCGTTGTGTTTTTTTTTTTTTAAATGGCGGGAAGACGTTCTTTCATACAAGTGAGCATACACTGCGTGCGAATCGAGAGCGCAAGAAATGATACACAAAATTGTTTAGCTAGCGCGTTCTAGCATAAGCGGAGTTTGGGGCTACCGGTCGGGGCTGTTCTCCCCCCTCGACGGTGATTCTATCTATCGCAAAGCCTACCCACACAGCATATCACACATCTCCATGACGAACATGCCGTCCAAAACTAGGCCGTTATGATCGCAGACGCGCAGTTGGATCTCGGCAAAGGACAAAAGCCGAGAGCGTTACAACATCGGTGACCGCCCCTGAATCTAGCCAAACCGGTACCTTTTGTGCAGGTGACGCGATAAATTTCGTCAGCTCGACTAGGAACCGCACTTCGTTTCTGCCACGTTTTCTGTGTTATTTAATCTCAATTCCATTTTAAATGTTCAATTTCTTATGACTCTGAAATTAACAACAACTGAACGAGTGTTAAAGTTTGAAAGAGCAGTAAACAATATTTAAATTCGTCATACAATTTTGTGAAATTTTAAACAACAAATAATTCATCAACAAAATATTTACAAAACAAAACTTAGCAAAGATTTATAAAAACAAAAGATCTGGTGTGAAATAAACTTGTGCAAATAAAATCATTATGTGATTTTAAAACTGCAGATCATGGAAATTTACGTTCAATTAAAATTATACAACAAAGAAAATTTACTGAGGTTAACACTGTGAGATTGAGAAATATTGTATGAGGTGAAAATTTGTAAAATTAACAAAATTTACATGAGATTTATTTTTGCCACACTTTATCAACGATTCAAATAAACTGTTTACATTATGGTAAATTATGTCGTAATCGAAGTGATTTGACATTTTTATCGTTGCAAGGAAACACCTCGATGGTGTTATTAATCTCTAGCGTTGCGAGGACATGCCTCGTTGATGTTATCAATCTCTAGCGTTGCGAGGACATGCTTCGATGAAGTAATCAATCTGTAGCGTTGTGAGGGCATGCCCCGGTGATGAAGTCAATCTATATCGTTGCGAAGACATGCCTCGATGAAGTAATCAATCTTTAGGATTGTGACGGCATGCCTCGGTGATGTAATCGTGATAACGGTGATAATAACGACGATAACCGTCTATGTGAAGAAATTATTTTAACCCCTCGTCAGTTCGTGGTATGAATTTTGTCAATTTAATTGCCGCAAATGACTATTAGCAATCTTGTGTGAAGAATTAAGAAGTGTTATAATATTACACTTACACATATGCATCCAGAAACTTATTTATAATTTGTTAAACAAAGAATTATTATCCTGACTAAATGAATTTCATGAAATCTCCTAGTAAGTGGTTTATTTAAATAATCCTGACTGTTAAATTGTGTTAGCACTAGCTGACGATTAACTTCTAGCCCGAACTGTGAATTTACAACAATAAAAAAAAAATGACGCCACGTGGTTCGCGTTGAACGAAAGTCCGCACTTTTTCCGATTAAAATCCCGCGCGGATTGGGAAAACTGGGCGCCGTCGGTTACGATTGATTGTCGTTAAACAAAGGCCTCCTCCCTTTTATTAACTACCAAACCAACTAATTTAAACTAGCTCTTGCCACGTTTTTCCATTCACAAAAACACATCCAGACTGATGCTTAGGTATGCTGCCCAAAACACATCCAGACTGACGCTTCGGTATGCTGTCCTCTGTTTAACAACCAACCCTCTAACTAAAATCCCCTAGCGCTGCTAACTGTCCAACTATCCAACAAGCGTTACCGTGCACCTGGTTACCTATGTTTAACGATTTTTTTGATGATTTTTTTTTTCTTTCAAATTCAAATTATCAAATGTGATTTCGCGCCGCTGTTAATTAAATTCAGCGCGAAAATTTTATTTAAATTCGGTCACCACAGGGTTAAATACACCAACGGTGAAAAAGTTGATACGATCTTGATTTTTGGAGAATGCGGAAAAAATGCCCCTGCAGCAGTACTACGAAAGAAGATTGGCGACATTCATCCGACCAAATCTTTAGATGTTTAGAAAAAATGTTAAGACAAAATTCTTGTAATTGAAGCCGTAGACAATGACCCGCATGTGAGTCAAAAATTTATAGCACGACAAGTAGGAATATCTCAATTTTCCGTTTCAAAAATTTTGAGAGGGAATAAGTTCCACCCTTACCATGTGACATTAGTACAAGATCTAAAAGAAGAAGACTTTTCCAGAAGAATACAATTTTGCAATTCGATGCAACTTGGACAACAAGTTTTTATTCGAAGTTTTGTTCATCAATGAAGCAAGATTTGGCAATAATGGGGTTGTTAATTGCCATAACTGTCACTATTACTCCCAAAATAACCCAGACTGGATTAGACCAGCTCATTTTCATAATGTTTATTCCATAAATATGTGGGCTGGTATACTGCAGATTACGTAATTGGCCCATACTTCTTCAAAGCCAACTTAACAGGACACAGGTATCGACAATTTTTGGAAAATAATTTTTCGGAGTTATTAGAAAATGTTTGAGACGTTTGCAAATAAGTGGATTGGCAGAGGCAGTGCGAAGGCATGCCCCCCTCGTAGTCCCGACTTAACACTTTTAGATTGTAAAGGGGGTTGTCAAAGAACAAGTTTACCAAAGTCCTATTCGTAATTGTGAAGATTTAAAAACCAGAATTAGAAATGCATGTGTTGCAATAACTTCAGAAATACTTGCCCGCGTCAGGTTGTCTTGCTTAAATCGCATCGAAATGGGTGTTGGACAGGAAGGAAGGCATTTTGAACAGTACTTACGCTAGTTAAATTTATTTAATTGTTCAATTTGTTTATTAGATTTCTTTGAATTAATATGTTGATGTTTTTTTTTAATATTTCATTTGTGAAATTTTGATTGACGTGTTTAAGAAACAGTGACAACTAGTAAGGACAGTACCTACGTTGATCCTAAAAATGTATGTGTGTCTACCGCTATTCGTATATTCATTTTATAGATTTGTTTGTGTGAATCAAACCTTCTTAATTTCAGACTTCCATGTTTTTAAAATATTGTTACGAAATAAACCCTAACGCCGCCCCGGTACGACGCCTATGTGTTTTCTAGTATGTGCGGCGATAATGGGTGACTCATCGTCGGTGACGTTGGCCGGGCGGCGTTCGCTAAAGAAAAGCTTGGAAGCGGAAATCGCGATGGGTATTCCAGAAAGACCTTGATGACGGAACTTCTAGAAGGAGATTATGGGTTTAAATAGAAGCCGCTTTCGAGAACGAGGAGTATTATTCAGCTAACGAGTCGAGTCCAGTAAATGTTGAAAAGCGAGTCAAGTTCGCCGGAATTATGTTGTACACAATCGCTGTGTAATTAGTCGTCTAAATTCGAGTTACAAAGAAATAAATTGTTGAGTTTTACCCATCGATCATCGTAACAATATACATTTTTTATCAAGACTAAGATTTTTTGTAGGAAAGGTTTTGTTGTTACCTATGTTCCTCATTAGCTTATGAAAGCAGTCTGGAAATCTTATAGTTTGCAGCATAGCCTGAAGTGTGATTTTTTTGATTTTGTAATACCTCATTATTAGCTCTTTAAAACTTAAGAACAAGTTATTTGTAAATGGAAAAGTTTTTATATACGTCGTTTATTATACGTATATCCCTTAAAAACTGAAAACACCCTTGATTATCAAGAGAAAATGTTGTTTTCTGAACTAAAGTTGTGTACACAATTTTTCTCTAAATAAAACAACTTCACTTTCCAAAGAAACAAAACGTGTTTTTGTTTTCAGTAATTTGACTTCGTCTGTGAAAATTTTTAAGAAGTAATTTTTCACATAATTGCATCTTTCGTCATATTGCAGTCAATAGATTTCGATTCAGCAAGTGTTTATATGCTTCTGTCTTGCTGATTATTATAAGGAATCCAACATTAACCACAACAATGGTTATATACTCATAAAGCACGTAAATTTACAAGCATCAGCACGTTTAGTGAAAAAACACTTTTACATTCTCTCAGTTTCTAAACTGTTACCAAATGTTGCTGTGCAATGTTTTGATACATGTATTTAGATACTTTTCGCATACTAATAGTATATTGTTTTATTAGGAGCTAAAATGAGACTTTTCGTGGCGAATCTGTAGGTTTGACGGCCGAGCGCGCGAGGCCGGCAATTACAGATGAGCCACGAAAAGTCATTTTTCTCCGAATAAAACATGCTATTTTTTCTTCAAACGTCTGCAATTCAATTAGAGAAGTAATTTAAAAAAATGGAATTACATATCAATTCTTTAAAACGAATGAATTAAGTTAACTGTTACTATGGTTTTTCAGTGTGCTTTGGAATGATTTGTATGCTGTTGCTATGGTTTTACTTTTGCTGCCGCCTGTAGCGGCAGCAAAAATTTTTATCTGTCGGTGGTGAGGAGCGGCTGAAATGTCATACTTTAAGTTCATTTGTTGAGGTACATAAAGTCATGTTTTTTTGACGTTTGAAGAAAAAATAAATTGTTGATACTATGAAATTTTATTCAGACAATTTAACGCATATGCAAATTTGACTAGTAAAGTTGCTGCGTTTTACTGAAACTGGCCAATTGCCGGTAGCCTGAGAATTCTTGATCCAACAATACTGTATTCAGGTATTCTTGATAATTGACAATACAACTGAGCGATTCTCAACCTTTTAGTCTTCACGACCCATTTACCAATAACAGTTTTTATCGCGCCCCCCCCCCTCAAAAATTTGCTCAAAAATTTTGGGAGCAGAAAGCATGAAACCTAATAAACTTAAACGCCATTTGGAAACGCTTCATAGTGAATTTGTTATTAAACCTCGACAAATTTTCGAATTAAAATTGAAATCATTTGAAAAGCAAAAAAAAAAAATCTTTGTAAATGAAAAAGCTTTACTTGGATCGTACAAAGTTTCATATAGCGATATGTAAAAAGCCGGATACCATTGGCGAAGAACTTATTCTACCAGCTGCAATTGAAATTGTAGAAACTATGTTTGGAGATAATTTTACCAAACAATTAAAGTTTGTACCTTTATCAAATGACATCGAATTGGTGATATAGCTAACGATGTACAGCATCTGCTTTTTGAGAAATTCCATGATAAATTATTTTCAATTCAGCTTGATTAGGCAACAGATAGCATTAAAGATGCTCATTTAATTGCCTATGTTCGATTTTGTGCTGGCGCTCAGCAGTAGAAGAACTGCTTTTCTGCAAACCAACAGAACTCAAAGCAACAGCACTTACATTATTTGCTACTTTAAATGATTTTCTAAACGAAGGAAACATAGAATGGAAAAATTGCGTCGGAATATGCACCGATGGTGCTCGTGCAATGTCTGGAAAATTCCAAAGTACCTATGCAAACACTTGTGAAACAAAAATATCCACAGTGGGTTTGGACGCATTGCATGATCCATAGAGAAGCTTTGGCTTCCAAGGAAATGAGTCCTGGTTTGAATATTGTAGTAACTACGGTTCTGACAGCAGTAAATTATATAAAAATGAGATTCTTAAAAATCAGATTATTTTCTGAACTTTACAAAGACATGGGTGCAGTACATTCATCGTTATTTTTTTATTGCGGGACAAGATTGTTGTCACGTGGAAGATTTTCGCAACGTGTTTATGAGTTAAGAGAGGAAATCGCCATTGATTTAGTAGAGGAACACAGACTGGAAGTCGAGAAGTGTCGAGATTATTAATTTGTTATAAAATTGAGCTACTTGGTCGATATTTTCGAGAAATTAAATATTTTGAATCTTCAACTCCAAAGAGCAAACACACATATGTTGGATACTAGTGATAAAGTTACTGCTTTCTGTAGAAAATTGGAATTGTGGAACAGAAATGTAAAGCAAAAAACAACTCATATGAAAGTTGTTTTTGTAACCATTGAAAATCATCTAGCCATGCTGGCAAAGAATTTTACAAAGTATTTTTTTGCTGATGAGAATTTGCTAGCAGGTTGCGAGTGGGTTGGGGATCCATTTCAAAACACTCCTGACGGCCTTTCAACTGCTGTAGAAGAAATGTTCATAGGCTTCCCGGCAAGCGGCGAAATCAAAAGACAATTTAGTAACAAACCACTCTTTGAATTTTGGGCAAGCTTGGATAATGAGTTCTCTGCGCTGAAAACAAGAGCGCTACGTATACTATTACCATTTTCAACATCGTACCTTTGTGAAACCGGATTTTCTACGATGGCTGCATTGAAGACAAAATATAGATCTTGGTTGAATGTAGAGAAAGAACTTGGAGTGTCAATTTCTCAAATTAAACCGCGTTTCGAAAAGCTTTGTGCGGCTAAACAGGCTCAAGGGAGTCACTAATGATCATCACTATTGCTGCATTTTTATTTAATTATTCAGAATGAATTTTATTTACTTTTTTAACAATATATTTAATTTTTTGTAGTAATATATTTATTATTTTTTTAATTATACTTTATTTTTTCTAAAAAATATATTTTCTTATTTGCTCGTGCCCCCCTTCTAATGTTGAGAATCGCTGGTGTAAATTATATTTCAAAACAATCGAAGCACTGTAGAAAATTAAACATTTAAAAATAAAGGTAAACGAAATATTAATATTCAATTCCTTCAACAAAAAACAGTTTTTATTGAACTATGAAATGATGCAACACAATATTGACATAGCCATTGTTACTGAACATTGGTTTAGTACCCACAAAATGACAGCCCTAAAGTTCTCTGGGTATAAAGTCAGTCGCCACTTTTGTAGAAGTCGTTACATTCATGGTGGTGTGCTAATTTTAATAAAGGACAGTTTAAGAGCAACTGAAATCACACAAGTAACAAAAATATCTGAAGAAAAAACGCGGAACTAACGACCATCAGAATAGATTCTAATAAATCTGTAATATTAGCCGCCTACAGATCACCATCTGGAAACTTAAATGTTTTTCTAGAGGCACTAAACGATGCTTTAGACATAATTAATGAATTATATTCATATGGCAATGTCTATATAGCGGGGGATTTTAATGTCGATTTTTTAAAGGACAGTTCCGAAAAATGAGCTCTTGCAGAATTACTAGAAAAATTTGGACTGCAACCCCAATTCAGCGAACCTTCTAGAGTTACAAAAACAACAGCAACTTGTAACGACAATATATTTGGTAAAGAGAATAAATACTACACCTATACAACCTTGAATTGGTTCATATCGGATCACCAGCAACAACTTATGGTAGTTGAGAATAGCATTCAAGAACCTAAAAGTAAGAAACAAAGAATAAATGTTAGGAATATACGAAAAGAGAATATTTACCGTTTCAAGTCCTATCTGTTTGAGTAGATTGGAGTCATCTCTTATGTCAAAAACATGCTCCTGAGGCATACGTAGCATTTGACTCTCTATGGATGTCGCTATTTGATATATGTTTCCCTGAAAAGGATAAAACTATTAAATCACAAAGTAACAAATTTAATAAATGTTGGCATTCGCAAGAATTAATGGATATGAAAAAAATCCTGAAAGCACTACATGCAATCGTTACTTCTAAAAGAGGTAAGGAATACTGGAAAGCCTACAACTGCTACAAACAAATTTATTTAAAAAAAAATTCAAGAAAAGATCAGAGAAGAAAATATGTTTCTAGTGCATCAAATAAAACAAGAAAAATATGGGAAATCATCAACGGTGATAGCAAAGCGGCAACCAAAGAACGCTCAAACTTAAATGCCGAAGGTTTTAATACATACCTGAAAAAAATGGAGCAACATCCCCTAGATTTACTTAGAAAACAAAAAGTTAATACTACTCATTCCATGTTTCTGAATCCGGTAAGTGAAGAAGAAATAACGAAAATCATCATGTCATTAAAGTCAAAAACTACAAGAGACATCTATGATGTTTCGACATATCTAATAAAAACGGTAGTGAACGAGATAGTTCCACCATTAACTATGCTTATTAATCAGTATTTTGCTGAAGGGTACTTTGACCATCGTACCATATAGTGTAGAAGACTTCCTGTATAGTGAAATTCAATAGAGGTTTTAGTTTATTTTTAATTATATTTTAATTTGTGTGTGATTTGTAAAGTCGGAATTCCACTGAGGCAACACTGAACGACATGTTGCTTGATACTTGTTGCCTAGTGTTGCTTGTTGTAGGCGTGCGACAATGTGGCACAAAATTTCAATTAATGTCGCTGTGTCTTCCTTCTATGGAAAGATTGTGTGTAGCATGCGTCAATGCCGCATGCTACATGTTGCCTCATAGTAAACGAGATAGTTCCACCGTTAACTATCCTTATTAATCAGTGTTTGTTGAAGGGTACTTTATTAATGAACTAAAGACTGCAAAAGAACAACGATAACAGGTCTTACGATAGTTACCTACCAATCTATTCTTCCCACTATGTCTGAAGTATTTGAAGTAGCTATCAACAAAAGACTAATGAAATATTTCGAAAAAAATGCTATCTTCTGTGATGAACAAAATGGATACAGGAAGGAACGGTCCACAAGTACTGCAGTACTAAATATAATGAACGCAGTAATATCAGCCTTAGATAACAAAGAAACGGTGGAACTAGTATCGTGTGATTTGAGCAAGGCATTTGATGCAGTACCGCATAGTATACTTCTACAGAAATTACACTGGTACGGAGTGAGAGGAAATGCTCTACGACTCTTAGAATCATACCTCCAAGGACGTCAACAAATAGCACGATGGGGAGATAAAAGTTCTCAAAAGGTTCCTGTTACGTGTGGTGTACCGCAGGGGTCTGTGGTTGGGCCAACCCTGTTATTAAAATTTTAAAAAAATATGTAAACGATTTATTAAAAAACGTAAACTGTAACTCAGCATGTCCCCACGCAGACGATACCTCATTCATTATTAAAGCAGCGAGAGAAGAAAAAGACTATCAAAGAAAAACATTGTCATAAAAGAAGCAGAAATTGGTTCAATAACAATAGGCTGAAGTTAAACGAAGACAAAACACAAAGTCTTACTTTTTCAACCACTACATCCAACTCATCCATCAAATTTCTGGGACTACAAATCCAAGACAGTTTGAGATGGAATACACATATAAGTGAAATGGCAAACAAACTCGCAACAACTTTATATAGCATACGAAGAATAAAGACAATATCAACTCACCAAGCGGTCAAAATAGTATACTACGCCAATTTCCATGCAATAGCCACATATGGTATATTATTATGGGGAGCAAATACTGAAGCTATGAAACGGGTCTTCATTCTGCAAAAAAGCTATTAGAATCATGAACAATCTTAGACAAAGAGAAAGTTGCAAGTATTACTTTAAAAAGGAGCAAATACCGTCTCTGTTACGTATGTACTCCATAACATTAAGTATGTGCATACTCACCCAGGCCAGTTTAAGAAAAATGATGTCTTTCACAACAAAAACACCCGAAATGCCAATCTGCTGAGAGTGCCCTATCACCGCCTTACATGCTCAGTAATGTACAACAAAATATACATTACTGGGGAGCAAAACTCTGCAATACAATGTTATGTTAATGAAGAATTTTTTTATGATAACCCCTACACGTTAAAATAAAAATTGGGCTGGATTATTAAACTACAAGTAAAGGAGCATGGTATGCGAATGCTTCATGTGAGATTTGTTAAATAACATTTTTTGAAGGCGTTGTAATCCCCTCTTGGTGAAAATTACCTACTTCCATTTCGTCGTCATGAAGTTGTGGTAAGTGGATTTTCGGTACTTTTCATATTTTGAGAATTCATGTAGCTACTCAGGTGACCTATACTTTGTCTGTAAAAATATTTTCTTTAATAGCTGGCCATGGAATGTGAAAAAATTTCTACTTTTTTGTGTCAACAATCGATCCAGTAATTTTGAAGGTTATCTATCTAATAACGATCGACACAGATAACAAACACCAAAGATACAGACTACGGATAGACAACGGATAGGCGACGGACAGACGACGGACAGGTGACAGACAAACGGTAGACCACATAGAAATGGTACACCTATTTTTTCATGCTCTATGGGTCCCGAAACGTCGAGAAAACATGAAAGTAGCTAGTCTCCGGATGGACCATACTACGATCCTACTTCCTTAGCTTGTGCTTGAAAAGCAAAATTGTGAATTTTTTAGGGTCTAACAGTATAATTATTCTCATAATACGGTCACAATATGTGCATTGATATATGTACTTGTATTTGTTTCTGGATTTTAAACTTTGCACTACTAAATAAATACTACTTTCTGTGGTTCCCCTAGACAAGTAAATTAAAACTTTAGTGACGCAAACTCTAGTGTTCATTACTTCGGTTTCAAATAAAATTCTCCAATGCACCGCTCATACATAAACATTCTACTTACGACAATTTGTATACCTGAGATGGGCATGACCTTTCATTTGACTATAAAAACGTGAAACTGAAACATCAGCACATCACGGTGAAGTATTTATTCAAGTAGAGATGCGCTTGTTTTTTATCACGAATGTATGAAAGCTGATCCTACTTACGCTTTTTACTTTGTATAAAAGCAATTTTTTTGTAGAACTTTGCAATTAAATTAGTTTACTTTGAGCTTCACGGGTAATACATATTAAAAGAATGTAGAGAAAACTTTTCAGGTATATGAATTTTCAAAAACTAATTTGGCGGTAAACGTTGAAAACCTCATAAACAGTCCCGTTCCTATTAAAAATCTCTCGGAATAAAGTTAGCAAGATTATATTATGGCCCAAAGCGTGATTTGTAAATACCGAGAGCAAACAATGGAGTTATCTAAAATGTATGATGAAGATGGAGGTTTTAATTAATAGATAAACGTTACGACAATTAGCCGTGTCATAATTTCAATTTACTCAAATAACATGACAGCTGCTGGATGATCTTTGCCAATTCTGCTGTAATTGCATGTCGCAGGTTGTGACATTTATACAGTTGTTGGCAGTTGGCGCAGCAAAGAGGATAATTGCGCTTTATTTGTGAATTGGCAACTACTACTAAATCTGAAAAGTAGTAAAAATCGTTTCAGATTTCACAGAGTCCAAAAAAGAATTCATATTAATTAAAAAAAGTCACAATTAAAAAATATAACAGAAGAAAATGTTGCAGACATAATAAATCACTAATTTAAGAGTCTTCTTTGCTGTCTTTCGGTGAAAAATTGCTTCATCGTTTCGTAAACACTATATATAAAAGAGAATTTACGGGACTTTATGCATAGATTATGATCAATTCCATTTGCCAAACAAAACAATTCATTAATTTAGTACATGTCAGCATTAATTTACCTATTCATCTGTGTTTATTGGGGCAATAATTACACTCGACGACCGCATTAAAGTAAGGTAACGAGGTTTGATACAGTCAGGTTTAGAGAGCTGTGTATATTCTCTTTTCAATGGCTTTGAATCAATTCGTTGCAGTGAGTTTGATTCTAAAGTCCCAAGTTTCAGCACCAATAAAATGGTACATGCATCCGTCAAAATGTTCTAAATTTACATTGCTCTTAGGGTTGCAGAAGTTCGTAATGAGTTTGGTTTAACGGGCAGTAATTTTAGATTGAGTCTTGTTTATTTGAGTCAATATTTGTGTTGTAATTTAAATATGACACTTTAGTTAATTTATCATCAGAATGTCTTTTTTATTGTATAGGTAAGCAAAATTTACATGTGGATAAGGTTTTGTCCAGAACAATTAATCACTCGACGAGGTTAATTCAAAAACGACTGAATGAATAAAAAACTGACACGGAGTACAAGTTTATTACGGGTCTGTTTTATGGTGTTGTATTGTCACGTACTTGTTTTGTTAAATTCATTGAGAAACATTGGAAACTAATGTGAAAAAGCAGGTAGTTGTTCTAGAAAGTTTGTTTTTAACAATCTTAAGTCTTAACCACTTTCAGACTTTTTAAGGGTTATTTTTGTATCGGGAGTTTTTAAGTATTAACACTTGTCTCTGTCATACACAAATGTATTGCAGACTGAAATCAAACTTGCCATTTACGCGTTAATCGAGAAAACAACAAGTATAAAGTTTAAACAATTAAATGGCTGGTCCATTTTAGATACACTACTTCTTTAATGTAAAAAATCCTACGCCTACAGATTTAATCTTAATTTAAATTATGTTTATCTAGAGCTCATACTTTTTCTTAAAGGATCAGCGAATTCTTATTTAACTTGGTTAAATTATGAGCAAGGTTATTCATGAAAACTAGATTAAATTGGTCTGCAAACAATTAACGTGTTGTAATTTATTATTGCATTTTCGGTATTCGGCAGTTTAGTGATATACACTTGAATGAGAAATGTTCGTACTAATTTTTACTTCCCGAGCGTAAGCTAAGGACGTGTGGTAATCAAGTCCATCGGACGAATTGCCACTTTTATGTTTTCTCGACGTTTCATGCCCCTACAGTACGAAAAAAGTAGTCTTCCGTTTCCGTCTGTCTGGCTGTCTGTCTGTCTGTATCCATTTTTATTACACACGTCATCTCCGAAACTGCTGGACCGATTGTTCTCAAATTTTGTATGTATGTTAGAAATATAATGTATTTGGCTAATCATCTCCACGAACAATTTGGTTACGTCAACTCAATAAACCGTACTTTAAAGTGAGTTGAACGTTATCGTATGTTCAGATCCACCCACCCTGACGTGCAAGAACAGCCCTTCCAAATATTATTGCACGCTCACCTTAAACTTAATGAAGCGCAACCCCAACTAGAGTAAGAAATAGTAGATGAGATCGTGGTTATCCAGAGGACGTGATCAGTTTAAAAATTTGTGCGTGGAAGTAGTACCGATGCAGTACTACCTAGTTAGATAAAGAAATGTTCAGATGAGAAGACTAGCACAATCAAGGTCGAACAACATAAAAACGTCTTACCTGTTTAATAATATTTATATTATTCATATAACATATATTTTCATATTACGTATATTATTTCGAATTGATTACGATACTTAGAAGTTTTCACTTTGGCCGTGGAGTTCTGAGAACATCCGTTTTTTTTGCCAAAACAGTTATTGTAGTGTGTAATTCTGTGTAAATTTTATTTTAGATTTAAAACACGAAAACTGGTACTGATATAAGGAATAGGGACGGAAACAAGAGTGAAAAAAAATTCATTTCATTGTTCTAAATGCAGACGTCTCCCAAATGAGTCCATTTACTCTGGTCATATCATAACTTTTATTATTAAAATTTGAATAATATAAACTCTGCAAAATCAACAGGTAGGAAAATACTCAACTTGCAAAACAGAATTTAGAATATCAGAATAGGATATTACAGAACGTATCCAAACCACTGAAGTGATTGCATGGAAGTGAGCTGAATATTATTTTTGTTATAACTTTAATACTCAACGTATTACACAGGTAACGAGACCTGAAACTGTTAAAGCCGGATACAAAGAGCAAAATTATTTACTGTTATTAATTTGTTCCGTCCTTTGCGAGGTTGAGATATTATTAATAACAAGTTGTTTAAAATTGTATCAGTTTTTTTAAACACATTTTTTAGAGTAAATTAATAACAGTAAAACCAAACTACTAAATTTTCATCTACTTAGTACATACTGTATACTAAAGATAAAGAACGTTTGATATAAAACGTATACTTACAATATCCTTGTTGGATACCAAAACTACGCATTACTCTTAACCGTAATAATTTTTTTATGATGGAATCTTAAGTGACATCTTGTCAATAACAAACATGTCGTTTTTTCACAAGAGCTTTACCACTAAAAAAGATTTGTCTTAGGTTTGGGAAGTTAAATTCTCCAAAATTCCATCGCTTTACCGCTGTCCTGACATTTTCCCCAACATATAAGACATAACACAAATATTGGATGTTATGGTCCGGATACGAACAATTTCCGGTCTCGTTCGGTATTTTATACGAAACGAATCGTGTGAGGGAAAGTGGGTCAGAAATTTCGAAATTTTTTAATATTGTCATGGACCATTTGGTGCAGTTCGATAAAAATGTCTTCCTAACACTTATTCGCCGTGCTTTCCGTAGCGATTTGAAACATGCGGTAAACTTGAATATTGTCAGGGATTGCTATTTTTGTAGCATTAGAATTTTAAATGACGCGGCGTGGTGACGGTAACACGTGTACAGATTCCGACAAGTTGGGCCGGCTGCGAATATTGTACTATGCTAATATAAATTCTTTCTGGAAGTTTGCGCGACAGTTACTTGCGCTATTCAGATCAGTTACTACCGTAATTCAGCAGATAGTTGTAAGGACGTCTACAACTCGCGTCCATAAAACATCGTTTCCGATCGTTTTCAAATATCGTAAAGGCCAAAGTGGAATCTTTTTACATTCTCTAAGTATTACATCTTTCAAGTCAGTATCAACTTTTTTCATCTACAAAATGAAATAGTGAATACAGAAACAAAATGGTTTTAGGCTCAAAATTTATTTCATTATTAACTTAGAAACTGGTTTAGAATTATTTCATACAGAATTTCCTCCACCTTTGAACCACAATCAAATGTGTATTGAAGTTAGAGTGTATTAATCAATGAAAATTCATTTCTTTTAACTTATGTAAACACTAATATGACATTATTTTGTACTACGAATTTTAGGAAAATCAAATAGGTTGTTTTTCGAGTAGTAAATAAAGAATGAGTAAGTAATAGAATAAGTGTGTGAATAGACAATAATTGATACAATATTAGTTCTTAGCCTACCGTAGAAAAAAAACAATTTAAAAATCAAAATATTTTTTTATTCAACGTAGTCCTCTTTCAAAGCTATACACCTGTTACAACGATCCTGCAACTGTTCGAACCTTCTTAAAAAAAATGATTCTTCCTACTCTTCAAACCAAGTCTCCACAGCCTCTATTACCTCGTTGTTTGAAGAAAACGTATGGCCTTTCAAGTTTTTTTTTAATTGAGGAAACAGATAATAATCCGAGGAAGCTAGGTCTGGAGAATATGGAGGATGGTTAAGTGTTTTGAACCCAACTAGTGTCGCTGAGATAAATAAACACGTCTGGCCGACCTAAGCTTATGCGGCGACTTTCACGCCACCTGGGGTGGCGCCTTGGGTCAGGAGCGGCGGTCGCTCGGGCGCCAACTCCCTCTCCGGGGAAGGGAGCGCCGGGGTTGCTTTAAAGCCAAAGACACGGATATCAGGTGGTGAGCGCCCACGAATACACGAGAATAAAATAAAACGGCAAGAAATGATTTTACACAACAAATCGGGTTTATTCTCTGCCACACGGCTAAATAATAAAACTTACGATTTCCGGCCCGCAAAAATTCGCTTCGTTACAACGACACGACATTTCATGTTGTTAAATATAAATGTGCTGTAATGTGTCTAGTCTTATTTCATCGCATAATAAGGTAATTCGGTTTATTAATTCTTCTAGATTATTAATTTGTTCTTTGTAGACCTGATCTTTGACGAATCTACAAATTGAGAAGTTCAGTGGAGTAAGATCTAGGGACCTGACTGGCCAAGTACCTTCAAATTCATCTGGATGCACTTCTTCTAAAAATGGCTCCAACAGTTGTTGGCTGTAACGTTGTGCATTAATGGTATTCTGAAAAAATATTGGCCCAATTATTCTTCCACGTGGTACGGCTAAATATTCCAACTTCCAGGGGATGTAAAGGAACCTCCATGAAATTGTGTACATTGACAACACTCCATGTTCGGTAATTCAACGTCCTCCTTCTTTAAATTCTCCTGAAAGAGGTTGCAATATTTCATCCGACAGGTGGTAGGATTTCTTGCATCAGGGTGGTTTTATATTGATGCATGTGCAAATGCTTTTTCAGCATCCTTTTAACTATACTGAAAGACACGTCAGTTTGAGCTGATAGACGACGTAATGAATACTAATGATGAATGCGGATTTTCTTCAACAAGCGTCTGCACTTTCTCCGTTTTTTCCGTGACATTTTCATTTGTCTGTGGCCTTCCAGTCGACTTTCCTTTTAATACTTTTCCCGTTGTCCGAAATCTGTCTATAATTTGGCAGCATCTTCAATAATTTTGTTGGGAAATTTAAGTCGTAACTGTGCCATTTATTAAGCGTCCACTTTGTAAATAAGCTTCAATAATGAAAGTGTTTTCTTGTGTGGCGTCGTGCCGTTCTTCGAAGGACCGTAATAATACTCGATTGTTTAAACACTTATATTACATTATATATTTATATATATCACAAGTTGTATGTATTAGAGGGCATCGCGCCCGTACCGCCTTCGCGTTCGGTGGTTCTTGTCGTTCTTGAATGTTGTTGTCGAATGAATTCGGGAGAAAGCGCCATCCGTCCGGTGGGTGGTGTGGTGGGGTGCTTACCCCAGGACAGGACCGGGCTTGCCCGGCTGGTCTGAATCAGGCCCGTACCGAACATCCAGCCCCCCTTGAATCACCGTGTGATTCAACGTCTTCTTCCTCTGGTGGGAACGGGCAAATGCGGTTGACAGCCCTGGAAACCTCACCGCTGTTGGTTTTCACAATTACCGTACGCACGGTACCATCCTTCCCTGGGTAGACCTCCTTGATGACTCCCATTTTCCAACACAATGGGTGTAGGTTTTCCTCCTTGAGTAGGACCGGTAGGCCTGGTTTAGCCTGATTTGTGCACCGCTCCCTCCACTTCGATCTTTGCTGAAGAGTATTCAGGAATTCCTTACTCCAGCGTTTCCAGAAGTTCTGGGTGATTTGTTGTACACGCTGCCATCTTGATAATCGATTTTCCTTTGTCGTGGTTAGGTCGGGTTCTGCAGTTGTTGCTAATGTGTCCCCAATAAGGAAATGATCGGGAGTAAGGGAACTAATGTCAACAGGGTCATGGGATAGCGGTGTCAAAGGTCTGGAATTGACGCAAGCCTCAATTTGTGTCAAAACCGTCAAAAGCTCCTCGTATGAAAGTAGTGCGTTACCTACAACTCCTTTCAAATGATATTTTACAGCCTTTCTAGGAATGGTTAACGAATTTAATAGATGTAATTGCTTTGAAAATTCGGGCCATTGTGTATATAGATCTTCAGGTAATGGATCGTCCCATTCAAGTTTATACGACCACATTTTTTGTCGATACATTTTAACAATGTCACAAGTAAAGGCAAATTGATGTGTGCGAAATCGAGTAATAATTGAAAATAAACTTTGTTGGACAGTTGGTCCCACCATAAGAATGTTATTTAAGCTAATACCAGTACTCGTTTTGCTACTAGCGTTAAAAACTACTCGCACCCTCGTGGTTGAGCTTGATTCCTTTACGACAGCATGATGGGGTAAATAATATGAATATTGTTTATTGACATTAACATCAGACGAGTTTGTGATTAATTGCATATGGCCTAAATCAGTATATTCTTGCATGAACTTAATATAATCACTCTTTAGTTGAGGTTTGTTATTCAACCGGTTTTCTAATGAATGGAACTGTTTTAGAGCAATGTGGTCAGAACGACCTAAATGAGAAACATCTGTTTTAAATGGTAATCTGACAACAAAGCGACCGGAAGGGTCTCTTCTAACCGTTTTGTAGAAATGCCTTTCACATGCTAATTCCTCAACTGACATAGTACTGGTGTTCGTTACCTGCTCCTCCATTTCCCAAAATTTTGTCAATTGTTGATTTAAAGCCTCATCTTTTCCAAACTTTCTAGTACAACCCACAAAACCTTGAGTGCAGGTGTTCGCAATTTTACCTGCAACGACCCAACCGAAAGCCGTTTCCCGCAAATGAACTTGTTTATTAAAAATATCAATCTCTTCGTTGCCTATTATTTGCCAAAAATGTTCGGCTCCAATGAGCAAATCAATATTGGTTGATTTATTAAAATTTGGATCAGCTAAGCTCAAATTAGATGGGATATTTAAATCGGAGATCGAATACGACTCACTTGGATAGGGACCAGTAATTTTTGATAGTACTAGACAATCTAAGTTTAACGAGAACGGATTACAACGAGAATGTATTGAAACATTCGTTGCGTTTTTCACAGTAGTTTGTATTTCCCCTACCCCTGTGATTGGATAACTGATTTTTTTCAATTTGCTTCCTAATTTTTGACATAACTCATGCGTTATTAGATTGCTTTGCGAACCACAATCTAACATTACCCGACACTCATGGTACGTACCCTTTGCGTCTGCTATATTTACAAGCGCTGTAATCAACAGTGCCGTTACGTTGGTACGATTTGATAAAGACAATGCCGAATTATTATTGGATTGTCTGCTATCGTGTATTAACGAATGATGTTTCATGCGGCATTCTTTGCACCTACTTTTAGAAATACACTTTACGGCAATATGATTTGGCCGCAAACAATTTGCACACAAGTGGCCTTTATTTACGTGTTGAATTTTCAGATTTATCGGCAAATTATTAAACTCCGGGCACTTATAAATGAGATGAGAATCGGCGTTACAATAATAACAATGAACTGCTTTATTCGTGACCGTTTGAATGATAGGTCGGTATTTATTTGAGTTATTATTATTTACATGTTTATTCGACTGCTGAAATTTATGAGTACTGACATCATTGTGAGACTTATTATTTATATACTGAAAGGATTCTAAAAATTCACACCGTTTTTCTAAGAAAGTTATTAGTTCCTTTAATGTAGGTAATTCGGAGGTAAGTGTGGCCTGCCATTCCCTTTTAGTGGTGTAATCCAATTTTTCACCAATGAATGGCACAATTAACCCATCCCATGCATCAACGTTTAATTTTTGAACTCTAAGGGCTTCTATATTACTACTAACATCTATTACTAATTTACGCAGAGCAAATGAATTAGTTTTAGTGACAGTAGGTGTGTTTAAAATATTTAAAACGTGCTCTTGAGCAATTAGCCTGGCATTATTGTACCGTCTTTTCAACAGATCGTACGCAGATTTATAATTTTCGGCCGAAATAGTTAATGCCTCGATCGTGGCCAGCGCCTCGCCCTTTAGTGATGATTTCAAGTAGTGAAATTTCTGACACTCATTCAAGTTGTTATTAGTATGTATCAAGGACTCAAATGTATCTTGAAATGATATCCATTGTGAATAAGACCCAGAAAATATTGGTAAATTCAATGATGGAAGTTTTACCATCGAATCGGATTGAGTACCACCATCATTTGCTTCAGAAGTTGAAGGCTTGGAAGTGTTTACTTTAAGAGAAAGTTTATGTTTACTGAGATTAGCCTTAATATCGGCTAAAGCGTTATAATATTGTATTTCAACTGTTTCTCGATCGTTATCGTTCTCATCCAATACTTCAATTTGATCTTGATATTCTTCAAATTCTTTCATTGCGTTTTCCAAAGTTTGCAACCTAGCTTCCAGCTGATACACATTATCAGTTGGTTTAAATGCTTTAGCAAAGGACTCGATCCTTGTAATTTTGGATTTAACAGTGCCCCGTTTTTGTCTTAAACTTGCTAACTCAGCCATTGTGATATAGTTAAATAATATAATAAATGAAATATTAAACTTATTAGGAGTTGTAGATAAATCACTCCACGTGCTGGCTCCAGACAAACTTGACACAAATCAACGTTGCTGGATAAACGAAAAGAAAGGAAATTGGGACTTACTGCTTGGCGTTGTTATAGATGGACCACGTGGTGACGTCGCGTGCACTCGTGTTCGCTGAATATCCGGCTCTAACGGACCAAAATGTGGCGTCGTGCCGTTCTTCGAAGGACCGTAATAATACTCGATTGTTTAAACACTTATATTACATTATATATTTATATATATCACAAGTTGTATGTATTAGAGGGCATCGCGCCCGTACCGCCTTCGCGTTCGGTGGTTCTTGTCGTTCTTGAATGTTGTTGTCGAATGAATTCGGGAGAAAGCGCCATCCGTCCGGTGGGTGGTGTGGTGGGGTGCTTACCCCAGGACAGGACCGGGCTTGCCCGGCTGGTCTGAATCAGGCCCGTACCGAACATCTTGTATGATATACATATCATTTGATTATTAGTTTGGATGATTTAAATAAATATTGAAAATAAGTGGAATTTTTAGTGTAGGTCTTAAAGGCGACAAAACCAATCAGTTTAAATTATTAACCCTCACTTAAGATGCCGAAGGTGTATTTTGAGGGTAGTTAGTCAGAGTCAGGCAGAGTCAGTGTAAAGTAGCAGTGAGCGTGAAGGCCCAGCTATGCTGTGATGGTCTGACAGCGCCGGACTCGGGTTGAGTGATAAGAGCAAAGAGTTTGGTGTTAAGGTGTTGATAAGAGACGGTGGCAGGTTAGGGTGAACCTGGCCATGAGAGCAGTGTTGATGCATAAAATCTCCGACGGATACCATGGTACGTACCTGGGAACTGAGCGCGTACTCAGGTGGTGGCAAGCGAATGCAACAGAGAATATGTTTACTGGTTAAGTTGGGAGATTAACCCGGTTTCTGGAGGAAATACAGTGAGGTATGGACGTGGATGGGTCCTCTCCACTTTCGCCGTGACAGCGCTCCTTCTGAGGAGTCTGTGGGCGGGCAGTGGATCCCAAACTGTACAGCTAGATTTCAGACAACTCGACAACGTCACCAGGAGAATGCGGGCCGAAGACGACGCCGTGAGTTGGAACCGCTGATCGACAAGGGTTGGGCTAGCGGATGGATGATGGGTGAGTAACCCCATTCTTAATCATTAGCGACAGATAAGTCTGGTCTGTCTGTTTTCATATTCGTGATTGGGGCCGAATTATCGCGGGGCCGGACCTGTACTAGAGCGTCACATGGGGGTGAGTGAATCTGTAGTTTGCAATTGACCGTAGTCCTTTGACTGTTATTGATAATAAATACACACTATACAATTCAGCTCTGCAGGCCTTAAAGGCCCTGGGCTTTTTTAACAATAATTTTCCATTTGTTCCTGTCGGCTGCTTTGGATCTCCAATCTTCAATGCCTAAGTTTTGAAGATCTTTTCGAACATCCTCTATCCACTTCAGTTTTGGCCTTCCTCTCTTTTTCTTTCCTCTTTTTAGGCGGTCTAATACTTTCCCAATTGTCCTTTCCTCTAGTGCTCTTTCGACGTGGCCTAGCCATCTTAGTCTCTGTGCTCTGATTATCTTCGTGATTGTTGGTTCTCCGTATATTTCCTCGATCTCTCGGTTTGTTCTTCTTCTCCATTGGTCTAGTTCTTTTATACCTCCATATATCTTTCGTAGTATCTTGCGTTCCCATACTTCCAACTTCTGTTCCTTTTCGTTCGTTATCGTCCATGTTTCACTAGCGTACAGGACTGTAGGTCTTACTATTGTCTTATATACTTGTTTCTTTCTTCGTCGTGTTACATTCTTACTCCTCAGAAATCTGTTTAATCTTCCTACACTCTTGTTTGCTTTCGCGATCCGTTCTTCTATCTCTTCGTTCATTTCGTTTTTGTTTGTAATTACTACTCCTAGATATTTGAACCTATTTACTTCTTCGAATTCGTATGTTGTTCCTTCTTCTGTAGTTAGTTACTTTCAGTGGTTTTGCTGGGGTTTGTTTTGTTTCCATCTTCGTAAACTTCGTTTTCTCTTGATTGATCGCTAAAACCATTCGTTTCGCTTCTCTGATTAGATTTTTTGTCATTTTCTTCATTTCTGCTTCTGTTCTCGTTATACATGTCACGTCATCTACAAAGGCTATATTTTGGTGTATTTTTTCGTATATCGTGCTCGTTCTGTGGATGCCACTTCTCCTTATTATTGCTTCGAGTACTAGATTGAACAGGGTAGTTGATATTGGATCTCCTTGCCGGATTCCTGTTCTTACTTGGAATGGTTCTGACAACAGACCATTTATCCTGACTCTGTTTCTGGTGCTCTGCAGGGTCATCTTTGTCAGTTTTATTAGTTTTCTTGGGACTTCTTGCATGGCTTCTAGCAGTTCTTTCCTGTTAACCGTGTCATAGGCTTTTTTAAAGTCTATGAACAGCAGATATAAGTTGATTCCCTGTTCGTAATGTACTTCTTGTAGTTGCTTCAATATAAATATCTGGTCTACAGTAGATCTATTTTTCCTAAACCCTGCTTGATATTCTTGTACTATTTTTTCCATATGCTGCTTCGGTTGATGCAAGTGGCCATTACCTTATACGTTACGTCTAGCAGCGCTATTCCGCGATAATTTTCTCATTTCGTAATATCTCCTTTTTTAATTATCGGGCAAAGTACTGCTTCACCCCATTGTTCTGGCATTTTTCCTTCCTTCCAACATTCTAGCACTAGTCGACGTATCTCTGATGCTACTGCTTCTCCTCCGTACTTTAGCATCTCGCCCTCTATTCCGTTTCTACCAGGACTTTTGTAGTTTTCATCTACCTTAGTGTTTCTCTGATCTCTCCTTCGTCAATTTCTATTGTTTCATCTGGGTCAACCGAGTCGTTCACTCTTTCGTTCGTATCTTGCTGTGTATCCTGTTCGTTTGGCAGCTCTTCAAAATATTCTGCCCATCGTTTTATTCTTGCTTGTTCGTCTCCTATCAGGTTGCCATCCTTGTCTTTACAATATATTACTCGTGGTTGATAGCCTCTTTTCTCTTTTTTCACGTCCTGGTAAAAGATCCTTATTTCATTCTTGTTGAAGTTTTCTTCTATTTGTCATATTTGTTCTTCCATCTTTGCTCGTTTCTTATTTCTGCATATCTTCTTGTACTCTTTCCTTTTTTCTTGGTAATCTATTTGGCTCTTCTCATTTTTTGATTTTAGATATTTCTGTCTGGCTGACCTCCCCGCTTCTATTGCTTTTCTACATTCCTCGTCAAACCATTCGTTTCTATTTTTGTTGTCTTTTTTGACGAACCCTAGTACTTCTTCCAAGGTCTTCCATATGTTCTCTTGGAGTTCTTCCCACCTCTCTTCTATAGGTATGTTTTACTCTGTTGATCTTATTCTCTCATTCATCTTTTGTTCGTATTCCTGTTGTACTTCAGCTTTCTTATGTTTGTTTACATTTATATCGCGTTGTGTCTTCTTTCCTTCTTTTTTCTTCGGTATTTCTTGTTTGAGGTCTGATCTTACTAGAAAGTGGTCTGAATTCGCTTCTGCTCCCCTGTAGCTTCTTAATCTGGTTATTAGTTGGGCATCTCTCCTTTCTACCAGTATGTGGTCTGTTTGGTTGACCGTTTTTCCGTCAGGCGACATCCATGTGCCTTTGTAGATCTCTTTCTGCGCAAAGAAGGTGCTTTTGACTACCATTTTATTTTCTTCTGCAAACTCTATCAGTTTTTCTCCATTTTGATTCGTTTTTTGGTGTTTGCTTTCTTTCCCGATTGTTGGCCTGTAGCAATTCTCTTTACCTATCATTGCGTTGGCGTCTCCTATAACCATTTTAATGTCATGCTTTGGTATTTTCACATATTCTCTTTCTAGTTCTTCGTAATATTCTGTTTTACTTCTAGATCTTTCTCTTCAATCGGTGCATGTATATTCACTAGGCTTATTTTCCTGTACTTACTTCTCAATCTTATATAGCTTATTCTTTCTGAGATTGGTTTGAAGGTAATTACTGCTCCTTTCAGGCTCTTCTTCACCATGAATCCTGTTCCTAGTTCTCTGTTGTCAATTCCGCTATTAAATAATATGTAGTTATCTATTTCAGTGATGAATTTGTCTTTTTGCTTCGTCTCTTGTATAGCTGCTACATCTATTTATATAGTATACCTTTGTAATTCTTGAACTATTTGTTTGAGTTTTCCTTCGCTATATGTTCCTCGAACATTCCATGTTCCTATTCTAATTTTCGGGTTTTTCTTTCTCTTCGTAATTTCTATCGGGTCATCCATGAGCTTTGCATACGTCGTCATTGTTTTCCGGTGTGTGATTTCTTCCTCTGTTAGTTTTTTGGATTTTCTTTGGGGTGCGACGGTGCTTTCACTAATTTGTCTAATTTAGTGTCCCAATGCCAGACTTCTCCTGCCCATATCATCTTTTTGTACCCTACTTTTGCCTCGACTCCTTTCCCTTTTTCTGCTGCTGCTATTCCTCTTATTTTCTTCTGTATCTCGCTCTCTTGTTTGGTGTAATCGTCTTCAATAAACGTTTTTGATCCTTTTAATTTGTTGTTCTGTTTCATGATTGCTCTTTTTGTGTCCCAGTTCTCTATCTTTGCTACTACTATGTCGTATTTTTCGCTGACTAATCTTGCGTCTTGTATCTTAGTTTAGATTCCTACCTTATTTTTTAGGAGTTCTTCAACCTCTGCTGTTATTTCGCTTCCTTGTAGTTTCCCTCCTTTGATTACGATGTTGTTTCTCCTTTCTGATTTTTCCAGTTTTTCTAAGTCTTGCTCCACTCTTCCTAATCTTTCGGTCAGTCTTTGGTTTTCTTCTCTTAGTGTTGTTACTTCTTCCATTAACGTTTTGAACATATTCTTTACTTCGTCCATGTCTCCTGCTTGTACCCTCTTCTGCTTCCTCTGTACTCTTTGACCTTCCGGTGATGGTGAAAAGGAGGTTTCTATTTTTCGTTTCTGGTTGTCTTGTTCTTCTATTGCTAGTTTGTGTCCTTTTTCCGGTTCAGGATTCCCGTTTAGCATTCCCTGGCCGACTTTCTTGCTTCCTGTGTATCTAGTATATTCCTGTGTTGTTTACTTTGCACCGCGATAAGAACTATCACCCAGACTATCTCTTCGGAGGTTAGGTTCTTTTGATTCCACACTTTCCCAAATAATTGCTGTCCTTACACTTCTTGTTGCTTCTTACTCTTATTCCACTTCACTTCTTTGTTTTCTACTACTTCTCTTTCGCTTTTGACGCTCGATATCTCTCGATTTTCGAGTTTGGATTTCGGAGCGTGTTCTGCTTATCGTAGTCAGGACCGTACCTCATTGATAATAAATAATAATATTTGTTGATAATTTGCGCTAAAACCTCTACCTGGCCAGGAAACGTTTTACACTAGATGAAAATGATTTTGAACCACCTTGTATTATTATAAGAACGGATTCATTTATAATGCCAAACTCGAACTCAGCTCTGTTGTCACTTGATGTGTCGCTTCATTAAGATTAATGATCAGCTCTCGAATCCTTACTTCCAATTGACGCTGAGTAATCAAATCATTGTTTTCAAGAACTTTTATGTAATTACACATTATTTGTTAACAACCTGCCGTAACTTTTGGAGATCATATCATCGCGGTAGCCACGATTTTTACTGCTAGGCTCAAAAATTAATAGAGCATTTGATATGAAACCCATTTTTAACTTTAACTTAACTTATTAACTTTGGGTGTCATGAGATTTTGGACAAAAATTCCTCGAGGAATCGTCAGGCTAACATTATGAACTAGTTAGTGTCACAACATTTTGCAATTTAATTTTGAATCTGCAAAATCGAATGCTTTGAAATCTTAAATTGTTAATCAAAATATATTTGGTTATCCCCTCCAGAAAATTGATGACGTCAGCTCAAAATTTTGCCGAAGAAATATAGTTAAATAAAGTAACCTATAAATCAATAATTCGCATACGGCCGACTTTCTAGCAAACTAAAAAAAATGTCGGACTAATAAGTATCGAGGATCCAAATTTGATCATTACTGTGAAATTATGGGTAATTTCGTTTGCGTTCGACGTCAATAGTGACTTTTTGTTTTCTATTTTGTTATATCTTGTATTCATGATGTTGTATATTCATCTATGTCAATCTTACTGATGTGAAAAAGCGGATTTATTTGGTGCCTGATCATACATCAACATATAGAGACTCCTTAAAATTAACAAACATGAGTTTTTACAAACTAGAGACGAAAAATATTTAAGAAGAATAAAATTTTATATTGCGGACTAAAATTACGAAGTGATCAATTAATTTAACAATGTTTAAACAAACTGAATTGTTTTTAATAACTTCATGTTTGTAAGAAAACGGTTGTTGGTTTAATTGTGACATATTTATACTTATCGTACTTACTTAAACAATATAAATGCTTCAGTTACAAAAGTCCCTCTTGCTCCACGTTGGCCACCAACGAGCGAATTTCACGAATTTTGTGCAACTTTGCTGGCTCTAAATATTTGAATTTTTTGACCTGGATCATTGATGCTCAGCAAGAACTACGGGAAGGCCTGGAGCAGGTCTTGCCAGGAAAGGAGATGGCTACGATTTGTTAATGAGGGATAGAACGGTTATACGGTACAATAAAATACAATACCAATACAATACAGCTACTATACAGATGCAGAAATACTACAGATACAGATACAATACAATTGCATAGTTGGTACCTAAGCACATTCACCACCTTTAGCATTAAAAGCTGGTACCCACTTTAAGAAAAGAGATACCTACATGTTGCAAAATGAATACGGAAGCAAGCACACCGATGGAATTCGGACGAAAAGTATAGGATCGCAGTATTCCCAAGTTCAAGGGAAGAAGGCAGCCCCATAAATCCAAGGTCGACTGACCTCATCTTCATAGAATGATGCGACCCAGCGTCTAAGGGCCAACAGAACCCTTTCAGGTCAAGAGCGACTGACGACATGGAGAATTCAGACTCGGAACCAAAGGATGCACTGTTGCAAAATTAATACGCAAGCAAGTACACCATGAAAATCCACAAAACATTTACACCACTGGAGCTAAATTAGCAAGACCCGTTGCGAAGTTAAGTTAGTAACAAACACATACAATACAATACAGTACAATATGCTACAATTACAAAAGTTACAAGATACACACTGTTCCACGTTTGCCGCCAAAGAACGATGACTGCGCTCGCTCGTTGCTATTGCCCGGAAAGAACCAAACAATACGAGAAGGTCTGGAGCGCGTCTTGCCATGAAAAGAGAGGATTAGGGTTTGCTAGCATGGGTAAAGTACACCTCATTTTGTAAATTATGAACGCCATACCTTATAAATTCCAACGCTGTACTTTAAAAATAATGGTTGCCGTACTTTATTGATGTTGGATGCCACACTTTATAAATTTCGAAATCGTACTTTAAAATCGATGGACACGGTATTTTATGAATTATGAATGAAGTATTCAAAGAAAAATCCGGCATTTTTGGAAAAATATCCTTCGTGTACCCATCATTAACGGAAAATATTTTCAGTAATACATATTTATTAGCAATAAATTAGAGATTCGCGAAAACGCGTTACTTTTACGCCAATCGTCGAAGCTGTCGCCATCAGATCGAAATGAAAACTGAACACAAAGGACCGACAAACGCGATCTTTGTTTAAGTAGTTTACGTGACAATGACGTCATCGTACGTCACGATGAGATTGCAAGAATTATTTTTGGTATTTTAGAAGGGAAATCGCATATTTTCGGAGTTAATTTAACAATATGTAATAAATGATGTTAATTATGTTTAAATATTGCTTACTGTTTCTTGATAATTCATAATTTTTTTATATTTGTCGAATATACGAATCACGGGCTCCGATAAATTAAATCTCAACTCGTACTTACTCCGTTTTCGGGATTTTTTGGAAAAATATCGAGTTTCCGTCATATTCACAGCAGTAACGCAAAACATTTTCACTAGTATTTATTAACAGCAAATTGGAAATTCGTGAGCACGTACTACTTTTAAGCCAAAACGGACTTCCAAATGCTCCGTTGTTGCTGCCACCAGACAGAAGTCAAAACTGAACTCAAAGGAGCAAAAAACGCGACCTTGGCTCAGGTAGCTCACGTGACAGTGACGGCATCGTTTGTCACGATAAGATTGCAAAAATTATTTTTCATATTTTGGCCTAAAACTTGGACATTTTCGAAGTTATATTAATAATGTTTAATAAATAATATTAATTATGTTGAAATATTGTTTACTGTCATGATAATTTATATTTTTTTTATATTTATCGAATATACGAATCATGGACCTCGATAAATTATAACACAATTCGTACATACTCAGTTTTAGCGCAATTTTGGAAAAATTTCCAACTTCCATCGTGTTAAAGCACTAACGTAAAAGATTTTCGGTAATATTTATTAACAATAAATAAAAAAATTCGCGAAAACGCGTTAATTTTACGCCAAAACGACACGCCGATGTTGTCGCTATCAGATCGAAATGAAAACTGAACACAAAAGACCGAAAAACTTGACCTTTGCTCAGATAGCTCACGTGACAGTGACGTCATCGTACGTCACGATGCGACTGCAAAAATTATTTTTCAAATTTTGGCCGGGGAATTGCCCATTTTCGGGGTTAATTTAACAATATTTAAACACAATGAATTGTTTTCAATAACTTCATGGTTTTCGGTTTAATTATGACGTATTGATGCTTATCATGTATTTCAATGGTATAAATAATGATAACTATTTTTAAATATTGTTTATTATGTCATGACAATTTATATTATTTTTATATTTGTCTAATACACTAATTACGGACCCAGATAAACTAAAACTCAAATCGCGCTTACTCCGTCTTCGGACATTTTTGGAAAACCATCCGCTTTCTTTCGTGTTCACATGTAAAACATGTTTACTAATAATTATTAACAATAAATTAGAATTTTGCGGACATGTGCTACTTTTAAGCTAAAACGAAGCTCCGATGTTGCTGCCACCAGAAAGAAATCAAAACTGAACACAACGCGAATTTTGCTCAAGTAGTTCACCTGACAGTGACGTCATCGTACGTCACGATGAGATTTCTAAAATTATTTTATAACTTAGAATAAAGTAATATCTCCAATGTTAAAACAGAAGCGTGCTAAGTGTATGTTTCAAATGAGTTTTTCCTTTACAGAATTTTGTGATAACGGCATTACCATGGAATGAGCCGTTTCTGATTCAGTTAATAAAATAAATTGACTCATTCATTAATTTGTGAAGTAAATAAAAGAAGTTCACTCTATGACGCTTTCTTCGACAGGGGAAAATTTATTGTTATGTTTACGGTCACCGTGGAATTCCATTGGCAACAAATAGTAGTTTAACCCAAAGAATTTTCTAATATTGCATGTATTCTTATTTTTTTCGACCAAATTTTTTATTCATAAAAAATATAAACTGTTGAGATTTAGAACATCTTTATTAATTAATATAAAGTATTTGGTGTCTACAAAAAAAATTGTTGTCAATGTGTGCGTTTACAATTAATAATATAATTAAATAATCATCTTGTAAATACTAAACAGTAGAAAGAACATTGAAATTTGTAATTGTAAGAATCAAAATGAGGTTTATAAAAAAAATCTAACTTCCTACAGCATACAGTTTCTAAGGGTGATTAAGTACATCTTTTTTAAATGTTTTGTAAGAATGTCAGAGCCTTCACACAACAACTTTTGTAATTTTAGATTAAACTAGATAACACAATTACAAATTAGACCAAATATTGAATTACAAAAACGGTTTGTAATTTTTTAGTATTCTTCGGTATCTATGTAATAACACTGTAACATCTTTTATCCAGTATTTCTAGATGTAGGTATCCAAAGTTTCAACAGTTTATCTTAATAAATAAAAAGATAGATAGATGTTTTAGCTAAAACATCTCTTACTGATAACGCCAATAAAAATATTTTCCTGAGGAAGCCGTTTAAAGGTAATATGTACAAAGCTAATATTGAGCACTTAACCAGTCGATTAATCTAGTAATAATTATTCGTATTCCAAATGCTAAACTTGTTGTACGACATGAAACATAAAGCTCGCACGACTATTAATAACTTTGGTGGTGACAGTATATTGACGATAGATTCGAGATGCAGAAGCTAACGACGACACGACTCTGTCAAGATCCACACAATGAAGCACGTATAAATTTCGAAGAGAGGCCCGCTGTCGCTGTGCACATCCAGTTTCCTGAAGCTTATGTAGTAATAAATAAGGGACGTGTGCTTTCTAGCGCAATGGCGCAAAGATAATTATAAATTGTGTGCTAATTTTTTTTTTGACAAGAAGTTTACTCGACAATGTTTACCAGAACTTTATTGTCTATTTATGCTTGGAATGTTTTCTACTGCAGTGTCCCAGTACAATTTAAATTTAGCGCCAGAAAGAATGACAGTTTTGTTATGCAGATTTGCTTTCTTCTTTAACCAAAGGGCCAATCTGCTGTAAATTAAAAGGAACACCATCGTTACCCCCAACCCGCAACTGTAAGTAAAGTTTAGGATGATTTTAATTTATAATGCGTCCATGTTGCGTATTACGACGCGACGCAACGCTGCGCAACGCAACGCTCGGAAATTCCAGCTATTACGTCATCTAGACTGGTGTTGTCGACCATCTGGCCGTGGTTTTTTTAAGATCCGTTCGGAATCTTAAAGGAACAAGAATTGTTGTTTGACTTTACGCGATTTCTCGAAATTATACATTTTATTTTGTTGAGTAGTAACGAAGAAATTAACAATTTTATGCAAGTGAGGTATAGAATATTTTATAAGATTTTAAACTGAGATATGTTTAAGGAGATGGATGGTTTTCATAAATTAAACATTATTTAAATTTAATAGATTCTCATTCGTAATTTTAAAATTGTAATTGGCAGTATTTACGATTTAATAAACATTGCTTTGCTTTGGAAATTATCAGTGAAGTAAATGTCATCGTGAATACGAAGAGGAAATTTTATTTTTGTGTATCAACAATATTTCGTATGTGTTTTTATGTATGTTTGTAATGGGAAATTTGATTCACTATGAAGTCTAAATGGATTAATTCTGATTTATCGAAACTGACACCTTGTAAGTGTTCAGATGTATTTGAATTCTTGATTTAAAGGTTATATCTTTGTTGCCATTTTGAGTTAGGGCACGGATCCGAGTTTAAATGGCCAATTCGCCTATCGGATGCAATCCCCGAAAACGAGCATTTTATGTTATCAACATAACACTTACCTACCCAAAAAGTGTAATGTGAGTATGAAAAAGTGTAATAAATATATATCCATTAATGATAAATGCCATAAAATTGGTATTGTTACTCAAATCACGTTAATAATCCAGTTATAGCCTTGGCGTATTCGTGTCATTAAATAGAAGGATATAGTTTCCGTATAGGTATGGATATGCTAAACACTGCATTAATGGCACTATCGTCGCATAAAGTTTCGGCACAACTGGTGTGGTTCCATTTAAGTCCACTTCCCCGTGTTTTATGATAGAGTGCACTCACGCATTTTATCCAAATCCACTTAAAATAATTAATCCTCTTATTATTCATAAGTTTTATTTACCCTCAGGGGGATGGACAGTCACTTCTTGATTTTTAGCACGTTCGACGTGGAGGGATGACAAGCCCACTAACTAACCTCGCAGAATTTAATTTAGCGGTCTGGATAATTCTTTATTTAGGGACGGCCTTCGAAATTTTCTGTAGGGGTTTAGCTACGTGTTTCTGAGCAGTAACAGATTAAAATTTGAAAGTATAATCACCAATCACGTTTCTCTCAAGGGTTCTGAAGCTCCTCACTAACAACAACCTATCAGGAAAAATGTAGTCGAAATAATGAACGCTCGACGTTTACGGTTTAGTTATTAAAGCTCGCAACTTCAATTTTAACAAATTCTCTGTCTGTTTTGTGATATTGGTTTGTTTGATAGCTATCTGCATGTTTACTGCAGAATCCTGCTTGTGGAATAAATCGTCGATTTTATTGTTTCTTATCCGATTTTGTTTTCTATAAACTGATAAAGACGTAAGGTATCTCTAAAGGTTATTCCGCAAACTCTACATCTCTATCTACCTTTTTCAACGTGTGCTGCAACATAAAGGGGATGATATATTAGGGAGAGTTGACCGCCTTCGCATCGGAACGAATTCAATCAATTGCATTCGAGATAGCTGCATCAGAACTTACTGGTAAACGATGCAATGATATCCAGCCAACTCAAGCAAACCTATCATTCTGATCCGATTTTATCGGGTTATCCATTCCATTTTATAATGGATTTCCATGTTATGCTTCACGAATAAATCGAACAGTAAATTGGGCGTTTATAAACAAGCAATATTCTGCACATGCATTTAAATGTTTGTACGATAAAATCAGGTGTTGGTTTAATTGGTGTAGGGATTCAGAACTATTTGCTTTTTTCACTATATAATTGTACTGAATTGCATCAAATGTTAGAGTGATATATTGTTTTATTTAATATTAAACCATTGTAACCATTACATCTACAATAAACTAATCGTTAAATTTAGTTACTGTCTATTGGATATTGCTACTATTAGTATTTACCTAGGAGGGTGTTTTTGTTTAAAATCGACATTATCAGTTTTCTAGTTGTGGTGGTTAGGACCTAGATTATCTATTGTGTATTATTTATGATTCTCTGATTATTATCAGCATTAACTACTATGTATCATTCAGTCTTTCCTGTAAAATGACAATGTCATCTGTAAAATTGGTCTAAATATATTTAAATAGAGTTTTCCAAAATTACTGCAGAAAGAATATAGTGCAAGACAGAATGCGTCAATATCAACAACAACTTTGAACAAAATTTCTCATTTTTGTTTCTACTTTAAATGTTAATTAATTTTGAAAAAATAAATTAATTTATCTTAGAATCTTGCAGATGAAACACCTACAGTGCTAGCAAACATCCAAGGAAATATTATCAGAAGAGTCTGTGCATGTCTAGATGCATGTTTTTTTATTTTTAGTGTACTTAATAATAAATATTAAATTTATTTATTTATTTCAACGGGTAAATCACCCAATTACAGAAATAAATTATAAAAACAACAATACAAAATAAACCTAAATTCAAGAAATATAATTCCTAACCTAAATTATCTAAATGATTAATTAAGATGCTACGTATGTGATTAAAAGAATCAAAATAAATATCACAGTATTCACCAATGGTATTGAAATAGTTACATATAAGTAATATTGGTGATCTCTTTAAAGCATTAGAACTACAAAAAGGAGATTAGAATGTAACTAAATGTCTAGGTAATAAAAAATATATTTTGCCTACCAGATATGCACATTCGCTATTATAATTAAGTAAGTTATACAAGAACTTAATGATGATAATTGTACGTTTGGTGCTTAGTGAACAGAAATTAAATCTACGTAATAATGTTCGATGATCACAACCTTGTGGTAGATAGGTACCATCTATCAAGTAGGAAACAAGTTTCAAAAATTTTCTCTGTACCTTTTCCAATTGTTGAATGTGTATAGCATATATAGGATGTCAGATCAACGCACAGTATTCTAGACGAAATCTAACTAAAGAGTTAAACAAAGTGAGTAAAGCTTGTACATTAGAGAATTCACGGCAATTTAAAACATAAACCCGTACATTTTATAAGCTTGGGAAATACATTCAGAATTATGGTTGGTAAACAGAAAATTTCGATCGAAAGTGACACCCAGATCTTTGAAGATTTCCAGACGACTTAAAAATCCACCTTCAATACAATAATTGAAATTAAGAATGTGTTCTTTCTTAGAATATGAAACAATAAAACATTTTGCTTTATTTAAATATAACCGGTTATTTTAAGAGTTCAGTCTCTTAGTGATTTTATTTCAAGAAAAAGTTTCAGGTCATCAGCGAAGAGTAGCTTGCAGCTAAGTATTACATCAACCACGTCATTGATAAAAATTGTAAACAATAATGGTCCTAAGTTGGAACCTTGCGGTACACCAGAACCAGGTCAAAAAGAATTCGAGACGAAATTGCGATGTTCAACAGATAATTCTCTGCCCTGAAGGTAAGATTTCATAAGCCTTAGTAAGGGTTTAGTAAAACCAAAACACCGGGGTTTATTTAGTAAGATGTAGTGATCTCTCTGATCAAATGCCTTGCACAAAAACAGTGTAGATAACATCTACTTGGTGTTTATGATCGATTGCCTCAGAAACAAATTGACTGAAGGTAGCTAGATTAGTAACAGTAGATCTTTTCTCAATAAAGCCGTGCTGAAAAGGTGATATAAAGCTTTTTATATTGGAATATATTCTTTTGTATAATATGGACTCAAAAGCTTTCGCAAAATTGCAAGGTATATATATGGGTCTGTAATTCTCTACGCGCGTCGGATCACCTTTTTTAAAAATTGGCGTAACAGAAGCCTTTTTCCATATATCTGGGAACATTAATGAAGTTAACATTAAATTGGAAATATAATAAAGCGGTTTAACTAAGATGTATGCACAATCTTTTACTAAAAAGGTAGGTACATTATCAACACCAGAATTGAATGAATTGAACGTTTTTAATACCTGAAGAATTTCATCTTCTGAAATTTGTGGGATTGCAACAGTTAGACTAGGTAAATCAGGACCAGTGAAACTAAAATTTAAATTTGGATTAGAGACAGTAAAAACGCTGTCGAAAAATGTGCCAAAGTCGTTGACGATGTCAACTGGGTTGAATAATTCAGAGTTTTGATAAAACATAAGACCTGGAATTCTCGAACTCCCTTTCTTATTATGAATGTACGACCAAAATTTCTTCGGATCAGAAGAGATTTCATTTTGAATATTAGGCATATAGTTTTTGTAAGTTGTGATTGTTAGAACTTTGCATAGAGACCTGAAATATTTAAATTTATCAAGATAATATTGAGATTTATTGCGATTGTACTTTTTATGGTAGTAGTTTTTCTGATCAATACAATTAATGATATCCTGGGTAAACCAAGGTGGAAACCTGCGATTTCTAGTATTATTAAATTTAAAGATAGGAACGAAGGAGTCAAAAGACTTATACAATAAGTCATAAAATACTGAACATGCATCGCTAATATTTTTGATGCTTTGAAGATTTGACCAGTCAGTAGTTAGAACTGAGTTATACAATCAGTGAAGTTAGCTTTTCTAAGATTACACTGTTTTGAATTTGAATTCATTTGAAAATTACTAATAGATTTAACTTGATGCTCACATTGAATTTCCAACGCAGGATGGTAATCATCTTCTTTAATTAAAGGATTGATTGACTTGTCGACAACAGGAGATAAATTGGAAAAAATTAGATCCAGACTTCGATTTAAGATATTACGTATAGTATTATATTGGAATAAATTAAGAAGACTAGCAAAGTTATTTAATAGTACTGAGAATCTGTCATTAGTGTTTAACACAAAGGAAGGAACATTAAAGTCACCAATAATGATTAATTGGTTGAAATAAATTCCCTCAACATTAATAAGAAGATCTAAAAAGAGTTCAAACTCATCGAATGAAATGCAAGGCGTAATATAAGTAGACGATAAATACAAGGATATGTTTCCTGGACACTGTAGACACAGCAGAAGTAATTGAAGATAAATTAATTTCTACACAAATGTAAGAATTTTTCACGGCAAACAAAACATCACTACCCCTTGAACCTCTTACTAAATTATAATCTCTATCTTTTTTGAAAAGTCTTGAGGTATAATCTCGTCGGAAGAGATCTGTAATTAATTAATAAAATTATTACTATGAAAACAATAGTTATATGTTCAACATTATTTTATTTGTTGATGATTTTGTGAACACATACAAAATGTTTCCTTAAAAATTTTTGTATCTTAAAAATGGAACAATTTTCAACTAAAGTGCAGACAGTCTGTTTGACTGTGTATTTTTTCTGTATTAGTTTTGTAACACTCTGCATGAATTATACAATTTGATTCTGCGACTTTTAATTTTTGTTAGGACACCTATAAGTTAAGACAAAAATAGACTAAGAGACTCACTGAAATTCTTTCCAAAATCGAGGTCACTTAATTTGAAATTATTTAAAAAATAAAACAACGAAGGTTCCATAGATTTTCAAATTCTTGCAAAAATAAAACACAAGGGTTCCTTTCATATTACTGCAAAAAGTTCATTTAAAATTAAACACCTGAAGTACCGAACACAGTGTGAAGATCTTAAAATACTTGATTCTTCGGATATTATTTTTTGAAACTAACTGCTATAAGCTCAGACCCAAATAATGTGGATTGTTGAACTATTTTCCGTGCGTTTTATATGATTTTGTTTTGATAAATTTTTGTGATGCCGTAGTCAATATTTTGGTAGGAATAAATATTTATCAATTTGAGTAGGTATAATGTAAGACCAGTAAGGTTTTTTTTAGCTAATTAATAAGGTAACTAGACCCTACATGGCCTATCCAGTTGTAATTTTAATTATATATTTTTCTGTAGACCGAGAGTGGAAACTAACAAAACAGGATGTAAAAAAAAGTAAAAAAAAGTCTTTTACAAGCAAGCAACACCCTCTTCATTCCAGAGATTACCCTTAATAAGGCGGGGTAAATTATATGTTCTTCTTCTTTTTTTTGTATTATTTGCCATAAAATTTACTTCTTATTTCAGAACAAAAAATAAGAAAGAACGAGTGGGTAGGTGGCGCTAAGTTTAACTTTTTCCTATAGTCTGATATAAGCAAGCAATTTGCAGAACGGCCTACAGAAATATGATTTTTCGATTTTTTAAAAATTACATTTTAATCTGAATTTTCTGAAGTCTTGAGCTGGGATCATAAAAACCCTGTATTCTTGAAATCAGCAAGTCGAAATCTATATTAAAAAACTGTTTAAAAATGTTTTAGGCTTTTTTAATACAAAAATTTTATTCTCATGAAAATTTTACAATAAATTTCTTCATTCATTAATTTTTTTTTGAGTTACCCTATACATGTAAACAGTTTTAAAAAACAATGCATTAATACACCTGATTATTTTATCTTCTTCAATGTTTTACACATTTTGGATAAGATTTGTTAAAACTTGAGATGAGGTAATCAAGTTTTTGAAGAAGGTCAACAAAAATATTTTGCTTAGTGATTTACCATTCTTACGATAACCGTAAAAAGTTTGCGAGATTTCGAAGCAGTCGATTTTATAGCTTCTAAGCAAATCATAAAATGTTAGACATGTTTTATTTTAGACGAATTTAGACGTCTAAGATATTTGCAACTGGCAAATTTGTAAACCACAACTTCCGAAGCATTATTTTATAACATTTAAGAATCACTTTGCAAAATTTTGAACTGATGTCATTAAATTTGTTTGTGGGGATGATCAAACAAGTTATGGGTAGCGTTTTACCGTCTACACGATATTCCCAAATGTGTATAACATTCCAGAATAATAATCAGACGACAGAGCATAGACAAACGGAAACGGAATACCTAATTTTTCATACTCTTGGGGTTATCAGAAGTCGAGAAAACACAAAATTATGCATTTGTCAAATGGAGCCTATGAGTAAATAACGTATGTAACAAAAGTTTTAAGAAAAATTACAAATATATTATCTAGTTTTTTATTGTAATCGAGTCGGTCCGCCGACTCTACTTTTACGTTTTCTCGATTTTTTTAAATCCGTTTATTCCATTAATCAAGTCAAGAACGGCTTACTCCATTTTCCCGAAAATTTGAGAATACAATACTGTTATTATTACACTGCACCAGTCCAAGTTGTTATACGTTAAAAATATTGATGACGTCATCACAAAATCTTGTAAAGTAAAAACTCATTTGAAACATACGCACAGCACGCTTCTTTATTTTTACTTTAACATTATATACTTACATATGTTTATTTCACTTATAGGGGTTATCAAAAAAAACCTAAAAAACCAGTTTTATAAATTTTCGAAAATGCGGGATGTGTTTTATAGTATAGCGAGGGAAGTATGGAAATAGTTGAATCTCGCGAGAACGGTTGATCACAACTTATTGAAAATTGGTACACAAGTAAAAGTATTTGAATTCTATCTTCTGAAATATTATTCCAATTTCCATCAACATTTTTTTAAACAGCACGAGGAATATTTTTTAAAACAACATTTTTTTCTGTATTCAGAGATGTAACACACGTCTTTCTTTATTTGCAATAAAAGGGAAAAAAAAATTAAAATTATAGAATCTAGAAAAATATTTTTCTTTGTTTTATTTCTGTTAAATGTGTTATTTTTATCATTATTATTAACTTTTATTTAATTTTTCTATCAAGTTGGCCTTGTATCTTCTGAACAAATGTCAATGGAACTTTGAATAACATTTCAATGGATACAGTTCAAATACTTTTACTTGTGTACCAAATTTCAATGAATTCTGATAAACCGTTCTTGCAATATTCAACTGCTTCTACACTTTTTAGCAACCCTGTATATCAGGCCAAGTACCTAAAAGTGGAATTGTAAGTATATTTAGGACCAAAAATATTTCACGGGCGACTATATACAGAACAATTAAAGGCGAGGGAGGAATACCTTGTATTAATTTGCCAAAACGTATCCGGCCACGAATTTTCAATGAAAGAAGTCTACAAATGCTAAAGACAAGATTGGAACATTAACAAGAAAATTGGGTCTTTTATTTAGAGTTTTCCATGGACAATTTCTAAAGAAATATGCACAAACAACTTAAAATACCGCAAAAGCGCTAAATATGTCCGAAATATAGAGTATCGTAGTTAGAAATAATTCCCATATCTTGCCGAGCATTGGGAATTCATAATTTTCTAAAAAATCGTGTGGTTGTGCTGGACAATGAAAAATATTTTACGTTTGCCAATTCAGAGATGAAACGTAACGACTGATTTTTATACAAACGATAGTTACATATAGAAGAAACTCCAATTAATGCAAGGTTAAGTCGAAGACAAAATTCGAACATAAAATTTTGGTTCGGTGTGCTATACGTACGGCCGGCGTTTCAGCACTATTCTCTGGCCGTGTTGGAGGTAAAGCGGTCAATGTAGACATGTATACACAACGATGCCTACCAAAATTACAAGATTTTATAAGGGAACATCTTTATAACGACCATATAATATTTAGAAAGCTGCCATTATGCCAGGATTTGTTAGAAAGAAATAATATACGACCAATCGCCCAATTTTGTAATATTGGGTAGAAAAGTTTACACCAATGGTTGGGAAGCCAATTCAGAAGAACAATTAAGAAGAAGAATCTACCAGAAAAATAGAGAAATTGACATTGACGCCATCCAAAGGTTGTTAAGACCTATGAAGGCAATTTTGCGTAGTATTTAAATTTAAATACAATTAAGTTAATGCGTCTTTATTAATTTAAACGTTTTCTCAAAACTGTTGTCACATACGTTATCTGTTAAATAAATTTTTTGACAAATGCCCTGCTTCTATGTATTGAAATGATTTAATTTATCGATAATTATCACTTATCAGGAACGACCCTTTTAATTTTTCTGAAAGTATATTTAGTGTTACATTGTACACATCACATGAATTCTCACCCAGAAGTCAGTCACATCGTTTCAGAAAGTTACAGAATAAACCTTATCTTACGAATCAGATACAAATTCTTAAATGGCATTTTTAAAGCTGCTAGCCATTTATGTCCTGAAAAAATAACAAAAGCAATACAAAGTCGAAGGAACTTCTGTGTAAATAACTTTAAAGATTTTTTTGTGTTTCTTGGGATACCTTTTATAAAAAAAAGTAATAATTAATGGAGCGAAAATATTAAAGAATTCGTATCGCCTCAAGAAAGCTCTTGCATAAAGCCTGATCTATTTAAGAGATGCCTTTCTACGCGTTCAATATTAACGTCGTCCCCTGCAGCAACATCACAGGAGTTTACGACTTTTTGTCTTATTCATTTTATGAGCTGCTTTTTACTTCCTATTCGAATAAAATTTGTTGTGATTAATGTCAATAAAACAGTGATGTAAACCATTAACATTAACCAAAGACGCAGGCAGTAAAAGTAATAATAACGAAATGATCTGTAATGCTGCAATATTTCACTTAAACCGAATTTGTTTTCCTTTATAAATTCTCAAATAAATAAGCTTAAAACTGTCCAGACGCGTATATTCCCACACAACAATTTAGAAACTGGTCGCTCATTGTTGTCTCAGGTAATTATTTTTTTGATTGTCGACGAACAGCAGACTGAGGGAGACACAAATTGTCACGTGACAAGGGTAGACGTCAAATACCAGCAAATACAAAAATAGCCTTTACAAGATGCCACTGTTGTGAGTTTTATATCTTTTTTACTGCTTCGGTCAATAACAAAACCACCAAATAATGTAAACTTCACAGGATTTCAAAAGTGGACTCTTGGGAATGAAGTATCAACTGCATGAAAGAATCGCAAGTGTAATTATTCTACTGGCACTGAAATGTCTTTGATGTGGTTTTCCGTTAAAAAACGGAAAAATAAGTATATGGTAGTGTAAAGAAAAATCAAATCACCTAACCGGGAGTTGGCGATAAATCTACAGTATTTGTTGACTTGCTGCAGCAGACGAAATAAGTTCCTGCTTTTATTGTTTTTTTCAAATTGTAACAGTTTGCAGTAGCAGCAAAGTAACAACGATGTGGTAGGGAGTTTATGACAAAAACTTAGATATATACATATTTTATATGATTCATCGAATATTCACATTGTGTCTAAAGTGAGCTTTTTGTTCTACAATTTTATAGATTCCAATATAAATTTTTACTACCTAATATTAACAACATTAAAATATGCGTGCCATTTTTTTTTCTATTACTTGCACATTTCTTTAACTAAATAATCCACTTTTGAAGTTCGATAGTTAAAAACCGTTTAAATTTGTGTTTGCAAAAACAGTGTTTGTAAGATTGACAAACTTTGGTTCACCGTGTGCAACAGACGTGCTTGTTTTCTACATGCAGAAAACAAGCACGTTTTACAATGATGGAACAATCTTTGCCAGAAATGCATTTATTTCTGGGGCCTATCTGTAAATGTATTTATTTATTTATTTATTTATTTATTTATTTATTTGTAACGGAATCTCCAATTTACATTATGAATTATTAAACTAAATTATCTAAATAATACATATTCTAACAGAGAGTTCCCTAATAAGTAAATTAAAAACAAAAAATATTCATGGCTTGGCGGTTACTAATATGAATACAATAAATCAGGAAGTAAAATCTACTGTTATAAAATAACAAAATTTTGAATATAAATTTGGACAAAGGAGAATCAAATTTCGATATGTTGCTGTTGTTCGAATAATCATTTGTAGCTAGCATCATTCTATGTAAAGGATGATTATGACCTATATTCGACGTAGATGGTGCTACCCTAAAAATATCTTCACTTCGAGTTGTGCGGCTGTTGACGGCAGGGTACAAGAAGGAGAGTCTTGATAGCAGCGATGGATTGTCAATACGACCATTTAATATCCCGTGCAGAACACAAGAATCCGTTATATATCTTCGAATATATAGGGGTTGTATATTAAAATGATGTTGAATCCAATTGTAGTTGACATAATATAACACTTATCTAAATTTAAGGGGAGTAAGTTGTTACTGCACCACTCAAAAAGCATGTCAAGATCTAATTGTACTTGTTCTAAATCTTGTGTATCTCGAATGACTTTAAAGATCTTTAGATCGTCCGCGTACAACAAATAATTTGAATATCGTAAACACTGCGTTAAATCATTTATGAATAACAGAAATAGAACGGGTCCGCAATGAGTACCTTGCGGAACACCAGATGGAACAGAGAAAGACGATGAAATAAAGTTATCAATGCGAACTTGCTGGCACCTGCCTGACAGAAAAGATGCTAACCACTTGATAGTGTTATCTTTGAAACCAAGTTTATCCAGCTTTAAAAGTAATAGTTTATGATTAACGCGGTCGAACGCTTTTGCGAAATCGGTATACACTGAATCGACTTGCAAATGATTAACCAATGCTTCGTTTAGAAATGATCGATATTCAAGGAGATTCGACAATGTGGACCTGTTAGAGACGAAACCGTGTTGTTTAGATGAGATAACTGAAGACGAAGCCCATTGAAGTTGCCTAGTTACAATGGAATCAAGTAACTTTGGAATTGCTGATTGACAACATACACCTCTGTAATGTTCAACTACATATATTACGTTTGCCAGATTTAAAAATGGGCATAATGAAGCTGTTCTTCCACATTTTAGGGAAAATACCATCCCTCAAAGGGGTTTCAAACAACAAAAGCAGTGGTGAACAAAGAGCAAACTTACAGTTTTTTATAAGGATACTTGGTATACCGTCAGGACCTGGACTGCACGAAGATTTCAATTTAGAAATTTCATCGAAAATATCAGACAAACAAATCTTTAGACCCATATCATTTACATCGTAACTGGATTTGAAATCACAAACAAATTTATTGGAATCATCTTTTACGTAAACAGATGCAAAATATTGAGCAAAAGCATTGGCTATCTCTTCCCCACCTTTAACACATTGATGTCCAAAATTCATTTCGTTGGGGATGTTAGATTCTCCATGTTTTTTATTATTAATAAATTTCCATAACAATTTTGGATTGCTCACCATACTACGATTGACGTTTGAGATGTATTCGGCATATACCTTCTCAATTAGTTCATTACACCGATCTCTCAAAGTTTTAAAATAAAGGTAGTCATCAAGTTTGCCGGTGTTTTTAAACGTGCAATGAGCAGTGGTTTTCAACCGACATAATTCTTTAAGTTCTTTATTAAACCAATAAGGGTATTTACTAGTTTTACGATTGATCACTTTATAGGGAATAAATTTCACTATGCCATAAAATAAAATCTCATAAAAGATAGCAACTTTTTCGTCAAGATTTTGACCCACCAAACACGATTCCCAGCAAACAGATGAGTAAAAATGGTTTAAACGTTCATAGTTACCATTAATAAAATCAAAAATACGAAAATCAGATTTCAAAGAAGGTGCAGATAAACAGGAAAGAGACCAAGAATAAGGAGAATGATGACAACTACTAGGAAATATGGGATCTAATGCAGAGCAGACATCAAGATTATCAACGTTTGAAAATAGATCTAGGAATACATTTTTCATATTAGGAATTTTATTAATTTGCGTCAAATTCATTAGAGCACATGTAGAACTAATTAAATCATATTCAAGAGAATTGTTGAGACCACATTCACCATCATCATTCCAATCAATATGTGGTAAGTTAAAGTCACCAGCAATAAAAATTGATTCTATGTCTTGACAGAAGTTAACATAAGAAGTAAAATAACTTGCAGGAGGGATATATACTCCACCGACAATTAAGTTTAAATCATGATATTTTACATGGATGTAAATACTTTCGATAAAGTTTCCAAGAAGAATTACCGCAGATTCGAATTCCTTTTTTACAGCTATCAGTATTCCACCTCCACGTATTTTATTACTAGTATTAACATTTCTATCCCTAAATATATTATAGTTGTTTAAATTTATTTCAGAACTGGTAATGTTATCACTAAGCCAAGTTTCAGAAATAATAATAATGTCATAAACACAAGAGCTAACCTTAATTGCGAAATCCTTTAATTTAGACCTTATGCCACCAGCGTTTTGGTAACAAAAACTAATTACTTTTTTGGATGAGTACCCCGAGAAATATTTTTTTTCCACAATATATGGCATATTGTTTTTATATCTCAACATAACGTTAGTATTCCCTTGAGCAACCTTATCCTTAAATTCTTTCCGTATTGAATTATTATAATCTCGCTGTAATTTTGTCAAATCAGGTCGGAAATGGTGATTACGATTATTATTATTCTTATTTGATCGTAGGACATCTTTAGCTATATCGTCATTTTCATAGACGATCTTTAAAGGGCGAACTACACTAGGCTTAGGCATACCAACACGAATGATTTTCTTAGGCTGCGGAAAAGAACCTAAAGGCGCAAGAATAGAATTTACTTGCAAAAGATCATCCTGAAACTTTTCTTCTGAATTCGATGAAATAGATTCACTTATATTGAACAGCAAAACTTACTTACGCGACTTACGCTCTTCAATTTCTGATACAACAGTATTGAAGTCCAAAGGATTATCCATTTTTACGTTAGATTATTTAAATTCTGTCCATTCGTCTTGAATCAAGCGTACATTTTCTTCAACTGCAGATAATCTACCCTTAATTATTTTAAAATTATCTTCAATGGTTTGTTTAGTCTCAAGCTTAATAGTCATCAATTGTGATCTAATAATTTCCTCCAACTTTTCAGCAGTAATAGGTGCACTACTCGAAGTAGAAGCTGTAACACATTTCGAGCACACCCAATGAGACTTTTCATTTATTATATTGGCCATATCAGAATCTCCTAATTTCAAGCATTTTAAGTGGCACTATTTTTTACATGGGCTATTACATTTCGTGGAGGGTGTTGTTGGTGTTATTGCACCCTCACAATGTAAACAAAAGTTGGTCATATTGAAAAATAAACAAGAACGGGGACACAATTCTTCTCGCACCAACGGAGTCCGTCGTGGTGACTAACAGAGTGAGACAAACACACTTGGACTACGGTAGTGTTAACACAGGAGAAACAAAGATTGCAGTATAGACCAAATTATTTCAATTAACAGAGGCTTGATAACGTTATTCGAGAAATAGTCGAAAAAGATACAGTAAAAAGGTGAACTCAATTTAGTTAATTAATACTAAAATGCTACAATGCCACTCTATCAAAAGTGGAAGAAACTCACACAGCACATGGATCGCCATTACTCAGATGCACTGTCCAAAATTCAGCAATTATCAGCGTAGCAAACCACCAAAAATTCGGGAAAACTCAGGAGCACATATATCATCAAAAACCAATATAAATAAAATTTCCATAATTTTCTTTTTATTTTCATATTTTACAAAATTATTTTATTAATTAAATTTAGAATTTTGGATACTGAATCAAGTTATAATAAGAATGTAATTGATTTCTGACTAAACAGATACTAGGTATACTTATGAAAATTTCTCCCAATTCCTCCAGATTTACTACGTGTACATCGTAGACGGGTTTTCGTGGTATCGCCGCATTTCTGGGTTCCCATATCTGTCTTACGTAAATCCATAGATTTTCTTATTTTAAAATCAAAGAAAGTATAAGCATATAATATGTATAATAATATTATGGATTTGCTACGTAGAACTGGGATTCCAAGTGACGTCAAAGTCTTTTACAATTAGATCTTTTCAGACGTTACATGCAATATACTTAATTATAATGAAATGCAGTTAATTTCCTGAAGTAAGTCATAACTTGACATTTACAGTAGCTGAGGTATGTGTGAGTAATCATATTTTGACCTCATTAACAAATTTAATTTTATGAGAAAAGTATAGATCCAGCCATTTAAATTTCGAATTTGTAGGAAAAATATGTATGTTACAGTCCCAGAAATAATATTTGAAATACTTGTGAAATTAAGTTTAAGGGTTTCGACGAATATACTCGTATAACATTGGCAATGGCCACAAAAATCATTTGGGCAAAATAACAACTTACTCCCCTTAAATTTAGATAAGTGTTATATTATGTCAACTTTTAACATAAAATCTAACATCAGTTTTAAATACCAACTGAATAAACATTGTATTAAACGTGTGACTCAGATTAAGGATTTAGGAGTAATTTTCGAGTCATCACTTTCCTTTAAAAGTCATTATTCCTATATATCCCAAAAAGCTTTGAACATGTGGGGGTTTATTTGACGAAATTGTCATGAACTTTCACCTTTGGTCCTTAAAAGTTGATATTGCTCTTTAGTTCGGACACACTTAGATTATTGTTCACCTGTTTGGTCACCTTTATATAATGTTGATCGGGAGTTGCTAGAAAATGCTCAGAAAAAATTTTTGAGAGTTCTCGAATTTAAAGTAGGCTTCAAATATATTAAAGGCGACTACAATCGGATTCAACATCATTTTACCATACAACCCCTATATATTCGAAGATATATAACGGATGCTTGTGTTCTGCACGGGATATTAAATGGTCGTATTGACAATCCATCGCTGCTATCAAGACTCTCCTTCTTGTACCCTGCCGTCAACAGCCGCACAACTCGAAGTAAAGATATTTTTAGGGTAGCACCATCTACGTCGAATATAGGTCGTAATCATCCTTTACATAGAATGATGCTAGCTGCAAATGATTATTTGAACAACAGCAACATATCGATATTTGATTCTTCTTTGTCCAAATTTAAATTAAAAATTTTGTTATTTTATAACAGTAGATTTTAGTTCCTTATTTATTGTATTCATATTAGTAACTGCCAAGCCATGAATATTTTTTGTTTTTGTATTTACTTATTAGGGAAGACTCTGTTAGAATATGTATTATTTAGTTAATTTAGTTTAATAATTCATAATGTAAATTGGAGATTCCGTTACAAATAAATATAAGTATAATAAATATATGGTAAAACGCTAACCAAAATTTGTCTAATCATCCCCACCACTAATGTGTGTAATGTAATGATAATGAGAGTTATGACTCCGAATTGAGATTTTACCCGAAACATCCAGATTTTTGAAAAAAAAAAAATCAAAATTAGGAAACAACATTTTGACATTTAATTTGGAATCTACAAAACTGAATGTTTTGAAATTTTGCAAATGGTTTACAGTTATGATAAGCATGATAACATTTTAATCACAATATATTTACTTGTCCCCTCCAAAAAATTGATGACGTCAGTTCAAAAGTTTGCCGAATAAATCATATCTAAAATGTACAATATATGATGAGTCTGTACTTGTGATTTATCTTTCCATTCATATTTTTTGGATTTGCACATAGAGGGTGACTCAAAAAAAAAATGAATGCGTTAATGTATTTTATTGATTAAATCGGAAACTACATAACCAAATGCTTTGAAATGTTGGAGATGTTTTAAAGTTATCATAAGCATGGTAAATTTTTGATCAAAATGTATTTGCTCATCCCCCCTAAAAAATTGATGACGTTACCCCAAAATTTTACTGAAAAAATGTGTAAAGAATTATGAATCTGTACTTGTGATTTATCACTGCATTAATATTTTTTAGATTTCCTTATACAGGGTCTCTGAAAAAAATTAATGACTGAGTCAATTAATTTTATTGATTAAATCAAGAATTGCAAAACTGAATACTTTGAAATCTTGCAGACGTTTTAAAGTCATGGTAAACTGTTAATCCAAATAAATCTCTTTGTTTCCCCCAAAAAACTGACGTTATCTCAAAATTTTGCGGAATAAATTCTGCCCAAAATGTGCAAAATATGAGTTTTTACTTGTGATTCATCATAGCATTCATATTTTTTATTGATCAAATTAAGAACGAGTCATCCCATTTTCTCGAAAATGTGAAAATACAAACGTCTTTATTTAACAAGAATTATAATAATGATATTCAGAACATTTTGTCGATTGTAGCTTATTAGTTAATTGTTTTGTTTCTCTGCTTTGAGGAGTCTAACGTATTCAGATCAAACTAATTTCTACGTGACATTCTTCCGATGTATAAACATAAACCGTTTCAAGTTGTTTTTCCTATCGAGGATAGTCTAAGGACCTACAGTAATGGAGTCCATTGTTCAATTTAGTACTCGTTTCAAGATATTTCATAAGGCCGTAGCTAGGGGAGGCTAGGAGATGCTCCCCTAGATATAGACAAGTTATAATTAACCAAATGTGAATTACAGCATACAAAAAACCAAACAAAATGTAGTGTTTTATTCAATGAATGGAAGTCAGAGCAAAAAGAAAGTCTGGACCGTCGCATTGACATCCGGTTATTGCAATTCGTAGAAACCATGGTTTAGTTTAGTTTAGTTTGTGTTTCACCGTCACGTCTACACTAATATATTAGTGTTATGGTTATTTGTCTTAAATTACAAGTACTATACTGGGTGTTCATTTTATCTGTTCACTTTATCTGTTCACACCTGATAATTTTTGCATAGGCAACATATATACACCCAAGAGACGACTTCCTGCAATTTAATTTTTTTTTAATGCGCAATCATAGCAATCCCAGAAAAAAAATGACAAAGAAGTCAATGCCAAATAATGACAAAATTGAAAAAATTAGTTTAATTTATTTCAAAATGCCCCAAAAATGTAATGTGAAAAAAACATAATAGGCATGCAGTCGTCAGGTTTCCCACAGCGAGGAAAGTACTGTCTAAACTCTTTAGACCAATTTTTTTGAAACTCAGATGATGTCCCCTCGCTTTTCGTATCTTCCATAGTTTCACCAATCCATTCTAGAAAATTAAAAAATAACTGAATAATCTAAAATAATATTGATCACTATTAATAATTTAAACCATGGTAAGTTTGAAACTAAAATGAACAGGTTTAACGAAATAATGAGCTTCCGCTACTAAATCGTCACACTGTTATTTACGATCGGGATAACGTTAATACAAAGTGATCAATAATGCAAACAGATTAGTCTCGTTGTCAATGAAGGAAACGACTATAATAAAAATGTTGTCACATGCTACTAATTAACATTCAGTTCCTTACTATGAACACTTTATTCCACGTCAGAAAAACGTATGATTAATTAATGCTGCACTAGTAATATTCTTATTTTCGTCGCGATTGAGAACGTGCTACATTAATTAAGTACAAACAAAAGTAAGCGTAATTTAAAAAAAAATTTTGCTTGGATTTTTGTTTAGAATACGTGAAAAAACGATACTTTTTCAGTTTAAACCATAAATAGTTTGTAAGCTGTTGATAATGCCCCTTTTAAATTTGAGCGCCATTTACCCTCACATCGCTCCACCAGTCACGCAGGCATAAAACAAAGCTGACGCAAAAAATGGACATTTATGAATTATTAGTCGTTTGGCATATGTGGTTTATAGCATCTTTGCACCCTTTGCAATACAAAATTCTTGAGATTTTATGGATTATAAACAGGTAAGTGTACCGAGTTTACGACATGAACAGGAGAATAGTTATAAAAGTAAATATGGTTTTTCCGTACAGCTGACTGGATCGACTTGCTTATCGAGCATAAATCCGAAGGGACGTCGTTTTATCGGAAAAAAATGCTAATTGGCGGAAAGTTATGTGAATGCGAAGTCGTAGAAATTGTTGTTAGAACGTCTTTTTATTTAGCCTATACATTAAAAAAGAAGCAAGCGCAACATGAAGAGAGTAAACTTTTCTGGTTAAAACTTCGGCTATTCCACTGCAAGCCGATCCACGATAGAGAATTTAATGACTTTGTTTCTTATCGCGAAGATTAACGAGTTTCAGACAACAGATTAACGACATTGTCAGATATTAATCTTGGCTAAAGAATGACATATTAGCATTTCACCTTGTAAAGCGTTTTGTTCCCGAGCTTTCCCTCCGAACTACTTTACATAAGATTATTGTTCACCTAGTTCACGAAGCCGTTCGTAAATTTCCGTTCGTTCCTGAAATCCAACATGGACCTCCATTAAAAGCACACAAACGCAACTTAATTACAAACAACTCGTTAAGAATCAAATTACCTTTTTGAGCACCGTCGCCTTATCCGCTATCTCTCCGGTTTAATATTGCACACAATCGTTACATAATTCTTCCATCAATCCCTATTAACTTATCGCTCTACGATCAAACTTAAACACCTCAGGAGACTGTGATTAATTATGTAAAATGTCAATTTAAGATGATGAACTAGTCAACCGATCTGTTTTTGCAATAAGCTACGTGCAAGCCTGTTTTATTATTACACAAGTTGTTTCACTTGTTTAGTACACCTTTCGTATCATATTTTTATCAGTAGTGGAATAGAAGATGTTAAATGATCAGAGAAAAAAAGTTAACAACTAATTTTAGTTATTTCCTCAAGTCTTGCAAAATGGTAATCTGCATTGACCCATTTATTTTGACTGGTATAAGTACAAATATTAAAAGAATATTTTTACATCTCACATTACAAATTACGTCAAACTTAAAGAAAACAATGCAATATGAGAAAAAAATCCTCGCTCACTCGACATTTTAATAAATTCGGCAACAGCATGTGACAGCGCATGTAACCGGAAACCGGAAGTGTTTCGTTGGGGACACAATGCGGAAAGGGATTTGATCAAGTTTGGGTCGGGTCAGAACAAACCGAGAACATCGTTTCTTTCTACGCAGGGTGCCATTTTTAAAGACAATCACATGCTTAATAGAAACATTAACAACGGCGTCAGTCTCGACACGAGTTAAAAATTTATTCCATCGGATCATGCCGTTAAAATAAGGAGAATCCCCAGAAGACCCAGTTTCCCTTCCACATCTGGAACGTGCCGAGTTTTACGATAAAAATAGATTTTCCGATAAGTTCGGCCTGTTAGAAAAAAGAAAACAAATTAAGTCCAAGTCGTTCCTTGTTAGATTGTTGCTTTAAGACTAAATCGTGACCGCTATGACAACGACTAATGGAAAATTTATTTTGTTTATGCTGTCTACGTCCCGAGACGCTAATATTTCTGAACATAAAAATGAAACTTATCAAGTGCAGTGCCCACTTTATCTCTATGTACACAGACACTTCATATCTATACATATAAAATTGTTTGTCCTGACTGACTGATTCATCAACGCAGAGCCTAAACTACTGAAGCTAGAAACATGAAATTTGGACAGTAGTTTCCTTTTGTGATGTGAACATCCACTAAGGAAGGAACTTGGGAAATTCCACCCCTAAAAGGGTGGGAAGGGGTGGAAAAGTTTGTACAGGAAGACTATTTTCTAACCACTTCTGTTGTTAATATTTACGTGAAACTTGGTATGAATGCTTTTCAACACAAATAACTAAACACGTATTTCACCATTTTCCGAAATTCAACCCCTAAGGGGGTAAAAAGTGGTGGCTAAGTTTGTACGGGAAAACTACTTCTGTTGTACATTTTCACGTGGAACTTGGTATTAATGCTCTTCAACGCATATAATAAAACACGTATTTCAGCATTTTCCAAGATTCAACCCCTAAAGAGGTGAAGAGTGGTAACTAATTGTGTATGGGAAAAATATTTCTGTTGTAAATTTTTGCGTGGAACTTGATCTTAATGCTCTTCAACACAAATAATGCAACGCGTATTTCAGCTGTTTTTGAGATTCTACCCCTAAGAAGATCAAATGAGGTAACAAAGTTTATATGAGAAAAAATATTTGTTTGGCGATTTTTACTTGAAATGTTGTATTAATACCCTCCAACACATTTGTTACTTGAAATTTGGTAATCATGTAAAATTGTCTTGACTGATTTTAAATTTTTTTTGATATTCATCCCCAACGGAATATAATTTGGGTGGAAATGTGAGAAACAGGAGAAGTTAAATATTAATCCAAACGTGGTTAAAAATCAAAGTTTAAAATAAGTAGTTAAATATCTTTTTCGCATATTAGACGTAGTAGGATTATTGGAAAAATCAGTCGATAGCCTTCGAAATTTAAGAAGTTGTATGGAAATAGGGAGGGCGCGACGTCACCGGGTAAGTGACTGCGACGCGAACGCGGTCTGCGGTCGGTTTTATGTCACGAATTGTCAGAGTATTTCTCCCCAAGTATTCTAATTTTGTGTTCCCGTGTATGAAAGGAGGCAGCTGTAGCAAAAAATGTCCTTGAATTCTCCTGAAAGAAACCCAAACAGGGATGACAGCTACCCTCAATACCGGCGAAGAGGTCCCGCGGATGGTGGATTCACGGTTGAATTCCATGGTGTAACCCTAGATAACAGATGGGTGGTATCGTACAATCCACTTTCGTCTTGAACTTTTGCTGCTCACATCAACATAGAGTATTGTAATTCTGTAAAATCTTATAAATATATATGCAAATATGGTAATAAAGGATCCAACCAGGATTATTTGGTCTTGAAAATGACAATGATGAAGTCAAATTATATGAAAGTGGTCGATATATTAGCAACTGGAGAAACCTGGCCTTTCCTATACATGAACAATTTCCAGCGGTTTTTCATCTCGCATGCACTTGGAAAATGGCCTGCTGTCTATTTTAATCCTAACGACTTTAATAATGTAACTGAAAAGTTAAATAATTCACAGAAAACTACTCCTCCATCATTTTTTGAGCTTTGCAAAACGGATAATTCTGCAAAAATCCTTCTTTATGTTGAAGTACCTTCATACTATGGAAAAGTACCAAATCTGAGAGATGAAAATGTGAAAACAATGTTGATGGTGGGCCCGGAGTCAAAAGAGATCAAGCTTTGGGTACAGTGTACACCGTTCACCCTCATAACGCGGAATGTTTCTACCTTGATCCTCTTCTTCATGCAATGAGAGGGCTAACATAATTCCCGGATTTAAAAACTATTGATAGTGTCGTTTATTCCATATACCACTCATCATGCAAAGCTTTGGGTTTGTCAAGTTCAGTCAGAGTGTCAAGAGAGTGTTCAGATTATAAATGAAGTGTACAACAAGTGTCTGATTTCCATCCACGGTGCTGTCTTTAGGAAGACAATGTTTAGAGTACTATGGTTTACCTCAGCCTGTAAGACGTGAAGAAGTCATACAAAACAGAGACTATCTCAGAGAGATTAGCTATGACATACTTTTATAGGCACAACGAAAGTTTATTAAATACAGAATAATATCAAATTTACAACCAAGTTAGATAGGTCAGGTAAACGTTTGTTTTTACATGGCTGCCTACAGCCATTAGCGACAAAAATATCCAAATATTTTAACTTTTTCAAAGAAATATCCTTTAATTTAAAACATGACTTTTAATAAAATCGACAAAAGATAACCCAAATTACATCCAATAAAAATTTCAGCTCTGAATCTTTACTCAAACATAAGTTAACATGGGGTATAAAATTTAACATGGAAATCCATATGGCCACGCACTGTATTATACTCCTATGTTATAAAATAGCGTTGCCCCTCGTATTTAAAAATTCACGGAACTGTTAACTCCAAACTTTCAGTCCTTATTTCACCCACCTAGGGGTAATGGTTGTTTACATTACGAAGGAACTTTCTGTCCAAATTTCGTGTTTCAAGCTCCAGTAGGTACGTTGATGGATCAGTCAGCCCGATGATAAACACTTTTATATATTGTTATTAATGAAGACTGCACAAACTTAAAAAGTAATAAAATTGAAATCAAAAAATAAATCAGGGGATGAAAAATAATATGTCCTAATTGCGAAATCCACGCAAGCGGAGCTGCGGGTAACTGCTAGTTTTTCTATATAGAGATTTCATAGTTATAAATGGAACAGACGACAAGACAATTTAATGGATTCTTTAATCACCGGACCTGCATACATAGTTACACAGTTTACATAACTATAGCAATAGAAAAAAAATGTGGAATAAATAAAGAGAAAGAATATTTTTAAGCAGCAACTAATGTCTGAAAGTAACACATCTATGTTATTTCTAGTACTAACGCATTGTAAAATATACAATCGTTCGTTTCGAATTGTCGTATATAATCTTCAGATTACAATAAAGATTATATTTTATAATTGGATAACTGGAATATTAGATTATTCGGCATTAACTATCTTCACGACATTTACCCTTCACTACTGATGCAGTATTGTAACCCTATCATTATTAGTTAGCTTTATTTGATTACATAGTGATCGAATCGGCTTCTGCTAATCAATGAAGCTACAGTTGTGTACATGAGGCATCTATTCGTATACATAACACGGAATAACAATGTAATCACTGGAGTGAAATGATCTTATATAAATAACAGGAAAAAATCTTAAAACAATTGAGATAAGTTTAAGTACGTGTTGGAGTTAGCAAACGACTATCACATCCTAATTACAATCCCTGGACCCTACTGGATTTTGACCTCATTGCGGTCTTATCAGTGAATACACCGGACCAGTAAGCTCAAGTGCATTGTGCCTCTACCTATAATGTAGCGACAACTTGTAGCAAGATGTAATGAAATCCTTTGTGTATTGTTATGAAGTTTGATGGAAACTTATAAGAGGAACTGGGTTTTGATGTGGTGAACTTAATAAATTTGATGCGTAGATGTAATGTTAGTAAAATCTAATTTTTTTATGGCGTGATTATAAGGGGTTGGATGGCACAATAGCAGGGTTCCTGATGATAATAACAATACAGTTTTTATTGCATTCTTCATCTAAAAAAAGTCCATAGAGTCTGCCTTATATACAGTCAAGAAATCTTCAATTAAGACTATTTCAAACAAGAATTTTAATTCTCAAAGGTTCATCCAAGCGGGAGGGGCTGTTTTATAGTTATTTTGTTGTATCGTTTACTATGTGTTCTACGAATGTTGAACATCATTTTTGGACATTCCTCTCAAAGCGACGTGTGCACCAAAACAATCTCATTATGGATAATACCTGTATAATATAAATAGACCTTACTTTCTAACGTTCTCTTTTATTTTAGAGAGAGGTAACCATCAGGAAAGAAGTGTTTAATAATGTATGGTGCACATATTATTAAATATTTCAAGAATTATTCGTACATTCCCGCAGTAGAAGACTTTATAAAAATATGCAATTTCATCACTGTACCTTCATTAGTTAAGACAAACTGAAATCTCCTCCTTTTATGTTCTGTTCCTTTGTAGAATTTGCTTCAACGGTATTTTAAATTTCGATTTTTTCTACATATATTCCCCAATGTTTGAAACTTTTCTATATCTATAGTTCCTTTTACTTTGTTTAATTTCAGAACATTCTTGCAGCACACCTTTTCTTCGTTACACAAAGGTTATGGAAAAAATTTTAGCAAAATTATATAATTCACAAAAAGGTTTATTATTGATTTCTCAAACTTTCTGACAGGAAATTTCTTATCTTCTAAAAGTAACATGAGCACGATTTCCATGGCAAGTAACAAGTAGCTTAAGTTAATGAGAAGCTGTTCTAAAATAAGCCCAAGTAAATTAGCACATAACAAAATCTATAACCTCTTATGTTAAACTTGTAAATAAAGCTACGCAGCTTTCTGTAAAATCGATATAAGTATGTTCTCCGTGCTTCACCTCTCAACAAAATATGTTCATCTACTAATTCTTGATTAAATTATCCCAGTATATTTTGAATCAAATGCGTGAGAGTTGTTCCAGAATTTGCCAGCCATATTTTCTCACTAAGATCCGCCGAACTTTTGCGTGAATATGCTCGTGTTCTTCTAGTTTAGTTTTCAGTACGACGAAGGTGATTGCAACAGTAGTTGTACAACAGTGTTCCTTTGATTTGAATAGGAACGGTTCCGGCTCATATCCGACAAGGTCATGAAGTTTAACCTAATAATAGGACGTAATTTTGAGTCAAGTCACAGCGCGGCTTTTTCATCAAATCCATATATAGCACACTCCCTCGCCAAACACCCTCAAAACTATATTTTATTCCTTTTGTGGGTGTAAACGAGTTGGAATCGCTAGTCGAATCACGCACTTCATACAAAATCTACTGAGCAAGGGGAGACTCCTTGTCAGATGTCATTTACTCGTCGATTATATTGGTTTCTGAAATATAATACGCACACTTTGTCTCTTTATTAGTGCACCTGAAACCTTTCCGAATGATAAATATTACGTTGTAGCTATAACAATAATTATACGATTTATGTAATAATTGGAAACATGCATGCATATCACACTTATGCACTTATGTTTCGTTATTATGCATATTTACTAACACTATATAAACAAGGTATTCCGTTCCAGTTTGCTTTCTACCACCATTTTTGCAGAGCTAGGGATCACTTTCCAAGGTTAAAGCGATTTTTCTCCGTCAGGGGTGTTTTTAAAGTATGTCATTTCCGTAGCGAATACACATCGTGAAATTTTAGAGCAAATGCTGTTAATTTAGTTAAAAAGGCTTTTAGAGAATGGTGAAGGCCAAATACATACAAAATTAAATTTTGCTGTCGTAATTTCTAACGATTTCAAACCTAAAGTAGGTATAATTTTCTAATGGTAAATCCTATTTTCCAACTACTACAGCGTAACTGTTGAAATTCGTCGTCAGGGTGTTGATATTCTCTAGGGTGCTGAAGGAATAATAGCACATTGAGTTAAGTTGGAGTTTTCTTGTTAATCTATTTGTCTTACTTCTTATTTAAAGTAAAAGTTCGGTTTAAAATTTAACAATAGTGTATAGAGGTCCGGATTCTCCAAGACCTCCTCTAAGTGGATGTTAAAATTTAAAAATAAAAGTTGACATCAGTCTCAGTTGTTTTACAGTTGATTTTTATTATTAAAAATGGTACTTGTTTCAAGAGCTGCTGTTTTCGTTTTCAGGTAGAAAGAACGAAAATTATGGTTGTGTTGTAGGTTCTGCTCCTCCATAGCCGATTAAACAAGTTCAGTGCTCAAACTGATTCATTAATTTTTTAGCCATCCTGTATAAAAAAAAATAAAGAATCGTAGCGAATGAGAAAAAAAAACATGTATAGAAGATGCTATTTAGCAGATTTATTTTCCAAAATTTTAAGATGAAGTCAGCAAGTTTCTGGAAGAGATAAACAGATAAATTTTGATTAGGAGTTTACTCTTTTATAATAAGTCAAAGCTTGTGGAAAATTTTACAGTAATCGATTTTGTAGCTACGCCATACTATGAAGTCTACACAAAATTATATCTACGCAGCGGAAACCCAATCATCATAAATTTGCAAAATGATTTTCGGCTTACTGATTACGTAGTCGCAATCGGCTCTATAATAGGACCGAAGAACATACTGTCAGCATCCAGAATTTCGAACAATAGAATCTGCATCTACTTAACATCTCAAAATCTTGTTGACTTTCTAGTTTCTTCCATCAAAACTATAAGAATACAAGACACAGAATTCACCCTATGTAAATTAATCACCCCTGCAAAACGTATCTTGATCTCTAATGTTTGTAGTTTCATTCCCCATCATTTCATAGAACTCTAAATCAAAAAATTATATCATGGGTTCACCAATCAGTGTTTTGAGAGCAGGAACCGCAGATGTGGCCTATAGTCATGTTGAAAGCTTTCGACGACTGCTTTTTGTGAACCCTTCAATATATACTTTTGAGCTCCCTTCTTCAATAGTTAACAAATAGTTTGGTTGGGGACTTCAATTTCTCCAAAATTTTTTAAATTCACTTCAAGGAACACAGTTTAATAATACCTTAAATGCTTATGGAAACATGCTTGATCTATTATTTTGTAATCTGAAACTGAACCTTGTTGTTGATCATGCTGAATATCCATTTCTCAAGGAAGATGCTTACCACCCTGCTCTATCAATCAATTTTGATTTAGAAACTTATGAAAAATCTAATCCTTTTCCAGTCACATAAATATAATAACCGTTTCAATTTTTGGAAAGCTAACTTTAATATTCTTTATGGGGGTCATCTGCGTAAAGATTGGTCTTTTCTGCAACAATTTAATAATGTTGATCCTGCGTTGGAGATGTTTTATTTTCATCTTTATGAAATATTTAAAGCTTCAGTTCCGTATTACAAACAACGTAATATTCGTTTCCTCCGTCGTTTACACCCGAAATTATTTACAATTTAAAACTTAAACAATAAATATAGAAGCAAATGGCTAGCAAATGGTAATGACTCAATGCGTAATGAGTTTAGGCGATTGCGAAGGATGTGTAAATCTCAAATATCAGTGGCATATAATTCCTACATGAAAAAGGTTGAAGAGTCCATAATATCTGATCCCACTGAAATATTCAACTATATGCATATGAAAAAAGGTACTACAAGGATATCTGGAAAGATGTTTGATGGTATTAAATCCTATGATTCTCCTCAAGATATTGTTAATGCTTCTGCTTCTATATATATATATATCTTCCTAAAATAGATGTTAGCGTAAAATATATTCCGTTAAATCGTCCTTGTGTTCAGCTACAGTGAGTTACGGAAGATGAATTGCTTAAATACATGGTTTTCCTGCTAAACACACTTCTGGAGATGATCAAATACCGAGCTTCATTGTAGGCGATGTAAGATTTGCACTCGCAAGACCACTCTTGTATATTATTAACTTAGCCACTTCATCGTCCAGATTTCCTAGTTTATGGAAGAGAGTTCGAATAACTCCTGTTTATAAGAAAGATGATAAGACGCAATTAGAAAACTATCGACCGATTGCCATTCTTTCAAACTTCGCAATATTATTTGAGCATTATATCATTTATACTTGCATTTTTAATGGTACTCTTCGTTATATTTCAACTAATCAACAGGACAAACAGATGTTATTTACACTGATTTCAGCACTGCCTTTGACACGGTGGACCACAATTTATTGTTAAACACACTTTGTGCTTTCGGTCTTGTTCCTTCTCTTGTGAGGCTTATGAAATCATATCTTTCTAACAGGATTAACTATGTCTTTTACAATGGCGTTAAATCAAGTGAATACATGTCAACATCCGGGATCCCACAAGGGTCAAACCTGGCCCCCCTGTTATTTGTGTTGTTTATTGATGATCTGGTTTCTTCTTTTACTTGCAATGTTCTTGATTTTGTTGATGATCTGAAAATTTTTTCCACCATCAAGGATTTTGAAGATGTAGTAAAATTGAAGCAAAACTTAAATAAGATAACTATGTATTGTTCACTCAATAGTTTAAAGATCAATTGGAATAAATGTTATGTTAGATTTACTTGTAAAATGAGGTATATTGCATCTGCTTACACTGTAAATGGTAATGCTTTGACACTAACTTGTTGACAACATAAAAGATCTAGGTGTGATATTTGATGCAAATCTTACTTCTTGACAACATATTGATACTTTAACATCAAACTTGTGTAAAATGTTAGGTTTTATTATGCGTGCTTCGGCACATTTCAAAAATCCATTGTTATTAAAATTCTTGTATTTTGCGTTTATTGTTAGTAAAGTGGAATATGCTTGTATTGTTTGGCAACCACATTATACAAACCGTCAATTACAGATAGAACGTATTTAGAGACGATTTTTCAAATTTCTTTCTTTCAAACGTGATGGAGTATATCCTTCTAGAAATATTGATTATCAGCTGTTACTAGATCAACATAATTTTTAGGTCTCTAATTGAAAGAAGAAATATTTTAAACTCTAGATTTATGTGGAAATTAATTCATAACTATGTAGATTGTGCCCAGCTTCTTGCTAATATTAACTTTCATGTGCCACGTTTATTTTCGCGTTATTCATCTACATTTTGTGTAGCAGCGCCTAAATCCAATGTATTAAGGAATTCACCAGTACATAATTTATGTCGGAATGCTATCAGTGTATATCTTGACATATTTTTTGATAAAATTTAATTAATCAGGAATCGTCTGCATACAAATGAATATTAGAGTGAATAGCTTGGACTAAGTCATTAATATATATCATGAAGAAGAGAGGACCTAAGACTGAGCCTTGTGGTACGCCACTAGAAACAACAGACGTCTTGGACACATGTCCTAAATATTTTACAATCTGAAGCCTGTTAGCTAGATAAGACTTGATTAGTTCCAGGAGAGCGACAGAGAATCCAATATTGTTCAACTTAATTAATAGAATTTTATGATTTAACTTATCGAAAGCTTTTGAGAAGTCCATGTATTCAACGTCTACTTGTAGTCTCTTATCAAAAGAGTCAGACACAAACTGAGTAAAAGTAGGTACATAAGTTGGAAGTAGTAGAACGGCCATACACGAAACCATGCTGAGATTCGGAGATCTTATTACGAATATTAAAAAGAAGAAATCTATGCAAAACAAGTTCAAAAACCTTAGCAAAGTTACAGATCAGCGAGATAGGACGGTAGTTCTCTATCACACGTCTTTTACCTTTCTTAAAAATAGGAGTTATGATGGATAATTTCCAAATTTCAGAAAATATACAGGTTTTCAGGATTAGATTGAATAATAACAATAATGGGTAAGCTAAAGTTGACGCACAATCAGATACCAAAAATGCAGGTATATTGTCTTGACCAGAACACCAATTCGTCTTTATTTTTTTTGGAGCGTTTAAAACCTCAGCTTCAGAAATATGAGGCAAATGGATTGTCGTGGGAGGCAAGTCAGTAACTAATCGGTTAATATTATTGACCTTCGAGTCATCAAAATTCCGACTAAAAAATTCAGCAAACGCATTTACAATAAATGGAGGACTAGTTAGGAGATTGTCACAATAGGTCATACTAGAAGGAATTCCATTACCTTTTTTTAAGCTGTTCGTAAATTCCCAGAATTTCTTAGGATTAGATTTAATGTTCAATTCCAAATCACGCAAATAGTTATCATAGGCTACTTTTAAATCAGGCTTAATTTCAGATCTAATGTTTTTAAATTCATTGTATGTTGCAAGACAGTTATTTGATCTAAATTTACTTAATAGACGCCATTTCAGTTGAAGTTTAGCTATGATAACGGGAGTAAACCACGGTGGATGGGATGATTTTCGGTACTGTTTTGTTTTAGGTATATACAAGTCGAAGGCCGCATTAAGTTTATCGTAGAATAAAACAGTGGCCTCATTAACTCGTCGATATTAACTCTAAATATTAAAATAATTAAATTAAAAAAAATAATTAAATAAGTCTCCTCTATCACGAGTGACACTACAGACTGAAGATAGCGCCATTGCTGAGACATTGGCTGATAACTTTCAACTTTTGCAACTACAGTCCTGAATTCTTTGTACATAAAAAATCTCGTGAAGAAGCATTTACCGACGTTCCTCGAGTTGATACCGGCCCATTGAATTTGCCTATCACAATGGAAGAACTAACGTACGCTCTAGATAACTGCAAACATTCTGCTCCTGGTCCTGATGAAGTCCCTTTCATCCTGCTACAACGGCTTCCTCCTCAAGGCAAAACATACCTCCTCCAAACATATAATGATCTCTTTCAGAGTGGTTCCTTCTCTGCCACTTAGTCTACTGCTTACGTAATTCCAATTACGAAGCCAAATAATCCGAAATTTGACCCCTCGTCATACAGGCCAATATCTCGCACTTGCACCATATATAAGCTACTAGAAAAAAAATTAAATAAATGCTCGGTTTGGTTCCTGGAAGCCTGCAATGTTCTGCATCCCATCCAAAGCGGTTTTCGATTCTACCGGTCCACCGTTGATAACATCTTAACCTTGGGAACTGAAATCCGTAATGCTTTTGTGGATGGGTAACAAGTATTTGCTATCTTTTTTGATCCGAAAAAGGCAAAATCTTCCAGTTCATTCGAAATTTTCTAAGCAACGGAACATTTAGGGTTGCTGTGAATGGCTTACTATCAACCATAAGCCCCTTTGATATAGGCACGCCTCAAGAATCTGTGCTGAGCACCACCCTACTGAATCTAGTAATTAATGATACTGTAAATGGCATTAACCTCCCCGTCAAATCTCTCGTACTTAAGCTTAAGTATCTAGGCCTCCTTTTCGACCAGAAACTCACTTGGCAGGCCCACATCCGAGAACTCATTAAAGCCTGCCACAAAGGCTTAGGCCTTCTAAAAACATTAGCCAGTCACCAATGGGCAGCAGAGACTGATATGTTTTTACGTGTTTATCGAAGTCTAATCCGGTCCAAACTTGATTATGGCTCGATTGCTTATGCCTCCGCTAAAACGCACGTCCTACTACTGCTTAATTCCATTCATAATGCCACCCAGCAGATAGCAATTGGAGCTTTCCGCACAACGCCTGCGCAAAATCTGTATACCATGATCGCAGAACCTTTACTCTCTTTTCGAAGAAATCTTCTTTTTCTATAATACAGCCTACGAATCGCTGCACATGTCAACCACCCAGTTCATGTCTTTTTCACCCGTCGCTCCCAGTTAATATTTAAGCAAAAGCCTTCCCGATGCCCGCCAGATTACCGCAGACTCTCCCTGCTATAAATAGAAGAAATGAATTATTCTGTACCACCCCTACTTTCCACGCATTTCACCACTCCTTTAACCAGATTTGCTGACCAACTAAAGAGCATTCCTGATCCGTTGGTTCTCTATACAGACGGAGCAAAGAGCAAAAATTAATCACAGATTCATAATCAGCATGGTTGTAAAGCGGTGTCCTATATTTTGAGGAGAGGACTAATCATCCATCAAATTTCATTTTATTTTTACCCAAATGCATACTTTTTATCTGCTGCCGTTAACTCTGGTCAACCACATACGTGCTTAATAGTCGAATTCTTTCTATGTATAAACATAAAAAGTCGAATTTAAACAGTTGGTTATCTGCTTTATATATATATTTAATATTCCGTATCTATGCGGACCATAATAATTTGTACTATCCTTCTCATTAAAAATTTGATGACTCCATTTCAACATTATATTAAGTACATAAGTTCGTCCTATTTTATGTCCAGAATATTGTGCTCGTATAAAAATTAAAAGTGTACGAAATTGAGGATGCGCTTTAATTATCGCAAATATAGTAGTCACGAATCAGAATTCGCATTTTTATCCCCTCTAAAAATTTAATCACATCTGAAATGTTTGTTAAGTAAAGCTTGCTTTTATTGTATGATCTGCTCCTTTATTTGTGGTTTAACAATGAATTATATTTTGAGTATATGTACAAGCAAATTTTACAGTTTATCTTAGAATACAGGGAACGATTTTTTTATATTCCCATGACAAAGATTGTTATTATTGTTTTACAGATTATAGGACAATAATTAAAATTTATTTACTTATCTCCAATAGAACGTTAGTTTTTCAGAGTCAACAAAATTGTATTAAGTAATGTTGTTTTTTTTTAAATGTATTTCGTGTTAGCAGGGTATTACTACCATTATTATTGTTATTATTATTATTAATATCTTTATAACACACATGTTGCAAACTCCCTATTACAGTTTCACGTGATTTCTTCGCGGATCAGTGGAACATATTTTTATGGTGTTCAGGGTCAGGGTAGGCACGTATAAATTATTCCCAACAAGTCCATTTAACGGTCAATCGAAACGGTTCAAAACGTTACAAATCAGAGTCATTAGAGAAAGCTTTTTGAAGTGCTGTAACGACATAACAGGATTATAGCGCAATAAAGTTTGGTTTGCAACGGCACAAATCCCATTTCATCCGTACATGCATTTTTTAAGCTAACGGCATTTAACATGATTGTACATTCTCGGTGTCAATATTTAGTTGCTCTTCACTGACGAATGGAGCGTGAGTTAAATTTTTTTGCACGCAATCACAAAAATTATTGGAAGAGTGGAATGTTTATTGCATAAATATTTGCAATGTTTGCTGTTCGAAATATTTGAAACCTTGGTTTAATAAATAATAAACAAAACAAGCAGCTCATTTTTTTACATGAAACGATCAACGGGGTAGAGTTTGTAAATTAATTTGTTGTAAGCAATGTTATGAAGCTCTATTTCAGGATCGCTAACTTTACGGTCACTGAATTTGTTAGGGGATTATTATGACTGCTATTGTCATTAACACTGCCACTCAGGTTGTCACTTATCATCTTTACATCTATACATTGAATGTCATCAAGCTTGTACCCATGAGTCTAAATAATTCAAATAATATAATTGCCAATGAAAATTATTAACTCTTAGCACACCTATTTACGGTTACAGAAAATGTTCTGATTATCATATACATAATTTTAATAGTGTTTTACCCCTTGGGTTAATAAACGCTTGAATTAACATGATTTTATTTTTTAATTTTTTTTCCAAGTTTAGTGTTGTTTCATTGGAGCGGAATTTTATTTAGACTGCCAAAACCTTTTGTTCAACGATCGTAAAAAAGATTTTACTTTTTCTATGGTTTAAGAATGTCAGAAAAATAGAAGAAAAGCGAAAAGACACTAAGAAAATTTTCCAGTCCGATAAATTTCAAGCTAAATACATGTATTTCATACATTCAGCAAAACATATCTGGGAAGATCAGGACCGTTAATACGAAATCAACTTTTGGTAATGTGAAAAATACATGTTAAAATTATATACTAATTTGGTCTAAATTTGCCAGCCGACTTTGTAAAAAATACAGGGAAGTTGACAATGCACTCTTTGTTTTTCATTTTGAAAGTATTGTAAATCATTTTCTAATCGGAGCACATATCAGAAAGACATTATATTATTAGTAATTTGCAACGGTTAAGAAGTATACTACTTAGTTTAATTCATTTACAGAAAAAATAGCAAAGACATAATGCAAAGGATATCACCGAGGGGTAAACCGCCGACCACCAAGTGTACAATTGATTACCTTTTGACAATGATTTCCTGTTGATTTCCCCCGATTTCTTTTGATTTCCTTTGATTTCCTCTGATTTCCTCTGATTTCCCTTGATTTCCTGTGGTTTCCTTTGATTTCCTGTGATTTCCTTTGATTTCCTGTGATTTCCTCTTGATTTCCTATGATTTCCTTTTGATTTCCTCAAAATTTGTTTACATAATGTACTACAGGGCGATTGTTAACTTTTTTTTAACTTGACTTTTTTGTTTTGCCGATAATGATGTTGAATTTAAACATTTTTTACCAAGTGTTTACTAACGTACGGTGATTAGGTAAGCTGAAGTGTTTTCCCTTTAGACGAAAAAAATAAATAAATAAAATGTATTGTTCTGCTAAGCAACAAACTGAAATGTTTAAGAAAAAAAATCTGATTTTACTTACAAAAAGAACGCTACTCTTAAATCGAGGTTTTAGATGTCTAAGTCAATAGAGTAAGTATACTATCCTCAAACATATTTGGCGTTTATGACTTCACACCAATTTGACTCCCATTATAATTCAATAGGCCGTCACAACCGGATGTCTTAAATCCGCTCACCGATACCTACCTGAAAAGACCTTTTCGACGTGCCAGGGACGGTCGAGACGCGAAGGACCGGACTCAGAGTAATTTTGTTTGTTAAAATTTTCAAATTTCAAAATTTCCTTACAGAACATGATTTATACTTTGAAGAAAATTACACAAAGACACAATTATTAGAAGTGTTACACACTCGAAAATTTGAGAAACAATATAAAATAGATGCTATGGCGCGAGATCGTGGATTTAGGGTGATTAAACTTCCGCCGTACCATTGTATATTTAACCCCATCGAACTAATCTGGTCGCAAATGAAAAATAATATAAGAAGGAATAATACGGCACCAAAATTTAGTAGTGCAACAATTGACATAATTAGGGAAGAAGCTTCCAAAATAACTGCCGAAATGTGGGCCAATTGTGTACGACATTCCACAAAAGAAGAAGACCAGTACAGGGCACGGTTGATAACACCGTTAATTATTAATTTAGAAGAGTCGAGTGATGATGACAGTGACTATTTCGATCAATAAATAAGCAGTAGTAGTTAATAAGTAAATAGTTGTGCTGTAATAAAAAATGATTGAGTACAAAGTTACTTTGTTTTTACTTAAAATAAAAAACTCGAAAGGCGCAGTTGTCGGTAAATGCAAAACTCAGTCCTGCCCTGTGCTTTTACCAGAAAAGGTCTTTTCAGGTAGGTATCGGTGAGCGGGTTTAAGACATCCGGCCTATTGAATTATAATGGGAGTCAAATTGGTGTGAAGTCATAAACGCCAAATATGTTTGAGGATAGTATATATGTTCAAATTTTACACTTTCTTGGGTCAAATGTTTGTTCTAAAAGTGGACATATGCAATATTCTAGAATTTTTGCACATTCAGTCAGAAAACCTTATGGTCTATTTTAATTTTGAAATTAAAAATGTCTGGTGTGTACAAATTAGTTCGTTTAAATCACTCAAAGATGTAATAAATTATATGTATTATATATTATTATTAATTTTTTAATAAATTATATTATGAAATTTTGCTTTTACTTTACGAAATTAAAAGTATATAAGGCCAAGGATATTTTTAGTTACGTCAGCAGTTTTTACTTATCAGTGATTCATAAGGCCTTAACGACTGGCTCATGTGTTCACAGAGGTAATTAATGAATACCAAATAGTCCAAAATCATTCTATTAGGTTCATTTCTGTGTTGTGTATACAAGATCATGTTAAAGTTTGACCTACTAAATCAAACTTATAATAATAACTGAAGTCATTACTTCTTAAATTTGGGTTTATTCATTTATTATGGTAGCATAAACACAAAAAACAAGTAGTTTCATTTATTTTATTAAATGTTAAAAAAACGGTAACTCTAAACATAAAAGTAAAGCATTTCTGTTGGATCATTACAAAATATTACAAAATAAAACAACTTCTTAAAAAATACTTACCCCATAACCTGGGTCGAGATTTGTGTATATATTGTAGATGATGTTGAAGAAAAAACTGTGCTAAATTCTAGCTACCCAATACCCATAAATACAGATGATAACACTTTTAATTTTTTGTTCACAACTTTCAAATGAAGCATATTAGAAAAAAACTTTTGAAATGCAAAATTTAACACGTAAGAATTTTTTTTTGCACAATAAAGGAGTGGATAACCCCACTTGATAAATTTTCAGAGGTAATTTTCCCCTTTAAAAGTGTTCATGGGCACCTAGAATTTTGCACAGTTTCTTACTATAGTATTCTCTACGAAATATACTTGTACAAATCTCGACCCAGGTTGAGGTTACATTATCACAAATTTTAATCACATCACTTAGAAAAAAACTAGCATTAAATCAAATATTTTTTCAATATTTTTTTTTTCAAAAACTTAACTGCCTCTTCTGAGTACCTGAGGTGGAGGTAGTTTCATTATATATTCATTTTCTTGGATCTCCCCCTGATCTTTAATGTCCGGAAACATAAAAGCATCCGGAATTTTTGGATTCATTTTCAAAAAATCACAAAAAATAGGGTTAAGTGATAACACTTTACCAATGTAACATTTTTTGTTTTGTTTTTGAGTTGTTAATTGTACTATAATATAATCGTCTATATTTAAGTCTGGTTTAGAACGATCAGTCTTACTATTTTCAGTCTTGAGATTCAAACGAGGATTCAAATCAACAGAATAATTGGAAGAATTCAAACTTTCGGTGTCCGTGCTGTCATCATATTCGATACTACTTGGGTTGTCTTAATCATATGAGTCACTTGATATATTATAGCGTCTTTTTTGTTCTCCAATTTGGACTGGTTTTTGAATTTGAGATGCATCTTTATGTTGAAGGCAGGTATCTGTTTCTGAGTTAACTCTACTACTATTACATTTCTTATTTTGAATAAATCTTTTGAGACGATCCACACTGACGCAATCCTTTTCATTGTCTAACAGCCAGCAAAGTGAAGACTTTTTTATAACTTTTGTTGTATTATCTAAGCGTATTCTGACTAGATCATCTTTCTCAACAAAAATATCGTCACTATTAAAACTTCTAAGGTGTATGTCTCTGTCAAATTTCTTAGATTCGTACGAAATTGTGCAAAGATCATTCAATAAATCTTCATCTTGGTCAACAGGAACGTTTTCCAAACTTTGAAATCAGTTACGTTTCGTGGCTATTTGAGAATTGTTGTAATTTTCAATGTGATCGCACTGTTCTTCACTAAACATTCCATCTTCAACTTCGTCATTGCATTCATTGTCTTTACACGGAGGCAAAAATACATAGTTGAAATCTATCACTTTCATTCCTAAATCTTTAGTGTCACGCAGACAATCCCGTAAAGCTTATTCTACGGTGCTTTGTATATCTGTATTTGAAATGTTTCCTAAGTCATCATTTTTCACAAAATCTCTCTTCATGATTGAACTTTTTTTCCTGATTTCTCTAGGAAAAACGAATTTTTTATCCAAATCGTTTTTAATGTTGTTTATAGTTTGCAGTCTGTCACTTCGATGCAACATATCTCTTATACTAAAATTAACAATTGTGCTAAAAGTTGAGGTCATTGATCCAAGGCTTCTAAACATACTCTCACAAGTTTGAGAGCTAAAGTTCCAAGGCAAGAACATATCATCAGTAAGATTTTTGCACGACCTGAACTTAATGAATTTGGTACCTCATATCACAAACTCAATTTTTAAAAACTAATTTGGGGTGAAATTATAAATTTGGTTTGTAGGTATAAAGCAATATAATGTATCGTTTCTCATCGGAACCGCACTTCATTAACTACAACTTTAACATTTGTCAAGCTGAAATATCATGCTGTCAGTTAATGATAGTATACTGGAATTTTCTATCATTATGCCCTTAAAAAGTTATTTAATCTCCACTTTTAAGATTAAATTGATATTTTCTTTCTTATGATGAATGCTATGACTAATGTCATACATGTTACATTTATTAGTTCTAGAAAATATCTAGTTTAACTGGATTTGCTATGATGATTATGGATTTTCTTTGTTTTCTTGTTGATTTCTCGTTAATTTTTCATTGATTTCTCGTTGATTTCCTCTTGATTTCATTTTGATTTCCTTTCATTTCCTGTGATTTCCTTTGATTTCCTGTGATTTCCTTTGATTTCCTCTGATTCCCTTTTTGATTTCCTGTGATTTCCTTTGATTTCCTCTTGCATGTAGAATTGATTTCCTCTGCGGTTTACCTCTCGGATATAACCATATTATAGTCTTTCATATCAAACAATCATTCCAAATTTCAATTTTCTGTATTTTCAAATAGCTGACAATGAGTTATTTGAGACCATGTGAAAGCTGTATAAATAGCCTATGCTGAAGCTTTATTAAATTATGCTCAATTTACACTAGTAAAATCAAAGAAAATCACGTGTCGTATTCTTAATATAATACAGAATATTAGTCTTGAAAAATGGTTAACACCAAATCTACAACAAGAATGACTCATAACATACGACAAGAGCTGGAGTTGCAATTTTAGGGTGTCTTGTTAACCGGTTTCAAGACACGTGTTTTCTAGCCAATAGGAACAATAATTTGTTGTTCACGCGGTGATCACAGGCTTGTAATCATGTATCTGTTCGGTAATTCTAATAGAGACACGAAATAATTTTTGCAGGTTTAGGGCTTACATTATAACGAACAACCCAGTCAAGTTATATTTCAGTGTCATGATAAAAGTGGCACAGTTTTCAATCTCCAACATATTGCCCTTCACGAAAATCATTTTGTAATGTTTATGAAACCGGTGTCGGTTAAATTTGAAAGCGAAAAGCGACGCGGGGGCGTTCTGTCGATGACTAAGCCTTATAGGAAGAAGCGCTTCGACAAATGTTGCCATAGGCTGTTAAGACTAATAGACTGAACATTCATTAATTATAATTTACAGGCAATTTAGGAAACCACAAACCTGTGGGTTTATTGCGGGGCCCTTGCACTGTAAATCCGCACATTCCACATTGCTGAACCTTTGTCCACTGCGATTCGGTTAAATACAATTTAATTTCGCCCACGGGACTATCCACAGTCAACACATTAAACGCTAAGCATGTCTACTGTTGCGAATTTATGCATATTAAAATATTTTATCGTTTATGGTTGGTTATAAAGCGCGGAAGTCAAGTCCGCAGCGAAGACCACAAAGGACGGACTTCTAAACCTTCTTGGATCAACGTTAATATGCGAACGATTATTCTTTGGAATGGTATTCCGACGCACAAACCGTATGAGCATTAATCGGATCAGGCTCTCATACAAGAATCTCGGAAGATTACGGGATTAGAAACTTGAATGTGAAAGGGAATTTTTTTAAAAAGGTAGATGTGCAATTTCGCTACACAATAGAAGGGATGAGGCAGTGGAGATACTTAATTTATATTCCGTATTTCCACTCGGTGGACCAATATCAGGGGGTGCACGAACTCAACAACCCCAAGGTTATTCAAAACGTCAAGCATTCTTTAACTGAGATGAAATGAGACAATATTTTTCAATAAAAAGGCAAATTATGAAGCACATGCCAATTTTAATAATGCACTGGAGTAATGAAAATATTTTGCTTTCCATGTACGAAAGAAACGTCAAAATGTATTTTATTTAAATACACATGCGGAGATATGCCATTTCGTTTCAGTCCAGTGAATTCCATCTCTAACTTAATTGTGGCTTCAATTTACAGTGCCCATGTTTAACAAAACCCGAGAAATGGCAAGTAAAAGTTATGTTTTGTTTATTAGAATATAAAGTAATGTTACAATGTGTCAGTTTAGCTGATGAATGTTAATTTTTCATCTAACAGGTGTAATATGTTTGCTATGAACAAATGACATCTCCATAGAAAATTAATAAAAACGTTCAGGTCAGCACTGAAGTGACGTTCTTGAGAGACGTAAGATAGTACAGAATACTAAGGCTGTTAAGTTATTTTTAATAAACTTCTGGGTTCAGAAATACAACCAGCACGTGCATTTCGGTGCGTATTTTTACGAAATGAAGAATTAATAAGAGTCGACCATTAGACCATAAATACAACAGTATGTTGCACGGCATGTTTCAGATCTGATTTATGCAGAGAGCAGGGGAATTTTCTTCACGTTTTTGTTATTATTACGGCGGTCTAAACATGTACTACCTACATACAATTTCATAATAGTTTGTTTTGTAATGCCATTATATTATTTATTAGTAAATTTCCAAGCGACCAGCAAAACACAAAGGGTAGGAAAACTTGTGAACTATAGTGGAAACTAGAGCCTGAGAGGTAAAAGTTTGAAGTTTCAACGTACTTTTTCTTACATTTCGCTAAAGCAAATATAGAGATTATTATTAGTCTTAAAAAATATCATGGTATATTTATATGTTTTAAAAACACACATCATTATATGCAACCAAAATACACAGGCACTTGATTTTGTAGAACAAGAATTCCCAAAGTAGTTAGTTAGAACTAAGTTAATGGCTTTTCTGTTGCATAGCCTAAACTAATTTATTTTATTCAGTTAAATTATCGTTTGTATATTTCTCTAGTGGTGTTGATACTCAAGGTATATATATTTTATAAAATATTTTATTCACAGTTGGCCAATAATGTCAAACTTTCAAACTTTTTAAAAGTTTGGAAGTGAGCTATTACCACGGTTGTAGAATAGATAGGTTGATACACTAGCATACATTTGCATATCCCTGGTCAGCGACGCCAATTGCCGATCGCGTCGCCTGGTTTTTGACGTTTTAGGGACACTGAACTCTATAGGCATCTGTCTATAACCGATGTAATTAATAAAAGAAATCGTACTTATCGACTCCGATCAAATGTCATTTACAAATTTTGTATTGTTCATAAAGCAATGTAAACGAAAATCCCCAAAATAACTAGAACGATTTCCGCTCGACAAGGTAGAGGCGCTAGCTGTATGTGTCCTTTCCATGGATATAGGGATCGAAAAGAAGCGTCGCCATCCCAAGCCATTAGTGTACAAACCTATCATTATACAACCGTGGCTATTACATACTTCACTTCGATCTCAAGGATGGAACGTAATATATGTCACTTAGGTATCTGTTACTTTTCACCCAAAAGATGGAAGTGAATGTCACTTTTGACCCTACAATGTTACGTATGTGTAATTAATGGTAGATGGAAATCAGCGATTATAAATGTAAGGAGACCCGGTGGCTGCGGCTCTCGCTAAATTATAGTTCTCTCGACAGGAATGGAATACTTTCCGCCAAAATTTAAGGAGTGGTAATTTACAACATTCTGATTCAAAAACCTTAATAATCTGTTATCCTAACCTGTACGGTTAAGCCGCAATAATTTGTTTGAGACACTGTCCTTACTTTGAATTTGGCGTACACGTAAGATGTGTACAAAATCACATTTCTATTAGTAAGCATTGTTTCTTTTCTTGCTTGAATCTATCTGTGATCTATAAGAGGTTATAGAGGACCACCACGTCACATACCGAAATCATCAGGAGCATGTTCTTGCAAACCCAATAACAAGGAAAAGGTTTTAAAAAAATGCTGATATAAGATAATAAAAATAGTTGACATTTAGGAACAGCAAAGGACACTTTTACGTGAAATCCTTGCAATGACGACTACTTATGCGTAGATCTTGTACTGGTTCGAATCGGCAAAAGACCTTCTTTTATGTGGTCCCATATGTAAAATTCCAAGGAAATTAAGTTGGACGATAGAACAGACCAGGCCTGAGGTTATAATCCAACAACGTGGATAATTTACATCTAAAAATCGATGTACCATACGGCTGAGATTGTAAAAACCCCATACTACGACGATGGCCTAGAAGCACCTCTTCTAGAAAATATGGCAAAACACCCCGCAAAAATTGAAGAAAATTAGCATCTGCCTAGTTAGTTGCGAAAACATTTCGCGGAGAGTCGGTATTTTGATCTACTTGACTCAAAAACTAATAAGTGTAAAATGCAATTCTGCTTCGATAATTAATCATCAGGACGCAAAGCTTGGGCACGATAGACGTACTTGGGGTATAACAACTGTTCCGGAAGAGTTCTGAAAATTGGCCAATGCGACACGTGGAATCGTTGTGCAAGGGGTTGTAAACTATTGTAATTACCAGTTGTTCTTCTGCGGTGTTCCTCGATATTAATGTTATGGACTTTGGTCAGCCTGTACTGACAATAACGTTTTCATTTATATTATATATTCTATAAGTATAGCTTATATTGAGGAGTTCGGCAATACAGATGATGATCTAGATAATAATATGCCCCTTTACTTTTTGCAACAAAGATGGAAAATGGAAAATACAAAATAAATTGATAATATTGACAGTGTCATAAGGGGCACAATGTCATTACTAGAAGATTTTTGTTAAAACCGTAATTTACAACACACGTACCACAAAATTACATATTATGTATGCGATTACATTCTTGCTTTTCATTGTGTAATCAGTTATAGGCTGAGTAGAATTCAAATAGGAGACAGACTCAGAAGAAGAATCAGATTGCAGTGGAGATGAAGAAAAAGAAGAATTGGATATCAAAATAGCTCATAGTACCACTATAAAGGCGTTGGACAGTGCTATAGAGTGGCCCAAACAAAACGCAGTCCACATTAAGTAGTGATCTAGTGAAACTAAAAAGGATCATGAAAAAGCTGTGATCGTGAGAATATCAGAATATCACAAAAAAGAGAAGAAATGAAATGAACTGATTTTTTTTTTATTAAACCAAATGAATAATTCTTTGTCATGTAGTTCTTTATAATTATATTTCAGTTAATATACTGCAAATTGCTTATAATCATCATCTCTTTTACCGCGAACAACGTCGATGATAATGTAAACGGCGCTGGGATTTTTGTGATCACATTATTGCGACTGCAGTTCAAATGATTGAGAATAATAGTAAGTATACGTGGTTCGGTAGAAAGTTTCCTACAGCCTTGACTTATAGTTCAAGCCTCGTTATGTAATATACTATTGCAACCATAATTCAGACAAACTGACATTATGTATTGTTATTTTTTTCTAAATCAAGTAGGTTGGCCTAGCATTGGTTGTACACTTCCAGTGCATTGCTGGGTGTTTTTTAAAACTGAACATATGTCCCGGTATACTAAAAGCAATTAAAAACAGCTTTCGTCTTTTCGGCAAATTTGTTGTTGGATTGCTTTTTACTTCTTGAACATAAGCTAGGAAATTATTGTAATTTTCATAACTCCTAGACTATAAAAATGTAGATCTTCCATTTCTGTCTGTCTGTTGTTTGGCATCTGGTTGCGATTTTATGGGACTGATAATAGATTAGACTAGACTACATGCCGTGTGATGAAATGTTGAAATATTTTAGAAACTCGCGTAGATGGTAAAACTTCAACCCAAATTGATAGTATAATTTTCACCAAAGATTTGATGATGTCATTTTAAAATCATCTTAAGTTTATTGTATTTAAAATATGTAGGGTAATGTACTGATTTCCAGAAAAATCCGAACACCTTGAATTCGTTGACTGATAAAACTGAAAATTTCACCAAATATGCACTAAATCGAACCAAATAAATGATTAAAATAACAGGCCTAAAACTTGCGAAATAAAAAATGTATTCAATGATGTGTGGGTCCGCCGTGATTTTTAATGCACTCATGTACTCGGCAAAGCATGCTTGAAAGAAGATGCTTTACGGTGTCCTGTGGGATCTCGTCCCAAGCTTCCTGAATCCGCATTCGAAGGTCATTTGAATTATTCAGGGGATGCTGCAAGTGACTTAGACGTGTGCCCATGATATCCCACACATGTTGGATTGGTGACAAATCTGGTGAACGAGTAGGCCAGGGGAGAACTTTAACATTATGTTGTTGAAGGTACTTCGTTGTGACTCTTGCCGTATGTGGGCGTGCATTATCTTGCTGAAATAGGGGTCGATCTAATCCTCTGAGGTAAGAAACTACAATCGGCTCCAGTACTGTATCGATGTATCCTCTTGCATTCCAATTTCCCTAAATGAAAACTATAGAGGGGGACTGGCACCTTGGATTATTGCCCCCCAAACCATCACGCCTTATGTGAGAGCTGTATGGCGTTCAACAGCGAAATTCAAATTTCGGCGTTCTCCACGTAATCGCCTCACCCTTCTATGTCCATCTTGAGCCCAAAGACAAAACCGGGATTCGTCTGCGAACACTACCCGATTCCATTCGTGGTCTCAATTTCCTCGCTCGTTGCACCATTGCAACCTACGAACACGATCTCTTGGTATCAATAGTTGGCAAAGAAATGGTCGATATGAACGCAACCCATACTACCTCATTAGGCGATAAACTGATGACATGGAGATCCTATGCTCCAACGCACCCATCCAATCAAATTTTCAAATTTTGGTGCCCACGTGAGGCACATTTATTTAGTACCTTGCGTAAGTATTCAAGTATAGGCACTCATTAGTCGACAGTGTTCGCGAGTTGCAATTTTGCAGTAAGAGTTATAAGTTTTACCACGCGTTACATCGGATGAAGTTTATGGTGCACTTGTCACAGGAACGACTATTCGGGCGGTATTCACTAACTTTTCAGTTTTACAAGTATCACCTGGGATTGGGGCAGCAGATGAGTTAAGCTTCGTGTGGATTCTTCACGGGGTAGGGGTGCTTCTGGCAAAGGCTTCGTAGGCCTCTCGCGGTAGACTGGGGACTTGCTTCAGATTGATGGGGTCGATGAGACGGCTTAGGGCAGTTCTTTCCGCTAGGAAGTTTGGGCACCGAAGGATTCTGTGCTCTGGGTTGTCAAACTCTTGGCACCCTTCACAGATTCCATCTTCCGATTTTCCTATCCTGTATAAGTGGCATCCAAAGGCACCATGGCCCGTGAGTACTTGAGATCCTCGGAAAGTGAAGCCTAGTCTGGGAGTCTCCGGGACCAGTGGGATGAAGGAATAAATGGTTCTGTCTATCGGTGTGGCTTCCCATCTCGCCTGCGAGTAATCTAACGTCAGAAGGTTTAGATACTCGTTGATGTGGGCTCTGCTGTCAAAGTCCCTCTTATGTATAGTCAGATTAATGAAGGGAGCGGTTTCATGTTTTCTTAAGATTTTCCTACAGTTGCGCCTATGTATCTCTAGGGAGGTTAGCAACCACCCCACAGTCTGCTATGAGTTTGGCCGCCAGTCCTCCTATGCTTTTCACCTTTCTTTTGATTCTGGTTACCTCTAGTCTGTGAGCCCAGATTTCAGACCCATAACCCATTATGGGTACAATGGCTCTCTTATAGATGGCGAGTATTGATTTCGAGATCGGGAGGTCCCACTTGTTGCGGATCTTCTGTTTCAGACACAGTATCAACTTTTTGGCATTTAGGCAGGCTTCGTTAATGTGGGTGGTAAAATTTTATCTCTGGTCCAAGGTAATTCCAAGATACTTGAATTCCTAGACACGTTGGATGACTTTGCCTTCAACCTGGACACGTATGTCCCGGTGCTGTTTCCGGTCTGGGAATTTATTAACCATAATTTTGGTTTTCTTTTGGGATATTTCCAATTTGTTTTCCTCGGCCCAGGAGACCACAAGGTTAGCCATTTCCTGGAGTTTTTGCGAACTTCTTGTCTCGAGTTATTACTCAGCATAGGCAATCATGTCTACACCCAGAGGGAGCTCTTGGTGCAGCAGTGAGTCCAAGACTATGTTCCAGAGTGTGCGACCCAGAACGGATCCCTGCGGGCAGCCTTAGGAACATATCTACGACGCCGCGTTAACCTCCATTTTTGTAGACAATTTCACGGTCAGTTAGGTAGCTCTTGAACCTATCCAATCAGTTGCAATTGCACGAGTGGTAGAACGTCTGTCTCGCAGGGCAGCAATTCGTAGATGACGATCTTCGCGTGCTGACGATCTTTGAGAACGACCAGATCCACGAATTTGCTCATGCACTTCTTACGGGCGAAATGGTCTGCAATTGGCCGTGTTAAAAAACCTGCTTCTCTCATACCGACAATGCGGCCTTTTCCCAACTCACTCAGTTGATGAAAATGAACCGGCTCACAACTTAAAAATTTTCTACACAACGAACGCAAATCTACTAGCAAAACAAAATTCTGCTACACGAAACGTTGTTTTCAAAAGGTAAAAAGGGTAAGATAAGGTTAATGGTTTTTGTTGAAATTTTTATCATTCTTCCATGACTGTCCCCATACCGGATCCGATGATATGAACAAAATGGCTCAACTCCTTCGAGGTGTTGGGATTTTTATGGAAATCAGTACATATGTTTCCGTATCAGTGATTATTAATGGACTCCCTTCGCATGTAGATTTTTCAAGAAATTTACAATTTAACTTTGAAACACAAAAGTGATTGTTCTGCACACACATTAATATTACCGTAAGCACCTTTAAATCACTAATTAAAATTCATCTATTTACCCTTGCAAAAAGTTTATGTCATAGCCAATTGTGTTCAGTAAATTTGTTTGAAATTTGTAGTGTAACGTAGACGTTCACGAAAAAAGGCACACAACTAAAGTCTTTTAGGGTAATCAGTCTCTTTTAATTCTTACACTAATGTAATGTGATATGGGTGGAATTTATTGCCACACAAAATCTTCGATACCGAACTTTGACTAATTCCCACATTTCTTGCAATTGTCCGTTGATTTGCATGTGGATTTTCTGTTACTGCTCTTATGACTTCTACTTCGTTTTCGGGTTTAGTAGCAATTCGAGCTCACGGTTTTTTAATAGGCGGCCAACTTTCTCATAATCTTGCTTCTAATCGACGAAACACTTTTTTACTTGGAGCCCTTCTGTTGGGGTATCCGGCTCTGCATCATGTCGGTTTTCTCGGCCTTTGTAAACATTTTAAATCACTGTAATTATTTGAAACTTCACTAATCAATATGACGTTTCTCAAAATTGGATAACTCTGACAATAAAAAATTATTCAAATGAATAATTGGCGAAGTAATGTGTGAAAAGGTATTTTGGGTTGCATAAACACAATTTTCAAAACGGAGACTATTCGTGGATCACCCTGTATATGTATATACATACACACTTTTCAGTTATGCAACAATATTTCTTTGAACGTCTACCTAGTTAGATTAAGAAATCTTCAGATGAGAAGACGTTTACACAATTAAACCGTTCAAACGTTTTAATGAGGTTCGACCTTAATTGTGCTAGTCTTCTAATTTGAACATTCGGTCCCAACCACCCTAACGTGCAAGAACAGCCCTTCCAAATATTGTTGCAGGCTCACTTTAAACTTAAGGGTGGCGTCTGGTTCGGTTTCGCCCAATACTAAATACATTGAAAACATCGTCGTAGTTTCCGGAATTGCATTTTTAAAATACTGAAATCTCCAACCAAGTCAGAATCTAAGTAAACCTGCATTCTGCTACCGCATCACAGCTCGTTTAATGCCGATTTCTCGTTTCAATAGATTTTGACTTTTCGCGAGTTATTTACCTCAGTCGTGGATTTTTTAATATTATAAATGGTATCAAAAGAAAGCTGACACTTTTCCCCAGGGGACCTCCTATCTCAGAATGCAAGAAACTTCAGCACTTCGTCAAAAAATGCATCAATGTGCCGGTTAAAATGTGATGTAAAAGTTGTTCAAATTTATAATTTTTTTTGTAAAAACTGCATACTAGATATGAATATAAATATGGAGGTCCCCTGGACTGAAGTTTGTTAATTCGAAATATAATTTTTTTAAAGCGATATATCTCATATTTTTAAAATACAACTCCGGAAACCGCGACGATGTTTTCAATGTATTTAGTATAGGGCTAAACCGAACCAGACGCCAGCCTTAATGAAGCGCAGCGCCAACTAGAGTCAAACATAGGAGACGAGATCGCTGATATTCAGAGGACATGAACAGTTCAAAATTTATAAGTGGTAAAGTCCAGTACTACATAATTAAATAAAGAAATGTTCAGATGACAAGTCTAGCACAATTAAGGTCAAACATCATAAAATCGTTTGACCTGTTTAATTATGTAGTACGAGTCATTTTTCTTATTGAAATTATAAAAAACTACAATTATTTATATCAAGACATATTTCTGTGAAAATATCAAGGTTGCTGTGCTCCAAAATGTCGAGTTTTGATAAATGGAACGAGAAATGTGGGCTTTGTGGAAAATCAGGTGGAATTGAGAGCAGTCATGAGACAAGCACATTTTGTGGATGACCATTTTTACAGCAGCCCTTCAGGTACTTTTGGAAATATTAGTTTGTTGGAGCAGATAGGGTAGAGATGTTTACTGATATTTTCAACTAATTAAATTTATGAACAACTTGAACATTGTTTGGTTTTACCCTAGCTCCAATAGACTTTTTGTATACTTTTCGATTTTCTTATTTTAAATACGCTATTCAACAAGGACTGTAAAATCTAAACGCGCTTTTTGAGCATCATTCCATCTGACTCGTTTCTGTCTAACTTACTACTACACTATAGTACATATATGCAGATTATATAAGGTGATTAAGAAAGATCGTACACCAGTTTTGTTTTGAAAAATCTGTTACTGCACTTTTAAAAAGAATTTTTCTCTTCCGTGTGACAGATAGTAAAGCTATAATTCCAGCTGAATTATTGGTTGCTTATTTATCAAGCATTTTATGTTTTTGTGCTCTTTTTTAGCCGGTCAAAGTAAAACGACTGTTTATACACTTAAACCTCTTTGATATTTGTTTGTAGAGTTCAAAGAATACAAAAAACGTATGTATTATTTTGCTTACTCTTATTATTCAAGATCTATATTTAAAGGTTTTGAAAAGATGTGTTGATGTTCGCTGTACGTGTATAGAAATACGGTCGTAATTGAATAGAATTTATTTGTATCAACATAACAACTTAAAAACTAACAATAACAAGTTGGACGCGACTCGGGACACAACCGCTTACGTAGACCGCACGAATGGAAGAGAGCGAGCGTCGGTTTATTTTTCCCGTGTTTCTTGTTCTTCGGGTATCCTCGTTCATCCCGAAGTGACTGTCCAATCCGGCGGCAGTGTAATGTTGGTTGCCTAACTTTTAGGAGCATGATAATTGCATGCCCACAATACTCCCCTCCTAGTGACTATCTCGTATAGTCACGAAATCTGACAGGTTGCTCTAACCTCCGACCTCGACTGCTGGTTTTTTGAGATGTTTTCACGGCGATTGTTGGACTATTCCGCTCCGTTTCCTGCGGCAAAAAGGCTGGTTTCAGTCGGTCTATGTTGACGGTGACGGGTTTGGCATTCACAACAATTTTAAATGTTTTACTATTGCGTTCTAGAACTTGATGTGGGCCGCTGTATGGTTGCTGCAGTGGTCGTTTTACAGCATCGTCGCGTAGAAATACATGGCTACACGTTGACAATTCGGGGTGGACGAAGGTACGTCGGCTGTCATGATGGCTTGTTGGTGTCGGTCGAAGCTGTCGCATGTGTGTCTGCAGCCTGTTGACGAAACTTGCAGGGTCGGCAGACACATCGTCGCCTGTGAAAAAGAATTCACCGGTTATGCGAAGCTGGGTACCATACGTCAGCTGGGCCGGTGAACATTGTAGGTCCTCCTTTACTGCCGTGCGGAGTCCCAAAAGGACAGTTGGCAACAAGTCGTACCAATTGTCTTCCTCATGGCATTTAATGGCGGCCTTGATGGTTCGATGCCACCGTTCAATGAAGCCGTTGCTTTGCGGCCTGTACGCAGTTGTCCTGCACCGCTTGATGCCAAGTAGGTTGGTCAGGGCTGCCGTGAGGGTTGCTTCGAACTGCCTTCCTTGATCAGTCGTTATACGGCGGGGGCATCTGAAACGGGCGATCCAGGCTGCGTAAAACGTTTTCACGACCGTGTCTGCGGATATGTCTGCCATGGCTGCTACTTCGGGCCATCGTGTGAAGCGATCTGACATCGTCAAGCAGTAGCGGAAGCCTTGGCAGGGTGGAAGTGGACCCACGATATCCACGTGGACGTGCTCGAAACGCTGCTCTGTCGGGTCAAAAAAATTGAAAGGTGCCTTCGTGTGTCTGCTTACCTTCGATTTTTGGCATGGCACGCAGGTGCGGGCCCATTCTTTGATACTGCGCTCCATGCCTGGCCAGACAAATCTACTTCGTACTAGTTTGTACGTGGCTCTTCCGCTTGGGTGTGCGTATTCATGGTACCTGTTAAAGATTTCCCTATGGAATCGCGGTGGTACGTACGGGCGGATGTTGTTAGTGGAAACGTCACACCAAATTGCAGTGTCTGTGCCGGTAGGGGTAAGTTTTTTCAACTTCAGTGCGGTAGTTTTCGAATTAAGGAGTGCTTGCAGCTCAGCGTCGTTCTCCTGTTCGTTGGCCAGCTCGTCAGGTTCTATCACGGTTGGTGTGGCAATTTCGTTGATGCGCGACAGGGTATCTGCCACGGTGTTGTCGTCACCTGCTACGTGAACCAAATTTGTAGAGAACTGACCGATGAAGTCAAGCTGCCTCAGTTGCCTCGGAGAAGCTTTGTTGGCCCTTTGTCTGAATGCGTATATCAGCGGCTTGTGGTCCGTCCTTATCACGAATTCTTGAGCTTCGAGCATATGCCGGAAGAATTTAATTGCTTCATAAATCGCTAGCAGCTCCCGGTCATATGTGCTGTAGTTTTGCTGCGTCGGGCTGAGTTTTTTCGAAAAAAAACCAAGCGGTCTCCAAGCTCCTCCAGTTTGCTGCTCTAGGACCCCTCCTATAGCCGTATCTGATGCATCTGTGGTGAGCCGTAATGGTCCGTTTCCCGATGGGTGAGCTAATAATGCGGCATTTGCGAGTTCCTCTTTCGATCTTTGAAATGCGGTTTCCGCTTCCGGGGACCAAACGATGGGTGTTCTGTCATTTTTGCGTGAATTGCGCAGATACTGGTGTAGCGGTGATTGTAACTCGGCGGCATTTTTGACGAATCGCCTGTAAAAATAATCATTCCCAAAAAGCATCTTAGATCTTTCACTGTGACGGGTTTTGGGAAATTTACTATAGCGTCGACCTTATGTTGAAGCGGCTGGACTCCTTCGGCGGAAATGATGTGGCCTAGGTACTCTACCTTGGGTGCCCCGAACACGCACTTTGCAGGATTCACACGGAAATTAAAGTTTCTGAGTCTCTCAAAAAGTGTTTCTAAATGTTGGCGGTGTTCACTTTCATCGCGGGAGAAAACTAAAATGTCATCGATGTATGAAAAACAAAAGTCTAGATCACCTATCACTGAATTTAAGTGCCTCTGAAAGGTTTGTGCGGCATTACGTAGTCCAAAGGTCATTACAGTGAATTCAAACAGTCCGAAAGGTGTGCATACCGCCGTTTTTGGGACGTCTTCTTCCGCGACCGGGATTTGGTGATACGCGCGGACCAAATCTATCGTCGCGAAAACCTGTTTCCCTTCGAGTCTGTAAGAAAAGTCCTGCAGGTGGGGAATTGGGTATTTGTCTGGCGTTGTTACACCGTTGAGGCGTCGGTAGTCGCCGCATGGACGCCACTCTCCCGGTTGCTTCTTCTTCACTAGATGTAACGGGCTGGCCCAAGGACTTTTTGAGGGGCGACACCAACCTTGCTCCATCATGTATTGAAATTCGAGCTTTGCTGCCTTGAGCTTATCTGGGGCGAGTCTTCGTGGGGGCTCTGCGATCGGAGGACCCTCTGTGAATATATGATGGTAGACGTTGCCTTGGTGTGCGGTTTCCGGTGGTGGGGCTTGCATAATTTCTGGGTACCGAGATAACAGCTCATGGTATGGCGTTGTCTTCGCTATCATCGAGATGTGGGGTAGGTCACAGTGCAACAGGCGTCCCGGAGTTGACAGGCGCGTCGTCGCGTCTATCAGTCGTCGGTTACGTAGGTCGGGCAAGAGATGGTGGTACTTTAGAAAATCCGCGCCGATGATGGGTTTTGCGACGTCGGCGATTACAAATACCCATTTGTATGGTCGCCTCAGGTGAAGATCTAGCAGCATGAGTTTTTCGCCAAAGGTTTGGATCTGGGTGTTGTTTGCTGCGAAAAGCAATGTTTCAGTTGGGCGCAAATTCTGGTGCTTACCTGCGAATGCTTTTGGCAGAACGGATATTTCCGCTCCAGTGTCGATTAGATACCGAATGCTGCTTTTCGGATCTGTGATGAAAAGGCGTTGTTGTGGCGTGGTAGTACCGTCGTGCACTGCCTCAAGTGTCGACGGCGGTTCAAGTTTCCCGCCGGTTGGAAATCGCAAGGGGCTCGGCATTTCCTTGCTCTGTTACCAAAATTGTTATGGTAGTAGCACCAGTTGGGGTTCTGAAGACGGTTCCGAGAGTTGCTTCGTGACCGGGGGCGATATTGTTGCCTTTGGAAACGGCGCCCTCTGTCGGTGGACATTTTTTCCATGGCCGCTGTGAGCGCTGCGATCTGGGTTTTTAATTCTGCTATTGAGCTGTGGGTGTCGTCGTTGTCTTGCGTTCGCGAATGCGTCTTTGTGGTAATGGCGGCGATGTTCGAACTCGTTGTCATGGCGTTACTCACGTGGACTTCTTGTAGTTTGTCCGCGATGTCCGCCATCTTATCTAACGGTACCCCGTCGCTTGCTGATAATACCAATTGCACGTATGGCGGGAGTCTTTGCAGCCATAATGTTTTCAGCACGTCGTCCATAATTTGCCGTGCTGCCAAAGTCTTCATTTCCCTGAGAAGTTGGGATGGCTTTTTGTCGCCAAGCTCTAGCTCGTTGATCAGCTTTTTAATTTGTCGCTCCTGCGAATCTGTGAATTCTGCGATTATCTTGTTTTTAATCGTTTCATATTTGTGATCCGCGGGAGGGTTGGCTAGGATGTCGGAAACGGTGTGTAGTATGGTCCCGTCCAAGGCGCTGACAACCATGTAATATTTTGATATGTCCGACTTTACCCCGTAAGTATAGATCTGCGCTTCAATCTGTGAGAACCACAATGAAGGAGTCTTCTGCCAGAACGGTGGTACCTTCATCGTGGTCGATTTCACAGAGTCGACCTCGTGGTGTTGATTTTTTGACTCTTCTAAAGCCGCCTTCGTTTCGTCAAGTTCCCTCCTTAGTTGCTGGAGCTCGAGTTCAGACATGTTGTCACCGGAAGTAAAAAATTCTTGGGTTGGTAGATACACGTGGTACTTACGACGAAACGCGACGCGCTATTTACACTTGTATTCTACTGTCGAGGGTCACCAATTGTTGATGTTCGCTGTACGTGTATAGAAATACGGTCGTAATTGAATAGAATTTATTTGTATCAACATAACAACTTAAAAACTAACAATAACAAGTTGGACGCGACTCGGGACACAACCGCTTACGTAGACCGCACGAATGGAAGAGAGCGAGCGTCGGTTTATTTTTCCCGTGTTTCTTGTTCTTCGGGTATCCTCGTTCATCCCGAAGTGACTGTCCAATCCGGCGGCAGTGTAATGTTGGTTGCCTAACTTTTAGGAGCATGATAATTGCATGCCCACAGATGTACCGATTGAAGTTTGAAATATTTCATGGGCGACAGTACACAAAATAAATGCACAGAGCACCCGTTGTACTTTCTACTGCTGTAACTAAACTGACGTATAATTAAAATTAATAAAGCTGGATTATTAAATTGCAGAATAAGCTTAAGCGTTATGCTGCACAATTAAAGTAAGATTAATCTAACAATATTTTGAGTGTGTTACGAGAACGCTAAATAACTAATCAATTATTTGGTGTCTAACATTAAGAATATGGAATAATTACATACTAATAAATTTCCAACAACAAACAACCCGAGATAGAAAACTTACATTAATTTATGTTTACCTACTGTTTAATTAGAGTTTAGACCATCAGCGCAACAAGGACACTATCAGAACGGACCTATTATATAATTAGCCATAGCTTGCGAAGTGAAAAATATTCAAAAGGAACTCCTGCAATATTGTTTGATGAACAAAGTAATAAATAGATTTAGTAACTCCTATCAAGACAAGTTGTTGCTGGTTTTGTTTGATTGCCTGTCTGTCCGTCTAGAGTATGGGGTCTACATTAAATTTATAGTAAAAACAAATATGTACCAAAAATGCTTTTAAAACTTATTCACCAAAATCAACAAATATTTGGTTGCAAACCAATGGGTACAAATATTACACATGCCACTAAAATTGTCTTAAAATCAATTGTGGTTCACTTATTAGTTATCACTACTTTATCCAGCGTGTACGCAGTGTTCAATTGTTAGGTAATAATAAGTTACCAAATTCGCTTTTGTTGTTGTGATTTGTGCTCGTTTCAAACCCGAAAGTGTACTGAATTTAAATAAAACTCCTCAAATGCTGACGTTTGTTGGAAAGGAAACTGGCAAAAGAAACCCTATATAAAACTTGAACAAAAGTTTACTGTTAATCTCGGTATTACCGCAAGTCGGTTGAATGCGTGAAATTCAGAAGAAGATCTCAAGACATAATCCAGCATTTCTTTACGCACTAATACCTTGCCTTTTTACTAAACCTTCATCGACTTCTGCAGCATTTAATTTAGAAAAATATGAAAGAGACGTGTCTCGTTTCAAATAAAAAATGATTTCACACGGTGTGCGGATCATCAGCGAGCTAGAAATATCTCATAATTATAGAGTTGAGCACAATTTGCCGAGCTGAGGTTCAGATTGCAGGTGCTAATGAGGTGGATTCCTGCAATTGTGCAACTACGTGTTCTTGTTAAGAATCCCGTTGTCCCGAGCACGTGACTGGGGAATCACTGGCAACTTTTTAAAGGGTTATTATGTTTCGAAACTGTTTTGTCTCTTTTATCTCTGCAAAGAGAAAAGTTTCGGCAAGGGAAAGACAATCGGACAACTCTCAATTGCTTTCCTCTAATTACGCGAAAGGACCCTTTTATATTACTTTTCTCAGTTGGCAATAAAATTTTATCTTTTGGATGCGATGAACTTGTCTGTTTTATGCACTGACTTCAAACTGCCACCTTTAATATCTTTAAATTGCGACCTACTTATAAAAACTAGCAAACTGTAGTAATTTGGTCTCTAAACTACATATCGTTGAGTGCTTTCAATCCTTTTCGGAAAGCCGAACGGATAGGTTGAACCCTTTTTGAATAAATTAAGGGTTTCCGTGGTTTTAACGCGTTCATTTGTTGAACGACAAGGGTTAAAAGCAAATGTATTGTGACTTACTCTTTACGGCATATCGTTAGAGGTTTGTTATAATAAAAGCTAAATGGTAAATATTAATTAAACTAAGCGTTGTTCTGTTATTAACTTTTGTAGTTACTGTTTACACAAACATTTCTACCTAGTGAAAACATTCTGGTATTCTGTACATTGTCAGTAACATAAATGAGAGAAAGTTTATTAAAAATTCATCTTTGTTTGATCTGCAATTATTATCTTTGTGGATACGATCACATTACATGAATACAGAAGGTGTTGTAATTTAAAAAAAAAAGTTACTTTAATTAAAAAATTGTAACAGAAATTTTCAGATGCAAGACAACATTTTTTGGGGACTAGAGATGGCAGGAAGGAAATTTCTACTTTCATAATAATAACACGTATTTACATCATGTTGACTAATCAAGCCAATTGAACGGGTAGGAATTTTAACACTGTAAAATGTAATACAGGGTTTCTATAAATGATTATGGGTCGCAGTAGGTCATGTAAACGTGCCGCCTCTTGGATCTGAACCGTACTAAATGCCCAAGGACGCATCGCAAAGATCAGATGCATCTGTATAATTGGTTGCCTACATGCTTCATATCTTTTTAAAAAATAAAACAAATTCATTACAATAAAAAGAAACAAATTTATTGCTGTCAAACATCACAGTAAATGTCGAAAATGTTCACCATTATGTTCAAGGCCCATTTCATGTTGCAACAGACTCCTGACTGCAGCGGAAATTTTGTCAAAGGTGTTTGCGGATTCTGCTCAAGTTGTTTCAAATCATTAACAATTTCTCAGGTACTAAACGTCTTCCCCGAGATGTCTCTTTCTTGACACTGCCAGTTCGAACAAATCTGTTGATTACATCTTTAATGTGAGCCTTTAACAATGTTTCTTGAATTATTAAATCCTGGTATTTGGCCAGATATTCTTACTTACAAGCGGTTACAGAATAGAAACACTTTTTGTTTACGAAGTCGCATTGCGTTCACAAGACATAACAATGAAAATGTCTTGTTCAACAGAATAAACCATTTTCACGGTGTTCGGTTCCTAGTACCACATCAAAATTTTCGTACGCAACCACCAGGAGTTTTGAAAACCACTGTTTTGTTGTTTTGAGCTTCGATTAACGAGAATTACTGTAATTCACACTTGAAAAACGTTAAAACAATAAAAACGACGACTTTAAATGACAGGTTACAAATGCCATTAGTGACAAGTGAGAACTGTGACAGTGAGGCATAATTCTTCAGGTAAAAATGAAAATAAAGAAACTTTTTGTCTCTGTAATAAACACAGTAAAGAATAAAGTTCAGAGCTGTAATTGAAAAACAATGTGAAATAGATATTATAATACAATATGGCAATTCAGCAGCTGTGAAACAAAATAAATGAAGTGGTGTAAAAAGAAAAGAAACGAAAACTCGTGGAAAAAATAAATTGCAGACTCTTCAGCAAGAAGGACGGTATTTTGGAGTGGAAATACTATGAGAAAAGTCTGTAGATTAATCGCAATGTATCACTAATCCTTTGACCAGTAGCCGATCATTTATGTTCTGAAACGGAGACTTTATAGAAACATATTTTCATAAACGTTTTTTTTTTATTCACAGTTGTTATTTTTGTTTAAACATTATTGAATTCCGGTTGAAAATGTTTTATATCGAAATTCTAATGTGTATAGTGAACACGAGTTTAAGAGATCTTTATAATCTAATTCTTTAGATAGGAAGCTACCGGTGCTAAGGTTAAATAAATATTTAGTTTCGCTAATTTTCGTTTAACAGTCTCAAGATCTAGTTTTTGATATGTATAATAGAGATATCAGGGAACAGTAGTCTAATTCGGAACATATAAGTGCAATATATAAAGTCTCAAGTACCTACATGTTCTGACCATCAAACCTACAAGAAAGATAATATATTGTCAAATATGACACCTACCTCCCGGATATCAGTGATATGTTGCAAGTTTCCATCTTCTAAACCTTAGTCTCTGAAATGAACTACATAGTTTGTTATTGCGCGTAAATGTCTAAACTATCACTATACTTTTCCTTCACCTTTTCCACTGAAAATTTCGTATACACCTGGAAACGTTTAAAAGTCTAAATATTCAAACCTAAATATGGGTACCACTACGCTATTCAACAAAATAATTTATCGTAAACGGGACCTCAGAGACCGACAAGTTTAAGCAATCCTGGCCGCATTGGACAAGATGATGAACTTCCTACAACTAGGAAAAAGTTAGTTCGATAAGTTGCGCAACCCCGAACCTGAAATTATGTAAACGTTGCAAACATTTTTACTCAGTTTAGTTGTGTTTCTAGCGTGTAACGTGTTCAGAAAAATAAATCAAAAGCATTTGACGAGCACGATAAAGAAACATCGAAACCACATTGAAAAACAAGAAAGACAACAACGGTGATAAAAGTATGAACAGACACGAGAGCCTATGATATCGTTGCTAAAAAAAGAAGCAAAAACATAAAATTTGTTCCTAAATTTCCAAGCGATATGATCCTAACAAAAGATTGGTTGGTATTACCAAAAATCACACAATTTTTATCAAAACGAAGTGTCAAATATACATCTAGCTGCCATGGAAATATCTTAATAGATCCAACGTTTCAGGAAAAGAACTAGTTGATATTTTATTGGATTCGAATATAATGCTTGAACTATGGTGAATAAAACTTCTAATAGATGTAAGAAACATATTCTGTCACATGCATTTGCTGATTGCAATGTTGATATTTTAAATAATGATAATGCATTGGAAAATATATCCTCATCTTTTCCATAAACGTACTAAAATATTTTAGTTTGATATACAGAGATACAAAATTATCTGAAGCTTCCAAAATAAATTGCATTAATAAATCTCTGTTCTTACATAAAGTTTCCTCGACATTGATATAATGATATAAGTTAAGATTTTTCTGTAATGATGTTGTACCCTACAATATTCCTGGCTTAGTTTGCTGCTTTAATGAAACCAAAGGAGATCATGTTGTCTAGCCTTTTAAGTTAGTAAGCAATTCTTTAGTTGTATAAAACAGAGGTTTTGCCTAGGAAAGAGGTAACGCCAATGATGGCAGTTGCAGTTCAGCGTCCGGATAGGTTCTTGTCCAGGAAGTAGCTGATTTAATTAACTAGTTTAATTTAGTTAATAAGTGCACACTATTTGCGACAAAAATTTGATCCATCGAGTCTCATACCTCACTAATGAAATAATACACTTGTTGGGGGACCTCGATAGACGTGATGGCTTCTCGGCTGATCGTTATATGGTGGTTCGTAGGCCTGGTTCTTGCTTGCCTCTAGGTGTTTGTGTGTTTCTGGATTTTTAGTCGTAATAGTATGTCAGTGGTGGCTTAAAAAAGTCCAGTGCTCTCAACTCAACACAAAAACCCTAAAGAAGAAATTATGGATTATTTTACCTCTCTACCCAGCTTGTTATCTAAAGAAAATAACAAAACCAGGACAATGTCAATTTTTTGCATAAAAACGGGGTCGTAATCCCTTAGAGAAATTTCCAGATTTTACTTAATTATTTTTCTTGTATAAAATGGTGGAGGCGCCGGGATAATATATTTTCAATTTTCATTATAAAAAGAAATTGAGATATTTTACGTGAAATGGGATCCTTAAGCAGGACTCGATTATTGATATCTAAAGGAAATAATACAACAAGGATGGATTTAACTGAAAATAGTTTAACCACCGTTAACTTTTTTTTTAAATACATGCTTTTCTCGGTTATCTGACGAAAAAAAATAAGAACCAGACCGGAATCTTTGGAGAATTTTAAAGAAAGTGTACCTGAAATGACGCCATGGAAATGAAATTATGCATTGTTTTAATTACCGTGGTATCTAAAGAAAATAATGTCCATTTTGATCGGTCTGACCACCCGAATATGGAAGAAAAGACAATAGTTTTTGTAATCGTCAGATTGTCTTGACAGATACGACAACCACTCGTATTTGTAAATAAACTCTTGGACAATTACAGAAATTAAACTTTCGACAACAATAGTAAGACTCAGGAAAAAATGAAAATTGTTAAGAACAAAATATCTTAAATTTTCAAGAAAGTAATGGTGTGTAGGACCACTCTAAGCTCTTGTTAAAGCCTTCAACGGTTTGTAGTATAATTTAGTTGTTTCGGTGGTGCAATAATTCCGATTTGTAAATAGTAGAAAGAATAGAATAATTAAACAGGACAAACGATTTTATGATGCTCGACCTTAATTATAGTACTAGTCATCTCATCTGAACATTTCTTTATCTAACTAGGTACTACTGCACCCGTACAACTTCCACTCATACATTTTTAAACTGATAACGTTCTCTGAATAACCGCAATCTCGCCTCCTATTTTAGACTCTAGTTGGCGCTGTGCAACAATATTTGGAAGGGCTGTTCTTGCACGCTAGGGTGGGTGGGACAGAATGTTCAGATGAGAAGACTAGTACAATTAAGGTCGAACATCATAAAAACGTTTGAGTTGTTTAATTGTACAAACGTCTTCTCTTATGAACATTTCTTATTCAACTAGGCATACGTTTAAAGAAATATTGTTGCGTAACTGAAAAATATGTATACGCTTATACAGAAAAAACTAATTAGAGTATTTAATGTTTATGAAAAGGTGTAAAGTTCACGCCATTTGTATCTGTCCACTCCCTACTGTAAAATTTGGAAAATCGCTGGGTGTAAGGAGTTTTTACGGCCTTTAGGGGAAAATTTGAGTGAGGTTAAGACGTTGTCAAATTCTTTTAAATGTCAACGAATTTGAACGTAAAAATGAAATTTTGAAATTTTTAAAAAACCCATTAATTCAAAGTAACCCGCTTTATTTGAACCACGCGCATCTTGAACTGTGTATATATGGTTGTGTATTTGTACCGTATTGTAATTATTGTAATTATTTTTTGAGCAACTGGCAGCTTCGCAAAAGAAAACAAAAGAGTGGTAAATACCAGGCGTAAACACAAATACTAGCTCATGCTCAAACATATATTATTCTACCAGCTAAAGTTAAACCAGATAAAAAGAGTTATTGTGAAACTGCTGTCGATTTGTCGTACAATCTGGTAAAATTTTATCGTAATGTGGATGTAATAGACACAGAAATAGCCACCACATCCGCAATTAATTGAATACGGCACACCACAAATTCCTATTACGTTAAGGGTGTGAATATAAGAACCACTAACATTAACCGTGAATTCATATGGAAAAAGTAATTTTATTTCTGCATTAAAAGCTGTTTGCAACTTTTTGGGCCGGTTGCATAAACGCAAATCAAATTTAATCTCTGATTAACTCCATAGTAACGATTGTTATTATCATAGTTACAATTGTTCTTAATCAGAGATAAAATTTATTTTCAAAAGAATTTAAACAAATTTCGAGAACACATATCCCAACCAATCAATTGATGATGTCATCTCAAAACTGCATGCTTCTGTACTTGTGGTTTATTAATCAGCCCGTATTTTTACTTCCCGAGTGTGAGCGAAGGAAGTATTGTAATCGAGTCCGTCGCCGACTCTCCACTTTTACGTTTTCTCGATCTTTCATGACCCCGAGAGTACGAAAAACTAGGTCTCCCGTTTCCGTCTGTCTGTCTGTCTGTCCGTCTGTCCGGATTGATGACGTCACCTCAAAATATTACCGAATCTGTCTTAAATGTGCAAAATCTGATGAGTCTATACTTGTGATTTATTTTCAATATATAATTAATATGTTTCACATTTGCTTGTACAGGGTGTCTCAAAAAATTAATGACTGAGTTATTAAAAAATAGTTTTTACTAATTTAATAAAGGAAAATTAGTCGTATTTTAGCCCCCCCTTATGTTGTAGTCATCGTCATCCAATTATGACAAGAATATATATATGAACTGAGTAAACAAACATTCCAAGATATATGTATATCATCATCTAGTTATGACAAGATCACAAACTGGATAAATGAAGTGTATAAGAGTTGCAAGAGGTTATATTTTTTTATGTTCATATGAGTATGTATTTGTTTATCTCGTTATTAGTTATCGTCAAATTTATTGTTAGTTCAGAAAATGTGATAAAGTACAGCCCGGGCCATTTCTATTTAGTCCAGTCCCCAATGTAAATTTGGTAAAATTTTTGGAAAAAATATTTGTTTTCGACCATCTTATTGAAAATTTAAAAGTGGCATAGCGGTACGCGACTATCAGACTGTGGTTCAAGTGTTGAAGTCTGTTAGAATGATGAATGAAAATGAAATCTTCATGTGTGCACTTCTCAGCTTCTTTTAGGTTATTTTTGCTGAGAAAACAAAACACCATCATGGTAGTTAATCGTGGATACTGAAATACTTACCCTCTTAGTGGATTCTTCTTTTGCCAAACTAATGTTAAAATACAAAATGTAGCCTGCTGTCACAAGCTGGGATTGATTTTTTTTATTCTATTCTAGAAATTGAACTGATATCTATATGTAAATTTTTCAAATTTGTTTTAAGTTAAATAGGGGTATTATGTATTTGGAACAAAAAAAAAAGTTATACAAACTAAATTGACTTAAACAGATTCAACAAAAAAATATGCATGTATACATATTTCTAAAGTCTACTAGTAACAATGTTTCCTAGATAAGACCAACGTTTAAATGGGAAGAAAGAGGAAGATTACAACAGTTAGATGTATCAAAAATAGTAGCATGCTTTTAGTTAGGCAGATATGGTTATTCAACTATTTCAACTGTGATAATTCCCACATCATTCTGTCTTTCATTCAGTTCTACATCATCCTTATCACTTATTTGCACAATGTCGCATATCATAATTTCTTATTTGCACTATAACCATTCAAACTTTCACTTTCACTACAATCATATCAGCTATCATTTTTTACACATATCACCTGCAACTTCTGATGTAAAACTTCCAATTGATTCATCATCAGAATCTGTGTCTTCCACACATTTTATTATTATTATTATTATTATTATGTCAGTGATGGTCAACAGGCAATAGCCCAATTACTGACCACCTTAGCAAAATATATGACCAACAGCTGAACCCACGAAGGCAAAGTTAAACAGACTGAATGTAGCTACATATACAAAGAAAAAAACCTATCTATTTAAATATATCAAATGCATTCTGTTCCGAATTGTATAAAGTACACATCTCGTATATAGGTGAGTGTTTTACAACGTTTAAGCGAGGAGTAGGCAAATAGAAGCAATCATGAGAACGAGATGACAATCTGGGGACAAGCAAATATAATCGACTCAAAAGATCCGGACAATCAATATGAAAATGAACCAACTTTTTTAAAAAATTCAACGATGCAATAGTCCGTCTGCAATGTAAATCTCTAAACCCAAATTTATTTAAAAGAGTAATATGGGACGAACCCCTTGGTGGATAAACACCATCCGCCCTAAAAGCTAAGTACTTCAAAAAACGTCGTTGAATCTTCTCCAATGTGTCTATATGAATCCGAGAAAATGGAGACCAAACAACACTTGCATATTCAAGCTTGGATCGCACATAAGCAAAATATAAAATTTTCAAACAATCAAAGTCACTAAAACTACTGCCACATCTTAGTATAAAACCGAGTAATTTGAGAGCATTGGCACATATATTATTTATGTGATTTACAAAAGAGAGTTTGGAATCAAAAGTGACTCCCAAATCACAGAAAGAATCAACTCTAGTCAAAATGGTGTTATTGAGATCATAGGGATACAAGGTTTGGATATTTTTGTTAGTAAATGACATAATAAAGCATTTGTCAAAATTTACCGGGAGAAAGTTACAATTGCTCCAACATAGAAATTTCTGCAGATCATCTTGTAACATCCGGCAGTCATTAATACTCGAAACAGTTCTAAAAATTTTTAAATCATCCGCGTACATAAGAATGTTTGAACTAATACTCTTTGCGATGTCATTTATGTAAATCACGAACAAAAGAGGTCCAAGAACCGAACCCTGAGGCACTCCAGACAAGACAGAAATACTATCTGACACATGACCATTATATTTAACGCACTGAGTCCTATTGGATAAATACGATTTAAACAATGAAAGTAATGAAGCAGAAAACCCAAAATTACTTAATTTAACCAGCAAAATATCATGATTAAGTTTGTCGAAGGCCTTGGAAAAATCAGTATAGGCCACGTCAACCTGAAGCATAGCATCAAAGCTTTCTGAAACAAACTGTGTGAATACACAGAGGTTAGATATGGTGGAATGGTTACTTACAAATCCATGTTGACAATCAGATATTTTACTACGATCATTAAATAACAAAAATTTATGTAAAACAAATTCAAAAACTTTGGCAAAGTTACAAATTAGCGAAATGGGCCTGTAATTCTCAATTGTATTTCTACTCCCTTTCTTAAAAATTGGAGAAATAATAGAATGTTTCCAGATATCGGGAAAGATGGCAGAATTTATTATTAAATTAAAGATGACTGATAAGGGATGAGAAAGCACCGAAGCACAATCAGATAATAAAAAAGCCGGAATATTATCGTGACCACTCGTTAAGTTACACTTAATTTTTTTTAGCGCTTTAAACACATCTGCTTCACTTATCGTGTTGAATTGTATAAGATCATTGTAAGACTCACATACGAATTCATTCAAATTTGTGGCTTTACAGTCAGTGTAACCTGAACTAAAATGGGTTGCAAATGCATTTACTATATCTGCAGGATTAGAGTACCTTGTTATTATAACTCATTTGGGACGGTATACCCCCTTGTTTTTTAAGTCTGCTTATATGTGTCCAGAATTTATTAGGATTGGCTTTTATGTTATTTTCCAAATCGCAGATGTAATCACGATAGGCAATTTTGACATCACGTTTTATTTCGGAACGTACAGATTTGAAATTCAAAAGATCCTCTAAACTTTTACTTCGTTTATACCTAGACCAAAGTTTCCATTTAAATTTGATTTTATTAATAATGTCAAATGTGAACCAAGGCGGGAAGGGGCTATGACGAATGTTACGAGTCTTGGGCACATAAATATCAAGGATGTTAATAAGTTTATTGTAGAATAAAGTACATGCAGTATTCGGATCATTAACTCCATTTAAAAACGACCAATTAATTTGCCCAAGATGGTGATAAAGGTTGGGATAATCAGCTTTCCGAAAGTTCCACCGTTTAACTAATATTTCAGAATTACCTAAAATCTTACTTTTTCCTTGATGAGTATCTATGGTAATTACCAGAGAAGGATGATGACTGTCTTCTGGCAAAAGATAATCATGACAACCATTAACAGAGCACTCATAGTTAGAAAGAATCAAATCTAAAAGTCTGCCATTAGTGTTCATAATAGTATTAAACTGACAATAGTTATTAAGATTTAAAAAAGTGCTTAGGGCAGACAACTTGTTATTACCAACAATATTGTTCTCTAAACCAATATGATATTCAGCAATGTTAAAGTCACCTATGATAACCACACGATCATTCCATAAATCAGCAAGATTACCGAGCAAATTAAATAATGAGATATAATCATCAACAGATGACTTGGGCGGAACATAAATTACCAAAATGTAGAAAGAGACATATCTATATGTAAGTTTTACCCCCACAATGTCAATTAAATGCAACTCATCAAAACCATGCGGGGACAGATCAATCTGCAAAACAGAGAAAGATTTGCGCATTGCTATCAAAACCCCACCACCTCTGGTAAGAGTAGTTTTATTAAATTTACGATCAGATCTGTATATCTCAAAATTGTCAGGACAAAATTCTGATTTAGCCACAGAATCAGTAAGCCACGTTTCAGTGAGAATTATGAGCTCAAAATTACAAGTTAGTAAAGAATTGAAAAGTTCGACTAGTTTTGAGTTTATACCTCGGGCATTTTGGTAATAGATTGATAACGAAGATAGTAAAGTGATTGAAGCAGTAGAATTATTATTAGTTGAAACGGTACCTAATAAAGTGGGATCCTCCAATGATTGCTATATGGCGGAGCCGAAAATGTCGCACTTGATTTTATCCATGGTTTTTCTAAATAACGTGCATTGTTTATAGTCCCAAGCCGCATGATCATACGTAACATCAGAAACTTCAAATTCATCTGTCGCTAAACTTTCTAAATATTTGGAGCAGTTACAACATTTAAAACTATCAGACCGACAATCAACAAGTTTATGCTCTCCGGCACATTTTGGGCAGCTAGTTTTATTTTTACAATTTTTCGATGCATGACCGTAGTTGTTGCAATTGTAACACCTAGTTACTTCGACAGCATCATAGATGGAACAACCATCGAGACCAATAAGACAGTGACCCACGCCCAATGCTCTTTTATATGTGTACAAATCGACTTCAATTAAGGCTTGATATACAGTATTATTTCTTTTTGTACAGCTCAGTTTTAACAAATTAACACTCGAATTAACATCAAAAATAGACTCATTTTGTTTTTTAAGGTATAACAAGAAGTTCTCCTCATCAATATCATCTGAAAAACCAGTTATTCTAATTGTTGGTCTTATACTTTTAACTTCACGAATTTCATAGTCATCAGCAAACTTACCTTTAGCAATTTGTTTGAAAGATTTAGTATTTTCACACCCAAGCAGCAGTCCCCCATCCTTGAGTGGTTTTACTCTGCCAATAATATCTAAAGAAGAATTAAGAGGATCTATCGCGTTTAATACATCTGATTTAGTCTTTGAAACCGACTGAGTTTTATCTTTAGGCTGCACAATTACAGTTTTCTGAGACTTTTTTACCAAGGACTCGGCATACGATAATTTGGCATTTAATTCATCCTTATTTACCCCCTTAGATATTTGTATATCAGAATTTTTACCGCTCTTCAACGTTAAATTAAGTTTCTCAAATTCTGACTTAAGAATAATGTTTTCACTGGTTAAATCGCTAATTTTTGTCTCAAGTTCAGTAACTCTAAGAGTTAAAGCACCAATATGCTCGATAAATAGCTGCGAAATGTTATCTACATGTTCCTTTACTATATTATTCATCATATTTTTTAACTGATCAGTCGAAATATAGGTATTCAGCGAAGAAACAGAGGGGTTTTTATTAACAGCTGCTTTAGCCTCCAAAAATTTTGAAGAACATGCTGTACACGTCCATGATTCAACATTTCCCGACTCAACTAAGCCGTCGTAAGTCTCTTCAGAGATACCAGCACATACTAAATGAAAACTACCCTTACAGTCCCTATGACAAGTAACATGGTTCTCAGTACGTGTATTGACTGTCCGATTACATTTTGCACATTTAAGAGCCATACTTATTAAAAAAAAAAAAAAAAAAATGAGAGTTTCGTCTTTTAGAGTATTATTAATGAACACCGCACCAAGTTAACAGCACTGCGCTCACGCTGTCCCCTCGATAGGGCAAGGTCGCGAGCGCACAGTAATAAGAACTATTAGACAAAAAGAAAAGCTGATAAGATAACGTCTCACTCGGAATCACCAGAAATCCAAAAATGAACCATATACCACCCCAAACAGGGGTCACCCCCGATATCACAACGCTCTCCCGATGGTCCACACCACTACACCCCACACTGGCTCCAAATAAAATTAAATTGTTAATAATATCTTTGTGAAAATTACTAAATCACAGACAGCACTACCACACGACCGCACCGCACCGGTCAGGATTTTGTTCCTATCAGTCTTTTCCAGTCATCCTTAATTAGTGTTTCACAGTGTCGAACACTTTTCTCCCACATTTCGGGCGTGTATGTTGTTAACGCTTCATGCCAGAGCTTTGCAACTGATTTTTTAGAAGATTGTTTTAATATGTGCTTATTGTAATATGGCTTACAGAACCCCAAACCATATCGATTGGATTATAATTGCAGTGGTAAGGAGGAAGAGAGAACTTCTATGCCGTTTTTGGACAGTAATTCGTCAATTTCAATTTTTTTTGTTGAAGGCCTTATTGGTTGTATTACCTCCCACAAAAATTTTGTTGTACTGAAACTAAAATTGTAATTTTGATTTTGTCCATGAAAGACTGGGGGGGCGTTCAGCAAAAACTGAGTGGTATGGTGCGTTATCTAGTAGTACCACCACTTTGCTGTGTAATTAATAACTTTACAGATGGAATTAATTGTTTCTCAGTCCACTGGTTGAACAACTCCCCATTCATTGTTTTGTGGTAATCTCTAGTGTCAAGATTACTGTCCAAAAACAGCTCACAACCTTACAAAAAACTAGATCTATCGCCAGCATGAGGAAGTGTGAAACGCTTTCCCTCACTCGCAATAATTTTGTTAGGCATACCTCTTCGATTGCCCTCAAACACCCATTTTTTCACACGAGGACCTCTCTGGTAAATCCAAGTCCCATCCAAATAAATAAATGTTACATCTTCTTGAGGTAACTGTAAATATCTTCGCAAAAATTTAAGTTTTACAGTTTCCAAGGTTGGTCCCTCCACTAAAATGTTCCTATTGTCAACTTTTTTGTACTTATACCCCATAGATTTTATGATTCTGTTCAGGGTTCTCAAACATGCAGTGTACTCTAGTTCATTTTTTGCGTGCTCAAATAGATCTTCTGATGTGAAGTACCCGTTTTTTTGTTCAGTTCATATATATGCCTACTAACATCCTCTTTAAACTGGAGGTCGGTTTAACGGGATCGATGATGGTGTAAAACCGTTCTAATTTGACTTCTTGAGCACTAATGAATAAAATGGGTCGTGAAAGGTACAGGGTGAAAAGAATAAGCAATTCCTGGTGGCATTTGACTATTGCCATCTGCCATCTTCATTTGACGGGACAACACAGTTATTAAGAGTAATTACTCTTTCAACAATTTTTCCTTCTGCGCTTGTCTAAAAACGTCAAACCCCGTCGCTGCCAACCGTATCGAACAAAAATCCAAGCAGAACAGGGTAACCAATCTTACTTTTTATCAAGTGGACAGATTGAAATGACGCCGACTTTACTGCAGAATGGAGGCTGCAAAAGTTGTGTCAGAAATCATAGGTCGCTGGTAAAACCTAGTAAACGTAAGGGAATCTGCCAGTGGGTGAACTAGACTGAAAGTAGAAGAAAGGAGACCAATACGCGGTCCCAAATGTATAAAATTAACAAAGCAACATTATGTAACACCCAAAATTCCCTTACGTAAAGTTGAGGCCTGCTCGAGTAGCTCAAGTGGTGGGAGCAGGTTCGTCAAGTTCTTGTATTTTTTTTTTTTTTCTTATATTATGGGCAGCACGAATTTTATCCCCTCAACTCCTATGCAGCTGAAATCCGAAAGCTGTGATCGTAATAAACTGTCTTACCAGTACCTCAACACAAAAGGCACAAGTTGGTAACAAAAGCCAAAAATAATTTATTCTGTTTAGGAAACAATTAAATAACACAAAACAATTATAAAAAAATAAATAAAAATCCCAATTTTAATCAATTGGTACTGCAGCTAACTACTGCGGCTAACTCGAACGCCCAACGCAAAACACAACCAGACCGTACCGCTAATCGACGTTAACAGCTGTTCACGAATCGATTACCGATGAATACAACGATACCCTAATTGTATGGCGCTGACGAGGTAACAGTCGGAAAATCCTAGTACAACTAATTATAAAACTATAGGAACTAAGTACTTTTAAAACATAAAAAAGAAACAGATGGGTCTAAAATAAAATTATGTCCTTCTCTTTTTGGTATTAAATTAGTTGTTACGCTAACCGAACGATACGTCGCTTCCAAATTCGCTTGATACGAGGAAGGAAGGAGAAGGAAAAGAGTACGAAGCCCTGATGTTCTTATTCGTAGACTTATCTGCTATCAATGCACAACTCTTCTCCTCCGGGAAGAGATGAGAATAACCAAAATTGAAATCACGGTGCTACGGGGGTGCCCAAGGTGCTTCAAGATTAATCAAGGACCGATGTAATTCCTTCAGTATCCTGGCTTCCTGGATGACCGTACTAAATGGCAAATCTCAGGAAAGGAAAGTATTCCTGGATGAAAACCAAAAGCCTAAAAATCCAATAAGCGTGAGATTCGTCTCTATTGCGGAGGTGATCAAACCGAAGAGACTCTTTTATGGAAACGTTACCTGAAGATGGTGAGCGGCTTAGTTTGAGTTGAAGCGGCTGAAGCCATTACAAATCCGAGCTCGTCGGTGGTGCTCTCCAAGTCTGCACCACAGTTCTCCGGTAAATTAATCCGACCACGTCGACTTGCGGGTACTGGATATTGTTGCAATATATCAGAATTAGATACGCTCTGGCCCAGTACCGGTGCGACACTTGTGTGGTTGAAAGTCTGGACCCTTTTGTCTTTGTCGGCGTTTCACGGCAAATCGACGTCCAGATGTCGAGACCTTTTTTTACTAAGTTAGTTTTCACATATTGTACATATCTAAGTCAGTTAATAAATACCTTCGCTAGTGTTAACATCGTTGGCCTTTTATTTTTCGCACTTTAAATACGCACACAAATTAACAGGTTATGGGCCCAGATTACGTATCGAGTATTGTGCAGTTAGTATTTTGAAAAAGTGCAATTAGTGGAATATCAGCGATTAGTTCCTATTCGAAGTTGTGATTTGTAGTTGATCAGTGTTCAAGTTCGGTTTCGCGGCCAATAGTAGCAGACACATCGAAAATGGATAAGTTCGCGATAGCTAAGTTTAACGGCAACGATTTTGCAGTATGGAAGTTTCAAATGCGCGCCTATCTGCGGTATCACGAATTGTTAGATGTTGTCGAAGGTATGAAAGCTCGCCCTGATTCGGGAGGTACGTCCAAGGAACAAGAAGAATGGGACAGAAAAGACGAGAAAGCTCAATTTGCGTTATCGTGCGCTCTAGAGACGAATGTTGTGCGTCATATAATGAATATGAAGACTGCAGCTGAAATGTGGACGCGACTGGTGACTATTTATGAACAAAAGAACAAGACGTCGATTCATATTTTACACCAAAAATTTTATAATTATCAAATGCGACCAGGCGCAACAATTACTGAACATGTTGTTGCTATCGAAGAGCTGGTGAGACAGCTGGAAGATCTGAATCAGAAACCCACCGATGAACAAATAATTACCAAAGTACTGTACACATTACCACAACAGTATCAGCATATAGCAGCGGCTTTTGATATGCTTCCAGAAAAAGAGCAAACCATGGTCAACCTTCTTCCTCGGTTATTAAAGCTGGAAACAATGAGAAATGGAATGGCCGAGATTAAAAACGACGAAGAAGACAACTCAGCCCTTTACACAAGCAACGGCAATCGGGGACAACGCCAACATCATCAAAGAAATAGAGGTGGTCGTTATCAAAATCAGCAGCGACAGCAATTTACAAAACAGCGATTTATTGGGAAGTGTTATAATTGCGCTAAAACGGGACATAGAAAGATCGACTGCTACAAACCCCAAAACACTCAAAACCAAAACAATGGCCAAGCGAATGCAGCATCAAACAGCGGCGCATCGAGAGCGATGATGTACACAGCCGAAACGATGGCTGTCGGTTACGCGGGCGAATTATGGGTCGCGGATTCTGGTGCGAGTAAACACATGACTTTTCGGCGCGACATTATTACAAATTATAGGGAGTTTAGTGCAAGTGAGAGAAAACCGATCACAGTGGGCAACAATGAAACTATTTACGCGGAAGGTGAAGGAGATGTAATGATTACTTCATACGTTAATGGACAAGCACTGGAGCAAGGCATGAGTGAAGTGTGGTACGTGCCTGAAATTGGGAAAAATCTATTCTCAATAAGTGCAGCTAGTAATCGTGGTGTTAACGCATTATTCAGCAAACACACGTTACAATTGTTTAGTCGTGGCAAAGTGGTAGCCACCGGACAATTGGCTAAAAACGGTTTATTCGAAATGAATATTCGCGCGCGGGCAACGGCAGAGGCTATTATCGCAAGTGCAAGTGCTCAAAACGTTCGAGTGTGGCATGAACGGCTTGGACATGTTGCATTTAAAGTGGTTCGCGAAATGGCCAAAAGTGACGCGATAACTGGCATGAAAGTTGTGGACTCGAAAGATAGTGCGGACAATGAGGACACATTTTGTGAAGACTGTGTATACGGCAAGCACGTGCGACAACCTTTCCCGTCCTCAAATTCGCGGGCTGAACGGCCAGGAGATCTAATGCATTTTGACACGATCGGACCATTGAATGAATCGTTAGGTGGTTCGCGGTTCGCAGCTGTATTTACAGATGATTGCAGTGGTACGATCATCGCAGTTCCAATGAAAACAAAGTCCGACGTCGTCGACGCGATGATTAGTGTAATAGCTGATGCAGAAGCGAATGGACACAAAATAAAACGCGTGCGATCGGACAATGGGAGTGAATTTTTGGGCAGTGAAATGAAGGCGGTGTTAACCAAGAAATTTATTAAACAAGAACTGACCACACCGTACTGTCCACAACAGAATGGGCGGGCCGAACGATCTAACAGGACATTAAATGAAATGGTGCGGTGTCAACTTGCAAGCGGAAACCTGCCCCAAGGACTATGGGCGGAAATGATTAGAAACGGGGCTCACATTAGAAATAGAATACCACGTGCCCGTCTCGAAGGGAAAACCCCCTACGAACTCTGGACCGGTCGAAAGCCTGATTTGAGTCATTTACGTAAAATTGGTAGTACTGCATATGCATTAATTGACGAGTCGAAACGGAGCAAATTTGAAAAGAAGAGCGAACGGCTCATCTTAGTTGGATATGAATTTGAGCAACACGCATATCGACTTTGGCGGCCAGGTACAAAAGTAATTATTAAGAGTCGTGACGTAAAAATTGTCGAATTACCACCAAAAAGACCGCTTCAATTGTTACCTGAAATCGCTACAAATGAAGAACAATCAACACCAACACGAGCGGCGTACTCGAAACGCGTGGTACCTTCAGATGAAAACTCCATCGTAAACAACACCCGATCTAAGACGGAGAAAAGGATGGAAGAAAAAGATGAAATGACCGAAGTTCAATTTGCAGCCCTCCTGACTGAAGGTGAGAAAATAGTGACTAAAACACCTGAAACTCTCGCAGAAGCGTTAGCCACGAATGATTCGAAACAGTGGGAGCTTGCAATGGCTGATGAATTGGAGTCTTTAGCCAAAAATGAAGTTTGGGAATTGGTGGAGCTTCCAGCGAACAGACGACCAATCCAAAATAAATGGATATTCAAGATTAAAACCAACCCGGACGACAGCATCAATAAATACAAGGCACGGTTGGTCATTAAGGGATGTTCGCAAAAAGCGGGCATCGACTACGCGGAAACGTTTTCACCCGTTGCACGGTTCGAATCAGTGCGTGTATTGTTGGCCATCGCGACGGCCAAAGATTATGAACTCTTTCAGATTGACGTAAAAACTGCTTTCCTTTATAGTGAACTAAAAGAGGAAATATATATGGTGCAACCGGACGGTTTTGACGACGGTAGTGGTCGTGTGTGTAAACTAAACAAAAGTTTATACGGACTGAAACAGGCACCGTTAGTGTTTCATGAGAAAATGGACGGAGTGCTAAAGGAATTTGGCATGAACCCTACTCGGTTTGACCGGTGTGTGTACGCGTCTGACAATAACGAACTTTATTTCGCGCTGTACGTGGATGATGGTCTGGTAATCGGTAGTTCCGTAGAACGTGTCAACAGTTTCATAAACAAACTAAAACGGAAATTCGAAGTAACCAGTGATGTGGCAAACTGTTATTTAGGTATGCAAATAGTGCGCGATCGTGGGACAAAAACTCTACACTTAAAGCAAACCGCTGAACATTTGGTGCGAAACCCTGTTCACCATCGACGCACCAAACACATCGACGTCAAGTTCCACTACACACGTGACGCCTATCAACGGGGAGAGATTGATATCAACCACGTTGGGACAACGGAACAACTGGCGGATATGTTCACGAAACCGCTAAGCCGTGATAAATTTGCCAATAATTTAAAATTGTTGAATTTACATTCAGTTTAAGACTTATTCTCTTAAGTATTATTTTATTTGTGTGTTCTAATTTTTCTTGTGTTTGTTTATTTAGTTCATCTGACCAGAGCGAGTGGGAGTGTTGCAATATGTCAGAATTAGATACGCTCTGGCCCAGTACCGGTGCGACACTTGTGTGGTTGAAAGTCTGGACCCTTTTGTCTTTGTCGGCGTTTCACGGCAAATCGACGTCCAGATGTCGAGACCTTTTTTTACTAAGTTAGTTTTCACATATTGTACATATCTAAGTCAGTTAATAAATACCTTCGCTAGTGTTAACATCGTTGGCCTTTTATTTTTCGCACTTTAAATACGCACACAAATTAACAGATATAAGACTCTCGTTCCAAAAAAACGTACGAACAATCACAAATTCCAGCAAAAGCACAATTTAAAGCTACCAAGAGTATTTTTGACGTTCAGCCCACTTCAAAAACAAAATCATTTCCCCGAAAAAAAAAAATAAATAAACAACAACCAAAACAAAACTGAACACTTCTCAATTTGGCGGTACACTGAATCTTTAACGCTATCTTGAAATCGGCCGTTACAATTATTTGGGTACCACGGTTGACTAGGCCATTCCGGAACTAACCAGATAACATTCTCCATATAAGCGAAAAAGGTGGAAACGCATAGACAAAGAACTGGCTCCATAATAGCATAAATGCGTCTACCGCGAGCAAGCTGGTGTGTAGAGACCAGGATACATATGTCGTGCATTTATGGTTTAGGTAGGATGCAAATAGGTCTATCTCAGGATTACCAAATGTCACTGTTCTGGATCGAGGCGCCTTTTCAGATAGTTTCCCTTAGGTTTCTTTTGACACAGACCGAGATGTATAATCTGCTAAGTAGTTATCTTTGGAACGTATGCAGCGTAAATCCACAGCTCACAGGTCTCAAACCATTGCCAAGTCTGCCGAGCTAACCTATCTAAATGAAGGTGTTTTATGCTACCTATTTTATTATTCTAGCCTACTTAGTCTTCCTGCAATAGCCTGACTACCTACCTCTAACGGCGATAAAGCCTCGTGTGAGAGGAATGTGCCGCTCCTCCTCGTGTTGCGAGACAGGGCTTTTCGGTCCCTTGACGTTGAGGGCCTAGCACCGGCGTCCAGGTGGCCGCCCCTCCTTTTTCTTTGTCCTACAGGAGATCTAGCAAGGTAAGATGGACCCGCTTTTAGCTCCTTTCCCACTTTTTTGATTGCTTTGGCTTGTTGAATAATTTCACTCAAGTTACTGCCAAATAAATATTCCTAGGGAGATACCTATGAAACAAGTTATTTTACCTGCTTAGATAAAAAGGGAAAAAGATAGTGTTGGTGAAGGAATTTGCATAAACTGTATCGGAAATTAGGTTGGCTGACTCCGACAATGGTGTAAATAGAGCTGTTTTGGCGTCAGATGACAAAGGGCTCTCAAAAATTCTGGTGAATCTTTGTGCATGTAGCCCTAGACTTACCAGCAGCTGGCTTTGTGCTACTATAAAGTGGGAATCCTTCTTGACATTGGAGGGAGGGGCAATGGCCCCAACCTCAGGGTTTAAGTGGGATATTTTTAATCCAGACGTTATCTGGAACTGAAACTTAGTTAACAGCTCTGTTTTCACCTCCGGGGCCAGACCGTGCTGGAAAAAATGAGACCATCGGTTTTCTAGTTGTGGCGGTATCGTGATCTGGCATTCCTCGGGTGGGTACTAATAGTCATAATGCCGGCGAAACACTTCCCTGAGGGGTGTTGACCTCGGCATGCTGGTCAAGTTCGGTCGCCTTTACGCGTTGTAACAGCGTCTCGCGAGCATGCCGAATGTGAGCGTTTGCGGCTTTTTCTTTTCCTATTGTGCTAAGGAAAAGGTATTAGAACCCCGAAAGGAATAATTAACAGTACCTGAAAGGTGTCTGCAACCTGGAACGTGGTACGTGGAAGCGCACAAATGCAACAATGAAGCGCAGCGCCAACTAGAGTCTAAAATAGGAGGCGAGATCGCGGTTATTCAGAGGACATGATCAGTTTAATAATTTGTGCGTGTAAGTAGTACCTGTGCAGTACTACCTAGTTAAATAAAGAAATGTTCAGATGAGAAGACGTTTGTACAATTATATTTAATCAGCAATCCACAGTGGCACCGTTTGCTCATACCTTCTCTAGTTTGCATCTACTTATCCCTTGCATTTACCGCTGGGTCATCTGACTTGGCGAATATTTCCGGGAGTGGCTTTTTTGAGGTGATTTAGCTAAACAGAGTAAATACTATTTTTCCGTAACTTCTCGCTGGTGTGACCCCTGGAGCTACTGTCTCTCCAGCATAGTGATCACAGTACCTGTTGTGTGCGTCATCGTCTGGACAGTACTAGTGGGTCTGGTATGTTATCGACGAACTTTAAACCGTTTGGGAATATAGAGGCACTCCTGTAATTTCGTCGAACTAATTTAATTATACTACAATATTAGTGTTTTAGGATGTTCAGCTCAATTAATACTATCACTTCCATTTTACTACTTGTTCAACATCAAGATAAGTGACGTGTAAATGTTAGAACTCAAATACTTGGAACATAAACGCTAGTGATTATGTTACTTTTAAATTATTAAGTAAAATTGCTGCGTTGATCACTAATTAAAATTGTCAGGAAATTATTCAGAACACTTAAACGCTAATTATGAACAAGCACTGTAGACTCTTGTTTGTTATACACTTACCTTGCCTTAAATGAGCAGTTGTTTAAATAATTTATTTCTGTTCATACAACGAATTCAAAATGAAATCTTATTCAACTAAGTCGGGTATACAAATGTTTAAATACAGCTTTATTCATTAATACAAGAAACATGTCACAACTTGATTTTGCTACGTTATTAATAAACTCTTTGATGTTTAAATTAATTTTAGTAAAAATATATATGGTTATAAATGTAAGTACCTTTATATAAATGTTAAGTATGTGCAGCGAATATGTGATTAGAGTAAACTGAAAGTGGTTCTTTGAAGTTGGAGGAATCTTGCTGAAATTGCGTATCCGAATTTTCCATTTAACTGAACAATGTTTTCTAGCTAACAAACAGGTTTGTTTTTATGACACTCATTTCCGAATCTCGTGGGATTTACGATTCGACTTGTTGACATAATTTTTAACTTTTTTCTCGTTTACAGTACTATGTAAACCATATTTTTATTAAGCAATTTGTTATGATATTGAAGGTGCAAATTCCATTTAACAGACACGGGAAATTTCAGTAGCTGTCGTCACAAAATGAGAAATGTGCAAGAGAAATAGCTGAACTAGCATAGCTTGTGGTTGTTCAATTTATATAATTAATTAATGCGTGATACAGGCATGTATGCCACTATTACGCCCCAGATAGGGTTGTAATTAAATTTGAGAAAATTCAGTTGCTTGCAATAAAACGCGTAAACGTAAATTTGTGTGTCTTCATGTTTATTGTTTTATGAAAGCGATCAGCGTGAGCTTCTGCTTCAATACCTCTTCTTTTGATAACGAACCACTTCATTTACTTAAATTTGCGCAGTTACAATGAAATTCGATTATTCTTGCTTTGACGGTCGTCCTCGTTTTACCCATTAATTATTATTACCAATTATTCTTACTTCCTGGCACATCGAACGTTAACCCGACATTGACAAACCAATCACAACTCATCCAATAATAAGAGACCTGCTGAAATTTCATTACCTACACTTTCGTGTCAGTAAATTAAAAAATAGCGAGATTTATAATAAGAACAAAAGAAAAAGTTTAAGCTACTTCTCATTGATCGTCGATAAAATATTCCCGTTCACTGGTGAAAATTTAGCCTGAAAATTGAGCACAGGCTAATTTTTCATTCCTCACAAATTGACGGTATTTTTCTTGCCAGAGAGACGAGCTAATTATGTACATTTTTCTGCTTCCACTTGTAAATTATTTTCTTTGAGATGTTATCTGAATGTTCCGTTAAAGCGATTCAGGGATGCTTTTTAGAATTTGTTTTAAATTAATTGTTGAATTATTATCTGGAGATGTTTAATTAAATAGACGCTGACGTAGCAAGGCATCAAAAATGCTTTTCTGTAAACGGAATAACTTATTTGTGCTTAATTATTTCTGAGTTTTATCACACAATTTTGTTCAGGCAATTTTTAAACATTTCGGGCCATTAAGAGTCTTGCATTATTTATCACGGTTGGGGATGTTATCGAAGAATAAATCCGAAAATATAGATAATTTAAAAGGAAAATGTTTGTATTAATTTCCGAGCGTAAATTAAACGGAGTATTGCTCACCATCATTATTGTGCAGTTTGAGGTATGTGTTGAATCCGGCTATTTGTTTTAAAGAAAAGCTTTTGAATGAAATATTTCGTGCGATATATTTACTGTACTAAACGAAAGTTCTGTCGCATATAAATAACCAGAGACAATAATCCTCAAATGAATAACATATTTATTGTTAAGTGAGCAAGTTTAGGAATTATCTAACTAGGTTTTTGGCAATTTTATTACTTATAAGAAATTAAAGCACTCAAATGAGATGACCTACTATTATTATTATTTATTTATTGTTCGTTAATATTTTTTTTAACATTTATTAGAGCACCAATCACAGCACTGGAGTAAAAGAATTGTCAAGTTTTTAACAATTTGTTCGGTAACTTTATTGAAAAATTGGTCAAGCAACTCTTCTGCATTTCACCGTTCCGTTATGTCTTATATTCTGTCCGACTGTCCATCCTAACTTGGACGATGCCAGTATTTGATTATCAGATATTTCCATGTCGACAAAATGTATCAATTCGTAGTTCAAATAAAAATCTAATAAACATGGTAGTTGGACAAAATGGATATTCAGATTACATTTTTCTTATATTTCAAATTAGATGTATTGTTGGTTGGAAAAGAGCCAGCCCAACAATAAAATGCAAGTCAGTATAATATAAAATGGGCGGACATAATTCATATGTCATACGCTCTATTTTTAGCTATGCATAATTCTACCACTTTGCAGTTTTTAGAACATGCATTTGCGTGTTACACTTTACATTTAATATTTAAAGTTGTGAAACCAAGTGATCAATTGGTATGTTCAAGCGAACAGTTACGCTGTTATTAGCTTGTAATTGGTTATTAAACTCTTATTATTTATCTTAACAACTACTACAAGGTTCCATTCGGCTGATCACCAATCTGTGCACGTAACGAACGAAACTCATCGTAGTTTAAACAATTCGCTAACTAAAGGCAAAAATCTGTACGATAATGGCCTGCAGTTAATCGAAGCGTTCACAACACAAACTTCGATTTCCGACTGCAGTCAATTAACTATGTGTCCCTATTATACGTAAAATTTTCATATCACGATGCTGTGAGTTCTACGAGTGAGTAATGTTTTTTTTTAAACAGATGATGCATGAAATATTTGATTAGATTTATAACAAAATTATTTACAAAATAATAATTTCGAAAAATGTTTTGTATGGACAAAGCGATAGCCATTGATTGTGCTTTAAATGGATTAAAATAACTAATGAAATAAAATAACCTCTAAATTCAAATGGCAAAAAATCTGTTCATACCACATAATATGCAATGTTTTTTTCATTTAATTTAGTTTCCATTATTTTGACAAATGATTAAGTTCATGTTTCCGACACTTTTTACAATTTATAGAATACTACAATGTTCACTATCTGTTTCTGTTAAATTCTGATTGTCGTCTATTTGGACACCTTAAGTGTACTATAAGAATGTCGTAAAAATGATGAAACCGTAATCAGAATTTATTTGTTCATCTCCACCAACAATTTGATGACGTTTTCACATTTTATTAAGGAAGTCCCGCATGCAATTTTTATTATATATATATAGTTTTTTATATGTGATTAAAATAATACAGGGTTTCCATAAATGATTCTAACATCCAAGCGAGCACTGAGTTGTTTTACTTGTTTCGCCCCTTTCGAAATGTGTAACTGTAATGGCAACGTTGTTTGTTTAATTCACAGCCGTGAACAACTGGGTGCTAACACCGTTCAAGGTCGTACGTCTACATACACGACAAGTGGTTGCTCGAGACTTTCGAGATGTGCAACGGCTACTAGACCCCAATGTATAGGGGCTTATTGCACCTGAAAATAATCGATAACAACTCAATGCAGTCGACCAACTAATTGATCGGTACCGTACGCCCCTGTTCATGTGTACTGGTCCGCACAGTTCTTAAATCTACAACGCTTATCTTTACTGATCATATATAATAAAATTAATTGATGCTGATGATGTTTATTAACGGTCAAAAAAAAAACCAATTACAATAATAAAAACATACAAAAGTTACACTAAATTAAAATCTTCCTGTGGATCGATGATTTAAACCTGGTGTAAGAAATTCCCACAAACTCAATTTCATTATAGATAAGTGTCAGTCTAGCAAGACGACTAACAGGCGATTGAAACGCGTACAAACTACGATGATATGGAATTGAAAGTAAGTGAGAATTTCTTACTTGACGAGATAGAACATGTATCATAAATAAAATTAAAATATTTGAACAAGTAACAATACCAGACAATACTTTATAAACAAAACACATATCAAACATTATTCTTCTCTTAGAAAGTAGCGTAAGCCCAAAATAACTTATTATCATAGTATAATTATAGTTATTGAAAAATATATTGAACTTATAGCACAGAAATTTGACGAATTTTTTTTTAAATTTTTTCAATTCTTTGACTGTGTATCTTATAATAATAAGGAGACCATATAGTAACACCGTACTCGAGGATCGACCTTACAAAAGATGAAAACAAAACAATAAAAGATCTAAGATTTGAGAACTCACTACAGGTTCTTTTTACTAATCCTAACATTTTATTTGCTTTAGAAACAATATTATTTATGTGAAAAGTAAAAGAGAGTTTACTATCAATAGTAATTCCTAAATCACAAAAACTGGTCACATTTTCAAGAACAATAGAAGACAATGTATAATTATAATGTTCAGAACATAATTTGCGACTAAATCTTAAAACCTTACACTTAGGTATGTTAAATTCTAGTCCATTTTTCTTACACCAAAATTCTAAAAAGTTCAAATCAGATTGTATCATATGACAATCAGAGGGGCAAGTAATTTTTTTAAAGATTTTTAAATCATCTACAAATAGTAAAAACTGACTAGATTTTATAACATCTTTGATATCATTTATAAATAGAGAGAAAAGCAAGGGCCCTAAATGGGAACCTTGCGGAACACCAGAAGATCGAATTATACATTTTGATTTAAACCCATTTATAATTACAAATCGCCTTCGATTACTTAGATATGAATCTATCCATGATAGTAAAGGATTACCAATTCCAATCTTAGCCAATTTTAATAGTAGAATACGAATATTCACCCTATCAAAAGCTTTTGCCAAATCAGTGTAAATACAATCAGTATTTTAACCATTTTCCATATTATTAACTATATAATTAGTAAATATCATTAAATTAGAAGTTGTCGAACGCCCTTTAAAGAAACCATGCTGTTCATCTAGGATGATATTTTTTACATGGAAAGACAAAATGCCACATGTAATTGAATCAAATATTTTGGCTATAGGTGAACCAATACTAATAGGTCTATAGTTTGAAATATCACTACGATGACCTTTGTTATAAATAGGTGTAACATAAGAAATTTTCCATAGTGTAGGAACTTTGGATAATTGTAAAGATTTTTTATATAAAATTTGTAGGGGAAAACATAAATTGTGAGCACATTGTTTTAAAAATAGTGATGGAATACCATCTGGACCTATTTTAACAGAAGAATCTAAGGAAATTAATTTAGACAAAACAAGGTCGGTGGATATTTCAAATGAATTAATATCAACAAGATTGTCTTTCCAATTTGATGAACTCATATTAACATCAGTATCAGATACCGTATATACAGTTTGAAAATAAGTAGCAAACAAATCTGCAATGGATTTAGAAAAATCAGCTATGATATCACCTAAGAACATAGAACAGGGGAACCCCACTGTATTAGATTTTGATTTCGTGACAAATGACCAAAAACCATTACTATTAACAATAATATTCTGCTCAACAATTCGAATATGATTTTTTCTACACAAGTTCATCGCCAACTTACATGTACGTCTAAGATCACAAAACTTTACATAATCTGAATATAATCCAGTTACCTTAAAATTCCTATGAGCTTCTTTTTTTTTCACAATAAGAGATCTTGTATGGTTATCAACCCAATAAGGAAAGTTGTTCTGAGTTTTTTTAACAACAATAGGAACAAAACGAGTTATAAGAGAATTTATGTGAGAATAAAAATAATACATACAATCATCAAGATGAGAAAAATTTTCCATGGTAAACCAATCAATTTGCTCCAGGTAGGTATTAATTACATCAAATGAGGCTTTCTTAAAATCCAAATAAGATGTGTATATAGTACAATCTAGTAAAGGTAAGAATATGCCACTAATTTTAATAATAAAGGCAGGATGATTTATATCTTTCGGTAATAAGGATAAACATTCTTCAATGATAAGTGTAGTATTACTAAAGCTTAAATCCAAAATTACATAATTTCCATTCAATATAAAGTTGTATTGAAAAAGACCACTCACAGCGAAATTGTCACAAATTAATTCTTCAATCATTGAAACAACGTTAACAGGTATTAAATAATTACAATTAGTATCACGTTTCCAGCTCAATCCAGGCAAATTGTAATCACCAACAATAGATACTGTAGTTTCAGGATAATCAGCAATTAAAGAATCAACCAAAGATATATGGTCAGAATACACAGCTAAGGGTGAATTAGGAGGACAATACACAGTTCCAATTACAATTTGAATGCCATTAAACGAGATTAGTATCCAAACTTCTTCTCTTTGAAGGGTATCAATTTGCAGTAAAGTAGAAGGAATAGTCTTTATAACAGCTATCACTACACCACCACCACGTTCTTTATTCGTCTCTAAAAAGGACCTATCCTTTCTGTAAACCACATATCTATCATCTATAATTTCCCTATTAAAAAATGTGTCATCATTAATTTTTTGAGTCACCTGAATAAGCAATTCTAAAAAATATTAATGCAATAATAAATCATAAGTATAGACTCATCATATTTTGCACATTTTAGATAGAATTTATTCGGTAAAATTTTGAAATGATGTAAATTTTTTGGATGGTATAAACAAATATATTTTGATTAAAAATTTACCATGCTCACGATAATCGTAAACCTTGAAACGTCTTCAAGATTGGAAAGTATTCAGTTTTGCAGATTCAAGATTAAGTTACACAATTTTCTTCTACAATTTTTATTTTTTCCAAAAATCTGGATGTCTCGGGTGAAAAATCAACACGGATTCGCAAACAACAGGTGTAGAATTATATTATTTTATATAATTTAAAACCCATTTAGTATGTACAATTTTGCAGGGACATATTGTTGGTGAGAATGATTAGACAAATTTTGGTTAGCATTTTACCTTCCAAATTATATTCATACACTTATAAAATTTTTCAGCATTCGGTCTGTTACTTAGTTTCGGAGATTATTTGTCTAACATAAATCGACACAGACGTTGGACGGACGGACGGACAGGCGGGAACGGGGTCCCTAATTTTTCACACTCTAGAGGTCATGACACGTCGAGAAAATTTGAAATAGCGAGTCGGCCGATGAACTCGATTACAATGCTTCATTATATTACGCTTGGGGATTAAAATTATTAAACTAATGTATATTAAAACAAATGCTTTGAACTTAATTTTAACAATAGTTTCACCTTTATGACTATTTACAAAGGATGCTCAAAGTGTTAATTTATGAACTTACGGAAAATTAAAAAAGGCTCCTACATTTTTAGTGAAATTTTATGTAAATCCTTTGGCTTTTTTATGTTTTAATGCATCAAAAAGATGAATGTGTACATCAATATAAACGTAGGAACATACATTTTGAAATAATGAAAATAAATTATGATATATGTCCAATAAAACAGTGACAAATCATAAAATTTATGAAGATAACATATTATGAATCCCAAATCCAAAATTTCGACCAATTATAAAAACGATTTTATACACATTGTACTAGTTTCAACCTTTTGACCTACCATTCAAGTATATAATTGAGGACAGTCGGTTCCCACTCAGAATTAGTTTGCACCTAAAAAATTCTGTTTCATCACTTTAAATACAAAATTCTTATTCCTGACAGGATCAACATTTGCTTTATCGTGTGGAAGCACAGATCGATTTGTAACAATACGACGACGACTTTGCGCTAGGAAACTAGGTGAAAAATTGTATGACGTACTTGGACCATGCATTCAACTACAGTTTTATAAAATAAAGACATTCACTAAGACATAAACGATTTATCGACCCCAATCACAGCAAAAGGTTTCCAAATTTGCCTTTCTAACGTTCCTTTTTCACCCACTAAGGGATAGTTCGAGATATTGGTTGTTCAGTTGAAAAAATTATCAAACTTACGCTTGATTTTTGTAAATATTATGACGTATATCCAGAGTGATGGTAGTTTTTCGTATCAAAAAACGGTTTCCAACTACTCTGTCGAATGTCAGTTATGCTAGACGCAAACATTTATGCGTTTATGGCTTCACACCATTTTAACTCCCATTATAATTCAGTAGGCCGTCACACCCGGATGTCTTAAATCCGCTTACTGATACCTACTTGAAACGACCTTTTCTGATAAAAGCACAGGGCGGTATTGTGTTTCGCACTTAACCACAACTGGACCTTTGCAATTTTATGACGGGTCGGCTGTAAAGTACTTTAAACGTCAAAGTCATAAACGCACTAAATGTTTGTGTCTAGTATATGTACAAAACTGTAACAGTACAATAGTATGCATTAATAAATCACAAGCCCTTTTCGCTACGTTTTCTTCTGTCAGACAACAACGCCATCCTGATGATGCAAAAAAACCGGTCACCCTGAAAAATTTCGCAAAACCAAATTTTAAAAAATATCAATTTAAGTAGTGATCGTCATTTTATTAAAGAACCCTTTACTATTCACACATGATGTACAAATTAGCAAAAAAAGAGAAGACAAATAAACGCAGAATTAAATTTAATTTAACAAAATAACAGAAACAGACCAAGTACGATATTTTCTTAATTAAAATAATAAAGGAGGATGTTGTTGTAAACAGTGTTTTCCATTATTTGATTATAAATTTGGCAGTTAATAAACGTTTTCACGCGAAAACAATGTCGTTAACTCTTACAGACGTCTCTCAAATTGTCGCTCTGTTTCTGTTATTTTGTTAAATTAAATTTAATTTCGCGTTTATTTGTCTTCTTTTTTTTTGCTAATTTTATGTATATTATGTCACAAGTGAATGGTTCTTTAATAAAATAACGGTCACTAGTTAAATTAATAATTTTTAAAGATTGGTTTTGCAGGATGGCCAGTATTTTTTTGCCGGTGTTTGACGTTTTTGGAGGGAATAGCAAAATCTATTTTGATTAAAAATTGACCATGCTTACAATTACTTTAAAACATTTACAAGATTTCAAAACATTCGGTTTTGCAGAATCAAAATAAAATTTCAAAATATTATATTATATAATTTTGATTTTTTTCAAAAAATCTGCACGTTTCTGGTAAAAATTCAACACGGATTGATAAACTATACGTGTAGGACTATGGTACTTAAGCTGACGTCATCCCGTTGTTGGTGAGGATGGTTACACAAAGTTCGGTTAGCGTTTTACCATCTACATGATATTCGTAATACGTATATGAAATTTGACAACAATCGGTCTGGTAGTTTCGGAGATTATCTCTCTAACAAAATCCACACACACGGCGGACAGACTGACAGACAGACAGACGGAAACGGGAGACCCATTGTTTCGTACTCTAGGGGTCATGACCCATCGCGAAAATTTGAAAGCAGCCAGTGACCCGATGGATTCGATTACAATAGCTTACGCTCGGGAAGTAAAAATACAGCATAGTCCCTCTATCTCTGGAACATTCCCTCGATCGTTAAGAAATTAACGTTTGTCTGCATTTCATTGCTGGAAGTCGTGAAAAGTTGGCGTTTTATCAGATAGGGGCCTCCTCAACATAATGTATCTGAACCTATACTTCAAGAGTTAGCACGTTCAAACATAAATTAAGAATATGGAAGACAAAACGTAACGATACTATTGAGCGATTTTTGTTAAGCTGCAGAAAAGAAAAATTTACAACAAAACAGTTTATTTACAATTACAGAATTGTTTACTGAGGCAGACCCCTACTAATCTAAGAAAGTCGATTTAAATGAAACACTGACCTTCTTTTACGCCGGTCCAAGGGAAAGGTCTCACAACATAAAAACGTTTTTGATCGCTTTCGTGCTCCTAATTCAAGCTCAGCAATTTTGACCCCTTTTCTCATTACCACAACCGAGATAAAGACAATCGTGCGTCGTTCGACGTGTTTATTTGTTGGAAATTTTTTGTTGCATCAGACCTTATAAAAACTGCTGGTTAGTTGCTCCTTCGAGCCGGATTTTAAGTGAAACTTCAACAGCCTCCATTTATCAAAGGCCTACTAATTAATTATGGAGCTGAAAAGAGACGTGCCGTAATACCTGCCATTATTCCGAAAGTAGGTATTAGATCGGCCAGTTATGATCCGGTATATAGGATCAGCACGGAATAAATGACGCCACATAAATCCCTGCGCACCGGAAATGGGAAATGCATCCGTTCCGTGCTGGGAGAACTGGCGGTTGACCGGACAGCCGGGTATTTAACGGTAATCTACACAACCCAAACTTTCCACAATTTAATGTCTTATACACCAAAATAAGAGATTTGAAACTTTAATGCTCCGACGTTATTTATTGCTTCCGAATGCTTCACTTGGTGCCCTACTGACCGCCAGGGGCTACACAGCAGGCATACGAATTGTAGGCTAATTTACAGGACACGGGGTCAGAGAAATGAGTCGCAGCAGGAAACTAAAAACTTGTACAAACATTGCTCGTAAACTCGATTTTTATTGTAGCGCCTATTAGCCGTTTATTTTTAAGTGCAAATTGTAGGAATATCATGCCATTGATTTTGGTTACGAAACGAATGGAGTCGTACGGCAGGTAATTTGTAACCAGGTGGACAAATTATGGTGTTTTCTCATTGTGCCGCCCCACACTTTCGAGTTAAGGTATGCTGCCGTGCTAAACCAAAACAACGTATCTGCATTCGCGCCGTTTTCGAGATAATGGCGTTTGAAAATTGGGTTACCTCGTTGAATTACTAATTATGCAATTATTAAATAAAAAATAGCTTAGAATTTAATAATTATATACCTGGACAATCCTTGAAACTTGTTTAATTTAAAAATACCACAAACTCAAAATCGCCCAAAATTGCAGTTACGTTGTTTTTGTTTAGCACGGCAGTATGTTTTTCTGAGGGAAGAGGGTTTTTAGACATAAATACAGGCAACAGTAGAGCAAATATATAGTTATCGGATAGGTTTAAGTGGTAATGTTTTTAAAAAATACATATCTAGGGAAAATGATTTTAATCAAAAGAGCATCTTCTTGAAATGTAGAGTTGATTTTATTTTTTGGTGGCAGTAATAAACTAAAATATTTGTTAATCAGGGTTGTTTGTTAGCTTATTTTTTGTTTAATGTAGCGACAATTATCCTAAGCAGTTATACTTGTTGCTCACTCCATCTTAACTTTGTTAGAAGTGGAAAAGAACATAAAACATCTTACTCTAATAATGAAACAAATTCTACATACCCTAATTATTTTATCGAAAAAACCATTAACTTCAACGACTCTCAACTTTACTCAAACTTTTACAGGTAGAAAATAATGGTTTAAAAGTGAATTTTCTAGAATGATTGGAAATTAAAAGGTATAATAATTTGAATCATTTAATGAATGACCAAATGGAGTTAAACAAATCTCATCTGCTAAATTTGAACTTGTAGTAGTTTATTTATGATATAAGTGTTAAAAGTGAGATTTTATTCTGCGAGTTTAGGAGTTTGGGGAACAAAGGAAGAAAAATTGGTCTAAAGAGTTTAGACAGTACTTCCCTCGCTGTCGGAAACTTGACGACTGCATGCCTATTGTGTTTTTTTTTCTCATTACATTTTTGTAGTGGGAATTTAAAAAAAAATGTGATGACGTCATCAACATTTTTGCAAGGACACGTATATCAGTTGGGATAGATGTAGTGTAATACTAAGAATAAAATTATTATATTCTCAAATTTTCGGGAAAATGAATTGGGTCGTTTTGAATATTGATTTGTAATAATCAATAAAATAACGAAACAATTTACTCACGTATACCTACGTATCAGAGGCAACTGAAAATCGTGTATGTATAAACATTCTTAATTTAAGATGACAGGCGTAACAGCATACGTGAGAGTCAAACAGAGAAACTGTAAACAAAACGACCATCGGTTTTATTGCTTCGACTTCCGCTTATTATATAAAACATTGGGTTTTATTTTAATTCTTGACGGTGAAATTCACAATTGGTTGATTATAAACATGTCTATTTCACATTCGCGGAACCAAGTGAGCGCATAAAACAAATGCAGGTCTGTAATGTTAAAGTCGATGTAAATAAGCGTGCTACCCTTATGTTTCAACCGAGTTTTTCCTTTAACAAATTTTGTGTCTACCAAATTGGGTTGATTGGGGTGTAATACTAATAATAAGTGTTGCCTTTAATTTAATCAATAAAATAAATTGACTTCATTAATTTTTTTGAACCACCTCTTAAGAAAATCTAAAAAATATGAATGGAATGATAAATCACAAGTACAAACTCATCATATTTTTTGCATTTTAGATAGGATTTATTCAGCAAAATTTAAGGGTGACGTCATCAATTTTTTTAGGAGGGATGAACAAATACATTTTGAACAAAAGTTTACCATGCTTATAATAACTTTAAAATATTCCCAAGATTTCAAAGCATTGGTTTTGTAATTCCTGATTAAATCGATAAAATAAATTCACGCTGTCATTAATTTTTTTGAGTCACCCTGCATATGCAAATCCAAAAATATGAATGGAATGATAAATCACAAGTACAGACTCATCATATTTTGTACATTTTAGATATGATTTATTCCACAAACTTTTGAGCTGACGTCATCAAGTTTTTGGAGGGGATAAGCAAATATATTTTGACTAAACATTTATTATGCTCTTTATGACCTTAAAACATCTGCAAGATTTCAGAGCATTCGGTTTTGTAGTTCCTGATTAAATCAATAAAATATATTTACGCATTCATTAATTTTTTTGAGTCACCCTGTATATGCAAATCCAAAAAATATGAATGGAGTGATAGATCACAAGTACAGACTAATCATATTTTGTACACTTTAGATATGATTTATTCCACAAACTTTTGAGCTGACGTCATCAAGTTTTTGGAGGGGATAAGCAAATATTTTTTTACTAAAGATTTATGATGCTCTTTATAGCCTTAAAACATCTGCAACGTTTCAAAGCATTCTGGTTAGCAGATTAAAAATTAAATTTCAAAATGTTGTTTTATAATTTTGATTTTTTTTCCAAAAATCTGGACGTTTCGGGTGAAAAGTCGATTCAGAGTTGTAAACTACATGTGTAGGACTATGTTATTTTATACAATTGAAAACCCATTTACTATGTACAATTTTGAAGTGACGTCATCGCATTAGTGGTGGGGATGATTAGACAAATTTTGGTTAGCGTTTTACCATCTACATGATATTCTTAATATAAGTACAAAATTTCACAACAATCGGTCAAGTACTTTCGGAGAATATCTGTCTAATAAAATCCGGGACAACAGACGGACAGACGGACAGACGGACGGACAGACGGACGGACAGACGGACGGACAGACGGACGGACAGACGGACAGACAGACGGAAATGGGAGACCTATTTCTTCGTCTTCTAGGGGTCATGAAAGATCGAGAAAACATAAAAGTAGAGAGTCGGCCGACGGACTCGATTACAATACTTCCTTTACTTACGCTCGGGAAGTAATAAAATCACTTTTAACATGAATATCATACATTATTTTTTATACAGGAGTTTTATAAATTATTCTAATTTTATTTGTAACTTGTCATTTAAAGTTGTTTTTAACAACTTTAAATTGCTTTTATTATTTTAACGTTTTTCAAGTGTGATTTCTTGTTGATCCAAGCTCAAAACAACGAAAATGTCGTCTTCAAAACTCTTGGTGGTTGTTTCTGTGCCAGGAAGCGAAGACTGAAAATGGTTTATCCTGTTGTAAAAAACATTTTCATTGTTATTTGTAACCGTTAGTAAGCAGGAATGTCGGGCCAAATACGCTGATTTAATAATTCAAGAAACATCATTAGAGGCTCACATTAGAGATGTAATCAAGAGATTTGTTCGAACTGGCAGCGTCAACAAAGAGAAATCTCGTGGAAGACCTTCAGTATCTGAGGAAGTTGTTGATGATTTGAGACGATCTGAGCAGAGGCCGCAAACATTCCTGTTGCAACGTGAAATTGAACAATGACAAAAGGATTCTAGAACATTTTTGAAATTAAAAAAAGAGCGAACATGTGCCTTGAAAAAGTTAGTGAATATTTTCAACATTTACTGTGATGTTTAACCGCAATAAATTAGTTTCTTTTTATTATAATGAATTGGTTTTATTTTTTAAAAAGATATGTACCGTTTAGGCAACCAGTTATACAGATCTGTGTGCTCTTTGTCCTGGATCCTTGGGAATTTTGTACAATTCAAATTTGAGAGGCGGCACGTTTGCATGACCTACTGCGACCCTATAACCATTTATAGAAACCCTGTAAACACTGTAAAATCCAACAAAAACGCTTAATTATTATTAATTTTTAGAAACAAAATGAACACCATCGGTGTAGATGCGAATAAATTTATAGAAACTGTCAGTTTGTTGCTAATTACAAATAAAACGTTCTACAGATGAAAACGAAGAAATCGATGCAGTACAAGGAGATTTAAGAAGCAGCTAAGAGAGCTAGCCAGGTAGCAATACGAGATCGCTTACAGTCCATATTTTTACTTCCCGAGCGTAAGCCAAGGAAGTATTGTAATCGAGTCCAAGGCCGATTCTCTACTTTTACGTTTTCTCGACCATTTATGACCCCTAAAGTACGAAGAAATAGGTCTCCTGTTTCCGTCTGCCGTCTGTCCGTCTGTCCGTTTGTCCGTCCGTCTGTCCATCTGTCCGTCTGTCTGCTGTCCCAATTTTTATTAGACAGATATTCTCCAAAAATACTTGACCGATTGTTGTCAAATTTTGTATTAATACTAGGAATATTATGTAGATGGTAAAATACTGAGCAAAATTTGTCTAATCATCTCCACCAATAATGTGATGACGTCGCTTCAAAATTGTACATAGTAAATGGGTTTCAAATTGTATAAAATAACATATTCCTACACATGTAGTTTATGACCCCGTGTTGAGTTTTAATCCAAAAGGCCCAGATTTTTGGAGTTTAATTTTGAATCTGTAAAACCGAAAGCTTTGAAATCTTCCAAATATTTTAAACCCATGATAAGCATAATAAATTTTTAATCAAAATATATTTGTTTATCCCCTCCGAAAAATCAATATCGTCATCTCAAAATTAATCAAAAAAAATTAATTCATCAGTCAATGTATTTTATTGATTAAATCAGTTCACTCCATTTTCCCGAAAATTTGGGAGTACAGTACTGCAAAAATTATGATAACGTCATAAAAAAATTTGTAATACAAAAACTCACTTAAGGCCAGTCTGAGTGGAATTTAAGGTCTATTTACAAGATGTAATATCTCTGTTATTAAGAGACTTATGGTTTTGAAATTTTAAGTATATGTTGTTCATAACTTTCTTTATATAATGGAAGGGCAATTTTGTTAAAAACAATTTGTGATCGTACTTTTCGTTTAATTTTAGTGAAATTTTTGCGTAACGTATTTTTAAAAATCAATATCCCAATTATTTTTTAAAGGAAGCTTCAGAACACAGTTTTCAACACTATTTTCAGTTTACAAAACTACAGAAATCGTACAAGATACATCGTCGACTGTTTTTGTTAGAAACGATACACAGTTAAAAAAAAGCTTGTCTCGTAGAAGTTGTTAACTTTTATTTTTACTATATCTCATTCTCAATAAATATAGTCAACAATAGACCGGGTACGATTTCTAAAGTTGAAAACAGTGGTGAGAACCACGTTCCAAAATTTCCATGAATAACTGAAATATTGATTTTTTAAAATACGTGATGCAAAAATTTCAACAAAATTTAAAAAATATATGATAATAAATTGTTAAAAAAACTAATATTAGGGTATATTTTGTACAGTGTGATCTATGTTGATCACGTCATCACACATTTTTATTGATCAAATTAAGGAGTCACTTAATCTTCTCGAAAATGTGGGAATACGTCCGTCTTTATTTAATAATGATAAAATAAAAATAATAATATTCAAAACATTTTTTTAGATTGTGGATTAATTAAAGTAACTTTTTTTAAATTAAATAAACATTTGAGCTTAAGCTTATTGTTAGTGCTGACAGGCCATTTTTTCCGGTTCATTGTTTGCTTTATTATACATATTTCGTCCGTACACCGCAGGTGTTATTTTTTACATTGTAGAGGTTATCATAAGAACGAAAATCGCAAAATCCAATTTTATATTTTTTTAAAGAAGCAGGATTTGTCGGATTATATGTAGTTCATAAAAATAATTTCGCAAAATTAAATCTTATAATAATTAGAAAAATATTTATTTATAGCACTGCACTTCGGGGCCAAGGGAAGTTCTGCCGAAATATCCTTCGACCATTTTGTTTTTATTTTGCAGCAAAATTTGAATTATTTCTTGTTAGCAGTAATAAGTATATAAAGGGTTCTGTAAGACAATTGCACGTGAAAAAGAACATTTTTAAAATTACGTGTTCGTTAGATCAAATTGTAACTACAATTTCTTCTTGTTTAGTTTTTTTTTAATAAAGGGGCTTTGGAATTATTTACTGTTTATTTATAACAAGGAGACTAAAGGTAGTAGGTAACCAAATACACTTTGGAACATAGATGATTTCATCACTCCTATCTTAAAGACTTAATTAACATTTGACTTGCAAGCATTCCTAGACTTACGTATAAATTTTTCGTGGCTTATTGTTGTCTCCTCTTTTGATTTGTTTGCGTGACAAAAATTAGTTCCTTTCACTAGCGTGTGAGTTTTGCTATTTACGACATTTTTACCACGAACGAGTTTTTCTGAACAACATGTAGTATTCACGGTAATGTACTATTGAAACGGTATAAAAGTAGATGTAACTTGACAATATCCAACTGAATTGTGTATGGAAGAGTTTCGAGAAGCATTCCCTGACTTTGACGGGGAGTATACGGAGTTTCGACAAACTTTAAACGTTTGAAAAACCTGGAAGCGACTGTCTAAAGAAGCGAAATCCAGAACTCTAATACGATTCTAAGAAAAGATTTTCATTTCTCTTCGCATCGTATATGAATTACGTGCAATTGATTTTCCTCGAAGAGTTTAATAATTTCGACGGTTTCTAAATGCTATAGATCCTGATGACCATCTCGAAAATATTTTTCAATGATGATCTTAGTGGCGTTTGGGGTCCAGTTAGCCAACGCAGAATTATTGATCCGTTTCTTTTTATAGTAGAGGGGTTCTTAGTATTTTAACAATAGGGTAAGTGAAGTTTTTAGGTTTTTGACCCCTTTTTTAAGTCAACTGGATGATGATAAGTTAGTTTATGGTTATTTTCAGCAGGATGGTGCTACTGCTCATAGATTTTTTGGCTAAATTATATGAAAATAATAATCGCAATACACTAAACTGGCCGCCTAGATCATCATTTCTTGCGACTTCTTCTTGTGACCACATATTTTAAAGTTTATGCAGCACATTAATTTTTCTATTTCAAAAGTAACTTTGAACACAAAATACAAGTTTTTCAAAGGCTCAAAGATAGTGTCGCTTATGCTGATGAGAGCAGCTAATTTGTGGATGTACCTAATAACATTGTAATTATTTATTAATTTTATATCAATAATCTGCGTTACGCAGATTTACACCAAAATGAGAAAACGTTTTCTAACCTAACATAGTTTTGTTGATAAACATCATTTTCAATAACAATAACCATCAGTTTTTGACGTGACTCTTTCTACACTAAAAAAGTCGTAAACAATTTAATTTTCGCCGCTTGTTTCGAAAATACTTTATTGCACACCCGCTGTTTTAAAGGCAACGTTCGTCTGGTAAGTTTCCAGCTATGAAGTGAGACGATTAACCCTTTTATTTTTATTTTAAGAATTTGTGTACATTTTTAATAACCGTTTTACTACCTCTATTATTTGTGGCAACGGTTCTGTTAATCCGTTTATGATAACTGCTTAACCCACAAACGACAAACAATAATCGTATTCACAGTGCAACATGCAGGTATATCGATTTTATGCAAAGGTGCCCCGAATCAGCTTTAGTATTACTTACCAGAGATCTTTCCGACGATCTGGATTATTCTGCATCATGAAGCTCTTGATTTCTCTATTACCGAAGTGTGGTTTTAACTTTGCTACTTATTAAATTCTTTAGTGAATTTATGAATATGAATAGGTACTACTGTCTCGCAGCTTTGTACCTACTGCTTGTGTGCAAACCGCTTGTTTAAAAAAACTCTGTCGCATCGACATTTTTAATTTTACATTGATAACTCTTTTGGGGATTGTTTTTGAAATCCGCCACCGAAAACACGAAATAAGAGCAGCACCTAGGAGATTAATTTCTAGTAGTTGATTCCTCAACGCTTTCGTCATGGCAACGCTTTAAATTTAGTTGTACAGACAAGATGAGCTTAGTCCGGCGAGTTAAGCTTTTGGTAAATGTAAATGGCAAATTTAATATTGAAATAGACATTTATATGTCAATTAAAAATCAAATCACGTTACTCGCTGCGAACCGAACAGTGATTTTCCTAATGGTCTGAGCTTTAAAAATTTACGTAAAAATTTCACAATAAAATTAATTTTATTTTACTCAATTTACTTTGGCCTGTACAAAATATAATAAGCATTCATATGAAAGCAGAATCAGGATACTATTGTGCTTCCGTAACTCGAACACCCTCGAATAGATTCAGCTCGATGAGTCAGATAATTGGGTTCAATTTACTCAAAAATGAATATTTCAAACATCCGCATAAAATCCGAAACATGTCTGTGTTCCCGGGAATTGCAGCTACTGAAAAACAGCCCCTAACTTCTCCTTTGTTCCAACTTTGTCTGGTAACGTGAACGTGATAGATAATGACTGGACGACTGAATAGATATGGTCGAAAAATTATTTTTCCAGTTTTCAGACAGATAATAATCACTAATAATAGTTCTCGATTATGTCAGCTTTAGTTGACCATTACAATATTTGCTGTGAGTTAACTGAAGATAGTATACCATGCACTACAAACTTTCTAGACTATAAAAGTAGTGACTGTTAGATTTTTTATGTACAGTGAAATATTAAGAATTTTTTTCATATTTTGGAGAAAAGAAGGAATGAAAATTCTTATAGGCCTATATTTGATACAAACAAGTCTTGATTTGGTCAAAAATGTCATCCACTTGTAAAGTCGTAAAACATTTTATTTCATACTGTTGGGTATATTTGTTTAAGTAATGGGTGTGAGTCTCGTAAATGCGTTATTAGTTATTTCAGTATCACAGTCGACTATTATCGAATTGTTATTTAAAAATTGGTCGAAAGTTATTTTGACAGAAATTCCCTCGTTTCTGAAGTACGGTCCAACAAATACTGCTTCTCTGAAAAATTAGAAAATGTGATTTTGCGAAATTTTGCTTTTTCGTAATAACCTCCATGGTGTAAAGACAATATAGAAGGTATTAGTAACAGTGTAATAGAAAAAAAAGCTTCACCTTCTTAAAAGAAAGACAGTTGGGAGCCCCGAGAAGATTTATCATTTTTAAAAATGGCAGTTGGAACCCCCGAGAAGGTTTTACATTTTTAAAAAGACAATTGGGACCCCCGAGAAGGTTTCACATTCTTGAACAAATACATTTGGAACCCCCGAGAAGGTTTTACATTTTTAAAAAACACGGTTGGGACCCCCGAGAAGGTTTCACATTCTTAAAAAGAGATTTGGCGCCCCTGAGAAGGTTTTACATTTTTAAAAAAGACAGCTGGGACTCCCGACAAGGTTTCGCATTCTTAAAAAAGACAGTTGTTCCGAAAAATTATTGAAATTGACACATTCGTTATTTTTTGAGTCGCCTGTTATATGCAATTTTAAAAATGTGAAGGCAATGGTAATGGTAAGTCACAAGTATAGACTGATAATAATTTGCACATGTCGATAAGATTTACTCGGTCAAATTTGGAGATGATGTCATCAATTTTTTATGGGGAAAAACATTCGGTTTTGCAATTCCTGATTTAATCAATAAGATAAATTGACTGATAAATGATGGAAGTATAGATTCATCATCTTTGTATCTTTCCGATGGGATTTATTCTGCAAAATTTTGAGTTGATGCCATTAATTTTTTTGGAGGGGGGGGGGTGAAAAACATATATATTTTGATTAACAATTTATCATGCTTGCGTTAAATACATGCTGGAGGACATTTCTGGGATTTCTAGAGGTATTAGCTGCGAAGGATAACTGGAGGTTTTTAAAACGGAAAAGCAGAGGCGGTTCCTTTGCTATGCTATAGAGGCTGATAACTGGGCTTGTGCCAAAGGGCCCAAGGGCTATTCGTAATGCAGAATTCTGAAGGGTGACGCGAGGTATAAGGAGCCTGGGACGGTATGCTGAGTAGGCCACTGCTCCATAATCAATTTGGGTCGTAGTAATGTTCTGTAGATACGAATGAGGATTTGGGTATCGGCTCCCCAGATAGGATGAGAAAGAACTTTCAGAAGGTCTAAAACTTTTAGACAGGTAGTCATGCTGGTTAAAAATCACTCCTAAGAACTTAGCCTGGGAAATATACTCATGATTGATTCCATGAAGTTGGAAGGGTGGAGGTGATTGCCCAGTTTTCTGCGGGAAACAGATCCATTTCATTTTTTCGGTTGGGAACCGAACTCCGCTATTTTCGGACCACGTCTGGACAGTATGTATGGCTCTTTGGAGCAGACTGATTATTAATTCGTGTTCCTTTCCTTTTATGTACAGGATCAGATCGTCAGTAAAGTGGCCGCCTTTTACAGGATGGTTTACATCCTTGAGAATATCATTGATTGCTATGAGAAAGAGACAGAACCCTGCGGGATGCAGTTTCGTAATTATTTTTTTTTTCGATAACGTGTTATTTACCCTTACTGAGTAAATACGCTTGTGTAGGAAGTTAAAAACAAAAAAGTAAATGTTGCCTGTGAGTTCCCATCGAAGCAGTTGGTCTAAGATTTTATGCCATCAAGTGATATCATAGGCTTTTTCAATGTCAAAAAAAAACAGCCCGAACTTTGTGTCGATTAGCAAAAGCTTCGCGAATTTCAAATTCGAGATTAATAATGTTGTCTGCTGTGGAACGAAACTTTCTAAAGCCGCTTTGATGGATGTTTAAAAGATGTTCCTTTTCTAGATACCATACAAGTCTCCGGTTTTACATTTTTTCCATGAGTGTACACATTGTGCAAGTCCGAAAATGGGCCGGTGTGAATTAACATCGAATTTAGGTTTGTTGGGTTTTAAGACTGGGATGATGATAGCTTCCGAACAGACCTCAGGAAAGGAGTGGCCAGTTCAGATATCGTTGCAAAGATTAATAAGGAGGATAACTTTTCCGTTTCAAGGGAGATTTTGGAGAAAGATGAAAGGTATGTCGTCTAAACCTGCAACAGAGTTCGGACAAGCTTGAAATGCATTCTCTAGTTCTTCCAGGGAAAAAATATTGTTGGATGGGTGCATTAAGTGGATTTGGGGGGACGCAAAAGACGATTCCATTTGGTTTTTGTGGGATAAAAAGGCGAGGGTGCAATTTGCATTGCTTGAGGCCGTTTCTAACTTTTGTACAAGCAGATTTGCTATGCCTTGATTGTCCCATACTACCTTGGTAGGGGTATTGCTGTGAAGTGTGGAAACAAAGCTCTTCTAGGAGTTTTGTTTGGCTCTTTTGATGACAAGAAGATTTTTGAATTCGATAAAAGTCTTGTGATTTTTTACGTTTCCAGACATTGAAGGCTCTTTTGCTTTTTCGTAATGCCTCTACACATTATGCGTTCCATGAAGGGACAGTTTTTTTGGTATTAATTTGGTCTTTCCAATGTGTTTATGAGCGGCACTGACTATAAGGTGATTAAGTTGAGATAAAACACTCTCTGGACTCGTGTTAGTATTTAATGAACCTAGCTTTTGATTGATTTCAGCTTGATAATCATTTCAATTAGCCCTCAGGAGATTCCACCTACGCTTAAATTGACCAGCTGCAGTTGTAGAAGGTTGTGAGAGAAGGTCCAGTTTAATTGGCAAGTGATCACTTCCAGATAGATATAAGTAGGGGCCCCAATTGAATATATGAGCTAAAGAGGGGTCACAAAATGCTATATCTAAGGCTGATGTAGTGCCTGCAGCTATGTTGATTCTGGTGGCATGGCCAGTATTTAGAAGGACCATTTTGGTGGAACCAAGAAAGTTCTCAACTATTGTGCCTTTTGGGGATGTTGTGATAGAACCCCAGAGAATGTTATGAGCATTGAAGTCTCCTACAATGATGCACGGGTGGGGTAGTTGCTGATAAATATTTTCTACATATTGAGAATGACTGCTTGAGTGTCACTTCAATCGAAATCGTTTTAAGACGAGTTTGTAGCGGAATTTACATTGCCTGATAGGAAGAGTCTACGTATATAGCCACTCCACCACTAGCTATAGAACTCAGCAATCTGTTTTTATAGAAACAAGTATGTTCTTTATGGCAGTAGTAGTGGTTGTTTTTGAAATTAGTTTCCTGCAAGCACATGATAGAAGGACGACATTCAGACATTAAAACTTGCAATTGAGGAAGGCGGGTATAAAACCCGTTTAAATTCCATTGTAGTTTGAATTGGCTATGAATAACTTAAAATATTTGGGATGAGTCAGTTGCTTCACCGTCATCATCGGAGGGATTAACTACGGGGTTTAATTTCTTCCAAATTTTAGCAAAATCGGTTTTTCATCGTGCGATTTGTTAGATGTGAATAAAGTTGGTAAAGCACATCTATTAGCTTTGCTATGTCTTGAGTGAATTCTTTAGCAACTGCTATTGGCTCTGAGGAGCCGGTTACATTTTCCAAAAAGATTTAAAGTTGATCGTAGGATAAAACGAATTGGTCTGGATTCTGTTGCATAATTGGTTTCAATGGTTTTCAAAGTCCAGACAAGGTTTGGTTAGCGTTTTATCATCTACATGGTATTCATAACACACATATCATGGTACAAGAAGACATGGTATGATATTGCGTATTTCGTGTGACGTCATGTGGCTGTCATGATCGCCAACTTTAAATTCTGGCTTGTTACATGTTCGTATTATCAACGAACGTTGTCAAATTTTGGACACATCTTATTAGTAATTGTTTTCAACTTAGCACATTCAAAAATTAGTTAACCCATTATTAAAAACTGAACCGAATCTCAACCTCACATATCACAGATAAATTGACACTTGACAGCTTTCGACGTTGTCAGAAGAGTGTTCCAAGCACGGTTTTCAAGGCAATGTGACGTCACGGGGCTGGTGCGTAAAGCAGACGAAAATTCATCCACCGGAGTAGCATACCATGTCTTCTTGTACCATGACACAGAAAATTTGGCAACAATGGGTCCAGTAATTTCGAAGATTATATGCGTAACAAAAATCGCCACGCGTAGCGAACAGACAGACAGTCAGACAGACAGGCAGGCCTACAGACGGGAACAGAATACACATTTTTTCGTACTCTAGGGATTATGATTTATCGAAAAAATATAAAAGTATCCAGTCGCCCGCTGGAATCGATTACAACATTTCCTTAACTTACACTTGGCAAATAAGAACACAAAAATCAAACTTTACAACAAGTTTTTAACTTAACTTTTACCAGACTTGTGATTGTACAATTTGAATTTCTGATAGAGTTAATTTCTTTAACCTGGATACGGATACGAAAGCGGAAATTTTAATTTGTTTTTGTTGCAGAACTCTCACAAAATTTTCCCCTCTAGCAATTTCCACGGCTGTTCTTAAGGCGTCTTCTGTAAATTGCCTTAAAACTGCTGATGAAGAATCTTTTTTGGTGCACTTCTGATGGCGGGGATATCAACCTTCAGTGTCAGTTAGTACCCAATAAACAATATTTCTTGTTGAAGACTCTTTGAAAGTAAAGCAGTACATTTTTTCAACATTCCCAAAAAACTGATTCCATCTGCCTATGTCATCTATGTTATCAAAACTCATTGTGTGTAACTTCTTCAGACGAAAATTTCCAGCAATTTTTATCATTGTGACTACACGCAATTTAGCAAAATGTTTAAATGAAGCCATAATGATTAAAAGTCATTGTTTAATTATCACACCTTCGCCAGGAGTCTCTCCGAGAACCAGTTGATGTTTTCCTAGATAAGAATTTTTGACTGATTTGATTGGTACCTATAGATATAGATCTTACATTACATTTCTGCAGAAATGCTGGATTTTTTATAAATTTGATATTATCTCGTTGTGTACTATAATAGTAATTTTTTGTAAACATTCGTTCATAATTTTTTGAGGTGACATAACCAAATTTCTGGAGAGCAAAAAATTTTATTTTTCAAGATAACTTGTGCGATTAAGACGTAAAGTTGTTTGCACTTAAGTCACAGAATATTTGGTAGGGAAAAGTTTCCTTAGCAGTTGACTATCTACTTGACAACCTGCAATAATAGAAAATGGACAAACAGACAGACACTCAGACAGACAGACAAACAGACGGAGACAAGCTCTGAAACGACGAGAAAAATTGAAAATTAATATTAATGAAAATGATCTTATTATAAATTACAAAATTAATAACTGACGAGGTTATCATATGTTCACTAAAAATTATTTTGTCTACTTCGAGGGTAATTAATTTTGACGATTATTTAATTAAGTTAATTAAACTTGTAACAGTTAAAGATGGCGTAGGTTTCAACATGTTTCAATTACTTTACGTACTTGCTCTTCCATATAAATATTTAATTATTTAATTATATAGGTGTGTGTACGTGAATTTACATTATGTCACAGAATGTATCAGGGATTATTATGTTATAAATTTTCATTGATCCAAGTTATTCAACGAACCGCAAAACATTTGTGCTCCTAAACTGTACTTAACAAATAATTGCAATAACTTATATGATCAGATTCTAGAGCAGTATGCAACGCGAATTAGCCGATATATAACTCCGGCCACAAATTTGCGGACTCGAATACAACGGCTTTGTTAGCTTTGGTAATACCTATTGCATAGCTAAAACTTTAGTGTTTTGAAATCGTGTACTTTTGGTTTTAGAACACTCCCAGTTATTTTTATTCTCCAATTTCCAGATTAGCAAAATAAAAATATCGCTGCATTAAACAAATCTTAGTTAATAATGAGCCGTCAATGTTGTCCACCGTTAAACTGATTATCTTTTCATTCACGAAATCGTTTTTCTTCCTTTCCTCTTCTTTATGTTACGTCGAATTTGTGCCAATCTTTATTCCATTTCCTCTTCTCTCAATCAAAATCATTTTCAATGGGCAATGTTTGGAGTTCGACGCCTGAATCTGAAGCCGAGTTCAATAGAAAAATTCAAGGAGAAAAAACTCGTTTCGTCTAATTTATTCGTAATGACGCATTATGCTTTTTTAATGTTTTGGGTCTCTGTGCGGAAGTCTCGAGTCGAGTGCGGTTCATCTTCTATTGACTTCCAGTCCCTGGAGATTTTTTCTTTTGTAAAACACTCTGCAGCGTCATAAACTATTCAGGTGGAATGCACTGGATCGTTTCAAACGCTGCTGCTGCCCTCCCTGTTTGAACACAAAGCTTTATGCCGTATCAGTTCAATTCCCAAATCCGAATTGGGTATATTACGCATCGTTTGCAGGCTCGTACAACTAAAAACGTACAGAAATTAAACTGCAGTATTTATTGAGGTAATTGGCATTTAGCTACGTGCTGCTGCATTTGCTGACAGACATTTAACAAGTTTACATTTCACGTAATTTTCTATTTTATACGTTGTACACGCAGACAACTTTATAATGGGAAATTATTACAATGAAATGGTTTCAGAGTCATATTTTTTAAAATGATAGATGATGAAATATTTTTAAAATTCAAAGGAATAAAATACGTTAAATTTGTATGATTTCTAAACCTATTATCAAACGAGACTGATTAACTTAAATAGTAAAAATAAAAATGCATTTTATTCTTGTTCAATCGGATAATTTGATATTGTATAGATGTATATTCTGTAAAATCCTTAATTTTTGCATTACGTTTAGAAGACATTAATAAAACAAATTTTTTACTGACTTAATTGCCAACCATGTGCTGGACACATGGAGCTTCTCTGAAACGATGCAAACAAAACTAAGTCTAAACAGTACAACTCACTGATTTTGCTCACGTAAAGAATCCGATCGATAGTGTAATATTGTTTTTTAAATAATGTACGAGCTTTCCGAAGTTCAGCAGTTTATCTTTATAAATAAAAAAGTTAGAAAAGGGGAGGAGCTGTCTTAGGTGAAACACTCTGTATGCAGAAAGTAAAATGATTAATGAGGCAGCTATAGCTAAACTGAAGGACTGTCGGTAGATGCAGTTAAGATTTAAAACAAAGAGCATTTTTCTTACTATCCTACCACGTTTTTCTTTTTATACTGATATAGAGAACCCTTGTTTAGTTAATACATAACAAAATCAGCACTAAAGTGTTCCAAAAAAATATTATAAGTAAGCATCTTCCAAACTTGCAGGGTTTCAGCTTTTCGATTACTGAATCCAATTTCGTACATAATACCGAAATAGTAAATAGTATATTTTAAATTGTCTGTTTAAACTTTCAGGTTCGGCTTTCTAGCGTTGTTAAACATTCAACGTGTCAACACCCCACTGCAGGTTTTCCAATTCCCTGTTTTATAATATTCAAATTTCAGATTTAGCATTTTATGCACAAACTTGGCGCTTCGAGACTGCAAATTTAATCTATACTTTCGACTAACCCCACCTAACTATCTAAACCGCAATTTGCCTCCGAACTCCGAACTTTCTCTATTCTTTATAAGGGAGTGGGCTTCCTAGAAGCTTTCATTATAGGGAGTTACTTTGTACACACTTAAGTTTTTCATTTTTAAAACGACTCGTTTATAACTTATTTTATAAACTTTAGCGACATGTTCGAACTAAAGCAAAGGACCTTTCGAACTGTTTCGTTCGATTTATAAATAGTGATGTTAAAAGGTTCGACGTTTCCAGAGAATATAGAGGCATTGATCGCTGAAAAAGTGACTTCCGGTCTTCTTTCCAAGTAATGAAAGCTCTCGAGCAAAAGTGGTAGAGTTGAGCTATCGTAATCTTATGCAGATGTTGAAAAATGATATCAAAATGCAAGTTTAAGGAGTTACTTCAGGGCGCAACTACCGTTTTTATACTAGTTAAATATTTCTTTTATATATTTTTAAGTGAATGTTTATATATCGGGCACAAATTACAATTTAAGATGTATAAAATATCGTTTTGTGTTAATTGTAGTTTTTATGACGATAAGTTCCTAAGTCAAGGAACATTTAAAGTAGAGATTTTAGTTTCTGAAGTCTCATAGATACGTTTCTGTAGTTTGTTATAATTTACTAAAGTTGAGTATTGGATGGTACCCGACAGGCTGGTCCGTAAGATTTAAAAAACCTGCAAGCTTATAGTTTGTTTAATAATAATGGTGACTTAAATTTCCAAATAATGGAACACTCAGTGTTATATACATAAAATCAAAGCGAATACCATCATAACAAAATCAGGAAGGTACGATTAACACAGCATTAAGCCCGAAAATGGACAGTTCCGCAGCAATTAAGAAGGTGGAAGGGAAAGAGGACAGGGTTGTGAGAGAATTGATGACGATAATGGAAAGAAAATGGGCACAGAAGGGAATGAAAATGGAAACCTTGAGAAGGAACTATAAAGTGAGTATAAGAGAGAAGAGAAAAATTAGAACGTCACAAAAGGAGCTTAACCCAATGATCAATGATCAGTGAATACTAAAAATGACAACTAGGAAAATTTATAAGAAAACAATTAAAAGTAAACATTAAATTAAGAAGTGTATAAAAGATAGTGTAATGGACACCGAGGACATGACTGATAAATTAACATCCTCAATGAGCGAGTGAGTCGTTATTGAATCTTTTTCCATATTTGATATAGAATTGACTCGCCAAGATTTTGAGACGACGCCATCAATTTTTTTTTGAGGAGGAGGATAAAGAGATACATTTTGATTAAAAATTTACCATGATTACAATAACTTCAAGGTCTGCAAGATTTGAAAGCATTACGTCATCAAATTATTGGTGGAAATAATTAGACAAAGTTTGATTAGCGTTTTACAAACATATAAATAAATACTATAAAAATTGACAACGATCGGTCCAGTAATTCGGAGATTATCTGCCTAACAAAGATCATTACGGCCGGCGGACACACAGAGAGATAGACAGACAGATAGACGCGTAGACAGGCAGACAGACGGAAAGGGGAAACTCATTTTTTCTTCCTTAACTAACCTTGGGAAGTAAAAATTGGTCGAACTGTTTATGTCGACAGAACTTCCGCACAACTGCGGATGTAAAATATGTTTAAACCAGATAACCTACTGAAAAATTGTACCATAATGATGCTTAACTTCGAGTGTTTATGTCGATCTATTATGATCGGGGGTGGCATCACGTTGTAGGTGGGGATAATCAGACAAAATTTTGGTTAGCCTTTTACCATATATGTGAACATGATATCCCTAATATATATTGAAGATTTTCTAGTTTCAGAGATGATTTCTTAAATAAAGGTCCGGACAGACGCCAGAGAGATTACAGTACTTCCTTAGCTTACGGTCGAGATGTAAAATGGCGAAAAATATACCTAAACTGAGAGAAATTTTTGAAATTGACTCAGAGACTTGTATGAAGGAATCAAAAACTTCTCTAACATTATAAAAAATACAAAAACAAGATTAACCTCACCATCACGGAAATTAAGAATTAACAAGGACGAAAATATAATAGCGAATACTTCCACCTCAACTTGACTGAGTCCATTAATTGAACGAATGGATTAGACTAAACTAGCCTGCTCCCGACAGAGGTCCTTGGGACTTAAACACCCGCTTTCGAGGTTGTTCTGGAGTCCACCATCGAAACTCCCCGCGACTTCCGGCGGACCGCTTCCAGGCTTTTCTTTATTCGAGAGTCGTCGTCACCGATGATGAGTCACCGCGTCGTACATACTAGAAAACCCATAGGCGTCGTACCGCGGCATCATGTGTCACTTCGTAACAATATTAATGCACAGAATTTATTATGAAAAGTTAGAATAATTTCCACAATCACTCACAAAGGAGAAAACTAAACAAGCAGAGGAACAGGAAACATCAACAACACCAATAGCCAAACTACGAGAAATAGAAATCAAGACAGAGAAATTTGAAGATAACGAAACAAAGCTTTAGAGCATGTTTAAAAGACGAGAATAGAAAGATTAAAGATGATGTAAACCAATTAATGGAAGACAAAAACTACACCTTTAGGAAACAGAAAGGAACGCAATATATAAACAATGTACATTTGTGTAGAGAAAGCATTTGCCAGGTTGAAGGGAACAGTAATATAATAGTTTAACGAAAGAGAAACATTTTGAAGCCCAAATTACTGAATTAAAATTTTCAATTTCTCAATAGCAACAATCTCATTTATTAACTCAGTTTGCAGATTCGGTTCAGAAAGTTACTGAAAGGCAAAAAAAGAACAAGTTATGTAGTTATTTTTGGTGTAGCTGAAGCAAAAAATAGATCCTCAGAACAAAAAACTGAAAATGACAATGCAGAGACAAATAATATACTAAGCGCACTCCACCCGTCAATTTAATATAATGAAATCAAAGTTCAAAGAATAGGCCGTTACAATCAGCCCAACACTCGCTTGAGACTCATAAAAGCAACTCTTAGGAGCGAAACCGATGTTGCTGAAGTTATTAAAAATATAAAAAATTAAACCGGAATGATAATTACAAAAATGTTTCTACATATAAGTTATGATTGAATACCCAAACAAATCGAGTATTTTAAATACGTAAAAAAGCAATTAATGAATAGAATAAGCAAGGGTGAAAAACACCCAAAAATTAAATATATAATCCAAAAATTAGTTATATCTTTAAACTAAATCATTCACCCAATTGCATTAACTCCGTGCAATGTTTATATGAAACACCAAACTAAGACAGGTTTACACTGTAATTCTGTGTATTGAACTCAATATGACTTCGTAGCAGTTACCGAAACCTGGGCAACAGCTGGTATGTCTTACAGCGGATTATTTCCTCAGTACTTTATAGGACATCGCAAAGGTCGTAATTTGGAAGCTAATGGAGTATCTAAAGGTGGTGGCGCACTTCTTGCAGTCAACAATCAACTTAACTCTATTCAAATGGATCTATCACCTCTCATCGATTCCATTCCATCCCGTAGACACTACGTATTGGAGTTAAAATTACCTATTTAACATTAAATTAGTATTATTTGTATTATATATTCCTCCTTCAATTATTTTTGAAGATTTAGATTTGCTTTTTGATACTTTTATTAACTTGCATCTAATCTAAAACGAAAAAAAATCCAAATTTTCAAAATTCACGGAGTTCTATAACACTTCACAATAAAATAACATAAATAATAGTTTGGGTGAATACTGGACTTGATCCTTGCCAACTTCAATTGTAGTATTACGACAGCTAAAGATACATTAGTCAAAGAAGATCGCCAACATCCTGAAGTTAGTGTAGAATTTACTTTATTGGACTAATTCTATTAAAAAAATTTGAAAACACTCAAATAACATCATTCAGTTTTAAGAAAGCTGATCAATGTATAGTTTACTATCTACAGTAGATTTGTATTTTCTGGGTCGAGAAAACGATATCAACATTGCTTGCTGCCAGTTTTATGAGACCTTAAATAGGAAACTTGATACTGTTGTTGTCAAATACCGCTGTACACTTGGTGCTTGTAAATGGTTTGACTCCGAAATAAAAAAATGTATACAAGACAAATCCTTAGCTCACTAAAGATTCCAACAATGTGGAATAGATTACTATTATTATAAGCTCCTGAAGTACAATGAAACATATCCAGCATTTTCGAATGGGCGCACCCTCAGAGGCGTGCCATTTTGAACTCAAAACAATTCATCGCTAACAACCTTTGTCCTTCAACACTTGGTAATAGCAATCTAACGCTGAAGTGTTTATTTATGGTTATACATCGAAAGAATGTCACGTAGAGAGTAATTTGATTTGAATGAGTTTGTCCTCTCGAAACACGGGACTAAAATTATTAATCTCAATCGAAAAAATGTTCTAAATATTGTAATTCTTATTTTATCATTATTATATAAAAATGTGCGTATTCTTAATCGATTCGTTCTTAATTTGACCAACAAAAAATTGGAAGTGCTGTTCTTGATTTAACGGGCAAAAAAAGTTGGAACTGCCGGGATCCGTAACCGGGACTTACACTAAGCCACCGGCACGCTTGTGGAGCCACGTATTAATTATATTTATGGTATGAACGATGTTTAAACAATAACAATAATAATAATAAAACACAAAACCATGGGGATTCACACAAGTGTGGGTAGTGTGGGAATATAATATTTTATGCAATTCAGGTTTTATTTATTGGAGAAAATTTTGAGGGGATGTCATCACTTTGTTGGTGGGGATAATTAGAGACATTTTGGTTAAGGTTTAGAATCTACATGACATCTTTAAACCATCTTCAAGATTTCAAAGAATTTGGTTTTGCAGTTCCTGAATTTTGTACATTTTAGATAGGATTTATTCGGCAAACTTTTGAGCCGACGTCATCAATTTTTTGGAGGGGTTAAGTAAATATATTTTGATTAAAAATGTATAATGCTTATTATAACTGTAAACTCCAAGATTTAAAAGCATTCGGTTTTGCAGATTTAAAATTAAATTGCAAAATGTTGTTTCATAATTTTGATTTTTTTTCGAAAAAATATGTACATTTCGGGTAAAAACTCAATTCGGAGTCATAAACTACATCTATAGGACTATGTTATTTTATAAAATTTAAAACCCATTTACTATGTACAATTTTGAAGTGACGTCATTATTGGTTGGAATTATTATACAAATTTTGGTGATATTCCTAATATAAATACAAAATTTGACAACAATCGGCCCAGTAGTTTCGGAGATTATCTGACTAATAAAAATCCGTGACGGCAGACAGACGAACAGACCGACAGACGGAGAGACGCACAGACGGACAGACAGACAGACGGAAATGGGAGATCTATTTCTTCGTACTGTAAGGTCGAAAAAAATTAGAGAGTCGGTTGACGGACTCGATAACAATACTTCCTTTGCTTACGTTCGGGAAGTAAAAGTTATAGATCGCTCCTCTTAAAAATTTAATGAGTGCTGCGTATAAAAATTACATGTTGCACATCGAAAGTCTACTATAAGTACTGAAAAAAGTGAACGTTTATTAACAGCTAAAAAGATCACTTAAGAATTCCTGGTTTAATGAAATATATATAATGACGTGGAACTCAATATATCTACTAGATTCTTTTGTTGAAGGCTTCGCTAAATATTTTAATGATATATAAGATCTCTCAACTTCAACGGATGTCAATATTAACCTGTCAGTCGCCGTAAACATTATATATATGTCTCAAAATGACGTATTCCTTGCTTTGAAAATATGTAAAAATTTCAAGTTTTCTCTTAAGGGATTGTGCTTGGAGTTTTTTTTTGTCAAACTTTGCTATTGAATATTCAGTTTAATTCTGAAATGCTCCGTTTTCTGTATATCTGAAAAAAAGCAATAATTTGTCCAGTGTTTAAAAAAAGGCGATATAACTGACATTACTAACTATCGACCTATATCTCTCTTGTGTAATTTCGGTAAAGTCTTCGAGTCAGTTATATATAAATACAAATTTGGCTTTATGAAAAATATTTTATCACACTACCAACATGGGTTTATGTAAAACCACTCTACAGCCCCAAATGTAGCCCTTTTTACGCCACATATTTCCGTGGCGATAGATGATCGAAGATACGTTAACGTCATTTATCTGGACTTCGAGAAACCCTTTGACCAAATGATTTCTCATATGCTCTTATACAACTATTTCATTCCTACCTTTTCAACCGTGAGCAATATGTCAAGTCAAATGTCAAATTTAGGGCCGTTGCTGTACTTGTTATTATTTATCAATGATATAGCAAATGCTTTATCATGTGAAAAATTTCTTTTCACCGATGACATCAAATTATTTCTAAAAATTGACTAACAGCGATTGTGAAATTTTACGACAAAGCATAGCAAATGTTATGAAGTAGTATTCAAATAATACTTAAATACTTTTAAGTAATGACAAATGCTTGATTGTCACTTATTCGAGGTGACAAGAGAACATAATCCAAAGATCTTGGAATACTGTTTGACTACAAACTCTATTTTGTTAATTAGTACGATACATTAATGGTATCTTAAATAAAGGACATCGGGCGTCCGGGTTCCGAAACTGTCAAGACTTTCAAATGCGAACACTTTTTACTCTATTTTATTCGTTAGTACGATCAATACTCGGACTTGGTGCAATAATCTGGTTTCCGATAGATCAAATCCATATTCGTAATATTGAATCAATCTAGCGATTATTTCTGAAATTTGTTTCCTTCCTATTAAATGGCAATTACGCAGAGAGAGAGGCTTCGATCACACATGATTGCTCAATACGTTTTGAATTAATAATGTCCTTAAATACAAAACGCATAATGCTTATCAACAAATTTGTGGTACAAATCACCAATAATAATAAGATTTATTGCTCATCCACTCTTGAGCAGCAAAACTTTTTGGTCCCTAGAACTAGCTCTAGATAACACAGTACATGAGTAATTTCTTGCATTATATTCGTTTGAGATGAGTTTTAATTTTGTTTGAAACACCATATATTTTATTGAACCTACCCATATAGCACATAACTTAAAAAAAATCCGTTTGAATTTGGATGTTGGATTACACAAATGGGATGTTTTAAGGACCAGTGTTGGATTTCCAATTAGATTTTATTGCGTTATCGTTGGGAAGTAGTAAATTTGATATATTGAAGGGACATTTGAATGGAATAAGCTCATGCTGACTGTTCATCAGCATGTGCGACTCAATTGTTGCAATAATTTTTCTCTTCGTTCTTGAACACAACACTAAAAGCTATGTTCACCTCAAATGTAATATTTTTATAATACATTTTATTAAAAAAACACTAAATGAATTTTTGAGGCGGTAATACTGTATTTCTTTTACCATTTTAGTTTGCATTAAATGTCTAACTATGAACAACTATAGCGAAATGAGAAATTTATAAGAGAATTTGCATACATCACACATCTGATTATTATCATTTATCTCTCCAAATTTATTTTATAAGAACCTTAAACAATCAGTGAAACTCTTACTTAAATACTTTGTATACTATGTAAGTTAGATAAATACCCCAAGTACTCGACCGGAGATTAAGACACGTCTATTGAAGTTTTTGGACGTTTTAGAACGAAAACGGCCCGGTAAACGAACAAAGCTCTGTGACTGATCATAAATCTACGTTGGCTGCTGCACCAGCACAGGGTAGACTATAAAGAAGATTGCCTTCAGCGTTGATAACCGTTTTATTCGGGGAAATCCCCAATAACAGCGGAAAACTAATTCGCACCTACATTCACCTGCATGGAGGCGAAGTAGAATTTTTCCCGCTGTGCCTATTGAAGTGTCACAACGGGAAATATGCCACCCGAACACAAACAGACGCAGATTCATCGAGATGTGATGGTATTCAATTTGAATTTTAAATTTCGAGCCCTACATGTCAACAACGCGAAATTTTTATCCAAGAGATGACCACTCCACTTTTTAACTTTGGACGAAAGTGGAACTTGACGGTTTACTGCAGCATGAAACTTGATATAGCGGCAAGGTAGATTCGTATATAAATATGAAAAAACTGTGCCCTCTTGGAGAATAAAACGTTGCAGTAAATTGAAAATGTTGGAAGATTTTATAATTATAACAAAACAAATCGGATCATTTTAAGCTCGCACCTTATAATGAGATAGCAGAGGATCGAAAACTACTGACTGGTAGCTTGACATATTGTTAATGAATATATGTACTGTCAATTCAAAGAATTGCTTTGATATTATCTTATAAGATATGTTTTTCTTTAAACAAACCTTAGCAGCGTTCTATTTTTCTCATTTTTGCTGCCGATTTGACATTAAATAGCCAGTTACAACCACCAATCGAGATTAAGCTATGTTTTCACTGTTTCAGCAACAGCTTTGTCAAGAATCCACAGTGAATTATCGAAATAGATAATTCCAGTAATTTCAGGAATTATTTTCAACAGACTGTAGACATTAGAGACCTAATTTTTTTCTATGCTAGTAGCTATGAGGCGTCGAGGAAACATGTTCACGTTAGGGAATAAACATAAAGTTCTGTCGAATTATAATTATAGAAAAAGTTTTTTAAATTTAATACAAGCTCACCAATACAAGGAAGTTGCTGTCTCGCCTGTCAAGAAACGGTGCTATAAGTACGAGATTAAATTGCTCATTAACAGACAAATTCGGGGGCGACGTTACCACGTGTATTTTCGCTGGCAGATGGGGGTTGATGAATATTTAAAACAACACGTAGGCTTTGGAGTGTTAGACGGTTCTTCCTCAGGAGCAAAGAATTACGGGTAATGTATTCTTATAACTGGACTAAATATATTATTTAACGATGAGAATTGCGTCCTTTAGTTTGAATATAAAGTACTTTCAAGAAATGCTACAGAAAAAACCTGAAATAAGATTATTTAAAAACTGGGATCTTTGTTAAATGTGCCTAGATAGAACTTCCAGAATTTGTTACAAGTAATATTTTGAGGGATTTAACGCACAATGCATTAGGTATTTAAGATAAAGTTTGCTTTCTTAAATCAAAAGAGATGACACAATTATTAAAAGATATGTTTAAATTACCTAACTTCAGAACACCACATTAGTCTCAAAAATTAATAACTCTGACAATGGTTAAATATTTGTTTTCTTTTCTCTAATTCTCTAACTGCAAGTGTATAACACATCCCTGCTGAGTTTACGCCTCGGTAGCCAGTCACAAAATTTGTAATCTATCGGTCTTTAGTATCTGTGACTTCACTCATGAAGAATCATGGACATTTATTTAGTTTGAGGTGTAAACACTAGCCAGATTCCACGCCGGTTGTACTTCTCTTTTAAACTTTTTAAATAACGGGTTGTTTATTTGTGCAGCAGAATATTGCAACCTCAAAAAAGATTGCATAAATCTACACAAAATTTATTGCCTCCGTAATTCTCATTTAGACCTCTAAAATTTAGAGTTACGGGTATTAACAGTTGCACCAGTGGATTTGACTTTTATTCCTTTTTTTGTGCGCTTTTGTTACTATACCTATAAGGGAAAAAATATTATTTTAATTAAATGCGTCAAAACTGACATCTTGTATTGAATAAATAATTTGTTTGTCAAATTAAACTGAAAACTCCATGTTTTCGTCTCGTTGTTTGTCCTCAAAATATTCGATTCCAGTATGCTAAGGGGTTGCTGTGTAATCATCAAACCTACACAAAATATTTTTTCCAATTTTGAATCAATATAGATGTATCACGTGTTTCTTTATTTGATGCAACCCCTGTAATTTTTTTATTTTTAAAGATAAACATATAGTTCTTTGAGCAAATTTGTATTATTTTAAAAGATCACTTACCTGAATAAATGACATGAGCGTCAATTTTTCAAACTACTACATTACCATCAATAAATATTAATTTTTCGTCTACTTTATTGAATAACTTTATATGTAGTCATTTTAGAATATTGGTTTCTTTTGATGTTTAAGAAAAAATCAAACCTTCCATTTATGAAAAAATTTACCTAGTGAAAAAATAAAGTTGACGTCGTTTTCGGTTTTACCGGAAGTGATAATAAAAATGTGAGGTTGCCTACACGTAGATCTTTTAGAGTGATACAAATTTGCTCAAAAAACTACAGGTTTATCTTTAAGAATCAAAAATTTACAGAGGTTGTATCAAATAAAGAGACAGCCTGCATATTGTGATCATTTTGAATGCTAAAATAAGCATTATTTTAGAATTACTCCTAAGATAGACTTTATTCAACTCGTGTGAGAATCGAAAATTAATCAATATTTATAATTTTTAGGAAAATTTTATTTACAGTAAAAATAAAAAGAGTCGGAATTTTTGGGGTCTTAAGTATGACTCAATTTTAAGTAGAATGTCGCTTTCATTTAAATGAGTGATTTTGTTTGTTAAACACAGTGAAATAACCAAAAACTTTGAAAACTGAAACGCACTATCTTTGTTGTTATTTATTACCAGGTAACCAAGAAAATTTTTTCAGCCATCTGACTTTTAATTGAAATTTATTCGCTCCAACAAAATTAAAAACAATTGTTATTATTTTACGACGTTTTTTTGCACAATTACAAAAAGTCTTGTATATGACACGTTGCAAAATTCCGCTTTTTTCGCACACCACATGTTCTCGACGTAGCGAGTGTGAGAAACTTCACGTCTAGAGAGAAAAAAGCGTTTATTTTGCAACTTGCAATATAAATAGCTATTTTGTGTCTTTGACCCGTATCACTGCTTTTCAATGTGTCACTAACGGCCAGAAACCATAAAATTGCCGGACTACTCCGGTCATGGCCTACTAAGATCTGCTTCCGCTGCGCTCCATGCTGCCGTCCCAATTTGGGCCGTTAACTGATTCTACTAACTTACAAATTCGGTGCTTAGCTAACACCATCTATTGCACAATTTTTTAACTGAGATTTACGTTTTACGTTGAAACGGCGAGTTTTCGTCAGTTTATCATCAAATTCGGTTGAATTTTCAATTTGTTAAAGAAAAAAAAAATGGAAGAGTATTGTTGATATGCGGAACGACGTCTGAGATTGTTTTCGAAATTCCCAGTGAATAGAAGTTTACTGAGGTTCCTTAATTCGTCTTATTTTGACTAATGTACATGAAAATGTACATATTATGTTTGACATGTTATGTTATGATGTAATAAACTAAGTATTGTTATCAAAACAATTTCTCAAATGAAAAGGATTCCCTAAAAAGCTATTTTTTTCTTAAATTTTTTTAATTATATATGTATAGTGCCTTTATAAATGATTCTAAGGGCGTAGTTGGCCATTGATTTCAAAAATCCCGCTTCGCTGAAATTATGCCTTATTATGACAGTCCTCCCTTGTCATTAATCTCGTTTGTAACCTGTCACTTAAAGTTGTCGTTTTTATTGTTTTAACGTTTTTCAAGTGCGAATGACAATAATTCTCGTTGATCCAAGCTCAAAACAACAAAATGGTAGTTTTCAAGACTCTTGGTGGTTGCGTACGAAAATTTTATTTTTGTGCTAGGAAGCGAAGACTGTGAAAATGGTTTATTCTGTTGAACAAGACATTGTGATGACCGAATCTGAATCAAATTTTGGCGCTAAAATTAATTAACAGCGGCGCGAAATCACATTTGAATAATTTGAATTTGAGAAAAAAATCGTTAAACATAGGCCTTGTTCACGTTTAGTTCTTTTTCTGTTAGTTGGTAGTTCTGCTTGTTAGTTAGAGGGTTGGTAGGGGACAAGATGGCAGCTTGTTAGAGGAAGGTGAAAACGTCAGTCTGGGTGTTTTGTGTGAGTGTAACCACATGGTAAGGTAGCTTGATTAGTTTAGTTGGTTTGGTAGTTAATAAAATGGGGACGCCTTTGTTTAATGACAATTACCCGCAACGGTTACCTCACAATTTTGCCCACAGTTTTGATCGGTAAAATGCGATTTTTCGACCGACGCCAACTCATGTAAATTTGATTAATTGTTTGTCAATTCACAGTTCATGTTAGGATTTTAATCGTTAACTGGTGCTAACACATTTTAACAGACATTAGATTTGCTTAGGCAGCCATCTACTAGGAGATTTCATGAAATTCACTGAGTCAAGACTCGTTTGATTTTGTTTGTCTAATTATGTATAAAGTTTCTGCATGCATAGGTATACGTAAGTGTTACATTATAACACTTCTTAATTCTTCACACAAGATTGCTAATACTTCATTAACGGCAGTTAAAGGGTTAAAATAATTTTTTCCTGTAGGCAGAGTTATTATCGTTATTATCATCGTTATCATCATTGCATCGCCGCGTGAAAGATTGATTACATAACCGAGGCATTTCGTCGCAACGTTAAAAATTACATCACCGAGACGCTTATTCCTCGTAATACTGACTGGATAATTTTGTGTTTATTTATCATGTGTTTTGTTTGGAGTAAGCGGTTCACGATATAATTAAACTCTCAAAGCTAATTGTTGTATATAACCAATCAATGAAGACATAATTTAACATATTATAAATTCTTTGTTTGAATCGTTGATAAAGTGTGGCAAATATTAATCTCATGTAATTTTGTTAGCTTTGCAATTTTTTACCTCATACAATCTTTCTCTATCTCACCATTTTAACCTCAGTAATTTCCATTGTTGTATAATTTTAATTCAAGGTAAATTTCCATGTTCTAGAGTTTTAACTTCACTTAATATTTTTATTTGCACAAGTTTATTTCACACCATATCTTTTGTTTTCATAACGCTTCGCTAGTTTTTTTATGGAAATATTTTGTTGATATCGTAATATAAATTATCTGATGTCCAATTTTAATCTCACATAAGAATTATTTGTTGTTTAAAATTTCACCAGATTGTATGGCGAATTTATTGCTCTTTCGAAACTTTAACACTTGTTCAGTTGTCGTTAATATTAGAGTCATAGAAATTGAATATTTAAAATAGAATTGAGGTTAAATGACACAGAAAACGTGGCAGAAGCGGAGTGCGCGGTTCCTAGTCGAGCTCCAGAAGCAGACTTTGTATAGAACCGGAACGGTCTGGATGACGTGACGCTTTCAGATTTTTTATAGGCGTGACTTCCAACCACAACTTTGCGACCGTAACGGCCTTGGTAGCAAGGTACGTCTCTTCGTTAGATAGAGGGGTACTGAGCGGTAGTGCTTCCGATAGATAGAATCACCGTCGTGGGGGAGAACAGCCACGATCCCCAAATTCCGTTAGCGCTACAACGCCCCTAGGAGTATGTTTGTTATGCTCTTGTTGATAGGCATAATTTTAAATTTGCCGCCACAAGTCTGTAATAACTTGTGTAATTGCATCCAGTTACTTAAATTAAGATTTTTATTTGTTTTTATTAAATGTGTGCTATTAAAATATTTGCATTGATTCAGAACGTTTAATTTGATTTCATCCCAGTCATCAAAGTTTTTTTTTGAGCTGAACAGCGATTGCGATTCGGCCCCCTCTAGGCAGCCTGAGGGCAAGTCACGAGTCACCCTCGCACTTTTTTTTTCTTCTTTTTTTTGTGAATGGAGGAATAAATAATTTTCTGCCCACCATAAATTTTGTGTTTCATTTAGCGGTACTTTTCCAACCTTGGGGTCCACGATTTGCATCTGAACGCATCCCGCTTTTTTTCAAAAACACAACGTAGGCTTCCATTTTGTTAGACGATCACAGCCAAGGCCAAATTTTGTTTTTTTAAATTTTTCGCGGGCTCTCAATTTTTTGTCACGTTTTTTTAAGGCGGGACGTTTGCGTTATCACAACATTTTCATTGTTATATCTTGTTATCGCAATAGGACTTCGTAAACGAAGAGTGGATATTCTGTAACCGCTTGTAAGCAAGAATATCTGGTCAAATACCGTGATTTAATAATTAGATGCGCACATTAGAAATATAATCAACAGATTTGTTTGAACCGGCAGTGTCAACAAAGAGAAATCTCGTGGAAGACCTTCAGTATCTGGGAACTTGTTGATGATTTGAGATGATTTGAGCAGAATCCGCAAACAGAGGTTCATGTTGCATTATGAAATTGAGCAATGCGTCCAAAACATTGACGAAAGGATGTTACAAAACGTTTTTGAAATTAAAAAGATAGTCAGCATGTAGCTTGACATTTTCAACATTCACTATGATGTTTAACCGCAATAAATTTGTTTCTCTTTATTGTAATGGATTAGTTTTTTTTTTTTTAAAGTATGATGCATTTAGGCAACCAGTTATACATCCATATGGCATTTAGTACAGTTCAAATCTGAGAGGCGGCACGTTTGCATGACGTACTGCGACCGTATATGTTGTGACTAGTCATCTTGAAATTACAAGAAAAATGTGCTGTATGTTATGATGAACATTTTGAAGGAGACTACATAAAGAACATCGGTACAAGAAAAAGATTAACGACTAGAGCATGTTGTGCTGTGTTGTTGATGGCACCTGATATACAATTCCTGCGAGGTATTTCTTTCACGATCATTTAACTGCAGAAATATATTACGAAATTACTTTAAGAATTTTTGATCTTCTGACTTCTTGTAGGTTTATGCTGCTTTTAATGCAGGGTGCATTCTAAAAAAAAAAAATAATGAAACATTTCACTGTGATACTTGTCTGGTTCCATTATTATTTACATCAGTGCTTGATGGTTCCCTGTTACATTTAGTTTGTCGTCAAGATCGTAGTCGACCAATTTATCCAAATTATCATTTCGTAAGTTTTTTAAAACAGAAGATATTGCGACAAAAATATTACCACGTTTGGTTCAAGACCAGGAAAGCCAACGAAACAGCTCAAAAAAATATATCATGCTGCAAGAGAGATTCAAGTAATAATCATTGTAAAATGGAGATATATTCTATTAGGATGAAAAAGGTATAAAATTACTTCACTATTTGCTATCAGGCTTCTCACACATGTAGACCCTGGTAAACCGAAATAAATCCTGTATTTATTAATTTTAAAAGAGACTATAAATTGCTTTTGTTATTTACTTTGATGAGCTTTAAAGTGTTTACCAGTCTTTACAACTTGTAACCAAGAATGTGGAAAGTTGTTTCATATGCTAGGGAGTAAACAATTCAAAAACGTCTTTGTGCGCTTCACAAGCGAAAATAACATTATCTGCTTGACGTCCTTAAAATATAATGAGTGGAAAATCATCTGTTTAGAAGCGTAAAACTCAAAGTACAAATCTAATATATACCAACTATGAAAAATCGTATATTTAGGGGACATATGTATTCCAGGGAATATAAATAAAAAAAAAATTCTAAAACTTTTTAATTGACCGGCTAATCTATTTACGTAAATACGTTAAACTAATATAATCAGTAATCACATTTTATTTTCAAACGTTATATATTATATAATTGCGAGTTATAGGACGTTGTTACCGGAGTTTAAGTAGTTTGAGCAGCATCTAAATACCACTTCTACTTCACCGGACTATAAATAAAATACTTGTCCTCCGCCGGAATATAAATAGAATACGTTCATTTGAAAATCATCGTAGTTGTCAAGCACAGTAGCCATTTTTTTAATGAAACAAGGAGACAGAAGATAATCGTTTCAAAAAAATATTAATCGTTTGAAAATAAAATACTGCATTTCATTTGGAGTTAAACTCATAACAAAATAAATATCTATTTTATAGATGTTAGATACATTTTTTTTTTCAAAATGACAACAAAAGTGTAGCAGGTCACTCATTTATATCCATCGATTATGTGAACACCATTTTCGAAACGTAACATAATAATTTTGCTGCAATTGAGGAAGCTCGTAATTGGAAACAAGTGCTCCGAATAATAACGTAATGTTAAAGCAAAGGTCTGAGTCGAGCCATATTTTATTACGTTAACTTTTGCTTATGGTGGCTTAATGGGTTTTTTGTCTGACGGGTGGGTAGTTCTGCCAGCATCGTTTTTAGTTTCGTCTTTTTGCCTTAATTTCTGACTCGTCAAAGTGTTTACACTACCGTTTTTTTTTGCTTTTTTAGGGTTTTGTAGGTATTTTAATACATAGAAATATATTTGACACATAAAGAATGGATGGTATGGAACTTCGGAAGACGTGAGAATCTGCATTAATTAGCGAAAGGTGTTTTTATTTCTTGAGCGTAAGTTAATAGGGTACATCGAGCGACTGTATGAAAAACGTTGTAACTCGTTTTCGTGTATCATCTGACATCTGTGTCGATTTTTATTAGACAGGCATATAATCTCTGAAACTATGGATATTTGTCAAATTTTAGATGTATGATGTATATTAGGAATATTGTATATATAGTAAAAGGTTAACCAAAATTTGCGTTATCATCCCTACAAAAATATGATGTCATCTCCAAAATTTACAATACTGAATTCAAATTGATTTACGTGTTCTTGATAAATTGTTGATTACGGTATAACAAAACTTTGTTATGAAAAACTCATTTGAAGTATACGTCTAGCATGCCTGTTTACTTGTTCTTTCACAGTCCACATATCTTTATTTAAACTTATAGGGGTTATTATAAAATAAATTAAATTTGCAAAATTAAATTTTGTAACTTTACGAAGAAGCTGCATTTATGCGATAGTACTTCAGGGGTAAGGGAAGTTCTATCTAAATAATATTGGAACATTTTTTTTCATATACTCCAATTGGAATTATTGCTTTTTCTAAACAACTGGATTTGCTTGATTGTACTTTGGGGTGGGGGAATTTATGTTTAAATAACTTCAAACCATTTTTTTAGATTTTCTTCTCTTATGGATGCCCTTGCTCTGTTTAAACTTTGTGTTATTCTAAGTTCTAACACAATTCACAGTCGAACGAAATGAATGCGCATGTAGATCACAATGTGCTTAAATTTTATTCAACAATCCGTTGATGTGATTAATAGGCGATTTAAATAATCTATTTGTCTTGTTAGTTTGACTACACAATGTGAGAAGTTGTTCCGAATTACTTCATGATACAAGGGAGTTTAACTTATCAAATAATAACAATAACTATCAATGTTAGTCTTGACTAAACTGAACATAAACTTCATTGAACTAATAATTTTTTGCGTTCAAAGAAACACAAAACAAAATTTAACAACAATGTATGATCAAATCCTCGTACACTGTAAATACCACGTAACAGGTATGAGAGAAATTTTAAAAATAACCTTTGAACAAATTCGGCCCCCGATTTGTTAATAATAAAAAAAGTGTTCATGACAAAACGAGAGACTTTCATACTTTCATAACTATTTTAATTGACATAACAAGTATGTGGACTAGTACTTTTTTACTTTTCTTGAATGTATTTTTGTACTTATTTTCGTTACACAATTTGATCTAGTAACTGGTAATAACAGCCTGTTTTATATCTTGATATTTAACTCATCAACCAAATTGTGTCTCCCCATTCCAAAAGGTCACGAGCCGCCACTGCTATAAGCATCACTAAATGTGTAATGATCATTAAAGTATATATTTTCTGTAGATTTTTTCACTGAACCCAGCCTACATTTCGGAAATAAAAAGATATTTCTGCTTTAATAAATCGGAAATGTTCATATATATATGCACGTGCACGTGTAAAAGGACTTTGCACACACTGTAACGTAGTAATAACTTCGGAGCTAGAACTTTTATTTGAAGTTTTAAACTCATTTGAAAATGAATACGCAAATGAGGATTACACACATAACTATGTTTCATAAAAGTGGAGAAAATATAAAAAGCGATTAAATCTGGTTCTCCTTCTCGTCGTTTTATGTTTTAATATAAGCGAGATGAAAACTCAGATTAATATGTTTTGGTGGCAGTTGAAGCGAAGACGATCTGCAAAAAAAGCCAGCCCATTTTGTCGCGTTGAGGTCATACTTAATTAAAGCACGTCATATATCAACTTTCGCAAAAACAGTCCAAATTTACTTTTAGCATTGTCGCAAGTTACAAAAAACTTTGCAAAGTTGTAAGCTATTCTACGATTTAAGTTAGCTAAGGCCCTTATATTAAGCAGTAAGTGGTGAAACTGCGGCTCTGGGATGTAAAGCACCCGCAAATGTCGCAAACAATCTAGGTATGATTTAAATCTCTGTCTGTTGCCTGAAGGTTGCGAATACTGATTCACTCACATCATGCAAATGCGTATGTAGATGTGTTTGATAGTCTCATTTGATGAGGGATGGGAGAAGTTTATTCTTTTTTCTTGCAACATTAGTTTGTTAGTTTTTGTAGGCTTTTTTGCCGTATTATCAATGTGTGTGAAGACACAACGATTTTATGTTAATTTAAAAGCTAGATAAAACTATCACTTTAAAGCAATAGAACAGTATGTACTAGCTGAAAATTATTATTTTCGAAATCGGCTGTAATTGCATAGAAAACAGCGAAAGTAGTTGTAACTTGGTGCGTCCTTTATTATTCTTTATTATCTTTATTTTTCTATATTCAGGTATGACGTTTCACACACCCCCTAACAGCAAATGCTTTCAATTAAAGCTGGATAAACCAGAGCAGAAATTATTCATTCTTTAACCGCACTTCCGCGTATTCCGTAAATACGAGTATATGTAAATAACATTCACTCTGTTTTTTTTTTTATCACGCTTATATCAGCTTCACTTGTAACAAACAAACTAATCTAGGAACTCGATTTTAATCTACTTCTCATGATGAATCGTATCGATTTGAAACTTTGCCAAGGTGTGTAATTTGGATGACAATACAATAATTTGGTACCATCGAGCTGATCTGATGATGGAGTCGGAAGGTAGATACTGGAGCTCCACATTTGAAACAGTATCGCACGTGTTTTGAGAATGCAAACATCAACTTAAAATAATTAATATCATTCGTAGTATGTAATTATGTAATGTAATGCAATAATATTATAAATGTAAAAGTGGGCTTGTTTAATTAACAAAAAATAAAAGCGTGTTTTTTAGTTTTTTGCTTGCAGAGTGTAAGCGACTCTCTACGTTTACGTTTTCTCGACGCTTCAAGAGCCTCATGAGTACGAAGAAATAGGTCTCCCGTTTCCGTCGATCAGTCTGCCGTCTGTCGAAATTTTATTAGATGCATAATCTCCGAAAATATTCGACTGATTGTTGTCAAATTTTGCAGATATACAGATAGTCCATGAGTAATAAAGAGCCTGAATAAATTTGAAACGCAACACCCAAGATAAATACATTTTCACCCCTATCTTGGATATTGTGATTACAATTGTAGCATTAAACATAGTAACCTTAACACTTGTCAAAAGTTTTGACAAAAACTTTAGGTTGAAAGATAAAAACACGTTTTAATTTTTACTAATGCAATAAATTTTAGAAGTGTTGACCAATCTTTCTCTCACATGTGTCAATCCAATAATTGTAAATAGTAATTGTGTCTTCTAAATGGTCGACACAATTATTGGAATATTGTAGACCATTTCTTTCACCACATGTTCCTCACAAAAGGAAATCTATCTAGGGGTGTCATATTACAGCTTGGGGGGGATAAGGAATAATCGAACATCTCCCAGAAAATGGGAAGGGGCGCCTGCCTTCCCGGTGGAAACATAAATTTTGACATATTTTCCAAATTATTGAAATTAATGTTTTCGAGGAGTATTGGTAACGTGTAACGAAGAAAATTTAGATATAAATTTCCATTTAAATTTTCCCGAAAAAAGTAAGGACCAATAATGCTGTTTCCGAGTATCCCACACAAACATTTGTAGCATAAATTGTCTGAAAGTGACCTTCTCTAATCTAGTGAGGGTTGTTTTGTTAAGAACTAGAGAGCGGATTTTATGAAATTTGCATATCCGTTATTTTTTGCATATAAGTCTTGATATTTAATATGTGAACGAATCATGCTAATTAAAAATGAATACATCTATAAAAAAATTGCATATTTGCATATATTTGCCTTCTGCTGCATATTTCACGTAACGGGTGCATATTTTGCATTTTTATCAATTTTTGTGCAATTTTGAAAAAAAAAATGACTGTCATTCTATCGACATTTATCTAGAAAAACGAAATTTCATGAATCATATTGCAAATATTGTCCTGAGGTTCAAATAACTAGGAAAGGTTTGGATTTTATGGTAGTTTGAAGAAACGACTGGGTGTTAAGCCATCCTTCCAGGTAAATTCGCGCCCTAATTACTTTTGGAGTTCATTCCCAATATTTTTGTTCGTTCTTTCGGTGTATTAATGGTATGTTTTGTGGTGATCGGAGACGTTATCCCATTATTTTTCATTTTTCTGGAGCGGTAAGTATTTTTACATCTGTGGACGTAGTACGCAGTTTTTCTGTTTACAAATACATACTATAGAATCACAGGAAAAACTTTTTGTTAGAATATTTCGAAAAATATTTAAAAACAAATTGTTACCAAAATAGTAATTAAACAGTCGATTACAGTATGTTTTAATTTGTTCTGTTTGTATTTATTTTTAGTAAAAGTGTGATTTATGTGTTAGTGCGATGTAATTAAACTCTTTGCAATGTGATTGATGTATTATTTGTAATAAAACGTAAGCTCGGGAAACCTGTTTTTGTGATTTGTAAATAAATTTAGTTCGCTTATTGAGCTTTTTTTTAATTTTTGGAGTATATGCAACTGCATATCTCTTCATATATTAAGAAAGTTACTGCATATTTGCATAAATTTGGTGCATATCATATGATCATATTTCCCAAAATTTTGCTGCATATTTTCCGCTCTCTATTAAGAACGAATCATCCCATTTTCTCGAAAATGTAAATCAATGCACTTCTTGATAATAATAAAATATCAAATCAAAGAAATTTTTACGTGACATTCTTCCGATGTATAAAAATATAAACACTTCAAGCACTACGCATGTTGCTGAGAGGATATTTTTCCCGTTGGTTATCTGCTGCAGTTATGTTTCGTTTTCGGTATCATATCACATTCTTCTACCCATTTATCAACGAATTTTAGTTTGTTAAAAATAAATTAATTAATTTTGTATGAGACTATTCTTATTGGAATTAACAGTGCTTACTGCTTACGGTATTCAGATTATTATCTTGTTTAAATTTGTTTATAGCGAGATTCAAAAAAATTAATGATTGAATCAATTTATTTTATTTATTAAATCAGAAACTGCAGAACCGAATGCTTTGAAATCTTGCAGATTGTTTACAGCTATGATAAGTATGATAAGTTTTTATTCAAAATGTATTTACTTGTCCCGTCCAAAAAATTGATAACGTCACCTGAAAAGTTTGCCGAATAAATCCTATCTAAAATGTAGAAAATATGATGAGTCTGTACTTGTAATTTATCATCCCATTCATATTTTCTGGATTTGCGTATACAGGGTGACTCAAAAAAGTTAATGAATGCGTGAATATATTTTATTTATTTAATCAGTAACTGCAAAACCGAATGCTTTGAAATCTTGGAGATGCTTTAAAGTTATCATAGGCATGGTAAATTTTTGATCAAAATATATTTGCTCACCCCTCTCCCTAAAAAATTCATTACGCCACCCCAAAATTTTTCCGAAAAAATGCTATCTTAACTGTGCATTGCGCAAAGTATGATGTATCTATAATTGTGATTTATCACTGCATAAATATTTTTTAGATTTGCTTATACGGGGTGTGTGAAAAAAATTAATGACTGAATCAACTTATTTTATTGATTCAATCAAGAATTGCAAAACTGAATACTTTGAAATCTTGACGTTTTGAAGTTATTGTAAGCATGGTAACTTTTTAATGAAAATGTATCTATTTATCAACCCCAAAAAATTGATTACGCTATCTCAAAATTTTGCCGAATAAATTCTTCGGCAAATGTGTAAAATATGAACAGATTTTTAATCATTGTACTGGGAAGTACTGTCTAAACTCTTTAGACCAATTTTTTTAAACTATAATTAAGCAAATTTAACCTGTATGTGAGAAGACTGAAGAACTTTTAAACGAAACAAATCCTAGAAAGTGTATCAGTTTTTGTTAATTTTATTTATTTCATTCAAGTTTGGGGACTTATTTAAAGCAGTGGTGACAGTTTTATCATTTAGTTTGTCGATTCTATTCTATGTCAAATTATTTTTCCTACAGGACTACTCGATATATTCCACTAACGTAAACCTCGTACATATACCCGTAGAACCAGAAACATCTTATGCTAAAAATATAGACGTTTTTTAATAATCAAGTTGTTAAACTTGACACGTTAGGAAAACTTAAATTATGAATGATTTCATAAATGCGTCAAAGAAACTTGAACTGCTCTTATTTTTCTTAGTTCTACAGTAATATGACTGTAATTGACATAAAAGTCATCGTCGGCCGTTAATCTATCATCCATTATTCTTACCACAAAAATGTTCTGTTCAGGTTATTTGTGAAATTTAGAATGGGTTTAGAATACGAGCCATATTATTTATTAAAATTATCATTAGCAAAACATATCAAATTCGGTTCAAAACAACTTAAGTATCTTAAACAATTCAAGAAAAATTGTTTCCTTTATTTGTTTTTCAGTTCTACGCTTTTTATGTCAATCGTTAACTGTAAAAACTACATGCTAGCAAAATCGCGACTTTAACTAACAGAAGTCGCCTTGAAAAATAGGAAACGGGATCTGGAACACTATAAACGAAATGTAATTGAATGTTAAATGAAACTGAACATATCAGTTGGACTGACAAAACTGTGTTAGTGGGACAGAGGGGTTCAAATTGTTTTTCATTTATACACAGGGTGAGTCACAAAGCGTGGGGTTCTCAATATTTCATTAATTATTAGAGAAAGAAAAAAAGTTAAAAACTAAATTTGTACAGTTCTTTGTAGTCTAAAAGTATTTATAATCATACAGCTGTTCTGTTTTTTAAGTGTAACACATTACTAACTTTTTAAAGAAATACCGTATATACTCGTACATATATCGATAACTTTGTTTGTTGGTTTAATCACTTAACGAAAATTACATTCCTCTGTAAATGAAGTACGAGAAATAAAATTTCTGTATGAATTACGAGTTCCGTTTTGATTTCAATTGCAATTCGCCACTTTTTCTTTGTATTGCTCCAATATTTTTAGCTGTTGTTGCTATTTTACTTCAACAAAAATAAATATTTAAAATTTAAGTAAAACAACAGAGTCTTTATGCCTTCCGCGGCTCAGAAGAGAAGAGAATGAATATTATTATTAAATTAAATTTAGTTAAATATGTAAATTATTGTTCGAGGGAAAATTTTAACGAAAACCAGTGTTAGAACATGTGTAATAAATAACAATATAACATAACAGTGCGGATATATCCAAACGCTGACAAGTTTTTTGTCCATAATTCGAATACCCCATTCAACAGGTAATGGAATATATTACGTGCTTTGATTACTGATTACTAATTAAAACATACTGGCAAATTTTGTTAAGCAACATGAAAATATTGCATATTGAACATTATTCTATAGACGAAAATAACTCTTTCTAAAAATAGTGACTACAATTAAAAGACTGGGTCGTCTTTATTCCAATGAAACGCTCACATATTTATCACAATTTTTAATAGTATGTTATGTAACAAGTTCGATAAACGCCTCTTTAGATACGAGTTTATTTAATCATGAGTTTTTAGAGAAGGTTATAAACGTCTTACATATTATGCTTTTTCTACTACTGTAGATTTAACTCATGACATGAAAGCATCTAATTGGTACCAAATTGTAGAACTCGTGGAGCAGTATGTGAATACACAGGGTTACCTAAGATACGAAACGGATACGTAAACAACTACAATTTCTTAGGCAACCCTATATATTCATATACTACTTTATAAGCTCTAAAATTTGGTGCTAATTAGATCCTTCCATGTCATAAGCTAAGTAATTGGCCCCCAAAAATGCCCCTCCGAGCCATCTCATTAAGATGTCCGTAGGGGACCCTAGTGCTTGTGTATTGTCACAACATACAGGCTGATTCAACTTAAATGACCCATTTGCCTCTTTCATATAGGAAACTCAAGATAACATTATCCGTCTTCTTGATTCAAAATTTAATTTCAATAATATCTTAAATCTACGTATGCACTCCTGTGTCACTGTCAGTATGATTTTCAAGTTTCAGAAACGATATTCACCTAAGGAGTGTCTCGTAAAAATGCCAGATTACCGGTAAATTTATATGTACAGCCAGAAACATCAGAACGAAGACATCATACTCACAAAATTTTTAAACGAATTGAAAGGTGTTTGACAGCAAATTGGGCTGCAAGTAATCGTAGAAGTTTACAAACTGGACCATTTTTATCGGGATACGTAAAAGAAAGAGTATCGGCAACGCCGTTTGAAAATATGATCGAGTTTTAAAACGAACTGAACAAATACGCCAGTCCATTGGTCCTGATATGTTAGACCGTGTGAGACGTTTTTTTATGAACAGAATTGAAGCTTGTGAGCAAAGAGAATGTTCTTCAGAACATCTGGCATTTTATTGGAAAATAATAACCGTTGATTTAAAATAATTTTGTTTGTGTGTGGCAGTGACTCTAACGTTTCAAAAAAGAAAAGCAAACTTCGATTCACGACTTTTTGAAATCAAGAAATAAGCGGACAAATTATGTTGGGTTGCCTATAAGACAGGGGTAAGTGGGTCATTTAAGCTGAATCACCCTGTATACTACCTTTTCTGAAAATCACAGTTTATGAGAAATAAGCATAAGGATTTTACCGTCACCTCTCCACCTAGAATCGTTTGCTTTACCTACCTACTTTCAGCTAATCTTTATGCCGCCCTTTTCACTTCACGTGGAGTGCAATGCATTTTTTTGAGCGATTCCTGATACCAGTTTGAAATGACAAGTAGTGACAAGAACAAATATCACTATTCAAAACTAGCTCGATTTCGGATGTTTTTTGGCGAAGAGTCACTTAGGATACTTGTCTAAGTGTTCAAAACATGTCAAAAATCAATTCGAATAAATAAATAGAAAGAATTATAGAAAAGTTGAACAAACGTTAGCACGCTACAAAAAATAACAATTAATAATATAATATTAGTTCCTTAAAAAATGTTATATTGATTCTCGCAAAACTTCATTTCTTAGTAATTCGTACTTAACTTTAGAAGATAACAAAACAATCAAAAATTGGGTTTCCAATAACACATGATGCCCCAAAAGGAAAGAAAGAATCCGTTGATCATTCTCAACAGGGTTTTGATCGACTCCAGTGTTTGCCGGTGTCATTCTGTGTAGAAAGAAAAGTTCCAGGGGTTGACTGAAAAAACAAAACAACTCTTAATTCATATCTGTAAAATTTATTCGATATCGTCTGCTGATATAAACAGTTTCAGAACCTAAGTTGACTTCAGAAGGTCACCGTTGTTTTAACTTACAATAACACACTGGATACCACAATGAATCCTGGATCATTAGTGTCATTAGCTCATTAGCATTACACATCTTATTTAGCCCTAGTCAGGCAACGATCTAATCGTGCGTGTCGTTTGTACACAGCGAAGGAAGCCACAATTACAGGGTATTAACGTTGAGTCTTTGTCTGTGCGGTGCAACGAAGCTGTCGTCGTTCCTGGCTTAAGTTAAGTTAATTGGCTACACTAAGCTGTTACCTTCCTTTTTTGGGGTTAACAACATATCATTTCAAGTAGAAGAAATTGGATGAAGTAGAGACACCTACTCTGAATAATTTAGTTTTTAGTTAGATAAATGTAGACAAAGCAGGAAGAAATCCTAAATATGGTAGTCCTACTGATCCACTAAAAATATATACATATTACTAAAAAGTTGAAAAAAAAAGTGCGTCGACCCAGGGACGCAGGGTTGGAGTTTTAACTCTGCGTTGTTGATTTATATAAATTAAATACGTATACGCGGCGAAGTTATTAATTTCCTCTTATTTTTTTTTTTTTTTGTATTATTTACAAAATGATGATTAATGATGATGATAAAGTTAATTAAAGTCAGTATCGATGTATTGTCAATTGTTTATTATAAAATATACTTTTTTTATTTAAGACCCACCACTGACCCGGAAATGACCGGCATTCAGGCAAGACTTCTATCATTACGGGTACTAAGACCAAGTAATGATATGCATTGATTAGATTAACAGAACAACTTTCGAGATTCTAGAATTACAGCATACAAATTAGTCTGCTATTATTCTCTAATCTCACCCCATCCCCAAAAGTCTAGCATAACATCTGACCATTTATCCGCGCATCACTTGGAAAGTGACCTGCACTACTCTGACCTACTGGTGCTAATCTAATCTGACTGACATGATCAGACTGTTCAAGAAACTTACGAACAATATGACATGTTCCTAACAAAACAGCTTTTTGAATTTTGATAATTATTGATCCTTCAAATGCAAAGATTTTAAATTCTCAACTAAGCTATTTGGAACTACACCTACATTAGAGATAACTAGGGGTAGAATTGAAATTTTTTTATGATTCAACATGGATTTCATTTCTATCGATAATAATTGTAGATATTTTGAAATCTTGGTGTGGTATGTTTGCATAATGTTGTTTGTGTTAGGAACAGCAATGTCAATGAGAATGGCTTCGTTTGTGTGTTTTTTGATAAGTATGATGTCTGGTCTGTTAGCTGTAATGTTTAAGTCTGTAAGTATTGTGCGATCCCAGTATAATTTGTATTTGTTATTTTCAAGGAACGGAGATGGAATGTAAGTGTAATACGGTGTCGTATCTTCGATTAAGTTCATAAGTGTTGCTAATTCTTTGTGGATGATTTTGGCGACGTTGTCGTGTCTAGCTTTGTAGTCAGTTTGTCGTTTCAGGTTTTGCTTTGCAGAGGCGACAGCAGTCGTTTCTTATGTTCGGATCTTTGATGATGTACTTTTTGTAATTCTTGGTATTGATTACTTGGTCTTGAATAGCAAACACAAATCCTTCTGGTTCGGCATACAAACCTGATTTTTTTAACCAAATCAATGACATCTTCTTATTGACATGAGTTTCTTCTAAGTCTTTGTAGAATTTTCCATGAAGTTGTTTTTGTTTTATCCCACTTATTATTTTATCTATTGTGTGGGGGATGTGGATTTCTTCGGTGTTCGACAGATTTAAGGGTGTGTGGTTCAAATCTGCTCTTGTGATGGTGCGAAACATTTCATTTCTTTCCCCTCGTTTCAAGAAATACTTCTTCAAATCTGAGATTTGTCTCTGACATAAGTTTTCTAGGTTCTGGAAACCCCTTCCTCCATTCTGTCTTGGTAATGAGAATCTTTCAATCGACGATTTTGGATGATGCCTTCTATACTGTGTGAAGATTTTCCTTGTTGCGATGTTTAAATTTTCAAGATCAGTTTTAGACCATTTAATGACTCCAAAAGAATATGTTAGCAGTGGAACGCAGAATGTATTTACTGCTTTCATTAAATTGTTTCCATTTAACTGTGTCTTCAGTATTAATTTTAATCTCGCTAGGTATTGATCTTTCAACTGTGTTTTCGTTTTGGTATGATTGATGTGGGAGGATTGGCAGAAACCCAGATATTTGTATGTATCGTTTCGTTCTTGGGCTTCGATTATTTCGTTATTCTGGGTTATATGTGGTACTTGGCGTTGGACGCCTTTTTTGATTGCTTGGGTCTTACATTTCTCAATACCAAAAGACATACCAATATCACCGAAAAATTGTTCAGTCAGATTTAATAGGTTTGTTAACTGATTTTGTGTACTTGCATATATTTTTATGTCATCCATATACAGCAAGTGACTTATTCTGTTTTCTCTTTGTTTGTTAATTCTTATATTGAACCCATAATTGCAGCTGTTCAGGATATGGGAGAGGGGATTTATTGCTAAGCAGAACCATAACGGACTAAGAGAATCGCCTTGAAAAATTCCTCTTCGGATCATTATTGGATCTGACTGAATTGTTTGTTCATTTAAGGTTATTTGGAGGGTGGTCTTCCAAAATTCCATGGAACATTTGAGAAAAGTGCAGATTTTAGTATCAATTTTGTATAATTCCAGAATTTTGCATAGCCAGGAATGAGGGACAGAATCGTAAGCTTTCTTATAATCAATAAAAGCAGTATACAAGGTGATTGCGAAATACATGCAAAAAAAAAATGGGGAATAGCTCACAATATGATTATGTCACTGGGTAAAATTCACGGTCCTAAGTAGTAGCAGTGTCTAGAAAAAATTATTTGAAATTAAATGTAAATTGTTGTACGCGCCGCTGGACTGTTTTGTGACCTACATAATTACTACAATGAATGGAACAGAGTGAGTCGGATTAAGAACCAAAAAAGTGACTTTATCAGGCACTTTTTTAATCGCAACGTGAAAAACACGAAAAGGGCCAGTTAGCGTCGAGCGGTCGGTGAAATCGGTTTATGGTGGAGTTTTCCCATGCAGATTGTGTCGATATGGTAATTGGTGCATCAGTGGTACAGCATCTTCGAGATCATGGTACCTTCAACCTCAAACTCACGATCGTGGCCGTGATAGGACAGAAAGAAGAAGTTTGATTTTCACAGTTTGTAGTGCATCCTACATTAAAAGAATACGGCCACAACCATACCATGTTGACAAAGTACAGGGTTTGGAGCCCGCTGATTGTCCACGTTGTGTAACTCACTTTTTGTCCGATCAAACTCCACATGCTCGTCAACAAGTACGATTGCAAGAGACGGTTTTCGATAAATGTGTATCGGTTGGATGAAACAGTTAGTTTGTGAAAATCAACAGTGTCCAGAAATTATCGAAGAGCATCAACAACAAGTGAAAGTGGCAGCCGCTACTCCGGTCTTTTTTTACCTATCAACAAACATCTTGCGACGCTCTGACGCCTGTATGGCTAGTCAAGGACAACATTTTCAACATTTCTTATAAAAAGGTAGTAACATTTTAAGTTGCTCTTATTTTTGTTCCAATAAATAATGCAAAATCGTTGTGGCAAGGACCAAACATCCGTCAGAATCAAAAGTTGATCATCATGAAGCATTACCAAAAAATTTTCGCACTGACCTTCAACGATGAATGAATAAATGAATGAACGAATGATAAGCAGCAAAAAGTCGGTTTTACTTTTAATTGAAACTGAAAGTGTTTAGGTCGTTTTTATCACGCTTTTATTAGCTTGGGTTGTATGTATCTATGTATGTATGTAACGGAATCTTTGAGCTTAATTTTCATCGGTTTCTAAAAGTCTGATCATCTTGAAACTTTGCACACGTCTCAAGGATCGATGACAATGCAATAATTTGATAACAGTTTCCCATTATCCTTATTAGGACCGCCAGGATTTATAAATTCTTTTATGGATCCTGTGTAGTGGAGTAAAAGAGATAAAGCTAGCGCGCGATCTGCGCATGCCTGTTGTATCTGGTTTACTCTTCGTTGTAATAATTATAGTCTTGATTAAAATACAAATAACGGATATTAAATGAAAAAAACAAGAACGGACTTTTAATTAACTAAACGTGTGCAAAAATGGCTGATCGCATCTTAATTGTGTCAGTATATACCACGGTTATCTCTCTCCGTGTCGATTATACCGATCTATACCGATTATTTCTGTTTCAAGGACAATTTCTGCATAGCTTTGGTTTTACAGTCGGTAAAGAAGGAATTAATTATAATTAAAACATATCTAATCATGAATTCTCACCAACTTAAATAAAGATAACAAATTTTGATTCAGAAATACAAACATGGAGGAAAATTAACTATTTGGGGGGTAAAACTAACCACAATGATGAATTGTGTCCCGTTGGTCCGTGAGGGCGATTGATTTCGAACTAATTCCCGTTGATCGATCATACGGAGACCACTGAGTGGTTCTTTCTAGAAAAATCTAAATAAGTAATTAATTCCCCAATTTATGAATTTGTCGCAGACTAAAAAATTAAAAATAAATAATAGTTTAAAAAACTAAAAAAACACGCTTTTATTGCTAATCGAACTAAAAACTAGAAAATAATTTTTAATGACAGAGTTTAATATTACAGTAGTAGAAGATCAAACAATCAATCATAATAAATCACCTCAAATTAAAATTATAATAAAATTTAAGTTATTAACAGAATAATTCAATTCAGAGTAAAAAGCGTGGGGTGCATTTTACTGCGGTTCATAACTATCCTCTCATAGATAGTTGCCAATAGAATGATTGTAATATTTAAAATATCAAGCACCCCACGCTTTTTACTCTGAATTGAATTATTCTGTTAATAACTTAAATTTTATTATAATTTTAATTTGAGGTGATTTATTATGATTGATTGTTTGATCTTCTACTACTGTAATATTAAACTCTGTCATTAAAAATTATTTTCTAGTTTTTAGTTCGATTAGCAATAAAAGCGTGTTTTTTTTAGTTTTTTAAACTATTATTTTTATTCGAACGTTTTTCCAACTCTGTTTACAAGGTGGCTCAGTGCCTTCGAATCGAGGGTGGTTCATGGGGGTTTTGCCCCATTCGATTTTTAATTTGTTTTTTCTATATTTCGACTCTACTAGGGTGGGGGATGCCGTGGTTAAAATATTTGCACTTATTTCGCAGTCAGCCTGTATATGTTTCGGTTTTCTTTTCTAGCTTGTTCACAGATGATGGAATCTATGATTAATTGCTCTTTGCAACCAAAGGATCCTTTAATAAATCCTTTCTGTTCTTCATTAATGATGTTAGAGTTAAAACAGTGTTGATAGATTTTTTGTGTAATGCATGAGGTTAATATTTTATAGGTTGTCGGTAAACATGTGATAGGTCTGTATTTTGATGGATTTTTTGTGTCGTTATCTTTAGGTTTTAAGTATGTTACACCATGACATAAGAATGTTGGAAAGGAGGATGGAAGAAGGAACTGATTTAAGTGATGTAGTAAATGAATATGTACACAATTTATTTTTTTTATCCAAAAATTATGGATTTTGTCTGGTCCTGGTGATTTCCAGTTGTGTGTCTTATTGATGGTATTTATTAATTCGGCAAGTGTTATCTGATGATCATTCATTGGTGTAACTGTGGATAGTTTATTATATATATGAGGAATCCATTTGGCAGATTGGTTAAATTCAAATTCTTGAGACCAAAGTTTTGACCAAAATGTTGTTACATCTTGTGAACTTGGTAATAGTTCACCGGATAATTGAGTTTTGCTTGAATTAGTTAAATGCTGATAGAATAGTTTTTCGTTGTTTAAAAATTTAGTGTTATGAATTTTTCTGAGATGTGATTGTTTGTATCTTTTAAGTCTTTTGCTATATAAGGAAAGCTTTTGTAATAGTGTATCTTTAATTTCGGATAGTGTTGTGTTGTACTCATCGTAATCAGTTTGATGAAAATTATTGTTGGTCAGTATCGAATGCATACATGTCATGATGTGTGGTGTTTTAACTCCTCTAAGGTACTGTGTTATTTGACCTAGTTGTTTTCTAATATTTATTTTCTATTTATTTATTTATCTTCTAGAAATATCATAATTAATTATTATAATAATATTGTATAAAAAAAAATAATGTACAATGTGTAATTCACCAACTAAAGTGACAAGTAAATATTTATAAATGCTAGAGCAGTATTTATAACTTCTTCGATTTAAATACAAAATAACTGTTCAATCATAGCTTTATCGCCTTCGGTATCTTCATCCCTATCAATTAATACAGTTATTAGTGGCCTATGGTGACTAAAATGAGTGATAAAAATAGCAGTTTTTGAATGAGTAATAAAGCTTGTGAAAATGTTATCAATTGTTGTACCTAATTTAGTCGTTGGACCAGTCAAACGAACACATTTTATTAAATAGTTCGATCACGCCCGCGCTACTCTCGCGCTCTCACTCCACTCGGCAACCTCGCTCGATTCGATAGTTAACTACCGCTGCGAACAAGAGACGCTGCCCGTCAACGCGTACGCACACTAATTGCCTCACCGCAATACACCTGGATGCAAGAATAATTCGTCAAGCAACTTCTGCATTCAGACAGAGTTCCGAGAATTATCTGTGCATCACTTCGGCATCCTGAAGGTCGTTGTGGTCCACATATTGTTTGAATTCTGGCAGTGAGTTCAGGTTGTGTTCTCATAGAGCATCCTGGGGGTCCTAAGAGATGGATTCAGCACCACTCAATGAGGCATTTCATGTACGTATTGTTTGATAGTTTGTTTCTCTGTCTCTTTCTATAGCGCGGCGTTACCGGCGATGTTCAGACCGGTTTGGGTAACCTGGACACCGACCTCGACACCGACACCGAATTCGAGCTCGAACTCGACATTCTACATGTTCTATAATACAACAAGAAAAGAGTTAAAACTTCGATAATATCCTCATCAACACGAATATTTTAACTAGAAGCCGTAACTCCAGTTACAGATTTTTCTTAATTTCTTCTAATAAAGCAAATTTCAGTCCTCAAGTATCTCTTTTACCGTTTTGATCCACGGACCATATCATGACTCCACCATATTTTTTCTTCATGGCAGACTGAACTTTAGGTTCAACGGATCTCGTGTTGTCATATCATAACCCATCCAAATTTACTGTATTTATAAGGTACCTTCTGCTCTTTTTTCATGCGTCTGTCCATCGGTTTTTAGGTTTGTATATCTGCAAATGAAGAATTGAATACGTGATATAACTGATATTCTTACGCAATGAAATAAGTCAAAAATAGAATTATGGATGAGCAAGAAAAAGAGTGAAATTAATACGACTGAAAATATTAGTAAAACTATGACTTCCCAATTTGTGTTGGTAGCAGTGTTTGTTTCGAACTAGGAATAAAAGTTATTAGAAGAAATGTCATAATATTTTTAACGACGCGTTTTATTTTCGACAAATTGACACTAGATTTATCAGAATATTACAAGCTGCTTGGTGTTTCCTTCACTTTCATTCAGGTTACACGAATTACAATATTATAGTGAAACAAGGTTTTTATTGGCATCGATTATTTAAATTTGGCGCTTGCCTTTGGCGGTTGAGGACTCCAGTGTCAATAAGGGTGGTTCTGCAAAATCAGCCTCTATGTCGCATCTACATTAATCTATGACCAAATAATCATTACTCAGTAAAAACTGGTCTTATTAGACAGAACTTCCGTCGCTCCTAAACTACCATTAAACAAATCCAGTGTAAGAAACGAAACGACGGAATCGCAGTCGTAACATGTGCTATAACCAACTCAGCTATACGAGCTTAGAGTAAAAATCAAGACGGATTCATAAACTACAAGTACAGGAATATGTTATTTTATAAAATTTAAATAACCTTCACCACGCAAAATTTGAAGGTGGCGTCATCAAATTGTTAGCGTTTTATTATCAGTGATATGAACCTGCTTTATGAAAATTACAATAAGATATTTTACCTCGCTGTAAGATGGATATCTGCTGTCTCTCATATTTGCCCCGTAATCTGGAAGTGCTCCTACGCCATAATGATCCAAATTTTCCACTCTATGGCTTTAAACCTAAAACAAGTTTGCTGCTTCCTGCATCTTTATCTCTCCAATTTTTGATCGGCACGGCACAATTGCTGTTTTATTTTTCTCATTCGCGCTATTTTGAGGATGCATATAGTGTGCATATAGAATTTTCTCCGATTTTCCCTTAGAATGGATCGTGAAAATCGTAAGTTACGATATTTATTAAATCAACTTCACTGTAACCATGAAACTGTAACAATATAAATCACATGATAACACTTACTTAGGCCACTATTTACCTGTTGCTTCAAATGCGTAATTATATTCTAGAAATAAAAGTAGTAGGTAGTAGAATTTGATTTTTAACCATATTTATTTAACATGTTCTATTGGTTACATGAGGGCTAGGTATAATTATTATAAATTATGTGCATTTGTCGTCCCACTTTATATCTTTGTTATAAGTACGTAAATTTCTGTTAAATTCATTTTCAACAAGCAAACTTTCAGTCTAAAACAACAAAACAAATACAAAATTGTGTGCGCTTCACAATACGTCAGCAGATGATTTCCAAGTTATATATTCAAAATACACACCCATTAGCATTCATGAATTAAACAACATATGTTTTAAATATAATACTTAATTCCATTACTTACTAAAACGCATTAATAAGTGTGAAAAATAAGTTAAAAGGTTCCTCACCACATTTTGATCTAGATCCTTTTTGTAAATTTCTTATTGTCAAAACACGAATCTCTATCTTTTGAATTTGCATTGCCTTAGTTTAAAATGTTTATGCACTGAAAAAATAAATTAACATGTCTATCAAGAGAACTAAATTAATTTCGTGTGTTTTAATTAATCAAAATCACGGACTACATGAATTTGATTATTTTTATCTTATTTGCGTGGTTTGTACTTTGTTTTGCATTTCATTTAGAATTAAAGCACTTATTCATGCAACTGTGTATGTAAATCTTGCTTTTAACGCCCACATATCAGAACAGAGTTGCTTATGCACTACCACAGGTTTTTTATAAATGATTATAGGGTCGCAGTAGGTCATAAACACGTGCCGCCTCTCAGTTTTGGACCTTACTAAATGCCCAAATACCACACGCATCTGTATAAATAGTTACCTAAATGCTTCAAATCTTAAAAAAATAAAACTAATGCATTACAATAAAAAGAATAGTAAATGTTAAAAATGTTCACCATTTTGTTCAAGGCACATGTTGACCATCTTTTTAATTTCAAAAATGTTCTGTAATCCTTTCGTCAAAGATGTTTGCGGATTCTGATTTTCCTCATATATTGAAGGTCTTCCACGAGATTTGCCTTTGTTGACACTGCCAGTTCGAACAAATCTGTTGATTACATCTCTAATGCGAACCTCTAACGATCGATGTTTCTTCTCTTACTCATTTTTTTTTAACATTATAAACGATAAAGGAAACGATGGTATAACTTCTTCAATGTATATTTCTTTCTTGTTCTCTGGTCAACAAAAGTTGCTCGCTCTGTTTCAACGTTTAGAATCTGAAGTAAAAATGTAAAACAAGAAAGTCACTTTTTAGGTAATTTTCTGAATCAGTTAACAATATCGTAAGACGAACAGTCGAGTCGGAAAGGTTGTTGTATGAGTGCTGGAACGATGTGTAAAAAGAGAGAAATAAGAAAATTACACATGTTTGAAATGCAGCTTGACATTTCATTTCAAAACAAGAAAATGCATGTGGGGAAAATCGTTACGTATTTGTTGTATTATTTGTACGATTTTAGCAAAAACCTTCATTAAAAACTAAAAAATTATAACCCAGCTATCATCTAAAACTTCTAATATTAAAACAGGTTGTTATAATAAGCATTTTTTTTATAAAATTATAATTAAATAAAATATATTATTATTTATAGGCAACATATTCGTCGAAAAACAAACTGAAACGATTGAAATTCAGCAACATATGCGTTACATTTATAGTCTTTTTGCACTTGTTAACCATTTGTACATTGGTATTTACGCATAGTTTGTCATCCATAAACATCGACGTAATTTTTGGTCTGTACTGTCGTGTAGGTTCTATCCAGAATTTCACAGAAATATAATCCAATCCTATTCACAGACAAAAAAGAGAAATCGATCCCTCCTCCAGTCACGACTTGAAAAGCTTCTGCATTTTCCGGTTTGAATAAGTCTCGAGGAACCAAAAAGGAAAAATCTCTACAGCTCTTTTAAGTTTTTCTTTCTTTTGTTCGGCTTAATTATTATGAGGTAAGTGGTGTCGTTATTTTTTACTGGACCTTGTTTGCGTTCCTGTGGTTTAATTTAGCCGTCTGAATGAATTATAGGTGTGATTAAAGCGTCTCGCGTATATATTTTGCAAATAATTTTCAACTTGAGGGTGAATTTTCTGTTTACCTGCCAACGTTTTAAAAGTGCCTTAGCAGAATATATTCTTGTGTTGTCAGACCGAGATTTGCGAAAAATTTAAGTAAAATAAATACAAAGAATGTGAAATTATTAATCCGCCTAACACTATAGGACATCCGGATTAAAATATCTACCAACTTTGTTTTAATTTGAGTGGTGATAAATATTTTCTTTATGTCACATTATTTACATATTAATGTGATTTTCACGATGAATAAGTTCTTAAATCTTAAGTTACTCGTAAATTGCATCAAATTTTGTGCCATCGCATATCTTATGACTTCTAAGTAAGTATAAATAACTATTGTAAAAAAAGAAAATCTTATTTCTGTTTATTAAGCACTAACTGGTTAGTAGTTCGACGAAGTTTGTTCAACATCATCGTTTCAAAGTTCACTGGGAAACGATGTAAACGTTAACGATGTTGTATGAAAAAGATCTATATAAAACGCACCTGTTTGATATGCTGGCAAATTTAATTACAATAAAATAAATATAATAAATATATTGCACTATAATTATTATCATTTGAAGGCATCGAGAAAATTTGAAGAAAATATTTTTGTGACGAAAAAAAGATGTGCAAGCGTTGTTAAGGTACGTGACAATCAACATAATATTTAAATAATAATTAACCGTTGATGCCTAGACACATCTGTGGGGAACAGTCCATGAGAGAATTAACATTCTGATTATAGTCAAAATTAGAGTTAAACCAGGAACATAATACGTAATCATCAAAGGGATGAAGAATAAAGTGCAAGATAAGGACGCAGGGCACTGTTTAAAATAAGGGCTTTCGAAACACCAGCAGAATAGTTGGTAGCGGTTATCACAAACAAAGACAAATCATTATTTTTGAGGTAAACACAAGAGTCACTGGGTGCTCTACCGACACAATCGGCACACTGTGTAGTGTATTTTTCGCAATATTATACAACGTCTGGAAAGTCAGGTTTGAGCCAAGATTCGATAACAAACCTAATTTATCCGGCTAAAATGCGCACCTGTATATTAAATCAAAAGTCCTACAAAAATCAAATCAATATATCCGGGGTGAAAGGAAAAGTGGTTTACCCACTTGCTTGAAACACCGAATTTTTTGGAATTGTTAATTCCGTTCCTTTTTTAATTTTTAAATTTTATGTAAGGTAAAATATATATTTATTTTAAATTATAATATTATTATTGTTCTTCATTTTAAGACAACTTGGGTTTCTGGATTTAAAAGTCCAGTTTCCATTGCAAGGAAAAACTAGAGCAAAAGAAATACTGTCAGTTTCAATAAAACGACAAATGAAGTTTTCGAAATTATCTTAACGTTGTATTCCGTGCGTCACCAGCGGATGTTTTCATGAATGCAAACGAAAGTTCGCTTTTCTTTCCGAAAACCGAGAGTTCAAGTGCAGACGGCGTTGGGTTGGAAATTCGTAGAAAAATTTGTGTTGAAGTGTATGTGATTTTGTTCCTGAAGCAGTCTGAACTAATTAAAAACGCGATGTGTCATTCTGTTGGATAGAACACACCAGAAAATGTGTTTGTCATTCCCCATAATGACTAGCAAAAAAAAAGGAAAATTTGCGCTGTGTAGGACTGTTTTCGTGAATGCGTCACATTTTGTGTATATAACGAATGTTAATTTTATATTAAGTCATTTGCCCTAGTTAGTATATATGTTTTTATTTTCTACATAGGAACTCATTTATATATGTAGTTTTGGTAACTGTATACTAGTAATTTTGACTTGCTGCTAACCTAATAAATTTTTGACAAATTTTACTTCTCCTAATTCAAGTTCAAGACTAAAACTAATGACTGGGAGTGGGATTTTGTTTCTATAACGATAAAATATCGGTACCGATAAAATGTGGTTGTCTTTTTCTTTTGCATCTGAAATTTATATTTTCGTCCTTGTCATTTATCGCTTCGATATCGCTTCGTATCGTATCGATAAAAACAAAATCCCACCCCGGGCACGAATACCAAACTTACACTAACCATTGCAATGCAAATGATCGAACTTCCAGATTCTAATCCTTTATTTTTTTGTTCATCTTACCCTAAAAACAAAAATAGTTTGAGTAAGCAATTTCAGGGGTATATGTATAACCAAATGTATGTTTTTGCATATTCTGCATATTTAACTATTTTTTGCATTTATTGCATATTTTTCTTTAATTTTTTCTTTAAAAAAATATTTTAAATGTGTTGCTGCATCTTCGTGGTAGTTGGGGAAAATATTAATTTTAATACAATGTTAGTAGACCTTTTCTAGTAATATGGACAGGTTTTTCCAAGACTTCATTTATGGGGACCCGCAGTTAGGCGTATTAACTAGTTAGTCAATAAAATAGCTAGTTAATAGAGTATTAGAATACACAGGAATAGTTAGTTTTAATTTGTAAATGTGTAGTTTAAGTCCAAATATGTATTATCTAAGTTACTTATAAGTGTTGTAAGAAATGATAGAAATAAAATATTAATTATTATCTCAAAAAGAACTATTCTCTCTTTTTTCTGCTGTCACTAGTGTCACATTGTACCTGCGTATTGAATACACTTATTTAAACTAAAAACTTATTTCGTCATCTGGAATAGTTATTAAATCAATTTATACTAAAAAATTAAACTTAATCCTTCAGTTAAATTTAACTTTGGTCAAACATGTCTCGCTAACTCGAGTTTAATAAGCTGGAAATCTCCGTGTCACACTTTGCACGAATTACACGTGTTCTAATAATACACGTATAAAGTGCAAAATGTAATTCAAACGTGAAGAGAGCAAAATTAATCTGCTCGTGTGGTACTCAAATTTAATGGTCAACATAGAGACACTGACGGTAAATGCAATGAATAGAGAGAAAATTACACTTAAACGAGAGCAGTTGTTCTATTTATGCATGTACAGAGTAATAAAGTTTCCGATTATAAACTAAAATAAAATCTAGAACCTTCTGTTCAGCGTGTAACTAATGCCATGATGATGTGACGACGCCAAGTTTTTTTTAAATGGAACTAAGTTTATCGCTAGTTTTTTTATTTTTGACGCAAGCAGTTTAACATTCACTAAAATTGCATTGGGATGCGACATTACGAAAAATTATTACCGTCCTGAAACGCCAATTGCAGTTTCTTAAATAAATATAACATAAAAGAAAAATAGTTTATAATGACCCAGCAATAAATAAAATGAACTAACACTATGACACAATATTTGAGCATACGAAGAAAGTAATTTTTTATCTATTTATAAAACTTAACATTAGTGTAAGTGCGTTTAATAGAACTGAAAATAATTCTTTGACTACTGATAATAATTTAAAGTTCAGATTTTATTGTGTAAACACGACATTTAAAATTTGGTCACATAGAAGCTAATGACATTAAAAAGTAAGGTTATTCAAGTTACAATGCAATAGTAATCGAGTCCGTCGCGCCACTTGCCAGTTTCATGTCTCCTCGACGTTGCATGACCCTTGGAGTACGAAAAAAGTGGTCTTCCGTTTCCGTCTGTCTGTCTGTCTGTTCATCTGTCTTCGTCTGTAGACATCGCCTTTTCTGCGACAGGCTCAATAGTGTAATGTAATGGATAATACTATCAATTCTACAATAATAATTGTACAGTAGGAAGACATATTTGTTAAAGGTGACGCTTACTAATGGTTAGTACAGCTAGTTCGTTGCGAAATTTTGCTTTTCACACACGACGTCGCGTCTGATGCGAAAATATTTCTCATTTCACAACTTAATATATAGATAACTATTTTATTAGTATTACCATTATTTCATAAGTAGCTAGCTCTGACGCTTAACATCGTTTTTGTAAAACAATTATTATTTAATTTCATATCTCACTGCTGCACACAAAATTTTTGTGTTTGTGTATCTAGGTATTTAGCCTACTTTTTACACAATTAATAAATTAACTAGCAAGAATTTCCTGGATTAACCGTAATCGTACAATCACTTCCACAGTAAGCACAAATTAACTAATTAACGTAAGATATAAATTCAGGTTTACAACAATCGCAAGATCAGAAAACGAGGTTGTGCGATAAGAGAGAAACAATTTCTGCAAACAATGCACAAACATGAATGTATCACAAAATAATGTCGATCTTAATAAAACCAAGCAGCGAACCTCCTGCATAATGAGGATTTAGTCTGCGGTTAGGTTCGTTAAATGCACAGTTGCTAGTTCTGCAGATGCAATATATTCGTAAGTCAAGACAAAGTTAAATTGGCTAAATGCTAGGAATTACGGCGAAAGCAGAAACAGCAAGTTTTTCAATAAAAAATGTGTACGTAGTTAAAATAAAAAAGGGAAAAAAGATAAGCGTATACGCGAAAATCGGTTTTCCGTTTTTTCTAGGACGGTAATGTTGCAATTTTTCTTCGTCGGTGTTGGGTTAACATTCACCAGAGCGACCCGGAAATGCGAGAAAAGGTGTGAAGTAAAACATCCGTTAAACACCTCACTGGGAGATATTCCAAAGTGATAGTTTTAAATTTATTATTAATTAATTAACAGCTGGCTAAATGTAGAGTCATTTTCGGGAACAAGTCACAAAGGAATCTATTTAATTAGCAGACACGTTTGAGTAGATGTGCCCGTGGTATTAGCAGACGCCGCTCTTCTAAACTTGCAGCTTTTACTGTGCTCGTTCGATTTTGTGGAACGGAAATGTTACCTACTATCCTTCTCGATGTAACTAATTTATGTCTTCACTTTTTACCAGTACAGAGAAACACGGACGGAATTAAATCCCGTCGATTCTAACCAAGTTGAATGTTGCAAAGCTACGAACAGCTATTACTATAGAAACTAAAGTTCAGGCAAAAGGCTTATTAAATTTTGTTGCTGCTAGTGGACTGTAATTTCCCAACTCTTTCGCTATTAACAGCAGAATTTGAAAAAAAGCACTAGGAAAATACAGCATGAACAACAATTACTGTCCGAGTTGTCAATAGAATTAGTCAAGTCTGAGAAAATTTTAGTCATGACATTTTAATAATAATAATCAATAACAAATTTTGATATAAATTAAATTAAACTTTTTAATCATCAAGAAATCTAAGTATGCAAACATATCTAACCAAATATTATAACGTAATATTTTACGTAATCGAAGTGTTTAAATTCGTAGAAGCAAAGTCATTGATGTCCTTTCAGGCGATTAGCAAGATAAAGGCAAAATTTATTTGCGATAACACTAATTTCAACAATAATCTCATATATGTAGATGAGCTTGGCTTAACGTTTAACTAGAAGTGGTAAAACCAACACTTTACAAGCCAAAAAACAACAAGGATTATATCGCCAAGATAGGACATTAGATGTTTTCAGTGTACAAGAAAATAATCTTCATTACAAAATTGACTACAAAGAAAAAATATAAACGTCTTTAATAGTTAACAGTTTTATTTGTGTCATAATTTCATGCAGTAAGAAATATTTCAATAATTACAACCTCTATGTCACTAGTGTAATGTAACGTTGAAACCGTCTGCTCAAAAGGAATTATCATTATTTCCAACATTCAAAGTGTGAAACAATAAATCTGATAACGAACAAAAATAAACTCACATTATATGTTTGAAACAAAAGAAATAGTAGGTATATATTTCATAATACAAAGGGAACGTTGATATATGTAAAAAGGCAAACATGAAAGAATGAATTATTTCGTTCAAGTCACGAGGCATGACGTGTTTTACACATGACATTTTATTCATTTAACTAATTAATATTATGAATAACAAATCTATTTTACCATAAATTGGGAGAATCTAAAAAGTAATGAATGAAGTTACAATCCATCGACTATTTCGAGGGTGCAAAGAAAGCTAAACTGCCAAGCAGAGACATTTACAAAGAATAAAATACCTCATTTGCGATTTTTTAAGCAACAAATGTTTACAGATTTTTAATTCGATTGGGAAGTAGGCGTATTTAAACTCTGGAATATATAATAAAATGTAAGCCGAACAATTAGGTTGTGTGCTTTTTTTACTCACAACAGTTTGTAATAAAAACCGGAGACAAGCTATATTTATCTGCTAAATTGAATTAATTGTTTTTTCCATTTTTATGTGTGCGAATTAGTCGTTGGTTAATTTAAACTTAATGCTTATTTATTAAAGAAATGATCGTGCATCAGTGGGTTTCCTTACTTAACTAACTGTGAAATGGGAACACACGTTATATATTAAGCTCGGAATTATATGCAGACAAAAACATGTAAATATGCGCATATATATGCAGAGAAATTTGGAATTATATGCAAAAAATTGCTAAAATATGCAAAATGCGTAAGAAAAGTTACTTTTTTTCCAACCGTCTTAAAACATGACACTTAATAACAATTTCATCACTAAAAGTAGACGGTTTTGTAATTAGGAAAAGAAACTTGTGTTACTAAGGCAACATTCACTTTTAATCCTGTGATGTATATAAAAGTCTGTTAAATGTTAGGATTAAAAACAAAAATAATAATTAGTCTCAAACTATACTTTTTCGTCAATTTTGAAATTATTAATAATGTTATCTTTAATCTTTTATAATTTTATTAATAAATTAAACACATTATATGATTTCTAAATTTTAAAATTGATATTAAATGTAAAATTAGAACAATTTTCAGAAAATTGGATTAATGATTTGCCGTCACTATTATCCCCACCAGCGTCAACAATGTTTGTCAATGATGATACTATTTCTTTGTCAGTTACGTCTTTGGTTATATCTACTTCATTCCTCTTCGGTGGTTTTTGGGGAATCACCACTCGTACTCGCCAAAAAATTTTTCGCACCACATCTTCCTTGTGTTTCACTGATTCCACTTTTTGCCCCTTCCATCAAACCCCTCTCGTCCAGAACAGTTTCCTATATTCCCAACCAAAATTATTCTAGGTGTCCAAATCAAAATTATTCTATTTGTGCCTTTTCGGCCACATCTGGAGGTAAATCTTCTTCAACAATCACTATTGGCGAAAAGTGAATCAATTTTTGATACTTTTTCAAAATCAATGACAACGTAAAAAATACCAGATTACTGATTTCATTTTCATTACAATTTTTTTTTAATTTAATTATGTCCTATTTTTTTATTATATTAATGTCTGGAGAAAAAAATTGCATGTTTGATTCGGATTAAAAGTGGGTTTTTTGACTCCGCTACACTACGCCTCGCAAATTCAAAATTTTACTCGCCAAAAAAACACCACTTTTAATCCTAATAAAACAATATACTATTTTTGCACATTAATATTTTATTTATATAAGTTCTTACAACACATATAATTTAGATTATACATATTTGGACTGAAACTACATATTTAGAAATTAAAACTAACTATGCCGGTGCATTCTATTACTCTATTAACTAGCTATTTTATTGACTAAATAGTTACTCTTTTGAAAAATATTATTATTTATATTTATTATAACATGTTTTCCTAGATTTTCGATTTAGAGGAATGTCTTCCACATTACTTAATAGTTATTTATGCAACTGGTGAGCAAAGTGTTCTTTTTTCACCAGAAGGAAAATTTGTCGCACGAGCCGAAGGTGGGTGCGCAAATCCGCCGAGTGGAAAAAGTCACTTTACTCAGGTGTTGGATAAAAAATTTTTTTCATGTTCGTAACAAAACTAAAGAATCACCTAGTTCAAAAACTCCTTATTTTGGAACACAGATATTAAATCTAGCCGCACTTGACGTCTTGACAATTTCTTCAGGGGTGCAGGAGAAATCTTCGTCGCTGCCCGATTCCATTGTGCGAGCACACAAATTACCACAAAACACCGAGAAAACTAATACAAATCGAATGAATACAAGGTATAATTCGTATCAATGAGTTACCCTCATGATCAGTATCAAATTATTAATGATACTTATCACTCTTTCTTAAATCTAAAATTCCTAACAACAGAAACGTTTTTCTAGAACTTGTTTTTACTAATATATTTAATGTGCAAGTTACAACTGCCGTTGATCAGATTTTTGGCGAGAGTTTTCATCACATTCCATATTCTTAGTTCGTTACTTGTTTTCCTATATTAGAAACTGTTAAATCAGAGGGTCAAGTATTTGATCTTCATAATGGTAATTATTATATCTTGAATAATTATCTTGCGTCGATTGATTGGGATATTGCATTCTCTGATCTTGCTTTGAATGAAAAGGTTTCAACATTTTATAATTTCCTCTATAGGAATGGATGAATTCATTCCCAAAAAAAACTGTTAACCATAATTGTTCGTCATACCCTCAATGATCTAATAAAGATTTAATCGAATTGTGCAGAAGTCAGCAGTATATACAAATTTTTCAAAGGCATTTAATAAAGTCAATCATAGAATCTTAATATATAAATTAAATAAGATGGGATTTGCTCCTGACACAATTAATTGGTTGGTTTCGTTCTTAGTTGACAGATCGCAACAAATAAGAAGCAATTCTTATTTATCGTCTCCTTGTTCTGTATCATCTGGTGTCCCTCAAGGGTCGCATTGTGGACCTATTTTGTTTAATTATTTATTAACGATTTAATTTCTCGTTTCCGTTTCTCAGAATCTTTGTTATTTGCCGATGACTTGAGATTGTTTAAAATTGTTCCTTAATTGATGCGTTGGTGTTGCAATATGCTCTGAATATTTTATTTGACTGGATAATCTATTACCTTTAAATATTGATAAATGCTATGTTATTTCTTTTCTTAATATCTCATCGAAAGTTAACTTTAGTTATCATCTGGGAAAGTCTGTGTTGGTTCCTGTTAGTGAAATCAAGGATTTAGGTGTTATCTTCGATTCAAAACAGACTTTTAAAAGCCATTATAACCGCATATGTAATAAAGCTAACAGCATGTTAGGTCTAAACTGGAGACACTGTCAAAGTTTTTCTGTTGGAACTCTTAAATTTCTGTTTTCTTCTTTATCTAGTTATTCTATTGGAAACTGTGCAGAAAAAATTTGTAAGATTGCTTGAATTCAAACTCAACGGTCCTCATATTAGAGAAGGTTATACCTGGATAAAAAATCAAGTTAATATGCAATCTCTGCAATGTTATCGTAAATTTTCAGACATTTGTTTCCTTCATGGTGTTGTGAATGGTGATATTGATAATTCATCATTCCAATTAAAAGTGACATTTTTAGTATACCCAAAGAATAGAATTTGTGATGGTTGGCTTTGCAGGGGACCAGGTATTAATTAATATCCGTTACGGCGTCTTTCGCCATGCTCGTCTTTTTATTAATCCCCCAACCAACTGTCAACAGTACCAACGTACAATACCAACCTAACTAAGATCTACCCTACATCTCCATTTCTTAAGAAATACAAATAAAATAAACTTAACAAATGAACATGAATGAGGTTACATAAAAACTAAATACTGACAAAAATAAGAATACAAACATTAACGAATAAAGTCATTAAATCTTTTTGGGGCAGTCTTCATTCGTTCACTGCGGCGCACATTTCCTGAAGCCCCGTAGGTACTTTCTTTCTTCGTTGACTTCTCTCTTGGGATGCGGTTTTCTTCTGGGTTGTTAACTTCTATTTCGTTTCCTATATTCATTGGTTGCAAGTGTACTCTATTTCTTCGAATGACTCCCTCGTTTGTTTCTACTTCGTATGATCGTGGTTCATCTCTTTTCTTTTTCACAATTCCTTCTTTTCTGGAGTTTATGATCCATACTTTGCAACCTGATTTCAATTCAGAGTTGTATCGTGTTCGGTGACGTCGATCATAATACTTCTTTTGATTCTGTTGTTCTTCCAATAGTCTTTTTCTCACTTTTTGGTGGTTTGGTAGTATTGGCTGCAATTTATTTGACAATATCGGTACTCTTTCTCTTAGTGATCTACCAAATAGTAGCTGAGCCGGTGACATTCCACACTTTAGTGATGTGTTTCTGTATGATAAAATAGCCAAATATGGGTCTTCATTCTTTTTGAGATTTTTTTTTACCAACTTCACTGCACTTTCTGCTTGTCCATTAGATTGTTGATATTCTGGACTGCTACTTATCCATTTGAATCCATATTGGTTTGCAAAATTATGAAATTCTAAACAGTCGAATTGTCTTCCATTATCGCTTCTAACTTTGTCGGGTATACCATGTCTTGCAAAAATTTCTTTAAATGCCTCAATGACGTTTTTGCTAGTAATTCTCTTCATCTTTTTTATTTCTGGGTACTTCGTGTAGTAGTCTTGAATTGCTAAGTAGTTTTTGTTTTCGTAGTATGCAAGGTCTGCACCAACAACTTCCCAAGGTCTTGTCGGTACCTCGCTAGATATCATTGGTTCTACACTCGGGTGTTTATGTTTTATACATATTTCACATTGTTCTACTCTGTCTTTAAGCTGTCTTGTTATTCCAGGCCACCAGATGTTTTCTTTAGCTTTTGCTAGACATCTTTGAATCCCAAAGTGGCCTTCATGCACGACTTGCAAACACCAGCGTCTCAAGGATTTAGGAATGACAACGCGGTCTTTGTAGCAGAGTATAGAATTGCTTACTTTGATGTCGTCTTTATATTTCCAGTACGTTGTTTCCTCTGCAAGTAATTCGTGTTTTGGTGGCCAGGATGTCTGGATATAGTGTACGACTTTTTGGATTGTGGGATCCTTCTTTTGTTGCATTATTATTTCATCTTCAGAATGCAGTTTCGCATTGACTTCTTTAGTTATTGCATTAATGTATACATCGGTGATGTCCCTGTTGATAACATCTGTATCGTCGTTGCCTTTCGTGATTGGAGCTCTAGATAAGGCGTCTGGCACATAAAATTGTTTACCTGGGACGTAGTGTCATACTCAAATTTTAACATTCTCATGCGGAATCGTTGTAAACGGTTGGTTAGTTTGTTTATTTCCTTTGTTTTTAATATCACAGTGAATGGTTTGTGATCCGTTAAAATTTCAAATTTGCTGCCGAGTAAATATTGTTCCAGTCTTTCACAAGCCCACGTGATCGCTAACGCTTCTTTTTCAATTTGTGCATATCCTTTTTCTGCAGGACTTAACGTTTTTGAACAAAAGTAAACTGGTTTCCACGTATCGTTCTCTTAATATTGCACCAATTCCATATAATGATGAGTCCGCCGATAGACGTGATTTTCTTGTTACGTCAAATTTTTCTAATACACGTGGTGACGCAATTTCACTCTTTATGTTCTCAAATTCTCTTTAATGTTTTGAGGTCCAAGTGAATTGTCGATCCTTTCTTAACAATTCGCGCAGCAACCTGGTTTTATCTGCGACGTTCTCGATAAACTTAAAAAGTTGATTTGTTAACCCCAAAAACTGTCGGACTTCTGTTTGGTTTCTCGGGGTTGGGCAGCTTGTTATTGCTTCTACCCTCTGGGTATCCGGTTTTATTTCATCACCATCTATTACAAATCCCAAATATGTGGTTTCAAAATTGCGAAGTTTACACTTTTCTTTATTTAACGTTAGAACTTTTTCTTCTAATAATTTCAACACTTTGTGCAGATTTTTGTCATGTTCGCTCATTGTGCGACCTGTAACTAAAATGTCGTCCATGTGTACTTGTACTTGATCAGAGTTTACTTCAGTTATAATGTTATACAGCACTTTTTGGAATACTTCTGGAGCAGATGTAATCCCAAATGGAATGCGCCTGTAGACGTATCTTCCAAATGGTGTAATAAACCTTGTGTACTTTCTTGTTTCTGTATCCAGGCTCATTTGCCAAAAGCCGCTTGAAAAGTCTAATTTACTGAATATCTTGGCATCTTGCAATTTTGCGAGAGTTTCTTCCACCGACGGTAATTGGAATTTTTCACGTTTTACATGTCGGTTTAATTCTGTTAGATCTGCACAAATTCTAACTTTACCATTTTTCTTATGTGCTATGACCATTGGGGCGCACCAGTCTGTAGGTCCTTCTACTTTTTCTATCACGTTGTCGTTTACCATCTTGTTTATTTCCCTTTGAGCATCTTTCATAAGTGGAAGCGGAATTCTTCTTGGTATGCCTATTGCATACGGTTCTGCTCCCTCCTTCAATTCTATTTTGTATTCATAATTCTTGAGGTTTCCCAAACCAGAAAATAAATTTGGAAATTTTCTTATAATTTCTTCCTTAAACTTGTCTTTATTTTCCACACTTTGTATACCTTTTCTTATCTTTAGTGTTTTCTTGTTCCACTCCACTATTTCTAACTTCTCTAATGCTGGACTACCTAAGAGGTTTTCTTGCGTGTTTACCACAAAGCACTTAATAATTTCGCTCTTATTGTTCCACTTTATAGGTAATTTGATTTTTCCTAATACTTCCAGATTTTTATTGTTCCCTGGTCCCATTAAAATAGCATTAGTTTTTCGTATTTCTACTATATGTTGTAGCTTTTCCTCAAAGTCTTTTTGCGTGATAATTGTTTCGTCTGCGCCTGTGTCGATTTTAAATTTCAATGTGGTATTGTTAACCTTTAATTTAATATTCCACGAGCCCTCATGTGTTATGCCATTGACATTAATTATTATTTGATCAAAACTGTAGGTTTATTCGTCTGTTTCTGTGTCGGTGTTTGTTTCTTTTTGAGTGACTTCATGTACTTTCTTTGTTCGACATTGTTGTGCAAAGTGTCCCAGCAAGTTGCAATTCCGACATTTTGCATTTTGTGCAGGGCAATTTTCTTTTCTATGTGTGGGTTTTGTCCCACATCGTATGCATGTCTCACGTTTTCTTTGAAACTTTCCTCTTTTTTCCTCTCGGAATGTGTAGCTTTTAGTTCCTTTTTCCTTGTAAGTTTTATTAAACGGTTTCCTGTTTTTGGTCACACTATCAATTTGACAACTTTGCTGTCTTAGTTCTTTATTCTCGTCTTTAATACGTTCTGCTTGAGTAATTTTATTAACTACTGAATCTAATGTTAACTGGCTATCCATCTGTAATGCTTTGGAAAGTTTTCCATCGTGTATGCCCACGGCAAGACGATCTCTTATCAGTTCATTTTCTAATGTATGAAAATTGCATGATTTTGCTAAACTTATTAACGCATTTATGTACTCTTGTGCAGTTTCGCCCTCCTTTTGTTTACGCATATTGAATTTTGCACGTGCATATATTTACATTGGTTGTTCCTGTAAACTTTTTGTCGAAGAACTCTTTTAGTTCTCTGTATGTCGAGAAATCTGTTTCGGTGCACTGATGGCTTTCTAAAAATTTAGTTACTTTCGCGCCCCTATGTAACAAAAGCGAATTTATTTGTGAGCTTTCACTTGCCGTATTTATCTTTGTGGCTTGTCTGTACCGTTCGAAATGCGTTATCCAAGTTTTCCAATCATCTTTGCTGAACGAAAATCTATCTGGTGTAGGCACTGTGTTAATGATGGTGCTATTATTAGTTGCATTTTCGGCGTTACTGTGTTGAGGCCTACTCTCTAATCTTTGTCGAGCTTGCTGTAACTGAGCCACTTGTTTTTCTAGTTCTTCAACGGTCGCCATTGTGTTTACCTCGTTATTTAACGATGTCTCAGCGATGTTTTACTGAAAAACACGTCGGTACAAGTTTACTGTGTATCTTTAACACTTTTTACTGTATCTTTCGACACCTGACACCATGTGGTGGTTGGCTTTGCAGGGGACCAGGTATTAATTAATATCCGTTACGGCGTCTTTCGCCATGCTCCTCTCTTTATTAATCCCCCAACCAACTGTCAACAGTACCAACGTACAATACCAACCTAACTAAGAATACTAAGATCTACCCTGCAGAATTAGAATTTCAATTTCTTCGACCCTTTTCTCTGAGAATCATCCTACTTTACGTATGATGGATTTATCAAACTTTCTTGTCGACATTTACAATCTAAATTTATTTGATAACAATAAGTACAGATTCAAACTCAATCTATATTTCTTTATTTTGTGTTATTTTATTTAATTATAATTTATTGTTTCTTTATTTAATTATAATCATCATTTAAATAAGTATTGTTCATATTCAGGTATAGTTAAGTGATAATTAATTTACTTTTGTTTGTTTTCGAAATTGGTGTTAGGTATCCTTGTTGAAATGTTTTTAAGTTTTGCCACTGTGTTAGTATATTGACTATTGACATGTACTATTTTGTAAAAGGGTTTACCCGTTTATTAATAAATTCAATTAAATTAAAAAATGTGTGTTATAGCAACGACAGGCTTCTATATTTTGCCTTTAAATGTCTTCCATTAAAAAATGACACGCTACAACACATTTTTTCATTCAAATGCGTGAAAAAATGAAACGCTAGGACACTTTTTTTCACGCTTGTAATGCAATGAAACAAACGCATCCTTTATAATTATAAACAAAAATTAATAATACTATGTTATGATACGAGTTTTATAAGAAGCATTTTGTCGCACGCACGGTTTTAGGGCACGACGAGCTCAGCGAGCAGCGGGTAAGTCGTATTTACCTAGAAGAATAAACTTTGTATTCTATAATATAATCATTTGTGACTGAAGGCTCAAGCCTTGTTCTACTTTTTATTTTGTTTATTGATGACCTGCTGTGGTAGGTCGTTTACGTGCTCGCAGTTGGGATGCTATTATTATTATTATGTAAATATGGAGTAGAGCTAAAAATGTTCCTCGGACAATTAAGTGAACGAAAAATATTTACGACCGGGGTATATTGATGGTAGACTGTGTTTAAAACACGGGATAGCACACTAGAAAGAAGTAAAAAAAGTATCTTTATTAAAACTTAAGGGAACTGCAATCGCGAACATTTTATAGCTTAGAGTTGCAACTGCATAGAGATTATTTACACCTAATGCCACTAAGAGTTGGCTTCTTAACACAGCCGGAATTTTAAATTGTAAGTTGTGATTCTCAGACAGAAGCGTTCTCGACGGTAGCATCTGATTGAATAAAGAAGTTATTTTTGTAATTAAAGTTTGTTAGTATGCTCTCACTGCAGCACTCCGAATAAGGTGCACATTTTTCTTCCCCGTAAATTGAAGTGTAGACGTGCAGTCGATTCGGATGTGCTCTGGAAAATGTCAACGTCTTGAAAACCGAGAATAGTGTTAAAGCTTTGGCAGTTTCGAGAGCGAATATACCGTGAATGTGTATCGGAATACGTCTAATAATCAAATTTATTCCCTTACCCAATCTGGGTTACCGTAAAACAAAGAAAACTACGCCACGCTTGAAATCTTTGAAAATCAATCTTTTATCAGCAGACGCAAATAAAAGAATTTCCTACCTCTTGACGTATCAAGCTCCTCTTTAGCGCTCAACTGGACCAAGAAAAAAATAATCAAAGTGGCGCCCTCCCCTAAAAACCCCTAAATCAACACTCGATATCGGGTAAATATTTGTAAAAGGAGTCGGCTTTTGTAATCTGGTTTTGGGAGAGTCCTTCCGAACGGAGATCTTAATTTCGAGTGGTCGGTATATAGGCACGATATAGTTTATTGGACAGCAGTGGACCGCGACCGGCCAAATATTGACTTGAATTCGAGAATAAAAACGTATGTTTGATATTCGTAGCACTTCCCAGCTGCAAGGGATATAATAAAACGTTATTATAGGCAGTGCCACCGGCACGAGATAGGTCAGACGTGAACAGTTTCTTCTTCCTTCGAAATCCAATAGTTCGATTAAATATTATTAAGTGTGCATAAATTCAGAGCAGGGCCTGATAAAGGGATTTTCTATTATTGAGAAACGATAAAATTTCAAAAGTGTATCACATTTATACAATGGACTCCAACGCAGATAATACTTTGCATAAATAGTTATGGGAGAAATACCCGGCGATTTTTCATTTTTATCAAAATCTTTTTCATTATTATTAGATCGTTTTAAAAAGCTGTACGTACCCTATTATCGTCTCCAAGCATATAACTATCTTATACGAAATGAGATCTTACGTAGCGATTTTCGCCGTAATTTCCTACAGTTCTCCATTATTTTCTTTAAAAGCACACTACTATACACATTTCCAAAAAAAAAAACGTAGTTTGTTTAACAAGATTTTATATCGACCTTGCATCAGTTAAACAGATTCTAGTCCAAAAATATTGTCTGGGTTTATTGATAGCTTTATAATCACATTAAAATAAGTAATTTTCAAAAATTGATTATATTACGAGTATTAAGTGTTACCTCTAAAACCTCAAGTTTTTCTTTTCCTTCAGAAAACGAGTAACTGTGGGTGTTTCTCGTTACAGCGTTCTTTTATAAATGTTTACGTTAACTCCTCGGATGATCTCACCTTTTTCCCAGGGAATATATCTGGGGCTGTTCGAATGTTGTGAATTGAACTAATATATCCTTTTAACTTCCTGTTATCTATAGCTGTATTTTTTTAATCGCTCTTTAAAGTTTATTTTGCACTTTGTTCGAAACTGACGTTAATTCACATGATCAATTTTATAATACATTTTCTGTATTAAGTTGCTTCTGTTGAATATTTTTAAACGCGTAAAAAAAATTCTCAACTTATTTAAAGAGAACTTACCTCACCCCTAAAGCGCAATCCAATAAACAAGTCCAGTTTCTTAGAGAAATGATAACATTTTAAGTTTTATTTTTTTTGGTTTCAAGAGATTTTTAATAATAGTTTTGGAAGATGTTGTAGACTTTAAAGTGGGGTAATTGAATCAATATTGATTCTTACAATCTTGTATTTAAAACAACAGCAATGCGCATCCAGAATTTCAGGCAATTTAAGTAAAACGTTTTTAATTATGCAGTAAAGTAAATTGTTTCATTCACATTTGTTTTAATTAACCTGCATAAACATTTCACAAAAATATACTATATACGGGGTGATTGCGAAATATGTGCAAAAAAAAAAATGAGGAATAGCTTACAATAAGATTATGGTTTTGTGTAAATGTTACGTTCCTAAGTGGCAGTAATGTCTGGAAAAAAATATTTGAAATTAAAGTTAAATTGTTATAATAATTGCAGGTAGTGTTTCGTGACCTACACAATTACTACAATGAATGGTACAGAGCGACGAGGCTTAAGAACCACAAAAAAGGTGCACCCAACACCCATAAGGTGCAAAAAAGGGATACGGGCAGTCATGAACTAACGCTTGGTGTGTTTACCAATTCTGAGCGTCAGTAGTACAGCATCTTCAAGATCATGGCCATGGTAGGACCGAAAGAATACTGCACGCTGAAGAACAAATTTTAGAACGCGTCGAAGAAGGCCCCACATCATCACTCGCCAACTTGCAGCTGACGTTGGAGTTTCCCAGTTTGTAGTGCATCGTACATTAAAAGAACAAGGCCACATTCATACCATGTTCAAAAAGTGCAAGGTTTCGAGCCCGCACGTTGTGTAATTTACTGCAAATGGTTGTTGCCGCAGTGTCGTGAGGGCCCTAACTTTTTACAGTGCATTCTGTTTACGGATGAAGCAGGATTCACTCGCAATGCTGTTTTCTACAGCCACAACACTCACATTTGGTCCGATGAAAACTTCTTATAAAAACGTAGTAGCATTCTAAGTTACTCTTATTTTGTTCTAATAAGCAATGTGGAATCGTTGTGTCAGGGATCAAACATCCATCAAAATAAAAAGTCGGTCATCATGAAGCATTACCAAAAATCGGACCATTTTTTCCTACAACAAATAATCTTTCCCAGTAACCTTTAACGATGAATGAATGCATGAATGAACGAATGATAACCTGCAAAAGTCGGTTTTATTTTTAACTGAATCTGAAACTGTTTACATCGCTTTTCTTCGAACGTTTTTCCTCCTACTGTTTACAAGGTGAATCAGTGACTTCGTATCGAGAGTGGTTCAGGGAGATTTTGCCCCATTCGATTTTTAATTTGTTTTTTCTATATTTCGAAACTACTAGAGTAGGGGATGCCGTGGTTAAAATTATTGCATATATTTCGCAGTCACCCTGTACATACAACATTAAATCACAAATAAAACAGAAAGGTTTACTTAACAAAATTTTTGAGATGATTTATATTTTTGATGGGATAGATCAGACAGATTTTTAAAACATCTACATCTGAAATTGCACAACATATAATCATGTTGTTTCGGAAATGATATGTGTAACAATAACCGCAACAAACGGCAAACAGCCTAAAGTGGGAGATACACTTTTTCATTGTCTAGAAGCTATGAAACTTCGTAAAAACATGAAATTGGTCATTAGTTAAATGAGTCCTAACTATTAGATTATGCTTGAAAAGAGAAAATTTATTTCAGGCTCTTCTATGTCACATATTTGTTTTTCACACACAATCATACATAAACAAGTATCTGTTTGTCCGCTTAAATTGGTTCTTAATTACTTTGCAACACGGTGACTGGTAACAATTCTTACACTTTTTGATGGCTTTACATCAAAACGGAAATTTGAAAGACAGTTGCCACTTATTTTAATTTTTCTCTTTTAAGCAACTTTCCTTCATGGATATTGCATTTTTTTAAAGACTAATTAGAAGCCAGTGTAATGGAACGATATTTTTTTTGATACAGACCAATAATAACCAGTCAAAAGTTGACAAATGATAAATAATTAATAACAGAATATATGAACAGATTAGTCGGCTTCTTGAATTCCAAATAACACTTAAAATTTGCTCATGACATAATTTAAAGATAATTCCTTATCGAAAATGAAAAGCTTGTAATAACCCAAACATTCCGTCAAAAATTGACATGTGAACAAAATTTGAAAATCCCGCGAAAATTTGAGAAGTGGCCATGAACTATGAACGTGAAAAAGATGAGATCCTGCGTTGTGTTTTGAAATAGCGGAATGTGTTATGATGCAAAGTAGGGAATAATTTTATTAAGTTCTTTCTTTATTTTAAAGTGTTGTATTTTCCAGCTACATAAACACAGATTGTTCTTCAATGTAGACAATGCTCTAGTTTACAATTTCTTATCTAAGGGAAATGGAATGCAATGCCCAAATCATTATCGGCATTTTTTTTTTTTATTTTGATGGTCGACAAAAAAGCGATTTAACTGTCGTTGAACTCTTTCTTTGCACCAACCACAGCTACGTACAACCAAGCCGCGGTGCCCTCACAAACACCCGCTATCTCCTCCGCTAGCGTCTGAGGTAGCTGCATGAAGTATTATTCCGCAACTATACTCTATCCACCGAGTGACAAGACACTGGCTACCTCCAGTAAAGTTTACTTTACTAGCAAGACACCCTCCGCATATCTCGCGTTGATGGAATCCGGCATGCGAATAAACAATCATTTTAAAAATGGAAAAATTTGTCAATCTAGACTTGGGCCGAACTCGGCAAACCAAATTCAATAATGCAAAATTAATGAAACAAGAGTACATCGTGAATCGAATTCCACATCACATAAATACTTAAAACACATGTTAAATATGGTCAAAAACTCAAAATATCATTTGTTGCGTACGTCGCTTTGAGAGGTGCGTCCGAGAATAAATGTTTCAAAATTGGAGTCATAGAAAATATAAAACATAACACAAAATCAGCATAAAATCCCCTTTGCCTTTTCGAATCCACGATGACATCTATTTCGGTGATTATTTCCAAAGCGACTCATCTTTAAAATTTAAATCTTGAGTAGTGCCCATTACTATGTTAGAATTCCAAATGGGAATTTGTTTAATTTAAATAATAATTTAAGAAGAACCCCCCCCCCTGAGACATTTCACAATTTAGAATATTATAAAATATTGCATCCAAACATTTCTGGTATAATATTGATGTTTTTTTTTTATTGTTGTCAAACAAGAAAGTAAAATTTAAAATTTCTAGAGACTCGTGAAATTAAACGCTTTTAACAAGTGTGAACGCGTTCTGGGAAATCCAGCAGCTGCCCAGTTAACGCTTTTAACAAGTGTGAACGCGTTCCGGGAAATCCAGCAGCTGCCCAGTTAACGCTAGTCTAAACAATAAATGACGCAAATTGTCGAAGTTCTGAATGTCGCGTCTCCCCGCCGTCGTAATACGTGAGATCGACTAATTATCAATTAAAAATCATGTTCAACTTTACTTACACATGGGGGTAAACATGGTGTCCCTTTAATCTACTGCCAGTTTGCCTTTCGGTTAAATTTTACAAATAAATGAAACGTACAAATCTCAATCAACACTGTGGACTTGCATCCACACACCACCACCGATTTAATGAACCTGAATCTACAGTGGGCGCGAAAACTCCCCACCACTCCTCAAGAAAAAAGGCAAATCTTCCTACTACAAAAAAATGTTAGGTACTCTTTCTGGCGCTAAATTTAACTTGAACCGGGACACTACAAGCTCCATTCCTACTAAATATTTCGGCATTGATTAAGATTTTGTGAATTTTCGTGTTATGTGTTTGGTAGTTGTTTCTGTGTAGTGTTGCAACCTCGTGTGATTCTTGCAGAATGTCATTAACCCAGAGCGGTCATATATTCTACATGTTGGAGTTCTCTATCCATTTCGAATGGTTGGTTTTTGTCCTTTACAATAAGTAATGGATTAAAATTTGTGGTTTTCAAAATTTTGAACATCAAAAATTTTGTGACTAAACAGAACTGGTTAATTTGCACAGATTAACTTGAAAAGATCACGCAAATTAGTCCAGGAGAATTGACAAAAACAAAACAGGAAAAATATTGGATTGTGTCTTACTGATAGAGAGTTATTGTTTTTTAAAAGTTTATGTTTGTTGGAAAATGAGCCTAAATTTTTGCTTAAGTTTGATGACTATGAAATTACACAGTTTGTTCTAATGGGAGACAATTATCCATGTGTTTCGACAAATATATTCTAATTAGACAATTTTCTAAACCGTCGAAGCAAAAACTCGATTACAAAACTAGCAGAAAGTCGTACCCTGGAGTGTGAAGGTTTAAGCGTAGTTAACATACTTGTTCATTTTTTTAAACTTGAAATTAGTCGAGCAAGATTAAGCTTAACATATCATGGTGCAATTTTATTCATCTAGAATAATAGTGTTCCTCAAGGATCGCAGTATATAAACAGTACCAAGGTAATCCTACATCAAATTCATATTCAAACAACTGTAAAAAAAGCAAAATGTGCATGTCGAACTTCTGCGAATCCACTCCTAAACATCCTCCACTCAAAGTTTAAATAGAATTTGTAAAAAATGACGATAAAAGTTATATAAGGAGTGTAATTTCTATTCAAATTGAGGCGCCTTTCCAATAACCTGGCGATCAATAGGCAATAGCAAAAGCACCCGAATTGATCTGAGAATGCAAAAAAGGGGACTTCAACACATTACGACATAAATGGCCGAGTTTTCGGTGATGTTACGATGTCCCAATTCAACGTAAGTGACTTTACCATTTAGCACAAAACATTACAATAATTACACTTTAAAATACCCCTTTTCATTAATTCTTGTACTGATTAAATTTTGAGACATTTTAAACAAACGTGACTGTAGTCTCAATTATACGGACTAATCGCTGGCTAAATATTAAACAAACATTTATGGAACAAATGACGCATTATCAGAAACGAGTGCAAATGAATTCATCGGATTGCATAATTGCTGTTCTGAGCACTAATGAGGGATTTCTGTTAATTGGGTGGCAATGGATACTTCCGCTGCCTGCTGCTGCTAAACTCAATAATTGCGAACAGCAGGACATCCGAACGTTTAATAAGACTTTGTTCTTTTGTCTAATATGAAAATATTTGAGCAAGCACGTATAGTATTCGGCTCTTATAACGATAATATAGAATGCTCGTTCCTTTAAATGAGAAGAATGGTTTGCCCTAGAAAAAAAACTCAAAGAACTTACAAAAGAAATGTATAAAGTAACACACGCGCTTTTTGTAACCGGAAAGCATCATTAACAGAGGGGTGTAATTTGATTAACGGCAGAAATATCTTCGACACTCTACAATTCATAAAAAGGGGTCGAGTTAATCATATAACGTAAGGGATCCCATTTACTTTTAAGTTATCCCGCCGTAAATCTGTGAGTCCTTTTAATAACCATCCAAGAATCGACGTAATGTTCGTTCAGACTGAGAAGATTTGCGGCCAGTTTATTTCATTTTACTTCAATGTTCCTAGATGCTATGCGAACAGAATGCGAATAAAACAAAAGACATCTGCTGCAACCATAGGGAATTTAATATGCGCCCTAACCCCAATAAACATTACATTGGCAAACAGACCTTGGTCGAAAATTAAGATAATCCCTAAAGGAATTTAACTGCGTATTTTCCTGTTTTGAGCTCTTTTATTTTTCTTCCTGGTATTAAAACTGGGTTAAGCATGAAAAGAGTATACGCGATGATAGTCGTCTGCTTTTATAAAGGACCTTGGGGCAACTGCGCAAGCTATTTGAAAAGATGTGAGGACAGTTAAGTATATTTTGTGATAAATTAATTACGCGTAATTCTTTGACAAATGTGTATTCTAATTATTACCTTAGGTGTTAAGCAGATACGGATGAACCCGATTTGTTTGATATAGTTGGACATTAATTAAAATTTGGATGAAGAAAAGATGCAAAAAAATTCTCACAGTTTATACAGTGTATTCGTAAAATATGTAATGATTTGAGAAATATTTCAGCGTAACATAGATAATAATCGTACATACGTAATACTAATAAAAAATGTAAATAACTGAACTATTTTAAAACTAAATACAAAATAAGAACTCAGTGGAAACATGTTGACTGAAGCGAAAGTTTTTATTTAGGGTAGGCTGTGATCAATACACGTAAGCTTATCCTATCTTCCCAACAGGCATTAGCTTTCTCTATTTATCCTGCTCAACGTTCACTGACCACAGCCTACCCTAGATAAAAACTTTGTGGATCATGCGGTGCACCGACAAAAGGTTTTAAAATAATCTATCTTTAAAAAATTACCCGTTTTGTTAACTAATTCGGAGACGCCAAATACACAGAACAAAAATTGGTCGAAAGTTGTACAATTAAACAGATCCAGAATTTTCGAAAAACTATAAAATTTGATATTGCGAATTTTATTTTTTATGAAAACCCATATAAGTTGAAATAAAGATATGATTATGTGCATATGAAGTAATTACAAAGAAACGTGATACGCGTATGTTTCGAATGAGTTTTTATTTTACACAATTTTGTGACGACGTCATCATTTTTGCCAGGACACGATATTAACTTGGATTGGAACAGTGTAATTCTAAAAATAACAGTATTATATTCCCAAAATTTTCTGGGAAAATGGGGCGAGCCATTCTTGATTTAACAATAAAATAAATTGACACATTAATTATTTTTTTGAGCCACCTGCATAAACAAATGTAAAATATATGAATGCAGTGATAAATCAAAAGTAAAAACTCATCATATTGCACATTTTAGGTAAAATTTATTCGGGAAAATTTTGAGATGTCGTCATCAATTTTTGGGGGGAATAAACAGATATATTTTTAATAACAACTAGCCGACCCGGCAAACGTTGTTTTGGTATTTCTAGTTAATATTTTAGTAGTTAAATAAAAAATTAAATTTAAATAAAAACATATAAATATAATTAAATTAAATTATAAATTATATATAAAAATTTATCGTACAGCAATGATTATATTCAATAGCCATCTTGCAACCCTATTGCGCATCTGTGGATGAAAGTAAAGATACTCATATCGTTATTAAAAAATGGGGGTTGGTGGTAGAAGGGTGAAAATTTAGGGTTACATGTATTTTTTAATGCCAAATCTTAAAAAATTAAAATACAAAATTTTGTCCAAAAAATAATTTACGAGCTATTCTCAGACCTACCTAATATACACAAAAAATTTCATAAAAATCGGTCAAGCCGTTTCGGAGGAGTTTGTTTACAAACACTGTGGCACGAGAATTTTATATTAGATTACTATAGAACAAATTTCATTACCATAAAAAAGGTTATACTTTTTATAGAACTTTTAGAGGGAAACAATTCCATCACACATTATTTTTTGACGTAACTTTAACCGTTTAAACAGCGTTAGCAACGGAAGCTGTCAAAGGAGGGATAATTTTCCGGTTTTTTCGATATTTTTCATTACTGCTCCGCTCCTATTGATCGTAGCGTGATGTTATATAGCTTACAGCCTTCCTCGATAAATGGACTATCGAAGACAAACAATTTTTTTTGAATTCAAACCAGTAGTTTCTGAGATTAGCGCGTTCAACTAAACAAACTCTTCAGCTTTATAATACAAGTACAGATTAATAAATGGCTCAAAATTTTAATGATGATAAAAAAAAATTCGAATACGATTTTTTTCGTTTTTTTGCATATTATAATATATATATTTTTTTGCACCTTCAGAAAGTAGAGATTTCAAGGAACAAAAAGCACACCGATTTTTTTAAAAAGCAGATATTTTGACCTGAGAATTATTAGATATTAAATCAAAATAAGGGAAAAAAATAAATATTTTGAATAAAAAAACCACCAAATTTCGTGATTTTTTTTGTGGGAGGTAAAATAAACAACCAAAAACTCGGTTCTTTGCATTTTTCGCATAAATTTTGAGGTTATGTAAAATAGTGTAAATAAAAAGGTTGTACATCCTTTTGTTATCCACAACTTTGCCATAACTTTTTTCGATAGGACTTGTAGTTTTGCCGGAAATCGTGATAAACCGTTTTCTACCCTTAAAAGCTCACCCCTTTCCACTTCCGATCTCGGATCGCTCGTAAATTATTTTTCCTTTTAATAATATTTTAATATTGTCTTCCTTTTCCAATGGGTATCATCCTGTTCTAATTTTTTTTCACTTTTTACCATTTTCAAAGGCTTGGGCACTGGCCTACCTTCGCAAGAATCCCTTCTAAATCTGCTGGATTGTAGTAACAAAATATGATGATGTGCTCCAACAATAATACAGTGTCAAAAGAAATTGACAAATTTTTCTACATAATAAGTGATTTAAAAAAAATGGAACTTCAAAATATTTAAATTTACGAATTTCCTTTATAAGCTTGTTTTTTCATCACATGATAGGCCCAATTCTGAATCAAACCTGTTAAAATTTAAAGGTTGTTAAAAAATAAACAGCCAATCAGATTTACGAATTTAACTCGTTACTATGGAGATTTGCAATTTAACACCCTTTAAATTTAACAACTTTGATTCAGAATTGCCCCTAATGTCGTTTTCAAAATTGGACAATAGTCTGTAAGAAGATGTAAAATAATAATAACAATAATAATAACAACATACAGAATTCTGGGTTTTTGGCTGTTGATAATATAATCATACAAAATTATTGTTAGTTGCCACATCTCCCGGAATCATAAAAGTTGAAGCCTATACTTAAACGGCTAAAGTCTACCAAAAAGCACTTTGAAAAATTACAAGTTCTCACTTATGAGCTTATGACTTTAGGTAAATATTTGTTTTTTGTACATAAACATAATACTAAAAAATGTTTAAACTAATTAGCATTAAATAAAATCTTATAATTATTATACTCATGTAGAAGACGGTACTTCAAAATTTCAATATTAAGTATTTACAAAACTGTATGCGTATGATTTTATTGTTTCCCCAGTTCTAATTCGGTTTTATGATAGTACCCCATTGTGTAAAAGTTAACTTCCTGAACAACAGATTACTACTGCCGATGCGGGTGATGAGACAGTCATAACTAAGGATTTAACCATGCCGTTACCAGTGTACAGTATAATGGTTAAATCCTTATTTAATCCTTATTTAGGATTTATTTAAGGAAGTTAACTTTTGCAGATCATAAAACCGAATTAGAACTGGGGAACCTATATCTTCACATTGTAGTAAAAGCAAGGGGAAATAAAAGCGACATTTATTTTTAGAAATAAAATGGTGGTAACTAACAATTTTTAGTGATATTGCTACTGGAAGCGATTTTCACATTTGGTTTCATAATTTTGATTCTGTTCCTTGATTAAAAAGTTAATTGCTGCACCTGGTATATAATTCGGCGTTGCTGAACTCGCTCCTTTTATTGGACCCGCTTGTTCAATAGCTATTTTTCGAGACTTTTATGTAAGGAGTTCTAGAAAACAAAAATACAACACTGAAAAAAAGCGGTCGAAAATTGTTTCGACAGAACTTCCCTTGCTCCTGAAGTACAATGAAACATATCCAGCATTTTTTAATGGGCGCACCCTCAGAGGCGTGCGTCATTCTTTCTCTTTCATAGTGAACTTTTCTACCTGCGATGGATACCTGTGCCTGTTTAGATTAGTGCCTAATAGATTCATTCGCATTCATGTTAGCGTGTTGACCAGTTCACTTAAGTTTGTTTCCGCCTGTTATTTATTGCGATTAAAATTTTTTTTAAAAACCATTCCCTTCTGGTAGTATGCATGTTACGCTGCTGACTGACAATCCGTTGTTAGATTCTGATGACTCACCATGTTGAACTTAAAATAATCCATCACTAACAACCCTTGTCCTTCAACTCTAGGTAATAGCAATTTGACGCTCAAGTGTTTAGTTATGTTTATACATCGAAATAATGTCACGTAGAAATTAGTTTGATTTGAATGAGTTTGTCTTCTTAAAATACAGGACTAAAATTATTAATTAAACCACAATCGAACAAAATGTTCTGAATATTATAATTCTTATTTTATCATTATACTTCACATTTTCGAGAAAATGGAGTAACTCGTTTTTAATTCGACCAATATAAAAATTGTGACGACGTCATCAACATGGATAATACTACTCACATCACAAAAGAAAAGTAGTCACAGCGTATTGCCAGTACAAGAAAAAATAAGGACACGTATATCAACTTGGATTGGTGCAGTGTAATACTAAAGCCGTTCCTGATTTAAACAATAAAATAAATTGACTCATTCATTAATTTTTTTGACCCACCTGTTTAATCAAAACTAAAAAATATTAATACATTGATAAATCACAAGTATCAGCATATTTAAGATAGGATTTATTCAGCAAAATTTTGAGGTGACATCATCAATTTTTTTTGGGGGGGGGATGAACAAATACATTTTGATCAAAAATTTAGCATGCTTATGATAAATTTAAAACATCTACAAGATTTCAAAGAATTCGATTTTGTAGTTCCTGATTAAATCATTAAAATATAAAAAAGAGTGCGTCGACCCAGGGACGCACGGATGGAGTTTTAACTCTGCGTTGTCAATTTATATAAATTAAACACTTATACGCGGCAAAGTCATTAATTTACTGCCGAGACGGCAGACAGAGAGACAGACAGACGGACAAATAGACGGACAGGCAGACGGACAGACAGACGGAAACGGAAGACTTATTTCTTCGTACTCAAGGGGTCATGAAAAGTCGAAAAGTAGAGACCTGATTTATTTTTTGAGATAACGCTGTAACGCTGTAATTATTTTAGCGAGAGTGAATAAACAAATTGTAGTCAATATTCTGAAATTTCTTATCCCAATATTACTTACAGAAACCGTCGTTCTGTAAACTTGAAAAAAAATGTAAAATTAGAAAGATGAATAAATTCTTAAACCTCAAGTAAATTACGTTACATAAGTATTAATTCTTAATGTTTTCAAGCAACGTCACTAATTCTTTAAAGATATACACCTAAATTCTGGTTAATTTTTTATTATCGACACAATAATTGCTTATGTTTAGCTGTTTAAGAACATCGTTCACAACAAAAAGACAAACAACAGACAGACGAACGGAAACTGGAGAATATAAAATTAGATTTCATACTTCATTTAAATTTTACGCTAGAAGTTGAACTGTAAGTAGCTGTAAAACACTTACTATGATCAAATACGATGCAGACTGTAATAATTTTAACGGTGCAGAGTACTATGACATGAAAGTTTTAGGTCGTGCACTATTTCAAAGACATCTTCAAGACAACTCGCCGTAAAACTTCGGAGTGCTTTTAGTTAAAGTCTCCGACCTGCCAACAAATTAATTATCTGAAAAGTGGCATAAAGTACCATTATGTCGTTGATTAATTATTTTAGTTGCAGCAGAGTAAACACTTTGTGCAGGTAAAGTAAAATATCCACTAAACCAGACACACAGCAAAGCAAACTGACGCAAGACTTTTTATCTGCCTGCATTATATAATATAAATAAAATGATAAAAATATATTATTAATTTATTAATAATACTTAAAAGCACATTTCACTGCCAGTTTTATACCAAAAGGCACTGAATAATAACTAGTGTGACTAAAATAAGTGCAGCTAAAAATTATATAAAGGCATTCTTTCCATTGAAATATAACAAGCTTTACTTACAGCGAGTTAAAATGCAAGTTTAGATTGTACCTACTAAAATATTGCTGACTCGACAAAACTGGAAATGCAATTGACGTGTGATTTATATTCCAGTGTAATTCGATTTGATCAAAATTATTCCTGTGAGTTATATCCCGAATATCGAGAAGGATAACATTTGATCGTAATACGAGTAGTGCACTGCCGAGAATATGATAATAATTCGTTCCATATCTTGTGTTTAAATAATTAGATTTATTGTCCCAAATTTTGTCTATTTAACTGTTAATATAATCACAGTCATATCAGAAATTGTTAACTATATTTATCAAAAAATGTGCTGTAGTACTGTGACTTTTAAGAATTTTTTTTAATGGGTACAGTTGTTTACACCATAGACATATATCTGATAAAGTATATCATGTCTTGTTTTGTGTGCCTGACAAGCGTAGGAAGTTTAAATCAACTCGGTTATTTATTTATTTTTCAAGTAATATATTTCCCAACCTGTTTACTCATTTTTAACGTGTAGCAACTTAATTTACTGCAGGTAAGACTACACGTACCTGTTAATTTTGTTGTTCCCTTTAACTCAAACAAGTAATTATTCTTTAAGCTCACTTAATGAGCTAGTCTCAAATTCTCTTGAACATATTCAGTAATAATGCATTGTTAGCTAAAAATAGAGAACCCAGCTCCGTCCAAGGATTAGACAGCAACTTCAGAGAATAAAGTACTGTAATTAAAGGATTAGGTAACAACAATAACTTTTACCTATTTTTCACCAAAGTAATGAACTCCAAGACGGTTCCTCCGGCCTGCTTTATGTGGTAATGTTTCTTGGTCGCTTGAGGTTGTCGATATCGGTGAAGCCATTCTTGTTTTCGAATTTCTGTGGGTATTACATTGGACCGAACTATTGCCGCACATTAATTTCTGATACCCGCTAGGGAACCCTCACACATTCCGATTGAAATACACCACTCGATTAATAAGAGATACTCTAACAGATTTATAGCAAACTCTGATACTGTTCTGACAATAATTGATTTTGTTCCCTTCTTCATTTTTCTTTCCAAAACAAATTATTCTTTTCACCCCTTTCCTAGCTCGATATTCGCTTCGATTTTATTTTGTTTTTTCTTCTGTTGTCCTATCATTAATTGTCTCGAAGCAAATGCGTTTTATCAAAATTATTAATCGTAATCGTGCTGTAACGCTGGTCAATATTTTGTTCCAGTAGAATGTAAACTATAAAGGGTTGTGTTGAATATACTTGCTTTAATCACTAGATCTAAATATTTGATTTCCACTAACTATAAATACAATGACTGTGCGATTTGCAATAATATAGTCAATAATTTAAATGGAATAATCGCTCGCCAGAATAACAGCCATTAGATATTCGGAAGCTATGTTTGCAACGGTTTATTTTAGTACTTAGTACTAACTTAGCGGTGGTGTATTTGAATAAAAGTGCATTAGTCTGAATCAACTCCTTCGTCGAGCACTACTCTTATCTGCTACGCTCGTCATGAAAGTATTAGCGCTATCTCCCTCAATCTTTATTAATTAGAAGTTTTAGATGCCTGAATATTTAATTATTATATTTGTACATATGGACATATAAGAGTAGGCTTATTTTGTTTGTGTCTAAAAGTGTAAGTAGGAGAATTAAGCTTCTCCGCCTCCTCTCTACGGATTTCCATAATCCTCTAAACACTTACAACAGTTTTCTGGTTTGAATACAGAAAGTTTTGAATTCGAAGCGAGATCTATATGAGATAATACTTAATCCATACACTAGTGATTTTTTTTAACAAAAATAAATTATTTTATTACGGGTAGATTTTAGATAGCAAGTGGTATTCTTTTATTAACATATCCATCTGATTCAGTGAGAAATCGAATAAACTGACTGAATATTAAACATTCCTCATTGGCTTCATATTAATAATAATTTGTTACACATTAGGTATTTTCCGCATCTCTAACATTATTTCGCAGTAACTTCGGGCACACTGTAAACTGTAAGATTACACATACTGGCATCAGAATAAAACAGAATCATACAAAAATTTGTCTAAGTTTATTCCGATAGAACTTCCCTCGACCTGAAGTGTAGTACAACATATCCAGGTTTTTCGAAAAATTCAAAATAATTCTGCGAATTTAATTTTTTATGATAATTCCTATAAGTTATAACTTATATTGAAGATACGTGTGTACTGTTAAAGTAAAGTTAAAGAAGCATACTATGCGTATGTTTCTTGTTAAATAAAGACAAATATGCCAATTTGAATAGGTGCTGTGTAATGACAGAATTGTATTCCCTTGATTTGGTCAATCAAAAAATCTATGACCCCCGACATTGATCCGCGGACCTCTGATCTGCGAAGCGGGCGCACTACTGCTAGACTACCGCTGTGGTTATGGAGCTTTGTATTATGTGTCTAAAGAACAAAACGGGTTAAACAATAAAAAACTAAAGTAATAATAAAAAAAAATCAAGGTAGATTCATAACGCACAAATATAATATGAGTGTTTTATTTTATAAAACTTCAATGAGCAGTACTAAAAAGTATTTTGGGGCTACGTCATCAAATTGTTGGTGGTGATGAAAAGACAAATTTTCGTTTGCGTTTTACCATCTTCACAATACTCCTAAAATACATATAGAATTTGACAACAATTGGTCTAGTAGTTTCGGCGATTGTCTCTCTAATAAATATTTACACAAACGACAGACAGATGGAAACGCTCTCTCTTTTTTATATTCTAGGGACCATGAAACTTCGAGAAAATATGAAATTATTCGTTCGCCGGAGGGAATCTATGCACTATTTTCCGAGCTTACACTCGGGAAGTAAAAAATTGTGAAAGTTATTTCAACGGAACTTTCCTCCCCCGTGAAGTGCAGTTCAACAAATCCCGCTTCTTTGAGAAATTATAAAATTTGATTTGTGACTTTTGTTTCACGGTAACCTCTACAAAGTAAAAACCAGTGTTTCATATTTTTCGACGTCACCCCTAGAGTACGAAAAAATAGGTTTCCCGTTTCCGTCTTTCTGTCATCAGTATTGATTTTTATTAAATGCAGTTTCTGAAACTATTGGACCTAGTGTTGCCAAATTTTATATATATTTTAAGTAGGAGTCTCATGTACATGGTAGAGTGCAAACCAAAATTTGTCTAATCATCCACACCGGCAACGTAATGACGTCGCTGCAAGATTGTGCATAATAAAAATGTTATTTAAATTTTATAAAATAACATACTCCTACACTTGTGGTTTATGATTCTATCTTGGTTTATTATGATAGATATCCCGATTTTTGGAAAAAAATTCAAAATTGTATAACAGCATTTTATAATTTAACTTTGGAACTGTAAAACCAATGGTTCGAAATTTTACAAACGTTTTAAGGTTATGGTAAGGGTGGTAAATCGTTAATCAAAATGTATACCTCCTCCCAAAATTGGTGACGTCATCACGAAATTTTGTAATGGAAAAAGGACATATCTTTGTTTTAATTTATAGGGATTATCATAAAAAATATAATTGCAATATCAAATTTTGCAATTATTTGAAAAAATTTGATGTTGTACGGCAGTTCAAGGCGTGGAAACTGGTGTTTAAATAAACTTGATGACCCCTACAGTACGAAAAAAGGAGTCTCCCGTTTCCGTCTGTCTGTCTGTCTGGTGTCTCTAAACATAATCTCCGACACTGGTGGACCGATTGTTGTCAAATTTGGTATGTTTATTAGAAATATCATGTAGAGGGCTAAGTGATAACCAAAATTTGGCTAATCTACCTCCCCAACAACTTGATAACGTCATTTCAATGAATTGTATTTTAAAATGATTTGAATGTTAGACAAAAATATACTCCTATAGTTGTAGTCTACGAATGCGCTTTCAGTTTTTTCGCTAAACGTTCAAATTTTTGAAAAAATATACGCAAGTTATAATAACGTTATATTCCCAACACGAGATATACGTCTCCGTGGCTCTATCGGGGAGAGCAGCGACCTAGGGTTGTGGCTTCGATGCCGAACTTGGCCGTTTACTTTTTTCCTTGCATTGGTAATACCCTATGACTACTTTTCTTTTGTGCTGTGACTAGTATTATCCATGTTGATGACGTCATCACAATTTTTTTATTAGGCAAATTTAGAACGAGTCACCCTATTTTTTATACCGGGTGTCTGGAAAATCACGGATTAACTCTTCAGTACGTTATGTATGGGAGTTTCAGGAATTTCAAAAGAATTAAAAAAATTTTTTTTTGTTGTAGATTACGGAAAAAACGTAATTTTTTAAAAGTAGAATTGGCAACACTGCACACACCTGATGCGTGAATACCTCCGGCGTATTTTCTGATTTCTTAGTAACGATGGTGATTAAAATCCACCTTTCATTTTTTTTAGGACAATAACCGCAACAACCAGTTGTCATTAATCGTTGTGCATTATTATTAATAAAATAAGCTATTATTTTTTATTAATAAATAAACCAAAAAATTTAATAAGACATTTATAAATTGTAAACAAAAACAAAACTACTAAAAGAAAAATCCATTAAAGCGTAGCCAACTAAACACCAGAGAAGATGTTTAAAATGCCTACCTTGTGCATATAAGTATGCTCGTAATATTTTCAAATTTTTTATAAAAATAAGCTAGATTTAGATTTTTTCTAGTTTTATGAACAAACAGTAGCTCCGCCCACCCACCTCTTTATCATTCCAGTGACTACTCTCAATATTGTTCAGTTCTATCTCAGCAACCTTTAGCCCCACCCACCCGGCATTTATTTTCTTAAACGATATGTCATTTGCCAAAATCAGTCTTATCTTACCAAGTAATAGCTCCGCCCACCCGACCTCTATTTTCTTGGCAGGTATATCATTTGAAACAATGAGTCTTATTTTAGCGAATACTAGCGCCACCCGCACACCCTTTATTTGTTTTAAGAATATGTCATTTATCAAAATCAGTCTTACGGTAACAAGTACTAACCCCAACCCCTGGCCTCTCTTTTCTTAGAGGGTATGTCATTTGCCAAAATCAGTTTTATCTGAGCTAGTACTTGCTAAGATAAAACTAATGCACTACAGGCTCCAAAGCACTTTTAAATTCTTTCCAAACAGAAATACCTAGAACCTCAATATTGTTTTAAATTTTTCAAAAAAAAAACGGGGTCCCAAAATTGACTCAAAAACAGGTCAGCTCAGAATTTTCCAAAAATAGAACACAAAAGTCCCCAAAGTTCTTTTAAACAATTTACGAAAGAAATCTTCGGGGGCTCCCAAAATAATACACCATGGGTACTCGAACACTGCGGCACTCAATTTTTTTTCAAATTCGTAAAAAATAAAACACTCAAAGCTCAAAAGATTTTTTCAGGTTCATCCAGCAACAAAATACCAGATTCCTTTAAATTTTTTCGAAAATAAGACACTGCCCCAAAATGTGAGAAGGGATGTTTTTACTATTTTTCCCAGACGCAACAGTTGATTGTTAACAGCCTAGCGGAGAGTAACATGCCATTTTCCAGACACCCGGTATAATAATGATAAAATAAGGATTATAATATTCACAACATTTTGTTCGATTGTGGTTTAATTAATAATTTTAGTCCGTTGCTTTGAAAAGACAAACTGATTCAAATAAAATAATTTCTACATGATATTCAATGTACATATAAACATAAATAAACACTTGAGCTTCAGATTGCTATTGCTATTACCTAGTACGTGCTGAAGGACATTTTATCCCGTTAACTACGTGCTTTAAATATATTCTGCATTATATTTTACAATTTTTTTAAAGGGCTGGATTTTTCGGATTATACTTATAGCGTTCGGCCAATTTTTTATTGATCAAATTAAGAACCTCATTTCCTAGAAAATGTGAGAATACTCACGTCTTTATTTAATTATGATCAGATAAGACTAATAATAATCATGTTAGTCTTGTGTTTTGAGGGGACAACTCATTCAAATTAAACAAACTTCTACGCGACATTTCTTAGATGTATAAACATAAACAATCGAAGTTAATCATGTATATGATACGCAGGATACATTTACCCCACTGTTTTTTTTACCGAATGAAGGTTATCAGAAAGCAAACATTTTGTATAATTTTTCAAAGAAACGACATTTGTTGGACCGTATTTCAAGGACGAGGAAAGTTTTGTTGAAGTAAACTTGGACCAATTCTTTTGTGATTTCCGGTGTAGCTAGGTGAAATGTTACAGTATACAATGTGCCCAAATTTAATACAAAATAATGTAATAAATTCTTAATATGAAGTCAATGAAAAATATAGAATAAAAACAATCATTTGAACGGACTCAAACGTTGTTAATTTTTATACATTTTGTCCCTAGATGTCGTCTTGCGTCATTTTCGAATTGTCAATATTCGTTAGTTTTTTCGATTACTCACTGGATCAGGTTGATCTAGTCACTAATAAATAAGTTAATCTAGTAGGTTAATACAAAAAATACTACTTTCTATCTAAAATCAACCCGCAATAAATTAGTTCATTTTTGTTAAAGAAAATCACTCTAGTGTAAGGTTTAAAACATGATCTAAAAAAGTTCTCGTTTTGGATTCAAAATTTTCAAAGCAGGAAATTTTCGTCCTTTATTTTACCAAAGTTATATGGGATTATGTAAACCCTCAGCGAGGAGGCGGAGAAGCCGAATACCTCTCACTTTTGTGTGCGACAATACATGGAACAAATTTAGCATGTTATGTATTTGTATGTAATGTATCTTTATTAAATCGCACTGTGAGAGCAATACTCACGTAAGTCAAAATTTGCCGAATTCTTAAATTTATCATTAATGCATAAAAAAGTTAATGTAGTTTTAGTATATAAAAGTATAAACGGTTTTTAATAGTTGCGTAATGCTCAAATTCATCAAAATGTTTGTATTGCATTTCCGAACATTACGTGTGCACTTAATGCAAGACTGCCGTATCTCAAAACTAAGTGAAATGCACGTAAGCTATGAAGCTATGAGATTTCAGTCGATGTTGATATTCTGATACTCCTACTAATTTAGGTACAATTGAACACAACAAATGCACAATGTCTTCTGATATAGTTAAGAATTGACCGAAAACATGGAAATCAATTTTTCTTTGAACAGGAAAAGTAGGAAAGTTAATTAGAGCGAAATAAAAAATTTAAAATTTGTCAAAAATTCCGATGGAATTTTGTAACTTCGTATAGAAAGAAAGTATATCAGGAAATAATAGTCAATCAATTCCCGAACATCACGACAACGGCGGCATCACACTTAAATAAAAATGATTAAACAATATTTTTGAAGGTCCTTTAGCAATACGTAAAAAATACGATGGACTGAATCAGTTATGTATAAAAAAACGAATTAAATAAAATTATAACACATTTTATAACAAGTTTGCCATAGTATACTGACCGGCAAAAAAAACCGGCCACCCTGAAAAATTTCGCAAAACGAAGCTTTAAAAATTATTAATTTAACTAGTGATCGTTGTATTATTAAAGAACCATTCATATTGACATATAAGGTATAAATTAGCAAAAAAAAGAAGCCAATTAAACGCAGAATTAAATTAAATTTAACAAAATAACAGAAACAGAGCGACAGTTTGAAAGACGTAAGAGTTAACGGAATTATTTTCGCGTGAAAACGTTTATTAATTGCCAAACTTATAATCAAATGATGAAAAACACTATTTACAACAACAGCCTCCTTTATTGTTTTTTTTTTTAAGAAAATATGGTAGTACTTGGTCTGTTTCTGTTATTTTGTTAAATTAAATTTAATTCTGCGTTTAATTGTCTTCTTTTTTGTCCTAATTTGTACATCATGTGTCAATAGTGAATGATTCTTTAATAAAATAACGATCACTAGTTAAATTAAGTTTTAAAGTGGTTTTGCGAAATTTTTCAGGGTGGCCAGTTTTTTTTGCCGGTCAGTGTAGATGTTGAATGAATTAATACTGTGATCGATTTGTGTTTTGTTATATTTTTTTCATTATAATGTGTTGCTAGTTTGCTCTAGTCTTAAATTTATTAACACGCAAGCTAAAATATTTGATATGGAGTAGCAGTGCAATAGTCACGTAAGTCAAAATTTCTTGTTTTCTATAACGAGTAGAGGGGTCTACTCTAAAGGAATAAAAACACGATTAATAATAGATTGACAATACGACTATAATGTATTTCGAAGCCTTTGGTATTTAAGATACAAATAATATATAAAAGCTTGGGAATTTTAAATCATCATTACTCAAAACACGCTGGTTTTGAGTTGCGTGAGTATTGCTCTCACAGTGCGAAATGTTAAATGAAATTTGGTTAAAGTGTCTCCTACATTTAAAAATTGTAAATTCCATAACCTGCTACCAATTTTATTATAATCCACTGTTGCAAAAGATGCGTTCAATAAAAAATATATTTAGAATTTGTTACATTAATTTTAATTAAGTACTCTCTTCAAATTATACTATTGAGTTTTATGTATATGTTTGCTGTTTACGCACTTTGGTGGCTACATAACTCTTAAATATTTAAATTGCCAACCGTTTCCTGTACAATCAGAAAGGAGCCTGGGATTTATCCTCATAAAAAGTTTTCGTTATAGCATGTGTATTTATCTGAGTTTGATTCTTTGGTGTGTGTGCAATGTTGTGAGTAGAAAATATATGAGTCGACTGACTTAACAATGCGTTGGAAAATGTTGCTCAAAGAGTCGTAACTTTTCTATAGCAAGCGATCTAGCTGAGAGAGGGGTGGAAGCTTCTTTGCGCCAGTTTTAGATCTATCTAAATAGCGAAGAGATTATCCTCGATTTTATAGTGTTTTAGGAAATGCAAAGTATTACTTTCTTAAAATGGACTGCTCGTACGTTATGAAGCGAGAAATTTTGTGGTTTGTACTCTCAGTAAAATGGAATAATCTTAACGCTTCTTTGTAGTAAATCGTAGATTCCGTATTCTTACCCCGTGAAAACTTTAAAATATTGCATCGAAAGATATGACACAATATTACGAGTGAGTGAATAAAGACCTTAATAAAATTTATTAATAATATGTTTTTGATTTTATAAGTAATCTTCAACGTAGCTTTCTGCAAGATCTGTAGATTTAGATACATCATGTTTTTAAAAATTTATCCTGGACGTGTACATTTAAAAGAGCAATTATTTTAGGCGGTATTACATCGCATCAGTTGTATTACTGCTAACTTTTTTAAGCGCGTTTTTACAGCACTTCATTATTTAACTTTTTTTTTGTCGAAAATTCAAGACGTACGTAGGTAGATTAAAGTAACTTTTTTTCGTCTTTACAAACAGTAAATGTTCGCTGTTGGTTGTTTTTTCTTGTGCTTGCTAGATGTATTCGTTATGTAAGATGTTTTCGTTACCTTGTACATTATCAATGATCCCATGCCTGAGTTCAACAGTTCAGGACCAGTTATTTCAGTTATTAATACCAGTTGAAACGTTCGTTCAAAAAGGCTCATACTCGCACATCAGATTCAGGTTATCACGATTTACCTGTCATTAGCAGAGCGCCGCCTAAAATATTCCTTGCAAAGTCGTCCAGGTACAGTATACCGGCTTGATACAAATCAATATTGAAGTGGTCGGCCAGCCATACAGAAAGATTACTGCAACAATCCATTGGCCCTATTTAAATTTACAAAAATAATAATTACGAATAATCGAATGTGGTTATCACAACAAATCAACTGTGTAAAAAAAAAACAGTACACTGAAACCTGGTTGAAAGCAGCCGAAGCTACGCTGTCAGATGTCAAGCACAGCGTAGATATATTTTCCGCCGCGCTCTAGTTATTACTCATTGAACATGTCTCCTGGAGTTTTCCTGACAAATATTTTTGTTTCTTGGCCACTGAAAGATGTCGATTTTTGCAGTATATCCAATCGATTTATTTTTAATTTGCTTCATTGTAACTTTCAGTATGAATATTGCTCTTGTTTCTTTTGCAACGAGTGAATCAATCATGATATAGAAGGCTGGCGTTTTTCTAATAATTGTGATATGTATAAGTAACAATTTGTCTTAACTCGTTTCTAGATTTATTTGGTAATAAATTCTGAAACTGCAATTGGAACTGCTTGCAATAACGATTTCTCCCTTTACTTTATGTTTGATCATAAAAATCGCAGATTTAAAATAATGAATACCAAGAAGCCTGAAATTCGTTGCAACTAGACGTAGTTATGCTTGTTTGACGCTAAATGACAAATAATTATGGAGCCAACTGTGTTGACGAGGATAAAATTATTTATGTTGGCAGCTAGCCTGGTCAAGGAAATTGGTTCATTCTAGAGGCGTGAAAATCAGATTTTACGTACTGAAGATTAAAAAAAACAATGTAATTATTCCAGGATCGGCATATCAAACATTTTATAATATTAACTATTCTCAATTCGTAATATGTATTTTAAACTAAAAAAGAAAATTTAGAATTCAGGAAAAATTTGTTAAAAAGTATTTACAAACACGATAAACACATAAAAACAAAAACGTATAAATTAATTAAATAATTTAATCAATGATAGCTGACAAGACGGAAATATCAATTATACACAACAGTGTGGATTAATAAAACACATGCGTTTTTCATTACGCTTCTTTCTATCAAAAAAGCAATTCCAATTTGATGATTTTTTTTAACAGAACACCCGTTATGTAGTATTACCAAAACGCCATTATAGTCGTCTCTTTTATCTAGTAGTCACAATTTATATTTCACAATTTTTTCTATGTAGAGAATCGAATTTCAATCAGTCAACAGACAGCACACAGGAGAGAAAAATTCGAGCAATTACAACGATTAAACTAGCAACACGATCACTTCGGCCTACACAAAAATCCAAAAACAATGAGCAAACAATAAGAAGTCAAGACCGACTAAGACGAGAAAATGATAAATATATAATTAGTACAGAAAGGAAAGTCTGAATATAAGAATGGAATAACGAAAAAATGTTCAACGTCGAAAGAAAAAACTCGGCTACATATTACACTACCGAAAGGTGAAGTTTAATAAGCGATAGAGCAGTTTAAAAATAATAGAGAGATTTCATTACTGTTTGACATCTAGTAGGTCACGGATTTTTTAAATCAGTTGGTAATTCTTGCGCATCACTGTACACTGTTTAATTTAAAATTCTAAAGTGTCAGATATAATTATAGCAAAGCGTCATTTTGAAATCAAACGTCAAATTTCAAATTGAATTTGACAATCTGTCAGTACCACCAACTTACTTACAAAATGTTGTTACTTTGCACCAAATTTTAAGCATTTTAATTTTTTTTTGTAACTCTTCATGGACCTGGAGAAGGCGTATAGTAACGTTCTTATTAATAAGCGTTTGGAAGTACTTAGTAAAAGCAAATAAAGAGCACTTACGTAAGCATTAGTAATATCTATATAGATAAATCATTCAATTTAAGGCCGGAAAAATGTTTCAGAAGAGCTAAACCCATCAAAGCACTAGAGCTAGGTTATTGTCTTTTACCAACCCTTTTAGTAATCTTAGAAAAGTGAAAAAAGAAGTTGGAAGATATGGAAATAGGCTGTTCACAAAGGTCGAAATTTCCATTTCTCAGAAGAGTGGGCGAGCAGAATAAACTGATGATTGAGAATTAAAGATGAGATGCTAAATGTGGCATGCGACAATAGTCGTATGCAGAACCCCCATTCATTTAAAAACAATGTTTAAGTGAAATTTTAGTATTTGTTCCTTACATATGAAATAATCACTTACAAAAAGCCGAATAACTGTTTTAAATAGCGTAAAGTTTTATACTTTCTAAGAAATGGTTCCGTTAACTTGGTCATTGTTACTGAAAACTGAAAGTATCGACAAGAATGTTTATATTTCTGGCATATTTTTTAACCTTTAATTTAATAAAACATAACCTAACGAAACAAATTCAGGGAATTATTATTCTTCTACATCGAATACCAACAAACTCACTAGATTTTCATGGCCAACCCTATTATATAAAGATCGTGAACAGATAATATTTTTCTTAATTTGGAACCAACTTTCCTTATCCAGTTGGTTAACGATCTAGGACCAACGTTAAAATCGGGAATCTCTGCCATTACTCGGTCGTGCAGCAACTTGATAGTAATGTATTCTTTAGAAACAACCTTTTTATAGATAGTCTCCCGGATTGACATTATATCTAGAAGATTAACTTTTTTCTTTATGTGACTCATTCTTGCCACTTAAACCTCGACTTCTTTATAGCCGGTAGATAAATTTTTCCGAAATTTTTAACATTTCTGTGACCAGTTCTGTCTTCCTTTTTTCTGAAATTCCAAAACATCTTGGTTTCTATCAAGATAGTCTAACACATTTGAAATTATTCCGTTTGCTTGGTCGTTAAATCGCTTCATTTTCGACTGGAACAAATGACAAATTTTAAAATTTGACATAAGACTCTACGAACGACTCAAAATTTGGTGATTTTTTTGTCTCGCACAATGTGCATAAGATATAAAGATAAAAAGTTTGACTTGGGCTAAATCCAGGACTTTGGATACCAAACATTAAACAAAGCCCTGTAAAACGTCTGAACCAGCTGGAGATAATGCCTTTATCGATGAAATTAGTTATCTGTAGTTATAATCTGGTCCCGGTATGAAAAGTTTGGTTCAGTCCAATATTTTTGCCACTCCTCAAAATGTCACATGTAAGGTCTGCAACTCGTCTTTTAATTTAAATAAATTAATATATGCCATGAAAATTCTTTTAAGAATTATTTAAAATAAAATTCGCCGTAAATGTGAGGAGCAGACTCATACGAGACCTGAATGGTTCGGATTTAAAGAGGAATGCGCTTCAGAGAAGCCCTGTTCTCTTTACAAGCATTAACACAAAAATGCACAGATCGACGAAAGGATTTATGCATCTGCTTCATAAATTTTGAAAGGGTCTTTGGCAGTAAAGCAGAATATACTCTTACAATGCCTTGATAAAATTGGAGTTCATCACAGAAATACTCGCGTTATTGTAAACATGCAGAAACTAGTCAAGAGTGCATTCTATTCCTCCCCCCCCTTATCCCATGATCAGTCGGAACGCACATTTTAACTATTCTGAATGGTTATTACTTAATGAGAAAAATATATACCTAACAAATAGCCGCAATGTGGACGATGCAATGATTAAACATTGAAATTTTGTAACCATACGTATAAAAATCTACATAAGAAAAACAAAAGTAATGAAACATCTTATCCAAAAATCTAAATTTGCCTATGATGGACTGTTAGAAATCTCACAAAATTCAAGTACCTGGCATTAAATAAAGAATAAGCTAGACCCTACTATAGAAATTAAGACACGAACAGAGACTGAAGATCAAAATTTTATTGATGTGAAGAAAATGTTTGCTTGCGTTGGCCATATTCTTAAAACCTTACATAATATGATTCTTATTATTATACGGAACTGAAAGGTGGAGTCTGAATGTTGCGCTGACAGAAACTAGAAGGTTTCGACCCCTGGTTATATGGAAGAATGTTGAAAATTCCATGAGTAGCTCATATAACAAATGAAGAAGTACTACCGAGAATGTGAGCATTTAAAAGTACTCGTAATTTAGGACCAACAGACATAACATTTGTAGAGACTATACACGTATGAGTGAAACAGAAAAACTAAACTAATTCTACAAATTACGATAACCGAAGCACAATGCGACTTTCGCTCAATAAATAAAACATTGCGTTTTATATTCATTTTCGATGCTGTAATTCACATTTGGTTAAAATATGAAAATACCTCAGCAATAACTTGAAGTGTTTATGTTTATACATCGGAAGAATGTCACGAAAAAATTCATTGCGGTTTATTAATTAAACCACAATGGAACAAAATGTTTTGAATATTGTTATTATCAAATAAGGACGTATGTATTATCACATTTTCCAGACAATGGGGTGATTCGTTCCTCTTAAAAAATTTGTGATCAACAGAAATAATATTGGTCAGAAAAAAAGAAGAAACTGCCAAGACCACGAACGTTTACAACGTATGTTAGTGGTAAACTCTTATTTTTTTTTAGTAATTTGACCGTTCAGCGAAAAAACCACAAGTATAAGAGTATATTGTTGTATAATATTTGATTTGATTAGCCAAATTTTGGTTAGCGTTTTACCATGCACATGATATTCTTAATATACAGTGTGAGTTAGTTAAAAGGGGACACCGCGAATTACTTTTTTATTTATGAACTTATCTTAATGGAACTTAGTAATAAATAAATTATAAATAAAGGCGAATGAGTTCTATGAATGCATCACTTCATTCACATGACAGTAATTGATAAAAAGCCAAATAAAAAAAAATGTTGCAAACATTTATCGGAATTTTTATTTTACTATAAATAAATTGAGAAAAAAATACTCTCTAAAGTTCAATATTTACTACTTTTGATACGTTTTATTTACCCCTGTAAAATAATATTTTCTTAAAGCATTTTGTGCACTGTATCTTTGAGACTCATGAAATTATATAATTTATTATGTTTTTTTGAACAATCCAATCCAACATTTTACCATAAAAATTGCAATAATTTACGAATATTATATAATGAAGCTACTAAATATTCTATAATTTTTTACATTTGTTATTAAAAATACACTGTAAAATCTGAAAAATAAAAAAATGTAAGTGGTATTTTTGCAATATACTTTTTTGGCAGCTTCTTCTAAAGCAATGAATTTACGTATGCAAAATTTAACATTAGTTTTGGCTAATAAGTATGAAAATTATTCGAGGTGTCACTTTTTAGCTGACTCACCCTGTACATACAAAATTTGATAACAATTGGTCCACTAATTTCGGAAATTATCTGTCTAATAAAAATCGACACGGATAGACGGACAGACGAACAGACCAAAACGAGAGATATTTTTTTTCGTCTTAATCTAGGTATCATGAAACGTCGAGAAAACATGAAGCTGGCAAGTCGCCCGATGGACTCTATTAGTATAGTTCCTTTTTGCTTACGGTTAGTAATAAGTGGATATTTGGAATTAAATGAGACGCTTTGAAGGTATTATAGAGTAAAACTAGTAAAAATTAGATATTCATAAGGCAATAGTTATATCTAATTATTCTTTTTCAACCAGAAGAATAACCCTTCATTAAAGTACTAAAATATCAGGTGCACTTAAAAACCCATTTCTTTACAAAAACCTTCAGACAAAGATTTATAGGAGCAGAGTGAAATAATTGACGAGCATGCCATTCCGAGTTAAAATTATGACTTTACGGTTAAAACGGATTTTGAAAATTTCAAGATCGAAATATGTGGAGTAAGTTGATTTAGAAACATGTATTTTGTATTTTGTAAAGGTTTTAACTACAATATAATTTCAGAACAAATGCGCAATTTAGAAGTTAATAATTAAGGGCTATCGGTTTTATAACCGTTTCCAAATAATTAGTTTCCAAGAGCTATTTCCGGGATAAATATTTTTGAGATTCAGTGAAATATGTTTTATGTAGGTAATTTCTTCTGCTTTAAGTCAGAAATTCTTAAAATGTATTTAATTAGCTTTGAAATTAATAGAAGCTTTCTTCCAAAAATTTTGACAATGTTATTTCTTAGATCATAAACTATGCTTGAGGTTTTATTAAAGACACGATTTTATAAATTTGGAGATATTTTAGGTGAATAAACTTTAAAAGACAACATAATATAAAAAACATCAATACCAAAATACCACTTTACTTTTTTTTTTAATTTCAGGTGAACCTTTGTGTCAGTTGCAGTAACCATAATGTGTGGCTTGCGGTCCTTGTGTGCTCTTTTGCTACATTCAACATCCTTCACACACTTCAAAGCACCTGCTTATTGGTGGTTTCCCCAGACACCATTTAACGATTGCAGACCATTCAGTACATCTTTGACTTTCAACGAAATTTGTGGCCTGTGCGGTTACATCTTACCCCAACTGCCACTGCATCTTTAATGAACCGTGAGACTTCCACTTGATTGCTAAATCATGAATCAGATCTATTTTCGGGCAGTACTGAATTGAGATTGAATATCCAAATTGGACTATTCTCGTGCAAAAACTGGTTTAGTGGAATTTCGCTCTACAAACCTGTTAAATCCTGCTTGATAAAATTGTGTTGACGGTATATTTTCTAGCTATTAGAAACGTGCCCCGGAATAAATTTCAATAATCACCTGATGAATTTTTTAATACCTCTTGAACTCGTAGTCTAGTCGCTGTTTTTAATATAATGATTGTAGCGAAACATCGTTTTTATCCCAATTTGTTTTCGTAGTTTACCGGAACACTCTGCCAAAGCAAATCAATGAAAGCACTGAAAATAATTAAATCCTCACACTCGTGTCACATAACCGTAAAACAATGCCAATTTTGTACAAATTTAATGTCCGAATCCAACTACGTTCGAATAATGTATTGGATGTTCCCCGCAGGTGGCACCGACGATCGAAAAACAATGGATCGATGGGTAGTTCATCAAACAACAATTTGTTCAAAATAATGAAAAAGGAATTATTGCGCATAACAAACAAATACTTCGACAAGAAATATATTTTCACTAGTAGTGTTTTGAAGTTTTGGTTGTCAGGAATAAATAGACAAAATATGATATTTATGTTTGGTACACTAATACTAAATCTGCAAATTGGTTCTAAGCATGCGACGTTTTCAGTGTGACAAAACTCATTTCAGTAATTTTGTGTGAAAATTCAAAGTAATATTTTTGTTGTGTTTATGGTTCTCAATACACAATACGTAATATTTGCATATTTTAGCTCTTGCTAAAATATAAATATATGCAGGACTCATTAAAAAACAAGGTCGTATTTCCACTACCTAATTTGTTAGAAGAATCCACGCATTATTTGTGAGGGACTTAAAAGTCGCTAATTGGGCATTAACATTTACATTATATTACCCACGTATGAGGTTGATTACCACATAAAGCCAAAACCGCGGCGCGCAATTGCACCAAACATTCATAAATTGTAAATTGTATTTTGGTTATCCCTTGGAGGACGCAGCCAAGGACTAGGTATAATATATCTTGTTTAAATGGATGATGAGGTGCTGTGCATGGAAGGAACATGGGACCATCATTAGCTCTTCTTGTAATACAGAGAGATTTCAATTATCCGCCTAGGTAAGTGTTATTTTTGTTCCGTGCCCTGTCAGATTTCGTGACGAGATTAACTCAATATAAACTCCTTCTGTCCCAAATTAAGTTTACGATTTGGAAATAAATTTTGTCTTAAAATAAGTAAATGTATTCTTTAATGAAAAATTAATATTATTACAACGAATATAATATCTTATAATAAGTTTTGACATAATATTGAACTTTCCTTGCAATTAATCAAAACAATTAGTTAAAATTTTGGATTTTATTTTCAGTTTGTCCTCATCTATCATGTTAATAAAATACATTTTCTCAGATTTTACGTATTTATTCCGTTGTTCTCAATCATGTAAAACAACATTCACAAAAAGAGACGTTTGAGAATCGTCCAGCATGCCAAATTCGACAGTTTTCATGGCTCCGCACTTAATCTTTCTGTTTCCACATACTTCAAGACGAAACTACAGTAGATGCCCGACCAGCTTCTTCTGTTAAATTAGCCTTCTTTCTTTGAATTAGGGCAACTGGCTTTATTTCCAGGGCATATTATCTCTACACCGGTGTTTTAAACAGGCTCTTTAAATTCGTTTAGAAACAAAAAAGAATTGTTGTTACCAAAACAAACACCTTTCAATTTTTTTCATATTAAAATGTGTTATTTGACGTACACCAAATACGTGGTAAACAAAACCTCTTCGTCTTTAAAAATAAAGTGTCCGATTTCTATTGCAAAATATAGAAATCGGACACTTACATTTTAGGACAGAGGGACTAATAACTAGCTATTACACAACTGTTTATTTTGGGAAACCTTACCGCATGCACGCTTGTTTTTTTAAGGTTACTACGGCAACGGAAAGTAAAAAGCACGCGTGCGAGAAATTGGACTTCTCGTACCTTGGTGAGTGTGCGAAATTAATCAAAAACGATAAGGAGCGCAAAAACCGACACAATATTAGGGTTGATGACCTTATAGCTGGTTTTCTACAAGAACTAAAACAATACAAATGGAAGACATACGAACTGTATACCTTCCATTTTTGCTGTCTATTTTACTTCTCGACTGCAAGCCAAGGAAGTAGTGACCTAGGCTAGGGTCCATTCGTAGAACTTCTACTATCGTGTGAGTCGATATTTATTAGACAGATAATAATCTTTGAAACTGCTAGGCTGACTGTTGTCCAACTTTATAAGTACTTTAGGAATATCGTGTAAATGCCAAAAGGCTAACCAAAATTTGTCTAATCATCCCCGCTAACAATTTGATGACGTCAATTCAAAATTTTGGACAATCCTATATTTGTGGTTTATGAATTCGCCTCCATTCTGTAACGCAGACATTTCGATTTTCGAAAAATAAAATCAAAATTGTATAACAATATTTTAAGATTAAACTTACAATATGCAAAACTGAGTGCTCTGAAATCTTATAAACGATTTAAGAATGTCGTAGTCTAGTAAAGGCTTCATCCAAAATTATTTTTTTATTACTCCCAAAAGCTTGATGAGGTATCTCAAAATTTTGTTGAATAAATTCAATCTAAAATGTGCAATATACTATAGGTCTACATTTGTGGATCTACGATAATTGGTAGCGAACAATGTTTGTTACTATCCGTCGGTATGAGTTCGCAGTAAAGAAATACGCAGTGGACTTAAATTAGCGTATATATTAAGACAGTAACAAAACAAGTGTTCTTTACAAGTTATTCCTACGAACTAAAGGCACATATGTCTCGAGTGGCCAGATTGCCCCTCGAGGGTTGAGGGCGGTACGACCCGAAGCGAAACCCGATATCGGTCGAGTCTGCATGAAACGAAACATCCTCCCGCCCGGCCGTACACGTCTAAAAACAAAAAAACAAAGGGTCTACATGGCTACGATTAATCTTACACGGTCACCGCACTGTCTTCCATGGGTAACACACACAGACGATTGACGGCGCGTTTTGTCACTCCGGTGCCTGTTTTGACAGTCACAACCCGCACAATGTTGTCACTTCCTGGATGCAATTCCACAATACGACCCAATTTCCATTGTAGCGGTGCGATATTTTCGTTCTTAAGGACAACCATTGCTCCTACCTGAAGAGGGATCGGATTTTCGCGACGCCACTTAGTCCGCGTTTGGAGACTTGTTAGATATTCTCTCGTCCACCTTTCCCAGAAGAGTTGGCGAAGTTGTTCAACCCTTTGCCATCGAGAGAGGCGATTTTCCGGCAGATGTAGAAGGCTTGGTTCCGGTGGTGCCGTCAAGGATGTGCCGATTAGAAAGTGTCCCGACGTCAGAGGGTCCAGGTCGTCGGGGTCATTACTCATGGGAACAAGGGGGCGTGAATTAAGAATAGCTTCGATAAGGGTTAGTAAGGTACTCATCTCTTCCACAGTAAGAACTGTGGTGCCCGCTACCCGTTTAAAGTGGTATTTAAATGACTTGACCGCCGCTTCCCATATTCCTCCAACGTATGGAGAATTTGGTGGAATAAACTTCCACGTAACCCCTTCGTCGGCCAAGTTGCTAACGACTCGTTTTTGAAAAACTGTTGATTCAAGTAACCTTTTGAGGTCTTGGAGCTCCCGATATCCGCCGACGAAGTTAGAACCATTGTCTGAATACATATGTGCAACTTTACCGCGTCGTGCCATCATACGTTTTAACGCATTTAAAAAACATTGAGCGGAATAGTCGCGTACGAGTTCTAAATGTACCGCTTTTGTAGCCAGACAGACGAATACGGCGATATAGGCTTTAAAGTTTCGTTTACCTCGCCCCGGACTTTCTTTAATTAATATTGGCCCACAATAATCGATGCCGCAGTTTTGAAACGGCCTAGCAGGAGATACTCTGTCGGCTGGCAAATTACCCATTAATTGTTCATAGCTAATAGGTTTTACTCTTTGACACCTGATGCAATTATGGATTATTTTTCTTACAATACTTCTGCCAGAAAGTGGCCAAAACAACTGCCTCACCGCCGCCAACGTTGCCTGAGGTCCACCATGGAGAGTGTCCCCATGTGTGTCGCGTATTATTAACTTTGTAATTATGTGGCTTTTTGGTAGTACCACTTGATGTTTGGCCTTAAAGTCTAAGTTCGCGTTTCTTAGGCGACCTCCCACTCTAAGGATCTCATTTTCGTCTAAAAAGACATTAAGCGGGGTTAATTTGCTGCGTTTGCTTAATACGTGTTTGTTTTTGAGGTCACTAATTTCTTGACCGAATTCTTGCTTCTGTATAAACTTAATGATATATTTTTCGGCAGTTTGAAGTTCATTTAGCTTTAATTCACCCGTTAATTTATCTGTTTTATGAGTGCAATTGTGTATAAATCGATAACAGTAAGCTAATACTCGTTTTAATTTTTTGTAAGTGCTAACTCGATGGAAAACGTTTAAATCTGGTTGTGTTTGAGACACTAGTGTTACATTGCGTCTTTCCGGCGGAAGTTCTGTTACATGACTAGGAGGCTTAGGCCAATGTGACGAATCTTTTAATAGAAAAGCTGGACCATGAAACCATATAATAAATTTTTCCCGGTCACTAGGACACATACCCCTTGTAATTATATCTGCAGGATTTTGTTGACTATTTACATAGTGCCATTGTTCCCTTTTTGTCATTTCCTGAATTGCCGCCACCCGGTGTGCGACAAAGGGCTCCCATCTTTTTGGCTCAGCTGCTATCCAAGATAGGGTTATCATAGAGTCTGACCACAAATAAATCTTCCCAACGCATATATCCAACGTGTTAATAATCTTCACTGTAAGTTTTGCGAGAAGAACCGCCGCGCATAGTTCCAGTCGCGGAATTGTTGTTGGTTTAAGTGGAGCAACACGAGATTTTGAACAAAGTAAATTTATTTGTCGTTGCTTGTTTTCACCAACGGCAACTACATAAATCGCGGCCCCATAAGCTTCTTTACTAGTGTCACAAAATCCATGTAACTCTAGAATTTGCGGAGAAAAGTAATTAATACATCGCGGAATTACAAATTCGTCGATTCGGTGTAAATTTGCGCAAAAATGGTGAAAGGTTTCGCTTAATTCAGATGGTATCGGTTCATCCCAGTTTAATTTAAGTTGCCACAATTTTTGTAATAAGATCTTTGCTACTATTAACATTGGGCTTAAGAGGCCTAAAGGGTCAAAAATTTTAGCAATAATTGATAAAACGTTGCGTTTCGTGGCCACCTTAGGCAGTTTAATCGCGGCCAATTGGTATTTGAATAAGTCCCTTTGACAATTCCAAGTTAGACCTAGTGCTTTGGTTTCAAAATTACTGTCCAATCTAACAACTGCGGTATTATTTTCACTATCCTGGTTTGGTAAAAGCTTAGTTTCATTCGAGGCCCACTTGTAAAGTTCAAAACCTCCGCCCTTTAAAATATTGTTTAGGTCGTCACGTAACTTGATACCTTCGTCTACGTTATCCACCCCGACTAACAAATCATCCATGTAGAACGAATTCAAAATCGTTTTTGCAGCTTGTGGGTAGTCCGCACTTGCCTCGTATGCCAATTCTCGCAAACAACGCATTGCAATTTAAACCATATGTTACCGTTTTTAGTCGAAATACTTGTATCGGTTCCGTCTGATCAAATCTATACGCGATACGAAGTAAATCCCGATCTTCAGGTCGTACCCATATTTGTCTAAACATTTTTGAAAGATCAGCTGATAGTACGTATTTGTGTAAGCGACATCTAACTATAATCGAGAACAAATCTGCTTGCAAATTAGGCCCTGTCATTAAGTTGTCGTTTAAGCTCTGCCCATTACTTGTCCGGGAACTAGCATTAAAAACAACTCGAGTTTTGGTGGTAAGACTCGTTTCTTTAATAACGGGATGGTGGGGTAAGTAAACACACTGAATGGAAGGATCGTCCGGAACTGTAACCCTTTCCATGTGATTTAACGCAAGATATTCCCCTAGAAATTTGTTATACTCGTCCCTTAAACCGTGGTTTCGTCCGAATTTACCTTCAAGGCTTTTAAATTGGTTTATTGCGGTTCTTTTTGATTGGCCAATATCCAGAGGTCTTGTTTTAACGGGAAGCGCTACTAAAAACCGACCATCTGGGTCCCTTTTAGTTGTAGTGACGAATGAAATTTCGCAGGCTTCGTCGTCAGTGGTGAAATTTACGTTATTATCCATGCCCTCCAATTCCCAGAATTTTGACATCTGGTGCTCCAGACTGTTGGTGCTTAAGAGGCAGGAATTTTCTCTTGGCCCTTGACACTGCAGACCCACATTTGTATATGGGCCGCCCACTAGCCACCCAAAGCAGCTGTTCTGTACATAAGTAATGTTGTTTTGTAATTTTATACGCCCTTCTCTCAAAATGTCGTAAAATAGTCCGGCTCCGATTAAAAGGTCTATTTCGCCCGATATATAAAATTCAGGATCCGCCAAAGTTAAATTATCCGGTATTCGCAATGGTGTAGGGTCAAATGTTTCGACTGGTAAATTATTGGTGATTTCTGGCAGTACCAAACAGCTGATTGGGTTTGAATAATTGTCACAAATTGATTTAATAAAGACCTTTGCAGCCCGAGTGAGAGTAGTACTAGTTTGCCCTATACCAGCAATAGACACCTGACATTTATTTAAATTTAGTTTTAACAGTCGGCATAATTTATCGGTGATAAAATTACTATCACTACCGATGTCCAAAAGCGCTCTAACTTTGTGAAGCTGGCCATTACCGTCCCTAATTTTAATTACGGCTGTGGAAAGCAACGTGAGTGACTTAAATTCAGTCGAACAGCTATGGTTATTTACACTTTGCGGTTCCCTTTTTTGTAAGTGTAGTAATGTGTGGTGCCTGCCATTACACGTTCTACAATACCGGGAGGTACATGATCTAGCGTCGTGGCCCTCGCGTAAACAATTTAAGCAAAGTTTTAGCCTTTTTACTTCGTTAATGCGGTCTTGGATGCTAAGTTGTAAAAAAGCCGTACATTGTTGTACGAAACAATGGGATGATTGTTTACACTTTGGACATATCGTTAATTTACGTTTAACTTCGGGAAACTTAGATTTTGTGAAGTTGTACCGCGGGTTTTCCGAATTTACTTCGAAAGAGTTGCAAAATTCCATTGATTCAAGTGTTTGGCAACGCTGTGATATGAAGGTCGTCATTTCCTTCAGCGTTGGCAGTTCATTGTTTTTTAATTTTGATTCCCATTCCCGTTTTGTCACAAAGTCAAATTTTGTGGACACCAAATAAATAAGAACTGGATCCCAATTAGTTACATCTAAATTTTGAGCTTTTAGCGACTCTAAATTTGCATTTAACTGATCTAAAAGCGTCCGCAATGAATTTGGAGATTTGTTAACTTGTGTTAAATTAAAAAGGCCGTGGATGTGATTGTGAACAATTAAGCGCTTACTATGATAACGCTCTTTGAGTAATCGCCAAGCAGTGTCATAACTTTGAGCGGATATAGATAGATTATCAATAATTCGTTTTGGTTCGTCCCCAAGGCAGGAACGCAAATAATGCAATTTTTGTATTTTTTCTAAGTTGGTGTTTTCATGAATAAGGGTACGGAAACTATCGTAAAAGGCCGTCCAACTTGTATATTCCCCGTCAAAATGAGGTAACTCGATAGTGGGCAATTTAATATCGGTAGAACTACTAGATGGCTTAATTGTAAACTTATCGATTAATTCTTCCGCCTTTGAACATAATTCGTAGTAACGGTTTTCATATTCAAATCGCTCGTTTTCGTCTGGCTCGGCGGGATCGGCATCATTTTCAATTGTTAATAATTCAAGTTGATCTTGTGCTTCAATAAACTGTTTTAATAGCGGTTTAAAATTGTCATAACGTAAACACAATACCCTAACTTGATCGGCAGATTTGATCGTATTCAAAAATTTATCAAAATTCGTGGTAGTCGTACGTATTTGTCTTTTTTTTGTTTTTAAACTGGCTTCCGTCATTTTGGAAGAGGTGAGTACGTCAAAGGAGACAAATGAAAAAGTGTGAAGACAGGAAGAATAATGACCACCGACCTGTCCTTTGTTGTGGCGTCCTGTGGTTTGTCGCGTGGACAAGGGTGGTTTCAGTGATTATGTGCAGCTTCCGCAGGGATGTCGTCACCACGGGGGGCTCGATCCGTCGGGCGTTCTGGGCGTCGTGGCGTTGAATGCTCGGCACCAGTACTTCTTTTGCTGCCGCGTCCTGGTTGGACGAGTGGATGGGGTGGACGTCGATGTCCGTGTAAACTGCTGAAGAGGATGTCGTCACCGCAGAGGGCTCGATCCGTTGAACTTCCTGGGCGTCGTGGCGTCGTAAGCTCGGCACCAGTTGTTCCCTGTTTTGGCGTCCTGGTCTGACGCGTAGATGAGGATAGCGCCGATGTCCGTGTGGAGTTCAAAATGAGGATGTCGTCACCACCGAGGGCTCGATCCGTCGTATTTCCTGGGCGTCGTCGCGTCGTAAGCTCGGCACCAGTAATTCACTACACACGTCGTCGCGATCCGGCTCGAAGGACCATTTTTTGTTTGTTACTATCCGTCGGTATGAGTTCGCAGTAAAGAAATACGCAGTGGACTTAAATTAGCGTATATATTAAGACAGTAACAAAACAAGTGTTCTTTACAAGTTATTCCTACGAACTAAAGGCACATATGTCTCGAGTGGCCAGATTGCCCCTCGAGGGTTGAGGGCGGTACGACCCGAAGCGAAACCCGATATCGGTCGAGTCTGCATGAAACGAAACAAACAACAAAATTTATCGCAAGGTTTTTACAATTTTTGATGTTTACTATAAATTAAATTAGTTGGATATTAATAGCAATAAATGTAAGGTGATGTTTTACACCCGTAACATTAATAAAATCAATTTTGATTATACCCTTCTTAGTAGTGATATTATGAGAGTCTCCGCAATTGCTGATTTGGGAATAATTGTTGATACCTAGATGTCATTTAATGAACATATCAAGTATGTGATAACAATGTCGAATAAATTGTTGGTATTTATTAGGCATAATACCAGAGAATTTGATAATATTGATGCACTTAAAACTTTATATTTTTTTATTTGGCCTGGTGAGATGTAAATTGGAATATTGTTCTGAAGTTTGGTTTCCCTATGATATGCAACAAAGTAAAGCTTTGGAAAACGTACACACGCGTTTTTTGAAATATTTATATTTTAAAGATAAAAGAATATATCCTCCACAAGGTGTGATATAAAGGGATTTGCTATATAAGTTCAATATAGACTCTTTAAAATTTAGAAGACTAGTGCACAGCGTCTCTTTTATTTATAAACTTATACATGGTAAAATCTCCAGTTCTGACATTCTACAGAAAATTAATTTTGTTGTGCCAAGGCTTGAGACGAGACATTAATATACATTTAAATTACCAATATGTAGGACAAATGTAGGGCTGAAATCGCCGATGCGCAATATGTGCCAATATTGCAACGGAATCAGCAGTAGAGTTGATATCTATATCTATACTCCTATACCTATATTATAAAGCTAAATATTTTGTTTGGTTGAACGCGCTAATCTCAGAAACTACTGGTTCGAATTCAAAAAATGTTTTTGTGTTGGATAGTCCATTTATCGAGGAGGGCTATAGGCTATATAGCATCACGCTATGATCAATAGGAGCGGAGCAGCAATGAAAAATATCGGAAAAGCGGGAAAATTATTCCTTCTTTGACAGCCTCTGTTGCTTACGCTGCTTAAACGGTGAAAGTTATGTAAAAATCATGTAGGATAAACGTGGTAGACGCATGACGTCATATAGAGTCCGTGACGTGTACGCATTGCTTCATGATTCCTAGTATATCAATTTATACGGTCAAAGGCTTTTTGGCATTTTTGGGCAAATTTCGTACTTTTTTTTTTGAGTCAGTAAAGATTGGAATTTATTGAATTTACATCCGTTAAGCAAGAATAGAATTTCTGTCATCTGGAAACATGTTCGTTACAAGAAATTTTTGAGAGAGAAATGTAGAATATTGACTCTCAACATGAACATTTTAAAATATTTTTCTCTATTACCAATGTGTTTTCTGATTCAGAAATGTTCGTATTTTTGTTTTATTTGTTTTATTATTATTATTATTATTAATATTATACAAATCGATCGGGCAGAGGCCGAAGCCTGTTATGCCCGCGCAGTTCAGAGTGATAAATACAGGTTACATACAGGTTAAATACACATCTAAGTACTAGCGACATCTAGAGTATCATATCTAATTTTAAAACTAATGACGGAAGGACTGCCCAGTGATGAAAGACTCTGTTGGAGATAAAGAACTGTCGGATTGTAGTTCTAAAAACCTCTCGAAGCAATTTAAAACGGTGCCCTCGGGTTCTTTGGTCGGTATTTAGAGTGAATAGGTGACGAATTGGAGACAGCTGATTCGTCAACGCCTGGAAGGTGACAATTAAGTCGCCTCTCAGGCGCCTTTGAGTCAAACTGGTCAAATTCATAAGTGACAGCCGTTCGGAATATTGAGGACGTGTTCTACCAAACGGGACTCTTGTTGCTCTTCGTTGTACAGATTCCAGCAGAAGTAAGTCTCGTTGTAGAATGGGGGTCCAGACAGCGTTAGCAAAAAAATGTGGAACGCTTCACGATTTTGCGTGTCATCCTTGCGCTTTTTATTGTGTTAACAACAATAAAAATAAAACCAATATTTCACAAAACAAAGTTACATTTATTTTCAATAATGACAAAAATTAAATACTATCAAGTAGGCACGGTTGCTAGTGATCTCAAACAGATGGGATACAAGAGTTTTAAAAAGCATCGTGCCCAAAAGATAAAGCCTGAGGACTACTTCTCACGTATGGAGTTTTGCGAAGATACGCGTGAGAAAAGCTGGGGTTGTGGAGACTTTTTAAGGAACATTTGTTTCACTACCGTATGTTCATTTGGTCTTATGGGAGGTTATAATCGTCAGAACCATCGAATTTATTCATTACAGAACATTTCTGTAATGAACCCTCACGTGGTCCTTGACCATCGAAATCAATGGCCTGCTTCTAGGACATCAAGTCATTGGACCTTTTTTATAGAATCTGAATTGAATGCGCAAAAGTACAACAATATGCTAGCTCAGTTAATTAATACTTTCTAGGATTCGAGGGGTGCGGCCTATGCAACAGGTATTTTACATGCAGGACCGAGTCCACAAGCATAAAGCTAAAATATTTTGTGCAATCTGTGCATTTATAGTGTTTAAATTATCCTACATTAATCATCACACTGGATAATGTAATCCAATTTGAGTTGTTCAGTGATTACTGAATGGAGCAGCCCCAGTAAATCCCTAATTTGACGGGCCCCCAGGACGTATCACTATGCTGCCGATGGACGAGCTGCTCGAAGGGCTTCATCTCGGGCTTTTTGATACAGCCTGGGTGTAGTCGGAGATGGGATTGCCGCACTACGACCAGGAGTTTCGTGGAGGGATTCATGTGCTGTACCTAGCGCCAATAAATGGATTACTTTGTGCGTTTATTCCGTTTAATTTATGGTACAATAGTTATTAGTTATTGCACTTGATAAAATAATTCAATTTGAGTTGTTCAGCGATTTCTGAGTGAAAATCGAGGAATCATTTCTAAATTCCCCTCAAATTTCAAAATACGATTTTTAAAGCCTTTTTACGACGAACAATACGTCTTATTTTGCTAAATATATAAAACATTTTCGACTTATGTCTATATAAAGTTTTAAATTTATGAATTTATGACTAGCAGTTCCGTTTACTTTTCGAGTAATTATTTACATATTGCACCAACAGGACCTGGCCAAATTATCTGAACTATTGATAGCCTTAGAAACGATGAATCATCTGGAATAGACAGAACTAAAGTAGAAGTAGAACTTCTAAATTACTTTCTAAAAAAAACTACAACGATCAGCAATTGGCTCACTGCCTTTAAACACGTATAATATTTATAACCCAATTAAGAAAAAGACAGGAATAAGTAATTATCGGACCGCTTCAGGCCATATTTGTAAAAATAACAGCAAAATGATTCAAATTAGAATGGATAAATTTATTAGCAATTATGAAATAATATCAAATAGCAGTTTGGATTTAGAACAAAAATAACAACGGATCACGGTATGCTTAAACTTACACAATATATATTCAATTCGTTAGACAAATCTAAACCTTCTTTATGCGTTTTCACGGATTTGGCCAAAGCCTTTGATACCGCATGGCATCCAAAATTATTGAAGTGTTTAGAAAATCTAGAATTTAAGGGAAATGCGTATAAATTAATTGAAAGTTATTGATAGGAAAGACCGAAGTATGTAGTTTTAAAAAATTACTTGATTAGAACAATATAATTTGAAGTTCCGCATGGGACGACTCTAAGTCTGACCTTATCTCTTTTTTACAAAAATAATGTTTTCCGTCATAATACATCGGGAGAAATAATTAGTTTGCTGGCGACACGGCCATTTGTTACAATTAGAATCCCCGGGAGTAGGTAAAAACATTCGTAGATAATTTTCACGAAATAGAAATCAAAATTGATGACAGTACGTTTTATGAGATACGCGAAACAAATCATATAAAATATTTAAGAATAATTATTGACAGATATCTAAGATATAATTTTTCTTTGTAACATGTAAGACTGTGTTATAAAAAAGAAATTAAGATAGTCTTCATTTCTATAAAATCAGAAAAAAATTCTGTAACGTTTACACCTCCGGTGTAGGTTAACTAATTGCCTAAAATATCAGCATTAGCAGTTGAACTCCTAATGAAATCGTTGAAGTATTTATGTAACTGTAACTAATGTAAGAAAATTTAAACTGATTAAATACACCACAGCAGTGACTGAGTAACCACAAAACGGGTTTTGTATATCTATTTCTTATTAAAATCAAACGTTCATAAACCACCGTCACTCTGAACATATTGTTATATGCTAAAAATAGCTCTAGCTAAGAATAAAGATATCGATATTAGCAGGTACGCCAACGTAATTACATATTTGGAAAGGTGCTTCGACAGCAATGGAATCAAGATATCTAAGGTCTCCAGCAAAGAGAATATCGAATATCACCAATAACCAAGTTCTTTATTTAAGTTCATTTTTCGAGGTTGCTGTGACTTTAACATCTCAAGGGGGTACGGGAGAAAAGAGCTGAGTCGCGTGTTAGTTGGAGACGTGAAAGATAAAGGAGATGTTTACCAGGTCGTCATACACTTTACCAAGATAAAGTGTTCTCGAGAATTCATAATTATTTCAGGAAACATTAAATGATTAAATCTGTTAGCAATTATTCTCAAATATGCTTACCTTTGTTTTCGCGAACTGATGGTCTGAGATATTTTTAATTTTTAGTTTTATAACTCGTACATTTTCCTAGCAGGAAGTTGAACTGTTAAAATAATATTGCTGATACTGATTATTGCAAAACTAGTCCAATAAATTTGTCATCATCTAATGATTAAAACTTGAAATTTGAATTTTACAAAATATGACAATCGACTGACTTAATAAGAACGATTAGACCGGTAATAAATCTTGGGAAAAATATGTACTGTAAATTAGATATGAAGCATTTAGGCAACCAGTTATACAGATGCGTGTGGTATTTGTCGTGAGTTTTTGGCCATTTTGTAAAGTTCATATAAAGTGATAGGCGGCACGTTTTCGTTTTCATGACCTGTTTCAACTCTGTAATCGTTTATAGAAACCCTGTATATTGTTTCACAGACGAAGTTTTAGTTTTAATTGTTTTTTTCAATCAAATAATTGGTTGCTACTGAAACGACTGAACAACATACTTTACTTTTTACTTGAATAATAACAATTCCGGAATTTTCTTCTTCTAGAAAGCATTGGTAATTCAATTAATAATGAAGCCCAAAAAACAAAAATTCGAGATACTCTCTAAACAATAAGTATTTTCTTATCCTGTTTGTGAGTTTTCAGTAAATAAGGATTAGGTAATGATTGTAGAAAATGTTTTTGTCACAATCACTACCATGACTCTTGTGTAAAACATTCGTGCATAATTGTTGTCTACCAATGTTATCTAACAGAATCATTTCAAATTCCAGTGGCAACATCATAATGTCAACAAAACCAACATTCTTCCAGCAGAGGCGGAAAATCGTTGACGATTTAAATATTTAAGATCTGATTGTGTCGCGGTTATGTTCGCAGGATCCAGAAAGGATGTGTATACAAAGCTCCTCACTAAAATTTATAAGTTTATACGGCGTAGATCGAGTCAACTAGCAAGGACATAATCCCATTAGGGTGACCCGGACGGCGGATCCCCTAAACCACTTTGCATCTTTGTCCCGGCTTTTTCTGTCCGGTCGCAGCTTTACTTAATCAAGGGAAATGGCCGCCATACATCAGCCTTACTTTCCAACAGATACACACTTAGATACATGCTGAAGACTTTTCTCGACGAAATGATTAAAATTTCCACGAATTATCCTCGATATCGTCCTCTCCCGCTTCATTTACTTTAATCGTGCCAGCGCCCGCCCTGGCAGGCGTTTGCTTAAAAAGACCGAAGACTTGGGTCCAAGATATTATTGGATTTAACTACAAGCAAGTTATTTAATTATTTATTTTTCTGGAAAAAATGCTTCCATTCATCATTCGTGTTTGTTTCCGTATCAAAGCAAATGTGTTTTCACTTTTTTATGAAGTAAACAGAAAGCTGTTGACTTTATAATGTGCGTGCTGGTGCAAAACTATGCATCGTTTGATTTACTCGTCTCGACTACGGAATGTGTCAGTTTGACGAAGAAGCTCACGATTCTCGTGTTCGGCGCGGGAAAATGTTGTTATCATGGTGTAGCTTTTTTAGTAGTCGACATTAAAAGATTGGTTTTAGTGACATGTATTGGGTGCTTAGATGCAGTTTTTCCTGTACCGATAGTGAAAAATCACTTTTACCACATGTCGTTAAAGAAAGATTATTTTTAAAATGTTAAAAATGAATACGATCTGAAAGTGGAGTTTATTTTATCTGTACACATGTGTTTGTATGCAATTTTCTTCGATCATAACAAATTCAGTTTCACATTATTCTCTATTTCGCCAACTTATGGTGAAGTAAACGCCTTCACGTCAACCGCCATAACACACAGGTGTCCCAACGAACTGATGGAGGAAGATTAAGCATTTATCGTCTATTACCCAGGAGCTTGGACAAAGAACGGAGGGAGGATGTCTATACGTCCAATGGTACGGTTTTGGGACCAAATCAAACACCACAAATAGAGGCAGGCTAGACAACCGTATCGTTATTTCGTTTCCCTACGTACCGTGTTTTTATACTTGTCTGTTATTTTTTTTTAATAAACTCAAGTTGGTCAGCAGTAGTGGAGTTATTTTAATATGTTGCATTTAACTGTACTAATTATTAATTCATATATGTATGTATTATGTACATTGAAAAAATCTCACAGGATTTAAACGGATTTATAAAGGCAACTTTTTGACAAATTAAAAGAATTACAAAAATTACAGATAACAAAAAAATGTTTTATTATATTTTATCTTTTCTAATGCTATCATGCTATCAAATTTGTCTCTAAGTCAGATTTACTCTGATGTCAGGTCTGTTGGTGCTTGTCTTAATCATAATTCCATAAATACTGTTTTATTTAATAAAGCTCGATAAACTGGGTGTCAAAAGAAACATATTTAACGATTATTAAGTTTTTAGATATTGTAATACAGGTATGTGCATTTTAAATATTATGGGAAAACTAACAACTTGCAAACTAAAAACTATAATTTTTTAAAAACATATAGGATGTTCCGTTTAAAGAAATCAGCTACGTGTGTAACTTTCAAACGAAACAGCTTGTGTACTTGAAGGTAAAGGTCGATTTATAAACGTATCGTTGACGTTACTGTTCGCCGTTGAAGTTGCCGTTGAAAGATAAATACGCAGCGAACGTGTGCGTCGTTTACATCATCTGTTGGTGTGACGTACGATATGACCAACTTTTAAGTTTCGCCATTACGTTGCCGTTGACGTTGGTTTTCAACCAATGAAATTGCGATAGTTTGCAGTGCTTCCAATTGGAAGGAAAAAATCATCACAATTGAGATAGGGCGGGTGGGCGAGACTTACATTTTGCCTGTTTTTCTTAATATGTATAGACACCCTTTAACAACAAGAAACTTAAAATAAGTTTAAAATGGCAAATTTGTATGATGAAATATCAATTTTCCGATTACGCTCCGCCTCCGGTCTGACAACGAATGAAAAATTCATCACCACTGAAATCGAGACGGTGGGGTTTCTCCGTTGGTTTTCTTTTTTAATTAATACATTTAGTTTTATTTGTATAATACGATTACTTAAGAACATATTTCACATAGTAATTTTTCGTAGAAGAATAAGGATTTTACAATTAAACTCCGCCCCTCGACTTACTAGGAATAAAAAAATCATCGGAATTGAGATAGGGCGGGTGGGCGGGGCTTATATTTTGCCTTTTTTTTTTTCTTAATATACATAGTCATCTTTTCACAACAAGAAACTTAAAACATGGTTAAAATTTTTGCAAGGAAATTCCAAAATTTCAACATCACGTGTTCCGCAAGGATCCAACTTTGGACCTTTGTTTTTTGTCCTATTCATTAACGACCTCTTGGAGTTACGTAAGTGCCGCACACTTGCATACACTGATGATCTAAAAATATTTGCTTCTATTTCCTCCGGTGCTGATATAAGATTTCTGCAGGATAATTTAAATATAATTGCACAATGGTCGTTCTCCAATCGTATGAAACTGAACATCGATAAATGTCATTTTCTTAATTTTTCTCGTCAACTTACTCCAATGTCTTTCCCCTACTACATAAATGATCAACGACTAGTTCCAGTTAACACAATGAAAGATCTTGGAGTGCATTTTGATTCAAAGCTTACGTTTATCGACTATATTTGTATGCATATATTATATATATGCATATATTGTTTGTGTGTGTTAGTGTGTTTATTGTATTCCATATGTTGTCCTCTAAGTTGGTTTTAACCTGCTGGGCAATAAAGGTTTATTATTATTATTATTAAGGATTTTGCAATTATGGGGCGGAGCCTAATTGCAAAATCGATATTTCCTCATATAAATTTTCTATTTTAAACAAGTTTTAAGTTTCATGTTGTGAAAAAAAGTCTACACATATTAAGAGATAAAGGCAAAATGTAAGCCCGCCCACCCACCTTATCTCAATTGTGATGATTTTTTTTTGTTCGCCGTGAACCAAGCTTAACTAACCAAGCTTAACTACAAAATTCTTATTTCTTTACAAGAAATTAAAAACATGTTTTTGAGTATCGTGTTTTCAAAGAATACTACGTATATTAAGAAAACAAGGCAAAATATAAACCCCGCCCACCCACCCTCTCTCAATTGTGATGATTTTTTATTCTTAGAAACTTAAAGCGCGTTTAAAATGGTAAATTTTTGTAAAGAAACATGGATTTTGCAATTAGGCTCCGTCCCTGAGTCTGCCAACGAATGAAAGGTTCATCACTATTTAAATCAAGGCAGGCATATGTGGGACTTAATCTTTGGTTTTAATTTTTTCTTAATATAGGTACATAGTATTCTTCGAATAACACGATACTCAAAAACATGTCTTTCATGTGGTAATTTCTTGCAGATAAGTAATAAGGATTTTGCAATTAAATTCCACTCCTTTGGCTCTCGACGATCAAAAGGACGGGTGGGCGGGTCTTATATTTTGCCTTTTTTTTTTAATATACGTAGTCGTCTTTTCAGAACACAGACCTTGAAACATATTTATAGTGGTAAATTCTTGTAGACAAATATAGCTCTTGCAATTAAGCTCCGCTCCTCGATGTGACAACGAATGAAAAATTCATCACAATTGAGAGCTGAGATCGGGGCGGGTATGGATGGAGTCTAATCTTTGTTAATATACGTACTTATGTAGTATTCCTTGAGCAACACGATACTCAAACCAGATTCTTAATTTCTCGTCCAGAAATAAGGATTTTGCAGTTAATCTCCGCCCACTTGGCTCACGACAAACAGAAAAAAATCATCACAATAGAGATAGGGCGGGTGAGCGGGGCTACATTTTGCCTTGTTTTCTTAATATGTGTAGACTTATTTCGGCAATAAGAAACTTAAACCATGTCTAAAATAGTACATTTTTGTACTAATCAACTTAAATCTTTCACTTTTCTTCTACAACGCCTTAATTATCGCAAAACATGTGTTTCACGAGAAATCCGTACAGTTTTCAAATGGCCTTTTATCATGGTGGCCATAACATTAAAAATTTTCAAAAACAAACAAAAGTTAATTCTAAATCGTCAATATTTGTATGTACAGCGTCGTGAAAAAAAGATTTTCTAATTTGTACTCTCCTATTTCTCAGTTATATAATTAACTAGCAGCTTTGCAAAAATATTTAAATCATTTAATATCGATAGGTGTTTCCTATTAATTAATCTGTCCAAAATATCTCAAAACTATTATACAAACGTAGCGGTGGCCAACAAAAAGGGTTATAGCATTTTAGACTAGCAAACATTTTACAATAGGTTATTATATCACAAAACTTTCGATAAAATTCGAATTTTAAATAGTCAAAAATAAAGATTCTAGGTGAAACAGTCGAAGTAGTCGACGTCAAAATGACATTTTTTTCGAGGAGTCTCAGGGTTAGTATTTTATTATTGCATCATGGTTTGGATTTTTTTGGATTTACGCACTTTGGTCTTGCGTACCTATGCTTTTTTCCATATAAAATGCATGTTCCCACTTTTTAGAAATTGCATATTTATTGAAATTGTGAAATCTAAAATTGAGGTATTTTTATGTCTGATATAAAATTGCATTAAAAAAAGTCATTACTTTCATAAATCAGACAATAAGATCCATTCTACTCCAGACATTTATATTACTGACTTGGAACTTGGTTAGCAGCACCACTGGATCAAAAATTATGAATCTGGAAAGATTTATAATTTAACAAAAATTCAGAGGGCTGCATCTTAGCAATTATTACTTCTAATTATCGATGTTGAAATAGAAACAATTAAAAAACCAAAGATAAGGAAATTATTGTAGTTATCTAATCATTTTATTGGTAATGAATAACAGACGCTGTTTAAATTCGGTCTCTTATGATAATAATTAGAGAGCGGATTTATAAGCAAATAAGCATAAAAAAAATGTGTCAAATGACTCCAAATTGTATCATAGTTACAGATATAAAAAAGTTTTGAAGTGCTTACATTTGCCACAAAAAGCATTAAACCTAGAAATCCGTTCTCTAATAATAATGTTTAAAAGTAGACCTTTTTATGGCGAAACGTGTCGGTAAATAGTTTGTGTATTTTCGGTGTTGTGGGGACAAACGCTACATTAATGAAAGTCCGATTGATTTCATGTACCCAACACTAAGTAGTGAATTAAAATATAGTCAAATATCTAAAGGAAAATTAAATTTTGAAGTGCTATATCTGAACACTCGGTATATTAGGTTCCATATTAGGGTTACTTTTAGACTGTTTATGTTTATACTTCAGAACAATTTGACTGTTGGCACATTGAGATTACAAGCATCAGCGGTAGCATTTGTGTTAAAATTTAAGTTTAAGATGAAACTAAGCCCTCTCGGTTTTCTTGATTAGGTGACATTAAATTGCAAAATGTTATACGATTTTAATTTTTTTCCAAAAACCTGAGTAGTCATTGAAAATGTGAATCGCTCACTATCTATTTGACCTTAATTTAAGTCAGATAAATACGAATCCCAATATAAAGCTAAATTCAGCGACATCGTAAACATGAATAAGAAACGCGCCGATTAAAATTTAAGTGATTAAGCAAGCAAGCTAATATTGCTTAAAATATATCAACACTCACGTGGCACAAGACAAATTATTCTCAACGTAACTCTAGATGTTAATAATAACTAATTTTTAATTGTATTTTAGTGAACTATAATATTATTTACATTAATAAAGAAATAAATACAAACTCATTGCTAATATTTACTCAGAAAAATTGAACTGATTTTAGGAACAGGATTTGGGAGTTTCTGAATTACATTATTCTTACCAATACGGGTTGTAATATCCCAATTCACATAACGAAATCCCAGTTCCCATCAGTGTCATTTCATTCACTGGCGTTACGTAGGGTTATTTCCTCAAATGTTGGATGTGATTTTCAACTTTTCCATTTTTAATTTCACTCTTAAAGAGATAAGAGTGATATTTCATTTTACGCATTCCTATAGGAAAATATTTTAATGCAGAAATTTTGGCAGTAATATTTACAACACACGTGACTTTGCTGCAGACTATTGTTTTTAATTATTAAGAGTAAATAGAGGTCAAGTATGTGAAATTAAAGTTTTCTTCACTTTATAAGTATACTATAGTTAAATTTCTGAGTCAGTACATGTCCAGGAATACAGATTGAAATATGACTGTGTAGATTTTGATACTAAGACGCCTTAGTAATACTGAATTTAATTCCTTATAAATGAGAAAACTCACTGGAATTTTTTAGGTTCATTTAATTAGCAGTCATAGATGAGCTAAACCAACCTGTCGTTTTCCACGCCACTGAAAAATTCGAGTTCCACTTGATATTTTACTTGTTGAAAGAAAACCAATTTAATATCCTAACACGTACCAGCGGGGTTAGTCTGATTCGGTAGTCCTTGAAATGATCCATTCTTTGTGAGGGCCGCAAATATTTGAATGGATGAGGCATAATTATTTAAACTTCATCACATAAATAACATAACACATCTAAGCTTAAAACATAGCTCATTTGCTTGATGAAGGACATGTACACACGTACATGTACGTGTAACGATGTTCTACCTACTACGATATTTTATTCTCAACCAGACTAATTACTTATCGCATCGCACATAATACATTATCTACACCACAAAATAATGAAATACATTCAACACAATTTTAAATCTTTTCAATTAACTTCATAAATTAAAAAATATATATATATTGACAATTTTGAAACCTTGATCGTGATAGGTAAGAAGGTGAAATTAAATCGTTGACGAGAAAAATTGTGTCGAAGAAGCTGAAACTAAAACATTTTCCAGATAACTTATAGAGTTTTGTAAACTGAAACCAGTGGTGAAAACCGCGTTCCGAAATTTCCACAAATAATTAAGATACTGAATTTGAAAGATGCGTGATGAAAAGCTTCAAATGCTAAGAAGAAGGTGATACTGAATTTTATAGCAATAGGTCTGTTAATAATAAAGATTCTGAAAATGTAAGGCCCCAAACGTTTATTGGTGGCGGCTTAAGGTTCTTGTCCCGTTCTTGGAATCATCCACTTTTGAGCTATGACGTCAAGAGTGTTGAAAACAGCAGTAACATATCCCTAGCTGGCTATTCCACCTCTTAAAGGGTGATAAAGAATTGTGACCCTAATGAATTTGAAAGTAAATAAGCAATAGTGAATTTTTTATTCTAAAATTTCCGTTTTGACCGCCAATATAATATTTTCTTTGTTCTGGTCCACTTGGAGGTAGGTACGTTGAGTCTAAAAATATTCTACATACATGTTTGGAAAAACCCATCGAGGTTTTAAAAATGAATCTTTTTGCTATTGAGAACATGATGTGCTGTGTCCGTCAAAATAAATAATAGTTTTTATTTTTTAACATTTAAAATGAAAGGGACACAGCAATAACAAATGACTAGTTTTTACAATTTGATCACATCAGTTATCACAGTGAACTTGGTGATATTTCATGCGAGTTAAATTAATATATCCTCTCACCGAGCATATGCATCTCTGCTTTTCGCACCTCCGTCCTAATGGAAATGCAAGTTGGGAGTTTGCCTTACCATTGCCAAAGCAAACTTCTCTCTTTCTAACTAACACCTTCCAGCCAACTTGCCAACTTCCTCAATTTTGTCGCACTAGAAAAGTGCAAGAGTAAAATTGCATTTGCGGATTAAGTTATTTGCGACACCATAAATCGTTAGAAACTTGTTTCTGTACGTTCGGGACTTTGCACAACACTGGCTTCTCAAAAAATTTTAGCTGTGTGGTAACTGAATCGATTCTGTTTCCAAAGTTGGATAAAAGTTTTCAAAACAATCTGAGCTTTTTAAAAGTGGATATATCGAAAGTATTGCAACTGACGTTTGTATCTAGTAAAATGCAGAATATGAAGTATTTCTGCAATATAGTTACTGATTATTAAGCAATACAAACCGTCATTTTTTTGTAAATAGTGTGGAAAACATGGTTCATTTAGTAAAACGATAATAATATTGTGCAAAGCTGGATACAACCTATATTTTTAACCGGAAAGTCACTCATATAACAATTTAAATATTTTTGCAATTTTTGCTTCATAGTTTACCCAAAATAAGGACAAAATTTTTTGACAATTTATTGACGGGTTTCTATAACTAGGTGGTTATCTTGTTCGACTATTCTACCGGTACATTTCGCCTTTTTGTACAACTTTCAGTGTTGTGTCACATTTAATAGCTTTACAGAATGAATGATTTAATCGTTTACGTCTCATTTTTTACTCACATAATATACAGGGTGTCTCAACACGCTGAAGACGGAAAATTGGGGATTTCCGATTAACCATATAAAAAAATGGACATAGTCTAACACTATATTTCAAAATTATAATCAAATATATTGTTACACTGGCAGCTCAGATAGTTGTTGGTAAGCAGGGTGAGGATTTGAGCGCCAAGTAACTTATCTTAGCCGTGTTACGCCGATTTAAGTTACTGAAAGTCTGTCACACTCTTTTAGTGTGTTCCTTTTTTTATTACTATATTACGTTAGGATAGGTCAAATTAAATCAGCTTAACTTTAATTAATTAAATTAAATGAGCAAATTAACAGTAGACACAATTTCTAAATTTGGAAAAATTTCAAACAGAGCAAAATTAACAAAAGTTGCAGCCGTCATAAGATAAATATAAAAATCGTAGAATAGATTGGGACAATTAAATTAAGATATTGTTACGATTTTTTTTTGGAGTCGAGGGTGAAAGGGGCTTAGACGAAGTCTCGCTCGATGGTTTTAATCGGTCGTAGCGAACGCCTGTCACCGATCTCGACCTCTTTTTTTTATTGCGGATTGTCGCCGGCAGCTCCGCCAAATTTTGAGTTTTTTTTGCCTCTACGAAGTAGTACTGGCGGGGACGGAGACGGCCAAGCGAGAGGTGGGGGTGCAAAGTGAGAGAAGAGTGAGAGTTGGTGCCGAGAAGAGGTGATTTGAGTTTGGCGAGGTTTGACCTGATGGTTTCCTTTCTTTTTTGAGAGTACTCAGTTCCATAGATTGATAGTGAGGCGTATCCCTTGTATAAGGTAAATTTCGTGCCTTTTGCCGCATGTAGGCTTATTGCTCCACCTGTAGGGTCCACGCCAGGGGCGAAGTTTCGGAGCCGTACAGAGGCGACGTAGAGGGCAGCGAAACGAGGGAAATTTGCTGGGCGTAGCGCCAGCTAGGAGACCCGGAGTTTTTGGATGATCGCGACGTCGAAGACGCGGACCTGGTGAGTTGAACATCGGGGGATCCAGGCCGCGGCAGGACTTGGTCAGCGCGTCGCCGTCGTCCTGTGGGAAGACTCCTGTTTTTTTGAGCTACGAGTAAAAGAACACGCCTTATCGCGATCGGAAATTTTCTTATCGTTTGTCGCCAGACCCAACCGTTTTTTTCTGCGTCTCTCTCTTTCACTCTTTACATGCTTTTCAACGTTTTTTCAAATTTTCACGTACCCGCATAAATTTGATGGCGCCCAATTTTTTTTATTTGTGAAATAGTCAGCATTTCCTGTAACTAGCTAGTAGACCGTTGTTGCGTAGTAGTTCGTCAGTTCATTTGTTATGGTAATTCGTTACTGACATTAGTTGTAGTTTTGTTACCTTTTACTAACCTAGATAATATTTTTTTTTTGTACTAAAAGCCCTAAATATTTTAATTATTATACAGCTCGCCAAAATAATTAGCCTTTCATTCTGAATTAAAACCTCGGATCCACCTACCGGCTCTCCCGGAAGTGAGCACGGGCAAGTGTATCTTCCCTCGCTTTTATAGCAGAGACGACGTTTTAAGGTAACAATATTTAAATTAAAAGGACTAAGATATTCGATTTTTAACAAATAAATTAATCTTCTAAACTAAGACGAATATAATTAATATGTAATATATAATTTAAATTTTATGTGAAATTGAAGTGTTGATATATATGAATATTAAATAAATGTAAATTGTACATACACGTAGGCAACACTTTTGCAAGGAGACATATGTCAATTTGGATAGGTGCAGTGCAAGAATAATAATAACAGCATTGTATTTCCAAATTTTTGGGAAAATAGAGTGAGTCGTCTAATAATTTTCTTTAAGACGCCCTGTATAAACAATTCTAAAAAATATGAAAGCAATGATAAATCACAAGAATAGACTCATCATATTTTGCACATTTTAGATGGGATTTATTGGGCAAAATTTTAAAACGACATTATCAATTTTTGTGGGGTCTAAACAAATATATTTTGACTAAAAATTCACCGTACTTACATTAATTTTAAAACATCTGCAAGATATCAAAGCACCCGGTTTGCAGTTGCTGATTTAATGAATAAAATAAGTTGACTTATTCATTATTTTTTTCAATCACCCTGTATAAACAAATGTTAAAATAATATATGATTGTACGGATAAATCATAAATATAGACTCATCAATTTTCTACATTTTAGATAGGATTTATTTACCAAAATTTTGAGATGACGTCAGCAATTTTTTGGAGGGATAAACAAATATATTTTGATTAAAAATATACTATGCTTATGGTAACCTTAAAACGTGTGCAAGATTTCAAAGTATACGGAATTGCAGATTCAAAATTAAATTGCAAAATGTTGTTACACAATTTTGATTTTTTTTCCAAAAATATAGATGTCATTTACCACATCTTGTACAAGTTGTTCCAAAAAATAAGTTGGACTATCAAAGTTTGCATAAGATACTAGAGGTACAAGAGTTTTAGGCAATTTTAGCTAGAGACGAGCACTAGTTCCAGCATACTGTTACGTTGAACGGGTGATTAAAATCGGCGTGGGTTAAACTCAACAATTTATTTCTCAATAAGTCAAGTTTACACGACTGATTACACAGCGATTATGTACAAAATAATTCCGGCGCAACTTGACTGTACTCTCGTGGACTGAACCGGCTGAATAATAAAGCGTTCCCGAAGGTGGCCTCTACTTAAAGCCATACTTCCCTTCTAAAAATTCCGCAGTCGAGGTCTTTATGGATTGGCCATCGCGACTTCCGCTTCCAGGCTTTTCTCCGGCCGCCGTCACCGACAATGAGTAATCATCGCCGCACATACTAGAATGGGTTTCTTTCGTAGCAATACTTATGACTTATGACATAATGAAAGAATATATGACTATTTAATTAAGAATACACAATGAGAGTGAATGTATTTATTGACTTAGGAATCGCCTGACAGTATTTCTTTTAAACTTCTAAGCAGGGGGAATTAATGTAGTTTTTCCTACACAAAAATTTATCATTTCAGATTCATTAAATAAATTTTACTTAAAATGTCTGTCGTACTGTCGTATAATTAAAGTGTATACAAATGAATTTTAACTTAGGCACAACAAGACATCACCTGAACAACAAAAGATGATAGAGTGCTTTTCTCTAAAAGGTACATGGGCGGAGTCAGAGATCTGCGCGTGAAAGTTGGCGGGAATAGATGATACTATAGACAGTGGCGTATCTTTTGGATATTGAATCTGGGGGCAATGTTATGTGGTACTATCACAGCCAAAAAAATGGAAACACAAATTTATTTTGTGAAAATGTCTTTCCGATGTTATAAAATCATAGGCGTAACAATTTTTTCCCAAAAAATTTTACTACCAGTGTCAGTTCGTGAAAATGAACAAAAACAAATGCAGCTGTATTTCTAAAATTAAACCAACTTATTAGCAATAATAATAATAATTAAAAAAAATGAAACCAACATAATACGGTCGAAAAATTATTATGACGTATTAGACCTACGAAAAAAAATTAATTATGGAAATTAATAGTACAAGCTTGGTACGATGTTGATGAGAACTGTGTAAGGACCACGGTCTTGTCTAAGAATAGAAGATTACATGCTGCAATAAGGAAAAATGGAGCAGCAACAAAATATTAAATTTATTAATGGTGTTCGTCATTTCGTTCATTGTTCGACTAGGTATTTTCCAGTATTTATAGTTTCTGTAAAAGTAAATAGAATTTAATTTGTTAAATTTATTTTCTGTCTGCTTTAGAATGAACGCTTCTGATTTTCTGATCTTTTAATGCCAACATAATAGAGAAATTGCACAATAGAAAAATTAAATAAAAATCGATGACATGAGCAATTTAGGTGTTTCCATTTCTTTGGCCGTGATAGTACGTCAAATTAAATCTTTTTTATTCAATTTTGTCATTTACATCGACGTTTATTTATGTCACATCAACTAAGTAAAGCAACTGTTTTATGCAACAGCCAAATAATAAAAAAAAAGAATTTTCTAATGACAATTTTAATTATCTATATACAAATATATATATACAAATTTTTTATTTGTTACATTCCAAAAATGTCTAAATCATCCTCAAGCACGTCTACATCGCTCATACTACTGTCATCATCACTGCTGTCGCAATCTTCGTCTGAAGAACCCGTGTTGACCGTAAATGATAAACTTTCGAGCGCAGCATCAAAAACGTGCTGTTTTTGAATGAAGTCTGTTTCGATTTTCAGTACTTTTTCACAGGTTTTCCTCCATATTTCTGGGGATAATTCAGCGAATTTTTTTCGAGCCAGCCGTTCCACATCATTTAGTTTAAATGTGGTGTTGTTTGTTGCCACCCAGTTTTTTACAACACCCCAAATATTTTCAATAGGATTGAATTCCGGACTGTAGGGGGGCAACCTTAAAATGTCATGTCCGTGCTCTTTTAGTTGTTTATCAAAACGATAATCGGGGCTCTTGGTTTTATACAATTTCACTAAATTGTATAATTCAGGTTTTGTCTCTTGAGGGTTGTGTGGTATTTTATTTTGTCTTAAAAATGCGACCATGTCTGCTTTCCGGGAGGCAGAGGTTGGATCCTTTGTATCACGGACATTGTGATATGACGCGTTGTCTAATACAAGCACCGAACGTGGTGGGAGGTTTGGAAGCAGCTGATTTCGAATCCACTTCTCAAAATTTGCAGAATTCATATCGTTATGGTAGTCTCCTGATTTAGACCCTAAAATTTAAATGCAATAGATATGTGATATTTGCAAAGGATTATCTTTTACCTGATTTAAATATAAGTAGTCCATTTTCAATAAATCCTGATTCATAGCCTGCGTGAACTATAATGAGTCTTTGCCCTTTAGAAATTGGTTTTTTCAACGACAAATTTTTGTCATCAACCCAGTCTTTAGATTGGGTGCGACTACTATGTATATACGTTTCGTCTTCATATACAATAGTTCGTCCTTCTTGTCTATACTGGGTTATTTTTCGAACAAATTCGATTCGTTTTAATCTTATATATATCATATGATTCGACTAGTGCCTTACGATTATCTGATGTTTTTTTCCATCGAAATCCCATGTTTTTCATAACCCTCCATAACGTGCTTGTAGAGGCCTCAAAATTAACTTCTGACTGTTTAATTTTTGCCAGAATACCTATGAAGATGAAGAATTATTAATCAACAAGAAATCCATATACGTAATAACTGAATTATAAACTGCACGTCAAAAGTTAGGGATATATTTTAATTAATGAAATTTGATCCTATTCAATTCTTTCGAACTTCATAAACTAACATGAACGAACTAATATTTAACATATTTGTCATCGATATCCGTAACTATAGACGTGAAGTTTAAATACGTACTTTTTAAGGACGGCCTTCTCTTTTCAGTCACATAAAAATTGTAAATTATATCCCTAATACACTGAAGTTGGCCAGCATCTAAAGAATTCGGGGAATTTTTCTTTTCTCGCTTCTTTTGTGGAGAGGAAAATGATGTTTGGCCATTAACATTCTACTAAATAAAACATACCTTATAATAGTACGATGATTTGGCGAATTTCCAATGTTTTCGCTTACTTTAGAATCATTTCCTGGAATTTTGCTATAATTTGAAAAATAGTAAAAGGATGGTAGCATTATATTGTTACGAAAGAAACCCATGCGCCGCCTATGGGTTCTAGTATGTACAGCTATGATCTCGAAACGTCTAGAAGTATGAATTTAAATAGAGGCCACCTTCGGGAACGATTATTAGTCAGCAAGTCGAGTCCTGTGAAGTTGAAAGAATCCAGTCAAATTACGCCGGAATTATTTTGTATATAATCCCTGTGTACTTAGTCGTATAAATTTGAGTTATTAGAAATGAATTGTTGAGTTTTACCCATGCCGATTGAAACCACCAATCATCGTAACAATATGTTGAAATTATTTGGTTCTTTATAGAAAGGACCTTGTAACATTTAAGTGGTATGTTGTAACAACAATGCTAAATATCCACGTGAATATTTTTCTGTTATTTTCTTTGTATTTTAGACGATCAGTTTACGTGTCACTTGATGCTTGTTATAAATTTGTTTGATATGGTGCACAATGGATATTAATAGCTTCGCATTTAAATATCACTTTATCTCTTTATTTCACGTTTTCAATAATTTGATGTATGTCATTAGTTTACGATATCGATTTCAGTCACGGTAAATTATTTAGGGCGTATTGAAGTCCTTTGTTCGACATAAAAAGATTAAGGAGTGTTCATTTTATTAAACGGACACCTTTAAAGTAACGCCACTTTTCTAATTTTTAATCTAAATTATTCCAGTTTTTATATATGAAAGCTTTAAGTTGTATCTATTAAATGCCATTTTTGTTTTCAAAATAACGTTATTTCTTTTTAAAATGAAGCGAATCGCCATTGGGGCAAGAAAATTATCTTTGCAAAAGTGATGCTACGAAAAATTTCCGTTGGGGGGACTGCCTAAAATAACTAAATGTTCAAAATCAGCAGTGTTCCAAATAATCAAAAAGTTTGGGGAGTTTAATACTTTAGAAGATTTGCTCAAATCCAGACCGAGAAAAGGCCCGCTTAACGAAAATATTGAGGAAAACATCATTAAACTGCTAAAATTAACGAAATGTATGTCTGTGCGGGAAATACCGAAGAAGCAAGGTGTTACCGTAGGTACTGTACAAAATATAAAGACTCGGAATAACATTAGAACGTATTAAAGCAAAAAATCCCAAAAAGAAGCGAAAAGCAGTGCACAAAGTTTCAAAAAAAAAAGCAGGAAGTTATAAACAATTTTGGTCAGGAACAAAAATCGTTGTGTTTTGATGGACAACGAAACGAAGGTTAAAATGGACTGCAATACACTACCCGGCTCCCAGTTTTATAATGCAGTCGTAGGGGAAGATGTCCTCGATGACATGAAAACAAAAAAAATTGAAAAGTTTGGGAAAAAAGTCTTAGTGTGGCAACCGATTTGTTCTTGTGTGCTAAAAAGTTTTAGTTTTTTTTTACGATTGGAACAATTCGGGGCGATGATTACAGGAAAGAATGTATAAAAACGCGATTATCGTCTGTTTATTGCAAACATCATAACCCTCCATTGTTTTGGCCAGATTTGGCTTCGGTTCACTACGCTGGTGCCACTCAGGAGCTTCTTAATGCCAATAATGTACAGTTTTTAAAAAAGGAAGATAAACCACCCAACTGTCCTGAGCTTCGTCCACTTGAGCGATAATGAGCAAATATGAAATCAGTGTGAAGAAAAGATGGCCGAACAACATCATGAGTTGGAGAATTTAAAAAAATGTGGCCTCCTGCTATGAAGAAAATCACAAACAAACCTGTGCAAACAGTGATTCGCGGTATTCGCGCAATAGTTAGAAAATTTTATAATTTCTGAATATAATTGATTAGAGAATAGGAATAATTATTTCATTTAACATTTTTAAACATTTTTATAACAAAAAAAATTAAATCAGCCCAAAGTACTCGAATTAGTAGCAATTTTTCAGTGTCCGCTTTATAAAATGAACATTCCTTATTCCATGATACCTCCGTTTGTGGTATGATGACGAAGCAACAACACGGTTGTTTTTTTTGTTACGGCTTTTGCTAGCGCAGCAGTGCAACAACAAAACAATCCCTTAAATAAACCACCAAAAATTAAAAACACTACCTATATTCCATCAATCAAACGTGGCAACCACAATCTTATTATCTTAAATCTGATGGTAAAACAATCAAATTTTGTATGGTTTTATGGTCCTCAGTGTAAAAAATAGACCTCCCGTTTCCGTTTGTCTGTCGTTTGTGCCTACTGCATGGATTGTTTTATATGTGTTTTAGAAATATCGTGCAGATGGTAAAACGCTAACCAAATTTGTCTTATCATCTCGATCTACAATTTAATGACGTCACCTCAAAACTTTACATAATAAATGCTATTTGAATTTAAAAAAAACATGGCTGTGTTTATTCCACTCAAAATTTTGGTGATATCATCTCAAATTTGTACTAATTAAATCATGTGTAAAAAATATGCGTCTATATTTGTGTTTTATTATTATTAGTGCTTTCATATTTTTGACAATTTCTTATACAGGGTGACCCAAAAACGTTAATAATGTTTTACCTCATTTTCTCGAAAATTTGGGTGCTATTATTAGTACTAGACTGTAGTATAAATCCAAACTGATATGTGTCCTTATGGAGACAGATAAAGTGACAACGTAACTAACTGTTAAAATGCGTCAGCAGGGACTAAATTTTCGGTGTTACGGGGGTGATAAAGGGTATGAGTTACTCTTCAAAGGCTCATCTTCAGTATGGTTTTTATCCACAGAGTAACCAACTGTACAGTTATGTTAATTTGTATACTGTGCCACACCCCTAGTCTACTACCCCTACGTTCATAATTCAGATCCACTGCGTTTTTCAGTGGTTGGCGACCCACACGACAAAATAAATTTAATTTGATTTTTTTGTCAGGTGGACCATAAATTGTTCCACTTCAAGTACACCAACACATTACACACTTCGCAAACAGTATTTTTTGCTGACGCGTCGTTTTTCTTTTTGCAAAATTGCATTCGCTTGGTATCGAGCCCCAGTGTATCAGGATACGTCAACGGGTTTTTGTTAAATTGGAATTTAGTGGACACAATTCGAACTGCTTTGCTAGTAGGAAACGTATCTTTTTTAATTAAATATTGCTATTTGTGCGGCATATGTGTAGCTAGATAAAGAATAACAGAAAATTTAATCAAGCTGTTGGGTCGCTGGAGGCATTGATTCATGATGGAAGCTCGGCGAAGAATAGAATTTATCGCGGGAATAGTCAGTCGCTTTCAAATAAAAGTTATAAAGCCAGATGTATTATTCACTTTTAAATATTCCACCTCGACCACTATTGCGGCGTCGCGTTCATAAATACCACACTTTTTCCTGTAAAATGTGTTATCCATTTTGCACTCGGTTTTTTATTGGTTTTAATGTGAATTCAGCTTTTATTTAGAGTCGCATCGCGGCAAAAAGAAATGTAAACAATAAAATCGGCGTTTGGCGACCGCTGCGATTATCGAAATGTGCGCGAATTTAATTAGTGGATTGTTGTAGCCGAACACATTTTGGTTTGGATTGAATACGTGATTGTATCGTCGACCATGTGCCGTTCTCCTAACTGTATAACCCAGTAAGAACAAACTAATTTGTCGATTAATTTAGCTTATTATTAAATTATTTTGTTCGATTTCATGCTGTCGATCAGGTTTTTGTGAGAGCTGATTGAATGTAATAATGGAACATAGTGGACGTGATTCATATCCTACAATGTGAAATTTCAATCAAGTTCTATAAATTCGGTGAATCTCAGTTATTAAAAACGATATAAATCGATTTTATTGCTTTTTAAAACATAGTGAAAATTAACTGATTTTGTATAAAACATGTAATAATGTGTTGTGCATCTGATATAATGGATTTATTATAGAAGTTAAGAGCGATTAGAAGTATTTCTAGCCGTTGTTATGCTGACGATTGAAGTTTCGGAGCTAGCGAATTGCGCCAACACGATGGGGTTCGAGCCAAGCATTTCGAATTTCGCCAACTTTGGTTCGGGTAAGATTAGCCATAAACAGTTAGGGTAGCATTAAATAAGTAATTACTTAGGTAATGAGTCAAACGTATTTATTTTTTTATTTTTTACAGATTTTGGAATATATTATAAGTTACAGATTTAACAAATTCAATTCTACTTATTTGTCCTATCGATATATTGTTAATTTTTCCTCAATATAATCTTGCCAAGCTCTCACATCTTTCATAAAGATTTTGTTGATTTAAAAGTGACAAATTTTGAATTCTTCTATACCATGACTGACAAACCTGCAGTCTATAACATTAGTAGGTACTGGGCCATATAGTGTTGACTGCAGTATGAATTGCAACTTCGAAATCAATGACAATTACTCGGGTGGAAAGTTAATTGAAATTCTTTCAACTTTTCTTGAAGAAGTTGTAATAGTCCGACATATGTTGCTAACGTTTTATTTGACAGTAAAAAAAACATTAACTGAACGCAGTTACCATTCTACAGGCATGAATTTAAAAAAAAAATAAAAAAAATTTGTATAGAACTGGAAAGTCCAGTCCATATATATGTAATCTGCACTACATAACGTTTCCTGATCGTTCCAGAGTATGAAAAATAGGTCTTTCGTTTCCGTCTATCTATCTTTTGTTTCTTTATCTGTCTGTGTATCTGTGTCGATTTTTATTAGACAAATAATATCTGAAACTACTGAACCGATTGCTGTTAAATTTTATGTGTATTTTAGGAATATCGTCAAAAATTTGTGTGATCATCCCCATCAACCATTTGATGACGTTACCTCAAAATTTTGCTTAATAAATTCTAACGAAACAGTGCAAAATATTATGAGTCTATACTGTGGTTTAGTATTGCATGCATATTTTCTTCGCTAACTTAATTGCACAGGATGACTCAAAAAAAAGAGCAATTTTTAATACAATACTGTTACTATTAATATTATATTCCATCTGTTAAAACTAGTATACGTATGATGAGGTCATCACAAAATTTTGTTATGAAAAAACGTACTTGAAACGTGCGCATAGAATTCTTCTTTACGTTTAATTTAACACTACACACATATCTTTATTTTAACTTATAAATATACGTTATTATAAATTATTATAAAAAAATTAGATTTGTTAAATAACTTACACGCTGCTAAAGATTATAACACATCCCAAGCGAACAATGTGCCTAATTATTTAGTTTGAGTTTGGTACAAATTAGCTCAGATTGGCTCCAGGACGTTGGTGTTCTTAGTTAATAATAATTAATAGATTGACTATTGTATGCCTTGTTAGGATGCATTTTGAGACAGACGAGAATTGTTGCTGGATTACGGCTAATAATTAATCAGAATCGTATCTTTAAAAAAAAGAGATTGCAATAACCGGATTACAATGTCGACGGTCCAGACTTATTATAGCTCTGACTTCCGTTTATTGAATAAAACACTAGATTTTATTTGGTTTTTGGATGCTGTAATTGACATTTGGTTAATTAAAACTTGTCTAGATCTAGGGGAGCATCCCCTAGCGTCCCCTTAGCTACGGCCTTATGAAATATAGAGAAAATTTGAAAGTACCAAATTGCCCAGTGGACTTCATTACTGTAAGTCCTTAGGTTATCCTCGATAAGAAAAACAACTTGAAAGTGTTTATGTTTATACATCGGAAGAATGTCACCTAGAAATTAATTTGATTTGAATAAGTTCATCCCCTCCAAACAGAGGATGAAAACAATTAACTAGTAAGCTACAATCGACAAAATATTTTGAATATCCTTATTATAATTCTTATTAGGTAAAGATGTTTGTATTTTCACATTTTCGGGAAAATCGGGTGGCTCGTTCTTAATTTGATAAAAAAAATATGAATGCTATGATGAATCACAAGTAAAAACTCATCATATAACGTCATCAATTTTTTGGGGGAAATAAACATATTTATCTTGATTAAAAATTTACTATGTTTACAATGACTTTAAAACGTCTGCAAGATTTCAAAGTATTTAGTTCTGCAATTCTTGATTTAATCAATAAAATTAATTGACAAAGTTATTAATTTTTTTCAGACACCCCGTATAAGCAAATCTAAAAAATATTAATGCAGTGATAAATCACAAGTATAGACTCATCATTCTTTACACATTTAAGAAGCATGTTTTCAGCAAAATTTTGGGGTGGCGTTATCAATTGTTTAGGGAGGATGAGCAAATACATTTTGATAAAAAATTTACCATGCTTATGATAACTGTAAACCATCTGCAAGATTTCAAAGCATTCAGTTTTGCAGATTCCAAATTAGATTGCAAAATTTAGTTTCATAATTTTGATTTTTTTACAAAAATTTGAACGTTTCGGTTAAAAATTCAATTCAGAGTCATAAACTACATGTGTAGGACTATGTTATTTTATACAATTTAGAACCCATTTACTATGTACACTTTTGAAGTGACGTCATCACATTATTGGTGAGAACGACTAGACTGTTTAATAAAAATCCGGGACGGCAGACAGACGGACAGACAGACAGACAGACGGACAGACAGATGGTGATGAGAGACCTATTGCTTCGTCCTCTAGGGGTCATGAAAGGCCGAGAAAATGTAAAAGTGGGGAGTCGGCCGACGGACTCGATTACAATACCTTCTTTGCTTACGCTCGCGAAGTAAAAAAGTTATTATTCAGTTCAATGTGGGGAAAAATTCAAGGGGGATTGATAATTCGTAAGTACAGGTGTCTATTATTTTCTAAATTTCAATAACAGTCATTATGCACAATTTTGATTTATGTCCTCAAAGTGTTGGTGGGGATGAGAAATGTTGGTAAATGTTTTACTATCTACACGGTATTTCTAACGAGCATATAGAATTTGACAACAATTGTTCCAATAATTTCGAAGATTATTTTATTAATAAAAATCGACACAGTCAGGCGACAAAGACAGACAAACTGGAGACCTGCTTGAAACGTCGAGAAAACATGAAAATAGTCATTCGTCCGATGGACCTTAATACAATATACTTCCTTCGCTTACGTTGGAGAAGTAAAAAAAGAACGGAATTTCAAAATAACTAGTACCCAATCCACGAAAGTCTCCACTTAATTCCGTGCAAATAACTTAAGAGAGTAGTGGAACAGTGGAACGAAATTCTATCAGGTATAATTATTATTAAGATATCACTGAGAATTCAGTGGAATGGAAAATACAAACACATATGGGAATTAACATTAATGAACAACCATAACACTTATGCTCTATGTAAACGTTAATTCTAGAACTAAATAGTTCCTACTGACTATCCACCATTCTACTTATTTTGAAATGTTAGCAGTCACCAAAAGAAGAACAAAAACAGGATCAAAAATAGCCATGCATTTTTGGAAATTTGTTGTTTTCAACTCACACTTGAAATTGACCGTAATCTAGCACGTCGAAAATTCTATGAAAGATAGATTTTCAAAAATCCATGTCTGTGATCGTGTTTTTTATTGCTCTTTCAGTAGCTATTAACATATTTAGTATATAATGAACTAATGAATGTCATAACAGCCGCAAAAATCCAAAAATTTGCTTTAAAAAAGATTGCGTTGATTCCGTTTGCAAATTAAAATTTTTCAGGATGAACTCGAACGATACTGTTTTATCAGAAAACGTGTCTGGTGGAACAGAACAAGCTTTAAGTAGCTTAATACCGGAAAAATCACAAAATCAAATCGAAATCATATGAAACATTAAAACAAAAACAGATAATACAATTTATTGTAAATAAAAAGTTCATCAACTGCAACTGCGAAGATAATGCTAGGAACAAAAGTGTTACGTGTCCATCAGAGAAGACAAGTGAAACGCTTACATTATCAGAATTTCACTCCTTAGGACGCATAGTTAAAATTATGGGGAATTTTGTCGTACTTGGTACGAAAAATGGCAGACTGTAACATTTGAAGTTTAAATTTTCACAGTAATAAATTATAATAATTATTTACAATATCTGATATGATGTAATATAATTGCCCAAAGTAGCACCCCATATGTTTGGACCCAGATGCTCCAGAGTTTTGCAGGTGCAATTAGGTGAATCACGTGGCAGTAAAACGGTTAGCGGTGAAAGTAATGTTCAGCAAAATATTGTGACAATCATCTTACCTGGCATTAAACTAAGCACCTAAGATACATCCAATGTTATTATCAATAATAGTAGTACATTTCATATTTAGTTGCGTTTTATAGTTTAATTTCATTTGTTTACATTTATTTTATTTGTAAATAATAACAACCAATTTTAAAAATATTAATTACACCAGTTAAGTAGCAACTTGAACCAACTTGTTAATGAACCCACCCGTTATAGGCTGAACCAAAGACCGTCTACATTAGATCTGATTTTAACGTCTGATGATACTTCACTAGCAAATTTGAATTATTTAAACCCATTCCGCAAATCTGATCATGTAACTTTAAAGCTAGATCTCCAACTTTGTTTTGTAGCGAGATCTAAAACTGTTACCTTACAAAAGCGGATTGTTGACTTTAAAAAAGCTGATGAATATTTGTCTACTGTAGACTGGGCAACCCTTTTAAACCATCCATCGGTTGATACAAATTGGGAAAGTTTTAAAAATCATTTAAAACTAGCAACCGATAAGTATTCTTACACCATCACTTACAAAGCATCTTCTTCTAAACCATGGATTGACAACAAAATATTAAAATTAATAAAAAAGAAACGTTCACTTTGGCGAACCTTTAAACGAACAGGCAAGGAAGATGATTATAAGGTTCATCGTGCGTTTTCTAACCGCGTTTCGTCAATCATCAAAGATGTAAAACATAAATATGAAAAAAGTATTGCCGATCAGAAAAATCCCAAAAAGTTCTACAGCTACATTCGCAATAAATTATCAGGGCCTGTCAGAAAGCCGCAGGTGAAAGATGCAACCGGGCACATTATAGAGGACGATTGCGTTACAGCCAACATTTTTGCTGAAACTTTTGCTCAGTCGTTCACAATTGAACCAGACGCGGATATACCGAATTTGTTGACTACTCATAACTTCGATTGTCTTAGTGGTATATGCTTCTCCTACGATTTAATAAAAGATAAATTGCACAAATTAGATACTACCAAATCTCCTGGTCCTGATGGTATTAGTGCAAAAATTTTAAAAGAGTGTGGCAGTTCCCTTGCTCGCCCGCTTTGCATGTTGATGAAGCAATCATTTCGGTCAGGACGATTGCCAAACGATTGGAAAACTGCCACCATCACACCTGTGTTCAAAAAAGGGGACAAGTTTAATGCGGCGAACTATAGGCCTATAAGTTTAACTTCAGTAGTAGTGAAACTAATGGAATGTATCATCTACGATCAGTTGGTGGCGTTTTTAACAGCACACCAGGTTATACCTCGTGAGCAACATGGTTTCACACCTGGAAAGTCCATAGCGACCAATTTGCTCTGTTGTTTAGACAACTGGACTAGAGAACTCGATTCTGGTGGCTCAGTAGATATCGCGTATTTTGATTTTTCGAAGGCTTTCGATCGTGTGCCGAAACGCCGACTCCTTTTGAAATTACGACATTATGGAATCCAAGATAGTCTTCTCAGGTGGATTGAATCTTTTCTTTCTGACCGAATATTTAAGGTTAAGGTTGGTGATATGTTTAGTTCTCCTTTTCCAGTTCTGAGCGGTGTACCACAGGGCTCTGTATTAGGACCCTTGTTGTTTTTAGCGTATGTATCCGACATAAAAGACTGCTTAATTTCTCCTTGGGCAATGTATGCTGACGATTTGAAAATCTACAATATTTGTTCCAATTATGAAGTCTTAACGAAGGATATAGCAACTATTTATAACTGGTCACTAAAATGGTTACTTCCAATTAATGCGGACAAATGTAATATCCTTTATTTAGGCAGCGACAATCCAAAGCAAACTTATTATATCAACGGCACCGAGCTTACCAAGTGTGTTTCTTTGTCGGATATGGGTGTTATCGTAACGTCTACTTTGACATGGTCTGAACATATCACAAAAGTCGTGAAAAAAGCCAACAAGATACTATATCTTCTCGGAAAGACATTTGCTAAAGCTGATGTAAATACTGTAACTAAACTGTATAAAACTTATGTTAGACCGATATTAGAATATGCCAACTGCGTTTGGGTTCCAACATTACAACGTGATATCAATTTACTAGAATCTGTACAGCGTCGTGCCACAAGAATACCGTACGGACAAGTGCGCCCCTCTTACCCTGACAGACTTAATCTTATGAAATTGCCATCGTTAGCCGACAGGCGTGTAAGAGGTGACATGTTGACAACATTTCAGGCTTTTACAAATATTAGTTCACCTATCAGACATCTTTTTCCTGTCAACATTGATGGACGAACCAGAGGTCACCGGTTCAAATTGGAGAAGGACAATTTTCGGACTTCCATTCGTCAGACGTTCGTCACTAACAGGGTATTCACCGAATGGAATGCATTACCCCCTGAAGTTGTTGAAAGTGCTTCCGTTCCTAGATTTAAGGTCAACTACGACACCTTTCGAAACCGTAGATAGTTGTAGTTATATCCATAATTTATTATATTTAAAATAATTTGTGATTGCATCAATTGTCGTCTTGCGCGGGCATAACAGACTTCGGTCTCTGCCCGAGCGCTTCATTTTAATAATAATAATAATAATAAAGTAGTAGTACGTTAAGTAGCTCGGTTATGAACACGAATTAGAAAAAAAAAGCGTCTCCTGAAGGACGTAAATTAGAATTTCCTGATAACCATTTAATAAACATAATCCTCCTTTGCGTGTAAAGTCCACTTATTTTATAAAAACGCATCTTTGAAAAGACTCCCGCATGGATTTTATTTTATTATTTACACATTATTATTTCACGGCATGGCGTCAAACAGTGAATAAAATAGGATTCGAACGGTAGTATTTGCAAAGACTTTTACACTCGTCGAAAACAGACAGCGCACAAAAAACATTTTATTATTTTTCATCATACTCACCCAGTAAGAAGCGTATGAAAATTAAATTTTATAATGTTTCTATATGCGCTTCTTTAAATTTCTAATCTAGGTAGGGTTTGAAATAAAAAAATCATGTCGTTGATAAGTTGATAACACCATTTTTCAATAAGGTCACTCTTTTAGGCAAGATTATATTACTGTTCTCATCATTCTGCATTTAACGTGACATGTGTTGTATGCATACTACATCCAGGACACAGCGGAACTTCTGTTAATCATTCCCAGCCCATTTTGCAAATTTTTATATAATATATATATTTCCGTTAATCATTTCTTCTTCATTTTAGCAAATCTGGATCTGTTATGGTTCTCGTACAAAATGTGGGTATTCACCAAATGAAAAAGAATAGAAAAAAGGAAAAAAAAAGTTACAATTAAAATTATTCTGGACGTTGACGCCCTAACAGAAACTTTTACAATATTAGTGCTAACTAAACCTACAACGTAATATTTTTACAAAAAATTACGAATCCTGTTTAAATGTTGTACATTGTTAAGTATCAGCCTACGTAACTTAGAAATTTAAAGAACGCACTATATACACTTTCTAAGCGACGTTCCTGTCGAGATCCGTTTACGAAGTGGATAATACAACTGCAAACAGTGTTTTCAAGATTAGCAAATATTTTCATTGTACCACTTTCGCACGTGTTGTAAATGTAACCACTCCCTTGTGAAAGTTCACTATTCACACAAAAGAGGTTGAAACTGAAAGTTATTTTCACTTCCAAGGTAGGGAATATTTTTACTGAATTAAAAAGCCCAAAGTAAATAACATTATTCGGGTTGCTATTCCAATAAAGCTGATACGAAAAATAAATAAGACGCTTAATAACGACCATACCGTAGTAGCACAGCTTTACACTCTGGACTTCTACTTTAACAACTTACATGCTCAACTCGGTTAAGCAAATAATATTTGTCGTGAGTCTGATTGGTTAAATAGGTTGTTAACTTTTTCCGTTTTAAAACGATGTGTCTACATATCTACCTTGTATATGTGTAATTGTGTGTCGATGTAATGCTGGGTTGTATTAGTTCATTTACGTTTATAATTTAACGTAAAAAATGAAACAATGCAAATTCATGTAGAGGTATATAGCGATTTTCATTTAATTTAAAATGAACATTTAATTTATAAAGATGGTCATCTTTAAACTAAAATTTAATTTAAGAAATAATTTAGCGAAATTGGCACTACTGTACATGATCCATTTATATTTCGACATCTGACTTGACTTCCTTCAGAAGTTTCAGATATCTGTAACTGCCGTCATGTTTTATTCCAGTTGACATTAATTTTGTAATCAAAAGACATTCAACGTATTGTACAGGATTTCTATAAATGATTACAGGGTCGAAGTAGGTCATGGAAACGTGCCGCCACTCACTTTATATGGACTTTACTAAATACCCACATCTGTATAACCGGTTGCGTAAATGCTCCATATCTAATTTCAAAAATGTTCTGTAACATCTTTGCGTCAATACTTTGCACCTACTCAATTTCATGTTGCAACAGGCACTCCTGAATGCTAAGGAAATCTTGTCACAGAGGTTTCCGGGTTCTGATCAAGTCCTCTCAAATCATCAACAACTTCCTCAGACACTGAATGTTTTCCAGGAGATTTCTCTTTGTCTGTACTGCCAGTTGGAACAAATCTGTTGATTACATCTTTAGTGTGATGTTTTTTGAATGATCAAATCATGATATTTGGCCCAATATTCTTGCTTCAATTTAAATAACTATAAAAAAAATTAAAAATTAAAAAAACCTTTTTAAATCATGGAATTTTTACAATTTGTGGTAGTTATTTTATAAATACATCTACAGATTAGAAGCACAAGTACCATTCAGATGGAATTATTTAACATGTTTCATTTAATTTTCCAAACTGCGCTCTCAACATCTCTACCAAAGATAACACAAATTTTACTAACGATATTAATCCCTATTTTTATATCATATTTAGATCTGTAAACATCATAATGTAAAAGATATATTATAAATTTTCAAGTAATATTATATAATATATATAATAAAAAATAATACAAAATGTGTGAAGAAAACTCAGGTAATTATTTGTTGCAATGCCGCATGTCTAGAAGATGCACTAAAAATGTCTGGAATTTTAAAAGCAACTACGTTTCCTGGAATGAGGGCACGGAAGGCACGAAAGAGATGCACCGAAATATAAAATGATATTCTGCTTTGAAATACTTTGCACACATAAAAGTTTTACGTCAGACTATATTTAATGTAAGTAACTGTCTTCTGTGTTAATTTGAAATTGCACTAAATGTTCTAAAATATGATGAATCAGTAGTATAATTTAGGAAGTTTTCACTACAGAATTATGTTTTATATGTTCGGAATAAACACAAAAATAAAATTTTTCAGTAAGGAGGAATAATACAAGCCTGACAAACAGTAATTTAAATGCATGATCGTAAAACATCTTTAGTGACAATTTTGAAACAGAGACTCGATTATTTTGTTTGTTTTATTGTTCACAATAGCACTATTTTTTACTGCTCAGCTTTAGTTGTAAAAATTTCCTCAAATTGTTGCTTCTTAGTAGCAGGAATATTTGTACATTATATACGCAGACATAATGAATCAGTGATTTTAGGAGGAAGTTTTTGAAGAAAACCATATTATCAGTCAACTAATAGAGTTCACAAGTAACTTATTTTAATAATCATTACATTACATACACTGTGTTTCAAATAAAATGCACCACCTAGAAGGAGTAGACGAGAATGTTAAAACTTGGTGGAGAATCTTCTATAAAATATTATTCTTATTCTTTAGCTCTTGAAAAGTTTAGAGGTAGTATTAACGCATTATACTTTCAGTGCTTTTTCTGTTCATAACTGTTTCTTTAAGTCAACCAGTAATGTGTCTTCCTTCTCTTCTGACCGTGAATCTGCTGCTTATGATCAAAGCTGTTATCAAGTGAATTGTCAACATGTATCAATTTCTACGGCTTCCAATTTTAATTTATATTATCAGAACGTCCGAGGGCTTAACACTAAAATTAATATTTTTTTGGTAATGTATGCGACTGTGAGTTCGATATTGTATGTCTCACCGAGACAGGACTTTCCTCTGATGTTAAAAGTGATGAACTCTTTGGATCCGGGTATAGTGTTTTTAGGAGAGATCGTTCTTTTAAAGAATGTGGTTTATCAAGGGGTGGAGGTGTTTTAATTGCTACTAAAAGTACTTTGTCTTCCACTGTTGTTTCCATTCCACAGCAGTATGATTACAGCATTGATCTTTTAGCAGTGAAAGTGAAACTGGGACCAAATAAGATTATTGTCATTTTAACAATTTATATCCCCCCCTCTGTAAATTGTGACACATATGAGAAATTCATTGAATTTCTATGTACGTTAAATTGTCTCCTCGATAACAAGGAATGTGTAATTATAGGTGATTTCAACTCGACATATTTCTCTGTTAATGGTACTGATCGTAAGTCAAGCTCGCTGCAAAATTTCTCTTCTTTTGCTAACCTGACTCAGTACAACTGCATCACAAATCAAGATGGTCGTCTCTTGGATTTAATATTTAGTAATATTGAATGTAATGTTTATGAAGATCCTTTGCCTATGGTGCGTGTTGATCCTTACCATCCACCTTTGAACTTTCACTTCGCTATAAAACACATACGTTTTAAAAATTTTAAATCCAACCAGTCTGAATGGCAATTCAATTATAGAAAAGGAAATTATATCAACTTATACCAACATCTATGTGAATTTGATTGGAATGTTCTTCCTGATACGTATGATGTTAATGTAATGTGCGACAAATTTTATTATTATCTGAAGGAAATCTTTTGCCTTCACATTCCTTTAGGACCTCGTAAATTCTCAAAGCGGTATCCTCCGTGGTTTTCATTAGATATCATAAAAATGCTTAAAGCCAAAGCAAAGGCTTATAAACGTTACAGGAAAAGTCCTCAAAGAGCGCTTTATGTTGAATTTCAGACTCTTAGATCAGAGACAAAAAAATTGATTTCAGCATCGCACAAAGTATATATACACATGATTCAAAATCAAATTCATGATGATCCTGCCAAATTCTGGGCCTTTGTCAATCTACAACGTGGTAAGTCTAGGATACCTGGGGTAGTAAATTACAATGAATCCAGCCATTGTACACCTACTGCAGTCCATAATGCTTTTGCTTCCTTCTTTGCTAGTGTATTGTCACAGTTAGCAACAAGTTACGAAACCGATTTGCCCTCAAAAAGTAAGTTTGGCTGATGCCAAGTATTTCGCAAAGAAACTGCGAAATGCTTGGGCCAGCAGAAGGAACTTGGAGAGTGGCAAATCGAGGACAGTGAGTGACAGTTAGAGTTAGAGACTGTGACAGTGTGGGTCCCTTCAAGACTGCCAACGACAACCGTAATGATTAAGTAAGTACCAACTCCATATACTTAGTTTTGTAGTTAGTAGGTAATAAATCATAGAATAAGGAGACAAATGTTTTTATAAAACACCCCTAATGGTCACAGGACGTGACATATATGGTGGAGGCGCCATGGTGAGATTTCGAAGGATAAATCACCATATTTATCTTAATTTAAATTGAAAGATATTATTAATAGATTAGTTGGACAAGTAGAGTAATGAATTTTGCTGACGGGTGTGTTGGAGTTACATTACAGCTATAAAGTAGGTAATGGTGTAATATGCTGAGTCAGAACTTGCAGCACAGTGGATAATTTAGGGCAAAGGCACATAAATGAAAGAAAAATTTTTTTTGAATGTCGGGAACGAAACCATCGTTAAAGACACGTAGTCAAAGGCGTAAGGTAGAAGAAGCGCAGTACCGGAATTTTGTTCCTAAGTGCCGAAGCACGGAAGCATTTGAGACAGTTGACGAAAACCCGGTGCAAGTAAATATAGTTAACCCAAAGCCTGTATCAGATTCGACATTACAAGAAATATCAGAAATTTTGGACACGAGAAAGCGATCTGAAAAACCGAAAAAAGACGAGCAAACTACGAAGGAAGAAGAAGACAAGGAAGGAAGTGGTGCAGAGAGCAAAAGGGACAAGGAAGAAAGTAGGGCGGAGAGCGAGGAGGACAAAGAAGAAAGCGACAAAGAGACTGGAGAAGACAGGATGTCAAACGTAACTCTTCGGGAAGCTTTGGAAAAAGCTAAAATTCCAGCCTTACCAAAATTTTTAGCCCCGCCTCTCTTCAATCCAGCTACGTCAGATCCAAACAGCTTTATCGACACCTACGAGAGAGTAGCTTTAACTAACTCATGGGATGACGCGCTAAAAATTTCATATTTGCCAATTTTTTTGGAAAAAGCGGCATTGGCGTGGTTTCGCCAATACACAACAATGCAGTCTAATGCAGAGAAGACATGGAGAGCGCTCACCAACGATTTTTTGGCGGAATTCGGCAGTGGTGAGTCTAAAAGGGGAGTAAGGGCAAAATTCAAAAACAGGAAGCAGGGACTGAACGAGGACGTTAAGTCCTATTTTTTCTAGCTTCTGGTGCTACAGCAGGAGTGGGATCCGAAAATGTCGGATGAGTCCTTCAGTTTGCATTTTGAAAATTAATTCAGATTAATCGTTAGTTACATAATAATATAGTAATAAGTTTTGTTAACTATTTAATTGGTGTAAATTAAAAATTAATATGATTTTAATTTTAGGATGTTAGTAATATACTACATGGGAATCTTATACCTTGGACAAGCGGTAGAAATAAATACGGGCGTTTACTGGCGAAAACTGCCCAATACCATTACATACGAAGCCAGTATACCCTTGATATATACGACCAAGTGGGAGACGGGAGACAACGCCGGACACAGCAGTACTAGCTTGATGGATTGTGGTGAGAACGGCAAATCTTTAAATTGTGAGTTAGTCAAAGAAATAGAGAGGCTTTCAAATCTTTATGAGGGGGAACGTTCTATGTTGAGGCAACTAATAGAGGGAGAGATAGGAAGAGAGCGAGGTGTAAGAAGAAAAAGAGCTCTGGATTTCATTGCGAGTTCATTTGAGTGGTGCTGTGGTTTTGCAACACAGCATAAATTTAAAAAGCTGGCAGCAAATGAGCAGCAGTTGGCCGAACAGGTTAATCAGCTACAACTGGGGCTTACCGAATCTCTGAAAAGTATCGGTCAAGAATCTAAGGCATTTAGGAAATATCAAAACGACACAGCGAACACGTTCCGTCAGATCGAACGAAGGATGCATTTAGCAGAAAAGGTGGCATCAGATTTAATGGTGAAACTCGAAAATCAAGTGCGAGGGGAGGAGAGATTAGCTTTGACAGCCATTTATAATAATTATTTGAATTTGAAAAAAATTATTAATACCATCAGGATCATGGAGCAGAACGAGGTGGCGACTGCGTGTAAACAACATCTTATTCCGCAGATAATACTCCCACCATCGGTACTGAGAGCGGATCTAATCGTGTTACAGGACAATATCGCTAATCACCGGCAGGAACTGGCCATTTCTGTTGGGGATGCGGAAGTCTTGTACACATTGCCAATTTGTGACTGTATGTTAACTGAAATGACGATAACAGTTCACATCCGCATACCTGTAAGAACTAAAGGATTTTCATGGTCTTTATTTGAATTAATTGCGGTCCCTTTCAAGTGGCACAATCAAACATGCAAAACTCAGCACGAGAGTGTGTACGTTGCCGTGTCAGAAGGAGTGAGCAGACAGGTGAGGGCGATATCCGGAGTCAGTCTTCACCACTGCAAACCTTTCGAAAACAAATTGTGTTTGTTGCCTCGATTTTCGGCAGATTCATTACATGGTCCAACATGTGTCAATAAGCTGGTTGCAGGAGGATCATCATTAGAGCTGAGCAGGCACTGCCCAATGACGTGCTATGACTCCACTGCAATGACCATAACCGAAGTTGAGGAAGAGACATATGTAATCACCCACGCGAGAAATGAATCCTGCATCAAGTGCAATAACCAACTAAGACCGATTGTGAAACAAGAGGATGCAGAACCAGGTGCTAAGAAAATCGTACTACCTTGCCACTGCCAACTCATGCTGCATGATGAAGTAATCATTGGCAGAAGATTTTCATGCAAAGAAGACGAGAAGGAAATAACCATAACGCATATTTTACCGGCACCGTGGTCGACAGTAGGGGCCATGGTAATTAACGATTTTGAAAAAACAGTGCCGCTACACTTTGACTCCCTGAAAACTTGTCTCAACGAGAACTGGACACTGACAATACCACACGTAAATTTAACCTCACCGATCGAGAAATTGGCGGATGTATACAGAAGGATAAAAGTGCATCAGGAGGATCACGACTGGACGAATACCTACACAGTACATGGGGATTCCATGATGCTTATCTGGAACCTCATACTGTCGGTAGGGTTGGGATACGTCCTATTTAGAAGAAACCCAATAGGAATGGTATACGCTGCTGCTCCAGGAGCGCATGCGTGGGGCGAGAAGGACCATTTGGATCATCAAGTAGTTCTGACGATCATGTGTATTGCCATACTTGTATTCATAGGATACATAGGGTTTAAAATGTGTAAATTTTTGTTTAGCCGCAAGCGAGGGACTGGAAGAAATAGGGACAACCCTAGAAAAGTTGAGAGTGGAAATGAAACCAGTGTACCCTTGCAGACAAGAGGACGACAAGTAAGTTTGTCAGAAGGGCGTCTAGAGTTGGGAGAAGAGGCGTTCCTAGCTTTGGCACGAGGCCAAAGTACGAGTATAATCATCCAGCCAATCCGATCGTCAGAAGAAGAAAGGGAATCTAATTAAAAAAAAAATTTATAAGGTAAGGGGGATAACCAAATTTTGTCAAGGGGGGAGATAAGGAAAACATAGTCGTAAAAGGCAAACAAACTTTACAACAATAAAATGCAGCGTTGCAAGATCCGCGTATAAGTAATAAGAGTACGATGTAGGTCAGGGTAACCAGGTCACGGTCGTTACCGGATACCAGGCTTGAGGTGTTCGCCAGACACCTCATCGTACACATATTACCACCATGTGTGTAGTAATTAAGTTAATGTAAGTTGGTAATGAAATGGGGATCAAAATTAAAGATCCAGTAGATGTAGATTTTAAGTAGATATAGGTACATTTTTATTGTAACGAATTAACACAATTTTCTTTTATATCGCATGGGGTGCCACAACAAGAGTCAAACGTCAACGTCCTGAAAACATCGAACTGTCCTAGTGGTAGGCCACAGGGAGGAGTAGGGTCACGCAGTCACGCTAGAGTTTGGAAAAATTTGAACATCACCCCTTTCAAGGAGAGGAAGAGACGATGTACGCCGACAGCATTTTCCACAAGTATGTCAAAGGACCAACAATGACAATGGACTCGGCAGACAAGTAGAGAAATAACGTCAATGAGCCCACATGTGAGATGAGCGACCCATATTTGACAACAAACCAAGAAGAATCCGATCCTATAAGCAATTCCTTTCTTGTTGAAAAATCATTCCTTTTTTCCAAGACGTAAAGATCCTTCCATATGATATCCTATGGTCGCCACTCTATCCATTGGTCCAGACTTTGAGAAGGAATCGAAGTGGGAGTGCGTAGCAGACGAAATTCCTGAACTGAGCTGAAAAAACAGGGAAACAACTTGGACTGGCAGATGATCCGAACGAATCCCGACTGGTCGAAACTAGTGATAGTGGAAAGGAAGCGATGTGAGTCAGAGCGACTTGCAGAAACTAAGTGGCATCCCTACAGTGGAAAGAAGAACGGAATTAGGGTAGAATTGTAAGATGTTAGGGTAGCCTAGTTTTAGGAAATTATTGTCGGGACGACAATCTTGAAGGGCGGGCAAATGTCACAGTTAGCAACAAGTTACGAAACCGATTTGCCCTCAAAAAGTAAGTTTGGCTGATGCCAAGCATTTCGCAAAGAAACTGCGAAATGCTTGGGCCAGCAGAAGGAACTTGGAGAGTGGCAAATCGAGGACAGTGAGTGACAGTTAGAGTTAGAGACTGTGACAGTGTGGGTCCCTTCAAGACTGCCAACGACAACCGTAATGATTAAGTAAGTACCAACTCCATATACTTAGTTTTGTAGTTAGTAGGTAATAAATCATAGAATAAGGAGACAAATGTTTTTATAAAACACCCCTAATGGTCACAGGACGTGACAGTATTCACCGATTCTGATAATTCCTTTTGTGCATCCAGTCCGATCAACATACAATCTTTGAATGTAAGTCTGCCACTTATAACGATTCTACGACAACTGGTCGCAAACAATTGATCGCGCGACAATTGATCGCAAGCAACTCGTCGCAGCACAATTGGTCGCACGCGACAATTGATCGCGGTGACAATTGATCGCAGCGACAATTGGTCGCACGTAAATTGATCGCAGCGACAATAGATCGTACGTAAATTTATCGCAGCGTCAATTGATCGCAAGGTAAAATTCATCGGGAAGTATTTTCTTTTATTAAAACTAAATATTTTGTATTCTGAATTTTAAGTTGCAATAAATTTAGCAATCAGGTAAGGTGTAAATATCGAATTAAAAACAATTTGAATATAGATAAGTGACGAAGTTTGTAGTTGCACTTTAAAAATTAAAAAATACGAGCGTAAACCTCGTTACATAAGATTTTTTATTAATAAATTGTCATTTTGGTTATTTTTTTTAAGAGATTGTTTCTATTTATCTCGTTGCTTATTTTACCTATTATATTATAGGAACTAGCTTCATTATAATAAGTACTCAACATAAAAACAAGTGTTTATTGTTCTTAACTAGACTACAATTATTTAAAAAATCATATTTTTAACAACCTTTAAATTTTAACACATTTTGATATAGAATTGCCTCTATTGTCTATTCTTGTCTTTATACATATCACCAAACAATAAAATTTATGAACTAATAGTACATCTAGAGTATCCATATGCAGCGAATGTAAATTCCACTGGACGGATATAATACTTATTTTAATCCCTTGTAAATTGCAACGGATCTTTTACAGGGTTTGAGAAAGGTTTACGTGTATTGTAAATATATATTGCAAAAACTTTTATTAGAGCGTCAAGAATAATTTTGTGTTACCGGGAAATCTAAGAAATGTAGGTACTTATGCAACTAAAAACTTATTTTTTAATTATTATTATGTGACTAGTATTGTACTGAAGAAAAATTCAGTTGTACCATATGTGGCTGTAAAAAAATACATATACAGGGTTAGTCACGAGAAAATTATTTCTGAAAATTATTTTTACGCAACCCAAAATACGAATACCATGTACCACTTGATACTAACTGAATTTAAAATGAAATGCTTAATTCATGATTGCTTTGAGTTTGGCAATGTCATTTTGACAATTCTGGAAAAGGAGGTTACGTAAGTGTCCATGGTGGTACCGCAGCCAGTTGGAGATCTCCGCTGGCGCCGCTTATAAGTTTGTCAGGGCTTGTTTCGAGTGCCTCTTGATCTTTTGCAACCGATTAATGACGAGAAAATTATTTCTAAAAATTCCTTTTACGATAGATATTTCGGTGACGTGTAAAACAGATCTCAGATTTAAAAAAATGGAAAAAATAATTGGTTCGCAGTTTTCCATGAATGACCCTACTACGGGCTGCTACCTGTTTTTATTCTTCTCCGCACTTTGCATCCTACAAAAATTTACAACATGGGCTGGAGAAGCCCACCTACATCCGGCAGATTAGGCAAATAATTGTGAGTATGAATAGTCGGCCTTCCGAGTGAAATGCCCTTCAATAAACTTTTCAAACTTCCCAAGCTAAAAATTAGTCACGCCATTACGAATAACCACTACTCAGTGGCGTCGTCATCCTGGTTGTTTCTACTTTTTAACGGTATTCACTGTTTGTATTACTTGTTACTCGTGATGTATTGATTGATTTAAATATTTTAAATAATATTAATTAATAGAGAATATAAATCTGTTATGTGCGTTGTTTTATTCAACAAATTTTATTCCATGAGCCGCTTCAAAAAAAAAAAAACTGTACGTCACTGTCATCGGCAGTCTAATCTGGATAGTGAGGGGTACTGTACTGACACTTTACCGGTTTGGCTCGAAACCATCATTTTAAGTCTGGCACTTCCTCCAGTAAGAGCATATTCCTTTGCTCCATGGTCAAAACTAATCTTTTTACGATCTTGTTTACAGAAATGACGTAAAAGTGGAGATTGGTGTGTAGGTACTTAGCAAAGGGAACGAGATAAATTATTCATTCTTTGGTATCTACAAGTGCCGTATTAACAGTGTGAGCGTTCAAAAAAGTTTTGAATGAAAAAACATCTTTGGTTTTATCATGGATTAAAGATAATCCAGAACTAATTTGTAGTGAGCAAAAAATTGTCTGCAAAGAATGCAATAAACTCCAAGATTAATTGTTAATATATAAATTCAAATTTCTTTGCACCAAATTTATTAAAAAATATATATATTTAATTTTTTAAACTATCGAACGTAATGAAAATAATACTTTTTCACTTAAAACTGTAACGAGGGTTTTTTCACGATTTATCTATAACTTTTTAATTTGACAATTGTAATAATTTTAAAACCATTTTTTATTAAAGAAAAATGACGTCTAACACGTTTTGAAAGCTATTTTTTTCACTCGTTTAATTGACAAACTTTAAATTTGTGAGAAGAAAAGCTTGAATCACTTACTTGAGCGTCTAATCAATAAGACGAATAATCCAAATGAACATTACAGTAGCATACTGACGAGATGTGTCAGCATTAAAAAAAATATTTTACAATATTTTCACTTTTTTGCACTTTGGTTTAGTCGGAACTGAGCCTAATAGTTACTGTTTTTATGGAACTCGTATGTATTTATTTTGACACTTTTTTTAGAAATAATGAAATTTTTGAGAATATAGCACATTATTTTATTTTCCTCATTCATAACAATTACTTATTTCTCTATAAACGCTATCATTTTTCGCCTGCGATCAATTGTCGCATGCGACCAGTTGTACTTGCGACGAATTGTGTTGCGATCAATTGTGACTGCGACCAGTTGTCGTTGCGACCAGTTGTCGCTGCGACCAGTTGACGCTGCGATCAGTTGTTTGCGATCAATTGTCGCGCGACGAATTGTGCACGACGAATTGACGCGGTACCCTTATAACAAATGATGATGTTGTTGCCGCTTGTAAGAAGTTAAAAAGTAAATTTACAGCCGGAGTCGACGGTATCCCGGCGTTTCTAGTAAAGGACTGTGCAGTCCTCTTTGCAACACCACTTACCCGTTTGTTTAATTTATGCATTCAGACTGGACAATTTCCATGTACTTGGAAAAAAGCGCGCATTTGCCCTGTACACAAGAACGGCGATATTTCTGATGTGTCTAACTATAGACCTATTTCCATTCTGTGCAATTTTTCCAAGATTTTTGAGATGGTTATATACAGAAAAATATACTACCAAGTCCTGCCAAAAATTTCACTTAGTCAACATGGCTTTGTGAAAGGGCGGTCTACCCTTACCAATCTAGTTCAGTTTACTCAATATGCTCTCAGTGTATTAGATAAAGGTGGTCAATTAGATGTCATATATTTTGATTTTCGTCGGGCGTTTGACAGAATTGATCATTACATTTTATTGTATAAATTGCAGATATTTGGGTTTGACAGTAACTTAGTCAAATTACTTGAGAGTTATCTCCTTGGACGGACACAGTACGTTTCATATGAAGGTTTCAATTCTTTCTCATATCCAGTTCGTTCCGGCGTGCCTCAAGGTTCTAACCTTGGCCCACTTTTATTTCTTCTTTTTATGAACGACCTGCCGGATACTGTTAGCAACAAAATTTTGCTTTATGCTGATGACGTCAAAATATTTAGAGAGGTAAAGGATCAGGATGACCGTCACTCATTACAGAACGACGTATCCAAATTTGTGCTATGGTCTGAGAATAACAGACTATCACTATCGCTTGATAAATGTAGGTATATAGCATATTCTAATAAAAAGTATCCTCTGGTCAACAATTATTCTTTAAGCAATGTAAGCATTAAGAGAGATGTCGTTATTAAAGACCTAGGTGTAATTTTTTATGTAAAATTACAGTTTGTTGAACACTACAAATACATTGCAGGTAAGACGTCCAAAATTACGGGATTTATTATACGCAATTCAAAATCGTTTAATACTGAATGCGTTAAGAAATTGTATTTTTGCTACGCAAGATCTCTACTCGATTATTGCTCCACTGTATGGTCACCTATAGATCAATGCCACAAGATGTCCTTGGAGAAGATACAGAGACGGCTCCTGAAGTATCTAGCATATAAAAGCGACAATATATACCCTCCACGTGAATTTCCAGAGAACCGGCTACTTGAAAGATTCAGTATTCCAGCTCTAGAGATAAGAAGAAATATCCTTGCTGTATCATTCCTATATAAGGTCGTCAATGGTTATATCCATTCACCAGAAATATTGGAAATTATAAAATTCCGCGTGCCACAACTTCAGCTCAGAAGTACAGATACGTTCTATTTGCCTAGAGCCAGGACAAAATTATTGATGAAATCACCTATATACATATATGATGTGTTCGACCTTCAACAAATACAGGAGAAGCTGCGATATATTCTACGATAGCCAAAGATGCATCAGAAGTATCATTTGTTTAAAATCGATGGCTAATTTCCAATAGTGAATTATGCTCTTGAATTATTCTTTTTCTTTAGATTTCTTTTTCTTTTATTTAGGTAATTTATGTATTATCGTGTATTCATTTGTATGTCAAAGTATCTGTAACTACGACTGTAATGTCAAATAATATTTATATTCAGAATTATATTCAGTCAGGTACATATTATCCTGTAAATGGGCAACGGTCTGTTGGATAATAAACATTTATTATTATTATTATTATTATTATTAAAATATGTACATATTATCTATACTTATATAATAAAGCTGAAGCTTTTGTTTATTTGAACACGCTAATCTCAGAAACTACTCGTTCAAATTCAAAAAATCTTTTTGTGTTGGATAGTCCATGTATCATATCTACATATAGGCTATATAACATCACGCTACGATCATTAGGAGCGAAGTAGCAATGAAAAATTCGGAAAAACGGGAAAATTATTCCTCCTTTGACAGCTTCCGTTGCTTACGCTGCTTAAACGGTTAAAGTTACGTTAAAATCATGTGTGACGAAATTGTTCCCCTCTAAAAGTTCTAAAGAAAAGTCCGCGACAGCATATGTCTATCTTTTAAGGTCGAGTCAGTATAACCCTTTTTATGGTAATGAAATTTGTTCTAAAATAATAATGCATTATGTATAAAATTCTCGCGTCACAGTGTTTGTAACCGAGCTTTTCCGAAATGGGTTGACCCATTTGTATGAAATTTTTTATGTACATATATTCGATAAGTCTGACAATAGGTTGTAAACTATTTTTTAAACCCCTAAGTGATAAGGGTGGCCCACCCTAAAAAATTTTTGTCTATTTTTTGGACAAAATTTGTTATTTTTATTTTTTTAAGATTTGGCATCAAGAAATACACATAACCCTAAATTTTCACCTTTCTACCACCAACCCCCATTTTTTAATCGTCTATAAAATAAAAATCAATTGCTGTTCCTGTTAGTCTCGCTAAGACTCAAAAACGGCTTGACCGATTTGAAAAATTTTTATAATACGGAAATGGTTTATAAATAAAAAAAATAAGGATAACTTACAAGAACAGTTAAAAAATACAAAAATTCTAAAAATTTTGTATGGGAATCGCCACTTCGAATTAATTTCAATAGTTGGCGTTTCTGACGGACCTGTCGTCTAACTGACGTGTCATACAAAACTAATTCTTCCGTGCGATTGTGAAAAGTATATTGCATTTCAAATCGTTCTTTGTTTTTTCGTAAAAAAAAACGTCGTTTATTTTAAGAAAAGTCTTGGTTAAAGTGAATTTAATTACACATTGCGAAAGTTTCTTATTCATTTTGATCTGCCATTCTATTTACCTATATTAACTTTGTTGGTTTCGACAAAACCTCAAACTTTACCGTTATTCGAGGATTTAATTTGAAGTTTTCAATATTTTAAAATTCTCAAGACAAAATTTACAGATTTGATTGACTGAAAATAATTCTGTGTCGCTTTATGAAGTTAATTAAAATTCCGAGAAGACGACAACCTCACATAGGTCCACGAAGTCAATCAAATGTGCGACGAACCTCAGTTGCAAACCGCAATGATTTATTTTATGGATGATTCGGATATGGAAGTTGATCAGCGTTGTACTCATAATCAACATAATCAAACAATGAAGCGAGACATTGGGTGGAATGAATAAAACTGAGTAGATACTCATATTCGAAGTACTACTTCATTATTACTCTTATATACCTGAGCATCTACTCTATGTACTGAGTACCTATTTGGAAACATTGTATCTCCCCGGACACAAACTGAACATCTACGCGTTTTGTGAGCATTTAATCTAGAAATGAGCATCGGCGTGGCAAATAACTAAGCTGTCTGTAAAGCAGCTTAGAAAACCAGTAGGATCGTTGTAAGAGTGAATTTTAACTAAACATGGTGACTTTCATGAACGTGGAACGTCGTCAAAAGGTGCATTCAGTTTGAAAAACACATTAGGAGCGGGAATATCGAAAACTTTTCAAGTAATTAACTTTTATGTATGCATAAATTGTGCAGTGCGTTTTTTCTAACACTGGCCACAGAGATTCCCATCTCAAGGTGTCTACCCCATACTAACTTATATTTTGGTGACTCGATTTTTGCCTTGAATGTTGAACACTGTAACTGTTGTCCTTTTTTGTTGTATCGAGATGCTGCTTGAGCATCAACTGTTACTTACTGAAGTATTAGTATCATCTAGAACAACTACAATTATTTTGATTTGATATTCGAGTAGAAACTTCGTATTTCGAGTATGAGCATCTACTGAGTTTTATTTATATCAACCATTGTCAAAAAATTGATCGAACGTTGTTTCGACAGAACTTCCTTCGCACCAAAAGTATAATGAAACATATTCAGCATTTTCGAGTTGAGTCTTTTCTTCACACAATTTTGTGATTACCTAATCAACATTTGCTATCAACACGTATACCACCTTGGATTGGTACAGTGTAATACTAAAAATAACTGTATTGTATTCCCAAAATTATCTTCGAAAATCGAGTGAGCCATTCCATCAATTTTTTGGGGGGAATAAATAAATATTCTTAGCAACTTACCATGCTTACAATAACTTTAAAACGTCTGCAAGATCTCAAAGTATTCATTTTTGCAACTCTTGAGTTATTCATTAAAATAAATTGACTGATCCATATATTTTTTTGAGTCACTGTAAAAGCAAATCTAAAAAATATGAATGCAATGATAAATTACGAAAATATACTGATGATATTTTCCACATTCTAGATAGACCATGTCAAACTGTAACTTCAAAACGTCTGCAATATTTCAAAATTCAGTTTTGCAATTCTTGATTCATCAATTTTATATATATATAAACATCTGCAAGATTTCAAAGCATTCGATTTTGCAGATTCAAAATTGAATTGTAGGTGAAACGAAGTTCACGGGGTCAGCTAGTATTTATATAAAAATATAAAACGCAATGAAGTAATTCATGTGAAAATCGACGAAGACAGTAGATTTCTCCCTGCATCTTACGTAATTTTGAAAACTCTACAACGGAACCCATAAACCTTGATTATTATTATTTGCAATAACATATCCATATTTTTTGCAGTGCTATAAAATTGAAAAAATTGAACGAAAATTTGAAATCAATCTGGTTCAAAATTAGTTGCAAAGAAGTTCGACATTAACTCTCGTAAATGTAGATCTACAGCAGCTTATCAATTTTGTTCGATTTACTTCATCTTTTCCAGAGTTAAGTTCTTAACCCAAATTGGTTACAAATTTTAAGAATTATTACTGAAATAAATGTGATTTAGAGAAACTATTTTGTTCAGATTTATTACACCTCGCAGCACCATTAACATAGTTTGCCTCTACCGTTTTCCATTCCACCGTTTGTTACCGTTCATTCTAACTAGAGAAACCTGCAGCAATTATAATAATTTCAAGTTGCGATACAATTTCGTTCGAGTTCTTCTGAAACACAGAAGACTGAATAATAATTTCTAATCGTATAAATTGAGTTAATAACAATTGCACCTCAACTACAAACGTTGACGATACGATCAAAACTGTTATGACGCACTTCAAAATCGACGCCGTAACGAGCGTGGTAATAGCCTTTGAAAACTTTGGCAATTACATCTGACTCGTAACGAAATTTCGACCTAGCTTTTTAGACAGCGTTGCAAATGTTGCTGGCTTTCAGATGATAAACAATTCCTTCTGAACTTTGACATCGCATTAAAATATATCTAAGTTAGTGCAGTAAATAGTGGGAGTAGACGGTGAGCTGCCGTAAACTTCAGGAACGGAAGATACATTTATTGTTATTAATTTGGCAGTACAAGAACGCCCAAAAATGCTTTCCAGGGCTTATGGTGATAGATAAAGCGACGCCGCTTGCAGACTAAGCAGAGGTAATGTTGATTTTATTGCAGCGACCGGAGGGCAGTTTTGATTGTCCTAATTGGTATTATTCCAGGAATATCAGATCCAAAAATCGGCTAACGATAACGAATGTGCGCCATTGCATCAGATGTTAAATGTAAATTCCATGAAGGTTAATTTATACGCCATTTGCATATAAATTAGAGTCCATCTCCGCTGTCTAGAAAGTGACCATTTATTCACCGAAATAATTATATCACGGAGACTTTGCATACATTTCATTTTGTTTGTCGTGTGTTTCTGCGACGAATTATGCAAATTGAGCTTAAGGATATAATGTTAAACTTATTCATCTCGTGTAGAATTTTACGAATAAAGCGTTTTCACACGCCGAAAATTATACGCTGCCACCACTTTAATATTGATCATCCGGTTCCAACGCAAACATCCGAGGCGAAACGTCGCATACAAGAATAAGCAACAAAAACGATGCGCTCCGCAATAAAACCTCAATTATCATGCGTGTTTCGGAATTTTCATTAGGAAACGAAAATTTCCCTGTGACGAAAAATGTGTATTATATTTTTGAATATGCAATATAAATTCCGGAATAGCGACCAGAAATGCTCGAACATGTCATAAGGTTATTACATGACCCTTAGCCTTCAAGCTCGGAGACTTGACTTACTTGCTTTACGTGCCTCTTGGAAAATGCTTTATAAATATTCAAACCATGCTCGGTGGTGTAACTAACATCGCTGGCGCCTTTTAGTTACTGCAGCCTCTCAACGAAAACCAATTAATTTTCCGTCCAACTATTATTTCTCATTGTTAGTTGAGCCACAACAGCAGCTCACCGTTCATTATAGCTTGTACACGGATACAAAAGTTGTTGACTTTTTTGTAAAAGCGATTGAAGATGACAGAAATACTAGCTAATTTAATTATATTATTGTGAACACAGTACTCGTACTTATTTTTTAATAAAATTAATCTAAATAAAGGCCGCAGAATTTTTAATTTTTGTAACAAGGATATTAAATGAGACTAAATCACATATTTAAGTCGACCTTTCATTTTATCATTGGTGTTAGTGCTACAATGATTCGCCAAAATTCTTATTTTATCCCTTATGCAATCTTAAAACAGATTGTCGGCGTAGCTATAGTCGTGGAAATACCCCTAGTCAAAAACATTTAGAATGTGACTTTTTAGTAACATTTTGTAGGTGATTACTTATGTGTAGAGAGCGGAAAATATGCAGCAAAATTTTGGGAAATATGATCATATGATATGCACCAAATTTATGCAAATATGCAGTAACTTTCTTAAAATATGCAGAGATATGCAGCTGCATATGCTCCAAAAACTAAAAAAAGCGTAATAACCGAACTAAATTTATTTACAAATTACAAAATTAGTAGTAATTGACTATTTAATTACTATTTTGGTAACAATTTATTTTTAAATATTTTTCGAAATATTCTAACCAAAAGTTTTCCGATGATTCTAAAGTATATTCGGTATAGAAAAACTGTGTACTACGTCCACAGATATAAAAATCCTTACCGGTTTAGAGCAGACGCGACAAAACACTTCCTTCTTGAAGATTAAGTTCAGGAAAAGGTTTAATCCATAAATAAATTTGAATTATCTTCGACATATTAACACACATGTATCGCTTTAAATGCTTTCAATGCAAACTCACGATGAAAAATAATAGGGTAACGTCCCTTCAACCACCATAACACATACCATTAATACACTTAAGTAACGTACAAAAATATTGGGAATGAACGGTATTTCCCAAAGTAATTAGGGCCCAAATTTACCTGGAAGAATGGCTTAACACCCAATGGATTCTCCAAACTACCATAAAACCCAAACCTTTACTAGTTATTTGAAGATCAGGACAATATTTGCAATATGATTAATACAATTTCGTCTTTCTAGATAAATGCCAACTGAATGACAATCTTTTTTTTTTAAATTAGCACAAAAATCGATAAAAATGCAAAATATGCACCCGTTACGTGAAATATGCAGCAGAAGGCAAATATATGCAAATATGCAATTTTTTTATAGCTGTATTCGTTTTTAATTAGCATGATTCGTTCACATATTAAATATCAAGACTTGTATGTAAAAAATAACGGATATGCAAATTTCATCAAATCCGCTCTCCATTTCTATGTTACGAATATGTTGATATGGATAAATCTAAACTTTAAATTCGCAATTATTAAAAGGAACAGGTCCTAAAAAAGGAAAGTCAATAAGAGAAATTTTTTATATATTGAATTTTTAAGTTGTTTCGAATTGTTGTATTTCATACAACTTGAATGAATACAGTACACCATCAAAAACTATTATATTCTGCTATTATGTTAAACTCATCAACTAAAAAAATGGTAAATTTTAAATTTTCTTTTTTATAAACTGGACCATTTATGTAATTACTTAATTCATTAAACTTCATTAAAAAACGAAGAAACGGAAGCTTTAATAAGAAAAAGTTTCAAGTTATCACTTATCGACATCTAAATCCTCAAGGCTACTGTTATCATCTTCACTTCCACTGTTACTATCATCCGAATTATTAACATTAAAAACAATTTAATTCTGTTCTGAAATATCTAAAAAATTTTTATTTTCCTAAGCACAATTTTTTATTTTATCGGTATGTTTAAAGTAATTGTTCCAATGCACAGACGGAACTTGATCAATCACATTTTGCCAAATTGCACAAACATCATTAGGGGAAGGTTCTTGGAATGATCTTATCATAATTTCTTTTAACTTCCGACCATGCAATTTCAATAGCGTTGAAATGATAGTGGTTAGGTGGCAACCTCAATATCCAATCCTCATGATGTTGGGCGTATAAATCTAAATAATAACCTTTTTTGGGGGTCTTTGTTAGCCAATATTCCCAAGATTTGGTCTTTCATAGCGTTGGGTGGATAAATATGCTATCATTTTTGTGTTTGTCCAACTTTTTCGAGGAATTTCTTCCTACAAATAAAGTAAAGTTTTATTATAATATATGTATACCTATAAAGACTAAATTGACCAAGTCTACTTGCTTTATCACAATAAGAGAAGGTTCCCGCAAACTTGGTATCAACTGTTTGAAACATTTTTCGAAATTTTCCTGGTTCATGTTATCTTGATAATCTCGAGATTGGCTATTAACTTTAAAAATTAAAGAGGCTCTTTCAATAAAATCGTTTTCATTTCCAGCGTGAACCATGGGTCTGCACCCTTCTCCAGTTTTTGCAATAACAGTGTTTACTGAATCGTCTTGCCATGTCTTTTTCCATATGCTACCCTTATTAAATACCCACGTTTCATTAAGAAAATGAGGTTCATATAAATTATTTCCAAAGTGTTGGTGGTACTCACGTAAAAAATGTTGTTTTTAATTTAACTGAAGGCTGTTCCATCAAAAATAATCTGTTGCTATTTTTGTTAAATTTTAAACCACTTTTCCTTATCCAGTTGGTTATCGGTCTAGGACCAACGTAAAATTGAGAATCTCTTCCATTATTCGATCGTGCAGCAACTTAATAGTAATGTATTCTTTAGAAACAATCATTTTATAGATAATCTCCCGGATTGACATTAAATCTATAGGATGCACTTTTGTCTTTATGTGACTAATGCTAGAAGACATGTTTTTTTTTCTTCTATTCAAAGTCACTTAGAGTTTGAAAAGTGGTGTGACAGTGTCTGGTTGTATTGTTCGCAGTGTCCCCTAAACTGGCAATTCAAAACATCAAATTCAATCATAGAAAAGTTCGAGGCAATCGTACCTTATCAAACGGGAGAAGCGGGTGCTCACCCGTAAGAAATTCCTGAATCCTTCTGTACTAATAACGTATAACTACAAACACATAAATCCTTCGTTCTTCTATCGCAAGATTTTGCTATACAGCGAAAGTTTATCTCCGGCACTGGCGATATCAGTTGGGGCTTGCCATACAAGCAGGCCGTCCTCAATCATAGTGAGATATCTCAGAACTAACTACATCGGATAGTACACATTTCTCTTTATTTTTCCTAATATGGCATCTCCTGAGTACAGGGGAAGGCCCCCACGTTCACCTATTGTTCAAAACACATTTCCAAGTAAAGAACAGGCCATAATTATTAACGCTATAGGAGAAACTAAACTGGATGATTATTTTACTGCTCTGGCCAACATCGTTGATCCCAAAACTATTCTTTTTGCCTCCCGTATGTCCAACAATCGTATATGGATCTAATTTTCGAGCACAAACATTGTTGATGATCTTGTCGCCAATCATTCAAATATTAAAATCAACGACCAAACCTTAAATATTCTATGAATATATATATATGGTTAATGTCTGCCCCTCCATACCCCATCAACTTTTGGAAAACTCTGTGGAACGGCTGGGTTTTAAATTCATGTCTCGTATGGCCTTCTTAAGGGCAGGCATCCCGGGCGAACAGTTTGCTCACATTTTAAGCTTCAGAAGACATGTTTATGTCAGTACGAACGATACAGTAGATCTTTCATCATCCATACTCATTAACTTCGATGAGACGACTTACCGAATATTCACATCGTATGACGAACTGGTCTGCTTTTCCTGTAAAATTGCTGGGCACATAGCTACCACATATCCTAATAACATGCCCCAAGAAACAGCTACCTCGGTTGTCCCAGAAAATTCGCAAGAAGGGCAGATGTCAAGTAACGCAGGCTCTGTCGAAAGTCCGCTCAACCCTCCTAGTCTAGCAAAGGATTCCCTGTCAGCATTAAATACCCTTACGCCTGCTACCTCTGGCTTCCAAAGGATTATGGACACTAGTGATGTAGTTAACACTGTACCTCAGCCTCCTAACAAACGCCCAGCTGACTCTTTATCTTGGTCGCCAGTGGAAGATACTTCTAGTCCACCTTTCCAAGGTCTCAATGCCTCCCAATTAAATACTGCTCCAGAATTTTTAAAACCCACAAGGCCAGCTCAACAGTCCAAAAAAATCAAGAAAAGTTTATCTTCTGATAGTCTAACTTCAGATAATGGAAATTTGAGTAAAACAGGTGAACATCGTCAACTTGGTTTCAAAATTATGCAAGAGAATCCAGACCAATTCGTTTTATCCTTTGATCAACTTCAAATCTTTTTGGAAAATGTAACCGGCTCCTCAGACCCAATAGCAGTAGCTAAAGAATTCACTCAAGACATAGCAAAACTAATAAATATGCTTTACCAACAATATCCACATTTAACAAATCGTACGATGAAAACCCGTTTCACTAAGATTCGGAAGAAATTAAACCCTCTAGTTAATCCCTCAGATGATGACGGCGAAGCAACTGACTCATCCCAGACATTTTAAGTTTCTCACAGCCCATTCATATTACAATGGAATTTAAACGGGTTTTATACTTTATTCTTCCTATTAGGCAATGCAAATTCCACTACAAACTCGTCTTGAGGCGATTGCAATTGAAGTGACACTCAAGCAGTAATTCTCAATATGTAACATTTACTTGTCACCTTCAACGACATTTTCTCTCGAGGAACTAGAAAATATTTATCAGCAACTACCCCACTCGTGCATCATTGTAAGAGACTTCAATGCACATAACATTCTCTGGAGTTCTATCACAACATCTCCAAAAGGCACAATAGTTGAGGACTTTCTTGGCTCCACCAACATGGTCCTTTTAAATACTGGGCAGGCCACTAGAATCAACATAGCTACAGGCACTACGTCGGCCTTAGATCTAGCATTTTGTGACCCCTCTTTAGCTCATATATTTAGTTGTAGCCGCTACTCATATCTATATGGAACTGATCACTTGCCAATTAAACTGGACCTACTCTCACAACCTTCTAATCCGTATATTGCAGTTGGTCAGTTTAAGCCTAGATGGAATCTCCTGAGAGCTAATTGGAATGAATATCAAGCTGAAATTGATCAAAATCTAGGGTCGCTAAATACTAACACGAGTCCAGAGAGTGTTTTATCTCAACTCAATCACCTTATAGTCAGTGCCGCTCATAAACATCTTGGAAAGACCAAATTAATACCAAGAAAAACTGTCCCTTGGTGGAACGCAGAATGTGCAGAGGCATTGAGAAAAAGCAAAAGAGCCTTCAATGTCTGGAAACCTACAAAATCACAAGACTATTTTAGCGAATTCAAAAAACTCCGTGCACCAACACGTCTTATCATCAAAAGAGCCAAACAAAACTCCTGGATGAGCTTTGTTTCCACACTTCATAGCAATACTCCTACCAAGGTAATGTGGGACAGAATTAAAGGTATTAAGGGTAGTACTTATCAACCGGGTCCTGCGCAAATAATTTCTCACGGTTCTGTTATTGATGACAATCAAGGCATAGCAAATGTTCTTGCACAAAAATTCGAGACGGCCTCAAGCAATGCAAACTGCCTTTTTATCCCACAAAAACCAAGTGGAATCGTATTTTGCGCGCCCCCAAATCGATTCAGTCCACCAACTCAACAATATTTTTTCCCTGGAAGAACTAGAGAATGCACTTCAAGCTTGTCCCAATTCTGCTGCAGGTCCAGATAACATACCTTTCATCTTTCTCCAAAATCTCCCTTGCACCGGAAAAGTTATCCCAGTCTTAAAACCCAACAAACCTAAATTCGATGTTAACTCATACCGGCCCATTTCTCTTACTTGCACAATGTGTAAACTCATGGAGAAAATGATAAACCGGAGACTTGTATGGTATCTAGAAAAGAAACATCTTTGAAACATCCATCAAAGTGGCTTTAGAAAGTTTCGTTCCACAGCCGACAACATTATTAATCTCGAATCTGAAATTCGCGAAGCTTTCGCTAATCGACACAAAGTTCTGGCTGTTTTTTTTGACATTGAAAAAGCCTATGATATGACTTGGCGGCATAAAATCTTAGACCAACTTCTTCGATGGGAACTCACAGGAAACATTTGCTTTTTTGTTTTTAACTTCTTATACGACCATACTTTTTCAGTAAGGATAAATAACACGTTATCGAGAAAAAAGAAATTACAAAACGGCATCCCTCAGGGCTCCGTCCTTAGTGTGACGCTCTTTCTCATAGCAATCAATGATATTCTCAAAGATGTAAATCACCCTGTAAAAGGCGGCCTCTTTGCTGACGATCTCATCCTCTACATAAAAGGAAAGGAACTACAATCAATAACCAGTCTAAAAAAATTGGTCTAAAGAGTTTAGACAGTACTTCCCTCGCTGTCGGAAACTTGACGACTGCATGCCTATTGTGTTTTTTTTCTCATTACATTTTTGTAGTGGGAATTTAAAAAAAAATTGCGATGACGTCATCAACATTTTTGCATGGACACGTATATCAGTTGGGATAGATGTAGTGTAATACTAAGAATAAAATTATTATATTCTCAAATTTTCGGGAAAATGAATTGGGTCGTTTTGAATATTGATTTGTAATAATCAATACAATAACGAAACAATTTACTCACGTATACGTATCAGAGGCAACTGAAAATCGTGTATGTATAAACATTCTTAATTTAAGATGACAGGCGTAACAGCATACGTGAGAGTCAAACAGAGAAACTGTAAACAAAACGACCATCGGTTTTATTGCTTCGATTTCCGCTTATTATATAAAACATTGGGTTTTATTTTAATTCTTGACGGTGAAATTCACAATTGGTTGATTATAAACATGTCTATTTCACATTCGCGGAACCAAGTGAGCGCATAAAACAAATGCAGGTCTGTAATGTTAAAGTCGATGTAAATAAGCGTGCTACCCTTATGTTTCAACAGAGTTTTTCCTTTAACAAATTTTGTGTCTACCAAATTGGGTTGGTTGGGGTGTAATACTAATAATAAGTGTTGCCTTTAATTTAATCAATAAAATAAATTGACTTCATTAATTTTTTTAAACCACCTCTTAAGAAAATCTAAAAAATATGAATGGAATGATAAATCACAAATACAAACTCATCATATTTTTTGCATTTTAGATAGGATTTATTCAGCAAAATTTAAGGGTGACGTCATCAATTTTTTTAGGAGGGATGAACAAATACATTTTGAACAAAAGTTTACCATGCTTATAATAACTTTAAAATATTCCCAAGATTTCAAAGCATTCGGTTTTGTAATTCCCGATTAAATCGATAAAATAAATTCACGCCTTCATTAATTTTTTTGAGTCACCCTGCATATGCAAATCCAAAAATATGAATGGAATGATAAATCACAAGTACAGACTCATCATATTTTGCACATTTTAGATACGATTTATTCGGCAAACTTTTGAGCTGACGTCATCAGTTTTTTGTAGAAGATAACCAAATATATTTTGACTAAAAATTTATTATGCTCTTTATAACCTTAAAACATCTGCAAGATTTCAAAGCATTCGGTTTTGTAGTTCCTGATTAAATCAATAAAATAAATTTACGCATTCATTAATTTTTTTGAGTCACCCTGTATATGCAAATCGAAAAAATTTGAATGGAATGATAAATCACAACAAGAGACTCACCATATTTTGTACATTTTAGATAGGATTTATTCGGCAAATTTTCGAGCTGACGTCATCAAGTTTTTGGAGGGGATAAGCAAATATATTTTGACTAAACATTTATTATGCTCTTTATAACTTTAAAACATGTGCAAGATGTCAGAGCATTCCGTTTTGTAGTTCCTGATTAAATCAATAAAATATATTTACGCATTCATTAATTTGTTTGAGTCACCCTGTATAATCAAATCGAAAAAATTTGAATGGAATGATAAATCACAAGAAGAGACTCACCATATTTTGTACATTTTAGATAGGATTTATTCAGCAAAATTTTGTGGTGACGTCATAAATTTTTTAGGGGGGACGACCAAATACGTTTTGATCAAAAATTTACCATGCTTAAGATAATTTTAAAATATCTTCAAGATTTCGAAGCATTCGGTTTTGTAGTTCCTGAGTAAATCAGTAAAATAAATTTACGCTTTCATTTATTTTCTTGAATCACCCTGTATATGCAAATCCAAAAAATATGAATGGAGTGATAGATCACAAGTACAGACTGATCATATTTTGTACATTTTAGATATGATTTATTCGGCAAATTTTCGAGCTGACGTCATCAAGTTTTTGGAGGGGATAAGCAAATATATTTTGACTAAACATTTATTATGCTCTTTATAACCTTAAAACATGTGCAAGATGTCAGAGCATTCCGTTTTGTAGTTCCTGATTAAATCAATAAAATATATTTACGCATTCATTAATTTTTTTGAGTCACTCTGTATATGCAAATCCAAAAAATATGAATGGAGTGATAAATGACAAGTACAGGCTCATCATATTTTGTACATTTTAGATATGATTTATTCGGCAAACTTTCGAGCTGACGTCATCAAGTTTTTGGAGGGGATAAGCAAATATATTTTGACTAAACATTTATTATGCTCTTTATGACCTTAAAACATCTGCAAGATTTCAGAGCATTCGGTTTTGTAGTTCCTGATTAAATCAATAAAATATATTTACGCATTCATTATTTTTTTTGAGTCACCCTGTATATGCAAATCCAAAAAATATGAATGGAGTGATAGATCACAAGTACAGACTCATCATATTTTGTACATTTTAGATATGATTTATTCCACAAACTTTTGAGCTGACGTCATCAAGTTTTTGGAGGGGATAAGCAAATATTTTTTGACTAAAGATTTATGATGCCCTTTATAGCCTCAAAACATCTCCAACATTTCAAAGTATTCGGGTTAGCAGATTAAAAATTAAATTTCAAAATGTTGTTTTATAATTTTGATTTTTTTTCCAAAAATCTGGACGTTTCGGGTGAAAAGTCGATTCAGAGTTGTAAACTACATGTGCAGGACTATGTTATTTTATACAATTGAAAACCCATTTACTATGTACAATTTTGAAGTGACGTCATCGCATTAGTGGTGGGGATGATTAGACAAATTTTGGTTAGCGTTTTACCATCTAGATGATATTCTTAATATAAGTACAAAATTTCACAACAATCGGTCGAGTACTTTCGGAGATTATCTGTCTAATAAAAATCCGGGACAACAGACGGACAGACGGACAGACGGACGGACAGACGGACGGACAGAGGGACAGACGGACAGACAGACGGAAATGGGAGACCCATTTCTTCGTCTTCTAGGGGTCATGAAAGATAGAGAAAACGTAAAAGTAGAGAGTCGGCCGACGGACTCGATTACAATACTTCCTTTGCTTACGCTCGGGAAGTAAAATAACTCGTTCATAAGGCCATTGAGGCACTTATCCTTTATATAACTCGCGGCTTCGCCGCTCGTTCTATAAACTTGGATTCGTGCCTCAATATTTGCCTTATGAAACTCGTTCTTTAATATACCATTAAGAACGCTAACCTCAACATGATTTGATACGTCAGAAGATTGACAAGATAGTTAATAAAATAAATTACTAATAAAAGTTCACGTTTACAATTCAAAATCCATAGTTACATTGTTGTCACATACGAATGTCAAATGCCAAGGGTCAATAGGTTAATTGTAACTGTTCAGATTGAGTACTGTCACAAAGATGATTATTGCTGTCTCTAGAACTGTAAACATTGAAATCTTTTCATCTTTCTTTCACTGATGGCAAAAGCCGTTCAAAACTAAACGATAGTTTGAGAATGGTGTAAAATTTGTTTATACCGAGTCTCCCAGATAAAGCTCGGTGGCCTTATGTTTTGAGAGCAGACAAAAATATTAAAATTCTGTAAAAGCCATTGCTATTAGCTTGAATGCGAAAACTTCATTTAATATATGTATTGTAAATATGACGCATATGTGACGTCAGTGTTGCAGCACATTTTTTTTATTTGCATTGAATATTTAGTTTAACAGACTGTGTTTTTACTATTTGTCTGGTTGATTGCCTATGACTTCGGCTGTGCCTAACTCTGGTTATGATTATGAGTTATGATCTGATAATTTTGAAATAACTGAAGTGATTCCCAATCGAACCAGCTTTCAAACAACGAAAAACCGTATTGAAATCAGTTCATCCGTTTAGGAGCTACGGTGTCACAGGCTTCAAACTGAAAAATAGCTAACGTGATTATGACCAAATATGGGTAAGAACCATCCCATGGAACCAACTTTCAAACAAAAAAAAAAACGCATTGAAATTCGTTTGGGAGTTATAGTGTCGCAGACAGATAGAGACAGAAACCAAAGGGGTCAAAGTTATAGACCCCTCTTTTTGAATCGGGGGTTAAAAATCTATAACTATAAAAAATTCAATGTTGAATGAAATAAACGACTACCACTTTATTTTACAAACAAATAGTAAGATTTGTTTCAAAAGACTTTAAGGTACATATGAAGTATTTCACAGTGGACACAAAACCTTTATTAGTTCACAGTTTGTCGGGTTAACAGAATCACGAGTTGAAAAGGCACATACATTCCCAATTGAATTTTCTGTAATCTTCTAAATCACGCAAGGATCGCAAATATGCCAATTTTTGTAATTATCACCACAAAAAGGAATCTTCAAGGCAGTAAATCTAGTTGCGCCCTGTCATGGAGTTGCGTCTTTATTGGCAATCCAATTTTCATAAATGAACGAGAAGTGTAAAAAGCCCAAAAACTCCAAACCAAATCTTGCAACCTTACCGTTGATAAACATTTCACTGAAAATTTTTCAAAATATATATTATACCATTTGCTCATCGATCGCTAAATTATATACCAAATGGTCCAATGCATATTTTTTAAGTAAAAATGGCGACTTTGATAAACTTGGTACACAAAGAATAGAACTGCACCAAACTATTTTAAATTGCGCTTTAAAGACGCAAAAATCTAGTCGTAGGCATTTTTGTTTATAAAGTCTAGTTCTAAATCATCGTATCATAGAGAAACTAAACAACCGAATGAACTTTTTCCAAGTAGATCATGGAATTGTTGTTTGTTGTACATTTCGTTCCACCAACATAAATAAAATATAGTCTGCTGTAGATTTTACTGCACGTCCAGCACCAACTTGAGGGCGTTTGTGTTGATGACAACTTACATATAAATAAAGAGTGCCTCTGAAATTTTTTAAATGGACGGACAAACACAAGCAGAACTACAAGTAAAATACAATATTTTCATGTAAAGAAATTATTTACAAATTGGTTGAACTCGACTTTTTTTGACAACAACAAAAAGGGTTTCAAGTAAATTGGGTAAAATGACCGGTTTACTAGAATTTTTTCAATTAAAGCATATTATTTTACACGCTTCCTACGTTGCACAAAAGATTTGTTTAAGTAAAAATCTAAAGTTCTAGGTATAGTTTATGTTTCCAAAACATATATTTTGAGTCACATCATTTAAAATTTATGAACGACAGCATTCCCTTTTGAGTAACACTGTATAGGGTTTCTGTAAATAATTCTAAGAACATAGTTGGCCATGGATTTCAAAAATCCCGCTTTGCTGAGATAATGTCTCATTATGACTGTTCTCACTTGTCATTAATGTCATTTGTAATCTGTCATTAAAGTCATCGTATTGTTTTAACGATTTTGAAGTGTGAATTACAATAATTTTCGTTGATCCAACCTCAAAACAAGAAAAGAGTCATTTTCAAAACTCTTGGTGCTTACATATGAAAATTCTATTTTTGTGCTAGGAAGCGAAGACCGTAAAAATGGTTTATTTTGTTGAACGAGACACTTTCATTGTAAGTCTTATTATCGCAATGGGACATTCGTAAACGACGAGTAACCGCTTGCAACCAAGAATATTTTGGGCAAATACCATGATTTGATAATTCAGGAAACATCGTTATAGGCTCACGCATTAGAGATGTAATCTACAGATTTGTTCGAACAGCCAGTGCCAACAAAGCGAAATCTCCTAGAAGACCTTCAGTATCTTCTGAGAAAGTTGTTGTTAATTTGAGACGACTTTAGAATCCGTAAACATCTCAGCAGTCAGGAGTTCCTGTTGCAACATGAAATTGTGCAATAGGTCCAAAGTATTGATGAAAGAATGTTGCAAAACATTTTTCAAATTAAAAAAAGAGTGAACATATGCCCTAAACAAAATTGTGCACATTTTCAACATTTACTGTTATCTTCAACCACAATAAATTAGTTTTATAATATGATTCATTTATTTAAATGTACAAAAACATCAACAAAATTAAACATTCAGATACTATTTTCTATCTGTCAACCTTTTTCTAATCAGTCCACTCTTCTTTTTTAATCAAAACTAAGTTCCGTTACAGTTTCTTTTTATTGTAATGAATTAGTTTTATTTTTTAATAAGATATGCAGCATTTAGGCAACCAGTTATACAGATGCGTGTGGTATTTGTCGTGAGTCCTTGGGCATTTTGTAAAGTGCATATAAAGTGAGAGGCGGCACGTTTCTATGACCTACTTTGACTTTATAATCATTTATAGAAACCATGTAAAGTTATCGAAAACTTTTTTATCTTGTAAGTGAGATAAAAGTTGTGTTATAAGCGAGTGAGAATGTAGGTGCTGGTCTCAGGAGCTTATAAATAATGTCATTGCGCTCACATATGATGTACTTCGTTTTATCTTGTAGTAGCAGCTTTTACATAAAAGTAAGAATAAGATGAATCCAGATTAACAACTTAAAAATTGTATTGTCATTAGATGTACATATTACATTCATCACTTGTTAGAGAAGAACTATTTATATCATCCTCAATTTAGTCGACAGCTTTATTCAAAGCAGCCTTTGTTTGGTTCTTGTTAGTTTAAAAATTAAACAGCTTATTGTTAAACCACAAAATTGAAATTTTAACTTTTAAGGGTGATCAAGACAAAAAATATTTTGGCTTGAACTAGTAGTGAAAGAGTAGTTAAAAAATGTCCTTTGGTAATAAATAACTGCAGTAGTACGATAATTTAAAATTTAGTCGTTCGCAATAAAAATTCAAAGTAAATTAATGCCATCACTATACCGTTCTTAAAATCGACAATAGTTTTAATAAGCATGTTTACGATTTGAATAAATAAACCATGAAACTATAATTTTAGGAAAGCCGCAATCTAGTTTATTCCGTTTAGGAACAGAGGAACTGCTGTTCGCGTTTTAACCCCAAAAAATTTGATTTGCAAAATAAATCATGAGTGCTCCATCAATAATTAAAATGTAGCTGGTACACGCGATAAACCTGCCAAGGGCCACTTGTAGATGAAAAGGCATTTAAAATATCAAACATGCTCAAAACTGAACCTGGGATTACATGAAAAATTCACGCCTATATCCGCCCGCTGCATTTTATTATACTTAGTTGTTCAAAATACATTTGAAAAGATATTTTGTTTAAAGCGAAGATTAATATGTACTTATATGTAATATTTTGTACTGATTTTAAGTAATTTTTGCAGAATTTATCCTCAATCTCAAAAAGTTAATACATATTAGTAGAGAGCGGATTTTATGAAATTTGCATATCCGTTATTTTTTGCATATAAGTCTTGATATTTAATATGTGAACGAATCATGCTAATTAAAAATGAATACAGCTATAAAAAAATTGCATATTTGCATATATTTGCCTTCTGCTGCATATTTCACGGAACGGGTGCATATTTTGCATTTTTATCAATTTTTGTGTTAATTTGAAAAAAAAAATATTGTCATTCTATCGGCATTTATCTAGAAAAACGAAATTTTATTAATCATATTGCAAATATTGTCCTCAGCTTCAAATAACTATGAAAGGTTTGGGTTTTATGGTAGTTTGGAGACACCACTGGGTGTTAAGCTATCCTTCCAGGTAAATTCGCGCCCTAATTACTTTTGGAAATACCGTTCATTCCCAATATTTTTGTTCGTTAGTTAAGTGTATTGGTGGTCGAAGGGACGTTATACTATTATATTTCATCGTGAGTTTGTATTGAAAGCATTTAAAGGGATACAGGTGTACCAATATGTCGAAGATAACTCAAATTAATTTATGGATTAAACCTTTTCCTGAACTTATTCTTCAAGAACGAACTGTGTTTTGTCGCGCCTGCCCTAAATCGGTAAGTATTTTTACATCTGTGGACGTAGTACGTAGTTTTTCTATTTTACAAATTTATATAGGTACTTTAGAATCACCAGAAAAACTTTTTGTTACAATATTTCGAAAAATATTTAAAAATAAATTGGTACCAAACTAATAATAATAATAATATATTTTGCCCAACAGAATAAAAAATAGTAATTAAATTGTGAATTACTACTATTTTTTAATTTGTTCTGTTTATATTTATTTTTTAGTACAAGAATTTTATCTTTAAAAACGTGATTTATGTGTTAGTGAGATGTAATTAAACACCATGCAATGTGATTTATGTGTTTTTTGTAATAAAACATAAGCTTGGGAAACGTGTTTTTGTATTTTATAAATAAATTTAGTTCGCTTATTAAGCTTTTTTTTTAATTTTTGGAGCATATGCAACTGCATATCTCTGCATATATTAAGAAAGTTACTGCATATTTGTATAAATTTGGTGCATATCATATGATCATATTTCTCAAAATTTTGCTGCATATTTTCCGCTCTCTACATATTAGGTGTCAGATTTAAACGTAAAATCATTGCAAAATAGCGAAAAATGCTGAAAGCGGATTCGTAGACTACACGTATAGGAGTATATTGTATAATAAATAAATCATTTACAATAAAGTTCGTTGAAATGACGTCATTAAATTGTTGGTGGGGATGATTGACCAAATTTTGTTTAGCGCTAACCATCTATATTTCTAGTATACATACGAAATTTGGCAACAATCGGTGCAATTTCGGAGATAACGTTTCTAATAAAAATATGGTAATTAAAAAATTGCAAATAATACAGCTGAGCAGTCAAGCATATTTTCAAAAGAAAATTTAAAATCTTTCGAACGCAATAGCGTCCTTTGATGACATAGTTTAGCAAACCAATTAAAATAGACATTTTAGTAAGTAAGTATAATAATCACAAAGAAATCAACAGTATCGAATATTAAATTTATCAAATATTATTCGAAGGATTGTGTTTTAAATTCGTTAAATTAATTTTACCTCCGCTTTCACATAGTTTTGTATTAATATTCTGCATAAATAAACCCCTGTTACGTTTAAATAATTCGAAAATTTAATAATTCTTATGCTCCACACACACCCGTGCATAATGTTTTCTATGCCTAAAGCACTAATTAGGTAATAATGAATGAAATGAATTAATCAGCATTTAAAGCAGAAGTTGATGAAATATCAGAGTTTTGAGTTTAATTGAATCTCATTTTAATTATTATTATCAGATTACCGTCAAACAATTTAAAATTATTTAAAAGTAAATCTGTAAAGACCGATTGTTACAAGTTTCATTCATGAAAAAAATAGTGTAAGGTTATTTGGACAGAACTTTCCTTGCCCCTGACGTAAACTTGATGATAACCCCATAAAACAAAAAATATATAGACCCTATTTAACCTCTACGTTTGGCTTGCTCTTACATATTTTGTCCTGTATTTTTTTTGGAAAAATCTGATTGCTCAAGGTAAAAACTGAAGGCGCATTTATTTATATATCGAAAGTGCAGGAGATCGTTATTTTATAGAATTTCAAAGGTATTTACCAAGTAAATTGTTGACGCCATCAAATTATTGGTTTTATCTAAGCCACATTCCTACATACACTTAAAATTTGACAATCGGTCTGGTAGTTTCGGAGATTATCTGTATAATAAAAATTGACACAGACGACAGACAGACGGACAAACGGAAACGGAAGACATATTTTTTAATACTCTAAGAGTCATGAAACGTGAAGAAAACATGTAAGTCGTCATTCGCCGGATGAACTTTTTTACAGTTGTTCCTTAGCTTACGCTCTGGAAAAAAAATGAAGAGGCCGAAAGTACGGTCAATCGCATTGTTTACAACTGTAAATTTCTATTTTATAAGTGAATTCATTATTTATTTGCACGATCGTGTCATATTGTTACGTGTTAGCCGCTCACAGACAGACATTTCGAATGTTAATTCAATTGAAGCCCTTTGTCGGAAATTAAATTTAACAGCGTATCGTGCTAAGTAGAAGATTTGTCAATAACTTAAGATTTCATTTAATATTCCGGAAAAGACCTGCGTCCTTAAGTAGAATTTTAATTTACTTTAAGTATAAACACGTTTTTATGAAGGTAGCACTGTGGGTTACAGTGTAATTTTTTTTTTAGATGTACTAATATTGGAAAGTATTTTGCTTTGGGCGTATTTGGTTTCCACAAAAACACAGAAGGTTCCCAGTGTTTACACGACAGGTACGCCAAAAATGTTGGAACAGTCAATTATCGTTTTTATTTTGAAAATCGACTTTTTTAAAATTTGCACATATGTTATTAGTATGAAAAAATTCACTGCTGATGATATTTTCAATTTTTTTATACTTTTACATTAACCGCGTTCACTAAGTTTACTCTTTTCAAAACAGAGGAATATGCAAATTATTTTTGAAATCCTTTAAAATTAAACTGAGATGAAGATATTCCAAAATAAACATACTTCAAGCATAAATCAGCAATAAATATTTTTAAACTTAAAAAAATGCTCACAGTTTTCTCATTGTAGGGAAGTAACTTCGAACTAGAAATATATTTAGAAAAATCGACCTTCCACGTTCCCTTTAATATCCCCTTTATGATATCGACATTTCAGCAGTCTTGCATAGAAATCAAAGAGGCTTCAGTTAATTTGTTCCGTATTGTATAACATGTATTAAATTGGTTTATTAATTAAGTACACAGTAAAGTTCGTGACACAGTTCAGCGCTTCAATAATTATCTTTCGACAGGTTTGACGCAATACAGTAAGCCATTTACACCAACGCACAGACTACTCCGACACCTTGTGCAAAAATTGCACTCAAAAATTATGACCGTCCTTAAAGCAAACACTACGGTCTGTTTTATAGGACATCAAACATTATTTTATTTTCAATAATGTAATTCATGGCCCACGGTCAACGTTCTCCTTTGTTCGATAATATCCTCTTTTATCCCGACAGTAGAAACGAAATAAAGTAGGCTTAAAAATGGGAACGAAAGTATTCAACCATATGCTTCAGATGCAATAAAAAACGTTTTATTTCCCATCCGAAGAATGCTCGAAGCCGCAAATGATTTTATGATTTTTTTTCACCGTTAATTTTAAATCTTTCCCGCAAATGTTGCTCCTATGAAAGACACCCCTTTTATGTGAGCGCGTATTATTTTGCTTGTAGGAGAATACGTTTATTTTCAGACTAAGAGGCTTAATCGCCCTCATTTAGCCCGCGTGATGTTGTGATAACGGACCAAAGAGTCACAGCAACGGTTTAACCAGACGATGAGAACCGAGCTTGTGTGAGGACAATTATGGAAAATTAAAGACATTTTGCAAGACAGGGGATGCTTTTGTAATCATATAGCAGAAAAATAATAGAAATAAGTACTTTGAATTTTTATACTTGTACATTACAATATATAACAAAGTGGTTCATCGTAATGTAATAAACATGCGGTTCATTTTCATAGAGAAGGATTGAAATTGTTGCCTCAAGGAATTGGGGTTTCTTAAATAAAACAAGTGACAATATTCTGGTTATTGGTTCTTGCAATTTTCTAATAAAATGTAGGTTTAACGACCCTTAAATATACAAAAATGCTTCGTATACGCGGAAACTACAATGTTGATTGCAGCACTTCCATTTCAGCCATAAATTTGTTTTTTCGGTACAAATGGGGTATTTTCTTATGTTAATTCAAACAAACCCTCGTTTGCACCGATGCCAAATAAATATTGAATCATAAATTTAGTCTGGAACCTAATTATCTGTAAGTTAATCAATAAACTGATTGTCGGTTAAATACTCCATCAGCCCCTACAAAGAGAGAAATTCTTTTCCAACAAAATTTCGTTGCTACGTAATTTCGAATTGGAATTTATATCGAGCGAGCATCATAATTTATAATGGAGTCATCCGTGGAAAGGAATTAGCATGTCGGTAATTAAACCACGCCGACAAATATCAAAAGATTACAAATTTAAAAGCAAAAATGACGAGAAGTTTTTAAAGGGACTTTACATTAGCATTAATTATATTATTAAATAATTAAAATTAATTTACAGTAAATTGCACATAAATAGTGTTCTTTAAATAGAACTAAAAAATTCTGCAGGCGTAAGATCAGAAGATCCCAAGGGCCAGTTTTTCTCTTTATTTCCATTAATGATCCAGTTGTCAAAAAATTTACATAACTTTACTATGGTGATTTTAGTTGAATGCGCTCTAGCCCTGTCTTATTAAAAATAACCTACTTTAATTTCATCATCTCGAAGTTGTGGCATAAAATTTGCCAAAATTTCTTGTTGATATTTAGCAGCAGTTAGGTTACCGTAAAGAGGATTACATTGAATAAGTCATTTAACTACACGATTATTATTGTCATGATACCTTCAACGAATATAAGCCCTTATTGAATAATTAGTTGTGCGGGGAGTCTCAACGTAAATATGTGTCGGTCATGAAATGTGTCCAAAAACCACTGACAATAGTCAACCCTAGCTGGAAAATCGGCTTCAAATAATTCTTACACACACGGTACCCGTTAAGGAAGGAGTGTTAAATTTTTTGGCAGTATTGCCCAGTATGTTCCACACGATAATTCCATTTGGTGTCCTACGTTTATGATGTTCGACCTTAATTGTGCTAGTCTTCTCATCTGAACATTTTTTTATCTAACTAGGTAGTACTACACCGGTACTACTTCCCCGCACAAATTTTTAAACCGATCGTGTCCTATGAATAACCGTGATCTCGCCTCTTATTTTAGACTCTAGCTGGCGCTGCACTTCATTAAGTTTAAAGTGAGCGTGCAACAATATTTAGAAGGACTGTTCTTGCAGGTTAGGGTGGGTGGGACCGAATGTTCAGATGAGAAGACTAATACAATTGAGGTCGAACATCATAAAACCGTTTGATCTGCTTAACTGTGCAAACGCCTTCTCATCTGAACATTTCTTTATCTAACTAGGTAGACGTTTAAAGAAATATTGTTGCGTAACTGAAAAGTTTGTATGTATTGCACCGTTTCCACTTTAGAAAATCGGCCACTGCGTACGGCACTAAGTTGTTTCGGCGGCGGGTCGCAGGTTCTCTCGAAATTTAACCTCTTTGCAGTCGAGTTTATTGAAAGGATGTAAGGGGGAGACTGATTAGTGGGCGCCAGGTAGTTAGTAAATAAAATGTTCTATGAAACTAGCAACTACCAATTTAGTGTCAAACTATTGAAAAAAAAAATACATAAGTAAGGGACAACCGATTTATCAAATTGGAGAAAAAAAATGAGATTAAATCATTCACACTACTTATTTCGACACAATTAAAGGCCACGCTTACGTAAGCTTGGTTTACAACGAATTAATTAAAACTAAGAATACTTCTTTAGAATAGTGCCTGAAGGGCGATGAAACTATATTTGACGTGTAGGGCGCAAATTCAAAGATTGGAAAAATCTGACCTTGGGCGTTTCCAGAGATGGTGATGTTCCGATTAGCGGTAAATGATTTCTGGCGAACCGGCGAAAATGTTCCAGGCCGTCCTCAAATTCGAGAGCCTCAAAAGTCAAACGAGAAGCCGTGCCGCCTTCAAGATGGCGTCGTCAAAAATCTTGGCTTGGTTCAACATCGCACACGGTACCAGACAAGAAAAGGAAAAACCCTCAAGTGGCTGCTAAGGGTTTTCCAACGAAAAATTTGGTGCGCAAAAATGACAGGTGCCTATAAACCTTGCAAATTGTCGGATTTTATATTTTTTCTGTATTAAGAAAAAGGAGATTAAGCTGAATGTTCGATTACGTTTTTCATCTGGCAATGTAATCTGCATGTTTACACTGTCAAATACATAACTTAAAAATTTACATGTTTGTTTTTGTTGTAAGCAACTTTTTTCATAATTGACAAGAAAATCCAAGTTTTCTAGAAAGGAGACAGTTAATTTGACATTTTTCCTACAGTGCTGCTCAGAGTTTCCAAGAATAAGGAAATCATCAAGATGTACTAAACAAAGTACGCCTCTTTACCTAAAAAGGGAATAAGATAGTATCGGCGAAATTGGGAGTTTGCATGAGCTGCATCGGCAATTAACTTGGCTGACTCCGACAATGGGATAAATAAAGTTGTTTTGGCGCTAGAGTTACTAGCAGCTGGCTTTTTGCTGCTATAAAGTGGGAATCCTTCTTGACATTGAACGGAGGGTTTAACTGGGGGACTTTTAATCCAGACCTTTGCGGGAGCTGAAACTTAGTTAACAGCCCTGCTTTCATCTCAGGGGCCAGACTGTCTGCAAAAAATGAGATCATTGATTTTCCAGTAGTGGCGGTATAGTGATCTAGCATTGTGAAGGAGTGGTGGAATCCTGGCCCAAAACCATGAGTAATTCCTCAGGTAATTGCTCGGGTACTGATAGTGATAATGCCGGTGAAACACTTCTCCCGAGGAGTGTTGACCTCGGCATACTGGGATACCGGAGTCGAATCAGGCGATTGCGCTCCTCGACGGCATCGACTGGAGCTTTGTTCCGTGGCTGCATGGTCAAGTTCACTCGAGAGCGAGGAACGCGAACAACTGCGACGATGATGACGGCAGTACCAGTGCAGTACTACCTAGTTAGATAGAGAAATGTTCAGATGAGAAGACGTTTGCACAATTGATTTTGTCCAAAACCTTTCTAAGACGTAGCATTGGATTCAGGGTTGAACATATCAGAAAGATGGTTTGATAACAGAGAATGTTGATGCCCGATACAAAGGAGACGGTTCTATGCAAAATAAAAATACTGCGAAGGAGACCCCCATTACGACTAAAAACTGTCGAAGTACTACCAACAATAAAAACACAAAATATAACCTTTTTTGAATGATTATGCTATATATGATATTGGTTATACATGATTTTTACAGTTTAATCAAAGACATGACAAATATTTCCATGGCTAACTTTAATCTGAAAACTTTTTGCTCACCCGTTATGTATAAAGAAAATGCGAACCATGTCGGTGTAGTGATTCCAGTATACCCCTGCCTAGTAAATTAGTGAAAAACAAATCTAAAAAGTGTTTTTAGATGCACATGGTGAAGCAGTTACGATAAGAGAGCAGAAGCAAAAATGCAAAATTAAAGGAGGAATGGTACAGTATAATTGGGCGTTTAGTTTGAAGTTAATATTCTCCTTGGCTAGTAGATACGTCTTGTCGGCTAAAAGTTAAAATAACCATTTTCAATTACTATCTTTGTCTTTTAGTGTCTTAGCTGTGCTACTTTCATGTTTTTTTCGAACGTCTCATCATCCCTGTGAAAAATAGGTCTCCCGTGTCAGTCTGTCGGGATATCCCCGAAACTACTAAACCGATTGTTGTCAAAAATTTGAGATGCAGTTTAGGAATTTTGTTTAGAGGATAATAAGCTGACCAAAATTTGTTTAACAGTCCGCATCAACAGTTTAATAATAAATATCACCTCAAAATTGTTTCTCCAAATTTTCGCAAAAACATTTAAATTGTACAACAACTTTTTATATTAATATAAGAGAAAGACACAGCACGTTCGAATAGAACTATGGTTATAGATTGCGCTAACAATGCGAAACTCACCGGTTTAATCTTCTAATAGACCACGGTTTTTTTTTTTTGACATTGTGACTGGTATTATGTTTATAATTATTAGCTTATAGGGGATACCACAAAAAAAATAAAATTTCGCAAAATCAACTTTAATACATTTCCAAACAAGCTGGATTTGTTTGACTGTACTTCAGGGACGAGGAAAATTCGGTCTGTCCTTAAATCAACTTTTTCTAATTTACAGACTTAAATATTCAAAGATTGATGTGTTGTTTTGCTCTATCAATTTTGTAAGAATTTTCGTTGTTATAAATATCATAAACAGTATCACACTTGTGTTCCACGAACCAGATTAAAGCGCCATACTAATTACAAGGCCACAATTTGGACATGTTTTTTTTTACAAATTTGACATTTACCTGCAGAGAAAAGTTACGGTCTACCTTATACACATACAATCTAAAATGGTGTTTCTAATTAGATCAAAAATTCAGTTGTATTGATTCTATTCATTGAAACAGCTTTAAAGGTGTTTTAAAAAGATGTTCTTATCTCTGACCAGTAAGGAAAAGCAAATCCAAGTTTTAAATGATTTGTTTATTAAGACAGGTAACATCAAACTGGTTTATTAAATAGAATCGAAAATTAGGGTTTATTTCTTCAAAGTGATCCAGTTTGCGATTGATTAGGAGAAAAATCAATATCTCCAGACAAAGTCGTACAAACAAATTGAACGATTACCACGCTGTTTGGCGCGTGTGGCATCACGTTGAAGGTAAGAAAGTGTTCTTAGAGGCCAATTTCAAGTTTATTTATATTAATGTAAGTACAATGAAGAAGATTTAACATAAATAAATGAGTTCTGTATACTGAAATGTGATCAGAATTTTCATTTTTGTAAAACACTTAACTTGGAGCTAGATTTTTGGTGTGCAATTAAGTTCTAAGACAGAATTTTTTCAAAATAGTTAACTTATTAACATTTCAAAAATCTTTTTGTCGGGAATGATTGTGACAAAGAATTCGGTAATTTCATTTTCTTGAAAAAATAGCTTCTTGGGTCGATTTTCCGTGTATCTATAGACAGAATATTTTTCCCATCTTAATGTTCACAGTAAATATCAACAAACACAGTTCAAATAGAAAACAAAATAATTAAATCCGCGTTGTATTAAAATCAGGATGTTTTCAAAATGACTAACAAGACAACTAACAGCAAAATGCTGGGTAAGTTACCAATAGGAATTAAAAATTAAGTAGCACATAATTAATTACGAAGTCTCTTTTATGTTTAAAAGATTAAAGTAACGATTTTGAAGAGAAAATAGTGCAAGATATATTTTTAAAGTTCATTTAAATCTAAAGCCATAACTGACTTTCTACTTACTTGCTCTTCTATTAGGGAAAAACGACAAAAAATTAGTTGTTTTACATAATTCGTAACTCATAAATGGAATATAAATGGTCACAGATTATTCTACAGTTAATTTGTCTTGTTTTATTTTGAAAATCTGTGTTTACTTTACGTTAGAGGTTGAGTATCCCAACTTATCCTATTTTTCCATATTCAAACATTCATAATAAAAACCTGAGTCCAAAGATACACAAAATTTTAATTTCTGTATATTTAGATCGTGCTGTAGGTTATATGGAGGTACAAATAAAATATTTATAAAAGTATGTGGACATTGCGTAACTAATCACATTAAAACCAAGTCAAATAAGCATGGAACTCTCATTTACTGATGAAATTAATGCGAACTGTACAAACTGGGGCTTAAAATATTGAATAAAAACAGCATGAGTTGTAGGAGGACTTGTGCGAAGTGTTAACCCTACTGTCGTTTTATAATTGAAGCTTTGAGATTGTAGGTATAACAGGGAAATAGCGAGGATGTAATCACTTTGGTTTTTGTGAGAATAGCTTCAATTTAGGACGGTTTGTTTTCGTTATAAATTGCTTCTTATAGAGCAACCTAATCAATCCTGTGTGATTGATCTTTTAATTGTGACGCACTGAATTTTAGTTGTAGTTCTTTATCGCACTATGGAAAAGATCATTACTTAGTTATATATAACAAAATTCATTATTACGTACGTTACAATGAAACTTGTACATTAATTATAGTACACGTTGAACAGTTTCCGGGAAAATATCTATTTTACATTTACATGTTGTTTTTATTACATTTAGTGGTTCTGACAACCGCTTTGTATGATACGCTGTCACAGTTACGTGAATTGCACTGTATGTCCATACAATATCGTCAGTTATGCTTGTGTTACAACGATGCTGGTATCTACTTTGTGGTTACAAACCTTGCATTTCTGTCATCCCCAGATTTGAGATATTTTATTACGTATTTCAAACTTGCTGTCTTTCCGATATGCAACTGTACGATAACGAGATGTACCTAGCATTTGCTATAATGTAATCCTACACATTTTCTACCACGATTTAATTAGATAAAATATCGTAGTTTAATTTACATTATTACGTGTCACATTATCGCTGCCAAATCTAACATTCTTATAGCTGTGCAATCAACCCAACCGACACGGATAGCACACTAAACCTATTTCACTTGTCTGTGAGGCATACATTATTAGTACAGGTTTTTCGGGAAACTTTTACAGTTTATTCGGTACAAAAATGCTGTTATGTGGCGTGCTCATTTCATTACTGAGGGCGATAATTGCTGGATTTTTTGCGTGCAGAATTCAAAATTTGATATATTTTATCAATCCTGTGAGATTGTATAGGTTGAATGTAATCTCCGAGAACACGCGTCACAAACATTCTTTTGCGGAAGACATTCGCAAGACACCTAAATTTAAACTTAACTGTTTGTCCCTCAATTGATCTGGTTGGATGTATACTAACTTTGGGTTATCAGGATTGTTTGTTTTTGTAGTAGATACTTATTATCCATTCATGATCTTTATATAGTAAAGTAGGCTTTGATATTTTTTCTTTAAGTTGGATAAACTGATTCGATGATTTAGTTTTTTGTCTGTCAGTAGTCTGATTGACATTTGCTTTGAGCTGGATTGCCACTTTTCTACTTCATTCATTAGATCAGAATAATTACACAGGCCTGCGATGGTTTTCCCCCAACAAAATCAAGTAGTAATTTCGGTAGGTCTTAGATACTCATGTATAAAAAAAAAATGCAAAAATTTCTATCACGTACAGTTTCTGCAAAAAATATTTTTTTCAGTTTTGTTCTTAGTACTATAAAAATTAACTTGTAGATTTTGTAGTAATATGTATGGATAATGGTGTTGATATTTCATTTCGTGTTCAACTTAGTAAGAGTTATTTGTGTCGACTATGCGCCTACTACCCTGAATTTAAACAAAAATTACTAATGTCTTCTCGGAAATGGGTTAATTCTTCAGATAAGTTTGCTGACACCAATGATTTGGATGGAGCCACAAAATCATACAGACGATTGTTACTTTTGCTGTTCAAATATAAAATGATATCATGCGAAAAATGTAACAGCAACAACATATCCTATCCTGAATACAAGAGAAAACGCTTAAATCAGAGCTTTGAAGAAAGAAAAAAAGAAGCTTCTTGATTTATTTGTTTTTTTAAGTCTTGTTTATAACTAATTTAGTTCATTTAATAAATAAACATTCAATTTTATATTCTTTATATTTTATTTTTTCATAAAAATTGTTTGAAAAACTATGAATATTTAGGCCTACATAAAAATAAATCTCGATGTGCTACAAAAAAACTAGAGTTATATTTTAATTCGGCATACATAAATACCTAAAAAGAAACAATATTATTTAAAAGGGAAATTAAAAGTTATATTTCGCAGGCCTGTGTTATTATTAGACACAATTTTTTAATCAAGCAAACAAATGTTTTAATTTTGTTAGCAAAGATAATTTGTCATTGTGACAGAATAACAGATCATTGGGACATTATTTAAAAAGAAAATGCCTAAAATAGTTTTACTGCAACAAAAAATTGCAATAAAAATTTTTTTTTGCGGTTTCGAAAAGACAGGCCCGATCTTTCTTTCGAAGAAGTAACTGTGAGGGTCTCGAATATATTTTCTGTAATGTAAAAATACGCTGTAAAATATTTTTTAATTATTTTTCTCATAGGTGGGAACATCAACTGTGACGAAAATTTTATCAACAGGGGACCAAAATTTAAAAACATCACTATCTGGCAAGCGAAAACCAACGGATTTATTTACCAATTATATGTTTCTGAAAGACCTGCAACAACAAATTTGGTAACTTAATGATAAAAAACGAATATTTCACTGTAGATACTCTTTTGGCATATTCTAGGGAACAGTTGGAATTTAAAGGGGGGCGTACCGCATTATACAAAATTCTTAAGTCAATGGGTTATAAACACTGGGAAATAAATGGTCGCAAAATTCTATGTGAATAAAAACATGTCGTTGCGGCCAAAATTACTTTTTTGAGAACATATTTACACCTTCTAAATTCTTGTGAAAATTTGACTTTCGTGTATTTGGATGAAACATGGATCTATCAAAATGGTTCGTCCATTCGTCGCTGGGTGCACGATACTGATCTAAAAAGCAATCTTACCAAAATTAAAAGTGAAGGATCAAGGTTTATTATTCTCCATGTGGGTTGTTATAACAATTTTTTAAATTCAAAAAATAACGATAGAGACTATCATAAAACGATGGACGGGACAATTTTTCAAAATCGGGTGGTTAATCAGCTCATTCATGCTTTGGCAAAGTTGAACCAAAAATATGTAGTGGTTTTAGACAATGCACCGTATCATTCAGTTCAGTTTAGACATAGTGTTGAATTTGACAAAAAATTTTTGAAGAAACAGTTGTGGCATTTAATTAAACCCTGAAGTGGCCATGAAGTTCTTACATTACCTCCATACCATTGTCAATATAATCCAATTGAAATGGCGTGGGGATTTTGTAAGAACTATTACAACGAGCATATAACATCTCAACCTTCATTACAAAATAGGGTGGGAAATTTGTGGCTTGAGGCGCCTACTAAGTGTACTCCAAGCATGTGGCAAAATTTTTGTAAACATTGTGAAAATCTTATTTTGGCAGATTGAGAAAAAAATATGGGAAATCTTTTGTACGAATCTATACCTCCTTCCATTATTTCGCTAGGTGAATCTGATTGAGAATCTAAATTTGAAAATGATGGTGATGATACAAATTTTCATAGCGAAATAATGGAAATGGAGTGAATTGTAGCTTGTCGGAAGATGATATTTTTACGCATCTTTAGTTCAAAATTTACCAAGGTAGTAGGTGAAAAACTACCTGACGTACAACAAAATAAGTAGGTATAATTGTAATTAGAGCATCCACGTTGTTACTTTGCACCAGCTTTTAAGTATTTTCATTTTTTTTTTTTGTAACTCTTCATGGATCTGGAGAAGGCCTATAGTAACGTTCGTATCAATAAGCGTTTGGAAGTACTTAGTAAAAGCAAAGAAAGATCACTTACGTAAGCATTAGTAATAACTATATAGATAAATCATTCAATTTAAGGCCGGAAAAATGTTTCAGAAGAGCCAAACCCATCAAAGCACTAAAGTAAGGTTGTTGTCTTTTACCAGCCCTTTTAGTAATCTTAGAAAAGTGAAAAAAGAAGTTGGAAGATATGGAAATAGGCTGTTCATAAAGGTCGAAATTTCCATTTCTAAGAAGAGTGGGTGAGCAGAACGATCTGATGATTGAGAATTAAAGATGAGATGCTAAATGTGGCATACGACAATAGTCGTATGTAGAACCCCCGTTCATATAAAAACAATGTTTAAGTGAAATTTTAGTGTTTCTTCCTTACATATGAAATAAACACTTACAAAAAGCCGAATAACTGTTTTAAATAGCGTAAAGTTTTATGCTTTCTAAGAAATGGATACCGTTAACTTGGTCCTTGCTACTGAAACTGAAAGTATCGGCAACAGTGTTTATATTTCTGGCATATTTTTTAACCTTTAATTTAATAAAACATAACCTAACGAAAAGAGTTCAGGGAATTTTTATTATTCTGCATCGAATACCAACAAACTCACAATACGATTATGTCACTGTGTAAAATTCACGTTCGCAAGTGGTAGCAGTGCCTAGAAAAAATATTTGAAATTAAATATAAATTGTTATACGCGCCGCCGGAACAGAGCGACTCGGATTAAGAACCAAAAAGTGACTTTATCAGGCACCTTTTTAATCGCAACGTGAAAAACACGAAAACGGCCAGTCATCATCGAGCGGTCGGCGAAATCGGTTTATAGTGCAGTTTTCCAATGCACAGTGTGTCGATATGGTAATTGGTGTGCGCGAACATTTGCATCAGTGGTACAGCATCTCCGAGATCATGGTACCTTCGACCTCAAACTCACGATCGTGGCCGTGATAGGACAGAAAGCAGAAGTTGGAGTTTCACAGCTTGTTGTGCATCCTACATTAAAAGAACAGGGCTAGATCCATACCATGTTGACAAAGTGCACGGTTTGGAACCTGGTGATTGTCCACGTTGTGTAATTTACTGCAAATGGTTGTTACCGCAGTGTCGTAATTGGTGCTGTAAACACTGTTGGGCATAAATAAATATTATTATTATTAATGTTATTCATTTCTATAATTATTTTAATGTTTGTAGAAAATCGATAAAGGCGCCAGGATAATTATATTTTATTTGTTTTAAAAATATTTACACAAAGTACTTTTAAGGAATTTCTCTTCAGATAATATATTTTAGATGAAAATATACGTTTCTTTATGTACTGTACGACAAATAAAAAACCGACCACCTTGAAATATTCCACTTTTTTAAATTAAAGTTAATTCTGTAATTATAAGTCTCCTTTTTGAGCTAATTTGTACATCCTGTGTCAACAGTGATTCTTTTATTATAATTGCGTAATTATTTTGTTCTGCACAATAAAAGAAACTGGAATTAAATTATCAAATAATTTATAGAATTATTAAAACGCACAGTTTTTTATGTGTAAATCCCTATCACCGGCTTTAAAAATTAAAAGACACTATAATCATGAAAAAAATCACTTCAATGTGAAATTCACACTGTCGCAGTCGTCATTTGAATTCATAATAAAATGAACCCACAAATTCCTCAAGAAATTGTACCAAAATATTATTCCTCTTTTAAAATGTTCGAGACGCCGGGCCTCAATTTATAAATGTTCAGAAACTTTTAAATGAACTAATATATTTTAGAAGGAAAACTGCATATCTTTCAGCTTGCTCACAATCCGAAGAAACCCAAGAGGCAGCTACGCAACCTTCGTCTTGTGGTCACGGGAACTGCATGTAATTCAGATAATTTGATAAAAAGAAAATAGGAGTATTATTTTCCAAATCCAACAAGTACAAGTTTATTTGACTGTCTTTTTGGGGAAAAATTAAAGTTGATTTTATTTTCGGAGAGCAATTTTTACATTTACGTTAGTTTGTAGTTGGTGCATAAACGTAACCATGAACTCGGCTTTGGAGGTAATTGCCAACAAGTTGATATTTGGAATTAGTAATATAACCTTTCCAATTAAACTCAAGGCGTTTATGAAAGTACACACCCTGACAGAGTTAATAGTATACACAATCCACTCTCAGGTAAAAGCGATATCAATTAGCAGTGGTGTATCATTTAATTGGACTCGCCAGCTTGCAATATTCAGCTCAATAATAGTACCGAAGTCGTCACCACAGCGACTTTTCATAGGAAAGTGAATACTTACGTTCCCCTGGTGGCCGATTTTTGGTCACCTATGTTTTGTGGAAGCTAAAATGAGATGAAACATCTTGTATGCATTTAGTCAATAAGCATTTCCAGTATAAACTAATGGAATTATTTTATGGTTCCATTTGTATCAAGTTTCTATGCGTAATCATGAACTTATAGATAAAATTAATTCCACTTCAGACAAAGTGGTAAAGGATAAGTTCTTTGGACAATTTTTAAAATAATAAATTCTGTGCGACTACAATCTAAAAATAGCATGTATTAAACTGCAGATTGAAAAAGACCTTTTAAAAGCTCAATAGAACAACAATGATAGGAAAACCGAAAAGAAACACATACAAACAGCTTAAGAAAGTTAGGTTATGACATTTATAACAGGTGAAGAATACTCACCAACCATACCAGTTACCAATTACCACACTTCACAAACTTTTGAAGCATTTGTCCTTCCAATATGAGATAAAATATGCTGCGTATCTTACATCTGTAGATCAATTTTCTATAGTGCACAAACTATGAAAGCCACAAGGAGCGCCTGTGAAAAAAAACATATTTCATTTCTTCATCTTTGTGATTTACATTTCGAAGATTTTACAGTAAGGCTTGTGACTTTATCAATGGACCTTTTTGTTACGAATAATAATCAACTCCTGTTGAACGTTAATAAATAACATATTATCTCGTTTATATTTTTATCATGCCTGTTTGTATTTTCGGATTACTTTTTTAAAAACGTGCGTAGGACTGAATAAAAAACCCCAGTATAGAAAAACATTTCGGTCAAATTGTTCATTTCATTAATCACCTCGGTGTTCAAAACTCAAAGGTCAACCTTAATTGGCCTCGATCGATATTTTATTAAAAATTAAAACGATAAAATAGAACTTGATGACTTACTAATACTCTGTTTCCTAGGACGAATTTCTACTTTCGTGTTTTCTCGACGTTTCATGGCCCCATTGAGTCTTTCATCAACAAGAAATAAGGGTGAAAGAGACAACGATTTAACAAACCTAATTTAGAAAGAACTTTAATCAAATTGACTATTAATAGCTGTACAGAGAAAACGTAAGAGTTCGAGGTAATTCTGAGCCGTTTTAATGAACGTTGTCGTATCTGCATAAAAAGAAAAACTTGTATAGGTTATGCTGCATGTAATCAAAGAGCGTGTGGTTGCATAAGGCTAATCTACATATTGACTGATATCGACAGAAGTTATCGTTTATAATTTAAATTTTGCATATTACGAGAGGACAAGAATTACCGAATGTCCGTTATGGGATACTGTTAATTACTGTTTGGTAATTCTAAATTGACAAGAGAATTCTAAACCGACGGATTGTTATTGGGCTCCTGATTGTTATTGTGGGAAACGCACCAATAAGCCTTGTTCAAGATTAAATGAAACTTATTAACATTTGCTGTGTGGATCGAGTTGTGATTATCAGAGATGTGCTTCAATTAGAGCCTTTTTTATAATATGCTTGGAAAACTTAATAAAGCGGGATTCACGCTGAACAACATCAAGGTAAAAGACGATAAGCGGAAAACGAGACATTCACGGTAAGATGAGATTAAAGATTAGAGATTCGATTAAAGATTATCTTCACCATTTATAGAATTGAACTTTCTGATTACACTTTGTATGTTAACAACTATTCTAGAAAAAACTGTTCTACTTACGTGTACTACGTAGTTTTTTTTAAATCCTGTTTAACGTTTTTCTGTTTAATGGAAAATGTTTTGAATAACAAACATGATATCGTTATTTACGAGTATCTACCTTTAAAATCTTAGCGCGAAAAATCAATAAAGATGTTTTTGATGGTTTATAACACCCCGCAAAATCTGGTCGAAGTTAAGTCGAGATATACTTTCTTGAATCAACGTCGCAGCTTTTTGTAAAGTCTGAATGATTCATGTTTAGAAATGTTCGGTTAAATTCCCATTGGTATATGGGCAAGAAATTGCCTTTCATGAATATTTTAAAGTAAGTGAAGCTCCGAAAAATATCTCTTAAAGCCTCACAACCGCGCCAGTTCGACATGCAGTTAATTTTATTTAATTCCACGTGTTCTTATCGACCTGTTTTCAAAACTCCAGTCTATTTTCGAATGATTGTCGAAAGGCCATAGAAAGATCTCGGCGTGTTTGTAAGGTTAAACTTGAATATGTTTCAGTATTTGTGCTAAAAAATTGAGATTTCATGCCTCTTGGCTCTTGATCCGACATGAAGGTTTTGATTGATAGCTTCCTTTGGTGGGTGATTTATCGGTGGATGTTTTTGTGTAATTTAAACATCAATATTGCCTTCCCTATATTATTAACTTTAACTTCTTGACAGGATTAATTAAGTACCTATTTCATATCAAATTATTGTAGGTAGCAAATTACAACGAAGTTTCTGGGATGCATTCCTGGAAACGACGATGGATTACCTGACGAGTATCGAGAAAATTGAGGATTTTTCATTATTAAATTTAGAAGGTTCTTAATGATTTTTTTTTCATTTTCCAGTCGTTATCAATCACTCGATAAACGGATTTGTCAACTCGCAAAATCATATTAGATTTGGGTAATTTTCTAGAAATACATTTTTTAGGTCACTGTACGTTTTGTTCCTGAAGTTATGAAAACCGATAGAGTTGATGGATTAAGTTTCCTCTAGAATCAAAACAACTTCAAATCTGTTTTTTATATACTTTGCAAGATAAAAGTAGAAAGATATATCGGTTAAATAAATAATTGGTTTCTATACAAATTTAAATTTCCTTTAACAAAACTACAGTTATTTATACTATGCATTATTTTTCTTAGATTTTGTTTTGTTACATATTTGCTATTTTATTAATGATTTTCCTTAAACCGTCTCCCCAGTAAAGTGTAATTAAGAATTTTATATTATCGTATAAAAACATTTGGAAAACGAAATTAGACGATACTGTTCTGTACGTTATTAAAAAAGATTCTAAGTAGCGGCTTCGAAGCTTATTCCATAAGATCTGCACAAAATAAGTCTTTCAGAGCAAATTTCGCAGAACGACACGTTTAAATTATAGCCTGCGGTTAGAAAACACATAAATATCGTCAACGAGTAATATTTTCTTTAATAAATTAAGGCAGAAAAAAAGGTAAAAAGATGGCATGGTGTTTTCTTGACTCCCACTCTTAATTTATTATTTAGCTTCCCACTAGCTGTTGAGCGTATTTTTCTTGTCTACGTTCATATTAAAATGAACACATCCTGCTGTCGAAGTCGTGATAAACCTTCACATATTTCAGCTCCATATCAAAGCACTTTAATAAATATTTAGGCGTTACGGTTTAAGCTCCACGTACAGTGAATAAGTCACAAAACTGACCAAAATCCTGATAGACGACCCATATTGCAGTTTGTTATTTCCACCTCGATGAAACCAAGCTTCTGCTATATAAGGAGAGAGGCAAACCTAAACTTTCAAGTTAAGAGGAAATCGATAAGTTGCTTTATTTTAATATAATTAGTTAAAAATAGCGTACTCGGAAGACTAAACAATTCTACAATGTAAATACCCCTCGCGGTGTTACCTGGAGTTTCCTAAATTTAATATAACTACAGTGAAGTGCACGTTCTCTAATATTTTCCGCGATAATAACAGTTTTCTGGCGTTTCTTGAAAGTTGATCTTGTACTCAATTTTTCTTTTTTGTTTTTAACTAATTGTGAGTACAAGAAGCAGTTACTTATTACTCCAAAGTAATAAATGATAATACAAAATAGTAGAATTTAACATATTTTATTAGGAATAACACGTACGTGCTTCTTTGTACAGCACTTTCATCAAGTAGATGGATTTAGTTTACATTTTAATTATGGGATTCTACTTTATCAAACAAAGTGCTCGTTTAGCTCCTCGGCGTGGGTAAAACTCAACAATTTATTTCGCAGTAATACAAAACTACACGACTAACTTATTCTTATTATGTTTACAATAATACCGACTGGAATGGATTTGACTAGACTCAACTTCCGTCATTACTCGACTCCACTTGTTGACTGAGACATACATTCCTCTGGATGGTTCGCGAACGCCGCTTCGAGGTTTTTCTGGACTCCGCATTCGACACTTTCGGCAACCCGCTCCAGGCTTGTCTATGCGAACGCTCCTCCACCGCCGTCATCGATGATGAGTCACCCTTCATCGCCGCATATATTAGAAATCCCATAGGTGTCGTACCGGGGCTCCGTAGGGGTTTATTGTGTAACAGTGCTATTAATTTTCTTCATTGTTCAGTAAACTGAACCTATTTAAATTTTTGACAAGACGCTAACTAACACTGTTTTAATAATTACAAAACACAATTTTATAATGTGTTCATTTCCTCCAAAAAATTGGTTATATCTAGAAAAAATATTAAATAAATATTTTGAAAACTTTATTCAAATTCAGACGTTGCGTATCCTTTCTTCGAGACGTCACGTGTGCGTCAATTTGGTTTCGGTTATTCAATAATTTAATAATAATCATATTTAATATAATGAATCTGTTCTGTTGTAAAATTCCTGTCGTTTCTAGTAGACATAATCAGTATTCTTGTAGAGGCTACGATCAGACTTTACTGCACTTTGTGAACGCTGAATACGTAAGTTATGGCTATAACATTTTTAGTTCATCTTTTAAACAAGAAAACTGACTGTCCTGTACTTGTAGAGCAAATATATGTTGTTGTTCCCAGATGGAATTCTCGTGAAAGTGCAGTTTTTATTGCTCTTATAATAAAACCAACGTTTAAGAAATTGCTCTGATGTAGGATCTTATTAACAATATTCCGCCTATCGCGATTCGATTGTTGTTATTAAAGTTATTTTAAGTATATTTTTTTTCTTGTTTCAGTAGGAGAACATTATTAATATTGTGTTATTAGTTCTAAAAGAGAATAAAAATCTGAAAATATTTACTTGCAAAGCGAGTGAAACCAACATTAGGCGAACGAACCTAAAAGAAGGAAACAGGGAGACAGCAATGTTGTCAGGTGCACAATGATTTTAAAATGACTTATTTGCAGTGATTTATCATTTAAAGTAATAGCGATGATTTTAGTAATAATAATAACAAGAACTGAAAGAAAGATTGCGGAGAGTAGAAAAATACGTAGAGAAGGCAGAAAAAATCGAAAGAATGAACAACATTGTAATTAAAGATGGGAATATACAAGGTAAAGAAACATCAACAGAGCAACATGTAAAACAACTTACAAAAGAAAAGATATGAGTCCAAGGAAAGATGCAAGCGGCTAGAGTAGTTAACGAGAAAAGTAACATAATAGTAGCTAAAGTTGAAAGCTGGGTTAGGAAACGAACCATTATGAAGCAAAAAAGCAAACTGAAAGATGCAGAGATATTCATAGATGACGATTATACAAAGAGAGAAAGTGAGATACAAAAGAAGATAAGGGTGATGGCGGCCGGAGAAAAAGCGATGGGAAGGGAGACTAAAGTCTAAAATCTCGACGAACCTGTGAAGAAACCTACCCGACCTAAAGAGAACTCTAAAAATAATTAGCCCATAAAGTAACAAATAAACACCAGAAATGAATGACGACTCACGCAAAGCATACGGAAAACGAATTAAGAAATAAATGAAAGAAAAACCAAGAACTTAAGATTGCATCATAGAATGTCCAAGGAACGCTCCAAGACATAGCTATAGCAGCGATACAAGAGACTAAACAAAAAGATAACAGCATAACAGAAATAAGGAATTACATATTCTTCAATAGTGGGAACTAGAACAGAATGCTAGGAATAGGATTCCTCGTAAGAAAGACCCTAAAAGAAGCAGTAGTCACGTTCAAATTAATCTCCGAAAAATTGTGCTACCTGAGACTGCGAAGTAGGTATAAAAAAATCAGCTTGTTAAATATTAACGCACCGACGGAAGAAAAAGACCTAGAAACAAAAACAGAGAACAATGAAGAATTAGAGAAAGAATACCAGAAAATATCACAATATGACATCAAAATTGTTATAGGAGACGCGAACGCCAAAATAGGTAAAGAACAGAGATATCGACATATAATCGGGAAAGAAGGTAAACATGAAAAAACAAACGAAAATGGAGAAAAGCCAATAGAATTCGCACAGGGAAACAGCATACACAATTTTTGCACGCAAAGAAATACATAAAGGCACGTGGATATCTTCAGATGGCAAGACGATCAACCAAATAGATCGTGTATTAATAGACAAAAAAAAGGCACAACTAGTCACCAACATAAGAAGCTATATAGGGGCTGAATCAAGTACAGACCACATTTGAGTAATAGCACATATTGAAGAAGAAATACCAGAAAAGGAAAAAATTGACAGGGGACAACGAGACATAGATTTAAGAAAATTCCAAGAAGAGTGTGCACAACAACAGTACTAACAAAAACTGACAGACATCATAAAGAAAAACAGAAAGACAGATTCCCTAGAAGAAAAATGGGAAATGCTACAAAACAATATCTTGATTACCACAAAAAATGTAATAGGATTCAAGACAAGCCACACGAACAAAGCCTAATGGTTTGATGACGAATGTAGAACAGCATTAGAAACTGGAAGAAAAGCAAGAGAGACGTACATGAGAACAAGAAAAGAAGAACATCAAAAGCAGTAGCAACAAGAAAGAAGAAATTACAATAAAATATGCAGAAACAAAAAACGCACGAACATGGAAGCACAGATACGACATATTAAAGAAAACTTTTGTAAGAAAGAAACAAGAAATTTTTACCAAGATGTCAAACGAGAGATGAAAGATTACCAACCAAAACTAGTCTATTGCAAAAATAAAGAAAGGAATTTATATAATAGGAGACGAGCAAGCAAGTGTAAAACGATCGGCAGAATACTTCGAAGAACTATTGAACGAACGGAACACAGATAAAGACACAAGCAAATTCAGTAACGATAGGCGAGAAGATCAGAACGAAATAAGCGAGTCAGACGTACAAGAAATCCGAGAAATACTAAAGCAGATGAAGAACAACAAAACTCCAGGCAGCAATGGAATAAGACCCGAGATGCTGAAGTATGGAGGAGAAGAATTAGTACAAGAAATACATCTACTGATAGTAGAATGTTGGAAAAGCGAAAAAATACCAGAACAATGAGAAGAAGCGGTACTGCGCCCGATATTAAAGAAAGGTGACAACACAAAATGCGAAAATTACTGCGGAACAGAGCCACTAGACGTAACCTACAAGATACTAGCTACATACATAAACAGAAGACTCAAATAACACATGAAAGGAGCTGTAGGAAAATACCAGGCGGGATTTAGAAAGAACAGGTCAACCATAGATCAAATTTTCATACTAAAAGAACTCCAAGCAGTGCATTACGAACAAGGGATTAACCTGTACCTGTTGTTTATAGACTTTAAGAAACCCTATGACACAATCAGTAGAAAAGAATTACTGACAGCCATACAAGAGCTAGAAATACCAAATAAGATGATTAGACTTACTGGAATGACGATAGTAAACATAAGAAACCGTGTAAGAAGTAATACTATCCCAGCTATTCCAAGTAACCACCGGTTTACGACAAGAAGACCCCATATTAACCACCTTTTCAATCTGGCACTGGAAGAAGCGGAAGCCATAGATCAGGCATGATAAAAGACACCAGAATCTAGCATTTGCAGATAACTTAACGTTCGTAACGAGAAAAGTAAGCGAATTAAAGAAAATGACAGTTAACTTTATCAGAGAAGCGAAACGGATGGGACTAACGATAAACGAAGAGAAGACAAAAAGCATTGATGATAACCACGGAAGATGGAACTACATACGAGTTTGAAGAAGGAAAAAAGTTTAAATACTTAGCAGTAGAAACAATAAGAACGAAATGAAAGAAGAGAACGCTTTATTAAAGGCAGTATAAACTTAGGAAGACCAAACAAGTTCCTTAGAAGCAAAAATGTAACACGACAGGCGACGAAACAACTATACAAAACGATGACAAGATCTACAGTACTATATACCTGCGAAACTTGGACTCTAGCAAAAGAATGGGAACAGATATTAGAGATTTTAGAACGAAAAATACTAAGGAAGATATATGAAGGTATCAAGGCACAAGAACAATGGAGAAGAAGAACAAATAAGGAAGTGGAAGTAGTATATTGAGAGCCGAAAATTACCAAGATAATTAGAGCACAAAGAATCATATAGGAAGAGCATCTGAGGATAGAATTATTGGGAAAGTCTGGAATCGCCTACAAGGTGGGAAGGAAAAGAGAGGACGACCAAAACTGAGATGGCTGGAAGACGTGGAAAGGGATCTACGGGAAATGGGTATCGAAGATTGGAAAAGCAAAGTAGCCGACCGCACCCAATATAAACATCCAGAGCCTTCAAGGCTTACAATACTAATACATATAACTCTGTTACTTAAATAAGACTCAATTAAAGCCAAAAAATCGGTGTTCAAACCAAAATTATTCAGCTTCGGTTATCAACTTCCTCGGCTAGATATTAATAATAATAATAATAATAATAATTTATTACAGCCCAACGAGCAAGCTCATATAGGGCAAAATAGTACATAATAACATTTGAATAATTTCACAATACACAAAAAAAACATACAAGTTATTAGTAAGTAGACGTTCATGCTAATTGTGGTGTATAATTGTAACATAGATTTTTAGACGTACAACAAAAAAAAACGAAAGTTTTCAACAAATACATCTAAGTGCGCAGCATTAACATTATACAACCTAGTCATATTTAGTATAGGGGAATGCAAGTGTTGATTGGTACGTGATACCTGATTAGAAAATACAAGTGGTTGACGATTATTAAGTATAGGTACACAAAAGTTAATCTGAGAAAGAAGGTTACTGTCCTGAATAATGCCATGTAATAATTTATATAAAAAGGTTAAAGAGAAGTACTTCCGTCGATCTACAAGGGGTATTAAATCGAATTCAGCTAGCAGTAGTTTCTGTGGGTAATTACGGACTGGATATATCCCATGTTTCCTAAAGTATACGTACTTACAAAATCTTCTTTGGATATTTTCTAATGCGGAAATATGTATATTATAATACGGATCCTATACTAACGTACAGTACTCCAAAATAGAGCGAACATAAGCGAAGTACATAAGATATTGTGCACTGGTTGCAAGACTAATATCAGTGAATCGTCCAGAGAGGTTGGTAAGATGAAATGTAACTCTTTACTTAATTGTAAATCATTCGGTAATGAACCTTTTCGCAATCTTTAGCAAAATTAGGCAAAATACATACTGGTCTTTGACTTCTAATGCATGACTTATCACCATTTCTGAAGACAGGAGAAATACGTACACCTTTGCAGAGACTCGGAAAGTATAAGTTTTTATAGCAAGATTAAATAAAATAGGCAGCGGTTTAGCAAAGACTAACCTGCAATCACGTATAAGGAACGAAAGTATTAAGTCATCACCTGAAGTAAACTTATACGAGAAACGTGCCATTACAGAGGTAAAGGTACGTGTCCACTAGAGAGTGACTTGGCGAGAATTCGCGAGAGTTACTTTCAAAGGCTTGTCGATTTGAGAGGATATTTTGGCAAATTTTGCTCGCCGATAGATGTCGATCAGACAAAGCTCTCAAAACCCTGTCCACTACACAGTTGTACTTGCGAGGAAAATGAACCCTCTTTACTCGAACCGACAATGAATTTATGATTTTACGAGCCTTTTGTTAATTTATTTTTCAAGAAATGCGGTAAAATATTGCAGCTGTGAAAACAGGTAGTAAGAGGACATAAATTATTATGTGGACCTAAAATTGTGCTAAGAAATACGCAAATGCACGATGCTATTTCTATTCATGAAAGAGTAATAGTAACATTACGATTTTTTTGTATCAGGTACATATGTAAAAGTATTATGTAAATCATTGAACAAAATAAGGTGTTCTCCATAAGTTATGTCACGCACATTTTGGGATTTTTGGACCCTTCTTTTCTGTGTCACAGGTTGTCACATTCATATGATCCCACCCTCTATTATAATGTCATATAATTTTAATGTAGAGTTGATTTTGATTAAATCAGCATTGCCATTATTACTCTTATTTAATATTATGTAAAATCTTCTTTCCACATATCTCTTAAAAATGTAAAAAATTGGTCGAAAGTTGTTTCGACAGAACTTCCCTCACACCGAAAGAACAATGAAATATATCTAACATTTTCTAATCTACCACGCTTACAACAACCTTAAAACGTCTGGAAGATTTCAAAGGATTCAGTTTTGCAATTCTTGTGTTATTCAGTAAAATAAATTCACGCATTCATTTTTTTTTAATCACCCTGTATAAGCAAATCTAAAAAATATGAACACAAAAATAAATTACAAGTATTAGGTTGATCATATATATTTTGCACATTTCGGGTGGAATTTATTCGGCAAAATTTTGTACTGACGTTACCAATTTTTTGGAGGGGATAAGCAAATATACTTTGATTAAAAATTTATTATGCTTATCATAACTTTAAAACAGCTGTAAGAATCAAAATTAAATTGTGAAATGTTGTTTTATATATTTTTTTCCAAAAATCTGGAATCGGCCAAGTACTTTTCTAGATTATCTGTTTAATAAAAATCGGGACTGCAGACAGACGGACAGGCAGACAGACGGAAACTGGAGACATTTCTTCGTACTCTAGGGGTCATGAAAGGTCGAGAAAGCGTAAAAGTAGAGAATCGGCTGACGGAAATAACGATGTTTGAAAATTGTAATATTTTAGTTTTTTTTTATAAACACTCGGCATATTACAATTTAATTTAATTGATACCACAGCAAACCACGTACTTTTGTTTACCTCCCCATAAAATATTATAACACAGATCTTAAAATTAATACGATTGCGATTTTTTTGTGAACCGCTTCATTACAAAAATTTTTTAGAAAATTAGAATTAGGCATTTTATTTAAAAAAGTACGTTGCATATTACGCCTCAAAAACAGAACACTCTGTATAGTTGAAAATAATTTTAGTGTATGCTACGCGATTTCTGTAGTCCTTTTTTTCCATATCGTGCAATTAGTTCTGCAGTTTGGTCTTTTGACCATCCAAATTTGGCCATGGCAAAGCTCACCACTCGCGGACAGCACTGTAGGAATTCGAAACGTGTTCGTATTGTGAAAGTTCCTCCAGAGAGGCACAGCTTTGGTTTTCAACTAGAGCCCAAGTTCTAGCAAAATTGCTACCCTGTCCACTGCTCGGCTACACTAGCGAAAGAAACGAGCGATTTGTACTCCACCCACAAATAATTTATGATTTTATAAGCCTTTTGTTAATCCTCTTTCAAGAAATTCAACTGAAATGTGAAAAAGCAAAAAGGGTGTAGGTAAATTGTTTCCCGGGTTAGGTTGGTAAGAGCGCTTAATATGACCGGCACCTGAAGATTATCATCCCGGGAGGTTATGATTCATCAAAGGACAATTACATGCAATATTGTAGTGTCCCTAATAATTATACTTTCAGGTGAGGCAGGTATCAATTTATAAAAGCACTTGTGGATAAACACTGAAAATAAATATAAACATTAATTTTTGAATACGCATGCCAACAATACATTTGTAGTACCTGTAGTCGGTTTTTTTTTAGTAAAAACTAATTTTTAATCTTCGAACGAACGGTTTTATTATTCTGTTTTTGATGCCCTTCCGTCCCGTGCTGCTTCCTCCTCACTGCTGCCATCTAGTTGTAGCGCCAAATTTGAAATTTTAAATGTAGGTGACCACAATTCGGCCAATCCTGACATTATGATCGTCCCGATCATATACACAAAGTAAAACATAAGGTGCGTAAACTTCAGTCACACAAACATCATAAGTTACACAAAGTAAAACATAAGGTACATAACATAATAAGTGACATAAAACATAAGGTGCGTAAACTTCAGTCACACAAACATCATAAGTTAGTGAAACATAAAATGTTAAAAACATAAGTCACATAAATCCAATACATAATATAACGCCTAAATAACATAATGATAAGACGCACATAAGTATCTAAAGTACATAAATCACATAAGTAATTAGGACACAAAAAAAAATCATAACGGTATTAGAGATGAATTAGAAAACCCAATCGCTTAAAAGACGGCTTAAAAGACGAACATGTTAGCGTCAAAACTAGAACGAGGTGGAAACAAAACTAAGAAACACAACATTATGAAATAATGAACAAATGAAACTAATCTCTTTGTAACTTATTGAAGCCAAAGCTTCATATTCTCAGGACAACATACTCCCTCAAATGGGATTTGCGTTACTTGGAAACCTTCAACGTCTGTAATCCAATAACGATCATTGCCTAAGGACTTCTTGATTTCGTAGGGACCACGATACCTAGGTAAAAGTTTTTTATTAATACCTGGTGTAACATCTATGTTTTTTATCATCACATAATCACCGACATTGTACGGTTTAGGAGGTCTGTGTTTTTGGTCATACATGCGCTTATTGTATGCTTGTAACTTTTCATTCTGAGACTGAGCCTTTTCTCGAACCTCGGCTAAGTCATCTTCTTTGTCAGCTTCAGCGCCCAATAAATTTCTTAAAGGATCGCTAGGATCGTTTTGACTAATACCGAACAATAAAACGGATGGAGAATTACCAGTGGATCTACAAAACGAATTGTTAATAGCAAATTCAACTGTTCCCAAAGCTTTCTCCCACTTGTTTGTTAAAATAGCCAATTTTGACAACATTGGTGTTAAGTCTCGATTGATTCTTTCGATCTGACCGTTTGATTTTGGTGACGCCGTCGCGACTTTAATATGCTGAATCATATGTTCTTGAACAAACTTTTCGAACTCATTAGAGGTAAAACAGGATCCCCGATCGGATACAATACGTAATGGTACACTATAGTGCCTAAAATAATTTTCTAACTGATTTATTACTTCACAAGTTTTGGTGCTCTTGACTGCATACAGTTTTACAAATTTAGTGAAACAATCAATGATCTCAAAAATATATCCTTTACCTGTCGAAGTTTTTTCTAATGGACCATAATGGTCAATATGTATGGTGACAAAGGGTTTATTTCCCTTAGGGATATTGTGTAACTCACTCGGCACAGCGCCACCAATTGGTGAAAAGGTGATACATTTCAAACAATTTCGAACATGATTCTTCACTTTTTCTTTAATACTAGGAAACCAATAGCTGCGTTTTAGATACTCCATAGTTTTGTCCACGCCAACGTGACCGAAATTATCATGACACATAGTTAAGATCTGACTTTCCATCAACGAACGAACGTAAAATAAAAGTTTTCCTTTGCTCTTTCTATACACTAGTCCATTCCTAAGTTCAAATTTTGTACTTTCGCGGATTTCGAGTTCAGACTTAACCTTTTGAATACTCGAATCTAAATTTTGAGAAATAGCTAAATTTTGTTCCAGTGTATTTTCCTCTAGTACTAAAATATTGTTGGCTCGACTTAAAGCATCAACATGGATCATCCGTGTTCCTGGACGATGTTGCAATTCGTAGTCATAATTTTGTAAGAATAGTGCCCACCTAGAAATTCGAACATTAATATCTTTTTTATTCAGAGTAAGCCTAAAACTATCACAGTCTGTGACAATCGTAAAATGTATACCGAAGAGATATATATGAAATCGTTTAATAGCATAAATAGCGGCTAAACATTCCAATTCAAAGCTGTGATATTTAGATTCGGTTTCGGTCGTCCTACGACTAAAATAAAAAACAGGATGAAACTTTCCCGACGACTGTTTTTGAAGTAAAATAGCTCCAAACCCAGATGTGCATGCATCGCAGTGCAACTCTGTTTGGGTATGCGGATCATACACAGCTAAAAGAGGATAAGAAGCTAATTGATTTTTTACTTGTTCAAATGATTCAAGTTCTTTTTCACCAAACCGAAACTCAACATTCTTTTTTAACAAGTCATATAAAGGTTTTGTAAGGACGGAAAACCCATTTATAAATTTTCGAAAATAACTAGCAATACCAACAAACCTATGAACTTCCTTATCATTTGTAGGAATTGGATACTGCAAAATTGCTTCAACATTTTTCGGATCAGGTCTGATGCCATCATTGTTTACTAGATATCCTAAATAAGAAATTTCAAACATAAGAAAAGCACATTTATCAATTCGAAAAAGCAAATTGTGTTGGCAGGCTGCACCAAATACTTCTTTCAAAATATCTAAATGTTCTTCGTAACTGTTGGTCGCTATTGGAATGTCGTCTAAGTACAAAATAATTTTGTTTGCTCGAATTAATTTATTGAAAACTAAATTAATAAATCTGTTAAAAACTCTTGGGGCATTAGTTAACCCAAAAGGCATTCTAAGATATTCAAATTGCCCTAAAGGTGTGATAAAACTAGTAAATTTAATCGACGATTCTGCTACACGAACATGATGGAAACCATCCTTAAGATCAAGGGTCGTAAAATATCTTTTGTTTCGAAGTCGATCCAGATTGTCTTCTATCAAAGGAGTAGGAAAGTTGTCTTTAATAGTAATTTTGTTTAATTCGCGATAATCAACGCAAAGCCTTAAATCACCTGTCTTTTTTCTTACCAGCACAATTGGACTACAGTAATCAGAGCTACTAGGTCTAATAATGCCTCGTTCTAATAGATCATCTAACATGTTTTGTAATTTTTCTTTTTCAGAAAAGGATAAACGCCGTGGTCTAAAAGAGATTGGTTGATCATTCTTAACACAAATGTTCATTTCGTAATTACAATCAATCTTTGGCGAGTCATTACATAAATAAAAATTATCATACACTTCCAAAACTTCCACTTTTTTATCATAATCTAAACAAGGATTGATCTGTACTTCTTTGTTACTTTTTATTTCTTCACCTACCTTAAAATCGACATGTAAAATTTCGTCAAAGTTATTTACTTTCTCAAATTCGTTTGAAATAATTTTTAAATGATCTCCCAACGTAAACGTGAAACCCTTGGTATTGAGAAAATCTCTACCTAATATAGCGTTAAAGGACATGGTGCTATTAGGAACTACATAGAATTTTATGGGTAAAACAGTTTCATTAACAAATACTTCCGTGTTAAAAATACCCAAAATATCAAGCTTCGATCCATTCACAGCCACGGAATTTAAATTTGGATTTAGACCTTCATTGAAATTATTTTCGGTGACATACCGAACTTTTACAACTGAAATTGGGCTACCTGTATCGATTAATGAATTCAAATTATAGCTACATTCGGTTTGACAATCATCTTTACCATTAATCTTAACGTTTACCATATAGGGATCTTGTGTCTCGGTTGATATCACATTGGTGGTGTTGTCTTCCTTTTTCTTCCCTGGACAATTCCTCTTCTGATGTTCCTTTGAACCGCAATTGTAACAGGAACCCTTTTCCCTCACCGGAATTGGACAATTTGAGGCGAAATGGCCCACACCATTACAATTATAGCATCTTCTAATTATGTTCTGATTTGGAGGGGTTTTACTACTGCCCTTCGCTCCTACAGACCCCGGAGAATAAGTTCCTTTGTTTTCGTTATGCTTTCGGAAACGTTGACCAACAGATTGAGTCGAAGGTGTACGGGTCTTTCTAATCTTCTCATAAACTTCAATTTTTTTCTTTAAGTCGACATAAATTTTAGCTTCATACAACAAAAATTTGTGTTCAGGATCATCGTTGACACCTTGAATGACATATTCGATTACTGACTCCTCTTCAATTTGACCCTTTGAAGCGAGTTCACGCATCTTCAACAAGTATTCCTGGAGAGATTCTTCTTTTTTCATTTTTCTATTATTCAGCATGCGATGCAGTTCAGCAGTGCTCACCTTCTTGGAAAATTCACTCAATAACCTGCGTTTCAAGTCCTTCCATGTACCCAAATTCCTCTGACTTTGGATAAATAACTTAGCAAGCCCAGTTAATGATTTCTTTGCAAAAACTAGTCGTTGCAGTTCCGACCACTTCATAAGTTTAGCGATGTCTTCAAAGTCTGCGACCCAAGTCTCGATTGCATAATTGTCATCACCACTAAAAGTGCGTACGGAATCTTCGATGTCTCTGAAAGACATGGTGAACGTAGGGACTGCTGCCGCGCCTGCTCAACCATCATCACTGTCTACCGGATCATCTTCGTCGTCCTCGTCTTCACTCTCTTGTTCTGGAACAACTCTTTCTTGTGTAAACTGATCAAAATCAGTCAACACTGAACAAATTCTCTCGGCCACTTCTTGGTGAGTACCTGCACAATTCAACCCCAGTAGAAGGCCGACTCCACAAAGTTCTGCGATCGTAAAATTCTGCACTACCTCATCCACTTTCTCATTGAAGTCATCTGATGCGATCTCAAAAGGGAAACCAGTCCATTGACACAGCTTCTTTCTGTTCAACCGACTACCGTCGTCAAAGGCAAGGCCGTATAGCGTACGTACCGATGCATAAGGACCATTCTTAATAGCGTCGTCACACAACTCCACTTCTTGGAGGGTTCTTGCCATCTTCTCCTTTTATGAAAAACGTGATGAGTTGACATAACCTCACATTTCCCACGTGCTTGACTCTTCTACCATTTATCCGTGTAACCATTCCATGAATCAGCACTTCACAAACACAAATCGGACATTGGTCATTCCGATGTTAAGGTCGTTCATCCCACTTCTGAAATTGTAGTCGGTTTTTTTTTAGTAAAAACTAATTTTTAATCTTCGAACGAACGGTTTTATTATTCTGTTTTTGATGCCCTCCCGTCCCGTGCTGCTTCCTCCTCACTGCTGCCATCTAGTTGTAGCGCCAAATTTGAAATTTTAAATGTAGGTGACCACATACCTAATATGTAATTTATGATTAAAAATTCATTTAAAAACGTTATTAGAATAATAAAAAATAAATTTACTTCGTTCTGCATAGTTTAATCTCGCATTACAACAAAAAAATAATAATAATGAAGTATAATCAGAATCACTTATACAAACTATGATGTTTAATTATAAATTAAAAAGTTAACCTACTCTACTTTTCACATTACTTGCTTCAGATTTACGATAAATGAACATAATTTAGTCATTTATTTTCATTTTACATTTTTTTTAGTATTTAATAATTTCATTAAAATGTGTTACCTATCTCAAAACGCTGTATTGAAGTCAGGTAAACGATCAGATTTGGCCGAATTGCGTAGTCCTTTTCACGACCATAAACGTGTAAAATAAGTCGGCTTTACTCGAGAAATAATTTATGATGAACTGCTTACTCTCGGGGAATACTTCCCCAATTCGAAACTTCTTCGCACTGAGAGTATCTCTCGCAAGTAAACGCAGTTTGGCTTGTCCACTGGGGAGAATATCGCTCGCGGCGAGATCAGCCGATCAGTGTTTCGTCTTTACTCGATTCGACTCGGAGCTCTCCAGGGCTGATTTTGAGGCGATTTCTCGCAAGTGGACACGTACCTTAAGATCATCTTCACAGATTAGAAGAAAACCAAAGGAAACAGTAGAATTTACAGAATCAGTTATTATAACCGAATCATTTAATGAGAACGAACTTGAAAAATAGTCAGCAAAAGCGTTGACGATGGAGAAGGCTCCGAGTACTCGAATTTCTCATCATGTATTTGGAATTCTTGAATGTCCTGGTCTGCTGTTTAAGAATTTCCATATCTCAGCAGGATTAGATTTAATTTTACTTTCCATGTTGACTATGTAAGACCTACAGGAATCAGAAATCAGAGTCTTATTCAAGCTACGTAGACGACTAAATTCATTATAAAATTTATAATTCTTGGTCTTCAGCCACTTTTTCCTATAGTAGTCTTTCATTTTTAGGGAAGATTTAATTTCAGGTGAAAACCATACTGGATACCTAGATTTTGATTTAGATGTTTCAGGAACAAAATCATCATATAATAATGCACTGAAGGATTCCATAGCATCATCAACGTTTATAAAATGAGCTAGTCAGTATTACAAAAAGTGTTATATATTAATACAAAGTCAGCCTTCCTGAAGTTATAACTTTTCTGGTTATTTGAAAGAAAACAGTGAAATTCGGTACAAATATTTACATTGACATTCAGAACTGGATGATATATATCCTCAGCAACAAATGAAAAACTAGAATGTGGAACAGAAACGTCAAAGTGTGTGGTAGACAGAACCAAGTCCAATAAGTTATTGTGATAAGTTTGTGTATGGTTGTATTGGGTAGAGTTAAGAACATAAGGTATATAAAATGTTGTATACAACTTGCTTTACTAATTAATGCAGTCCTAGTATTCGAAATATCAGGAACATTAAAGTCACCAATTATAATAAAGTGTTGATTCAGGAGAAATTGTTCAAGGGCAGAGGTAAATGTGTCCAAATCATCGAGAGAAATATCCGGGGGAACATAAAGCACACCAAACATCAAGTTTAAAGGATCAATAAAACATTTGCATAACAAAATATCAACAAGAGGCACAATATTATCAAGTACCGAAGTACCCAAACAACAAATCTTGTATTTCTCATTAAATGCAGCCAAGACTCCTCCACCTCTAGACCTACTGACACGAAGAAACTTACGATCATAACGGAAAATGTAAAATTAGCCAACAGTTCATTATTAAATGCAGAATCATTAAGCCAGGAGTCACTCATTACAATAACGTCAAAGTCGAAACTGCAAACATTACAATAAAACTGATCAATTTTAGAATTCAGACCTCTAACATTTTGATAATATATTGATAATGATGACGATATAGTGTTGGACAAGTTTAATTTTTCGACACTGTTATAGGAACACCGTTATGATATTTAATCCTTAAGTTAGCCTCATTGTTTTGAATGCATCAAGGTCACGTTTAACAGATTTGTAAAGTGCAGTTTGACATACAGTTCTATCAAAAGAAACAGATAACAATGCATAGTTGGGGCATTCCTTTAATTTCTTAAATTCACTTATGACAGTAAGAACATCCTGTTTAGAAGACAAATGTACCTTAATTTGTCGAGAAAGAAACTGCTTAGTTCTATCGCACTTACCTAATCTTATAGGGTTTAGTTTTTATTCTTGTATGTTTAAATCAGCAAGTATTTTCTTAACCAAACAAGTATCATGCTCACTCCTATCCTACTTTGAATCAAATTTTTATGTATTATTTCCTCAAAAGCAATTGATTAAATAAGATTATTATCCTGATTAACACCGGTCAAATTTGCCGAGATAGATTTATTAGGTTAAGGAGAAATTTTGCCACATTGAAATATCCAGGTCACCGTGTTCAGACCATTCACCACAGAATTATTGGTTTTAAAAACAGAAACCAATTCACCGATTATAATCAACTGTTTTGTCATTTTCTTCATGAAGGTAAACTGATACATTGTTTATAATCTAAACATTAAGCAAAAATGGCAAAGTATCACATCAAAAATGTAATTTTCGTCGTTATGCGTACACAAGCATTAATAATAAAACAGTTTACTAAAGCTTATAATTTAGAAAAAGGAACATGTCTACGTCATAGTGTTATACAATTTTAGTCTCAATATCCTCAAGGCTTGAGGCAAACATTTTAAATAAGTGATTATCAAGCATACAACTGCTGCCACATGAATTAAGCTGAAAACAGTAGCTCCATAAATCCAGAAATACACACGTCTTAGTAAAACAGTTTGTAATATTTAGATTTTGTTTATTTTATTTTAGTATCATAAATTGTAAAAACTGCACTTCAGCACTTATTTGTACCCATTGTAATAAAATCTAACATTTTATGGAACAATCAACTTGATTATTGAATAAAATCAGGAAAACATGTTTGAGTAATAAACGTTTTGGGGATTATCGTTTCCATACAATTTTAATTTTACATTAATTAAAATCATCATTATGGTATCAAACCTTATTAGTGCGTAGCTATTTGTTTCACCCTTATTTATTTTATTATTGCTGCCAGTGTTATTGTATTCAATTTTTACTATTTTATTACAAGATTAAAATAATTTTTGACTCGTAATTTAATTTTGATCAGGTCTTTCACTTTTTATTTTCGTCCTTCAATCGATGCAGAGAAAACCACCGGTTTAACAATATCGCGTGGAACCTTATTTTTTCCTTACCACCCACATAAAACAAAATGCAATATTTAATAGTCATAAAAAAAGCAAAAAACGCCAGTCATTTTTTCAGCAAAACCAGTCTAATTATAATATTTTCACGCTTTGTCTGCTTCTGACAAAGACTTTGTGCGAAATTAAAAAGACGATGGAAAACCAAGACGCTAATTTGTATAAGCGCTGATAAAACCGTTAATTTTCTAATTATTGTTTGTCTGGTAGCTTTCAGGGGTCGATTTCTGTGAGCTAAGCTTTAAACTAATTTCAATTCAAGATAATTTTTTTAGTTACAGTAACTGAATTAATTACTTTTTGGAACAAGGTATGACTGTCTTGAAACAAATTTTCAATATATTTCTCAACAGCTTTTTATTTCCCGATCGGAAATTAGGAAAGCAGGTTATGGTTTGTTGGACTGGACTAGTTCTTCTGAACGTTCAGCCCTAAGTAAAATGTGGGTGAAAAACTTTAGAATAAAAATTCGTCAGTTCGTCCCTTCCAAAAGCATAATGACGTCATCTCAAATTTTTGTTCAGTAAATCTTTTTTTGGAGCTTACAATGTTATATGACCCTTTATTTCCTTAATTAATCTAATTATATATTTCTATTTTTCATGATGGATATATGGGTTATTGTAAACAATAAATATTGTAAAACAAGTTTCACAGTTTGCCTTAGAATCTACGAAAATCTTCAAACTTTTATAAATTTGTCGAAAATGTTTTATGTCCTATAAATTATAGTCTCCGTGTTGTATTTAAACCAAAATTCGCCTTCCCTATTGTACAAAATATGAATTATTTAATTTTCCAGTTGTTGCAGTTATGGTGTATATATCCCGACACAATTATACGTCATAGATTTCATCTCGCCATAGCGGACGTAAGCAGCATAAACAAGTCGAGTTTTAGTGGAGATTTGCCATATCTGCCTTGCTTGTCTTCCTAAGCTGGTGCAATAAAGTTTCTCGTATTAAGAGCAAAAGCAAAGGCGTTCTACTTGTACTCGTCTTCACAAATTCAACTTAACAATTTCAATCCGTCTACGAATAAAAGCTTGTTATTTTAGTTTATCATTTTTGTACCGCTTTGCTGCGTTCGTGGGGAATAGAAATATCCACAAAAGATTTTTTCAAAGACTGGTCTGCTGAGGGACCAGAATGTCGAAGACACGATGTTTAACAATAAACTTGGTGGCGTGTAGCTACAGTAGCGAGGGTTGGAATTATTTCCTGACCTTACTCGTAGTATTGTGTCAAAGGTTAGTGACGATCGATTGTGTTTTGTGGCCGCTCTGCAAGTTTGGCTAAAGAAGGGTTATTGAAAAGTAAGGCTTAAAGGGGGCAGTCGAAGAGAGAAGTTTTAGACGAAGGAAAAATCCGATTATGTGGAGAAACGTTTTTCTAATCTTATCAACATTGTTAGTAAGACTTATGCAGCTTGCCATGACATGTTAAAATGTGGAGAATAAGCCAAGCAGTAACAAATTTCAGCTTCCTTATCACACCGTTCAGGGATATATTGTGCATTTGAGTAAAAAAAACTGTGACAAATATCGTAAATGGAGTTATTCAGAACGTCGGCGTGGTTAGTTTGTAAGATTTGATTTATGTTGAAGTAACTCTAACTAAATGTAACATTTTCAAGGGTTCTCGTTAAATTATTTTATATACAAATTTGCCTACGTAACGGTTGTAATAATAAGTAAATATAATGGGTCCGGAAGTTTATTATTCCATTCTTCTTTATCACTAGAGATAATTACGTAAAACTTATTAAATCAGCTTTCCTAGGTTAAACCAAAGTTGGAGAAGAGACTATTTTATCTCCTGAATCGGACGAATAACTGAAGTAGAAACTAAAGTTAAAATCATTTCTAAAACATCGCTTTGAATTTGATGCTGCGTAATATTATCCGACAGGTATGTATTAACCCATCACTTGTTTTGCTTTGGCAACTGTGTAATATTATTTTTAATAAATGAGTCATCCAAAACAATGCTTTGTCCAGAAGAAGTCGAAACGTCGTAGGTGAGGTTTATTTTTATTTTAATCTCTGGATATAAGCTAGAAAAGCATTATACCGCCAAACCTCCCTTAACGGACACCTCTACATAGCCGACACCTCTAATCAAGGGACAATTTTTAAGAAACCGAAAGTGTGTTTAGCAAATGTAATGAAGCAAAACCTTTAACAGCGGACCTTCTCTACAGCGAACGCGGACAGTAAAATTTGGTACCATTTTAATAAAATACATAGAAATTTACTTCTACACAACGGACACATTTATTTGTTAGCGGATTAAGTAATTTCGAGTACCGCCCGCAGTACCCTATTATGACATACCAAATGTTTTCGTGTTATTTCATTTAATCTATCTTAATAGATTAAATGAAATAACACAATTTTAAAATTCATTTTTGGAAAAATAGGTAAACCCCTCTTAAGGGGTTTACCTATTTTTCCAAAAGTGAATTTTAAAATTGTATGTTAAATAAATCCTCTCAAATCATTGCGGGCAGCACTATACTATAAATTCATCATTTGCTTAAATTCAAAAATTCAAAACTGGGCCTTGGCTGTGATCGTCTAACAAAAGGAACCCTACGTTGTGTTTTTTTTTTTTTTTTGAAAAGTGGCGGGAAGATGTTCTTCCATACAAGTGAGCATACACTGCGTGTGAATCGAGAGCGCAAGAAATAATAGACACAATTTTTGGGAAGGGACTAAAATTTGCACCGCCTCTCCAGGAGGAAAAGAGCTACGAGCATTCACTCCTCAGCCCAAAAACCCCCTACCGTATATTCACCGACGTATTACATTTCAAAGGAAACACCTTAGAAATATGAAAGAAAAGACGCTCGCGAATTGACAGACATATAAAAATTGGACAAACACAAAATCCTGCATATATGTTTTGAATCAATGCAAATATTTGAATATCACAAATTTAATAAAACTAAGCAAAATCTCTGAATTAAAGTAACTGGATGCAAGTACACAAGTTATTACGGGCGTGTGGCGTCAAATTTAAAGTTAAGGCAGTTAACAGGAGCATAACAAAAGTACCCCTGGGGCGTTCTAGCACAAGCGGAGTTTGGGGCTACCGATCGGGGCTGTTCTCCCCCCATGACGGTGATTCTATCTATCACAAAGCCTACCCACATAGCACATCTCCATGACGAACATGCCGCCCGAAACTAGGCCGTTCCGATCGCAGACCCGGAGTTGGAAAATGGCATAGTTAACAAAATTTACATGAGATTAATACTTGCCACACTTTATCAATGATTCAAACAAAGAGTTTACATTATGTTAAATTATATCATGATATAAGCGATTGGTTACTTAAAAAAAAGACAATTTACTTTAAGAGTTTAAAATACCGTGAACTGGTTCCCCCAACAAAACACATAATAAATAAACACAAAAATATCCAATTATCGTTGCGAGGAAAAAGCGTCTCGTTGATGCAAATTTTATCGTTGCGAGGGAATACCTTGATGGTGTTATCAATCTATAGCTTTGCGAAGACATACCTCGTTGATGTTATCAATCTCTAGCGTTGTGAGGACATGCCTCGATGAAGTAATCAATCTTTAGCGTGGAGAGGACATGCATCGGTGATGTGATCACGATACGATGATAATAACGATGATAACCGCCTAAGGGAAAAAATTATTTTAAACACCCCCCCCCCTCACCGATCACAGTATACGGTATGAATTAGTTAATTTAACTGCCGTAAAATTAGCAATCTTGTGTGGAGAATTAAGAAGTGTTATAATGTAACACTTAAGTATATTCATCCAGAAAGTAATTCGTAATTAAAAAACAACGGTGTTACCCTGACTAAGTGAATTTCATGAAATCTTCCAGCAAGTGGTTTATTTAAATAATCCTGATTGTTAAATTGTGTTAGCACTGGCTGATGATTAAGAAAAACTAACTTGATCGGTGGAATTACAAACAATAAAAGAAATCTACAGCACGTGGTCCGCGTTGAAAGATCGCATGTTCTTTCGATTAAATGCAGCAATAATTAGCCGCACGGATTGGGGAAACTGGGCGTCGTCGGTTACGATTGATTGTCGTTAAACAAAGGCTTCATCCCTTTTATTAACTACCAAACCAGCTAATTTAACCCTAGCTACTTACAGCGTCCCTTCACCATGCAGGCACTACACCGAACATAAACATAATGACTTACGCTTTCAACATGCCGCTCTCTCCAACCAACCAGCCCTCTAACTAAAATCCCCTAGTGCCACTAACTGTCCAACTATCCAACAAGCGTTATCATGCACCTGGTTGCGTATGTTTAACTGGCAACCTTGGCTGATAATATACTATTTCAAACTAATGAACCGATTACGTAACCAAAATTTGAAACTGAATGATCTTATGTCAAAAATTTTCTGTTTTTTTAATTTGTGCTTTATATTTTGGAAAATGGTTCAAATTGTATAGCAAAATTTGACAATCTCTCGTAGAGATTGTGTCGATTGGTAAAAAGTTTTGCAAAGCTTTAGAATTATTTTAATATTGTACCTTTTTAACTTTGTTTATAATGGCCTTCACACTAGAATAAGATGCTCCCATTTCCATGGGACATTTTCGGAGTAGAACTCAAGATGAATTTAGTGAAATGTATATATCCGGATGCATTCCTCGACATACATTTGTTATGTGTAAATCTCGGGTACTTAAACGCTTTGCAGCAGACAAGCACACGGTATTTGCAACAGTAAATCCACGGGAAAACCAACCGTTTTGACTTGTGAAGTTCTTGATGATTAGCAAAACGTTGGTTCAATGTCTAATAAAAATCGGCGCAGACAGACGGCAGACGACAGACGACAGAGTAGGGGTCACTAAACGTCGACAAAATATAAAAGTAGCTAGTTGCCCGATGGACTCGCTTGCAATATTTCCTTAGCTTACACTCGGGAAGTAAAAATGTCCGATTAGCTTATTACGCTTATTTTGAAAATAAATCGGGAACTTATTTTAATTCATGACAGCAGTAGAAAACAATAAATTTTTCGTAATTATTAGTTTTACAAAAATAGAATTAATTTTTGGTAAATAATATTAAAGCTACAGTTTTTAAAAGTGAATTTAATTTAACATTTTACATTTAACCTAAATCAATTATCAATTAGTTAATTTTAGAGTTCTAAACTTATTGACTGCATCTCCAACGATATCATTGTTAATAAATTTAATTCTGATGAGATGGGCTCGTTACAAAATTAGTCTAATTAAATTTGGCAAGACAAACAGGTGGTAGAGTTAATGAACTAAGTTTTAATTCAGTCAGTAAGTCATTTATGAATAACGTAATAGTAACGGCTTGTCCTTGTTTTGATCAATACCTAGAATCATCCTAATAATAGTGATGTTATATTTCTTTAATTATTCAGTTTCATTTCGTAAGTCATTATTATAAGAATTGGTTATTAAGAAACTTGATTCACTCCTCCATATTTCACGCACTTTCTAATCCTTGTGTAGCTTCCCTCAAATTTAGAATTTTACGGCAATAGTTTTGCAGTAAGTAAATAAAAGCGAAATTGTTGAAGATTATTTCGACAGAAGTACAATGAAACACATCCAGATTTGTACAAAAAAATACAAAATCGGATTTTGCGAACTTTATTTTTTTTTTATGAGAACCCCTATATGCTAAAATAAAAATATGGGTGCAGTGTTAAAATAAATGTAAAGAAGCGTACTACGTGTATGTGCAAAGGAGATTTTTCTTTACAAAATTTTGCAAGGACACGTATATCACATATCACTATAGGTGCAGTGTAATGCTAACAATAACACTATTGTTAAGTTTAAGGAAAATTGAGTGAGCCGTTCCTATTTAATCAATAATATAAATTGACTTAATTTGTTTCGATTTTTTATTTTTTTATATCACTTTTTTACAGCAAAATATATCTAAGTAAGTACACAGCAACTTTATTATAATTGTTTCACATCCTACAAACAAGGGAATTTTTGCGTAATATGTACGTTATGTAAGTTTATCCATGCGGGGTATTGGTGAGTAGAATGTGTAACTATAGACGTTGATCATCATCGTAATGTTTTAGAAGACACTTAAAATCGGGAATACAGAAAGTGGATAACAGAAACTTGCAGTTTTTTATACTATGAACTGTGGAAGGTTGAGATAAAACGAAAATAGATTCTCGGTTATTGTTAGAAAAGAGAAATATTTAGTTAAAGAACAATACGCATGTCATGTGCTGGGAAATGTGAATTTTCAGTTACTAAATTATTCAAGAACCAGTAGAAAATACACCTTCATCAACATTAAAATTACTGCTACGTTGTATACATACGTCCATGCTTCAATTAGTGTTAGTTTAATAACCAGAGTGCTAACATTTTTAGGCTGAATAATTAATGTTTATTAAAAGTTAAATAGAATTGTTATAAAAAGGAATAATTTGAGTTATTAATACACCACGACCACTAATTTCACATTAACTATATCTCCTCTATCACGCAAATTTTGTTCCACGAAAATAATTAATCTGGCTAGTGCTCCACGCTTAACGCGACTTGTAACAAAAACCCGCTTTTATGTTTTTTCCGAAACCATGAGAAATGTGACGTTAGTTTTTGCCACAGTCGGCCATAATAGTGACCCGTCTTAATGAAGGAAAAAAAAGGTTTATCGAGTTCCTGTTAATTTCTCCTAACACTAGGCCTATTGCATAACGCAGCATAAATCTACCGCATAATGTTTTTAAATAACACTTAATACTACTTGTCGAAAGTTTAGGCAGAACACAACTTCCGAAGTCGTGTCGTGTTCGGGGTGTTATTATTTTGCAGGCGTAGGAGCAGTTTCCGGAGCAATTCTTCGTGTTTATTATATGTTTATTAATCGATTTCGGCGGGAAGGATCTGGGTTTCCTTGTTGACGCATAAATTTTGAGAGTTTATCAGCGTTTACCTACGTCCAAACTTGAAATTGTTAGATGGTTAATCTTCAAACTATACGCTATTATCTCCATGCGACACGGTTTAAAGTATACTTGATGGGCAAGTTACAGAAATCTCACGACTACACGCGCTTCATCAACATAATGCACTCCAGCGAAGTTTGTTGGCATCTAATGGGGAATTGGGGCGGAAGAAAAAGTCATGAGCAGGTTTGAAAATTATTTAAAAGTAATATTTTCAGAAAGTTTCTCTGGTATTGAAACTGCATGCAGAGGAATCGGATAAACATCCGTATATTTTGCTTGTCGTTCCAAAGACACGAATGTCAAGAAGGGAAACAAATTGCAATTTAAATTCATTTACTGTGTTGGTTTTATTAAAAATTTAAAGAAACTGGGGAATTAAACTACCTACTTTAAAGTTAATTGGAGCTCAAGCCGACTAGAAAAATCATATTTAAAATAGTCTTGCATTTTAATTACTGTGTTTAAATTATCGTTTGGATAGCGACCGCATAATTAAAAAAATAAGTGGTTTCATTTAATTAAAGCAAAAATAAAGAAAAGAACGTATCTAAGAAAAGATACATAGTGTTTAAATCAACTAATAAGCATTAGGTATGAATTTTCCATTGGTGTATAACTAAGGTAAATTGTGGTATTGTTTACATTTTTAGTCTGTTGTTCTACAATTTCTCTTACATTATGTGTTCTTTCTTAGTTTAATAATAATTCTTCTACGAAAACTGTTGTAGGTCTACAACACCTAATTGTGTCTCCGAGATGAGCTAAAAACAATTTATCCTAGCGTTTTCCAATATCATCTCCAAAAAAATGTGTATTAACGACAAATATGATTTTATTTATTCCTAGACCGAGATATGGTTGCCTGATTTATATCGTATATGTTCTTGAAAAAATGCATATATTGATTTGTCAGTGGAATCCGTTTTACGAAATATCGAGGGTGGAAAAATTGGATAAAAAATTTAACAATAAAATTTCACGCTTGGGGAAATGAAATTGTTACTTTCCGAGTGTAAGCCAAAGCAAGTTTTGAAATATAGTCATTTCGATGAATGTCCTGTTTCCGCTTGTCTGTCTGTTAGAGATTTATTTATACAGATTACCTCAAACTACGGGAGTAATAATACTGAAATTTTACATGTGTTTTTAAAATTACCCTGTAGATTGTAAAAGACATCAAAATTTATTTGTACATTTGTCTAAATGTGGTTTGTGTCTTAGTAATATGTTTTTAGTTTTTAAAAGCAGTTATACAAGTTCTGTCAAAATTTTTAGAAAATGTTGTTAAGAAAGTTTGATTTAATTCATGAAAATACTTCAAAGGGTACTGGCATGATGACTTTGAATTGTGAGAAACTTACTCAAATATTTTGGGGCCTTTGTCCAAGTTAATTTATTTATATATGTGGTAATAATATAATATTGTTAGCTTTGTCATGCCAACGTGGTTGGCGAAATGCGTCGACAAATATCTTGTGTGTTTTCGGTGTTATGGGGATAAATGTTATATTACTGCAGCGCAACGAGTGCTCAAAGCGTTTTCTATTTAATATGGTTTTATATGTACTTTTCACTCTATTTTAATTACTTCCTGAGCAATAGTCGAAGGAAATTTTGTAATCGGATTATTGTAATAGCCATCTAAATAGTTTCATATTTCCTTGATGTTTCATAACTCACAGTGTGGAAATACTTATGGGCTATGGGTTTCCCATTTCCCGCTCTTCTCACTCTGGTGACGGTTTTATTAAACGCTAATCTCCGAAGCTGTCGAACCGACCTTACTAATGTATTAAATTTATTTCCAAAGAATCTCCAAATTCTATAATCAAATTTCATTTAAAATTATGGTATGTTCTTTTCCTGTATTTAAATTTGCAATGTCGGGATTATACTTGGTAATTTATAATAGCAACCCAACGAATTTATTCAAAAGTTTTTATTCATCCTTTAAAAGAAATTGATTTAAATATTTACATTTTTAGGTTGACCAGTGATTAAAAAATTTATTTCTCAGTAATACTAGTGTATACATTAATTCCGACTCGACTGGAATGGATTTCCCTAGACTCAAATTCTTTAAACATTGCCTGAACTGAACCCTGAAGGTTTTTCTAGAGTAGTCATCGCGACTTCCGCTTCCAGGCTTGTCTTTAGCCGCCGTCACCGATGATGAGTCATCCATCATCGCCGTACATACCAGAAAGGCCTCGAGAAAACCCAAAGGCGTCTCGTCGGGGCGGCGTATGGGTTTATAAAGTAACAATATGAAGTACACAAAATCTGGTATTGTTTGTGATCTATTACTGTGCTCTTATTTTTTTGAACTGCTTACACAGAATGTCCTAAAAATTAACCCAATATATAGTTATTAAAGCTCAAAGGAAAACTCCTTTGTACCGTATGCCCAATACGCTTCTTTACATTTGCTTTACTTTAACATTATATACATATTTTTATTTTAACTTATAAGGGTCATCTTATCATTAACAAATAAAATTCGCAATATCAAATCTTATAATTTTTCGAAAAATCGGGATTTATATTTACCTTTGACTAAGTTTTGAGATGTTGTTTAATTTTTTTTCATGTTGTAATTTTTCCAGCTTCGGTTTCATAATTTTTCGTGTTTGCAGCTTTAAAATCCGATTTATGGAAAGCGAAGTGAAGTTAATCGTTATTAATTTTAATTGAGGAACGTTGCTATGCAACGTGCATATTTTAACCAATCAGAGGCTCATATTCTACAATTTAATCCAATGTTAAATTAATGGAGGATTCAATATTTAATTCGCTTTCCATAAACCGACTCTAATTTTTTTTATTTTTCAATTTCACGTTTGTAAATTTTTTACTTTATCGTTTCTTCAACTTTTCGTTTTGCAGTTTCTCAATTTTGAATTTTTCGATTTTTTAATTTTCATTTTCTTGATTTTATTCACAATTTTTCCAATCATTTCCTTTATTTTTTCAATATTTCTTCTGATTTTACAATTTTTCGTTCATTTAATTCCTTCTTCAAATTTTTCATTTTTCAATTTCCCGATTTTTCAATTTTGCAATTTTTGAAATTATCAATTATCTGATTGTTTAATCTTTGTTTTTTTTTAATACATAGAATTTTCTTTCAACAACAGAATAATTAACATGTTTTCAGTTTCTTGTTGGCAAAAAAGACTTCGTATATTAAGGAAAAATGGACAAGATATAAGCCCCGCCCACCCACCCCTTCTCAATTGTGATGAACTTATTATTCATCGTTAGCTAAAGAGTGGAGCTTATTTGCAGAATTCTCATTTCTCTACAAGAAATTACCATATGCTATATGTTTTTAAAAGGGTAGAATTTCCTAGAGAAATTTTGATGTTACAATTAGTTCGTCCCTTCGGTCTGATTAGAAATGAAAAACTCATCACAATTAAGATCGGGGCGGGTGGGTGGGGCTTAATCTTTTTGTTTTTTTATGTACATAGATTTCTTTCAACAATTTTTTGGCACAACGAACAAGAGATATTATTATAAAAAATATAGTGTCATTCTTTAAATCACAATTCTGTTGTGTTTAAAAAAAAGTTGAAAGTTTAGTTAATGCCAGTTCCAATATTTTGTAAAATTTGCATCTTAGAATGAATTGAGTTATTTTTTGAAGATCTACTAACAATTTTAAAATTTTTGGGTTTTGCTTTTAGTATCAAAGTAACTACTATATTAAAATTATCATAATATTCCAAAAATTAGGTAAGTATAATGACTGCCATGCAATAAGTGTAAACACATCAAAACTTGGATATTATAGATGCTATAAGTTTATTATTTATTTTTTGAGACTTCTAAAATATTTTTAATTTTTTAGACTTTCAAATCTTGTAGGTGCACATAAAGCTAAGAAATTTAAAATTTTCGAAAAACTTCCGAAAGTGCTAATTGTCCAAAAAAATTTAGAAGATTTACAAAGATCTCATTAACAATAATGAAAAATTATGCAGAGGACAGAAGATCCAACCTAACAATCTCAAAATTTTTAAGAAATCCAAAAAATTACAAAATGCACAAAAAGTTTCGAAATCCTGAAAGTCTGGAAGATCTCACTAAAAATTAAAAACCTGAATATTGTAGAGTTTGACTCCTAAAAGAACTCACTGGCCCCAAAAATCGCAAAATTCTTTAAATGTTGAAAAACAACAAAAAAGAAATGTAAAATTTGAAAACTAAAAATAATTGTACATGGTTTATAAATAGAACAAAGTTATAAATCTCAAAAAACATGAAACTGCTGTCTTAAAATTTAAAAAATCCCAATATTATTATGTAAGTCTTCTGAATAGTTGTAAATGAATAGATATCCAAAATATCTTAGATGTGGATATCTTGAAGTTTAAATAAAAGTGGACGATTTAACAATTTCAAAACTTCTGAAAATTGAACAACCCAAAAAAATTCAAAATCTAAAATTTCTGCGTGATCCGAAAATTTGAAAAAATACGAACAAAAAATCGACACATACTAACAATATAAAAAAATTCAAAGAAATTCAAAAAAGTTGGAAAATGACAACACAAAAAGCATCACATGAAAAATGCTTCAATCCAAAAAAAAAAACCAAAGGCCGCAAAGATCGCAAAAACTCATAAACTTTATTTAAAAGCACAAAAGTTCAAAAATATAAAAAGTTTTAAAAGTATCTAGAAGTCCAAAAATTACGATAGTCCCGAAATCCACTAAAAATTATGAAATTCTTAAAGATCTAGACGAAAATTATCAAGACTTTTAAAGACTTCATTGGTCTTGAAAATCGAAAAATCTAAAATTTCTTAGTGCTACGAAAATTAAACAAATTAAATTTGACACATATAAACAGTGTCAAAAATTCAAAGAAGTTAAAAAAAATGAAAAATGACAAGAGTAAAGAAAACTAGAAACTGTAAAAGTCCTGAAATCCGGAAAGCCTGCAAAATCTAACTAAAAGTCATAAAACTTCATTATTTTTGACGAAAATTTCCTAAAAACCTCGGTAGTCTCAAAAATCGCAAAATCCCTCAAATCCTGAAAAACAATTGGTAAAAAATGTAAGGGTCGAAAGTTAAAAAAAATGTGAAGAGCTTATAAACAAAGAAATGTCATAAATCTTAGTAAAAAGCCTGAAACTGTTGGCTTAAAATTTTAAAATTCCCAAAAATTTCTAAATAAGTTTAAATCAACCAAAATCTAAAATATTTTAGATTTAGAAATGGTTTAGATAAAACTAGGAGATTTAACAGTTTCAAAGTTTCTGAAATTTCAAACAACCCAAACAATTTTGGAACATGATAATCTAAAACCTAAACTTTCTAAAAGTTGCGAATATTGAAAAAAATTTGTACATTACAGTGGATGCAAAAAATCCTGGCACACCAACTATTTCAAAAATTAGTCTAAAAGTTATTTCTACAGAACTTTTCTCGCCTCTGAACTACAATAAAACATGTTTAGCTTTTTGGAAAAATTTGCTTCGGAGCCTTTAGTGTATTTTCTTATAATAATTTAATTCCATTTTCTAGAGGATACGTCATTTGCTAAAATCAGTCGTATCTTAACAGGTACTATAGATCACATTTTTCTTTTATAATTTCACTAAATTGAAAAAATACCGTTTAACTGTATACACGGTTGTAATAAACACCCAAAAATATACAAAATATGGAGTATAAAAAGGCTTCAAAAATGTTCTTAATAAGACAAAATTTGTTTGTAATCTTTTTATTCATTTTGAGTTCATTTCTCTTGATTCCGTTTTTAGTTGATATGTCAGATGAGTGTATATACGTACTTATATTGTTAAACAATTTATTACTGCCAATTATCATTATCGGTGCTCTTTACCATGACTATGTCAAACGAATTTGTGATAAATATTCGACGAAATACCACAATGCAGCTCCTTCGATTTTAGTGAAATGTTATAGACAATGCAGAAATGAACAAAAACCTATTTTTCCTTAAAAAATAGATGACGTCATTTTATTCAGATCTATATTCTCCAGATGCACCGGGTGTGCATTCTTTTATTATGTAAGATTTAATATTCCTTGATTAAAGATCGTCTGCTGCTGCTCACTTCAATGAAGAGATGCACGTTGCAATTCCTAATCGGTTTATGGTTTTACAACTAGGTTTAATGCACTGAGCCTCAGTTATCGACTGCCTCAAAGCCTCAGGTGAATTCTCGTGAACGATGCTGGTTGATGTATTTCATTCTGCATAATAATTTCCAACAAAAGTGAATTTTACATGTACAGCAACAATTCATTGTGGGATGAACTTTTAACCAAAAAATATTGTTTAAGGAAGCCACCTTCACTAAAGCAGTGGACATCGCGGAGTGCGTGCGTGCGTTTAGTTGCAAACCTCAAGGCCAGGCGTTTACGTTGACATTTATTGCTTTGAAAGAAATTTCAAAGTACTTACTTCGAATGAAGTTAACGGAGACATTGGGTATTTAACTTCTTCTGTTCTAGCTCTTTAGTGGTGTGTTTATACTCAACGCATCGAGTATTTATATTTTTGTAAAATACTGAGTTGTGTTTCTTAAAACTGAACATAAGAATTAAGCCCCTACTTCATTTTATAAGTTCAGAGTTAAAAAATGTCTCACTATGTAAATACTAAATACTCTTAGATAAACTTTTTTGTTTATTCTCTACTATAATTTGTTTTCCACTAATTTAATGGACTGGTTAACATGAAACGCTTTGTACCTAATTGCATAAGAAAGATTTAGCCACGCAGACATCCATTTAGAAAAGCATTTTAACCATAACTTTAACGTACGCGAGAAATCATTCGCCGTCGCTATCATCTTAAATTCAAAACACAACCTCCTGAAAACTTAATTTTCGCCAGCATTACCTTACACGAATAAAAAACAGTTTTCGCCGCAGGTAGGAGTTAATATTAATAACAGCCGTAATCTTAGTGCCTTAAGTCAAATTATGAGAAGTTGAAGGTAAGCAGTGAAATGGAAAATAACGGAAGCCTCCAAGAGTTTCAATTAAGACTAGGCAGATAGTGAGAGTACGAACATTATTCTCAACTTCCAGAAACGTTGCTTGGATAAGGTTGACGAGGTTTTTGAAGTAAATGGTAATCGATCGCTGTAAATCATAATTGCCGAAGTTCTTTTTTAATGTAAAGCAAATCGTGTGGTGTAACTGATACCAAGGTAATTAGGTTGCCACCGAAGTTAACTCGATCAATCCTTCGACTCACTATCTTTCAAGGTTTGATTGCTTGAGGTTGAAGCTTTGAAATTTAATATTGCCGTCATCTGCGTTTAACTTTATACATCAGATAGCTTTATAGTTAGATGATCCGTCTATCTGAGACGAATCTGGACTGCGGTCGTGTGGACTGAGGAAGTTTGTGTATGATATATAATTACATTATGATAGGAGTACTTATGTGCGAATATACAAATAAATCACGGGCCTATTTCTCGTTCAAACAAGGATTATAAATCCTGCAAATTTCCGTTTTGACACTGTTACAGTGGTTTGGATTTAACAAATCGACGCACAATTTGTTTAGTGGCAAATCTGGCACATGTGTTATTTTCTGGATAAATGTCATAACTAGAGTTTTTGCAAAATTCTATTGAAATATGCAGCCACCAGCAACAAACACATCACACTTTGTAGGCTGGACATGCATCCGCTTTTCATGATAAACAAATAAAACAGTAGTATTACAAACCATAACTGCGGTAAATTATTAAATAATGAACCATACTATCATTGTAGATATTTCAAAAATAATCCATAATAATTTTGTGTATAATGTGAAAATGTGTACATGAAAAGCGTTCACACACTCAATAAATTTATTCCTAATTTTGTACAGTGTATACAGGTTCATTCAAAAATGGTACACTAAATTACGTTTTACGTCAATTTGACGTTCACATACAAAAACAAAAATCGATTTAGATGGATTAATTAAATGTTGTGTCTTGGATATATGATATGTTGCTAATGAAGTACTAAATCATGGCTGATTTAGACGTTTTGTTTACACCGTTGCCATGGAAGCCGCGCGTCCATGTGCGACATTTGAATAGAATGGGGTCCAGTTCCGACAGTGCCCAGAACAAAAACTCAATTTCGGGTTTTAATTTTCATTCTGCCCGAGTGAAATTGTTTGATTTTAAATAAAAATAATGAATTCGATGATAAAATTTTAGTGAAAAATTTAGGGAGAACCACCCCCGGTTTATTAATAAAACAAAGTGTTCATGGAAAAACGAGAGACTGTATTATATGCATTTCTGTCTTGTTCAGGACTCTAGAAAGTGTAAACTGTTTAAAAATTAAGCGAAGAAGCAAACAAAATTAATTTTTTTAAAGCACCTACTCAACACGTTTTTATTTTTAAAGCAAACATTTTGTTTCCCAATGTCAGATAAATACTTCAATAAAGCAATAAGTGGCAAACATAAAATATTGTTTATAATATCCTTTTAATGCGTAAAGACTTACGACGAACAATTTTTTTTTATATTTTGGGGTTCCTCAATTTAATTCCTATTGGGCGACAAATGGTGGATGCGCCGGGAAACTAAAAACTTAAGCAGACATTTTATACTTGGTTAACAGAAATATTATATTTCTATACACGTGTACTTTTTGAAATATGAATGTTCATAACGGTATTTGCATCCAACAAAACAGCAGTTGATGTATTGTAAAACCCGTGGGTTTAATCGCGGTGCTTTAACGATAAATAACGTAATAATATTTACGTTCTATTTCGCGACATGAAATAATTTTTGATGTCGTTATTCGTAAAAACGGCAACGTTGTGTAACATAAACCTTCACTGAATTATGAGCAGAAAGTCATATCTTTGAAGGAAGTTCCGCACCACTGGCAATACCAAAATTTATGGTACACTCATCCATTTTACGAATTTCTTTAACGCAAGTTTTAATTTGGCAGCTGACACAGAAGGGTTTTCAAGCAGTGAACTCTACAGTGGCTTATGGGAAGCAAACAGTGTCGTGACTGTTAATCAACCTTATGGGAGTTAAAAGGCGATGACGTCTATTATTGAACGATGGTTAATTATACGTAAATAATACAGACGGTACCGATTAATCACGCATCTGTAAGCTTACTGAGTTACAAGTATAAGTTTACTAGGCTGGAACGAAGATCATCCGACCGGCCAAATCTGCATTACATGTAAATTAGTACACTGAAAAATTACACAATTTCACTAACTTAAAATTTAAAACTGTATGTAAATAAACATTTTAAACATATCTAAAATTTATGTTTTGTTTGAATATGGACACATAATAATTAGAACAATTTTAAAAACTATGTGCAATGATAATGATCACTTGCTGCAATTTTTAGCCAGTCGTGTGGTACAAAGCTACAGGGTTATTTAACATTCACCTAGTTCGGAATGTCTGTTGATTTAACTCTTAACTTAATTCCGGTTAACGTTGTAGTATAGGTTGGTAATGATGTAACAGGTAAAATTATAGCAGTTGTTTCCGCTACAAGTGGAGTAAAAGCATCATTATCGTAAATGTGTCACGTCTGCTGTCAACAAGGCGTCAACGATAAAACCATCCAATCTTTTCATAGAACATTTATACATACAAATACTATGTGATTTAAAGCGATGTTCACATTCATTCATTTGGGGAACTATTAACACAAAGATGACTTTAAATGGTTAGAAAATCTGCGCTTGTTCTGATCCAAAGAGTCATATCAATTTTCTATTTTTTTTGCGTCTTGCACATCAAAATATCAAAACAATTGTACCAGAGAAAAGATAAGAAAAAATTCAATGTTAGAAAATATATATCATTCAATGTAAAAAAGAAAGGTAGATTCAGAAAAAACTTAAGTATATTCCTTCGCATCAGAATAAGGGTAACTGTATAAGTTTAAGGGACATTTTCTATCTATAATCTAGGCAGATCAACATCTAGACAGTCTTTCTTAGAAAAACTACTTGCTTAAAATAGAAGAATTTTATTAGTATGTCATAGGTTGACACAAATTTAAGAATTAATGTAATAATGTAGTTAAATATATAATTTCTTATTTACCCAAAAACCATTAGCTTTAGTAAACTGATGGCTTTTGTCAGCGGTGGTGATCTAGTTAATAATATTTTGCAAATTATTCCCAGAAGGTGCAAAGGACTAAAGAATATTACAGAACAGTAATAATGAAACAACCAAAATAGTATAATTGTTATTAAAATATCAGAAATACAATTATAGTTAACTTCCTTTTATATACAGGATGTTCATTTCATCTATTCACGCCTAAATATTCCTGTATAGGCAACCCATTTAACGTTTCATAAACAGCTTTGATTAATTTTTATTTTTAAATAATAATGAACGCATAGATAGGGATGATCAGAACCAAAATTATGACAAATTATTTCTGACAGCCAAATATTTTCAATTTTCGTTTGTTTTAAAATGTTTTCGAATTCTGAAAAAACAGGCATGCTATTAATATTAGGAAAGTGTGACAAAAATTGAATTGGACAAAGTCGTCTCTGGGGTGTATAATATGTTGTCTATGTAAAAATTGTCAGGCGTGAACAGATAAAATGAACACCCTGTATAGAGTTAAAAGTGAGAATTTATTAATAATGAGAAGATGACTGAGAGGTCTTTTTGATGAAGCTCTTTTTCACGAAGAAATTATTTTGTCATTGAGCTTTTTTGTCTGGTGATATTTTGCTAGCATATATATGCTTATATTTTGCCTTTTTTCCTTAATATACGTAGTCATCTTTTCACAACAAGAAACTTAAAACATATTTAAAATTCTTGAATCAATCAAAAACTGAAAAACTGAAAATCTGAAAATCGAAAAATCGAGAAATCTCGAAATGTTGGTGTTTCAGTTTCTCCATTTCTCAATCGAAACAAACAATAGAATACTATTGCCGGTAATAAATAAGGATTTAACCATGCCGTCTCTTGGACTTTTTGGAATTCTTAGATTCCTTGGGTTTCTTGAATTTTTTGGAATTTTTAAAATTCCTGATTTTTTTGGATATCTTGGGATTTCTTGGATTTCTTAGAATTTTCAGGTTATTTGGAATTCTTGACATTTTTGGCTTTCTTGAATTTCTTAGATTTCTTCGAATTTTGGAATTCGTGAATTTTTAAATTTCTTGGATTTCCTTGAATCCTTGGGTTTCTTGGATTTTTTTTAGATTCTTGAGATTCTTAGAATTCCTTCTAGATTTCTTGGATATATGTATTTGGATTCTAGGCATCCTTGGAGTTCTTGTGATCCTTGAAATTTTTGAAATTCTTGGGATTCCTGGAATTCTTGAAGTTCTTCGGTTTCTCGATTTCCTAGAATTTTTAGGATTTTGAAATTCTTGAGATTCTTAGATTCCTGCATTTTTGGAATTCTTGAATTTGGATTTCTTGGAATTCTGGGAATTTTTTATATTTTTCGGATTGTTGGATTCTTGGGATTCGTGACCTTCTTGGATTTCTTCTGATTCTTGGATTGCTTATGTTTCCTGGAATTCTTGGATTTTTTGGAATTCTTAAATTCCTTGGGCTTCTTGAATTTCTTGGAATTTTTAAAATTCCTGATTTTTTGGATATCTTGGGATTTCTGGAACTCTAGAGATTCTTGGATTTTTTAGAATTTTTAGGTTATTTAGAATTCTTGACATCTTTGGCTTTCCTGCATTTCTTGTATTTCTTCGATTTTTGGAATTCGTGAATTTTTAAATTTGGTTTTCTTGGATTTTTTTAGATTCTTGGGTTTCTTAGAATTCCTTCTGGATTTTTTGGATATATGTATTTGGATTCTAGGCATTCTTGGAGTTCTTGTGATTCTTGAAATTTTTGAGATTTCCTAGAATTTTTAGGATATTTGGAATTCTTTAGATTCTTGGATTCCTGCACTTTTTGGAGTTTTTAGATTTCTTGGGTTGCTTGGATTTTTTGGAATTTTTGGAATTCTTGAATTTGTTTGAATTCTTAGAATTCTGGGAATTTTTGATATTTTTCGGATCATTGGATTGTTGGATTGCTTATGTTTCCTGGAATTCTTGGATTTTTGTAATTCTTAAATTCCTTGGGTTTTTTAAATTTCTTGGAATTTTTAAAAAATTTCAGAATTTTTTGGATCTGTTGGGATTCTTGGAATTCCTGACATTGTTGGATTTCTTGTGATTCTTGAGATTTTTGGAATTTTTGGGAATTTTAAGATTCCTGGAATTCTTGAGTTTCTTAGATTCTTAGGATATTTGGAATTCTTAGATTTCTTGGGTTGCTTGGATTTCGTAAGATTAGGTTTTTTTTTGACTTTTTGAATTTCTTGGATTTTTGAGATTTTTTGGAATTCTTAGAAATCTTAAGTTTTGGATTTCTTGGAATTCCTGGAATATTTAATATTTTTCAGATTGTTAAATTCTTGGGGTTCTTGGAGTTCGTAACATTCTTGGATTTCTTCTGATTCTTGGGATTCTCGGGCTATTGGATCTCTTGGATTTTTTGGAATTCTTAGATTCCTTGGGTTTCTCGAATTTCTTGTAATTTTTGAAATTCCTGATTTTTTGGATTTCTTAGGATTTCTCGAACTCTAGAGGTTCTCGGGTTTCTTAGAATTTTTAGGTTATTTGGAATTCTTGACATTCTTGCACTTCTTAGATTTCTTGGAATTTTGGAATTCTTGAATTTTTAAATTTCTTGGATTTCCTTGAATCCTTGAGATTCCTGGATTTTTTTTAGATTCTTGGGATTCTTAGAATTCCTGCTATTCTTGGATTTCTTGTAGTATTTGCTAAGAGAAGACTTATTTTGGCAAATGAAATATCCTCTGAGAAAATAAGCGGTGGGTGGGCCGGCCTAGTACTTGCTAAGAGAGAACTTATTTTGGCAAATGACTATCTTCTAAAAAAATAGGAGGCGAATGGGCGGACTTTGTACTTGCTAAGATAAGACTTATTTTGGCAAATCAAATTTATCCTCTGAGAATATAGGCGGTGGATGGGCCGGCCTAGTACTTGTATGTTATTAATCTTTCAGAAATCAAATTTTGAACGACTACAACTCAAATATCGACGGCCTGCGAAACATAGCGAGATATGTTTGTCTGATATAAATTTAATAAATTCATGTACATTAAATGCACAATATTTACATATCTTGCATTAAAACTTTATGAAACTGAGTTAGGCACAGCTAATTAATACTAATAGAATTTTCAACCAATTTAAAAATTAAACACTATGATGCCTCTTTCATCAATTTGGTTAATTATATTCCATTATAAAGTTTATTATTCAATGTATGAAGATAAGTATATACCATATGTATTCAACAATTGGATGATAAATCAGTACCGCCATAGCTAATTATTTTATATATATTTTTTGAGAAGTTACGTGTTGGATTCGAGCACTAACATTTATAGCTGCGAGATATACAAACAGCATCAGTAGTAGAATAAGTTTCTAGACTGATAAATACTTTGGATTATGGTCCAAGACATTTTGGCTCTTTGCCAAATTTCATAAATGCAACTGAAGCTGAACTATGCATTTACGGATATGGCCAACACAATGCTGTGATACTTCTAAAGTAAATCCACAACCTGCATACTCTAAAGTTCCCTCCTGCAAAATGTTGCGTTCCATCAAAAATGTATAATATAATTTTAATAACCTCAGTACAACAAAGTTCTTATAAAAATTAATGACATGTGTGAATATTTCTGTTTATTATATTGATGTAATTATATCAGCTAAACATAAAACAAAGTCAAATGATGCTTTGTAAATGTTCTAAATGCCAAACTGAAATTTAAACAGCACTTAAATCGTACCAAATATCATTTTGTTGAATATGGTTTTATTATTATTTCTCTGGTGGAATACAAACTTCGACTTTTCCATAAATTTCTTCATTATGAATTAACAATTTCACTCAAATTAAAACTTTCACTGAAATGCAAAATATTCATGCAGAAACCCCACGCTTTAAAGCAAAATGTGGCCATTAAGACTGTATTCGATTCATAGTCACTTTACTTAAAATCGCTTATTCTGAAGTCGCACTTGTGGTCGGACCGTAGTCGAAGTAGTCAGATTTTAAAACAAGACTGCAATCTCTTGGATTTGTGACAGAACGGGAAGCTGTGGCTTTTGTTTATTTCTGAAACAATGAATATTCACCCGATTTCGCGGTATACAAATCGGAGTGCAAAAACAGGACGTTTCCGTTAGAAAATCAGACGAAAGATCGTAAGATAGAGAGTTATGTAACATAGGTTTAGGAAATAGAAATATTCCTTCCAAGCACGCGACGCTTTTACACTTCCTAAGATCGCCGAGACATTATCTTTTTTCTTTAAAGCGTTATTCACAATGGTTTGGGAAGTAAGTATCTTCATTTATAACTTAAACCAGTCAGTACTACATTATTTTTAAGGCAAGAGTGAAGTCTTAGCCACTACTACTTGCTATTTATAGTGTTAGATACAGTAATCCCACTACTACTCCATGAAATATAAAGAAACGACAAATTTCCTGCATTCTCCTGTCTTTAATAATGTAACTCATCCTAGCGGTAGACATGTCAGTCCGTTTCTATTGCATACTTCAGTTTTGTCTCTTCTTAATATATAGCAAGTTTATCTAAATTTTTCGTTAGAAATTTTTCTAAAACTCTAATTTTTTAAGATAGTTCTCAAATATGTGTTAACCAAAACCTTTACCTTAGGCTTGGCGGTTGCCCTTTTTGTCATGTCAGCGAACAGTATAAAAGAAGTGCCGTAGCAGACAAACTGAATACCTTCAATTCTGTTAGAGCTGCGTTGTTATAAATGTTATAATACTGACATAATGGTATGATGTGGACTAGTATATTCCATTGATTGCTCCTATATTAATCCGTAATGTGATTAATGATTACCACATCAGTGCATGATTGTCAAAGCAGAATCCTTATTCTTCCCTGTCCTGTAGAATATTTTACTAACCACAGAAAGTAAGGATGAGGATATTTATGTCCGGTTTGCGTAAATCACATTTTTTGGAGATTATTATGTTTAAATCTGCTTTTCATTTTCAGACGCATTTTCTTCGTTTCATATTTTTATAAATAACAATAAAAGCAATTCAGCACTTTAGGGTTCATTAATTAATCAGATTTCAGATATCCTGAAATCTGATCAATCCTTGAAGCTTGACCTTTTTAACACGTTTATATTAGCTTCATTAGTAGTAAACAAATTATGTAAACAAATCCAGGAAGTCGATTTTAACCTAATTCTAATTATCGTATCGATTTGAAGCTTTGCAAGGTTATGTATTTTGGATGACAATACAATAATTTGGCATTATCGAGTAGTGGGGATCCACTCTACTCTCTAAATTTTGCCATATGTCATAAAATTCGAGTGCCATCGTACTCTTGTCAGTAGTCACAAAATTCGTGTGTGATATTTACCTTAAATTGTCCATTACTCGTGCGGTCAAAAATAAATACAAAAAAAAAACAAAGAAACTCAGACGACTGGACACAGCAACACACAGAAAAGCGTGTTTTTTATATATTTTTACTTCCCGAGCGCAAGCAAAGGAAGTATTGTAATCGAGTCCGTCGACCGACTCTCTACTTTTACGTTTTCTCGATCTTTCATGACCCCTAGAAGACGAAGAAATAGGTCTCCCTTTTCCGTCTGTCTGTCCGTCTGTCCGTCTGTCCGTCTGTCCGTCTGTCCGTCTGTCCGTCTGTCCGTCTGTTCGTCTGTCCGTCCGTCTGTCTGCCGTCCCAGATTTTTATTAGACAGATAATCTCCGAAAGTACTGGACCGAATGTTGTGAAATTTTGTACTTATATTAGGAATATCATGTAGATGGTAAAACGCTAAACAAAATTTGTCTAGTCATCCCCACCACTAATGCGATGACGTCACTTCAAAATTGTACATAGTAAATGGGTTTTAAATTGTATAAAAGAACATAGTCCTGCACATGTAGTTTATGACTCCGACTTGAGTTTTTACCCGAAACGTCCAGATTTTTGGAAAAAAATCAAAATTATAAAACAACATTTTGCAATTTAATTTTGAATCTGCTAGCCCGAATGTTTTGAAATGTTGCAGATGTTTTAAGGCTATAAAGAACATCATAAACCTTTAGTGAAAATATATTTGGTTATCCCCTCCAAAAACTTGATGACGTCAGCTCAAAAGTTTGCCGAATAAATCCTATCTAAAATGTACAAAATATGATGAGTCTGTACTTGTGATATATCACTCCATTCATATTTTTTGGATTTGCGTATACAGGGTGACTCAAAAAAATTAATAAATGCGTAAATTTATTTTACCGATTTACTCAGGAACTACAAAACCGAATGTTTTGGAATCTTGCAGATGTTTTAAGGTCATAAAGAGCATAATAAGTGTTTAGTCAAAATATATTTACTTATCCTCTCCAAAAAATTGATGACGTCAGCTCGAAAGTTTACCGAATAAATCCTATCTAAACTGTAAAAAATATGATGAGTCTGTACTTGTGATTTATGACTCCATTCATATTTTTTTTATTTGTATATACAGGGTGACCCAGAAAAATTAGTGAATGCGTAAATGTATTTTATTGATTTAATCAGGAACTACACAACCGAATGTTTTGAAATCTTGCAGATGTTTTAAGGTTATAAAGAGCATAATAAATTTTTAGTCAAAATATATTTGATTATCTTCTCCAAAAAACTGATGACGTCAGCTCAAAAGTTTGCCGAATAAATCCTATCTAGAATATACAAAATATGATGAGTCTGTACTTGTAATTTATCATTCCATTCATATTTTTTGAATTTGCATATACCGGGTGACTCAAAAAAAATGAAAAAAAATTTATTTTATTGGTTGACTCAGAAACTATAAAACCGAATTCTTTTAAATCTACTGCGAAAAAAAAACATAATAGGCATGCAGTCGTCACGTTTCCGACAGCGAGGGAAGTACTGTCTAAACTCTTTAGACCAATTTTTTTAACTACGTCGTTTAATACCAATTATTAACGGGAAGCTCCACGACTAAAAATTTCAAGACGCAACCAGAAATACAATTTCAAAATCGTCTTTGATATTTCATACCATCTAAAACAAAGTAAAACATATAGATATCTGTTTTGTGTAACAACATTGACGTAGTGTTAGATATTATCATGTTAAAACGTCGTCGACGTCGTTAGAGTTGTTGCAGAATGTCGTCAACCTTTTCACCATTCACTATGATGTTTAACCGCTGTAAATTTGTTTCTCTTGAATTAATTTTATTTTTTATCCACAATTATAATTGAAGTCATACCCACACTTATGAAGCATATAAAGTGCCACTTTATCCACTAGTGGAATAATGAAATTACTTTATTCCACTAGTGGAATAATGAAAAATGCAACCTTAAATCATAGTTATTTATTTATTTATTATTAATATTAACATTAATATTTATATTAACAGACATTTCCTTTTTTGTTTCATCGTTTCCATTAATAAGAAGCTTGTAGTTTTTAGCAGTTTCAGAACACATAGTGCTTGTTGAAATTTTTGATAAATCTGTAAAAACAATGGATGTCTCCTCTTGTAAGGAACGACTAGTACCAGGAGTACCTTGGATCTTCCTTGCGATGTAATAATAATAATGTTTATTATACCCAACAGACCAAGGTCTACAAGGATAACATATAAACTCATTTACAGTACATGAACAAATAAAGTACAAAATATCAAGCTTATTAGATATAGAATCATCAATATAACTTTCTGCTACAGCGGAGCTTCTCCACCCACCATGTCATTTTATTCTTCTGAGGTCAGCATCTTTAGAAGCAACTCTTGAAGGAACTTTCGACAAAGTGTTGATTCCAATAGGTTGTGAAGTACATTTTTGATTAGCGTTTCGTAAAAAGAATCTGTCATTTGGAAACTTCTTCAGACGTAAGGACATGTATTTTCTACACGTCTCCACAGAACTGTTAAAGAATCCTTCTTCTAGAATTGTGAATTTTCATGAAATGCTTGGTATCTAGTATCGAAATACGCAGATATGCGCCCCTGTCTTCTACATCAATGATTTTCTAATTTGTCAGTTCACAGCACACAATTGCTTTCTTGCATTTTTCACCAACTTCACAAATTTTCACAAATGGAGTCGATAAACAATAGAATCTACATAGCAATCATTCAACACCTTCCATTTTTTTTTAAATTAATTTCAATAATAATTTTTGACGTTACAGCCGCTATAAGAGCGAAATGTCAAATAATTTTTTGATGAAATGATCGTGATTGTGGATAAAACGCTCTTTAAAATACTCTTACAATAAATAACTATTAATATATGAAACATTTAGGCAACCAGTTGCGTGTGATCTTTGTCATGCCTTTGTCCTTGGGCATTTAGTAAAGTTCATATCTGAGAGGCGGCACGTTTTCATGACTTACTTCGACCCTATAATCATTTATAGAAACACTGTATTAGCTTAGATTTGTCACAAAAGTGACTAAGGAAGTTCGAGTCAATCATGTTAACAGTCTAAAATCAATTGTAGTAATACTGGATTTTGATTCAATTTTTCTATTATTCTGAGTTACTCAATTCGTGTAATTAAGTTTAGCGCAATTTGTGTGTGTAAGTAGTGTTGTGTCCAACACTTTATGTGAGGGTCTTTGATGAACACCTTTACCTTTCCAACTCATCGCACTAAACTAAGTATGTAGTATCACTCGTTGTTTGTGCCTGCTTTTATCGCGTTTCTCCACGGAGACGAGTGACCGTGGTTTTACAATTTCTCGTGTTAAGACGAGAAAATCCCCTAAAAGAGTGAGGTATCATAAAAACAACTTAAAAAATATTAGTATAATTTTTGTAATTTTATAGACCTATTAAGCTGATTCACCTCAGTTTCCATTCAAAAACCAAACAATATCTTTAGCTGTCAGTGATCAAGAAAAACGTACTTTTTACGGCCAAAATGTCCAACCACCGAATACACATTTTCACATGCTAACTTTCCTTGAAACTAACGACGATATTCTTCAACAAAATGTTCAAGTTCAAGAGTGAAACACATTGTAACTATTTTCTTGGTAGTCCAACGTAGTATCTCCTCAGGCTAAGTTTAACGATGCTATTGCATATGTTAGTAACGATAAACCAACTTTTTTAATGCTAATTGAAACGTGATTGTCATTATTAATCACGGATTCCTTGGTATCATTAAATGGTTACACAATTTTCGGGAAAGAATACTTAATAGTGGTAGGTTAGAAGGTTGAGCTTTTGGAAAGTGATACTAGCAATGTAGATTCTTGTGTTAGTTTGTATTTAGGAACGTCCTAAACCATCATCATTAATCAAATTGTGTCTCGACCAACAACCTTGTTATTAGACTTAAGTTTAACTTCTCAGAATAGCTCTCTAGCTAAACCCAGTTAATGAGTCCACCACGTAACATTTAAAGCTAATATACAGCTACACACATCGACGAAGAACCAATATCCATTCCAAACTTGTAACAAACTCTTATGATATAAATGATTACCGTCGTAATGTCGATTGTATAGTAGTTTTCGGTTAGTATAAAATGGAAGTCGTTAAAAAATAACACGGGAAAAACTTTTACGTTGGATCGAAGCATTCCCCTGCAAATGTAGCTTTCGAGTTTCCAGTGGTGCCACAAGGATATGTTTTTGGTCCACTCTTATTTATAATTTATACAGTTATAAATAAGGATACGTTTGAAGTCTCTTTCTGTGATATTTTTTGATGATTTAAAAATTTATAGGATATTTTGGGTTTTGGGCGAGGATATGCTGACAGTCTGCACTTGGTCAAATGAATGCTTGTTGCACTTAACACCGAACAATGTAAGATATTGTGTCTTGGGACCAATAATCCAAGACATCCATATTATATTGTTAGTGTTGTAATCAGTAAATTGGAATTCTGTGTTGACTTGGGTGTGACGTTATCAACATTTTTGTAAGAACACGTATATCAATTTGGATAAATGCACTGTGAAATCAATAATAATAGTACTGTATTCCCAAATATTCGGGAAAATGGAGTGAATCGTTTTTGATTTAATGAATAAAATAAATTGCCCCATTCATTAATTTTTTTGAGTCACCCTGTGTAAGTAATTCTAAAACCGCAAGTTATCATATTTTGCATTTTTCATAGACGATTTATTCGAAAAAAAATTGAAATCACGTCATTAATTTATTTGGAGGGGATGAATGAATCAATTTTATTAATGATTTACCATGATTACAATAATCTCAAATCGTCTGCAAGATTTCAGAGCATTCGATTTTGCAGTTTCAAAATTAAACTGCAATCATACACGGCAAGTACAGAAATATCTTTTTTTTAGCATGATTACTAAAATTTTGATTAGATTTCTACCATCTACATAATATTTCTAATATACATAAAAAATTTCACAACAATCGGTGCAGTGGTCATGGAAAGTCGAGAAAACATGAAAGTGGCAAGTGGCCCGATAGACTCGATTCGTATTCTATACACGAAAATAAAAAAATTAAATACGCTATTTCAAAAGTAAAAAATATTAGAAAAAAAAAACAAAACATGTACATCTAAATAGTAAAATACTAAAACAGAGTACACAGTTTCCACAAAGTGGAGTAGTGTTTATTTCATCAAACTCTACAAAAACATTATTAGAATAGGATTCGAACCGCACCACAGTTTTTATATTTCCAGAAGGATTTATTTAGTGTCTTTGATTTGATATCATCAATCGCTTAGTAGGTATAAACACATAATTTTAGCAATCTTATTTTAGAATACAAACGAGATTAATGAAATAGTTTTATTAAAGCACTAACACACCAGATTTTATTTCAAAGACAATTAAGACAATAGTTTTCTCTAGAAGTTATGTAAAAAAATCATATGTATAGGTTCCAGTATGAACAGCAATGATGACTCATTGTCGCTGACAGCGGCCGGAGAAAAGTCTTGAGGCGGATCGCGATGGATTCCAGAAAGACCTCGATCACGAAACCTCTAGAAGGAGAGTATACGTTTCAATAGAAGCCACCTGCGGGAACGATCATTATTCAGCAATTCAGTCAGTCAGGAGTCTAGCGAACGAATTCAGTCGAATCGCGCCGGAATTATTTTCTACGTAATGGCTGTGCAATCAGTCGTGTGAATTTGAGGTACTAAGAAATAATTTGTTTAGTTTAACCCACGCTGATTTTATTTACGGATCAACGTAATAATATTTAATGCTTTGTGATCACTGTAATATTAAACCAAATTTACAAACAAGTCCATCTTTTACTGTAAATTGTAAACATTGATTTCATATTCGTTTTCGAAAATTCGTGTTAAAATAACGACAGAAGTCAGTTATCTAATTATTATTTATTGTTAAGACAGCAGCGGCATGTAACAGTTAACAAACAAGTTTTGAGATGAAGTTTTAATTTTTTAACTTTGAACATTTTGTTTTGGCTTCATTCACTTTTGAAGGTAACGAGCTCTTTTGGAGTATCGAGTTTTAAGTTTCCTTGACTTTTACTCAGGAAATATGAAAATGCAGATTTACATTTTCCCAGTACATATGGTACCGGTCAATGTTTTCTTTTTATTTCACTAAATCTGCTGAATTACAACATAAAATCTTAGATACAAATTAAAATTATGGTGAATGTAGTGCATGTAAACGAAAATATTTCTACTAATTATTTACACTAAATCCGCTCTCTACTTTAAATTTACTTGTAATGGACCACTAGATCTCAAACAAATTAAGTCTGTGGCATCAAAATCTACAAATTTTCGTAAGATTAGGACAACAATTATCTTCAAGACGTTGGTGACATATTAAATAATGTTAAAGATCTATTGAATAATACATGTATTAATAATTATTTAAGCATTACCAGTATATTTTACATGTAATAGTTGCTTTTTAAATTTTTCAAAATATTTCCAGTTTTTAACGTTTTCACAAATATTTCAACTACGTTAAAACTGCATTATTTCTACAAAACTATCACAGATTCGAAACCACAATCGAAATGGATTCTGCTAACGTATTTATTCAGTAAATTTTGTAGGAATCTTTTCTGTTATCTATGTTATGTTATGTAACACACTCTTACATCCTATATTTATGCAGTAATTTTAGCTAGTATTCCCCGTCGTTGACAAAATTATTATATTTATTCATAATTAAACCACTAAATCACAGAGCTCTGAAATTTAATACTTACAATAAAATAGGACATAAATATGAATGTATAAAACAAATCTAGTGAATAAATAAACGTTTTTACTTACATATGCTAGTCCTAAACTTTTAAGGATGTTGAAGTGTGCGAAATCTACAATACCGCGAACAAACACGAAGATATTTCCCTTCAAAATCTAAATGCGCACTTATAACATTCGCAATAGCAGACAAAAGCTCTTCCACTAGTGCCTAAAGCTCGTTTAGTTCGCCCGTTCGCCGCGCATCGCTGGGGCGCTTTAAGCGTTGAGGCTGGGCTGTTCCAGTACCTCGTGGACCACCGTCACGTTCATGTAGAAAAAGCTCCGGGTGTTTTGCGTGCCAATACGAAAATTGCCCCAGTGTTCGCCGCTTAATTGGGGAATGTGCGACCGGGGCGCGTTCGCCCGGAAAAACTAATTCCGGTCGACTCCGTGTCGCTCTCGATGTGAAAACTTTTTTTGAAAAAAATTATGTGATTTTCAAAAATTATGTGCTTGAGCGTCTTCAGTGCTTAAGGTGATGGCAGTATTCAAGTAAAGTGGTGCTATGTCGGCTTTGATTTTTTTCATTAGGCGTGAAAACGCAAAGCGTTGAATTTTCATGAAGCGCATTATTTTGGGGAAATTGCTTCAAATGAGTATTCTGGAGGCGATTAGTATTTACTTTGCGTAATTAAAGATTGTGGGAGGGTGCGTTGCAAAAATAATTTCGTTCAACTCCGGCGTCAACAACAATAAAACAGGGAAGGGTTGAATTGGTTTCAATTAATTTTTTATGGCTTGGATTAGTACAGATTGAACGCAGAATAATTATTATTTACTTGTAAATTACCGAAAGGGTGTTAAATAATAAATTAAGTTAAATTGATCGCAGATGCCGAATAATATTACCACTTCTAAAGCAATTAAAGCATTCTTTTCAAAGAATCTAGCACATTTCGGCTGCAAACAATCGTGGTTGTATTTCAATAATTCATATTTCGCTTTTCACTGTAATCTTGCTTTTGTCCCTCTAAGGGCACTTTAAGGCCACGCCGTTAATGAAGGCTTTTATCTTTATCGCCTAACAAGATACGATCCGACAATTTTTTTATTAAATAACGGCCATATTGAATTTTTGCCCTTCTAAATGTCTTTTATTCCCTACGCCAAACGAGCTTGATTTAAAATAATCCGTTTTAAAAACTGCGTATAATGGCAATGGTTTTCACCGCGATGAAAAATGTTCACTGAAAAGAGGCTTTGATTAGCATAAATAAACGGTTTTAAGTTTAAAAATAGTATCTAAACAAAATATATTGTATTAGAAGCAGAATACGGACTAATACAAAATATATTCTTGTTCGTAAGACCCAAATCTTGCAATTATGATAATTTTAAAATTTAGAGTCACTTTAATTCCACAATTAACACAAATAGGTCGCGCTCCAAAGATGGCTCTACTACGTTATAAGACCTTAACATAAAGCACAAAATTCTAATCCTCTACTCGATTTGTTTTGCGCGAGTAACTTCTTAAAACTCCTAATTTCTGGAATGAATCCGGCTACCTTTGTTTCTCTTGTTTTGTCGAGTTTTGCGAATATCTGTGAAAAGCTTGATCAGAGCAATGCATGAAAGCCTAATTGCGAAACTCCATTAAGTTTAATTTCGATGTAAAACAATGCGTACAAAAATTTTGCAGTAGATATAGTACTTCGGCGCGAACAAAGGACACCTTTCAAGAATAAACAAAACCCGTTCAAAGCAAAATAAAATTGGGCTTTGTAAAATACGTTCTGTGTAAATGTGTAAGCATCTTAATTAAAACGAGGAATTCAGAACAGTCCCTTCTTAGTTGAACAGAATATACATGTGAAAAATATAATTATATATAATAATAATAATTAAAATTTTTGTTGTATCTAGAATTAATTATTATAGTAACTATAATATAATAATAAGAGTTGGAATACAAACTTTCAAAATGCTATCGAGAACAAGCTCGTTTCTTTTCGAATTCATCAACGCTCAAGTGACACCCGATAACTCGTTCATAATGAAAAAGTCTTTAGATAGGAAGAATGATCAACACTTTAATAATTGCATTATTTTGTAGTTATTTCAACGATGTTTAAAAATAAAAATTACTATTTATAACAGTTCATGAAATTTGGTTATTGTAAGCTATGAATAGAGCCTTTTTTTTGTTAAAACTAGAAACGGAAATAAAACGGGAAGGTTATGTAACAAGGTTATGTCAAGATACATTAAATGAATACATAAATATTATTCTTGCATGTTCTTGATAGATTTGTTAGATAGCGTGAAAACATTCATTACTAACATAAAAATTTGCTTAAAAACACCCCGCAAAACATGAATATTTTTTCCTTCTGTTTTTTCAAATGTAATATAGGTACATGGTTCCTTTTGTAGCGAACAGAAAGCATTTATTATGGTTACGTGCGTAACTACAACCGAATTAAATAATTTCGTATCTTGAAAGAGTTACGATATTTCTTGTAAAAAATGTAGAGGAAACGTATGTTAGTAGAATGTTTATGAAAGCATGTAGTTTATTTAGAACACAATTAAAATATTTAATTAACAAAATAAAAAAAAAATGCTAAAAAATAACCGCTCTCTCTGATTTTTCGCTTAATGTCAATGTATTGTGTTTAATTAATAATAAGATGAGTAACTCATAATTTATTTACTGGTAAATTCAATATATCTGGACAAATTGAGTATATTTATATATAGCTTATTCTACAGAAATTTAAAAATATTCAAACACTGTGCGATCCTCCACTTAACTGTCAAATCATGTTATTCATAAACTAAAACTGACTAAATAAATTTAAAAATACATATAAGAAAATTGCTGTGTAAAAATGGTTTAAAAGGTCGGTTGAACTGCACAGAATAATTCTTAATATACCCGAGAACAGGAGGACGTGTTAAAGTTTAATAACAATAATAATAATAAATTATGAATTTTTGGAAATTTTGTTTTCAAAAATAGCGGGGTATTTTGAATTGTTTCACACAATTCGGCCATTGGTCAAGATTTTCCACAGTTGTTGTATATTCTAAAGCAAAAGACTAGAGAAATAAATTTGAAAAATTTAATCTAGATATCTAAGATTAGAATGCATTTTTGGACGTACATGTATCGAAAAATGAATTATTTTTCTTGGGTCGATTTATAAACTTGCCGCGGACGTTGCTGTTCGCCGTTGACGTAAGATAAATACGCAGCGAAGGTATGCGTCGTTTATATCATCCGTTGACGTTGCCGCTGAAATTTGACGTGCGCTATGACCAACTTTTAACTTTCGCCGTTACGTTGCCGTTGACGTTGGGTTTTCAACCAATCAAATTGCGGTAGCAGGCAAAATATAAACCCCGCCCACCCACCCCATCTCAATTCGATGAGTTTTTTTTATTCTTAGAAACTTAAAACACGTTTAAAATGGTAAATTTTTTTACGTAAATATGGATTTTGCAATTAGGCTCCGCCCTTAGGTCTGCCGACGAATGAAAACTTCATTACTGTTTAGATCAGGGCAGGTATGTGTGGAACTTAATCTTTGGCTTTAATTTTTTCTTAATATATACAGTATTCTTAGATTAACATGATACTCGAAAATATGTCTTACATGGTAATTTCTTATACAGAAATAACAAGGATTTTCCATTTAAATTCCACCCCTTTGGCTCTCGGCAATTAAAAAAAAACATCACAATTGAGATAGGGTGGGTGGGTGGGGCTTATATTTTGCCTGTTTTCTTAATATACGTAGTCGTCTTTTTAGAACAAAAAACGTAGAACCTATTTAAAAGGGTAAATTCTTGTAGACAAATATGGATCTTGCGATCCTCGATCTGATAACCAATGAAAAATTCATCACAATTGAGAATTGCGATCGGGGCGGGTATGGGTGGCGCCTAATCTTTGACTTTATTTTATCTTAATATACGTAGTATTCTTTGAACAACACGATACTCAAAAACATGTTCTTAATATCTCGCACAGAAATAAGGATTTTGCAGTTAAGCTCCGCCTTCTTGGCTCACAACGAATAACAAAAACCATCACAATTGAGACAGGGCGGGTGGGCGGGGCTACATTTTGCCTTTCTTTTTTCTTAATATGTGTAGACATATTTCGACAACAAGAAACTTAAAACATGTCTAAAATGGTAAATTTTTTTAGTAATCAACTTAAAGTTACTATCAACGGCAACTTGGCAACGAAGTTTATAAATGAAAATTTTCAGCTCTAAAAGGAACATCAGCAGGAACAACAACTGAAACGGGAACTTAAACGTCAACACTTTTAGATTTATATCAGAATCATTCTACAAATTTCAAAATTTTTCTTTTAATTTGTTTCCAAAACAAAACTTAATGAAGATATTTTTTCTTAAAAAAAATATATTGTATACACCTGGTTTCCAAGCTGTTTACTTTTTCTTTATCCTTTACACAGTTAGTTACACACAATGCTTTATTTTATGTTTTAAACGATATTTTATTTATAAATCTGTCTTTCTGATTGTTTCAAATTTAATTGAAATTTAAAGATTAATAAGATATACTTTTTCCATTACAAAAATCGATACGAGGAACATACGATAATTTTTGTACGAATTACATTTCGGTTGAGCAATACGTATTTATTTGTGTAACTACTAAAAGGTAGCAAGTTTTCGTATCACTGTTTGCTTGTTGAACATCTAGACGTCATTTGTAAATCAGTGGAAATCATAATGTTAAGCTTGCCTTTAATTTTAAATTATATCGTAATTATATTTGTTATACCAATTTTATGTTATTTTCGCTGTATTTATTCATCACAAAGTAACATTTTTCACTGTGATATCAAAAAACCGTAGGGGCACAAAATAAATTATTTGACATTTGTAACATGTACTGTTCATTAGTATTCTACATTTTCGTTCTAGGCGAATGAAAAAATTGGATATCGGATGATTTGTGGCGCAGAACATCGTTTAATAAATAACACAGTCTGAATGTGCAAAAATCAATAGTGCAAAAAAAAAACTTTTCATTTGTAACAGATAAAATCGTTCATGTGCTCATTCAATGTGCTAAAATTATTTACGACTATTTAATTTTAATATTCGTGGAGTGTCACTGTCATACTCGAGTGAACGAAAATAAAAATTACCGAAAAAAATTAAGTATCTACAAGTGCAATAAGTAAATATTTTAAGGTGGAATTTAGTTGAGCCAAAAAATTTTTATTTAGAGTAGGCTATGATCACCGAGTGTGATGGCCACAACATAGTCTACCCTAAATGCAAATTTTCTGGATCATATATATATATATATATATATATATATAATAAAATAGTAGGTATCATGAAATAACAAACAATTTTTGGGTACAATTTCAACATTGGTCAATAACAAATCGGAAAAATATTGCAGTGGTTGTGATTTTACTGCGTTTATAAAATAACCATTTCAAGTTACAAGTAACCACATCTTTTTATGAAATCAAAAATACATTTACCATATTTTTGCAGTAGCGTTAATTGAACGGAAATTGTTATTTTTGGCAACTCTTAATCATACATTAAATCAATAACTCTAACTTAATCAAAAATATATTTTTCCAAAATTTTAAACCTACTTGGTCTCATATTTAGTTAAAAAAGCACTAACCCTAAAGTAGTACATTTTATAAGTATTTTACGTTACTCTGACTGCGCGGATTCATCATTTTTCTCTGTGATTTCGAGCACTACAAGCAGACAACTTAAATTAGTTAACACTTGTAATGTGTCCGGTTTTGTAGCATTCTACATTTTTGTCTGCTCGAATAAAAAAATTGGATATCGGGCGGTTTATGGCGCAGAACATCGTCTAATAAATAACACAGCCTGAATTTGCAAAAATCAATAATCCCAAAAAAAATTCTTTTACATTTGTAACCGCCAAAATAATTCATGTGTGTCTTAATACTGATACTAAATTATCACACTATTTCTTGCTGTCAATGGTACATTTTTAAAGAGTAGTTAAAATTATTGCAGACGCGCAGATTGTGTGGTGCCGAGCTTGTGTATTCGAAAATAATAATTTATAGTCCATTTAATTTATAGGACACTATCTCTATATGTGCATCGTATAAATTACGATTTCGGATATTTAGCGGAATGAATTACGGTTACTTTTCAAGTGCGTTTATATTACAAAAACATCCATTTGAACCTGGATATAAAACATTTTCCGAATTAAAAATATCAGCTCTTGTTTAATGCAGTTAGTTTTGTTATAAAATCCGTTGTTATTTCAAAATTGAACGAGCGAATTAATGTTAAAATAAGTCGCCTCGTTGATACTCTAATAAAATAAAAATAAAGTTTCAATCCTGATTGCTGCTCCATTTTTATGGTCTTTAAGGCTGCTGTTTCTGCATATTATATATTTTGTGGGTATTTCTGTAAGATAATCAGCTCGCGTATTATTGGGTCAAGTTATACTTTTTAGTGCTGCCATATGAAGCGTCCATAATGAAACCCCTTTTCCCTATCTTTATTACAAAGCTTGATAACATCCGGCAACTTTTTTATTAAAAGAGCCATATTGGATTTTTACGCCTCTGAATAGCTCTTTTATGTAGCAATAACTATTCACAAAAATAAATGTACCCAAAAAACATACACACTTTCGCGAATATTTTTCCTATACAGGATCACCTACACATTTTTCAGTAACTCGACACGAAACGTGAGCTTAGCTGCTATCACTTTTCATGAGGAAGTAAAGCCGTGCTACGAAAATTTGTTGCAGTTGAACTTTTAACACAAAGGAATTGCTTGATGTTTCGCTTTATTGTATTTTGATTAATCATGATACCAAAGCGGTATATTTTGCGAAAGAATGAAACCTTGGTAATTGCGTAGCGGCAAACATCACCTCACCGCGAGAATTAAGACGTAAAGCCCGCCACACTTTTCAAGGGTGTCAACTTAAAAGCACTTCGGCAAACGCAATAAATCACTATTTTTTTCTTTTTCTATTGATATTCCTAGACCACAAAATCCCCATTAATTTTCTTATGGACACAACAACAATTCTCCGTTTGCGCCAAGAACTTTACCAAAAATAAAACGTATCCCGAGGCTAATCCATTCGAGTCACGTGACAGGCTTTTAAAAGCCGCCTCTCGTATTCCAACATCAGAATGAATCTTCTCACAATTCTGTTTGAGACTTTTTTCAGTTTTTTCCCCGAATTCGACACATGCCATCAAATATACCAATCATCCACCACGAAATATTTTATTCATGAATTCCTTGCTTGTGAAATTATCAATTTTTATGAATGTTCTGTTTTTAGCAAAGTGGAAGATAAAAAATATCGGAAATGCGGTGCTGGCGGCTAAATGTACATTTTTCAGGCAGGAAAATTTTAAATATATAAAATGTAGGCTTTTATAGCAGGTTTTCGGTGGAATGGATGCTTTTAATATGTGCGTGTTTTTTTATTTGCTGCCATACATTTCAGAGGAAATAGAGTTACATTATTTAACATTATTATTGGTGGTTATTTCCACAAAGCGTTTACAAACGAAAACGTTAAAAAAATAAAAAAATATTACATTATTTAAAGTCATCGAGATTTTTTTCCAATAATTTGCTTATAAGTAAAGATAGGCGCCTAAAAAGGCAGAAACCATGCTCACTTATTGCCGTCTAACAGTACACAAGAGATGGAAAAATTAGGAAACGACAATGACGTTGAGTTGGACGACAATGTTTTCGTGATGTATAAAGAATAATTAATCTATATTTTACAATGTTATTACTGTAGATATAACATAAATGTATATATTATAATATGTAGGTATATAATTTTATCCAGTAATTGTGGATCACCGAAACGCCATGTATTAGGTAATTATATAGGCTGTTAAATTACCTATGTGCTTTATTACAGTAATTAAGCATTTAATATTTATGACAATAACTAAAATTATTATTAAAGCAATTTTAATGTTAATTTAAAATGATAATTGGAAAAAGTATCAGTAACATACAACAAATACCGTAGTTGTTTTATTTATAACAGGGTATAACAAGATAAAATAATATTATTGACAAATATTATATAAATACCCCGTATGTGATTTTTCATATGTGTATTTAATATGTCCAAAGAGAGTTAACTTCTTTGTTCTACAGTTTGTAAATTAATTCTAAATGTGATTTTTAACCAACAGTACTTCCATAACTACTTGGCTTCAGTACACTTACCTAAAGGAAGAAAAATAAGAAAATTATAATTATACTAAATTATTGCACACGCTATACTTGATAGTTTTTAATTTTATATAGAAACTTGATTTAATTTTTTATTAATTTCTGGATAAATGTTGCATTAAAACCAATTTATTGAATAACGTTATTATGTGCGAGAGTGAATTAAAAATGACAGTGTGGCTTAGGGCATTTTCTATTACACACCCTATACATTTCTAAATTAGTACAATAACGCAAAATAGAATTTAAAAAACAAACTGTAAAAATGCTCACAATAAAAACCGAAATTCTGAAACAAATTATTTTTTTTAATTTTAATGAGGTACTAATGTGTTCTTGGCAGTTGATTTGCCTGTCCTTATAAGACACAAATTAGTTGTCTCGAATAAGTAATTACCTACCTTTGTCTTTTACTTTTCGAATGATAGCTGAAAGAAACATTACAACACGAGCTTTTAACCCGTATTTAATGTAATGTTTCCTTGGCGTTTCACGGCATGTAAAACAATAAAATACGGATTTCTTGTTGCTGTTTGTTTGTCTGAATGTCTTCCATTTGTTTCCCAAACAATTAACAGTAAAACGGCGAAGAAAATTTTTTCACACTCATAATAAAACGACTGATGACTTTCCGAACATTTTGTAATAAATATTACTTTATATTTGTGTTGCATAACGAACTCCCGTGGATCAAAAGCTATTAAATAAAATTTATTTATTCATGCACTCTAGAACATTAACGACGTCATATCCTTAGGAAGGAGCTTTTATATTTTACACAGGATATTTTAAATTTTAACGTGTAAATCAATATATTTTATCGATTATCTCAGAAACAGCTCGTCTGTTTTGCTGATATCTAGGACAGTGAGACCTTATGGTTAGTGATATCATATATACAGGCGAATCAATAAGATTGCATTCCTCGATATCTCATTAATTACAGACGCCTGCAACGAAAAACCTGCTTTAAAATGGATAGATGAATCCGATAAATTCCGGATGCTGATTACCGTAAAAAATAGTTAAAAAATTCAATCGCGTACAGTTAAAAAACAATGAAAACGAAAAATTTCATCGAATGTTTCAATATTAGCACGTTGAAAAAAATACGATTGCAGACTTTCAGTGGTTTGAAATTGAATAAAATATTTGTAATGACCATCAGATAATTGAGGAAGTCAAAAACGAAGAAGTAGTGTCAAACTGAAATAATAATGAGTTTGATAATATTCAAAGTTTTCTTTAATATGCTTTATTTCTTAAATTCTAATTTTTGTATTTTTTCCGAATAAACCTTAGGTGATACCACAGTTTTTGCTGTTTAAATAAGTTAAGAAAATTTTGACTTTTTATAAATTAATGAGAAAATCCACAATTTATTATTATTATTATTACATGGTTTGTTTTGCTTTAGTAATACTTTTTTATTTTTAGAATTACTTACACAAAATATTGTTACAAAATTAACAAATTAACTATGTGTTTTGTTTATTGCATGAAAAAGACTCATTTAATTTCGTAGCCAAATTTAAAAATCAATACACTCAGTCAAAGTAACATAACGTGCTTATCAACTAGAAAGTAATTCCATTTTGAAATTTCATCTTTGAACCACCGTCACACGAGTAACTTTCCTGTCAATATTATTTATTATTTATCAAAGTACAACTTTTTTAATAATGCTCTTTTTTAAAGTAAGCAAAGGAAGTATTGTAATCGAGTCCGAGTTGTATTTATATTAGGTATACAATGTAGATGGTAAAACGCTAACCAAACCGAATGCTTTGAAATCTTCCATATGGTTTACAGTTATGATAAGCATGATAGTTTTTATTCAAAATATATTTACTTGTCCCCTCCAAAAAATTGATGACGTCACCTGAAAAGTTTGCTGCATAAATCCTATCTAAAATGTAGAAAATATGATGAGTCTGTACTTGTAATTTATCGTCCCATTCATATTTTTTGGATTTGCATATACAGCGTGACTCAAAAAAATTAATGAATGCGTAAATTTATTTTATTGATTAAATCAGGAACTACAAAACCAAATGCTTTGAAATTTTGGACATGTTTTAAAATTATCATAGGCATGGTAAATTTTTGATCAAAATACATTTGCTCACCCCCCCTAAAAAATTTATCACGTCACCCCAAAATTTTTCCAAAAAAATGTGCATTGTGCAAAGTATGAGTAGTCTATAACAGTGATTTATCACTGCATAAATATTTTTTAGATTTGCTTATACGGGGTGTGTGAAAAAAATTAATGGCTGAGTCAATTTATGTTATTGATTAAATCAAGAATTGCAAAACTGAATACTTGGAAATCTTGACGTTTTGGAGTTATTGTAAGCATGGTAACTTTTTAATGAAAATGTATCTGTTTATCAAGCTCAAAAAATTGATTACGGCATCTCCAAATTTTCACGAATAAATTCTTTCGCAAATGTGCAAAATATGAACAGATTTTTAATCATTTTAGGGCGATAAACTCATTCAAATCAAACAAATGTGTACGTGACATTCTCCCGATGTAATGGATTCCCGTTGATAATGTGGTGTAAATAGTTTTTTGCACTCATAACCTTTTTTGATGACCTTGGCGCATTCAACAGCATGCGGGACGCCGAATATCACGCACAGATGCGTTTTGCTATGAAGTCGTTGTTTATAAATAAAGCTGGGCGGTCGAAATTTATTCATCCTATCTACCCCTCTGAAGTGCGCCCGGTGCATCCTTGCTGTACTCGCTTCTCGCTTTCCAATTGTGCATCATTTTTAAAAATTTACAGAAATAGTTTTTTTTCAGCGAGAGAGACACTTGAGTATTATTAAAAATATTATTATTATTATGTGATGGATATGGATTTTAAAATCATCAACTGTCGTTCAGTTAACGTTAGTTTTATAATTTTCTTCGCGATGCGTAACATCTGTTGCGAACCACTGGTCTGCCGTGGTCCATACGCAGCGAATAAATTTCTACCGCCTCCCCGTATTTTTTTTACAATTACACTACATCTATCCAAACTGATATATGTGTCCTTGCAAAAATGTTACTGACGTCATCGCAAAAATTTTTTAAAATGCTCCACTACAAAAATGTAATGAGTAGAGAGCGGAAAATATGCAGCAAAATTTTGAAAAATATGATCATATGATATGCACCAAATTTATGCAAATATGCAGTAACTTTCATAATATATGCAGAGATATGCAGTTGCATATGCCCCAAAAATTAAAAAAAAAAACTTAATAAGCGAACTAAATTTATTTATAAAATTCAAAAACAGGTTTCCCGAGCTTACGTTTTATTACAAAAAATACATAAATCACATTGCAAAGTGTTTAATTACATCTCACTAGCACATAAATCACGTTTTTAAAGATAATATTCTTGTACTAAAAAATAAATATAAACAGATTAAAAAATAGTAGTAATCCACTATTTAATTACTTCCTACTATTTTGGTAACAATTTTTTTTTTAGATATTTTTCGAAATATTCTAACAAAAAGTTTTTCCGGTGATTCTAAAGTAAATGTATTAGCAAATAGAAAAACTGCGTACTACGTCCACAGATGTAAAAATACTGGTTTTAGGGCAGGCGCGACAAAACACAGTTCGTTCCTGAAGAATAAGTTCAGGAAAAGGTTTAATCCATAAATTAATTTGAGTTATCTTCGACATATTGATACACCTGTATCCCTTTAAATGATTTCAATACAAACTCACGATGAAAAATAATAGTATAACGTCCCTTCAACCACCACTATACGTACCATTAGTACACTTAACTAACGAACAAAAATATTGGGAAGGAACGGTATTTCAAAAGTAATTAGGGGGCGAATTTACCTGGAAGGATGGCTTAACACCCAGTGCTGTCTCCAAACTACCATAAAACCCAAACCTTTTCTAGTTATTTGAAGCTCAGGACAATATTTGCAATATGATTAATAAAATTTCGTTTTTGTAGATAAATGCCGATAGAATGACAATAATTTTTTTTGCAAATTAGCACAAAAATTGATAAAAATGCAAAATATGCACCCGTTCGGTGAAATATGCAGCAGAAGGCAAATATATGCAAATATGCAATTTTTTTATAGCTGTATTCATTTTTAATTAGCATGATTCGTTCACATATTAAATAACAAGACTTATATGCAAAAAATAGCGGATATGCAAATTTCATAAAATCCGCTCTCTAGTAATGAGAAAAAAAAAACATAATAGGCATGCCGTCGTTACGTTGCCGAAATCGAAGGAAGTACTGTCTAAACTCTTCACTGTTTCAGGAAAACTCGTAATTGCATTTCTAATGCACTGTTCACACATTCTAGTTTCAAAAAAAAATTGTAAACTGCAGCAAACTATGTATTAAGGAGAAAAACAATAATTCACAGGATAGAACGACACTCACGAATGAGGTTAGGACGGTTAGTGTGGTGTCAAAAAACTTAATTTTTTGACACCATTTGGTGCACTAGTTGCACTAGTAACTATTACATTTTCCCCATATTGGGTGACTAACTGATTAATGTTATGTCGTGTGCGAACATTGATTTCACTATTAATTAAAGATTAATCAGTATATTATTATTAATTAAATACTCATGCAGCAATTATTGCAAAATGTATCTGTATTCATTTTAAAGCTTATATTTATACATATATTAAATGCAGTTCAGGCATAACTATTATGCATAAAAATCTACACAGCGATTATTGTGGTACATACTCTTTATGGAAATTAACAGAATCATTTAAAAATAAAATAATTTGAATTGCTCATTATTCTCATTAATTAACACGTTCCAGTGGAGAACATATTTTTCTCTTGATGAAAACGCATTCTATAAACCCTTCAGCCAATTGACAAATATTGGCAGTTCCTGAATGTTTGATTCTGCAGTCTCGGCTTTTACGAGGGTGAATTTATTTCCTCGTAATATTAGATATTGTATCTAAATTACCCACATTTGTATGAAGTGGCATTGATTTAACCTCTCAATGAAGCAAACAGGATTTTTCAGGTCTTTTATTACAAGATTTCGTGATTAAGTCGCTGCTTAATCGTAGCAGGAAATTAGCTGCACGACTTCTACCACACAAGTTTTATTAAAACATCGTACGCTGTTGTGATCCCTTATGGTTAAAAAAGGGAGCGAATTTTTCAGGAACAGATTTCGACGTTAATTATGATTATCGATTTCCTAACTCCGCAACCGGGTAGATGTTATCATAAATTTCCGTTTTAATATGTACAGCAGCAGTTTCTTTGTCCATAAATTTTAATTCACAGATGGATTACGGAATAAGTAATTTCATTCCTCGACGACTATAACTTTTGTATCCGCAAAATTGCTGAAGACGCATAAATCTGAACACTTTTTATTGATAGCATAAAAAATGGGGGCTTGAGTGTATCCATAAAGATAGGACCGAGCTTGGGATTTGGCCCAAGATAAACAAGACTTTGTTTTCACATTACGTGTTGGGACCCAGTATATCCCGCTTTAAAAAAAAATAATTAAGTAAATCTTCTTTACAGGGGTGCGAAAATTTCATCAAGAACCTTTTTGGTGAAACAGAATTATTAATTTTCCCTGGTAATAATCTAGTCCGTCAGCGACTTGTATTTCCAGATGGATACCTTAATACAAAATTCACTAGCACGAAAAGCAATATTTTAAATTATTTACAGATACCTATGGTGTTTTTATTCCGTTTTAAAATATTTGCAAATATGCCATGCTTCCACTTTAATATTAATTCCACCCTCACGTGCATTTTAATATTTAAAATTTCAACCCACACTCTAAATCTAACCGAGGCCCTCAAGCTTTCGACTTTTTCTGTTTATGACCATCAAAGCTCTCGCAAAGCTTATTAAAAGAAGTTTGTGTAGATATTTTCTTCTCTGAGTAATTAATAAATAAATTTAATTTATCATTGCAGAAATAAGCTTAATTAAACATGGCAGTGTGTTTAAGACACTTGAGAGTAATATTTAATCAAGCGTTAAACTTCAAACAAAATCGCTGGCGAAAATGCTATGCAAATTCAGCTTCTCAGATTATAATATTTAAGAAAACGCCACGAAATCTTATTATTTATTAAAACTGTTGTTTGTATGAGAAATTAATGCCGATAAATGAATCAAAATCAAGCCGATGTAAATAACACTACGCTAACAACTATTTTAGATTTTAGCAATCTAGAGTATAAATTAACATAACTATATTTCTCTTTTAGAATTTGTTCTACCCCATCGAGATTTACAAGCTGTATTATATTTATCATAGAGATATTTTACAAAATATTATAGCATTTTTAAATATGCCATATGAATTTACATATTTGAAACGACTGCAATCTAAAAAAATTGATGGAAAGTTGTTTCCATAGAACTTCCCTTGCTCCTGAAGTACAATGAAACATATCCAGCATTTTCGAGTTGAGTTTTTCCTTTACACAATTTTGTAAAAACTAATGACGTCATCAACATTTTTGCAAGAACAAGTATATCAACTTGAATTGGTACGATGCAATACTAAAAATATCAATATTGTATTTAATGCAGTGATAAATCACAAGTGAACACTCATCATAGTTTGCACATTTTGGGTAGAATTTATTCGGCAAAATTTTGAAATGACGTCATCAATTTCTTAGGGGGAATAAATAGATATATTTTGATTAACAATTTACCAACAACTTTAACACGTCTGCAAGATTTCAAAATATTTAGTTTTGCAATTCTTGATTTATTCAATAAAATAAATTGACTGAAGTATTCTTTTTGAGTGACACTGTCTAAGCAAATCTAAAAAATGAGGCACGGCGGGGGGGACTCAAAATTTCCGAACCAAACTCTTGTTTGACGTGTTCTGTCGCTTCTGGAGTCGGGATGGGCGCAAAACTTTCCGAACAAGCTGTACATGTTTGACGTGTTCTGCCGCTATTGGAGCGTTTTGAAACGAAATCAAAATATTCTATGACTGACTGAATTAGAGGTGGGAATTTTCAAGTTTTTATGAACCGTCTCGGTTCGATAATAACTAGCACGGGGTTGGTTTGTGAACCACATTTCAATAGGTGGTGTCAATTGGTTGGTCAAGCATATACTCGTATTGTGCATATCCTCGGTTTGGTCCGAATGCCCAATAATCTGGGTTCGGTCTGGCCCGAACGTACGGTTATCTAAGCTCATCGTATTTGTCGTCTAGATTTAAGTTCGGTTTACTCCAGCACAAGATCTTGGTGATATCGCACATTACATACAGACATAACTTCTTAAGTTTTGCTATAAATAAGTCGGAATTTTTTCGAGTTGTCTCCATAACAAAAGTGTCTAAGTCAGCTAACAATGAGTAAAAAAACGAAATCTCATTTTTGAGACTAGAAATGTATTAAGAATATCCTCTTATGACATTAGCATTCGTAAAATTTGTTGGAAATTCATTCTTTAGAGCATAATTTTTGGTGTGTTTGCAGATTTTCTAATATTATACATTTTCGTAAAATCAGTCTTCCATTCGACCCTCTTAATGCTCCGTCCACATTTTCGTACCCACGTATGTGCTTATTTACTATGGGCTCAGCCGAGCTCGATTCGTGCCCCAGTAGACTAGTTCGGCTTCCATTTCTACCACAATAGTTTTTATGTCCCGTCTTGCCGTGCTAGTAGGGCAAAGTGTGTAGAACAAACCCGTTTATAATTATTTTCTCATAAATTTTATTACATTTTACAAAGTTATGAATAATTATGCGTTGTCCACCTGCTGTTATGTTCGTGGAAGGATAACAATTTTTAATGACGTGAAAATATGACTATATAATAATAAAGTGGCATGTAAATTCATATTTTTCTTTGCATTAAAAAATACATCTGGGGCAAAAACAGTCATCATTTTAAAGTTTTTGTATTTCTTTCTACACAGCAAGAAAAAATATATTCTGAGGAAACTAAATGTATCGATTTTTATTAGGTACATAATTTCCGTAATTACCAGACCGATTGTTGTCAAATTTAGGAATAAAATATATAACCAAAATTTGGCTACTCATCCCCCATCAAAAACGGGGTGACGTGATCTCCAAAATTTACAGTAATAACTAATGATATTTAAATTTCATAAAATAAGATACTCTTGTACTCGTAGTTTATGAATCCGTTTTGAGGTTTTACTCTCGATATCCAGATTTTTAGAAAGAAATCAAAATTTTATATCAACATTTTGTAATTTAACTTATTACAAACGTTTTAAAGTATCGTAAGCAGGGTAAATCATTAATCAAAATTTATCCGTTTATGCCATCTCAAAAAATTGGTGACGTTATCTCAGAATTTTGCCGAATAAAAAAATGCAAAATATTAGAAGTTTATACTTGTAGTTTAATTAGAGTGGGTACGCATTTTTTTAAATAATTTACACAGGCTGACTCAAAAAAATTAATCAATGATGCAATCTGTTTAATTCATCAAATCAAAAACGGCTCAACCCAATTTGAATACACTATTGTTAGTATTATACTGGATCTATTGAAATCAATATATGTTGATGACGCCCTCATAAAATTTTGTTATGGGAAAACTCACTTTTAACATGCACTGTGCATGTTTCTTTACCTGTGCTTTAATGGTCCACACATTTTCGAGGAATCTGTATTTGCTCGTCTGTACTTCAGGGGCAAGGGAAGTTCTGTATAAATAAATTTAGACCAATTTTTTGATGTACGAATCGTCAGGGCGGTTTTCTATTGAGCACCCCTCGCATTTAATAAAACAACAAATAATTAACGTGCTTACGGGTCTTATCAAAATTTACTTTCCTTTCTTTTTCAATTTTTAAAATGGATAGTAACTTTCATGTTCAAGGTTTGTATTTAAAGAGGTTGTACAAGAAAAGTGGAGAATTTAAGTTGATTACTACAAAAATTCACCATTTTAGATATGTTTTATCTTATTGTCGAAATAAGTCTACACATACTAAGAAAAAAAGAAAAATGTAGCCCCGCCCACCCGCCCATCTCAATTGTGATGATTTTTTTTTTATTAGTCGTAAGCCAAGGGGACGGAGCTTAACAGCAAAATCCTTATTTCTCTATGAGAAATTACAAAAATATGTTTTTGAGTATCATATTGTCCAAAGAATACTATGTATATTAAGAAAAAAAATAAAGCCAAAGACTAGGCCCCACCCATGCCCGCCCCGATCTCAATAGTAATGAGGTTTTCATTCGTTGGCAGATCTAGGGGCGGAGCCTAATTGCGAAATTTATATTTCTTCACAAAAATGAACCGTTTCAAACGTGTTTTAAGTTTCTAAGATAAAAAGATCATCACGATTGAGATGGGGAGGGTTAGCGGGGTTTATATTTTGCCTTTTTTCTTAATATACATAGTATTCTTTGAACACCATACTCTAAAGCATGTTTTTAATTTCTTATAAAGAAATAAGTATTTTGCAGTTAGCTAATCATCACAATTAAAATAGGGTGGGTGGGCGGGCTTACAATTTGCCTTTTTGTTTTAATATGTGTAGACTTCTGTTCACAACATGAAACTTAAAGCATGTTTAAAATGGAAAATTTGTATAAGGAAATATCGATTTTGTAATAGGCTTCGCCCCATAATTGCAAAATCCATATTTCCTTACAAAAACCATTTTAACCATGTTTTAAGTTTCTTATTATGAAAAGATGGCTATGTATATTAAGAAAAAGAAGGAAAAATATAGCCCCGCCCACTCGCCCTATCTCAATTCTGATGATTTTTTTTATTTGTCGTAAACCGAGGGGCGGAGCTTAATTGTAAAATCTTTATTTTTCTACGAGAAATTACCATGTGAGTATGTTCTTAAGTAATCGTGTTATAGAAAGAAAACTACATATCCGTCTCGATCTGAACCGTGATGAATTTTTCATTTGTTGTCAGACCGAGGGGCGGAGCGTATTTACAAAATCGATATTTCCCTATACAAATTTATCATTTTAAACATGTTTTAAGTTTTATATTGCGAAAAGATGACTGCACATATTAAGAAAAAAAGGCAAAATGTAAGCCCTACCCACCCCCTATCTCAGTTGTCATATTTTTTTTATTCGTCGTGAGCCAAGCGGAGGAGCTTAACTGCAAAATTCTTATTTCTCTACAAGAAATAAAACACATGTTTCTGAGTATCGTGTTGTTCAAAGAATACTATGTACAGTAAGAAAAAAACAAGCCAAAATTGAAGCCTAACCATATTCATCCCAAGCTCAATTGTGACGGATTTTTCGTTCGTTGTCAGACCGAAAGGCGGAGCCTAATTGTAAAATAGATACTTTCCTATTTTAAACATGTTTTATCTTTCTTGTTGTCAAAACAAAACTACACATATTAAGAAAAAAGGGCAAAATATTTTTGAGACGAATGGCAATAAATCTTGTTGATTTAAACATCGCGAATTATCTTTAACAATGCATAAGTACTGACAGAAAGCTACAGTGTAGAAAATGATGGCAGCTATTTAAAATATGAGGGTTTCGGTGAACACAGGATTAAATGGCTTAATATTAGTGGACCTCATTATCTCTATCAAAATTTGATTTTAGTGAAATTAGTGCTGTCAACCAGAAAAATGTCCCCCCTACTTCAAGGGATTTTCCTTCAGTTGGAAACCACTGCACATTACTGCAATTTGATTGGAAAACCCAACGTCAACAGCAATGTGATGGCGAAAATTAAAATTTGGATGATATAAACGACGCATACCTTCGCTGCGTATTTATCTTACAACGGCAACGTCCACGGCTAGTAGCAACGTAAGCGACAAATTTATAAATCGACCCTTTGGTTGAACATCACTAAATGTTACGAGAATATCATTCATTACTCTGTGACGATGGTCGAGTTCATCGTAAAATCTATCAAAACAATATTTTTACTTCCCAAGCATAAGCGAAGAAAGTATTTTAATCAAGTCCGTCGTCCGACTATCTACTTTTACATTTTCTCGACCTTTTATGACCCCTAGAGTAGGAAGAAGTAGGTCTCCTGTTTCCGTCTGTCTGTCTGTCTGTCTGTCTGCCGTCCCGATTTATTTTTGTATGTTTTTCCGCCACCCTTTACGCCGCCACTGCAAATCGTATAAACTCATATTGAAATCTGTAAAAGCATTAATAAAGCACCGACAAAGTAGGTACGCAGTTTTTAGTTAAAGTTTAGACGGAACGAGTACGAATAACAACTTTATTGTGTTGCAAAATTTATTTGAACAGAATATGTGTCAATAGATAGACTGTAATGAAAGTCTTCTACAGTTTTTTTCCGAATGTGCAAAATATAAACAAAATAAATATATCTTTTAATTAATAACGAAAAAAGATTTTAAAATGTTACATACTCTGTCATAGTGTAGGCACTAGGACCTATTTACTTTATACATATTTAGGAGTATTTGGTACTTATGAAAATCGTTGGATGAAATCTTACTTATCTACTAAATAAGGAATACCCATTCTGGCAACTGATACCGACCAGAAAAAGCAACCCCTAACTCCCAAAAGGGATAAAAAAACGTTTACAATTTTTATGAACTAAGAGGTCTAGCATTTGAAGATGAGTATTTTCTCTAAAGAAAAATTACTGTGAAAACATTTCCATCTCTCCAAATCGTTAAGAATAAAATGTTGGACATTTTTTTGATATTTGTGTTATTTCAACAGTGTTAAATTTTAAATACAGAGGAGCAAAAAATCTTTGTAAATTTGGTGTTGCTTATTCCGACCGTTATCAGTTGAATCATAGGTATTCCTTATTCTTAAGTATAGTGGTTTTATTCACCACTTCATAAAAACTAAACTATACGAAGTACATCGATCTCTATCTCTTAGACCATTAGACTATTTCCAAACCAAATGTTCGTAAAATGTTTATATTTTCGGTAATTTTAAGATTGAAAGTAGTCGGTTCAGTGGTTTCCGAGTATATTTCCTTAGGCGATCGCTTACAAGCTTCACAGTTTAAAGTACCAAAAGACGTGTAATTATTAAACGTCCGTCAAAACGAACACGTACACCTACGTATCGCTTTGTACGGGTATTTTTTGTTAAATCGATAACATTTTTACGTGTTACATTTTAAAACCATTATGTGTACGCGTTTCGGCTTGATGGTTATTTGAATAGACGCCCTTGTTTTTGCAGGTACGGTTTACCAAACTCTTGTTTATTTACGAAGTGATTGACTAGGTGGCCGGAGCTCAAAACCGCTTGTTTTAATTTTATGTTTACCCAAATCAGCATAAAGCACCAAGCTGGCAATAAATTAGTGCTTATACCGGTAGCTATTTTCACATTTAAGCAAACTAATATACATGTCACATTCAGCGTCCTAACGCTTTCGTTATAACAAATTAGTTATTAAGCGAGTTCGACGAAAAGCGGCATTTGCATACCGTAAGTTGGAATAATTTCTGCACAAATTTTGAAAGCAACAAGTAACCATACCTGTCACATACACTATGCGTTTAACATGTAATTAATGTGGGTAGAGGTGCTGTCTATATCAAATTATACGTCCCTTTTTCAACCTCTCCCAAACACAATAAATCTACTCTTTTGACCGTTTTAATTGCGCTTCACATCAAAAAATCATTAAATTAGAGTAGAATTGCCATACGTGATTTTGTAGGAAATTCGTATGTGAACGAGGGTTCATTCCAAAAGACAGAGTGCTTGTGGTAGTACACACTGTCGATATTTAATTGCTCCAGCATCGCTATCATTTTAGCGGCGTATAAAGTTAATTAAATTAGGGGGTAGTTCCAAAGTTTATTACCATTTAAATAGCTGCTTAGATCGATAAGTTGTTAAAAAGTTCAATAATCTTGGGCAAAGTTTGACGACAGGGGCTGATCACTGAACATCAGTCACGTGAACATTTAAATTCTTAGGTGAACAAACTTTTATTTTGTTACTGTTATAATATGTGTACCAACATTTTTTAGCTTCATCCAAGAAATGAATCAGAGAAAATATTGAACAAAAAAAATTTGAAGCGCTACAACTTAGTTTTTTATACAATTAAAAAAGTTATTATTGTAAATTTTGGAGATGATGTCATCGCATTGGTGGTAGGGACGATTAGCCAAATTTTAGTTAACGTTTTACCACCTACAAAATTTGACAACAATCCTCCAGTATTTTCAAAGATTATGTGTCTAATAAAAATCGACAGAGACGCCATACAGATTCGATTACTGTACTAAGTGTTTCTTTTATCTGATCCAATCCCTATAACTTTTTTTTTTAAGATTTATCTTTAAGAATAAAAAAATTCAGGGATTGTATCAAATAAAATAAACACCCTGTACTTTTCAAATTCCGCCAAATTTTTAATGCGTTTGTTTAGAGAGATTTTAGTACGCAGTTAACCATCTCAAAAGTAAACCAAAAGCACCTCTGCAACAGACAGACGGACAGGTAAGCAGACAGACAGACATACAGACAGACGGAAAGTCGCACACAGGTTGCTTTCATAATATTTCAATTTCCGCCGTTCTAAATTTCCCACGAAAACATTTTGGGAGGTGCTGTATACGTATGAGTTACTAATCACACTTAACATAAATAATTATTTCAGGAAGTTGAGACCAGAGATCCCGTGTGGAACACTTTTCGGAAGTTTGCGGTAGTTGCTGGTTTATGTCATCGTACGTCTAACATAATTAGGTGAAAATTTCTGCCAGCAACAGTGTAGCCACTCTGACGGGCCGTAACATAACTGCTAAGTAAAACTCCCGTTTGGAACTTTTAAATACTTGCAAATTAATGTTACTTCAGCGAATTCAAGGGTTATAATTTCCAGGCTAACAACACTAACACCACTCCGGTAAGTACAACTGGAGTGTGGCATTATGTTAATGGCGCAAAACTAACTAGAGCGTCTAGTGAACACTCTTGTGGCAGTTTCTGTAATCATAGTTTGCAAGTCCCATCTGCTTTCACTAAAGCGGGCCTTACGACAAGGCAATTTATTTAGGTTTATTGGAGAAAAATTTATATGCCGTGCCCCAAATTTACGACCTTAGCAACAAGCTTGCTGTACGATAAATATTACGGCAATTTCAACTAACAGCTCGTTTTTAGTTTGTTTTCAACTTTATTGTGCACCGCTGTCTTGTAGTCGACGTTTTAAAACTTCATCTCATCGGTTCACTTACTCATAAGAAAGTACTTCAACGGTGATGGAAGTGCTCGTCTTGTTCATTTGCTCTGCTGATGTACGTTTGCTAGTTTAGTTATTACATTTTCGAGCTTCAAAAACTTGGAAGAATAAGTTTACAAGGAAGTTCACTGATGAATTATGTTAATTTTGAAAATATATCAGTTCTAAAGATGAAACTTTCAACCCTGAAACTTTATCGTATTATGAATGCTGCAAGCGAGTGAACTTAAATAGAAATGTACATCTAAATACAGATTTATTTATTTCAGTTTTCAATGGCATTAAAACTTCGTATTTTGTTTGCTTAAGTTTCTGCATAGTTCGAAAGTTTAAAAATACAAATGTGTTCTTCCTTTAGAAATAAAGCTTAGCATGAAACGTAAAAACTTTATTACGCTTGGTGCTCTATTTTCTCATTAATCTGTACGCCACAAAAAAATTAATACACGGCGTTAAAAGCTGACTAAAAATTATGTTTTACAAAAGACAAGCCTTTAACTGATTTTTGCACAGCATTCCTTTAACATAATCCTTTTAATGCCTTTGTGTGAATAAAAATATCATCAAAGGGAAGCCATATGGTACCCAGTGAGGAAAACACAAAGAAGAAACAAAATTCCGGTAAAGTACGTCGTGATTAAACAGCTAGCACTTTATTAAATTTTCCTGCCGGTAGCAATTGTAATATTATTTTTTTCTCTTTATATTTCATAATTAGACTTGCTTATATCTTTTAAGACCCAGATTTTCCCTTACAATTTTATAATCCGACTCAATTACCGCTTGCAGCTCCTGAATGAAAAATATTTAATTTAATGCGGCGTTATCAGCGCCGTTGCTAAGGGTCGAAGGCTGTGGAAGAGTAAATAAAAGGGTTTTACAATTTACATTTTAAAAGGTTAATTTCTGTTGCTTTTTCCGGTCATATTTTACGGGGAAAGGAAGTGAATGAATAGCTCACCTTTTTGTTTGAAGTCAGACGTTAATTTAAATTAAATATAAAAAAATTCACACCTCCGGAAACCCCAGTCATTTTAAAAATTCACGCCACTATTAATGTTCTCGGCGTTGTTGGGGACGGTCAGACTTGGCCCGGGCTCAAACCTCAAACCGCACTATCGCACTGTCTTGACCATTTTTAACATGTTTGTGATGCCTGCGCTAACTAAATTGTCTGGAGCTTTCTAATTCGGAGATGGAAAACTTTTTTGTCTTTGGTTTCCACTGATTTCAGTGTTCTGCCAATTCAATAGCCTTTTCGCTCCACCTGACATGGCTTTTGCCTGCATGTCGAACACAATCTTATCAGGACAACGCTATTATCCTGATTATGTTTGGGTTTTCTTCTAGGCTTTATTTAGTCTTATACGGAATAAGTGTATAATAAAGTAATGCCAAAAATTCTACATATCTTTTTTTAAAGTTAAGGCGACCATCATTCTGATCACTGTAGCTGTTTATTCCCTGAAATTAAAATTAGATAGCGAAGTTACTTTAACAGCTTTGGAAATGCGCGACTTATATCAAATTTAACCATAGTAAGTATCAAAAATGGTACTAAAAAGGTTCATGAAAAATATTTAGTATAGTAATCCAAACTTTTGTAGAACTGTACAGTACTAAACAAGACGTCTCAACGATGTAGGTTCATTATTGGAAAATAAAACAAGAAGATTGAACAAAAAGATATTTTGATTATATTTTTGCCTCTATATAAAGACGTATAAATATTGAAAAGTGTTTTACTCTATTTATTCAGGATAATTAAATTTCCAAATTGTTAATTTTCTTATATTTTTTAAATGGAACAGCCTGCATTTTACACCATTTTCAAGTTTGTTCTAACTAGGTTTTCTTTTGACCAAATTCGTTGAGCTTTAACTTTTTTTTTTGAAATTACTATTCTCTTAAACTCTAATAAAAACTTAATGTCGCAAATACGAGAAAACTAACTGAAAATTCACCCCCGACAGATAGGTTCACTGTGGGTTTCACGTTTTCTCTCGACGTTTAATAATCCATAGACAATGAAAAAGTAGGTCGCCCGTTTTCGTCTGTCTGTCGTGTTTCGTCTGCCATCTGCCGTCACATGAAAATTTTATTAGACACAATCTCCAAAACACTGGATAGACTGTTGTAAATTTCAGATGAACTTAAGGAATGTCATGTGGATTGCAAGACGTTAACCCAATTTTTTTTATATCCACTAACAGTTTGATGACGCGATCTCAAAATTTTGCAAATTAAATAATATCTAAGAAATTGAATTTGTGTGATTGTACTTCAGGAACGAAGGAAATGCTGTTTAAACAATTTTAGAATAACTTTTACTTGCCCAGCGTAAGCTAAGGAAGTATTGTAATCCAGGCCATTGGGCGACTAATTGCTTTCATATTCTCCTGTTTCCGTCGGTCTGTCTGTCTGTCTGTCTGTCTATCAGTCCGCCGTCCGTAACAATTTTTGTTAGACAGATAATCTCCGAAACTACTAGACTGATGGTAGGCAAATTTTATATGTGTATTATGAATACCATGTAGATAGTAAAACGCTGACCAAACTTTGCCTAATCATCCCCACCAAGAATGTGATTGACTCAAAATTGTACATAGTAAATAAGTTTCAAATTTTATACATCTTGCAATTTAATTTTGAATCTGCAAAATCGAATATTTTGAAATCTTGCAAATGTTTTAAAGTTATCATATCAAATTTTGAATCAAAATATTTCAAAATTTTAAAAAATTGGATGACGGAAAGTCAAAATTTTGTCTACATTTGTGATCTATCATTTCATTCATATTTTTTTGATTTACTTAGACAGGATGACTCAAAAAAATTAATGAATCAGTCAAGTAATTTTATTGATTAAATCAGGAACCGCAAAACTGAGTGTTCTGAAATGTTGCGGACGGTTTAAAGATATTGTAAACATGGTAAATTGTTAATCAAACTATACCAATTTATTCCACCGAAAAAATTGATAATTTATATATCTATACATACATATATTTATCTTATTTCTATAGGGGTTTTCATAAAAAAATAAAATTCGTAACATTAAATCTTATAATTATATATTTATTGTTATACAATTTTAAATCTTCTTTTGGAAATTTAAAGGATATTTTTCATGGCGTACTTTGAAATATTAAATCTCAATTATTTAAAAAACTCTTGGAACACGAATTTCACCACTGTGTTTTTTAATTCTGATGAAATTATTCATCACGTATTGTTAAAATTCAATATCTTAATTAATTATGGGAATTTCGAAACGCCGTTTTCACCACTGCTTTCAGCTGTATAAATCGTATCCAAAATATTGTCGACTTTTTTGGTAGAAAATGAGATACAGTAAAAGCTTCTTTGACACAACTTGATTTAACTGTATCTCGTTTCCGAAAAAAAATCGACAATGTTTATATACGATTTACAGAGTTGTGTAAGCTGAAAACAATGGTGGAAACCGCGTTCCGATATTTCCGTAATTAACTGAGAAATTAAATTTTAAAGATACGTGGTCATAAATTTTATCAGAATTTAAAAAATATATAATGACAAACGTAAAGTAGGAACGATATAAAAATGTTGGGTGAAAGATCTTAAAAAACAACTGCAAAATTTTGAGATCATTTCCAAGATCTTCTCTTAGTCTTCTCAAAAAAAATAGGATCTTGTAACAACAAGAATAACAGCAACAAAACTAAATTTTCGCTAAGAATTTAAGATCATGAAGATCCCAAAAATATTGAAAGTGAATTAGACTTCCATTTCGTATCTAAGTTTTTGACATTTTTAAAACTTATTTAGGAAGTTCAGGTTCTCAAAAATAATGTTAAACTCCAAAGATATTTCTCAACAATATAGCGATGGAAGAGAATCTAGATACTGAGAATAATTTACTAAGAAAAGCAAGAACTTCAAAAATAATAAGATCTTCATTAGCAAATTTTATGATAAAGATCTTGAAAAACAAATACAAAATCTGGAGGTCGTTTTTAGGACCAATAAAAATAGAATCTTCTAAAAACAATGAAGGAACTGTGAATTCTCAGCGACAATACTAAATTTTTTCCTATCTAATTTTCTAGAATTTTTAAAAATTGTTTAGAAAAATGCGATTTTGAGATAATTGTGAAAAATCTAAGCTCTTCAAAAATAACAAAATCTTCAGAAGCAAATTTTATCATAAATTTGGGGGTCTTCAAATAAAATCTCAAAATTTTTAGGAACGATGTAAAAATATTGAATGTAGGATCTTGTCCAAATTTTGAGATAAATCTATATAGAAATCAAAATGTTGACTTTTTTGTTAAAAATTGATAAAAATATCTCAAGTTTTCTCAAAGCGAATAAAAGGACGTTGAGGCAAGGATTCAAGAAAAATCTGAAATTGAGCCACCAACCAATATCTCGGATTTTTTTTTGGACAACATGATATAAGGATTTTGCAATTAAGCTCCGCTCTCTTGACTCACGACGAATAAAAAAAAACATCACAATTAAGACAGGGCGGGTGGGTGGGGCTTACATGTTGCCTTTTTTTCTTAATATACTTACTTAGTCATCTTTTCACAACAAAAATTTAAAACAGATCACTACGTATATTAAGAAAAAAGGCATAGTATAAACCCCGCCCACCCGCCCTATCGCAATCGTGATGACTTTTTTTACCCGTCGTAAGTCGTGGGGCGGAGTTTAACTACAAAATCCTCGTTTTCCGATGAGAACTTGCTGTGTGAAATATGTGCTTAAGGAATCGTATTGTTAATTCTCATAAAATTATTCATCACGTATTCTTAAAATTCAACATCTCAATTAATTATGGGAATGTCGGAACGCCCTTTTCAACACTGCTTTTAATTCTATAAAGCGTATCAAAAATATTGTCGACTTCTTTGGTAGAAAATAAGGTACAGTAAAAGTTTCTTCGACACAACTTGATTTTACTGTATCTCGGTTCCGAAAAAAAATTGACAATTTTTTTTATACGATTTACAGAGTTGTGTAAGCTGAAAGCAGTGGTGAAAACCGCGTTCCGATATTTCCATGATTAATTGAGAGATTAAATTTTAAAAATGCGTGATGATAAATTTCATCAGAATTAAAAAAATACATAATGACAAATTTAAAGTAGGAGCGATATAAAAATGTTGGGTGGAAGATCTTAAAAAAACAACTGTAAAATTTTGAGATCATTTCCAAGATCTTCACATAAACTCTTAGTCTTCACAAAACAAAGTACGATCTTGTAACAAGAACAAAATGTCAATGTTCAGCAACAAAACTAAATTTTCGCTAAGAATTTAAGAGCTTGGAAACCCCAAAACTATTGAAAGTGGATTAGGCTTCCATTTCGTATCTAATTTTTTGCCATTTTTAAAAATTAGTTAGAAAGTTCAGGTTTTCAAAAATAATGTTAAAATCCAAAGACATTTCGCAACAATATAGCGATGGAAGAGAATCTAGATATTGAGAATAATTAACTAAGAAAACCAAGGACTGCAAAAATAATAAGATCTTCATTAGCAAATTTTATGATAAATATAGAGGTCTTGAAATAAAATCTCAAAATCTTTATGAACGATGTTGGGTAGAAGATCTTAAAAAAACAAATGCAAAATCTGGAGATCGTTCCTAAGACTAATGAAAATAGAATTTTCTAAAAACAATAAAGAAACTGTCAATTCTCAGTGACAAAACTAAATTTTTTCCTGTCTAGTTCTCGAGAATTTTTAAAAATTGTTTAAAAAGATTCGATTTTGAGATACTTGTGAAAAATCTAACGATGAAAGAAAATCTAGATCTTGAGAATAATAATTAACACGGAAAATTAAGCTCTTCAAAAAAACAAAATCCTCAGAACCAAATTTTAGGATAAATATGGAGGTCTTCAAATAAAATCTCAAAATCTTTAGGAACGATGTAAAAATGTTGAATATAAGATCTTGTCCAAATTTTGGGATAATGTGAAAATCTTTAGAAACGATTTCAAAGTATAGAAATCAAAATGTTGAGTTTTTTGCAAAACAAGAATAGAAGGACATTGAGGCAAGGATTCAAGAAAAAGCTGAAATTGAGCCACAAACCAATATCTCAACCAGTACCCTTAAGCTTAGGATAAATCTTGAATTATGTCAGCTAATGCGGATTTTTTTTTGACAACATGATATAAGGATTCTGCAATTAAGTTCCGCCCTCTTGGCTTACGACGAATAAAAAAAATCATCACAATTTATACAGGGTGGGTGGGTGGGGCTTACATGTTGCCTTTTTTTCTTAATATACGTAGTCATCTTTTCACAACAAAAATTTAAAACAAGTGACTACGTATATTAACAAAAAAAGGCATAATATAAGCCCCGCCCACCCGCCCTATTCAATCGCGATGATTTTTTTTACCTGTCGTAAGTCGTGAGGCGGAGCTTAATTGCAAAATCCTTGTTTTCCGACGAGAAATTGCTATGTGAAATATGTTCTTGAGTAATCGTGTTGTTTAATGCAAACTATGTGTATTAAGTAAAAAAGAAAGGCAAAAATAAGCCCCACCCATCCATCTCGATCTCAATGTAGCTTTAATTTTTAATATGCACAGTATTTTTTGAAACACACGATACTCAAAAACATGTCTTACATTAATTTCTTGTAGAGAAATAAGGATTTTGCAATTAAGATCCACCCTCTGGGCTCACGACGAATAAAAAAAATCATCACAATTGAGGTAGGGTGGGTGGGTGGGGCTAATATTTTTTTTTTCTTAATATAAGTAAAGTAGTCATCTTTTCACCACAAAAATTTAAAACAGATAACTACGTATATTAAGAAAAAAATGCATAATATACAAACTGCCCTGGCATTATATAAAGAAAGCTGTGAATAGATTATATTTAAAGCGTAACAAGTCTGTTAATAATGGATATATTGCGTATTGACAACGCCATAAAAGTTAAATATAGCGACTCTTCTTGAAAATTGTTAATGAAAACACCATGTGATATCTGTTTCTTCTTTTTGCCATATATCTAGATGTACATATATGCTGCATTACAAACACATATAACATCTGTCTCAGTGTAAAAGTGATAGACTACAAATTTGCACGTTTTCCGTGTGTCTGAAATTTGTGGGAAATTTAAAAATTAATAAATTTTATTTGCAAAGTTATCCAGCCGATTAATTTTATACATTGAAGAGAATTATAATGGAACTCTAAGACCAGTTTTTCCTTTTACCGATCTTCTGTATAATTTTATAATATCATAAATTGTCATCTTTGCATACTTTTAAGTTCATCTTCAAGCAAAGATTAATCACTGAATACTAATATTGTCATGTATTGTTTGCGTTCCGCCGGTTTCTTTTAACATAGCCATAAATTTTCCGAAACATATAAGAAAATAAAATAAAGGGATGCAGGAGATTTGCTTCCTTTCCAATCGCCAGATGAAATTTCTCATATAAAACATCCCCGTGCATTTATATCCAGTTAAATCCTATTTTGCTTGCCGACGAACGTTTTATTGTGCCGTTGTAAATCATAAATAAAATTTCCAACTTTAAATCTTTATTAACAAGCGTGTTAGTGTCGCATCTGTGGCGGCAGCAAAGTGCCGTATTTAAATTCTGAGGCGAGATCCTCACCGGCCAGTCCCCGAACACTTTTCAGAAATATTCCTCTCATGGGAGGCAAAAACGTGATAAGAATCTTTGCCAACCATTTTGATATAAACATATATCCCCAACGAGACATACATTCTAGTTAAATTAAATGTAAACCGGCAAACCGAATGCACCTTATTCATTAAACTATTAGTATCATATTGTCTGTAATTATTTGTAGGTATTGTGTTTGTATAATGAGAGATTAATGTGCAGCATAGGGTTAAATTAAGCAAAGTATGGTTGTTGCATTAGGGGCGAAGCTGATTTAATCTTCTTATGAGATAAACTCAACAGCTTTGAATAAGATTTACAATATTGATCAAACGGTTGTCTTGTTGCATTACTCGTGCTTGAATGAATACATAAGAAATCATATGAGTGTCGCCTGAGCAACTATCTTCACCTGAGACCTTTTTCAGATGTCAACGTCGTATAATATTCATATCCTTTATTGTTTTTTTACTGTTATACTCGTAAAAAATATGTCCGTGTTTGTAACATTAAAAGTAATAGCATTATATTACGTACAATGTAACACTGATCGTATTTAATTTTTCTAGTGCGTGCAAATATGTTATCAAAATTTCAAATAATTCCAATAGAGATACATAAAATTTAACTGTATAAATTTTTGTGAAATACGAAATTTGAGGTTTTTTAAACTTAGTTATTACAGTATTTTCTGTAAGTGTTCGCAGTAAATGGAAATTCAGATTCTCCTATTTATTAAAAATTATTGTCGTTACACGGTGTTGGTATTAAACCCGCCGAATTAACCTATTATTCTCTTCACTGATCAGTGTTACATAGGAGATCAATGATTTAAGCGCGGTTATAAAATAGCAGTCGATGTTATGAATCAATCATGAGATGTGTCTGCAACGGCGTGTGGTTTGAACGAACCGGTTCAAAGTGAAACAGGCAATAATTTTCATTTTAATAATTCTTTTCAGCTAGTTAATTTTATCGAAAACTGGCGTAATGAAGGTATAGAGCGTTTTTTGTAAAAAGTCGTTGCTTTAATTTTAGCAATCATAATAAAAATTCATGGCGTTAAAGTGAGTTCAACAGCCGAATGAAGCCGACACCTCCCTAATTAAAGAACACCCTTGAAAACGTTAATCGCTTTCAGAATTTAACCCCCGGCGATGGCTATTTTTGTGAAGGATATTTTACTTTTGAAGTAACTTTCTAAAAGAGGAATGAATAATTCCGTACCAGCAACAATGGGAATGAAAAAGAAAAGCGCAAAGTGGATTTGGCATTAGAGGGCGTCAGGTGGATTTAGTAACAAAACAGAAAATTTTAGCATCGTTCAGATTAAAACAAAAAAGTCTACTTACCCACGACCGCACCAGCAGCGTTTAAAGTTTAAACATTATTGGTATGTTTTCCTGAATCCTTTAAAAAAATAATGTATAACAAGCTGTTTCGACTGTTTTTTTAACCTTTGCGTTTACAACAAAATTCCCTCTGTGTTCAGTTTTAGTTGAATTTAAAATATTTTTGTTAGATGTTTTGTCGTATTAGTTTAACTAATATTAATTTTAATAAATGTTTGCAATATATTTCCTAAGATAACAATTCTTTAAATAGCTCGCTCATTTAAAGCAAACTTTATTTTAAGTTTGCTAGTTTTAAAAACGACTGAAGACATTTATTTTTTACCCCAAAAGCCTGTGTAAGATATTATATTTTATAACGCTATATTAAACGAAAACAAGCATGGAATTTAATATTTGATTTACAATATCTGCGCCGGCTTGTACTTTGTATCTTATAAACATAGATACACGTTATTTTTTAATAATTGTTACCTACCTCTTGATTTCATATTGTAAGTAAAGACAATAGACTTAGGCTGCTAGCCAATTAGAACAATATAGCATATAGCTACAATGCTTTTGATCTTAAATGGCCGACTGTTATTAACTATAAACTAACTTCGACATTATGGGCTCACTAAAGATAATGTTATGCTACTTTGATTGCTGAAGCGTGTTAATCTTAATAAATACATTACTAGGCAGTTCCAGTCTAATTTTTGTGTGGGATCACTTCATTGTTGTACAGTTATTAGTTATTAGCTTATTATTATTAGTTCAAATGTTTAATGGAAATGCTTGTTGTGTCGGCTATTGCTTTATTTTATCCAAAGATGGTGGTCCAACAAAGTGGAAGGGAAATTTATAATCCAATAAAATGATAAATGGCGTTCTGTTCCTAGCAATTATCAGCCGCAAATATTCGGCGTTATTTTATAAATTAAACTGAAAACAAAATGGGATTAGTAATACGGACAGTGAAATTTGATGAGGAAACCTAATTCTCCTAAATTTTTGGTTCATAATTTTGCAGAGAACATCCATTAAATCGGTTAGGACTCCAACACATACATTGCTTATATTTAAAAAACATGAGTATCAATTTTTGCTCAATTTGTTTTCGTTTTTAGTTCCGGAGCGTAAGCTAAGGAGGTATTGTAATCGAGTCTATCGGGCGACCGACTACTTTCATGTTTTCTCTAAGTTTTATAACCAATAGAGTACGAAAAAATAGGTTCCCATCTGTGTCGATTCTTATTAGACAGATGATCTACGAAACTACCAGATCCGTTCTTGTCAAATTTTGTATGTATATTAGGCATATTTAGATGGTAAAAACGCCAACCAAAATTTGTCTGATGGTCTCGAACTTTTGGAATAGTAAATGTTATTTAAATTTTATAAAATAACTCCACTTGTAGTTTATGAATCCATGTTGAGTTTTTAGCCCAAGGACCCAGGTTTTTGAAAAAAAAAAATTGAAACTGTATAACAACATTTTAGAACTGAAATTTGAAATTGCAAAACCCAATGCTCCGAAATCTTGCAAAGTTAAATTTTATAATTTTTGAAGCTGTATAATGCTTAAATATAATCTTTTTATTCATAATTTGTTCTCAATACAACAATTCCGATTTCAACTGAAAAATAATCTTGTATTGTGATTATTGGTTACTGATTATCGATTATAAGTGCAATTTTTTAATTGTCAACATTCATAAAAATCTATATTTCGAGTAATTGGAATACCAAAGATAATAATTTTACGAAATATGTAAATGCCTGACAGGATAAATTTGTTCTTTGTTGAACTATGTATCTATTCATTTGTTTAAAATAAAGATTTCCATTGTTGATAATAATAAATCCAACATCACATTATTAATTACATTCATATTTATTATTTTATGAAATTAAGCGACCGAACACCTTAAATGATACATAGAATAATGACAAATCGATAAATAAAAGCTTAATAACAAGATTTACCCCTTAAATTCAGATTTCCTTTCCTTTTCACGCCTATCTCCGGAGAATCCTGCCGTGCGTGCATATAACAATACTCCGTTTTACTTTAGTACGAAATTAAATTATTTTTAATAAACATAACCATTTGAACAAGCCAGTTTCCAGATCGAACGAACACACACACCTATCAGAGTCAAAAAAGTTCGATGTCTTACAAAGCAAAGAAATCTTGCGTTAAAATTTTCTAGTATTTTCAAGCGGATCGGATTTTCAGTGAATTAATTTAAAATTGGGAATATTACAATTTAGTAACTGCAAAACATCATTTAAAATGTATCTATTTATTCCTTTTGGAAAAGAGATAGGTATCAGCGTCCAAAAATGTATGAAAATTGTATGGTCCGAGCTGTAAAAATGCTTTTATTTTATTAATATATTTTGTGTTTAGAATTGTTTATACAGGATGTCCCAAAAAATTAAAGATGCAACTGTTTTGTTTATAGATTAAATGAAATGTCTAATATTGGCCAAAAATTGGGGAACACTCTTTACTGCTTGTAGTGTTATACCGTACACAACATCAATGTTCTTAAGAAAAATTCGCTTTCTTCTGTAGATGCATAGAATCAACAAAACTGTAATTCGATTAAGTTTGGAGTTGCCGACTTTTAACAAAATTGTATTTATTAATTCATCCAAAATATTGATGACTTCAATATCAAAAGATTATTAGTAAAATTGTCTTTAATAATATTATATATTTCGTAAAAAAGAGCCATTTTTACTTCCCGAGCGTAAAGTAGGGAAGTTTTGTAATTGAGTCCATCGGGCTATATTCAAGTCGTCTATCTCGCTATGTCGATTTTATTAGCAGGATAATATCCGAAACTACTGGACCCATTGTTGTCAAATTTGATACGCGTTTGGTTATATCATTAAAACGCTAAAAAAAAAAATGTGTGATCATCCCCAGTAACAACGTGATGTCACCTCAAAATATTCGCATAGTAATTAGTAGGTAAATGTTATTTAAATTTTATCAAATAACATCTTCTACACTTGTGGTTTATGAATCCGGGTTGAGTTTATACTCTAGACATCCAGATTTAAAAAAAAATCCAAATTGTTTAATAACATTTTACAACTTAACTTTGAACCTGCTAAACCTAATATTGTGAAATCTTGCAAATATTTTAAGGTTATTGTAAGCATGGTAAATCGTTAATCAAAATTTTTATCTGTTTATCTCCCCAAAAATTTATCACGTCAGTTCAAAATTTTAGCAAATATATATCCTATTTAAAAGGTGCAAATATTAGTCTAAATTTGTTGTTTAACATCGCGTTCATGTTATTTAGTATCACTGTCACAGGGTGACTCAAAAAATTGATGAATGATGCAATTTATTTTATTAATCAAATCAAGAACGGCTTACCCCGATTTTACACAAATTTTTGGAATACAGTACTGCTAGTATTAGGTGCACATATCTAAATTGATATACGTGCCCTTGCTAAAATATTGGTGACGTCATAGTTTACTGCCAATATATACTTTTATTTTAACTTATAGTTGTTATCATTAAAAAACTAAATAAGCAAAATAAAATTTTATAGTTTTTGGGAAAAGCTGGATATACTGTAGCCCATGAACGAGGGAAGTTCTGTCTAAATAGTCTTAGAACAACTTTTTTGCTGTGTTAAGAAATAAAAAATATTACAGTGACTAAAAGTTTTCTCTTCCTTCTTAACTTTAATGACATTTTTTCAAGAAAACAAATTCGAAATTTAATTCATTGTTAGTTTCCGTCTGTCTGTCTGTTTGTTTGGCGTCTGCGGGACCGATTGTTGTTAAATTTTGTACGTATATTTGGAATACCATGTAAATGGTTAAACACTAACTAAAATTTCTCACCCCCTCCACTGATTCGATGACGTCTTCTCCAAAATTTATAGCAGTATTTTTTTTATTTTATAAAATAAGATACTCCTGAACTTGTGGCGTATAAATCCCGGGTTGAGGTTTTATCCAATCATCCAGATCTTCGCAAAAAAAAAATCAAAATTGTACAACATTTTGTAATTTAAATTTAAAACTGAAAAACCGAATACAGTGAAATCTTGCAACGTTTTAAAGTTATCGAAATCACAGTAAATCGTTAATCAAAATGTATTCGTTTATTCTCTCCCAAAATCTTGATGACGTTATTATAAAATTGTTGGTCTCGTTGAAAATAACCGTTTGTGTAAATTATAAAAATAATACACAATTGGAAAGTGTGAAGCGAGTAAGGCAATTCTGTAGCGGGCTGCACTGGGGACGGGTAGTGGGGATAAATAAACTTCGACCGCCCAGCTCTACTAATAACCAAATCGAACATACACAACTGAAGCTGTGACAACACTGGAAATTACATTTTAAATATTTATTATCTTGATTTTAGATTTTCAATATTTACCTAGTTGTCTTAGGGTTGTAATTATCGCCGATTAAATATAAAATTTTAACATGTAGTTTGCAGTATTGTCCTATACTAAATTTAATTTTGTATAGGACAATACTGAAATATTGGCTAGCTTTGGTTAAAAAACAATAAGACAAAACCAAAGTTCATTTAATATTATTTTTTCTTAAAACAATTTTTTTAAGAATTTTAATCAAATGATAATGATAACCAAGGTTACAAGAAAAAGAAACAACGTGTAAATAAAACTAAACTTGTCGGGTAATGTCTGTAAAATTAAAGAAAAAATTATTATAATTTTTAATTTTATATATATTGAGAGTCACTAAGCGAACAGTCGTCGATATCTCATTAATTATTCTTCGAGATAAGTTAATTTGACAGAATTGCAAATAAATCTGTCAAATTAAACACAACATAACGTATTTAATTAAATTAATTTTCAACTACACAGTGTTCTATTTTTGAGACTAGTTTTTCTTAAATGGAACACCTTATATATTTTTACGTACTTTGTTTGGTGTCATTGTAGGCTTTATAACCATAGTTTATTTTCGAAATTTCGATGCGACATTGCCATGTCATTCCAATTTTCTTGAATTTTGTTAGCAATACAAAGATTTACAAAAAAATATAACAATGGGATTATTTTTACAGTTTCTGTTATTTTATGTATTTAGAAATAAGCAGGGCTGAGCGCTTTGTTGCGGCATTAATTAAATTAAATTTTAATATACAGAGTGTTCATAAACATTTCTAAAATAGTACAATTTTCAAACATCGATAATTTTTTTTAAATAGAACATTTTGCATTTTATTGCTGCATCTTACCCCATTTTGGTTTCGATGTGTAGTTTTGTCTCTTAAAAAAGTGAAAAATTCCATAAACTATCAATTTTATATATAGAAAATATGTACTTAAAAAAAAAGGAAGGGAATAATACCCAGAATAAGATGCAACAATAAAATACAGAGTGTTCTACCTGAATAGAATAGAAATATCGTTATTCGAAAATTGTAATATTCTAGAATTTTTTATACACACTGTATATTAAGGCTCTATTTAATTTAAACCACAGTGAAGTGCCTACCTTTGCATCCACAAAATATTTTAAACATAAGTCTATAACATTTTTTTGCTAATATTTGCATTGCGAAAAACGTTCAGGAAAATAGAATAACGTGGCAACGTAGCATCGGAATTTCAAATTTAAAAGAAACTAAAGTTTTAGGGCATAAGAGGTCAGTGAGAATATGCAAAATTATATAGGATGTTCCACAAAAAAAGTAGTTGTATGTTATGTCTCTACAACAGAACATTCTGCATAGTTGAAAATAATTTTAAGGTATGAATGTTATTAAAAAAACTGTACAACTTTATCTGTGATTTTTTTATTTTTCAATAATTAATGAAATATCCAGGAACGTGTGCTTAGTGACTCACCCTGTAAATTTATTGCCATTTCGTTAAAAACAGCATATTGCCTCAACACGATTTTTTTTTTAAATCTACGTTTATTATAATTAATACATATAAATATTCCTTTAGAAATTGTTTTATGTACACTCTAAAACATATCGATTAAAATATCTCGTTTGTCAAAAATTGATTAATTTAAGCCCAATGTTTTCGTACGACATATTTTCGTACGACAAACCTTACAAAGCTTATTTTAATTGATTTATGTCAAAAACTGTATTACCGAGTTATTTTAAATTTTGCTAACTAAATATCTCAAAAAGTATCGACTACTTCAGAAAACGCACCACTAATTTTTCTACATTTCGAGAAATCCACTAACAATTTGATTGGGGTTAAATTGTACACAACTAATGTAACGTTTTTTGTAGAAAAAACTGATTTGTACCGTCTTGAATAAATACTCTTAATAAAGAGGTTATAACCAGATACCTACTAATTTGGGACTCATTTTTAATTTGAAAGTATAATCACGATTCTATTATTTTACAATGTGCCACCTTTTCCAATTCATGGACTTATATTTTATTTTAATCAATCTTATAGCAGGTACTTATTTTCTATTTTTCTTCATTTTTTCACTCTTTCACATTTTCTCAGTCGTTGTTGAATAATATTGCTTTCACGTTACATATTCTATCTGCTCTGATTCTAACTAGGAGTTATGTTTCTCTTTCTTCACTTCCACATTTAGAGCTTGTTATCATTTTACTTCCTTTTACATTTATTCTATACAGGTAGTGTAAGTAATCTTTTGTAATTAGATTTTCGTAAAGCACAGTATACTTTTTGCACTTTTTCTCGTTTCTTGTGTCTCACAAACTCTGGCCCATGCACAATTTCTCGCACATTTCTTTTCACCTCTATGCACATACCATTTTTTCATAAATAATTATCTCTTTTTTCCTCAAATTTTATGTAGTTTTTTTTAAACAATTTTGCAAAATCTAATATCTTATTCTCTTTATTAGATATATGTATGTTTCTCGAACTTTTGCTAATTTTTACATTCATATTATGACTTTTCATTTCTTCTCTTAACATATATTTTTTTACATTTTATCCCGTCTACCTCATCATATTTCTTCCATTCCATTCCGAAACTTTGATTGCATTAGTGCTGATTTTAAAATTCGCATCATCGAAACAAAGCAGTTAATATTCATTTAATAATATTTTGAGCTAATAGAAACGAAGATTTCAGTTCAGGAATTTACACAGATTTTTAAAATCTCAAAATATTGTTTCTGAGAAAGTTTCTTTAAAATTTTATTTTTGAACAGTGGGAAATAATTCACTTCAAATAGCTTTTTTATATATTATAATCAGTTCGAGTGTATTATCACCTATTGTGTACAATAATCAAGATTATACAAGTGATTATAAAATATTCCTCTAGTTGATTTTGACATTTCATGAATTTTGCCGCTTCATTGTCAATGTCACAAATGCCAATAAATATGTCGGACATAATTTTCACTGTGTTTGCTGCAACCAGTAGTTCATTTCTGTCTCATTTAAGAGGCAAATAGTTAATTACTAAATTTTGTAACAAATGTTCCAAAGCTAACATGATGTTCGACATTTTTGTACCCCGCCTGCGTTTGACGTAAACAACAATAAAACTTGTATTTGATTTGGCAAATTACGTAATGAGATAATTAACAGAAGTGTATGGCATTGCTTCCAAGTTTAAAAAATAAAACAAGAATTGTAAAAAATGTGTCCCGATATAGGTACTAACTGTACAGCTCCACTAATTTTTTCATTTGTCTGCACAAAAAATGTGTGGGACAACGTAATTGACCTTCTGGTTTGACATATATTTTTTACCACTTGGCAGATGTTTTGTTAATGAAAATAAGCGTGACCGGATACGATTCTATTTTTAATTTTTGACATGTGAAATTATAAAAATGTTGATACATAAAATGTGCGCAAAGTTGCAAATAATTATTGCGCTCTCGGTTTCAGCGAAAAAACAATCTGTTCGGGTGACGAAACTGAAATAACCCCGCACGTCCAGCGCCTAGCAGCTTACATTGCACTACATTTACTTTTATATTACTGTCACCAGGGCAGTTGGAATTAATGGCACGTAAAATCGATGAATTTATATCCATGTAGTAAAAACATTAGATTGTTATATGGACTGAATCGAGCTGTATTAGTGTCAGTTTGCACGCTACACTGCTTCTCCGACTAAAATATTTTATAACTTCAGAGTGCGAATTCATCAATCAGTTTGTTCATCGGTAATAAAAATGTAACAAAAAACATTGCAATAAAGTGGGTAGCATGGAAATGAAACAGATGTTAACAACGGTCCCGACATGAACAAGATCACGTTCGTACGAGATGAAATCCTATACTGTTGTTTCACGTTAAATAAAGGGTAGTTGGGACAACAATCGTCATGGGAATAGAAAAATGGCCACTGTTCTTGTTTATTTTTGCCCTACACGTTCTCAATTCGGCGGATGCTCAAGGTAAGTCTGACCGCAATTTACTTTTTTTTCATGAAATGTTTAGTGCGTATATGAGCTTTTGTATTTATGGAAATTTAAATTTAGATTTTCCAATTACAGAGATGTTGTCGGTGATCAAAACGCTTAATAACATATGAAATCATGAGCAGACGTTTCCTTCTTGTTTAATGTGTTTGTGATGAGCCTCTATTTATTCGTATTCCATTTCCGAACCGTGAAAACTATTTATATCGTGATAATTGCGACGTTTTGCAAAGTAAGACGAAAGTGTATACATAGGATAGGTTATATTATTTTTCCGGAAATCGTCATAAAAACAATATTTTATATAAAGACTTTACAAGACGCACAATACAAAAGGTACTATAAAAAAGAAAAATTTATTCAAAACTTAATTAGAAATATTAATATGTTGTAGTAGTTGTTTTTTTGCTGGCCCTGATTATATTTTTCTTTCTATATCTAGCTTATTTTGTATCGACTTCTCGATATAGATCTCAGCCACCATTGTATATACTTTGCCATCCTCCATGTCTTTTTCAATTGGAGATATCGCCCCCAGCGTCTACTAATAAAGTTGCTGAACTGCGGCACATACAATGCCCCGTGTATTGCAGAGGTGTAGGTAACCCAAGATACGTTGCAACTTTAGAAGTGAATTTTCCAAATAAATGTAGCCTCACTGGTTAGACAGTACATTTCCCTTGCTTGTAATTTAGAAATAGGTGTCGGTGTGGAGCACGACCGGGCGTAATTCCACATAACGCCTGTGCAAAGCAAGATTTCCTTCATTGACAATTACAAAGCGACGAAGTTTTTTGTTTTAGAATCAGGAATGTGTACTATTAGAACGTTATCTTGATCTTCAATGTAATCCTGGAACATTTTTGATAATTCGTCTCATTCAAGCTCCCGAAACGCCAACAATAAGCGCGACTTGTAAATATGTACATAAGAAAAATAAATTAATTTGAAGTACATATTTAACCATCGTCACAACTTACTTTCACTAATAAAACTTCCTTGTCGGAGGCTTCAAGAAGAATTTTAGCAATCTAGCTCCGGGACAAATATTTCGATTTTTTTGGTTGCTAACCAGTCGATTTTCGCTTTAAGTATGCAATAAGCTTATAAAACTTGTTAATGTTCAAATTCTACTTCAATAAAACACGGATTTTAACATTTTCCGCAAACTACGCAAGAAATACTTCTTCGGTAAGTGAATTAACTTTTTTTTCTCGACGCCAATCTTCGAAAATTTGGAATGCCCTTTCGTACCGATCTTTTAATTTACACCTCAAATGGAATACCCTCACAATGATTTTCGTCTTCTTTCATCATTATTTTATGAATTAACACTGTTTTCACGACACACGCACAAAATTGAATTGAAATTTTTTCGATGTTGTTTACTTTTAACTATAATTGCCAACAAACTTGATTTTTGTGGAATTTGCAAAAAAATTTTCTAAAATTTTTAAATTTCGTCTTTTTTACGATTTTCGGAAAATTTAATACAAAACACGTCAGTGCGTCGTATTTCAATTTAGCTCCCCTTCAGTAATGTGAGATTTTTCTGACTTTTTTGTAAGTAACTATTACCTCTAGGAAAAATGGTCATACCCATCATAATCATAATTTGTAATTTACATAGTCATTTTCTTCTCCATAGCTTCATAACTCGTTAAGAGCCTTGCCCGTCTCATGGGTAACTAGGACTTAATTTTTACAAGATGTGGTGGCTACACAACATACTTACCCCCTTAAGTGGTCTCAAGAGGGACGGCTGGTTATTAAATTCCTTTTGCTTTCTTAATTTTCGCTACCCTGTCAATCGTTTTAATTCCTTGCCATCTTTTTCTTGTTGAGAATTCCTAGTTTACCTGATTATTCTATTCACCTTTTCCTTTGTCGCACTTTCCTCTTTTTCTCCACAATTTTCCTTAATAACTTACTAAATTGCGTCATCACTTCTTGTTTAGTTCTGGTCCTTCACTTTTTGTTTTCTTTAACTTCACCATACATTTTCGTAGTACTTTCCTCTCCCATAATTTCGACTGTATTTTCATCATATTGGTTCAGCCTTCACGTTCCTAAGGCATCACCACGATAATTTTATTATCGTTGTGTATATTTTAACCTTGGACTTAATTGACAGCAGTTTTGATTCTAGTGTGTTCGAACAAGCAAAACAGTATATCTTCTCTGCTATTGTCCTGCATTTTGTATCTTCCTCGTCTTCAGTTGGTTCTGGTACTATAGCACCTAGATATGTAAATTCATCCATTTTTTAAAAAGTTTGGTTTAATGTTATTTTTTGTTCTTCGTTTACCAGTTACCTTTTGTTAGCATATACTTTGTTCGTTTAATTGCAGTCCTATTATTCTGGGACTTTTTTGATACGTACATGTCTTCTACATCTTTTTTCCTCGTACCCATTCTGTCAACATCATTTGCAAGAACCAACATTTAATTCTGAATTCCAAGTTCGATTATTGTATTTTTCATACACATTAATAATTTTGCAGTTTGTCTGAATACAAATATTTGATGAATAGTTGAACGTTTTTTTTGAAACCCTACCTCTTCTTCTACAAACTGCTTCAGTTATTTTTTTACTAGGTTACTACATTTTTTACATCCATAATTCAACAGTTATTTTTTATGTCTCTACATATCATAATTTCATAATCTTGGTTGAAATCCCCTCTTCAGTTGGAGTTCAGTTTCTCGGTAGAATTACCTTTTGTTAATTATTTGCTCATAGACTTCCATATGATTTTTAAATTGTCTCCTTTTCTTCAATGTGTTTTCTTTACTTCGTGCTTTTTAGAGATATTCTTGTTTTATTGACGCTGAATTCTTTTGTAGCATTTTTATTCTAGATCTTGATTTTATCTCTATTTCGTCGTCAAACTATCTAAACTCGTAGACACAACTTATTATAATATAATATATACGCAGATGTAGGTTTAGCCACAATTCAATGTGGTAAAAATTTAGGTTAATACAATAGTATTACGTATGCGTCAAATAAACGTTTAAATTCACTTTACTTTGTCACTTGTGTTATTATGTTTTGACATATAAATATAGTAGCTAAAGCTTCAAAATTTTTACAAATCAAATGTAGGCTAGTACTTCATTGGCCGTGGTGTAAATTAGTCCATTTCCTGTCAATTTCTTCTTCTATATTATCATTTTGTTTTTGGTGTTCTCAAATGTAGTTGCTTTTCCCTTTTTTAAGTTGGATATTTATTCTTTATACTTGACTACAACCGGATAGTGGTCCATATTTAAATCAACTCTTCTATGATTTCGGGCATCTCGTATATCTAATGCATGTGTATTATTATAACTATAATTAATTTACCAGTTTGATTATTTTAGTCTCTTCATCCGGCGATAACCAATTTTGTTTATCAATGTTGTTATGAACAAATTTTTTATTTGTACTGCTTATCATTTGACTAGGATTTGTGACGGTATTTCTCATTTAACACACCTATCTTAGCCATTTTCTCAGTTCCTGTATCAACTCAAGCAGCTCCCATCACATCCATTTATTTTTGGACTCTGTATCTTTCCTTATTTCCTCCTCTGTGTCTTCCGCGCCCTAAGTTATAGTATGTTTTCTTTTTATTCCCTTTTCTACTTATTCCCTTCTCTTAGAGCTTTTCTTAGGTAACTTTGCATTTTTGGTTAGTTGATTATTATCTACTGCTGTTAATTTTATTCTAGTTTGTTTAACCATTTTATGTGTCTCTTCCATATCATCTTACCTTCTTGCCTAAATTAATCAACCTGTCAGTTTTGTTATTCAATTTTTCTGTTGTTAGTGTTCTTATCGCAAGTGAGAAAATCTTCGGCGGCTATCAACTTGTTAAAAGCAATAACTCTCGAAATTCGCTATTAATTAGTATTTGATACTTCAGAAAATCAGTCTACACGCATAGAGTTTTCAACTTCAATTTGTTTACAAACACTTTTGTAATTTTTCAATTCGTAATTCTTTAGTTATTTTGATTTTATTGGATTGTTTGCTGATTGGTAACTGGTATTGTCAGTTTGCGTTAAATAGAGAGTAGTAACAAGCGACTGAAAATAAATGGCTACTTTTTTTTATTGTGCGTTTTCGCTCTATACGTTCACCAGATCGGTGACTTCTCAAGGTAAGTCTAAATTTAGATTTTACAATTACAGAAGAGATGTTGCTAGTTAGCTAACCACTTAATACCATATCAAATAATGAGCAGAGGTTTATTTCTTCTTTATTATATTTGTGGTGAGCACATATACAGGGTGATTTTTTTAATCTGACACTTTCAAATATCTCGAAAAATAAGGATTCTGCGAAAAAATGTCCAGACTCAAAATTTAATCAAGCCACAGGGGAAATACACTAGTGCTAAAATTAGGCCCCCTTCCCCTCTATTTCTAGGTGGAGCAGGGGTTAACTTCGTAACCTTAAATTGGAACTACTATTTTTTATTGCATATTTGGAGTCTGCGGCTAAGTACGTATGATTTGTCTGAAACATTTTTTTCGATTCGTAATATACTGAGTGACACAAGTAAAAGAACACCTTGAAAAAATTATAATTTTCTAATGAAACTTTATATATAATGGTTGATTAAATAAGAATTAATTAGAATTTGAAGGGTATTGATTCAGTAGTTTTAAGAAAAAAGAAATGTTTTTCTTGTATGGTAAAGAAAAACATGGTGTTTGTCGTAAGGCCTCGAGTGAGTCGTCATCTAAATTTTAGCCAACTCTGCGACTCTGAGAGAGATCGAATTGTGGGTCCTCGGGAAGAGGAATTATTTTCGTTTCGCTAAATTGTAGCCCGATTAAACAGGACTTTATCATCTGTGGCAAACTGTTATCAGTAGAGAGCGGAAAATATGCAGCAAAATTTTGGGAAATCTTATCATATGATATGCATCAAATTTATGCAAATATGTAGTAACTTTCTTAATATATGCAGAGATATACAGTTGTATATGCTAAAAAACTTAAAAAAAAAACGTAATAACAGAACTAAATTTATTTACAAATTACAAAACAGGTTTCCCGAGCTTACGTTTTATTACAAAAAATACATATGTCACATTTTTAAAGATAATATTCTTATACTAAAGTATAAATATAAACAGAACAAATTAAAAAATAGTAGTAATCGACTATTTAATTACTATTTTGGTAACAATTTATTTTTAAATATTTTTCGAAATATTCTAACAAAAAGTTTTTCCGGTGATTCTAAAATATGTATTTGTAAATAGAAAAACTGCGTACTACGTCCAAACAAAAAAAATTGTTTTTCTTAAAATTACTGGACCGATAACATTGAAATTTTAATTAATTTTTATTCTAATAACCCTTACCCTGTGTATAAAATTTTATTACAAGATCACGATACCTTCTTGGTGTTCTTTTACTTTTTCAAACTAACTCAAAGATCCAGTAACCATTGAAATCATGATCAAGTACTTCATGTGCTACCATCGAATAGTGTTCTGGACAACCATCATGGTGAAACCATATGTTCTGTAGCATCTCTAAGCTCAAGTTTTCGAGTAATGTTGGCAGTTTATTTTCCAAACTATCTCGCTACATTTCACTATTCAAATTGCCTTCAGTAATGTGGCGACTCATTTTTGGTTATTTACAATGAAACGAGATTGTTAGTAGGAGAAATCTAAAAAAATTGAATTTCTTTTATTACAGCGTCATCTGTCATGAATCTAAAAAAATGTTTTAGACAAACCCTAGATGCCGTAGAACCTGAATCTGTAAAAAAATTGGGGGTCCGTATTTGTTATTTCAAAGTTACCCCCCGCCCCACCTACAATGAGGGGGGAGAGATACTAATTTTTTGCCCTAATGTACGGAATCTATGGAATCGTTAAATTTTGAATTTGAACATTTTTTTGTACAGTGCTTATAGTTTGAGAATTTGAAAGCTTCAGGTTAACAAATCAGCCTGTATATTCGTATTCCATTTCGAAACCATCAATACTGAGACTGCTAATTAAACTATTAACTGCAAAGGCTTTTTTCATACTAAGATGAAAGTGCACATGACTTTACGTCTACTAAAAATTGTTATGTTTTTTTTATTGAGATAATTTTCAGAGAGAAAAAGTGTTAACTTAACATAACCGCAAAATATTCATATTTCCAGATGTAAAGTAAAAATAATTATCTTTTTTCTCTATTTATCCTTGCAAAAAATTTGATGACGTCATTTCGAAACGTTATAAAGTAAATCCTAATTAAAATGTGGAAAATAATATGCTTTTATACTCGAAGTTTATTAATTCACTTTTAATTTTAACCCAACATACCGTGTATTTATAAGCTTTTGGTAACAGTTTAAAATTTTACAAATTGTTTTACAAAATAAAATCGGTTGGTCTCAAATTTTGTGCTTAAGGATATCGTAAACATGGTAAATCGATAATAAGAGTCTTCCAAATTTTAATCACGTCATATTCTTCAAAATACAACACTTTGTTTTGTAGAAATGATTATACAGAATGTCTCAAAAAATTAACGAATGGGGCAATTTATTTTATTAACTAAATTATAAATATTGAAAACATTTGGGTGCTTTAGTAATATTTCAAATAATAATTTGTTTTCTTATCTGTAAAATGTTATTTGATTGTATGCGTAGTGAAAAACCTGGCGGGAAAAGGGAGAAACAATGTAAGACCAATCGAATGTCCTGAAAACAGATATCCAGAGTCATAATGCACACAAAAGTCATATTTGGAATAATAAAAAAATTTTTCAAAAGTTTTTTATAAACTCATGGACAAAAATAAATATGGAACAAATTGCAATTTTCATAAATTTGTTTAATATGATGATATAAGTGACTAAAACACTTTGTACTAGAAAGAGCACTTTACTGTTTTAATACTTTTAGGTAAATAATTTTTAAATCTTTATGAAAATGAAATTGTAAAAAATTGTCTTTTATACCACGAAAAAAGAAAAAGAAAATGAAGCTTAAGTTTTTCAAGAATTTTGGTCCGTTCCTGTTAACATTTTGGCAATTTTGTAAAAATCTCTTTTTTTCTTTGTTTTCATGACATAAAAAACTTGTTTTCATTCTCATAAAAATATAAAAATTATTTACCTAAAATATTTAAAATAAAGTGTTCTTTCTGTTATAGTGGTCCAACTCTGACTTCGTTTTTATGGCACTGCAATCTCAATTACCGCAAGTATTAGGAACTCTTTTGAAAATGTAAATAGCCATGCCATAAATCATGTTAAAGGTTTACGGGCGCATACGGCCCTGTGTAGTGTGGACAGTTGCTCCCTTAACGGTTTATGACCGCTAGATTACTTACGGCAGAAGCCTATTGTGGAACACTTAACTCCTTCACAATAGGATACAGTCATAAAAACGAACCAGCAGTTGGAGTATTATACAAAGTCGTTAGGTAACTATTAGTAGGTAGGTAAAATTATTGACACATTTTTTGAAAATTTCACAATATTTCACATTTTTGAGCATAAGTGTACGAGTATATTATGTACGACCGTCATAAACTTTGAGCTAAATAATTATAAAAGCTGAGTATGTTTTACAATATGAAGAAGAAAAAATTTATTTCTTTAAGTAACAGTTGTTTAATCAGTGCAAAATACACAAAAGACTTTATTTTGTTAATTGCTGCGGTTTGAGTAATTTGCAAGTTGGCTGTAAAATATACTTATAACTAGTTGTAATATAACCTACATTTTATATCTAAATACAGCAGAATTTTTGAGTACCATGTTATTTACATTGCAGTAAATTAACATTTCGCTGCGTCCATTAAGAAGTAAAAATAAGTAACCATGCTACGTGATTAACATGAGTTGATAACACTGTTCATCACTGGAAAGTATATTTATTAATAAGATAAGTTTTAATAATAACTCTTGACGGAATATGTTACTTCCAATTATTTAAAACAATAGAGTGGTTTGATGTTATAGAAAATAATTGTCTTATTCAATAATAATTCAAATATTGCTACATATTTATGTTTTGCATAAAACGTTATCAAGCTTTCATTAAGCAAATCGGTTATTTGTTTTTTTATTACAAACCAGACCAACTTCACCAATGCAAATTACCTTCAGTGTAGAATTGATTATTCAATAAAAAATTGGGTGAAGGTTATTTCGACAGAACTTCGCTCTTCCCTAAAGTACCTATAGTCCCAACAAATTTCGCTTCTTTGCAAATGTGGTTATATAATTACTATTTTTCTGCAAACATCTGGATGTCTGGAGTAAAAACTCAACATGGATTTATAAACAGAACTATGTTTTTATATAAAATTTAAACAACATTTACTACTGCAAATTGTGAGGATGACTTCATTCCTTTGTTGGTAGGAATGATCAGACTATCAGACACATTTTGGTTAGCGTTTTACCGTCTATGTGATATTCTTCATAAGTATAAAATTTGACAACAATCGGTCTGGCAATTTCGAAAATTATTATCTATCTTATGAAAATCGACACAGACGACAGACAGAAACGATAGAACTATTTTTTTGTACTCTGGAAGTTAGGAGACGTCGAGTAAACATTAAAGTAACCAGTCATCCGATGCAACTTATTACGATACTTTCTTGGCTTATGTTCGGGAAGTAAAAAAATGATGATGAAATGATATCGTTTATTTAGTTTATTAGCCATCGCTTTACTTATACCACCTAGTGGTGACTTGTAACTTTAGAATTTAATTATGTTGAATAATGCCCGAAGCAAATACATACTTATTGAACAACATACAATAAAATTGAGTTAAAAAGTTCAGAACGCTAAGAAACCACAAAAATTCATTTATGTACATTATTAGTTTTAAAGCAAATTATGCTTACAATACGCCTATAATTCTCTTTTACCTAATTTCGTTCATTATTCTACAGAATGGGTATACTTTCAATATCATGCGTAAGTTTGATTCAAAAATGAAAAAAGTTTGTATGAACATTGATTTAGGTATTACGTAGTATATTAACCAAAAAATACATGTATTTGTTTATTTAAATGTTATGACGTCGCTTCCAGAAACCCGTAACTGTACATGTGTATTTATTGGAAAATTCGCTCTTAGGTAGGGGAATGTTTGTATACATTTTTACGTTCCGAGCAATAGGTAAAGAAAGTTTTGTTTATGTATTATTTTTCCTTTGCAAGTTTTAAAAAAATCAAAAGAGGAATCACAAATTCCTTTGTATCCTGAAATACATTAGCGTTACCAAAAATTTTATGCCAATTTTACCAAAAGTTTTAAATATAATATAATGTTTTTTTTGGGGAAACGCGGTTGTTTTTTCATTAAAATCGAAACTCGCGTGAATAAACTTCTATTCAGTTGATAAACAAGCCACCGAATTAGTCTGTCTTGACAAAGCCTTGAGTGGGTTCCTTTAAATTAAAAGACTAAATTTATGTGAGGGTGTTTCAAAGACATTAAAAGATAAAAATTGGTTTCATCATTTATTTACTGTTAAAACGTGCTTACAGTATATTTACAAAATTATTTGAAAAGTGGTGATGGTAGCTATCACTACTACTGGACTTGTGCACTATGCAACTTATTTCACATCTTAATAATCTTAAAGTACGGTTTTGTGATAACCTCTGTACATAAAAAAAAGGTCTATAGTTGTTTAATTACAACTTCCCTCGCCCTTGAATAATAATTAAATAAAAATGATAAAATTCAATTTTGGTTTTTTTTATGATAACCCCTATAAATTAAATATATATGGAGTATTAAAGTACAGGCAAATAAGCATGTTGTGCGTATATTTCAAGTGAATTTTCCCACAAAAGAAAAACGGAAATATAAGCTGAAAATTAAATATGCAATTATTTATTTATACAGAACTTCATAATAAAATAAAGCAACTTACTTCACCTAGAAAAAATGGATTTTTACTTCCCGAGTGTAAGCTAAGAAAGTAGTATAATCGAGTCCATTGAACGACTGACTACTTTTATGTTTTTTCAACGTTTCCTGACTGCTAAAGTACGAAATGGGTCTCTCGTTTCTGTCTATTTGTTTGTTCCCCTTCTGCCTGGATTTTCATTAGATAGAATATAACCGAAACTACTGGACCGACTGTAGTCAAATTCCGTATATGTACACTCACCGGCATGAAAAATGGGCCAGCTATTATTTTTCTGAGTACAGTGCTTCTTTCTTGACCAGCATATTAATTGAATGTACCTGCACCCCACACTTTAGATGAGCTTCAGAATATGCTTTTAAAGGAATGAGAGAATATTCAAAAAGAATAAATAAACAATTTAAATCATGGGACGCCCTGGAGAATGACGAATGATGATTTTGCTTTTTTGGAAACTTTAATTTTTTTTCAGCTTTGCTTGATTATTGACTATTTACCATTTTCATATTAAAATAAACTAATATCATCGTTTTACTTTTGTTATTTTCCTTTTTTGGTTTTGTTATGAATAAATAAAAAATGACTTGTGCATTTGTTGCTTTACTTTTGTCGTACATATTTTTGCTGCATTTTTAGAAAGTTGAATATTTTGTAGAATGAAGATTACAAAACGTTAAATAAATTTGTACAAGAGCAGCTCAAATAGAGAAGAAAATGTTTCAGTTACACACTCAATAAATAATTAAGTTAACTTTATCAACTTGGGAAAGTTTGTCAAAAAAATTGATTTGTTGCTCTACTTTTGTCCAACAGTGTATATAACAGTAACATTTAAACTACAACTAATAAACATTTTCTCATATGGTTCAATGGAAACATTTAAAATATTTCGTCTGGGCGATGGTGGCTGTGACATGTTCTTAGAATTTAGAAAACTTAATCTGTTCGTTTAACGGTTCTGATTATCACAAAAATGCAGCCATTGAGGGATGAGTATTCAATTCGACAGAAATGATTGTGTCTATATAGAGCTGGAGACTGGCAACACTGGCAACAATTGAGAATAAAAAGAGCAGTGTTAGAGCTTTGCAGCTCATATTGAAAAACCGCCATTGATATGAACAGCATACTCAAATGTGTGAAAATTGCCAAAGTGGGGCGAAACTTTTGCGATTTTCACACAGTTAAAATATACACCAGTTAGTCATTTCCCCGAAAAAATATAGGAACTTCAAAAACAAGTATAAAACAAATAAACCTAATGAGTTTTGAAGTTGTTTATACGATTGTAAAAATAACGGAAAGTGGTGTTTTAATAATTCTAAGGATCCCATTTTGATTCAGATTATTTCACAAAAATCTTTAAAATTTTTAGTACGAGTATGAATTGGATGAATTATACTGTAATTAAGGCTATAGTATTGTCTTTATTTCGGGGACGACAATTACCTAACTCATTAAAATTTCTCTTATAATGTACTAAATATTAGACTTAAAAACTCACGGGACTCCCACACAAATTTTCATCCTCTATTTTACCCCCTTAGGGGCGGAATTTCCAAAAATTGTTTCTTATTGGGTGCGTATAACACAAAATGAACCTACTGTCCAAATTTCATGTTTCTAGCTTCAGTGGTTTAGGTTCTGCATTCATGAATCAGTCAGCTTGTCAGTTAGGGCAAATACTTTTATATATATTAAGATATTGATAGGGCCGTGTATACGTTGAAATTATACTGTAAACTGTGTAACTTAAAGGGCATTTAATAACCTTACGAAAGTTAATCCACCTGAATGAGATCTGTTTTCATAGCATAATAAATTCAACGTTAATTATGTTACAAGTTAAAGAAGTTAATTGTTTAATTTCTCATTTTGACTGCTCAAGTATCTTAATGGCTTCATTTGGGAACAAAAAATTACTTTAATTATTGTACGCACCAGAAAAGAGGAGTAGAGACGCAATTATTTTTTCATTTAATAACAATTTATTATTTTAGCCTCCACTTTCTTCGTGCACTTGAGTCATTAGTGTGTAATAAAGCGGCTATAAATTTCTGACTTGACCGTTCTAGATAAAAGGTAGAATCTTCTTTTATTCAAAGAAATTTAAGCGATAAGCTTTAAAGAACTATATCCGGAAGAAATTCTGGTAACGGAATTAATAAAAATTTCAGTGTTTCGGTGGCCGATGGAGCGATTATTCTAAATAAAACGTAACAGACTATCTTTTAGTAGGAGGAAGGTTTTAAATTACCAACTAAAACAATGCATAAAGTGCTTTCTTGTGCCGGAAAAACATAACAGTGTTTTTGTCCTTTTAAATTTTAAGCAAGGGGTGGTTAAGCGCCGTGGAAAGCCGAATTTTTGCCGGAATACTTAATTCTTAAAGTCACTGTCAGATCTTTTATCTAGGGGGAGTATTGTCGGAAAAAAGCAAATTAATTTATTCACATAATAAAGATTTTGTTGATGCGTTCGGAAAAACAAAGGGATGTCAGTTGCCGTTAGACCTTGGACGTTACAAGGCAAAAGCAGTAGAGCGAAAAACATCCAAATTAAACCGGAATGGAGCGAATTTTTTTCGCGCGAATGCCATTTGAACACGGCGGTCCGCCAGTAACATAAAAACAAACAATATTGTTGGTCTATATTTTGTGGAAAAACTAGGGTGGTGAGATATCACGTGATATATAATATCGCCACCGGCCACCTCCAGGCATCCGCCATTTTTATACGTGATTAAGCTCAGATGGCTACGGAACGTTTCTCCTTTGTTTTCTGTACGAGGGTCTATATAAATTATGCTCCATCCAGCCTCCTCGATTTTTACGCGATCCATAGCCTCTCGGACTGTCATGTCTGCGAATGCCGCCATCTTGAATATTATAATGTAAAATGAAGTGTCTAGGCGGACATTCGCAATTGATTACGATGTGGGCGTGACGAGGCCGTTCATCATTTTTTTTCGGTCATTCGTCATTTATCTTATTAAAATTGGTTTATGAAAATCAAGCACAGGTTATGGCCTTGTCGGGAAGTCGTCAGTGCGACAGCAGAGGGCGCCGTTTGATTAATGCACCAATTAAAAATCTCTCTCTGCTACAATCTAATTATCGTCGTGTTATCGATCACTTATTTATTTATGTTGAAGAACTTCCTGGGGACGAACAATAAAAAATGACGAGGAAAACCGACCGCATACAAATGAGAACGCAAGGCATGTCAGGGGAGCTATTAGAAGACACAATACATCGCTGAATTCATAATGGAGAGCTTTTTTAAGATCGATAAAAAGATAATTCGACAATTTAGAAGATATTTGCACTGTCGTCTAAGTGTGCAGAAAAAGGGATTGAAAAGCTTTGAATACTGATCGTTGGTGCATTTATGATGCATCCTTTGTCTACCAGGAGCAAAGTCTGCGTAACTCGATTCGTTTTTTGCATTTGTCGAAACGCAACAAAATAATTTAAATGCAAGGAATGGACTGCGTGCCCTAGAAACTGAGTTCAGTCTTTTCATTTCCTGTATTTTTCAATGTACATTCATTATTTTGAAAGAACTTTTTATAATATAATTTTAATTAATTAGATTTGGAAATGTTCACATTATAAGGGAGCCCTTTCATGTTCGATTTGCGGAAAATCTGTATACTAATTAATATCTGTAACTTTTAGATGGAAGTTTTTACATAACTATTTTTGGACAACTAGTAAGTGATAACCAATAATTAGCAGAAAGTATACTGTTCCAGTGACGATTCAGCAAGCTATAAAACAGTCAGCTGTGCTTGGCATTTAACCGCGTAGCTTAAGCTATTTCTATTCAAGCTTCAGTGTATTAACATTAGATTTTTGGGTAATTATTATTTGTGCCAATTTAAACAGAACCACTGGTTATTAAATCAAGTGCTATACCTCTTCCCTTAAACCATAACGATTTAGTTTGTCAAATAACATGGAATGATTTACAATGTCAAACGCCATTGATAAGTCTATTAGGACGGCGCAAGCAGATAATTTGTTCTCCAGTAAGTTAATGATATGTTGATAAAATTGTATTAATCCTGTAGGAGTACTTTTTGTAGGCAAGTATACACGTTGAAAGTTTTTGAACATATTACATTTTATAAAGAACACAAATAAACGCCTATATATTATTTTTTCGAAAATTTTGGCAAATGCGGGTGACATACTTATTGGTCTGTAATTCTGTAAGCATTCTTGATCTCCTTCTTTATAAATTGGGATCACTAGGGTCCTCTTTAACTGATCCGGGAAGATTCCCTCGTGTAAGTGTTTATATGTGAGTTAATACAGGGCTTAAGTAGTCAATTTAAGATTATTTTCAATGGTATTCCATTATTTCCTTTACTCTTGAAGTAATGAAGCATCAGTTGAGGTTCGAATACGACAAAAAGTTTCAAGTCATCTGCGAAGAGTAAAAATCTATAATGTATAAAAACCAAGTTTACGTCATTAATAAAAACCAAAAATTGTAGCGGTCCGATGTGTGACACTTGTGGCACTCCAGAAGTTACTTCAATAAAACGTGGTCTATTATTGGATATTTTTTCTCTTTTTAAGCGACCTGTCAGATACGAGTTTATCCAAGATAATATGAGGTTACAAATACCTAAGTTATTTAGTTTATTGATTAATAGCGGAATATTGATCCTATCAAAAGCTTTTTTGATATCTGTATAAATACAGTTAACTACGTAACCATTTTCAACATTTTTGAATAAGTAATCCGTAAAGATTTTGAGGTTTAGTATTGGTGGATTTACCAGCCATGAAACCATATTGTTCCTTTATTATTGTACCTTTAATACAAGAGTATAACCTATCGGTAACAATAGAATCAAGTAATTTAGATTTTGACTTTTACTTCCGCTTTTGTCAAGTGATACTAGATCGGAGATTTTCCAGACTTTAGGAAAAATATCTACGTGTAATGACTTATTGAGGATAATTTTTAGGGGAAAAGATAGCGAGGACGCGCACATCTTCACAAACGCTGGAGGTATGCCATCGGAAGCAAGACTTCAATTTAGGACAAGATTTGATATAGCTTTGGTGATCTCTCAACAGATATTTCCAGTTCATTAATTTGTGAATGAGTGGATGGACAGGTTTTTCTATTACCAGATGGGAAATTTACTAGGTTGTCAGAATCACTGTATACAGATTTAAAATATTCAGCAAAAAGATCACAAATATCAGGAAGATTGTCTGCGGTTTTATTATCAGCACGAAATAAAACTTTCGGCAAACTATTACTTTTGCCTCTCTTAGTGTTTACAACGGACCAGAACGATTTTACATGGTTCTGAATATTTTGCTCCACGTTGTCGATATGGGCCCTTTTACATTTAGTAATGGCTCTCTTACATTCCTATCTTAGATTACAAAAATTTAAATAGTCGTTTACACAACCGGTTTGTTTGTATTTCTTATGAGCTAATTTTTTTATCTTTATTTAATAAGGAGCTTTGTTTTCTGATCAAACCACGAAGGATAATTTATTGGAATAAGGCCTATATTTAGGTATAAATAACTCAAACGCAGTAGAGATTACATCGTAGAAAGCACTAAGACACACATCAATACACTGAAAGTCACAAAGAAATATCCAATTTATAGTATTAAAAAAAGAGTTAATATCATCCTAGTCAGCTTTACGAAAATTTTCGAATCAGTTGGACTGTTCCAGCAATTAGGTGATGACTTAAAATACTAATCCCTAATGCAGGATGATATACATCACAGGGTAACAAAGGATCGGTAGTATTGGATAGTCCTCGTTTAGGATACTTTCGTGTAATTTGTCAAGCTTTGTACGAAGACCTCTGATATTTTGATAAAAAAGGGGCAGGGGACTTACGATATGGTGGATATGGAGTTTTTTGAGGACGATAGGTACGAGGGTATGGTAAAATATTTATTTGCGAACAGCTACTCCTTTGGGCCAAAATTTAGGATCAAGGAGGTTTTTAAAGTACACCGAATCCAGCGTAATCTTATAAGAACTATAATTCTCAGGATGGCGAAATTGTAGTTTGGTCAATTTTATTTCGCTGGTATATTTTTCTTTATGACTGCTAGGGATGTCATGGTATTTTCAATATATTTCAGAACATCATCTTCTGTCATTGGATTCACACGAGTTAAGTGAATGGACGAGTGCTTTATTATTCTAGAGATAGCAAAACTATCCCCTTCTTCATTTGGACTATCTACGTGTGACCTGATTCCAATGATGAGTAGACTGCGTTTTTTAGGGGGAGTGTTACCCGATTTACATTTATTTACATTTCCGTTCTGAACGGTGTTGTCAGTAGTTTTTGCTTCCTTGGGAACCGGCTTTATCTCGATATTTTGAGGTTGTATGTTATCGGATACGTCTCTTTTTGCCATGAGACTGACGTTTCTTTAACTGGTTGTTTATGTTCTGTTATTATGGGAAAGTGTTTTTCATATAGTTCTTTAAATAATTTGAAGCAAACAGTCCATTTCTCGTTCGCGCCCCACGTATTGTATAAAATATTCCAACAAACGTGTTGAAGCTTAGATGGAAATTTTGTCCTGTTTATTACAGCGTGCGATCTGAAAGAAATTGTTTGTTTAGATACTGACTGTATATGAGGGAGCATAAATACATGATTGCCCAAAGTGATCTGATAGTCCAGATTTTAGAATCTCAGTCTTGTAATTAGTATTTGTCGTTGTGATAATATTATCTATGCATGATTTGCTTGAAGGTGTAACTCTCGTGTACTGATTTATTGTAGGATGTGGATTATAAACTATAACATGATGATATTAAGTTGACTCACTTAGTTTCGGCTTTGCTATTTAACTTAAAGTCTGTGTTAAAATCACCTGATATAACATATAATTTTTTGCCTTGTCTACAATTTCCAAAAGGGTGTCCATAACAGCTGTAAATAAATTAATATCTCCATCTGGAGGTTTGTAAATATTGACAAGAACTATGGCATCTGTTCTGGTTTTAAATTCAACTCCACAGCATTCACAATTATTTCAAATTGTTAAAAGATCAATTTCTGTACAGTAAGAACTATCTGGATTGGATTCTGGATTCTTAATTATGGGGGCTGACATTAGCCAGCCGGCACTTAGGCCTCGCCTTTGGGCCCATTGTACCTTCCCCAAGTCGATATCAGGGTGTTTTCCCGCTCCTCTACTCGTCAAGCCACCCAACTACTTGAATGGACTTGAGTATTGCAGAGGGTGGAAACTCCCTGATTTCTGCCATACTAGCCCAGATGTCCCCTAGTATGGATTCCCTGTAGGAGGCTAGGGCTGAACACTCACGAAGAATGTGCTCAGCTGTTTCCTCTTCTTCATTGCATCCACGACAGATTGGGTCTGTTACCACCCCTATCGTATGTAGATGTTTGTTAAACTGGTAATGTCCCGTAAGGAATCCTACCAATTTACGCAATTTGTCCCTTGAAAGTGAGAGATAAAATTTCGTCAACTTACGGTCTGGTGTCGCCATACAAGCTCTACTTTGCCGACAGCTGCTCAACGTCGCCCATATCTGCTCATGGCGTCTATGGGTATATTGCTTTACGAGTTCGTTCGAGAGGGCGGCCGAAGACGTGATTGCCGGTTCGGATGCCCAGAAGGGCATGCGCGCGGCTCACTTCACCATCTCATCTGCCCTCTCGTCTCCTTCGTTGCCACTGTGTCCTTTGATCCAACAAAGTTCCACACTATTCCTCTGCGTTGCATACCTTAGCGTTTGTCTGCACTCCCAAACTAGCCCGGATCGAACCATACAGCTGTCCAGGGCTAGTAGTGCAGACTTGCTGTCAGTAAGTATGCGTATTGATTTGTTGCCGATTTCACGTTCGGCAACAATTCAAGCTCCCAGCATTATTCCCATCAATTCTGTTTGTAAGACAGACGTGTGGGTGCCGAGAGGTACACTGATTTGTGCGTTCAGTTGTTCGGAGTACATGCCGGCTCCTGAACCACTATCTGTTTTGGCATCATAGACATAGATATCGATATCGGCTCTTCCTTCTGAATTATCATTTATTAATATTATATATATCTTCTCATATATTAGTTTTGTGCCCATTCGGTCGCAGCCCATCCTTAACAAGGGTATTCTGTTGAACGCCTCCGTTAAGATTCGAGTGTGCTTCGTTGTGCGGCCTTGCTTGTTCCATACTCCCAGAAAGTGAAGTCTTAGAGACATCCTCATTGCCGCTTCCCCTATGTAAATATTAAGAGGTGCTAAGCAAAGAAGAGTCTCCAGAGCCACAGTGGGAGTGGTCCTCATTGCTCCTGTAACACTGAGACACGCCATTCTCTGAACGTGTTCAAGTTTCAGGGTTGTTGTTTTTTGTCTGGTTCTGGGACACCAAACTAAAGCTCCATAGCACAGCATCGGTGTAACTATTGCCGTGTAAATCCAGAGGGCGATCTTGGGATTTAAACTCCACGACCTTTCCACCACCCTACGACATTGCCAAAGAGCCGAGCGTGCTTTTTCCACTTTATCATCTACATGCTTCTTCCAATTCAGTCGCCAGTCCAATACAACTCCCAGGTATTTGACTTCGTCCGAAAGTTGAAGTGTTGTGTTAAATGTTTTTGACATCTGTAGTGTGCCAATTTTCCTTTTCCTAGTGAACAGGATTAGTTTCGTGTTCTCTCCATTAACGGAGAGGGTATGCCTGCTGCACCATTCCTCGACTATTTTTACTGCAGCTTGTATTATTTCACATAAAGTAATTGCGTTTTTTCCTGTTAGCAAAATGATTAGATCATCTGCGTATCCAATTGTGTGGTACCCAAGATCATTGAGGCGTCGTATCAGGCTGTCAACGACAGTATCCCACAGTACAGGAGAGAGAACTCCTCCCTGAGGACATCCCCTACCTACAACAGCCTAAATCTCAGTGCCACCAACATTAATCAGTACTTCCCTATTCCTCAGCATACCGGCCACCCACCTACTTAGGGTGGGGTCCACGTCGTGCTCTCGTAGGGCTAGTTCTATGCTTTTGAAGGTCGTTTTATCAAACGCTCATTCAATATCCAAAAACATTCCTAAGGTGAAGAGTTTGTTCTCCATCGCCCACTCTATACGGTTTACAACTGTGTGTAATCTTGTCGCCTTGGCTTAGGTATAAAGATAACCTTTACTTTTCGCCATGCATTCGGTATGTAGCTGAAAGCCAGACACGCCCGAAGCATTGACAACAAAATAGGGCGTAGTCTGCTCATTCCCCTCTGCAGGAGGGCGGGATAAATACCGTCAAGTCCCGGAGATTTATATAGGGAAAAGCTGTCCACTGCCCATTCTAGTCTTGCCTCCGTGACTACCTTTGCCGCCAGCGCCCAGTCCTTCGGGGAAGGTTGAGTACCGGCTACATCCCTTTTGGAATGGGAGGTACTCCTTGTGCTGCCTGGAAACATGGTCTGCAGTAAAAGTTCTGCGGAGTCTTCTAAGGTGGCTGTAAAGGTGCTATCTTCTTTCTTTAGGAAACCTAGTTGTTGTATGTGGTTCTTCGAGAGAACTCCCTTCAGCCTTGCGGCCGAAGCAGTCGACGTTATGTCGCTGCAGAAGGATCTCCACGTTTCACCTTTTCTCTTTCTTAATTCTTTCTTAAACTCTTTCCGGTGCTCTTTATAGGCTTCCCAGTCTTCAGTTTTCTTAGTGTTTTTTGCTCTATTGAAAAGTTTTCTTAGCCCCGATTGAAGTAGGCTGAGCCTTCGGTTCCACCATGGCGTACCTTTGCCCAGACCTTCCTTCTTTAGGGGGCAACTTTTCTCATACGCTGACATTAGAGAGTCGTTGATAATGGTCAAGGTTTTTTCTATGTCTTCTGTCGATTTGTATTCTGTTGGTATAGACTGCACGGAGGTCCCCAGTCTGTCGTCCAGTTCTTCGTTGTATAAAGCCCAGTTCGTCAGCCTAGGGTTCCTGTACGTCTTTGTCTCCATGTCTATACATTTTAATGTATACATAATCCATCTATGGTCTGACACTGACGCCTCTTTAGAGACGTGCCATCGCATTATATATTGTGAGATATCCCATATAGCCAGTGTAATATCTATTACTAACTGACTAGGCGATGTTACGAAAGTAGGTTTGCAGCATCGGTTGAGAATCTCTAGATTTGTTGATAAAAGATATTCAGCTAGTGTTCTTCCTCTATCGTTAGTATCTTTGCTCCCCCACAGCAGACAGTGGGCATTTGCATCGGTACCGATGATAAGGTTTATATTTCCGGTATCACAGTGTTTCACCAAGTTCGCCATTTCCCATGTTGGACATGGTTCTTGTGCTCTCTGTGGTAATAAGTACACCGATGCTATTACCAGTTGCTCTTCGCCTCTCCTTATGTTACACTTAACATTTACCGCAGTCACATCCCTGGAGCTGACCTGAGATAGGAGGATGGCTTTAATTTTTCTGGAAATGTAGATACATGTCCTTGGAGATTCAATTGTGGTACCTGAAACAACAGTGCCATTTAAATTCCTCAACCCTGCGATCCTGGATTTTACTATCCATGGTTCTTGGATTACTGCTATAGTGTTCTGCATCTTGTCTAGACGACGACGACTAAGAACTAATTGTATGTCTTGATTATATTGCACAACTACCGTGTTGTCCCCTGTCTCTAGAAAAGAAAGATACCGGTTCATAACCGTGTATTTTTCGAGTTTTTAGCTGATTCTGGTCCTGCCAGTGTTTAGTTACACACAGAAAATCACATACCTCCTTCTTAAGCAAATGTTCTAGTTGTGGTACACAGTTATCTATAGATTTAATATTTTGGTGAATGATCCTACGGTTGTTCAGATGGAATTTCGACCTTTTAGTTTTATATTTATTTTGGTGAACTTTTTCTCTTAAAAATGTTCTCCTCTTTTGAAATTAAAACGAGAGTATCGGATTCCTTGAGGCCAGAACTTTTTGCAATAGACCGCTTCAAGATGTTTAGGTTGGACACCAATGAGAAAACATTTGTTGTCTTGTTTTTTGTGATGTGGGATATTCTCTTTTACATGTACGTCTGTCTTGACTTCATTTAGTTTGTTTGAAACATAGTTTGAAACCGTGTCTGTTGTTACATATTCCTGCGTTCCCGAAGTAAATAACCATATTGTTCTTCCTCTTCTACCAGTACCGATGAAAGATTTTTCATCACTCATTTCTTCTCCAACTTCATATTAAGACTTTCTCGGCATCTTCTTTTTGTGATGCATTTTCAGGAAAGATTCATCTTCCACGATTTGGGCAGGTTTGTAACACCGGTCACTTACTTTGTTATCTATGATGGGTGAGGCTACACCTTTCGAATGTATTTTTTTGTAATTCTTTTTTGAAGCTGTTGAGTTAGATGGGTTTTGAGCAACATCTTTTTCCGCTAGATTAATAACATGGTGATGGATTTTCTTTATTTACTTTTTCATTAAGTTGATACGACGAATACTGATGAGTTTTCGGCATTCATTTCAGTTTATGAGACCTTGATGTTCTGCATCTTTCTTGACAGTTGTTCGAATTTCTCTGTCCACTTTTTACTGAAATTACCAATAGCTGAAATAAATGTAGACTGACATGCCACTACCACATGAGCCTGAAATAATGCATTTTTTTCATCGTTTGTGAACTTCCCATCCCGATATGCGTCAACCTCTTCCTGTAAGTACAGTACTCTCTTCCGTAGTATTTTATTCTGTTCTCTTGGTTCCTGATTTTTCATTTTAAGCAGCGTTACCTCATTTTTTGTTATGACTTCTTCCACGTCTTTGGTCGGTTCGGGTTCTGGTTTTTCTTCAGAATCATACACAGCCTCCAATAAGAGTTTTGGACATTTTTTTAGTACACAACTGTTATGCACATAGTGTTTAGAGTTTACACAATTCATTCGTTTTTTTGCAGCCGGCCTTATGCATATAGCGCAGATCTGTATATCATGTGCTGTACTCATTGTATGACATTGGTACACATGCTACACTGCGACGCATTTACCTGGGGGACTGCTCATCCCAACTCAATGTATATTTTGCGCCTGTCATTACTGATAAACTGATAAGTGATAACATAAGGATTAAAATTTTAATTTTTGGTAACACAATTTTTACTAAAACCCCGATTAAATTTGAAAGTAAATAGAAAAAAAAAATGACTAGAAGAAAATTACTGATTTTACTGTTTGATGTAAAGTCAAACTCATTACTTCAAACCACTTAAGTACAGACCTATAGAAAATGAAAGATTAAATTTTGAAGATAGACTCAAGTAGACAATGAAAACCAGATTAATAAATGAGAATAAGGATAATTCTTTTGTCGCAAACAGGAACAGTTTTTTAATGACTTACCACTTACTTATTTACTTCATTGTTAGTCGTGGAGAAGAAATGCATGGCCCAGTAGAATATGTGAACCGAGCCGTCAGTCCGACCTTCACAAGTGAGATGTGCAAAGGTTACACACGCGCTAAAACGGTATGGTAAATTGTATTTCTTAAAATTTACCAAAGGACAATTCTTTTACAAAGTCGTGCGTACGCCACAGTTACCCACGAGTGTAACTGGAGTGACATAATTTAATTATCGTCTTATGTGTTGTGAAATTTTGACCAATTCGTGAACACGTGTATTGTGCTTGTAATAAGTTTACAGTTACTTTATTTCGAGTTATTTCACGTAATCGTCGTTCCTGCTCAACCTCCTGTTCAGAGGAATACTACAATACAAAATTATCCCCACTTCTACAACAAGACATCGCTGTCAGAAGTTGTTACGATTACAGTTGATCTCGAGTTAGACATAGGAACGAAATGCTGCACATAGATACTGTCTACACTTAAATAAAATTATTATTCCTAACATTATTTTGCGAATTGTTTTCTCCCACTATCGGAGAAACCGTATCGCGACATAGTTGATATCTGACCGATGATTACAATGTTGCTAGGCAAGCACACATGGGTTTATAATCAGTGCTTCTTTTGATCACTCATCACGTGTTTAGTTTCTGTGTTTTCCAGTTCACTTGGACTAGTTTTAAGAGGATTACGTACTTGTGTGAATCGCATCTTTTATTTTAAATAAAGAACCGTTGTCATTTAGTTGGATTTAAAGGCAATAATGGATAAATTTAATGTCTGATGGCCTTATCCTGGAGTTTATAGAATACACATTTTTATGTATAGTTTTGTATATTTCTCTAGCTATTTATAAATTATGCTATTGTGATTGCTTTGCTTTGCTTTTGATGAGTTTGCGTTAAAGACAAGTGTTATAACATCGGAATCTAGAATCTAATAAAATTCAGATGTATTGTATTCAAAATGATAATTAAATTACCCTATTGCGATGATAATTATTAGAAGAGAAATTTATTTGATGGGTTTAAAACTGAGGTATTAGATTCAGCGAGATAATTTCATAAACGTAGCTAATGATATAAAATATTAGATACACGATTTGATAAATTTTATTAATTAATCTGATAATCACGCTTATTTATTTCTGCCTTCAGCACATCTTACAGCTCACTTGGTCGTTTCATTTTCACCTGTAAAAGGTGAATTTACTTCACTTTTAAAATATTTTTTGTTTCAATATCCATAACATGAAATGGTGATATTTCCGCACTTTTCACAAAAAACTTGTATAGAGTCGAATTACACTTTTTATTTTAGACAGTGGTTCAAGTTTTCTCCGTTGTGCGTCTACAATTTAAAAATCGTTATTAAGCATATCTTTGATATTATTTTAACAATTAGAGTCGAAACACTTTCACCGTTTATTTAAAATTTTCTTTCATCTTACGCATGTTGACAGGCCAATTACGTAAAATGTTTCCAGTGTTTGTAAAGAAAATCCATCAAGCTTATGACTTTTTTTCTACATCAAAACCTGTTTTTGTTCATTAAATTTAAAATAAAAGCAAAGCGTAATGTTAATGTAACACTACTAAGTAAAATAGTTGAAACCCGACTTTAGCAAAAAAAAACAGAGTGGAGTCACTTGTTTACATTGTTTAGTACAAACTCATTGATATCAAAAGGTATTTTATTTTACGATCAAAAATAAAGTAATTAATATATGAGATTCGTCGAAAATTCGGTTTTATGGTGACGATATTGTCAACAAATAAGTAACAGAAATCAATTACCAACTTATTTCAGATTTGATTTATTTTATCGACATGACTTCTATTTACCACAGCCGTCTCTTTCCAATAATTTGAAAATTTTGCTTTAATTAAATGTAAACCCTTGATGTAAGAGATTCTTTTCGATTGAGTTTTAACACCGCGCCGTGACGCCAATCATCGACCGAAAACCAATTCTCACTCTGTTTTGATAATTTTCTTGTACTTTCACAAGAACCGCGCCTAACAAAAACTGCTCTTAAGAATCCCGAATTCCAAATATGTTAAAATGGGTCGCATTTTTCTTCCCACTTTAGACTAAATTATAAAAAGCGAACCCCGAAATAGCGAGGGATAGATAATATCACGCACCTGTCATCTCAAAAATGGCTGTCATTTTTATTACCGATAGACTTCAGACGGTTTTGTAGTATTTTTACACTTGACATAAACAGTTTATTTAAACCTATTATACTGTGGCCTGCGTTGTCATCTTTATGTCGTTGTATATCATATTTTCTTTCATGTACAAACATTTTTAAAATGTTGCAGAAGTGTGCTCTATTATGTTCACGTTTTCCATTTTTTTTTTATTGTGAGATTAAATTTATTTCAAGCAGTGTTAAATAAGTGAACAAAAGCCGCTAGTAAGTCTTGCGTTTTCCGTATCATGAATCAGCATTGTTAATAATAAATGGTACTGGAATTGGTTATTATTTACTTTCTTTCACAAACATGAAGTAGTGAGGAAAGTGAGGTTTATTTGCATTTTAAAAACTGCGCAAAACGTGTTCATTGGATATTTTTATTTCGAAATCAATAAATGTTATTTTCTTTAAATAACCCCAGGATATGTAACTTTCTTTCAGCATACCAAAATTAAATTTCATTAACATATATAATATTGTTGGTTTGTACAACTTCTAGTAGCAATGCAGTAATTCATAATAATGGATACAAAAGATTCAAAGCATTTTTTCATTCTTAACTGGAAACACTAATAAAATGAGTTATACAATTAGGAGAATAAATAAAATTAAGTCATAGGTCGTAAATATTGCCAAAATTCCACACAAGTAACAGCAGTGACTACAGCACAAGTCGCAGTGTAACAACTTTAAATAACAACCCCCTGAAACAAGCTGCTTGTTCGACTCGTTATGATGACCCCGTTCTTTGGCTGTTGTGAACTAGCAAACTTCTTGTTGACGGTTTCATATCCTATTTCAATACAGTCTCATTCTGGAACGATACATCGCGAATATTTGAGGCTTTCCATTTTCACAACGCTCTTGGAATATTCTCCGTGTTAGCTTCGCGTCGGCAGGAAGTATATTTGTTAAGGAGGAGGTTTTTGTAACCTTGATTAAAAATGGAGTCACGAAACGCTTGGAAATACCATTTTGACTTTCTCTGAAGCTGGACCATTTCGAACCTTCGTTCTACGGTGGCCGAGATCCTTACCACGTACCCGCTACACACCTGACTTTATTTACTTTTTATTAGTTTTTATCTTAATTTTTATTTTTTTATGATGGTTTCAAATCTGACACCTTTATTTTTACATCAAGACTACCAAAAAGCTCCTATTGGGACGCTTGTTATTTGAATTGTATGTAGACGATCTCTAGATATAAAATTATATTTCTTTGTTGTTAATGGAAGGGGTGTGAATAAGTTACAAATAATTGTCAATACAAAATATTATTATTATGTTCATTCCGGAAATAGGGACGGAAACACTTTCTTGTGTTAGTTATCTCAAACTATGTAAACCACGAAAAAACCACTTTAGACATATTCGTTGACAACTTCTTCAACGACTGTTTCGTATAAAGCATTAATTGTTATCAGATGTTCTAAGGTCTCCACACCGAAACAAATTGCCAATCCTTGATGAGTCTAGACGGACTAGAATCTGTTCTTTAACTGATAAAATTGAATCCGATACGGTAAACTTGCTCATAATTGAAGTCTCCTTTGCTTCTTTCTCCATTCCTCGTACAACGAGTAATAAAAAATAACGCCTCTAGTTACCCCTCAATGCTCAAATGTTTCTGAACGTATGGCGTTGCTAACATACATAATAACTTGAGATTCAGATACTAACATGCGGTCTAATTCAGTTACGAGTTTGATACTGACAAATATGTGCAATCTACCATGTTAGCTACGCCATACGTTCAAAAAATTTTGCAGAATAGTAATTAGAGGTGTTTTATTTTCTTACAGAAGCTCAGTTAAATATTTGATTGCGATTAAATTTTTAATGAGGCGTTAAAATACCACGTGATCGACTCTACGCCAATCACACGTCGCTAAACGCCTCGTTAAATGCGTGATTAACTTGCGTCTTCGACATTAAAATATTTTTTTTTTTTGTAAAAGTTAGAACTCAACATCTGCATTTTCGCTCTCTGCGCACTTTTCACAAAGCAAAACTGCACTGATTGTATTTAATCGAATTAACATAACAATTTTTGCATACATTTTGTACCATCAGCACAAAAGCGTTGTATCTAACTCGTGTAAACTTCGTCAATTTGCTTTTCGTCTCGGTGGACAGTTTTCACGCCACGAGCAACGTAATTCAGTTTTAAGGCTTGTTGGATAACTATTTTGTGTGTCACTTGCGTTCGTATAGTTAATGATAAATATAAAATCATTGACACTGGAATGAAAGGAATCACTTATAGTTTGTTGATGTATTATTATTTTAAGGATTGATCAAAATAACTTAGTTAGAAATGAGCATTTACTCTAGAACGAACTTTAATCTTTTGTTTTAAACGAAACTTCATCCCTTGACAGCATCTATTCGTAAAGCCTTAGCAGGACGTCGATTGAATCGGATTTTGATTAGTTTAGTGGAAACCGCATGCCACATGCAGAACTTAGCAAAATGAACCCGAAATTAATTACGATAATTTTTGCATAGTCAATTTCAACGTCGCTTCTCAAGGTTTTTATCATTCAAAATTATTGGCAGTTATCACCCACGTGGTACTGGTTATAATTTACTTTTAGAAACAGAATCTTGACTTGTTAGGTTTTCAAAGAAGACTTGGTGCCAAATATTTATGGATTATAGATGGCAGATTGGACTGCAGTTATTTTGTTAGTTCGCCATGGTTTTATGTTCCTCGTTCAAATGCTCGTCATGCTGTATTTAACATTTATTAGAATTCCAACTGCGAGGACGAATTTACCAAGAAAAGAAAATTTTGCTAGGGATATTCTGTTGGCTTTTTAAAGACTTAAACATAAATATTTATTTGGAGATTAAATGCACACCTTCCTTTCCACATTTTTTTTTATTTATTTACATATTTCCAAATGAATAATTGGAATTGACAAAAAAAAACACCAGAAAGTAAAATGTTTGAGTATCTCAAAAATTTAAATTCAGAAAAGCAAAATGTACATAAAAGTTGAAGATTAAATTAAGACACAATGTAATGAGCAACATTTTATTTATTCAGCTACTTTTTCTGTGGTTTAGTAATCTCCCTTTATTTATATATTTACATAACTATCGTAAAAAATAAGTTTAAAATTTTGTGACAACATTGAAAACTTAGAGACTACGCAATGTAAGGAACTGCATTGAATTGAAAAATTAGTAGTTTACTAGATAATATGAATAAATTTTCTAATATTCTTCGAACATTCTTTGACTTTAATTTGAAAAAGACATAAATATGCAGGACAGAAGAAAAATATATTTTGTACTTATGGCAATTATACGAAATTTTAAAAGAATTTTTTTGAAATTCATAATTTAATTATTGATACCTACTTAACATCATTCTCCTTTTTACTTCCCGAGCGTAAGCGAACGGAGTATTGTAATCGAGTCCGTCGGCCGACTCTCTGCTTTTACGTTTTCTCGACCTTTCATGATCCCTACTGTACGAAGAAATACGTCTGCCGTTTCTGTCTGTCTATCCGTCTGTATGTCCGTTTGTCTGTCCGTCTGTCTGTCCATCTGTCTAACCGTCTGTCTGTCTGTCTGCCGTCCCGGATTTTTATTATTCAGATAATCTCCGAAAGTACTGAACCGATTGTTGCCAAATTTTGTATTTATATTAGGAATATCATCTAGTTGGTAAAACGCTAACCAAAATTTGTCTAGTGATCCACACCAATAATGTGATGACTTCACTTCAAAATTGTACACAATAAAAGGTTTTAAATTGTATAAAATAACGTAGTTCTACACATGTTGTTTATGACGCCGTTTTAGGATTTAACCGAAAGGTCCAGATTTTTGGAAAAAAAAATAAAACATCATTTTGCAATTTAATTTTGAATCTACAAAACCGAATGCTTTGAAATCTTGCAGATGTTTTAAAGTTGTAATAAGCATGATACATTTTTAATCAAAATATATTTACTTATCCCCTCCAAAAAATTGATAATGTCAATATATGATGAATTGATGAGTCTGTACTTGTGACTCATCGTGCCATTCAGATTTTTTGAATATGCTTATACAGTGTGACCCAAAAAAATTAATGAATGCTTGAATTTATTTTATTGATTTAATGAGAAACTACATCACCGAATGCTTTGGAGATGTTTTAAAGTTATTATAAGAGTGGTAAATTTTTGATCAAAATGTATTTGCTCATCTCCCGTAAAAAATTTAAGACCTCAAAATTTTGGTGAACAAATCATATCTAAAATGTGCAAAGTCTATACTTGTGATTTTTCACTGCATTAACATTTTTTAGATTTGCTTATACAGGGTGTCTTAAAAAAATTAATGACTGAATACTTTGAAATCTTACAGACATTTTGAGGTTATTGTAACCTTTTTAATCAAAACATATCTGTTTATCAAGCCCAAAAAATTCATTACGTCATCTCAAAATTTTGCCGAACAAATACTATCTAAAATGTGCAAAATGTGATCAGTCAGTACTGAACTTGTAATTTATCATTTCATTCATATTTTTTAGATTTGCTTACACAGGGTGACTCAGAAAAAAATAATGAATCACTCAATATATTTTATTGAATAAAAGAAGAATTGCGCAACTGAATGCTTTGAAATCTGGCACACATTTTAAAGTCATTGTAAGCATGGTAAATTGTTGATCAAAATGATTGTGTTTATTCCCTGCAAAAATTGATGACGTAAGTTCAAAATTTTTCCGAATAAATTCTACCCAAAATGTATAAGATATGATGAGATTTTACTCAGGATTCATTATTGCATTCATATTTTTTATTGATCAAATTATGAAAAAGTCACCCCATTTTCCCCAAAAAGTGAAAATACTAACGTATTTATTTAATAAGAATTATAATATAGATATTTAGAGCATTGTAGCTTACTACTTAATAGTTTTGATCCTCTGTTTTGAGTTTTGAACTAATTTCTACGTGACATTCTTCCGATGTATAAACATAAACACTTTCAAGTTGTTTTTCTTATCGAGGATAACCTAAGCTAATGGAGGCCGTCGGACAATTTTCATATTTTCTCGATATTTCATATCCCCTAGACAAGGCCCTAGTTAGGGGAGGCTAGGGAATGCTAAGCCTCCCCTATATCTAGACAAAATCAAATCTTTTAATTTTTCGAAAGAGCTGGATTTGACAACCTGTGCTATATGGGCGAGGGAAGTTTTGTCGAAGTAATCTTCTACCCTGCAAAATCAATTCGAATTGGATTTCTAAACACGATTACTTCAATAACCAACAAGTAATAAACTTTACACTATGGTATAATTTGCATTAGGTAAATCATTGCGTGTTTACACGGCAAGTTATTACGAAGAGATCGTTACTTTTATTCCAGTTATCTATCAAATCAGACACTAAACGATGACAATTTAGTCATAAAACAAATGTGACAAACAAAATTTATTACAGCTTTAAGTGTTTCTGAACGAGTATTTAGAAATCTGGATAACAATAAAGTGGTTATAAACTCGAAGTGGATCGTGGTGAATACTGCCTGTAGCAAGCATCTTTAAAATTATTATTTTAACTTACTCTTCTTTAGTAGTGTTACTTATAACCAGAAAAAAAAGTAACGATTTACAATAAATGAATTTCATTTCACTGCGCTGTTTGGATTAATTGACATTCACGGTCAACATCAGAGATTAATCCAATTTGTGAGTTACATCACTGCTCGTTTAGGCGTTTTTATTTATTTGAATTCGGATTGAAATAAGAATAAACCCTAGCGTAGAGTCGTTAATTTAGCTGGATGTTTTAGATAGATGTAGAAGGTAACAACCAACATTTTCAGGTAATTTATTTCTACATGAACTGCAATTTATCTCTGCTCAGCAGATACCTGCGGTGTGGAGGATCCCACTTTAATATGCAATAGACGTTATTAGACAAGCACGTTTCCTTTTTAATTAAGATGATAGAACAGCCTACTGTTCACAAGCGTATTAATTACAATAATCTTTCTATGGGTACCATTAGTCTTGTCTGACCTTTAACCATTATTCAGTGTTAATACCTTTTTTGATGTGTTATTCCATCAATTTTATCAAGCTCAGTAGGGGCACGAATAAAACGATGTAATAATAATCTCGGCATGAGGCTAGATTGGCCCTGTATGAAAACATTTATTAAATTTAATTAATAAGATTAGACACTTTTCCGTAGGAGAAAAATTTTCCCCAACTAAAAATTATAAAGGTGCTTTTGAAGATTTATCCCCATGACACAAATTTGAGAACTAATCTGGATCGAGTTCAACTGCACTACGGAAACACAAAAAATCGTTTATCGTACTAACACTAAAAATATGTTTGTGCTTTAAATATTTTCCTAACACAAAAAGCAACATTATGTACAATATCTGTCAACTTGTCTTATGAAAATGTTGAAAATAGAATAATATAAATGTTGATGCTGCAGGATTTTCATTTCATTTCGTTTCGTCCTCATTACGAGGAATTAGGTTGTACCAGCTCTGAACTGAGATTAATTGTAATTCAAAAAGAAATTCTGAATCCACTTACGTTTTAATTTGCAGTTTACACATCATATTAAATTGTCTTTGTACAACGTAATGAATTACAATCGTCTCTGGCCCTGGCGAGTTTTCCTAATGCTTAAAATTTCTCAAAACAATGGTTTATTGTCGAGCTTCGGTAAACAAATTACAACCTTCTCCAGATTTATAAAGAAAATGTTAATTATTTGCACTCGACGAGAAATTTTAAAGCTGAAACAAGTTTAATACGCTTTCCTTCATTAGAGGCGGACTAAGGACGCTTAATTTAATTTCCTTTGCAAAACTTAGTGATAACTTTGAGCTAATTCAAAATTTCTCACACTCCTTTTAAGTAATCTTGTTCTCTAGTAGCCGTCGGAATTACTCCAGTGGTTTGCGGTTAAATACTGTCCTAAATCAATTATATAGGTGTTTGACAAAGCTGCTCTGAATAAGAAACTTTAGTACTTGGGGAGGGGGGACAAGTTGAAGTAATTGGACTTTAATGTAAAAGAAAGTAGAATTTTCTGAAAATCAACAAAAATACTCAACTGTCAAATATTTTACAAATTTTTGTATTTTAATCTTCCATTCATGAAACATCAAACTGACAAATTAAAAAAAAATAGAAGAAAAAACATATTTTTTCACATCTTGCTCATCATTGGTAGATCTAACACCTCTTTAAACATAAAGCTTCCACTCGTTGGGTCAGGTTAAATCTAACCAGTTAGACTAAGCTAGGTCAGGCCAAGATAGATCAGAATTTCATGGTAATGACTAGAGAGCGGAAAATATGCAGCAAAATTTTGAGAAATATGATCATATGATATGCACCAAATTTATACAAAATATGCAGTAACTTTCTTAATATATGCAGAGATATGCAGTTGCATATGCTCCAAAAATTAAAAAAAAGCATAATAAGCGAACTAAATTTATTTATAAAATTGAAAAACAGGTTTCCCAAGCTTACGTTTTATTACAAAAAATACAAAAATCACATTGCAAAGTGTTTAATTACATCTCACTAACACATAAATCACGTTTTTAAAGATACTTATACTAAAAAATAAATATAAACAGATTAAAAAATAGTAGTAATCCACTATTTAATTACTTCCTACTATTTTGGTAACAATTTTTTTTAGATATTTTTCGAAATATGCTAACAAAAAGTTTTTCCGGTGATTCTAAAGTAAATGTATTTGTAAATAGAAAAACTGGATACTACGTCCACAGGTGTAAAAATACTTACCGGTTTAGGGCAGGCGCGACAAAACAGTTCGTTTTGTATCCCTTTAAATGCTTTCAATACAAACTCACGATGAAAAATAATAGTATAACGTCCCTTCCACCACCACTAAACGTACCATTAATACTCTTATACTGTCCTCAAACATATTTGGCGTTTATGATTTCACACCAATTTGACTCCCATTATAATTCAATAGGCCGTCACAACCGGATGTCTTAAACCCGCTCTCCGATACCTACCTGAAAAGACCTTTTCGACGTGCCAGGGACGGTCGAAACGCGAAGGACCGGACTCAGAGTAATTTTGTTTGTTAAAATTTTCAAATTTCAAAATTTCCTTACAGAACATGATTTATACTTTGAAGAAAATTACACAAAGACACAATTATTAGAAGTGTTACACACTCGAAAATTTGAGAAACAATATAAAATAGATACTATGGCGCGAGATCGTGGATTTAGGGTGATTAGACTTCCGCCGTACCATTGTATATTTAACCCCATCGAACTAATCTGGTCGCAAATGAAAAATAATATAAGAAGGAATAATACGGCACCACAATTTAGTAGTGCAGCAATTGACATAATTAGGGAAGAAGCTTCCAAAATAACTGCCGAAATGTGGGCCAATTGTGTACGACATTCCACAAAAGAAGAAGACCAGTACAGGGCACGGTTGATAACACCGTTAATTATTAATTTAGAAGAGTCGAGTGATGATGACAGTGACTATTTCGATCAATAAATAAGCAGTAGTAGTTAATAAGTAAATAGTTGTGCTGTAATAAAAAATGATTGAGTACAAAGTCACTTTGTTTTTACTTAAAATAAAAAACTCGAAAGGCGCAGTTGTCGGTAAATGCAAAACTCAGTCCTGCCCTGTGCTTTTACCAGAAAAGGTCTTTTCAGGTAGGTATCGGTGAGCGGGTTTAAGACATCCGGTTGTGACGGCCTATTGAATTATAATAGGAGTCAAATTGGTGTGAAGTCATAAACGCCAAATATGTTTGAGGATAGTATACCTAACTAATGAACAAAAATATTGGGAATGAAGGGTATTTCCAAAAGTAATTAGGGCGCGAATTTACCTGGAAGGATGGTTTAACACCCAGTGCGGTCTCCAAACTACTATAAAACCCAAACCTTTTCTAGTTATTTGAAGCTCAGGACAATATTTGCAATATGATTCATAAAATTTCGTTGTTGTAGATAAATATCGATAGAATGACAATATTTTTTTTTGCAAATTAGCACAAAAATTTATAAAAATGCAAAATATGCACCCATTCCGTGAAATATGCAGTAGAAGGCAAATATATGCAAATATGCAATTTTTTATAGCTGTATTCATTTTTAATTAGCATGATTCGTCCACATATTAAATATCAAGACTTATATGCAAAAAATAACGGATATGCAAATTTCATAAAATCCGCTCTCTAGTAATGACACAATTTCTTTATATGTTGTTACCCTTTTCGTTTTAATAGTTATTAAAAAAATAATTTTAGCTAAAAATAAAGGTATTCTCATTAGTCATTATAGAAGTTTTGTATAATTATATCAAATTGATATCTAACAGTTTAAAATCTCCTTCTGACACTTAGATCTACCAAAATCGATTACACATGGCTCAATTTTTATGAAAAACAGATTTTTTGCAAAAAGAAAATTAATGTCGATTATTAGTTGAGCACTAAACTAACACTTGTCTGTGAAATTCCTATATAAATACACTAGTCTCTTTGCTGAAGATCCTTCTCCCCCTTTCCTGTTCTATCGTTGTCATAGATGTTTGTAGTTGCGACTTTGTTAATTGTTTCGTATCTTTTCAAATTGCTTGTGTACGGAATAATCGATTAATTTTTTTTAAGCGATATATTGATTTATTGTCATGTAAATAAAAACCTTTTAGTATTTAATATTCACATTTTTATTAAGTGGTTTTAATGAATTGTCAAGAGATAAGCAATATTACACGCAGGTATTCCCTAATGACTGAGACAACATTGCTGCAGTGACCATATCCAAGAGTAAACATGAAGGCACTCACAGATCAACAAATTTTGAACACTTTATTAGTCTAGTATTATTTAAAACGCCAAAAAATTACTTCTAGTACGTTAAATAAAAAAAAATTAATTAATAGAAACAGATAATACGTTTAATGAAAACGATAAATAAATATGGCGTCTCCATTAATAGTAATAGAGGTTATAATTGCGTGCTGGTCGTCTCCATGACATAAACTTAAAATAAATATAAATTTCCAAAATGTAACAGAAGATGGATTTCAGATCACCTGTAAAACATGTTCCGCATTAAAATTCACATGACAGGCCTCCACTTCCACGCCAAAATTTTTCTAAAATATTTGAAATTACCAAGATAATGATTAATGAATTCTTTCATTTACCAAAATATCTCACAAACTCGATTTCTTTTGAAAAGCATAGCATGTCATGCATGCTTTCGATTTTGGCCAAATATTATTTTCACCCAACTCACTATAATGAAGACAATACAACACTATCACAAACTAAAGACATTTTATTAGTGCAACTTAGCTTATACAGGATTTGTCTAAATAATTATAGGGTCAAAATAGGTCAAGGATGTGTGCCGCCTATCACTTTATGCGAATGTTATTAAATGCCCAAGGATTCACGACATATACCAGACGCATCTGTATAACGGTTGCCTAAATTCTTCATATCTCAAAAAAATAAAACGAATTCATTATAATGAAAAGAAACAAATTTATTGTGGTTAAACGTCACAGTAAATGTTGAAAATGTTCACCATTTTGTTCAAGGTTCATTTTCTTTTCAATTTCAAAAATGTTCTGTAACATCCTTTCGTCAATGCTTTAAACCCATTGCTGAATTTCATGTTGCAACAGGAATAATGTCACAAGTTCGTCTCCGGAATATTTTAAATTTAATAAATGTTACACCGCTAAATTATTATTATTAATCTAATAACACTCGTAGAATTGATGAATGCTATCAATAAAACACAAAACTGGAGGCCGTCAGCTCTAGACAAAATAATTTTTTGATCAAGAAGTTCAGTTGGCTGAAACACTTCAACAATTTCCCTTAAAGGTATCATTTTCACCAATTTTATGTTATGGTAAAACATTTTTAAACAAATATATATAACGGCACAAAAAATGCATGAAAATACAGACATAATACAGCCTCCAACATCATTAATGCAAAACAGAAGAAATGTTTAAAAGAATCCTTTTGTTGTAAAGTTTATCCATTAAAAGTTTTATAATTCGGTTTCGCACTCATGGTTGTGCAAAATTTTTGAATTCCACAAAATTTTCTCAAATATTGATTTGAATTTTAGAAGACTCTTCAAATAACTTTAAATAATCAAACTATTGTATCATATCTAATAATACTATTCAGAACATTGGCAAATAGAAATAAAAATAAAAAATGTTCTGTCCAACATCGTCAACAGCTGCAACTCTGAATTTAACATAAGAATTAACAAGGAAACAGAAACTACATTGAGTTCCTTGGATTCTACAAAGAATATTCAAGTACGTAAAGACCAGTGAAGTTAACCAACTTGTTAAATCTAACAGAACCGTTTTCTGGAGGCAGAGGATTGTGCTTTGATATAGAGAAATGTAAAACACGAGTTATTACAAGAAATGTTCAACAACTAACCATATTATTATTATTATTATTAGAAAAAATGGAGCAGAGGTCAGAGACCTATTATGCTCCTTCAAATATAGATTTCCCTAAGTAGAGTTACTGATCCAATTTGTTCTTAAACATATTAACAGTTGTCACATTTACGATTTCACTATGCAAATTATTCCATTCATCAAACACCTGTTAGGAAAGAAAAACCTTCAAACTAAACAAAATGATTGCTTTTTTAATTTGTAAACGTGCCCTCGCAATTGGTTAGTATTCAATTCAAAAAGGGTTTTGAGGTGGCACATATTTGGATTGTGAAAAATCTTGTAAACCAATATCAAGTCTCCCCTTTTCCGTCGTTGTTCCAAAGATGTAAGATTTAGAAATCTTAGTCGGGTTTGATAATTTTATGTTCTGCAGCCCAATACCTTTTTTGTAGCCCTTCTTTGAACTTTTTCCAGCAATTCCTTATCCCGCTGTAAAATTGGTGACCAAACAACATTGGTATATTCCAAAATGGCCGTATATACGACTTAAACAATTTCAGAAATGTATCTCGTGAAGGGTGTCTAAATGCATTCAATAACATATAGGATGCAGAATTTGCTCTTCGTGCAACGTAAGCCACTTGATTGGACCAAGATAGATCAGATGTTATTATAACACCTAAATCATCACCTATCCACCATCTTTACTGCCTCATTATCTATCATGTAAATGTGTTTGGGGTTGTTGGTCCCCAAGTGCAATACTTTACACTTGCCGTTATTCAACGGAATCAACCAGTCTAAGCACCAGCGGTAGACAGTATTTAAATCCGTTTGCAGTTCTCGATAATTTAGAATAGGATATATATACAGTTTAGTTATCAGCATAGAAAGCATGATTTGACGAAATTAAATGAAGTAAGTCCCATATGTAGAGGATGAAAAGCAGTGGTCCCAATACAGAACCCTGCGGGACACCAGACACAACCACCCGTTCAGAGGACACCGAATCGCTCACTCTGACGTAAAACTTACGACCATGAAGAAATGATGTGATCCATTTCAATAATGGGCCTCGAATCCCAAAATTATCTAATTTAGTAATTAAACGAATATGCAGTACCTGATCAAAGGCTTTTTCAAAATCTAAGTAGATCACGTTAACAGGATTCTTGTTATCGATTTGTGAACCTCAATCATCTAAACATTTTAACAAACATGAAGTGACTGACCGACCTGGAACAAAAGCGTGCTGAGTATTCGGAATTAACTTGTGATCAAGTACCCACCCTCTCAGTTGCTTACAAATCATTCTCTCCAGAATTTTGCAACACACAGATGTGAGACTTATGGGACGATAGTTCGAAGCTAATGTTTTGTCCCCTGTTTTAAAAATAGCTGTAACAGACGCTTTAAGCCAATCCGATCGTAAACGCGAATCGATTAATGACCTTTCCATTATGTGAAGCAACGGTTTTACAATCTCATGGGTGCAAGTCTTTAACACATTACAAGTAATGTTGTCAGGACCCGGCGCACTATCAATTTTTAAAGCTGATAACTCATTTAGTAATCTTTCCTCTGTTAAGATCACATTTTCGAGACACTCCGTGAGACGAGGTGTATTAATTATAGGTAGTACACCGGGTGGTTCAGTGACGTAGACACTTTCAAAGTAATCAGCTAACAAGTTCGCAGTTTCCAAATTACTTTCGCTTAAAGATCCGTCAGGTCTCCTGATTGGACGTGGCTTGGAAGTATTTTCATAATATTGTAAATAGCATAATAACAGCTGAAACAACAACTTTTTTTGTGAAGGTTAATCCGAAAAAGCCATGGATTAAACGTGAACTAATGAAGGCTATCAAGATTAAGAAAAGACTTTGGCAGAAATTTAAAGCTACTAAATTGGAATCTGACTACAGGGAACATCGTAAATTTTCCAACAAATTGTCTTTTGATTTGAAAAAAGCAAAAACTCAGTATGAAAATAGTTTAATTGGAAAAGGTAACAAGGCAATTTATAAATATGCACGACAGAAAATATCGAGTAAAGTATCAATGCCGCTAATCAAGCGGTATTATAAGTTACTGACCAATCGCAATTGTTACCCAGGTAATGTTTAATTCTTGGAATATCAATTTTAGTGATCTTTTTCTTCATATGCTTAGGTTCCTTCTTCACAAGTATTTGAACATTGAACTCTAGCACCGCATGGTCTGACTTTCCCATGGGGGATGATACTTGTACATGACTAAATTCGATTGGTTTGTTAGTACCAAGTCTAAAAGTGAAGGTGTCTGGCCACTACGAAATCTTGTTGGCTCGGTAACTAATTGGACAAGACTAAAATTTACTATCAGATTCGAAAACAGACCAGAACTACTGTGATTTGCAGAAATTGACTTTAGAGGCCAACTGATACAAGGAAAGTTAAAATCTCCAGCCACAATAAAATTGATATGAGCTTTGCTTAATCGTCTAAGTTAATAATAAATAATATAATATCGTTTGCTATCAAAGTACCAGAGGATCGATATACACATCCAAGAGAAAAAGCAAATTCGTTACTGCAAAGTTGTAAAAATAAGGATTCAATCTGCGGAGTCTCAACCTTTACTCTAGACACCCTAAACCATTGGAAAATTGACTTATTAAGCAGAACACAATCGCCCCCACCCCTTCCGTCACGATCAGTTCTCTAAACATTATAATCTGTTAACCCTAAGGAAGCATCAGGAATTTGAGAAGACAACCAAGTTTCAGTCAGTAACACACAAGCTGGGTTGTTTGCGTGGATGTACAGTTCCAAGCATCGTAATTTCGACATTACAGACAAAATATTGGTATACATTATGTTTATATTAGAAAGTTTGAGGGCGTCAGAGAATCCTGGAACTCGAAAAGAAGATGTAATTACGTTATTATTCATGATCACGATCTAAATGTTCATGTGAGAATGAAACAGTCCAATTTAGATATTGATCATAAGCTTTCTTAAGTTTCCTTTGAACTTTGATGTTAGGATTTATTATACTCGTATGGGTAAGAACACTATGTATTTTATAGAGCATGTCTAGTAACCCGTTAATATTAAGCGTATATTTAAAAGCGATCTTAAGTATATCAGACTCACCTACAATCTCTTGCATAAAATTGGTCAGTTTATCAAAATCTTCATCACAGTTTTCAATCATGTCTCTAGCTGTTTCCAACAACTCAAGGACTCCCGTTAGACTTTCGGTAGAATCGCCTACTTTAATTCTTTTTTTTAGGGATTTTTTTACCAATTTATCTGTCTCATTCTTACGTGAAAAATCCAAATGGTTTACCTCAAATTCAGGAGAAGCATCTTCTGTTGTTATCTGTCTTTTATTAGACACAGACTTGTCACCAGAGTCAGCATCAGCACGAGCAACTGAGCCAACTTCATATATGTCGTTTTCTGAAGTCCGTCTTGACAGTATCGAGGAGTCAAATGAACGATCTATTTCCGTGGCAGCTCTATTCGTGTTTTCTGCTCTATCCAAACTCGACTTTTCAACTGTTGTACCAGAATCAGCGGTATCTGACATTGTTGACGTGAGTGCAACAGTTTGGCTATCACTGGCGATATGACCAGTTTTGCGGCATTTATAACAAACATCATCATAATTTAAGACGATTCTATAAGGAGTGTTGTCATACTTAATAACAAGACTTTGTGGGGGTTCTCTGTCATAATCAGGTTGAACAAAAATATGCCGTCTAAAACTAAACACATGCGCATATTCGTTAATCTCCAATCTGGCCTTCAGAAAATTCATTTGAGACACCGGAACAAAACCTAGTGAAAGCAATTGATTTACAAAAATCTCATGTGGGATCGACGGACATACGTTGGACAAAATTATTCGACGAGCTGGGTTTATCAATCTACGTACACTTACCGTTTCATCTCTTATAGTTAACTGAGAATGACAGGAAAACTACTTCTTCGACAAATTCCTTAGAACTTAAATAAATACAAATGCGATTATTTGCCAGACGAGAGGCAAACAACACATTTTTTGGTTGCACAATATTTCCTACGGCCAAAACATAATCTTCAAGTTTAATGCCTTCTATAGCAGCAACAATAATTGCTTGGTCTTTTGAAGGAAAGAGATTCTGAGATGTCATTTTGACCGAATATTAAGTAGGTAGTCGTATAGACAACCAACAATCATACATCACGGTCGGCAAAGAAAGGTTATCAGTGTTATCACAAAAAAGAGATAAGGTAAAAACCGTATTTCTGCTATAACTAGAGAACGGATTTCTGTCGGGCTAGACAAGGCCAAACTCGGTACGGCTCGTACGGGATGGGAATTCATTGCAGTTACCGGCTGCACTTCGTTTATTTGAGATTAGAATAACGCTGCTTCGTTGCACTCTGCTGTTAATTCCAGTTCTCATTTACTTAGCCGTTTGATTAATAAATCGTTAATTGTATTTATGGAATCAAGTGACAATTAAATTCAGTGATTACCTATCACCCGCTACTGAGTCCCGGCGATGCAGCGCGTCCCCACCTATAATCGTGACGTAGCCCGACAGAAATCCGCTGTCTAGCTATAACCCAACTAAAAACAGCTATGAAACTACTGCACCTCTCTTACAAGAGATCACTGGTTTTATAACAAACGTCTTACTTACAGAAGATCCAGTAATTTTAATCCAAACTTATTAAATAACCAGGAGTGCACCGAAAACACACTTTCTCACCGCGCCACCTGAAAATATATGTAAAAATAGAATAATGAAGTCATCAAAGCACAAGAATTCTCACATTGACAACACCAAAACTCAAACGAAACTTAAAGAACAGTAGTATCTTCAAAAATTAAAATTAATTATGAAGGCGCCTAATTGTTTCACTCTTGTAGAACATGCAGTTGTGATGAAGACAAAAATACATTTGGAGATGATGCCACTTTAAAACTTTTTCCTGTACTGCAGTTTTGTGCACCTTTAGGTAATCAGTAAATAATTCATACACTGGCAGCTTTATAACATCAACAACATCATTAATGTAGAATAAAAACAACAGCGGAACCAATTTCGTGTCTCTGTGAGATCCTAGACGACTGAATAGAGCGCTTAGATTTATATACACTGTAAACAAGCATAAGCTTCCTTTCATGTAAATAAGTCGTAAACAATGAAAATAAATTGTTAGAGAATCCAAAAGCTTGTAACTACGCTAAGAGTATTCTATGCACACTATGATCAAAGGATTTTTCCATGTATAAACGATATTCACTTGCATATGTGTATACAAACTCTCCAGTGAGTTTATAGGTACTGAAAAGAGATTAGTTACGTGCCAGTATAAAGTCGATATGCTTTCAAAAAGCTGAATAAAAGTGGAGAGTATTGATATCATTCGATTATTTTCAATTTCGTTAAGTTAATGATCATCACCTATATGATTTATTATTGTTGTTGTATTTTCTGTTTCCCGGGTGGAAGCTAAGCATGGTTGTAGGTTATCCGAAAATTTGTCCATCCCCCAACAATGAAATGACAAACGTTATTTAAATTTTATAAAACAAGATACCCCTGTATTTGTGGTTTATGAATCCGTGTCGACTTTTTACCCTAGACATCTAGATATTTAAAAAAAAATCAAAATATTTTGCAATTTAAGTAAGAAACTGCAAAATCGGTTGCCCTAAAATCTTGTAAACGTTTTAAGGTTATCGTAGACATAATAAATTGTTATTCAAAATTTAGCCGAATATATTGTTGCCTTTTGGCCTTAAATGTTATTTGTTTGTTTGCAGGGCGTGGGTTTGTGTAGGCAATGAGTGAAATAATTTCCCAAAAAACTATATTAACATAATAATATGCATATGCAACACACAATACATAAAGGGCGCCAGTCGTTTTTTTATTTGAAAAACGACAAAAACAAAATTGAATAGGTGTTTTGAGATTTTCTTTTCTTTACACAATATACTGAAATTATTTGTAGCTCAGCACACTAGTCTTTATAACACTATATCTTAAACAAGTTAAAATTGATATCTAGACAAAATGAGCTTACAATTACAATTACTCGACCACCAGAGGCTATACTGATAAGATTTATTATACTGATCTTTGGCTGATATACTTTTATTGCTATAACCTTGAAATTCAAAGAAATATCTAGTATGGAGCTTGGAACTTTTTTTTCGGAAAGTGAGCATTCGTGTACTCGAGCGTAGTGACAAGTACCACCTGGAGCTGCCGCAAGACAACAAAAATTCTCCCCAAATGGGTGAGATTGGCCGCTAGACCCCCAAATAACCACTCATAATATCACTAGACATAGGGTAAGCCCCTTTACAATACGTTAATAACAATATCTAAATTATTACTCTCTCTGATCTAACCTGTTTTTAACCTAAAATACCTATGTTTACAAGGAGTTTTCCTTATGATATTGTGCGGGCAACAAGCAACCTAGAAGGTGTTCACCATGGGGTTGTGGCCTCCAGTTCTAAGATATTTAGTTATTGGAACCCTGCTACTTGCGCTGGCGGTCGGCTACTTCCACAGATAAGGTACTACCCCCGTGGTGATGGTTCCCTGGGTGTCATCAATCGGTTCCATTCAGATAAGTCTCCAGTAACTACTAATGTTTCAATGACAGGTCTCTGATTGTAGGTAGTACCGAATCATTACTCCCAGCACAACTTTCCACGGAGTTGAAGATGATACCAATTACAAGCTCAATCCAAGTAGCGAATGACTCCAGTGATCAAAATTGACGAATATTTCATGTTCCAAACTCGATTGTTAAAACCTAGGAAGTGGTGTTTTATTGACATGTTTATTTTAAGAGATCTCATGTGACTTTTATTTAAATATGAAATTTTGACTCACCTAGATTATAAATATAGGTTTATAAAAATCTTCTTTAATTGTTTAAAATGGCTTGAAATCCTGATTTTTATTTTACGTTTCTGACAACCACCATTTCGTCAAAAATCTTATCAGCAAACCCCTTTTTTGTTCGCCTGACGTTGTATCGCTATAAAACTCCCATGCCGAGGCGCACAATTTGAAACGCTCAAATCACCTACTCGTCCTTACTAAAAGAAGTTTAAATTATAGTAACGGGACCGTTACAATATCCTATCTAAAATATCCAAAATATGATTTATCAATCCTTTCGTATTTTTTAGAATTACTTATACATATCTAAAATAGATACGACCACCACACTATCAAGTCAGCCATTCAACATCGGCTTAATCCCAACTCTGACAATACTTCAAATCCCTCAATTGATCTCGTATCGACTGCATATCTCGCATTCATTCCTCAGGTCACTGACCGTCTGGCCAAAGTACTCAAAAACCAAAAAGTTAAAACATTCTTCAAACTTGCAACTCAAGTTGCACAAATGCTTCCTTCTGTCAAAGATTCTCGCCAAGCTCTAGACTGCAGAGGAATCTACAGCATTTCCTGCTCCTGTGGTGTAAAATATATAGGAGAAACTGGTTGGTCCATAAAAATTCGCATTCAAGAGCACAAACGTTGTCTCAAAAGAGGTCTTCTGTCCCACTCTGCCGTAGCTGAACACCAACATGAGACCGGTCACACCATTCTGTTTGAAAATTCCCAAGTTCTGTCCAAAGTGCCACATTTCTATGACTGGAAAATCCGTGAAGCTATTGAAATCCGCAAATGTCCTCATAATCTCAACCGAGACAATGGTTATTATCTGTCGAATATTTGGAAGCCCACACTAGATGCAATTGTTCGTTTATTTACCCCCACTCTGCTCGGAGCCGGTCAATCAGCTTCAGCCACGACGGTTTCCCCCACCACGTCTCTATAAAAAGGTCACAACCACATTCTTCCCGCCAGAAGCGTTTCGCCTCTGGTTTGTTTGACAGACTGAGTTACCTTGCTCTTTTGCCTGATTCTTAATTTCTCAATCCTGCTCCTGAAGATGCCACTTACGAAAGTGTGCGCAACGTTGAGCCCAAAAACTTAATTAGCCCGGTCCCAACCCGAAAATCGATCATATAATATAAGAGTACTTATTTATTGGTTATATAGGTGTCGTAATAAAGGCAAATTCTGTTTAAGCGGTTAACCTTGAAACAATGTATGAAATTTTGTTTTTTGTGTAGATACAGTCAATTTTATTGTGCGAAAGATTAAACAAACACTCTCCACTCTACGTGTTCGTAAAGAATTAAAATTAAATTTAGTTAATGGGCTGCCTTCACAAAGGCCTTTTCGGTATAGATGCCATCCAATTTAAGACAAAGAAATTTTAGAAAATGTCTTTAGACGTCAGTAGGTGATGTACACATTATGAAAAGGTGTCCAGAATGTGACACAATACTCTCACTTAGAGCGCACAATAGCGAAAAACAATGTCATTAACTGAATAAAACAAAATTTTAGTAACGTTCTAACTACGTCATTCATGTGTGGCACAAATGTAAGTTTGTTGTGAAAAGTCTTATATTTAATACAATAGCTGCTGGTAAATTACTGATAAGTGATACATAAAAAAAATAACAATGGACCGAGATTCGTTTTCTGTGGAACTCGAGAGCTAGGAACGAATAGTTTGGAGAGACAATTACGATGCGCCCCCATTCGAAAAGTAACGGCTGATTAATCTTATCAAATGCCTTTTGAAAATCCATGTACAGGGTGTCCCAGTTAAAATTCCGGAGCCTTATATTTTGGGAACGGATAGAAATGTTAAAATTCTGTAAACGCCAATGTATACAAAGGTTATAGCTCGAAAGGGAAAGCTCAGTTTTGTACGTTGCAAATATGACGCCTATATAGTGTCAGCGTCGCGACGCAACGCACTTTAATAGAGTTAAAAAAATATTACAAACATAAACAATAGAAGTGGAGTGAAACCAGCATTTTACGACAGTTCGAACATATTAAAAAATAAACTGAGTGTTTCGGAGTCTCAGAGAAACGACAGACAGACAGACGACAGGTAGACGTAAACGGGTGATCTATTTTTTCATTCTCTACGCTCGGGAAGTAAAAATTTAAAAACAGTTATTTTCGAAATCATTTGCGAAAAGTACGCACAGTACACGTATTAAGTAAACGAATTTCAACAAATCGTATTTCGTTCGTCACAATATTATAACCAGTTTTGTCTCGCCTCGTCTTCCCGTAATTAAAATTCCTGCTACCCACGACGAAACGATCGACTTTGTCTCAGAGTCGCAAAAACTTCTGGCGTATACTTTCACGTATTTTCCATCCGTCCAACAATTTAGTCCGATATACGAAAATTACTCTTCATCGCCTACTAGCAGACAGACGAGGCGAGACATCTCTATGAATCGAAATTTTCAGCATAATTTCGTAATTGCTACGATGGACGTGCCATTATTAACTTTGCCGAGAGAAGAGTGATTGATCGATGAGATGCGCATCAGCAGCAAAAACAGAAGGGACCGACGTGAAAATGTCTGATGTTGCTCGTCGAAATCATCAGAAAAACAAGCTCGACGTTGAAATACAACGAGACTGGACTCACATGAAATTTAAAGCAATAAAAATAATACGACATAAGCGGCGTTATTTGCGGTGACACTCGCTGCCGCAGCTTTTCGGTTCCGAGAGATAAGCTGCATCTTCTGACCGATTGACGTTGCATCTTCGGTCGTTCGTGATCGAGATATTTTCTGTTTATTGTATCGTATTTGAAACAGCAAAAGCGTGAAGTATTGTCGTGAAATCTAACTTTTCATTGGTTGGACACAGAAGTCGAAATTTGTTATTACAGCTTAGTTATGAATAAATCTGGTAACAAATCAGTGTTGCTGACAAGTCCCAGGATGCGGTAGTCTCTAGCGTAAAAGTGAAAAAACTTATTTTGATCTTTTCGGTTTATTTACACAGCAGGAATCTTTGGAGGATTCACCGAATGAAATTTACATTTACAATTTAAATTTCACAGAGATATAAAATTAAGAATAGGAAGCCTTCTCTGTTTGCATAAAGAGTTTGGACGATTTAATAACAAGGATAGATTAGAAACGTCCTCTATTTGCATTTTTACTTACTCTGGAATATTATTTTTTGTGTACACTTTCTAAAAAGTGAGGGAGGATCAAAGGTAGCTCACTGAAGCAATAAAATGGTTTACTCAAACATTTAAATATCTGTTTACATATTGAGTCTCCAGTGAACCATTTTTGTAGTAATTTATAACTAAATATGATTATACTACAGCGTCTTTATATATCACAGAGTATTTAAACTACCACTGACAATTTAAATGCATTTGACCTTATTATGGATTATTAAATTATAAACACGAACATTTTTATTATAATTCTTGTTTTGACACGGTGATAAAAATTATAAACATCCTGGATACACTATTCTACCAGTGTGTCTAATAAAATAAATAAAAATTAATAACAATGATGATAATAAAAAAATAACAGTAATATTATACGATCACTGATCAGAAAATTCATAGTCCCAGTTGATAAGCATCAAAAAACACATTGTACTGAACTAAATTGATCTAAAGTTGTTTAGATCGAACTTCCTTCGTCCCTGGCGTACATTCAAACAAATTCAGTGTTTTACATGAATTATAAAGTTTGAATTTTTCACAATACAATTTTGTGATGAGTGAGGACGTTATCAATTTTTTATCTAGCAGACATAATTTCCATAGAAATTATAATATAAACTGTAATACTAATAATAATATTAACAACACTGTTTTCCCAAAATTTCGGAAAAATGGGTTGAACCGTAATTGCTTCATTAATTTTTTTTTAATCACCCCTTATAAACAATTATAAAAAATATCAATGCATGGATAAACAACAAATACAAAATTTTTAAGGTTTTAGATAGGTCTTGTCCAATAAAATTTTAAGACGACGTCTTCAAATCTTGAGGGAAATAAACATATAACTTGAAAGTGGTCTTAAATGCAGTTAGTGAAAGAACATGCAGACAGAAAGCCCTAATAAAAAGCAAAATTGTTATTTATTTGAATAAAATATGTTACAAATACGACTCAAGATTTACACTTCCCGAAAATCGTTCCATATCGTCCTAGTTCTGTTTTTACTAATTATTTTCAGTTTTTGCTAAAACAAACTTTAACGATTATTCTATTGATGATTCTTTTATAACATTTGCATTAATTTTAGCAGAACAATATGAATTTCAGTTTATTTTATTCGCAGTTTTACAAAATTTACAAAAAGCGAAATGTAACCTCGTTAATATTAACAATGTAAAAATGATGAAAGGGGCGCTGCACAATAAAATTACGTTAGCGGTTGAAATATATGCTTTATGCGGAAATTGGATTTCTAAATTTAATTTCAAGTTAAAAGCAAAAAAATAAGGAGGAGAAACAAAGAGATATTAAGGTTGTCAAGAGGTCCCATGTGATGGCATAAATGTGATAATAACAAAGAACGTTTCTGGAACATTTAGTCCTAAGTAAAGGCTACGCTATAAGAAATATAGAATATACAAAAATATATTACAGAAACTGACTCCTTATTTTCGGTTTGATGTACTTATTTAATATCTTCGGCTGTGGTTGTTGTTACATGTTACACCATCATACTATTCCTTGATTATTATAGATATTCATACATATATTAGATATTAATTAACGATTGTTGGTGTCAAAATTACTAGTCATAACAACCGTAAATTACTAGTTTTCGTCTTATATATTCCACCTCACACTTCTTCTCAGAACTCTGAATTATTCTTCGATGCTTTTACGTCTCTTGAAATACTAATGGAAAATCACCAAACGGTGATTATAGGCGATTTCAATGCTCCGGGCTTCTCCTCCAATTCAAACGATAAATTCTGTTCAATATTAAATTTTTTTAAAGAATTACATTCATTGTAACAATACAATCATATTGAAAATTCCAATGGTCGTTGTCTAGATCTATTTTTTTCCAACTTTTATTGTCTTGTCGATAGAGCCAAATATTATTTAGTCAAGGATGATCCACACCATCCGGCGGTCTGCATTAATTGTTCTAATATCTTCACTCAAGGCACACCCTCGTTTCACATGATGAATTGTAACAATGGATATAATTTTAAACGAGCCAACTACCCTTTACTTTATGAAAGTCTTTCGTCCATCGATTGGACTCCTCTACAGAATATAGACGACGTTGAAAAAGCTTGTTTTCATTTTTATAACAAGCTTTACAAAGTGTTTAATTTAGCTATACCAAAATACTCTTCTTCTAAGCATAGAGAATACTATCCTCCGTGGTTCACGAGTGAAATAATACGTTGCGTTCAACAAAAAACTTTAGCCTATAAAAATTACAAAAAATACGGAACGATCCAGTATGAGGAGTTGTTCAAGCTCCATCGATCAAGATCTAAATATCTTATAGAGGAAGCGTACAAAAGGTACATATCAAACACTGAGAAGTCTATTTCTGCAGACCCGAAAAAGTTTTGGGCTTTTATTCAATCCAAAAAAGGGACCACCAGAATTCCTGGTCTTATGGTGTATGACGGTACCGAACTCTCTACCCCCTCAGACATCGTTAATGCTTTTGGCGAATATTTCAACAGTGTCTTTATTTGTTCTACTCCTAGGGACCACACACAACCACCCCCTAAAATTAGATCTTCTACACAAATTATCGCTTCTCCGATCTCATCACAGGAGGTGTTGGATATTCTGAAACGATCAAAGGACTCCCTCACAATGGGAATTGATGGCGTTAAGTGTATTATTTAATCTTATACTTAACCACTCAGTTTTCCCTTCTTTATGGAAACATGCGTATATATGTCCGATTCTAAAAAAAGGAAATCCAAGTGATGTTACCAATTACAGAGGTATTTCTCTACTCTGCCATTTTGCCAAAGTATTTGAAACAACTTTATATTCTATATTTATAATCAAACTAAGCAGTTAATTTCTATACATCAACATGGCTTTACTCAGAAAAGATCGACGATTACGAATTTGGCCATTTTTTCTCAGTATGTATCAGAAGTCATAGATAATAAAGGGCAATGCGATGTGATATATACCGATTTTACAAAGGCTTTTGATCAAATAGATCATTTTATATTGATGGAAAAATTAAATCACTTTGGCTTCTCTCAATCCTTAATTAAACTTTTCTGTTCCTACTTGCGTCAGAGACAATTTTGTGTCAAGTATAGAAATTTCACTTCTAAGCCTTTTACTCCAACATCGGGTGTACCACAAGGATAAAATTTGGGGCCTCTGCTATTCTTACTTTTTATTAATGATCTAGTTAATAATATTACTTGTCAGAAATTAATGTTTGCGGATGACTTTAAGCTTTTCACTAAGATAAATGGTATACAAGATTGTGTTGATTTACAAATGTGTCTAGATCTTGCATGTACATGGTGTACGGAGAATCGCTTGAAACTGAACATCGCAAAATGCAAAGTTGTTTACTTACTTTGATTACAACATAAATGGATCTGTTTTGGAACGCGTAGACAGCTTTAAGGACTTGGGTGTTGTATTTGATAATAGATTAACTTTTGTAAAACATATTACTGAGATTATCACTAAGGCATATAAAACTTATGGATTTATTTACCGAAACTGCAGTGACTTTCATAACGAAAGCACTTTGAAATTACTTTTTTGTTCTAAAGTGCGTTCGAGGCTGGAATATGGAGCTGTTATCTGGTCTCCAATTTACGCAGTTCATCGTAGTAGTCTAGAGGCCGTTCAAAGAAAATTTCTTAAATGGTTGGCTTTTAAACAAGATGCTGTATATCCTCCTCAGGGTTTCAATCACTCTACTCTGCTAGATAGGTTTAATATTTTATCTCTTTATACACGTCGCAATATTTTAACAATAGGATTTTTGTACAACCTACTCAATAATAAATTAGACTGCCCTTTACTTGGCAAAATAAATTTTTTAGTGCCTCGTTCTTCTGCAGTTCGCCAACATGTGTTATTTTACATTTCTGCTTCTCGTACCAACGCACTAGCTAGATCTCCTGTTGTCTTAATGTGCTCTCTTTTCAATGGTATTGCTAGCAGTTGTGATATATTTTTTGATTCTGTAAATTATGTTTGTTCCTGTATGAAAGACTTGTAGTAGTGTAGAACTTTAAACTATTTGCGTGTATTCAGCTCATTCAAATACAGCATCCAGATGTAGTCGTATTTATTGCATTATATATTATCAGTTATTAATTTAAGTCATTTAGTTAATTAATTTATGGTATAATTTAAGTAGTTGTTATCATTATTACAATCACTGTTATGTTATTTAATTCTTCTAATTCTTTTATGTACTTAGTACAATGTAACTCTTGTGTTTACTTGATTCCGGTAAGTGGGTGTATCCTGTTGGAATCAATAAATATTATTATTCTTATTATTATTATTATTAAAAAAAACGGGAGTTCTCTAATTTATTCTAAAAGTTTCCGAATATACTGATTAATAAAAAGATACAGTTATTGTCTTGTACGAAAAATTAGAAATTGCATTTATTCAGATCATATTGAGACTCGATGAAATTCAATAGGGTTCTAATCATCACTTAAAAGTTGACCTCTCATTATAAAGTTTTCAGTGAATGCATTTCGTCGAATTTACAACTCTTTGACTAGATTAGTACAGTTTTGGTTACATTTTAGTAAAAGTTAAATGACCAGAATTAACAAAATTTTGATGCTATGAAAGTACTCTTGGTATACGTGTGAACGTACACATGTGGCAAGCTAAGACATTATTTTTACGCAACAAAAGCTCACAACTTTTCAAGCCTCACCATTTTCTCTATACCATATATTATTTGAGGGATTGTAATTTTTATTTCAACTTATTTTACGCTGCATATTCTACAAATCGACTCAGTAGGGAGTTTTCAAACCTTCTGCTACGAATAAATACATTCGAATTGATATCTATTGACGGATACAAATTATTGCTGGAATTTTTCGATAAACAAAATCGAAAGCGGATACAATGACGAGTATGTTCTTTAATAAGTAATTCCCCCAATTTTGGTGACTAAACATTTCACTTTATCTATTTTTAAAGAAAACATGTCAGATAAAAATCTCAGTTTTAATAAACTGAGTATTGGCCGGTGATTAAGTGCCTGTTTTCAAAAGGGTTGTCCGGCAAGGAAATTCATGCGGATATGGTGGCTACATTGGGGGATCATAACCCTTCGTGCTCCATCATAAAAAATTGGTTTGCTAAATTTAAGTGACGAAGCATAGATGTCAAAGATGAACACCGTGTGAGGAGACCCCTTTCTGTGTCCACTCTTTGAGAAATGACAAATTAGGCTCAAGCATATAGCCGAGGCTTTACTGTTTCTTATGAACGTGTTTTTCTGCTCAACGGATCTCTAAATACCTGAATACTGATCAAAAACGCGTCAGAGTGACAACTCAGCTACCGTTTTTTTTTTAATAGTATTTGTAATAACAACTTTAAGGTAGGCAAGACCTTACGTATTTATCGTACTTTTACTATCAAACTAGTAAATTGCTGATATCATAAGTAATGAAATATGTACTTTTGCAAAATTCTAATAGTCATTGTAGGATAGATAAAATACTGGTTGCCATCAAAAAAACTCTTGTTGCTTTCAGCGGTAAATTTGTTGAAAGTCATTACATCGGTCTCACTTTAAACGGACCGCACCGTAATGTTGTCGAAACTGTGTTTGGAAAGTTTTCAGGTCATATTTTTGTAATTTATTGCAGATGGCTTGAACTCACCTCAGTATTAAATGAACTCAGAACGCTATAGACAAGGATACGTGGATATAAATCAGGATTGCTATAATGTTATATTGAGTAATTTTTCATTTTTAAAATTACATCAAGTAAGAATGATTCCTAACAATTGAAATGTTTTTCTTGATTTGCATCATATTTGGTTGCATTTGAACAAATGATGTTTTTTTTAACTCTCGAAAATGTAAGAATACAGTAATGTCGTGCCTGCTTATATTTAACAATAATATTTGTAATGGAACTTTTACTACGAGTACCTACATCACTAAAAATTGATTAAAAAGGATAAGTACAAATTTGCTTTGAACCACAGAAATGTTTTTTATGTTAGATTTGAACTTACCAACACCTCCTCATAAACCTTTATACCGTGCAAACAAATATAAATTTCGTATGTTTCTATTAATACGTTTTATCCGAGCGCCCCTTGAAAACTTTTACGGTATATACCTAAGAACGAAAGAAAACTCTAAATTACAAAAGCCAAGAAAAACTTCTTTATCACTCAACACCGGATTAAGATAAAAACCCTGACCGACCACTGTCCGTCCAGAATCCAATCTTAAATCCCCCTCTCACACGATCGGCTTCATCAAGCTTGTAATAGTAGCAAAATGAGGCAACCACGATAACTCCAAACTTAACCTATCGCTATAGACACCTACTACGTAACATAAATTTTATGAGCATTAAACTCTGGACGTTTAACCCATATGTACCGTATATCTGCTCCACAGTTCTGCTCGGGTTCGATGGCTTTCGCTTCGAACATTTTCACCTTCCAACTATTAAGAGGTTAAATCCCACAATAATTTTACCCAACTAACATCTGTCCACGACTATACATGAACTTTAGGAGCCCGGTGTGAAAAACGAAATTCGAAGGGTGTGGAATAATACGATTTAGAAAAGACAATCGCGTAAAATTACCCAAATTATTAAGCGCCTTGAAGGAAAATTTACCGAGAGCCGGGAATTTATGTCTATCACATAAATCAACCCTTACAATAGGAGGTGCATTATGTATGGGTATTCATAAGATAATTATATTGTGTCTGGTGGGTTATAACAATGAATAACAGTGTCGCTACAGCTTAGAAAATTTAATAAACAATAAAAATCATTCAGACATTTTTAAATGTAGGTAAATGTTTCCATAAAATTAGAAGTTCGCTTGTTAGTAGTTCAACTCGAGATGTTTCAAACCTTTCTTTTCTTAATTTTGTTATTAGGAAGGGTAAAATTTAAGCAAGAGTGCTTACGCAGTGTGCATATTGAGGATCTACTTTAAGGCGACTCCTTTTCTGATTAACCCCAACAGGGCGTCCACAAAAACAATTCCATTCATCTTTTTTTTTAATTTCCATTCTAAGCTTTAATCCAGGCATTTCAGAACATAAAAATGATTATGACGGAGTTGAATGTTTGTAGGGTCGGAGAATAATGTAACCACAATTTCCTGTATCCTGTCAAAATACTCCGACACAATAATCCAAAAAAACATCAAAGTACGGAAACACATTACCGTCAAAACAGCACATGAACGATGTTTCTAAATAAAAATAACTATTAATATCAATACCTACATAACAAATTCTAATGAAACGTATAATTAAATTAATCGATGTTAATATTTACAATTTTGATGTTTTCGTAGCTACATTAAAATATATATATTTGGTTTGATTTGAACTTTACTAGTATGGTTATTTATGTAGTATATTTACTTTTGATTTGTATATATCTATCTACAATAGTGAACATTCATTTTGTTAGTGATCTCATCAACGCATATCATTACTTGGTATTAGTGTTCATAATGATATACCTAATATATATCTTCCCTAAATGCCGTTCGTTTCAAACTCACTGGTAGGTCTCAAATAGTCCTAAAATAGAAACACCATATTTTCTTGTAGTTATGGTGAAATTATAAATACGTAAATTCATAATCTATGAATTATATTTATACTAAGATCGGCAAATTTTGACAAGAATCGTTTGGTTAAGTGACGGAACGACAAAATTTTTATTAACCGTTAACAATCTTCTTTAACTATAAAATGTTTAAGAACATTTACGAACTTCTAGGATAAACGCACAGCTAATGTAATGAATATTAATATAATCACGAAATCTCTGAAGAAGTATGGAAAAGGAGATTTTAATACACACATTGTTATTCTCACTACACCAAAAATTTCAGCAGACGGTCTATGTACGTGTTTCAGCTCCTACGCTGTCATGTTCTAACAGCTAACAGTGTACAGATCTGCACTTTCGTTGAAATGGTTTCGCAGCTGACATCAGGATTCTGAAAATATTCGGATCCATATTTCTTGTTTTTATTCTTGTTTAGATCCGAAGATTCGTGGACTTGAATTGATTTTTTTTTAAATACACTATAAAGACTAGATTCGGAAATTATTTTTAAACTTTTAAAAAAATTAAAACTGTACAATTATCAAAAAAAATTGAGCGACTATGCAATCTTTTAGATAAATTTTACAATGATTTGATCTAAACTTGAAATAGTCGAAACGTTTTCGCTTAACAATATTAAACAACGCCTACAATTCTAGACTAATTGATTCCCTAGTTTCTGTAATAATATCTCTAATAATATTGCCAAAACAACGTGAAAGTAGATATTATTCAAAATATCTTATTGCAATACTTCATGGATCTAAGAGCTTTGTTTGAGCCATTTTTATTCTTGATGCAGACAATAAGCCGATTTTTAAGAAGTAAAATTAACCAGGAATGAAGCGGTTTGTAATAAAATATAGAACAGTGAATATTTTCTACTCTAAAAGTACGAACAAACAGCAGATATTTGAACATTGCCATACCAAAATTCAGTTTTTGATGTTGTGATTTGCAGTCTGAAAATAACGGGTGTACAATCAGAGTAGGCGTTGGAATATCATTTGACAGAAACGGCGTGTCTATTCTTGTTACATATAACATACAATAGGTTATGTTTCTGCCAAATGGAAAACAGGCATACCCTTTGTGTCAAATGAAACTCCAACGCCTACTTTGAATGATTTTTCAATTGAACACTTGTTATCATCATATTTACACGTTAACAAAAAGTTCATATTCGTTTTTTACGTCCGGGCGTAAATTAAAGAAGAATTGTAATCGAGTCCATTGGGAGACTGGTGGCTTTAATATTTTCTCGATGGCTGATGATCACTAGAGCACGAAAAATGGCTCTTCAGTTTCCGTTCGTCTGTCTGTCTGTCTGTCTCTCCGCCATCCGTGACAATTTTTATTAGACCGGTAATCTATAAAACTACTGGACATATTGTTGTAAAAATTTTTATAATTGTATTATGAATATCATGCAGATGGTAAAACGCTAACCAAACGTTGTCTAATAAGATAGCGTTAACTCAAAATTGTACCTAGTAAATGGGTTTTAAATTGTATATAAATAATACAGTCCTTCAGTATTATATGAATCCGTGTTGAGTTTCATCATCATCAAAATTATATAACAACATTTTGTAATTTAATGTTGAATCCTCAAAACCGAATGCTTCGATATTTTGCAGATGCTATCATAAGCATGGTAAATTTTTTATCCAAATGTATCTGTTTATTCCCCCAAAAAATTGATCATATCGATTGTGATTTATTATTGCCTTCATATTTTTAGAACTGCTCATTCAGGGTGACAAAAAATTAATGAATGAGTCCATTTATTTCATGGATTAAACTAGGAACTGCAAAATCGAATGTTTTCAAATTTTGCAGGTGTTTCAGAGTTATCGCAAGCATGGTAAACTTTTAATCAAAATATATCTGTATATCCCCCAAAAATTTATGGCGTCATTTAAAAATTTTGCCGAATAAATTCCACCGAAACGATACAAAGCATAATGAATGAGTCTATACTTGTCATTTATCATTGGCGTCGTATTTTTAGAACTTCTTATACAGGGTGCAGCAAAAAAAAACTTAATAACTCAATTTATTTTATTGATTAAACGTGCCAGAAATTGCAAAACCAGAGGTTTCAAAATTTTACAGACATTTTAAAGTTATCATAAACAAAGTAAATTTTAACCGAAATATATTTGTTTACCTCTTCAAAAAATTGATAACATCATCTCAAACTTTTACCGAGTAAATCCTATCGAAAAGGTTCAAAATATGATGAGTTGTTTATTTTTAGAACTGCATATAAAAGGTGACTCAAAAAAGATAATGAATGTGTCAAGTTTCAAGACTATCGCAAGCATATTAAATTTTTATTCAAAATATATCTGTCTAACCACCCTATCACCTTTTTTTATTAGATAAAATAAATTTAATATATCAATCGTACTCTAATTTTTCATTGATCAAATTCGATTGTGGCTTAATTAACAATTTTAATCCTCTGTTTTGAGGCGACAAAATCCTTCAAATCAGACTAATTTCTACGTCACATTCTTCCGATGTATAAACATAAACACTTGAAATTATTGCTGAGAGATCATTTTTACTTATTGATAAGATAAGGAAGTACAGTAATCGAGTCCAGCGACTTGGTACTTTCATATTTTTTCGACGATCCATGACCCCTAGACAAGGCTGTAGCTACGGAGATTTTTGCTTCCCCTAGTCCTAGACAAGTTATAATTAACCAAATCTTAATTACAACAACGAAAATTAAAATAAAATGCAATGTTTTGTTTAATAAGCAGTAGTCGAAGCAATAAAAAAGTCTGCACCATCGCATTGTAATCCGGTTATTGCAATTCGTAAAAAATGTCATTTAGTTTAGTTTCTCTGTTTCACTCTCATAGTACAGTACACAATACACCCTCGACAAGCGTTATCGCTTTTTGCCTTAACTGCGAGTGGTTGTGAATGTTTTTATTAAAATCGAGATTCAGGAACGACCATTTTCGTGAAAAATTTGGGAATACAGTACTGTTATTATTTGTACATTACATACCTACATATCTTTATTTTACATTGTAAGGGTTATCATAAAAAAATAAAATTCACACAAATCGAATCCTATAATATTCAATAACAGCTAAAGTTGATGTTCGCTTCTACGGGCGAGAGAAGTTCTATCGAAATAATGTTCGAACATTTTTTTTTTTTCTAGTTTGGTTTAGTTTAGGTATTGTCGATTTAACACATACATGAGGATAAATAAATTAAAAATGAAAATTATTTTATTTTTCGCTCGTCTATAATGTTTGTTTTATATCCATGATTTGATGAGCGTAAGGCGGCCTGTTATACCCAGGGCATGATGAGCGGGCATAAAGTATTATTATGTGCTTTCATTATGCCCTATTGTGTTAAACCGAATTAAACAAAAATTTAAAAAATTATTCGTTATTGAACTACATGTTTATTTTTTGACAATTTATTTAATTATGGAAATAGAAATTACAATTTACAAACTTGCTCTTCATACCAAAATTTTCAGGTAAACTTAAACTCTTCGCAGGTTTTTCTGTTGGAATTATTTCTGCGTCTGCTTCCATTCTGCTGGCACCTAATAAAGTATTATATAAAAATCCAGAATTATGTGTATTTGGTTCACTCACTGCTTTTTTGTATGCATGACTCTTCTCGGTTACTTTTGTCCTCTGCTCTGGAGGAAGCCTGAGATTTTGTTGTCACAGAGCTGGCAATTAAATTAGTTGTTTTAGTATTTGACCCCACACTTTCTGCCTTCTGCGGCTATAGTACTTTTCCATTTTCCCTATAATTTTAAGGTTTCAAATGAAGCACCTGCCTCCACCAACAATGTTGCAGAGGTGCATCGCAAACAATGACTAGTGTATTTTCTAGCATTTTCTAAATTCAAAAACTTTGCAGTTGGTGTTTTTGCCAACTGCACTGATCGTTACGAAATGTCAAGAAAAATCTTCTCTCTGATATTGGCTTTGGTCTTAATGCAGCATATTTTCTAATTATTTCTAAAGCACCAATTTCTTTTTTTTTCAGCAGTATTAAAACTTTTAGGTTCACCAGTTTTTGTTTTCTTAGTTGTTTTTTTGTTTTTAATGTATAAAACACTCGTATTTATATATTTATAATCATCAAAGAATAACTTAGAACTTAGTTTACCTTATGAAGTAAATATCTGTCGTCGGGAGCATCTTTTAGAAATTGAATGACTTGTTTGCCAGTCAAAACTCGGGATTCTTTTGCCATATAACCTTTTTAGTTTTTTTTTTACGATGTCTAACGATGATAATTATTATAAATGTCCATGTTGTCGTTTACTATTACAGTTCCGTTGACCATAAAGTATTATTACTGTTTAGAGACTGACAACAAGAAAAAACTAAGTCCTTTTCCGAAAATGTTTTAATTATATTTTTTGGTGATTTGTCAAAAAAGTGGAAATCATCGACTCTCTGGAAAATATATTCAATACTAAAAGCAACGATAATTGTGAAACACGATATCGATATTTCAAGGTACAAAAAATTAAAATCTTTCCTAAAACGCTATTACTAATTGCAATTCCTAATGCAAAAATTAGAAAACCAAGAGATTTTACAATCACAGGAGATTTTTATAATATTGTAAATAAATACTGGGCTCTGAGACCTTGTCATGTTACTTCTGATAATTTTTTTATTAATTTCCAAAAAAATAAAGATACAGGATAAGTAATTGGAATTAACAAACTGGGGAATATGCCTAAACAAATTGCCACATTTATGAATATAGAAAATACACAAGAATATCCAGGTCACTGTTTCCAACGTACCTCAGCAACTACCTTCAGGTGCGGATATTACAACATTAAAAAGGCATGCAGGCTGGAAATCTTCTCAAGTAGCAGAAGATTACATAGAAAATTCTTTGCAAAATCGACTAAATGTAACAAATCAAGCAGTTTCTTCAATTATTGGGTCTAATTCGTCAGTAGATTTTCCCTCAACCTCTAATTCTTCGTACTTCACTACTGTTGAGTCTGTTAAGTCTACAAACCAATCCGTTTTGAAAAATATTACGGACAATAGTTCCAATGCACCAATTTTTAATTTTACTAATTGCTCAAACACTATAATTATTAATATAATTTAGTGTAATATAATTGTCTAAATAAATAACTTGTTTTGTTCAGATTTTTTTAACTGTCTCAACATTGTATGTGCTATGCCATTTTACAAATATTGTTTGACACTCTCTATTTATTGTTAACAAAGTCAAGTGTGTACCTATCTATCGATATATAGTTGTAATCAAACTTAATATTATTATTCAGTTTTAAAACCAGCTTTGACTAAAGTTTCCAAACAAAAACGCCGGAAATCGACTTTTCCGGTATTCGTATATGGACCATATGCTAAATGAACATTTTAAATCCTTGTCATTGTTGAGATTAGTTACAGTGAAACATCCCTTTTGTGTTTGAAGAGAGATTATGAGGATGCTATCTGTGAAACTAAGTAAAATTACATATACATATATCTGCCTGGATAATTCACTAAAGGAATAAAGAGAACCATTAATTAAAATTGTTTAACTCACATCACAAAAACGATGGTTATTAAACGTGAACATAAAATCTTGGATAGTCAGATTATTGGTAAACATCCGGAGGCTGCGGGATGTCAGCCTTATTAGCTGACATGATACAAGTTTAACTTTAATAAAATGAAGGGCGAAACATTCTAAATATAAATGTAAAATGCGGCAGTTACTAAACTACACAAACAAAAAACACGTACTCGTAAAACTAAGTTTATGTTCAGGTAACGCAGAAACAAATTCTTATCATGAACGTTGTAACTTAAAGTCGATTCAGTTAAGAGTAAGTATTTAGCGCTTTTGGTAAAGTTTCTCTGCCTCCCGTTAACGATGGTACAAATTCGGCGAATTCCAAGACGATTCCAGTGTACTGACAATTCTAAGAAGTTCATGAGACAATTACGTAATTATTATTAAAGTAATTTCATTGAAGTGTACCTGGTGAGCTCTTCATTTTCATTTGCCTCATAAAATTGACTGTTGGGGTGCATTTTATTAATTCATACTATTGTGTATAAATGACATGAGTTGTTGAAAAGTCTAGATTTTATTATACGAAAAAGTGAGGTTAGTTTCCGCGTTATCAGTTGTCATCGATTAAATTTGGATTTATTGCTGATGTATTTCATAAAGTTTTCAATTGAACATCCGATATGTTAACGCTTTTACAAAGATCAATTGTACATTCAATTAATAATGATTGTTCAGGCATTTAATCTTTACATTCATACATTTTGGCAATTTAAATTTCCCACCCTTTAAAAAATGAAACGCAAAATACTGACAGTTTTCCGCGTGGGTGAAATCACATCCAGATACAATTTTTTGTGCAAATTTTTGGCATACAATTTTGCGGAAACCTGGTTTATGGAAGCCCATTGTAAAAACCTCTGGTAATTTTTTAAAGCACCACAACTCAATTATAAAGTGCCTGCAGACCCGTATTGGCAGAGCAATGAGTTAGAGGGAAGTTCGGTCTTTAATTTATTATCCAGCCTTTAGATAAATTCTACGCTTCCCTATTTACAGACACGTCAAAGAGATTTCTTATTTTCTATTTGCTATCACAAATTTTTCATTTCCGACCCGACGTTTCACCGAAATAATCGTAAATTACTTTTTTCTGGATTTTAACAAGGGTAAATTCCAGAAAAGAGAACACAGCGCCCTAATGACCTACTATCAGTTTAGTGTAAAAGTAAAAACCTTTCCTAATTATTTCCACTTACCCGACAGTAAAAAGTAATGAAACAAAGTAGGTACAAACGCTTTTACTGCCAAACCTTCCAGCGGCAGTTTAAATGCGTTAAAAAACTATAACAAGACGAGAATGATTACGAGCTTCTCATTGCCGGAATTTCCGTATAATTGCAGAAAAGTTACCACCGATGTATGAAACAATTTGAAAATGCGGCTGGATAATATGAATAAAATTTAATTAAAATTACTGAACCGACTTTGTTCGAGTTTTCATCTTTGTTCCAGATTTTAATTTAATCTTATAAAGAAACAATATGTGCTAATAAAAATCGGCGCAATCCGAGTATGCCTTAATGAGAAAATAAAATTTTTATATCAACGTATTTTCTAATTAATTATTAATACAAAGGAGTTTAAAAGCATTTTATAAATTCGTCTGGAAAATTGCAAAACTTCTGCAGCCAAGTTATATTGTGAACCTCTAACAAGTACTTGGAGGAACCGATAAACTACAACCAGGACTTAACTCACTAATAAGAGTGACATGTAAGACTCTTATAATATTCTTCAATAAATGTCTAGTCACTTTAAAACCGAAGAACCAGTTATTGGCAGTTTTATTATTGGCTGCATTTAAAGAGTTGATAACAAGTTAAAAAAAATACCTGTTTTTTTATTGTGGCCTATAACCAGCATAGTAATTTCATTGCGCATTCATATTGATTATAACACAAAGTCATGTCATAACTATAATAGCAAATTCAAATTGCTGACAGATGTTTAACATTGTTTGGAACAAATTTTGTAGAGCTAATGAGCCAGTGATTCATCCGATTATGAAAATGATTATATGTATACACTATTATTGAGGTCGACGTCAATTAATTAATGATTTTCAGGATCTGTAGATATTTTAATTAAATTTACTAACAATATTAGCTTCATTATAATATTGTTTCTGTTTTTATAAAAATAAGGACTTAAGACACACAGTAACAATAACTAACATACTAGTGAACATATACGACAAAAGCTGCATTTAATATGGGATTGAAAATTATGTATGTATATGGAAATAGCTTTGTAGCGGTGACCATTCTCACGCTGTCATGTCCATTGTTTTACAGAATATTGATAGCGAAGTGTTAAAAGTAAAATATTATCAGATTTGTCGTACACGTCCCTAGTAGTAAACAAATATTTAAAAATATTGAAATGCCGATTCATTTTTTTTAACTGCATATCAACCTTCAGTATAATTTTATGAAAAAAAAAGTTTGCTGCCACCTTATTTACACTTTATTGATTTATACAAACCTTAGAAGTTTACAATTTACTTATACATTAACCCGGCGCATCCACCATTTTTATGTTTCGGGTTTCGTTTAAATTTTGACAGTTTCCTGTTATTCACTCTGGCTGTGGAACTTTTCCATTCCATTTCTCAAGTATAGAAGCATCCGGTTTTATTAAATTAAATAGGATATAAATACCCTGCAAAATTTTGAGCCGTCATCATCAAATTCTTAGTGGGGACAGACAAATTTTTGTTGTCGTTTCAGTATCTAGATAGTAATCTTAAACTATGCTAAATTCATAGCAACCCGTCCATTAGTTTCCAACACTACGTGTCTAATAACATTGCCAACAGACAGACAAACGGGAAACAGACTGTAGCGGAAGACCGACATATTGTACTAGCCATGAAACGTAGACAGAACATGAAATTAACCATTTATTGAATGACTAATTTCTAATATTCCTCTACCTTACGCTTGAGGATGAAGTGAAAGAATGTTAGCGTCTCTTTAAATATGGACGCGAAAAATTTTCTTACACTTCCGATTCATTCGTTGCACTGGTCAACAATTGTTTCCCTTTGTTGTATCTCTAGTATTCTGTTTCATGTAGAGTCGAGATGATTCGGGCCAATTTTTCTAAAATCGCACCCGCGCTGCCATTTCAATATTAACCTGAAACTATTGCTTATACAATCGACTCTTTACCACCATACATGAGTTTCTCTGGAACGGAGAATTTCTACTTGACGGAGATGCAACAGCGTACGTATCCAAGCTGCTTATCCTAAACCTAATTTGCGACTATTCAGGATGGGTTAAACTATATAACGAATTATACGCTATCGAACACACCAATAGTGCATCCAGCTGCAGTCCTAAAATTTTAGGGGGCTTTATTTTAAGAATAAACATATAAGAACCAATTTTAAGTTGGATGAATTGCGATAGCGGCAGTCTCGTTGCTATGGAAGATGCCATTCGGCGATTCGCTATCGCAACTACTGTCATCGCAGCTTCCATGACAACGAGGAGTTGGGATATCGCAAATCTAACTTGAAATAGACCCGTCAGTCAATTTAATTATATGTTGTTTTATTTCTAGAGAGTAAGTTATAATGGGATACATTTGACCAAGTCTTAATTTCATATTTACTTGCCGTAAGTCAAAAAAAAGGTAGAATTCACATAAACCTATGTAAATAAGACCACAAATAAGTTATAAATTACTCTTATTCATTTTTTTTTTAACTCCTTAGGTGTAGTTAAGTTTATTGACTGCTCAGATGATTATACAGTTTTAAAGATTAAACATGTGGCCCATGTTCTAACTGTCTAGTGTTAAATTTTGGTACTTACAGCAAATTTTCATGCCTTGTCTTTTATTTAGTTACGTCGCCAAATTTTTTACACTTCTCTTAGTGTTTATGAACACGCAAAATGTAACGGTAGATGTAAAGACCAACTAGCGTCAATATTACTATTTTTAAAGTACTTTCTACATGAGGCTGGATAGATTAAACATTATTTTGACTACCTTCTTCTGTTGTACTCTGGTTGTGTGAGTTAAGTTTCCCCAAATTAACTAGTATGGCATACCTCAGTGTAGATGTGGCATTGGAGTTGTAATGTAAGGGGTATTAGAGAGATTAATCTTTAATCTTACCACTTTTAGCGAGTTAAATATATAATAAAAACATTTATTAAGGCAACTGACAACATGATCTACGTGACATTCTTTCGATGTATAAACATAAATAAACACTTGAGCTTCAGATTGCTATTACCTACTAGTAAAGGACTAGAGGTATTATTTATGGGTGTGGATTTTACTTTACAACGGTTATCACAAAACTAAAATTGTAAAATCAAATTTTATAATATTCTTAAAGACCTGAATTTGTCGGATTAAACACATCGCCTTCAGCCAATTTTTTATTGATCAAATTAAGAACCTTATTTTCTAGAAAATATGTTTTTATTTAATTATGATCAGATAAAAATAATAATAATCATCTTCAAAACATTTTGTTCCATAGTGGCTTAATTAATAATTTTAGTCTTCTATTCAAATTAAACAAGTTTCTACGTGACATTCTTTCGATGTATAAAAATAAACAATCGAAGTTAAGCATGTATACCTACTGATAATAATACACTCTTTTCTGTTGGTTATTTGCTTTGAATACATTTCATATTGTCTGTATATCTGCCCTTGGAATTTGTACCCCCGCAGCCCACAGGGTTCGAAGTGTCATTTACATCACTGGTTTTTACTGTATAAAGGTTATCAGAAAACACAAATTTTTCTATAATTTTTCAAATTTGCTGGATTGTAGTTTAAGGGCGAGGGAAGTCCTGCCGAAGTAACTTTGGACCAATTTCTTGGTTATTGCGATAAGTTTCCATCAGGTTAGATCAAAGGATTTTACACACTGAGATTGAGTTGATTTAAGTAAATAGTTTTCGGCAATGATACTTGTAGTTGTCCAACTTGTTTTTACTAATTTCGTTACTTCGATATTTAGTCGGAACGTTTCTTGTTACAGTAACTTTTTGAAATAATTTATATTGGAAACGGAAAATATTCTCGCAGGGGTGAAAGAAATTTAGCACCTGCCCTAAGTGATCCGAAAAACCACTATTAAGAATTTTTCTATTAAAATTATCAGTTTTTAACGTTGAAAATGTAGTTATTATCATTTAGGGTGTTTGATTTATCTTGGTCTCTTGAATAGTCATAAACACACTGTCGGAGTCCGAACGACTTCATTGAATCTATTGCCTGTGTACTCTTTTAGTTGGTCTATCTGAAGAATTCAAATTGAAATCCCTACAGATAAACATAATTGTATCGTGTTTTGTTGTTATTTTCTAGTCTCTCTATAAAAGTTTTATAATCAGTCTCTGGAGTTAACCAAAACTATGTGATACCTACAGGCAATAATATTTTTGTGTTTCTGATATTCCTAGTATTGCTGTAGATAGTAAAACACTAACCAAATTTTGTCTGATCATCTGCACCAACAATTTAATCACCTCAAAATTTTACGAAGTAAATTCTACCTAAATTTTATAAAATAACATGTATTTGTAGTTTAAGGTGGATACTAATTTTTGTCCTAGTTGTAAAATTTTGAAAAAGAAAATGCCGCAGTAATCAATCCTATTTAAGATACTTATGAAAATTATTGAGTTTAAATTTGTAATTTGTCAGTGTATTTACAAATTAACACTGGTTACACCAAATGTTTTAAAAAAATAATTAATCATTTTGTTTTATTGGTTAATTTAATTTTATTAATAAAAATTCACTTGAAACATACACAGAGCATGCTTTTTTAATTTTGGTTTCGGGGGTACTATTCCATCCACTAAGATAAAGATAAAAATGTAATAAAACAATTAAAGCCTGAGAATTTTATACTTTTATATCTAAGACACTGTATTTGTTTGATTGTGTTTCAGACGCATGAGACGTATAGCTTTAGGCTATATTTAGTTCCCTAGCGTAAGCTAAGGAAGTATTGTAATTGAGTCCATCGACCGATTTTTATGTTTTCTTGACCTTTCATGACCCCTAGATTACGAAGAAATTGGTCTCATGTTTCCGTCTATCCGTCTGTCAGTCTGTCGTCTGCCCGGCTTTTTATTAGACAGATAATCACCGAAAGTACTGGGCCGATTGTTGTCAAATTTTGTACCTATATTAGGAATGTAGGTGGTAAAAATTAATCTCAAAATATCACCATTTTCAAAACTTTCTACGTCTGTCACTAATGGAAATGATGTACAAAAATTAAACTTTATTCCATTTGTTTCCCACAGTTGTTACATTTTATAACATTTTTCTAGAAAATTGTCACCACATTTTTAATAGGTAATTAAGAAAAATAAAAAGCATGACTCTATAATTTGTTTATTTTCACGAACGAACTAGATAATGTAACAACACTTCAGATTAGAGTAAAATACGATAAATATACACTAAAAGAGTCTTCACTATACAATCAAATTGCTTTACTGAGTTGTGTTTAGAAAAAAAGTTATAAAAAGATGTTTTATGAAAAACACCCCTGATGCACGTCTATTTGCATATTACTGCAGATAATCAACATGAAGTTCAAATGCGGTGCATATTTATCAACTTTGAAAGATATCGAAAAATAAAGCACTACCTCAACAAATTAATACATTTCTCGTCTAAAACAACTATAAAACAACCACTAGATCGTTAATTTTCTCTTACAATAATAATTGTCTGTGTACCTAGTAGAAATTTGCGAAGTACAACTACTGAAGTCTATTAAATTATTGGTTCGTGATTTAAAAGCAATATTAGCCTAATTTTCTCCCTCTGCGATCACATATCTCACTGTGTATAAATTTAAGTCAGAATAACTTTCCAACTCTTGTAGTTTACGATCGGTTTCAGTTGTTATAAGTTACCATTTTAGTTTGGAGATATTGGAAAACTTGAGACCGATAAGAATATTGTAACAGTGAAATGGTGGATAAAACTGTAGGAGATCAAACAATACTTCCCCGTTTTATCTCACTGGATTAATAGTCGGATTCTGTGGTCGCAGTCGCACTCACTTATTAATAATACGTAATCGGACACCGCCATAGATGTTGATACGGCGGAGAGTTATAAATGTGATCTCCAACTTGCCAAATGTATTCACAGCCAAGTCTAAAGTACTGAAATTTGTCTTGGCCCGTCTTCCGCAGCCGTCCAAAAGAAAAGGTTTATAAAATATTGTTTGATTTAATGAAAACGAAATGCCAGAGGCCATCCTCTTTGAAAAATGAATGAAAATTATTCAACTTCTTTGAGCGCAACGAAGACGAGCGTAAGCACGCGAATCTTGTGACCCCAGTGCAGAATCTAGTTTTTAAATCGGGGTGAATTCACCTTAATACACTAAGGGTAAACGCACAAAAAGCCGCGACAAGTGAAAACATGTTTTTATCCCCAAGATAAATTCGTCACCGGTTGGTTTTCATTATTTGTTTTTCTCATTCAATCAGAATTGGTTTTTCGGCGGAGTTCTGACACGGAAAATATTTATCTCGCTAATAAAATTGATGAAATGGCGACCAAACAAAAGATTATTTATTCGGGAAGCTTTGAAGCGGTTAGTTGCAGCGGGAAAGCTGTGACGCAGAATATAGCGCTCTATTACGGCATTTACTGTTCTGTTGTTATACACCAGCGTGCTAAGTTTTTTTCTCGGTAGCATATTTCACAGTTTTTTCACGTACAATGTAAACTGTATTAACTTTGTTAAAGTCTGAGCAAAAGTTGCGCACTATAACTTCCAAACTTGATCATTAAATTATATCTAATTATCTCTAGAGGAACGTCGGCTAATTTCGGGGTCCTCTTCAAGTTGAAATATCAGACTAAGTTTGAAATATTCGTACCCACAATAAAATGAAATTTCTGGAGCTGTTAAAATGTAGTTGTCGTAACCTCGTAACTACTTTGGGTTCTATAATCTTGAACTTTGTTAATATGTTTTCAATAGAACGATGTTCCAGTTCTCGCTATAGTAGTTATATGAAAGCTATGTTCTTTAGAAAACTTTTATTAAAACAAATAAATGAATATGAAACAGAGCTTTGTATGCAGAAACTGATAATTTTGTTAAAAACCTGATTCAACTAGACAAATTATTATTATTTTAAAGTTTTGAAAACTTCACCAGAGACGTGCCAAAATAATACTGAAAAGTTTCCTCTGATGATAATGTGCTCGAATATGAACGCGGCATTAGTTGTGTTTCAATGGCAGCGGAAGATTAATTTAAATCTTTTTGTTAATTAAACTGAGCGAAGTTTTTCCGCATTGACGGACCACTATATTAAACATCGGAAGAAATGCAAGTACTGTAAACAAAGTTTAGAATTTAAATAATATAAACAAAATATCTTAATGATAAAAATGTAACCTCTATATAATAATAAATTTATTGCTCATATGTAACAGAAGTACATTAAAGCTCGTCAAAAAAAAAGTTATATAATTGTATAACATATAAGATTGTACACAAAACATATATACATATATAGATTCACAAACACTTAAAAAATGACTACATTAAATTTCCGTTAGCACAAAAGTCTATAAACTCGCTAATACAGTAAAAACTATGTGATTGCAGCATTATTTTGATTCTACTTTTAAAGCAATTTCTTGGAAGACATTTGACAGTGTATGGTACAGCATTAAACAATTTTACAGAGATGAAGTTTACCGACTGTTGTGTCTTTTGCAAACGGCAATAAGGAATAGTTAATTGACTGCGATTTCTTGTATTGTAGCAATGATTGTCAGAGTTTAAAAAAAATTTGGATTGATTATCAAAAGTATGTATTAAAGTGTAGTAGATAAACAAACAAGGCAGTGTTAATATATTTAAAGATTGAAAAAAATGTTTACAAGAAGTTCTTGAACTAATTTTACAAATTATCCTTAAGGCTTTTTTCTGAATTTTAAATATTCGTATGGCACTAGAAGAATTACCCCATAAAAGAATACCGTATGATAATAGTGATTTGAAGTTGCTATGATAATAAGTCAAGACAGTTTCTAATGAACAGAACAGAACTAATTTTCGCAGTTGGAAGAGAATGGAGTTTAATTTTTTAGCCAGATGATCAACATGGCTTTCCCATGTAATTTTTTTATCCAGATGTAGGCCGAGGAACTTGACTGTTTCAGATTCTATAACTTCTTCCGGTCTCAATGAAAACACTATTGATTGATTTTTTTCTTTGTTCATAGCTAGGCCATTATGTGATAACCAAATCAAAGTGTTGTTTAATGCAATATTTTCTTTGGTTTTAACTTCATCCACCGTGGTTGCACTATTAATTAGAGTGGTGTCATCCGCAAATAGGATGGTATTCATAGAACAGGAGTTTACAGGAAAATCATTGATAAATACAAGAAAAAAAATTGACCCAAGGATTGATCCTTGTGGCACGCCAATATTAACCGTCTTAAGCTCTGAATATTTATTTTTTTCGTAAACTGTTTGGACTCTATTTTTTAAATAGGACGATAACAGTTGGTGTATTAAACCTCTAATGCCGTAAAATTTCAGCTTTTGCAGCAATAATTCGTGACTTACACAGTCAAAGGCCTTGCTCAAGTCGATTAGTGTGGCGCAAGTAATTTTTCGATCTTCAAAGTTAAGCAAAACATTTTCAATTAATTCAAGTGTAGCCAAAGTTGTTGATTTGTTTGCCCTAAATCCGTATTGTTGCTTTACAAATAAGTTGTTCTGCTCAAAATAAAGTACAATTCGGTTTTTTAATATAAGTTCAAAGATTTTGGATAATATGGGCAACAATGAAATGGACCTGAAGTTATTGGGGCTATTTAAGTCACCCTTTTTATGGACAGCAATTACTTTCGCAATCTTAAGACATTTGGGGAATATCGCTTCTGAGATGCATTTATTAATCAAAAATGATAATGGTTCCAAGAGAAGAGGACATATGTGTTTTATTACAGTAGTGTTTAAGTCGTAAATATCTCTCGAATTCGATGCCTTGAGATCCATGATACAATTGTAAATTTCAGTTTCATCGGTCGGTCTTACAAATAAGGTGTTACCGGATTGTATTTTTAAATTTTGTAAATGTACTCCCGAGTTGTATGTTTGTGAGTTGTTACAAATACTGCGACCTATATTACTAAAATGATTGTTAAATTGATCCGCACTTATACCACTATGTTTTAAGTTGTTATTTCTTTTTCTATTTAACTCGTGATTGTCCAAGCAGCTTTCGATTTGTGAAGAGCAGATTTAAGTAAATTATCATAGGCCGATTTTTTAGCCTCTATTAAGCTACTGTGATAATCTTTTTTTAATATGTTGTAGAAACTATTATCATCATGGGAATTAGTGCATTTGCGTACTATATCTACCGCCTTTAATGTGTTTCTCATTCTGCATAGATCTTCGTTAAACCAAAAAATATTTATATTCCTATTTTTGGAATGTTTGCTTATTATCTCAGGAAAAACTTTGTAAAATACATTTAAAAGTAACGTATTAAAGTTGTCAAAAGCCTCCTCTGCACTTAAACTGTCATCATATATTTTAGCAAGATCACATTTTGAGAACTCATTGTAAAATAATGGTAGCTTATGGGTTTTAATTGGACGGTATACAAAAGATTCTTCTTGATGCATAATAGAGTCTAGCGGTTTCATATCTAGTTCCAAAAAAATTCCAGAGTGATCACCAAATTTTTCATTTACGACCTCTACTTTACAATATGGCAATTCTGGTTGTATGTAAATATTATCGTAACAAGTGCTACTCTTTTTGTTGATTTTGGTCGGCGCTGATACTAGATGATACAGATTGTATGAATTTAAGACGTCCAATAGGGAATTCTTATTTACATTTTTGGGAAGAAAATCAATGTTAAAATCACCAGACAGTATTACCTGAGATTTAAAATTAGTGTATATATAATCAATTAGTTGGCTAATAAGCTTGATCAGAAATTCCTGTAGGTCTCCATCCGCTGAGGGTCACGGCTAGCTTGAAATATTTTTAACTCAAAAGTGCTTGCACCTCTAATTTTTTTTGCTCAGTATAGTCTCGTTAAGTTGTGTAAACATTTTAGACCCAAAAAGAAAAAAATCGTTAGGGCCGTTTTTGAAATATTTCCAAAATATTGTTTTTTTGTATCAAAGGTCCAATTTTGAGAGTAAATATGTGAATTCCAATGTGATTTAAACGTGTAAATAAAACACAAATTTAAATATGAAGGCTATTGTATTCGCAAACGGCAAGTAACAATTTTGTAGTATAATTCGAGTTATTTTTGGGTGCATTAAAGTCAAGATAAAACTGATTTTGCCTCTATTAATCTTGTAGAAACTTGTGAAATTTAAGGGTGTTAAAATGCAAAAGTAAAAACTCAACTCAAAAATGCAGAATATGTTTGACTGTACTTTAGGTGCGAGGGAAGTTCTGTCGAAACAGCTTTCAACCATTTTTTTAATTATTATTAATTTAGTGTCATAAAATGATTTACGAATGAACGGTCATTAAATCTACTTAAGTTGTAATTATGATCATTCTCGAGATTTCTCTATAGAAATAAATTATTCTAAAACAAATCAACTTCTAAAAGGCGAACTAAACATGTTTTTTTAAAAAACGGCTCTAGCGATTTTTTTTCATTTTTTGTTTAAAAGATTCAGAAAACTTAAAGAAACTATGCTACGCAAAAAAATTAGAAGTGCAAGCACTTTTCAGTTAAAAGTATTTCAAGCTAACCGTGGGGTGAAATGTAAAACGTAAAATGACGAATGTTGAGGGCTCTGTATAATCTGATATTTGTTAACATTTGTTGTTTATGTGTATATTTTTAATTTATTAACTTCGCAGTTGTATATGTACATTGCAAATATATGATGTTATGGAGGATATTATGCGCTTCAGTCACAAAAAACATAAATCTACAATAATTCCTATAATTACTTATTTTTTTATTTGCATATGAACTCAAAAAATAGTTCTATAGGAGTGGTAGCGATAAAAAGACAAACCCAATAGCATCCGTCTTCCAATTTTGAAAAAGGTGTGATCATGTATTGATAACATTATAATATACTTGCTGATGCAGCTAAATTCTAACCATAACCTTATTCAAATTATAAAGCTGACTGGCTTCAATATTTTGTACAATTTTTTGTGTGTGTATTCATGAGCAATTAAATATAATAAAATACATTAAAACTCAGTTTACCTCATCTTTTTAATTTTTTTTTATGTAATAAACATTACCTAGACACGTTCTTCAAGCCGAGAACCACTGAGGTGTGTACTACAAAGATTTTTTTTATAATACATATTTTAAATTAACGGACGATATATTTTATCAAACATGCTTTAACTGCCCCAGGGATTTTTTCAGTAAAAAATTTTTTTGTAGTTACAAAAACACTTTAATTCATCACTGTAAAGAGTCTTTTAAATTAAAGCTACTTTGTTGCATTATAATCTTATCACAAAAGCTCTGTGGTTACAAAAATCTTTTATTCGTTTCGCATGTTATTTGCTGACAACAAATATAAACTTGCAGAGGCAACTTGCACTATTCAATATCCCAACGTGTGGTTTACATTATTCAAATAGCTATTCATATAATTGTAAACTTGCACGAATTTCCTCTCGTGTTTGAGCCTTTTCATATTTAAGGAATGTAGGCAACCGGTGTGTAGTTAACAACTCTCAGCTGTGAGTAAATATACTACATTGTCAACTAAATTTAGATCGGCGGGAAAAATCAGAATTTATTATTTCGTAACTTACCCTCTGCGAAAGGTATTATTGATGGCTACTTTATGAAAATTTTTTGATTCGTGGTTGTAAATGCTTCTGCGATCATTTTATTCACTTCTAATTCCTCCTCTACCTGGAAATACTTACCCCGCTTAGCTCTGAACATATGAAAAAATGTACAGGTTAAAGCCCTAGGTTCAATTTAAAAAATACGCATGGATGGAATCGGAAGTATGCAACTAATGTTACGTCAGTGCTCTCACTTTAAAAAAAACTAAATGTCAACTTATGTGAATTATTGTCGTAAAATATTTTACAAAAATATAAAGAATATTCGATGCGTAGAGTATAAACACCTGTAACGAAATAGAACAAATTATGTTTTAACTGAAGAAAAAAAGTTAATTCTGTTATGCAGAAAACCCAATTAGGTTTTCATTAACTTCATTCCACCTACAAAATCGGGTATATATGATTTTAGACACAACACTGGTTTGTACTTCGAATACATTGATGTATTTTTCATATCTAAAAGGTATCAGCTCGACTCGCTCGAATGTGGGGTGTCGGAATCGACCGTGGCAAGGTCTCTTAACCAATTTCAGATCAGACCTTTTTAGTGTTCATTGCTTTTTGTCGGCGTTTTTAAATATTAACACTTGTTCGAATAGCCTTCAATTTTTTCGTTTCCTTCTTCTTCGTCATTGTTTCACATTAGCAAAATCAAGCATTAAACAAATATAACCCGCGAAATCAGAGCAAATATTACCACCGCAGACATTAACAAAAGTGAAGATGACAATATCGTCATATCCCAGAAGAAATTACAAAAAAGCCATCCTTAACGCGACTGTGCAGATACAGCAAGAACTAAAAGAACTTAAGGACATCATCCAACATCTGAGTGAGAAAATCGAAACCCATCGTAAAGAAAATTCGTCGGGAATAGGGCATGATCCAGAAAGCGACAATGAAAACGAATTGAATATGTCACAAGAATCGGACGATGCGGTAATCGACACTTCAGAAAAACCAGAGCAGACCTCAACAAAAAGTAAAAGCGAAAGAAAACCACGACACGAAAAAAGCAACGAAAATAACACAAATGAAATCAGCTGACGCAAAATATAAATCAGAAATCGAAGCCGAGACAAATTGTTGTTCATGGTACAGGCACAAATGAAGAAAACACACACTTTAGTGCAGCAACGAAGCGGGCCTCGCTGTACGTGGGGAAAGTTAGAACTGACACCACCTCTGAACAGATATGTGCCTATCTGAAAAATAAATATTCTGAATGTGATTTCACAGTAAGCATACTTCGTAAGACAGAAAATGCTACAAGTATGTCCTTTAAAGTTGGCGCGAATACCGATCTTATGGATCACCACTATTGTCGTTGTCTATAAAAGCAGTAGTAATGGTAATATAATAGTTATTTATGTATTAAGGGCATAATCAGGGAGATTGTGGCACGAGGGAATGTTTAAAGCCCGACGAAGGAGGGCTTTTAATTTCCCGAGTGCCACAATCGACAATTATGCACGTGGTACATACAACGTTTTATTCTATTTTAGTTTCTAAACTATTTTTAACGAAATATTGAGTATTTTCGGCAAGAATGTGTGAATTGTGCCGATGCGAATTTTAATACATAGCTGGCTATTATTTTGATGTTGTTATGGATACCACATTGATTATTTGATAATTCGTTTTTCAAAATGTAAATTAAAGAAGCGGAAAACGTTTATTCAAACGAAAGTTTAGAAGAATTTGAAGTCGGTCAGGTAATGATTTGATAAAATATTGTGTTTCCAACTTAAGAAAAACGTTGAATATCGAAGCGTGTTTGAATAATTAATTGATTAGTGTAAATGAACAATCAATTGTTGCTTAGCAATTTTTGACAGATTTGTGCTAAAAAGGCCAATTTAAGCCCGCATTTGGGTGCTTATAAATAAGATTATGGTTCTAAAATAGAATAAAAATGTTTTTTGATAAAATTTCTACTATGTTAGAAATCTTAAGTAATAAATAATTTTTTTTTTAAATTATACTATGTAGCGATTTTAGCATTAATTTTTAGATCAGGCATTGGAAAAATCGGAAATATTAGACATATTGCACTCCTTCTACGTAACATCTATCATAAATCAGCCGACAAGGAAAACAATTGCATAGATAATATCTGTATACAGATGGATATCCAAGAGAAGACCTAAAAGAGTGAAGTAATATGGATTGATTGGTCTGACCATGTGGTCCAAATAGTAAAAATTATGACACAGGCTGAGGTAATGAAAGAAACAGAGGTAATCTACAGGCAAGTTAACAATATACAAAATATTATGCGTTTTAAAGAACTACTACAAAAAGAACGATGGTATAATTTTGAAAACTACAGTGATGTTGAGTTACAATACAACAATTTTCACAATTTTATAGGTCATACTCATAACTTTAATGAACTATTTCCACTTAAGAATAAAATAACAAATATCATTTACAAAAAAGATGGATTACATAAAACGTAAAAAAATCATCACAAATGCTAAGAGAATTATTTATAGATACAAAAAATGGGGACGAGGGGACTAAAGAGATGTATATGTACTATAAAAAAATTCATAGACAAAATATCCAAGAAGCTAAGAAAAATTATTATAACAACTATTTATTACAAACGTCATTGAATAAAAATTAAACAGCTTGGCAGATCATAGGCAAAAATAAAGTAAGGAAAACGCAAATTGAATTAAACATAGACGGACAAATAACAACTGATAATCACAAATGTGCCAATAAACTAAATACGTATTTTAATAATATAGCAAATGAATATATTTCTTTTAATAAAAATTCGGCAGCTTTGTAAATCCTAATAATAATACATTCTTTTTAGAACCTGTCTTGGAAAGTGAAGTATTTAATATAATATTTGAACTTAAAAACAGCGTTGTATGTGGACCAGATGAAATAAATTCTATTATAATAAATTATTGTCCAAATGAAATAAAAAAACCATTCACATGTGTAATAAATAATTCATTTATATCTTGAAAATTTCCGGATTTACTAAAAATTGCAAAAATGATTCCTGCTTTTAAGAAAGGTGATCCAACTATAACTACGAACTATCGACCAATGTCAAACTTAAATAGCTTCTCCAAAATCATCGAAAAACTTGTTGCAAAAAAATTACAAATTTTTTTAAATACATTTGAACGCTGTCATCCACATCAACATGGATTTACAAAAGGTAAGTCAACATCAACTACTCCAGATACTTTATATACAAATATTGACAAACATAAAAATTGTACAAGCAGTTTTTTAGATCTAAGCAAATCCTTTGACTTAGTCAGTCACACCAGATTGCTTGAAAAATTATGGCATCGAAAGTTACCTGCAAATTAGATAGCATTATGTGCAGTGTTGGGCAGTATCTAGATACTTGTATCTAAATAAAGTATCTAGATGCATTTTTGGGTATCTAGTATCTGTATCTAGATAAAATCGAATTTAAGCACAAAATATCTGTATCTAGATACAAAATTAATGGCGCAGCTATAGATACATTTTTTTATTTCACTTTTTTTTCAGTAGTTATTAGTTGAGTAGTAATTTTTGATACTTCATGTTGGTGATTTTGGTCACATAAACAAAAATAGAGGTAAGAGGTCCACTAATAGTGTTCTGTCACGGAAATTTTCATATTTTAATTACCATCATTTCCTACATTGTAGCCTTCAGTACTTATACATCTTTAAATATAATCCTAAGGGGTAATAAATCTAAGCCGTGGTAAGATGGTATTTTAAAAACAATAAACCACAATTCACTATTCACTGCTGGTTGTATTTGTGTTATTAAATAAGAGTAATTTTAATAGTAAAAATATTTGTTTAAGGTATATTATTATTTTTAGAAAATAATAATTGCGTGTTACATAATGATTATTTTTTTCAATTAGCACAAATTAGTTCTGTAATCGACTACTTAATTGAATGTTCAATACATACATTTCTCTCGCATAAATTCTGCACAGAATAATCATTTCCCGTATTCTTTTGAATTATTAATTTTAATGCTGGAGATAATTATTAGATATATTCAAACACAATTTGGAGAGTGTAGTATGGGAATGAAAACAAAAAAAATATTTTTTTAAGCGTACGTAATAAATATTGCACAATTTGCGACACATCAAACAGCGAAGCGATGGCCTATTTGTAGGAAAAAAGAAAAGATTTTTCAGTCTTGAATAACTATGATACAGTAAAATGTTTATTTTTTATATTTAATACCACAATTCCTTCTTCTGCACCTGTGGAACGGGTGTTTAGTAGGGGAAACCAAATTCTGACACCAAGAAGAAATAATTTAGGTGACAATACGTTCGAAATGTTGTTAATTTTAAAAAATTCATTAAACAATAGGTTCATAAAAAAATACATAAACATGTTTTCAGTTATTTTATTCGCCAAAGCTTCAAAAATTATCTGTTTTCTTGTGTCTGTATCTAGATACATTTCGAAAAATCGAAAACAATCTGTATCTAGATACTTTTATCTTCCATATATCTATATCTGTATCTAGATACTTTTAAAAGTATCTGGCCCCAACACTGATAGTGTGAAAATAAATGGAATTAAATCAGATACTTTATATATGTGGGATGGGGTGCCACAAAGGTCCGTCTTAGGACCCTTGTTGTGTCTCATCTATATATCAAATTTTAACTGTAGTAATTCTGTAATGTTTGCTGACGACACGTCTATTCTGGTCTCTGTTGATAAGGACAACATTTCACAGACTTCGAATAGCACAATAATTCAGTTGGAAAAATATTACATATGTATCTTCATAATTATTTACACTTAAATAACAAAAAACCACTTTCATAATTATTTACACTTAAATAACAAAAAAAACACTTTCATAGAGTTTAACAATTTACATGGAAAAAGTGACTATAGTTTTTTAATTAGATCCAGTGCTGGCTCAATAAAACAAGAAAACAAAACGCAATTTTTGGGCGTTATAATTGACAGTACACTCAAATGTCAAGCCTACATTGATATGTTTTATGTAAAAAATTATCTGTAGGTTGCTTCGTACTCAAACAATGAAAAGCCCTACACCGGTACAAACATTAAAAACGTATTATTTTGGATGCATGTATTCACAAATACAATATAGTGTCATTGCATGAGGCGTATCTGCAGATATATCGTACGTTCAGATTACAATAAAAAGCGGTAAGAATTATAGTAGGTGTAGTACAATAAATGAAGGTCCTATCTATAATTCACGGAACATAAACACATTAGAAATTCCTAAACACAACACTTCCTTTCTTAAGAAAAGTCCAAGAGATATGGGAATATGCTTATATGGTAAATTGCCACAGCATATATAACAACTAGATGTAAAAGAATTTAGAAGAACTGTGAAAAAGATCTTAATGAAGAAAGCATGCTACTGTTGTAAATTATATTGTTATATAAGTGAATGCATATATTTGTTTAAATGTTTTATTATTCTAAAAACTGGGATGTTCTATTCAACTTGTTTGTCTACAGAATTAGATTAGTACTTTTTTGGTTGTCTGTGAGCATGTCTCAGATTGTGTAGGAATTTAATAATATACAATAATATTGATTTTTTCTTAAATATTTATACATTTACAAATACCTCCCGAGTTTAATTTAGGAAAGTGTTGTAATAGGACCTACAAATATGTACTGTGAAATTCTGTTTACATTATAGTGTAAACAGCAAGATGTCAATAAAATTATTTCTGTTTTTCTCTGCCAAAATTTGCTGATTTTATCTACAATTTTGCGAAGTAAATTGAATTCAAAATGTGCAAAAAATAGGCTTTCTACCTGTCGTCGATTCTTTTCTTCTTTCATATCATTTCATCATAGGGAGGTAATTGCAAAATCCATCTTTATCTACAAAAAATTACCATTTAAAACATATTCTAAGTTTCTGGTTCTGAAAAGATGACTGCGTATATATAGAAAAAAGGGAAAATATAAACCCCGCCCACCCGCCCTACCTCAATCATGATAATATTTTTTTACTCGTCGTAAGCCGGGCGGCAGAGTTTAATCGCAAAATCCTTATTTTTCTGAGAGAAATTCCTATGTGAAGTGTGATTAAGTAAAAAAGAAAGCCAAAACATAAGCCCCACCCATTCGTCTCGATCTCAATTTAGCTTTAATTTTTACTTAATGTACATAGTATGTTTTGACAATACTCAAAAACGTGTCTTACATGATAATTTCTTGTAGTGAAATAAAGATTTTGCAATTAAGCTACTCTCTCTTGGCTCACGACAAATAAAAAAAATCAGCACAATTGAGGTGGGGTGGGTGGGCGGGGCTTATATTTAACCTTTTTTTTTGTTAATATACATAGTCATTTTTGAATACAAATACTTAAAACAGATGACTACGTATATAAAAAAAAAGGCATAATATAGGCCCCGCCCACCCGCCCGATCTCAATAGTGATGATTTTTTTACAGCTAAATCCTCATTTTTCTACGAGAAATTGCTATGTAAAACATATTCTTTAATTCTCAAACTTGTTCAGAACAAACTATATATATTACGTAAAAAGAAAGCCAAAACATAAACCCTACCCATTCGTCTGGATCTCAATGTGGCTTTAATTTTTACTTGACATACGTAGTATTTTTTGACGATACTCAAAAACATGTCTTACATGGTAGTTTCTTGTAGAGAAATAAAGATTTTGCAATTAAGCTCCTCTCTCTTGGCTCAGGACGAATAAAAAAAAACATCACAATTCAGGCAGGGCAGGTGGGCGGGGCTTATAGTTTACCTTTTCTTTCTTAATAGAGGTACTCATCTTTTTACAACAAAAACTTAAAACGGATGAGTACGCATATTAATAAAAAAAAGGCTAAATATAATCAGCACTAATTTATCGGGTATTATCTTGAAGAATTTCAAACACATGTTCTTCTCTTGAAATATAACATTATTTTTTCAAACTATCCATAAATGTGACTAGCTACCACTTTCACTTGAAGCAGCGATTACTTCAGGTCATCATTCTATTAATAGTGGATTAATACTAAACCTCACATTATTTTTAAGGTGGTTTTCAAGTGGGTCATCTCAAAACTTGCTTGATCTTGTTTTCTTTGAACAAATCCTTTCTTTAAAGAGTCACCAATCGATTTTATAAGAAATTGTTTTCTTTTTTTGACGACGCCTTTTCAATCTTATTTAAAGCATCTTGTACATCAGTATAAATTTTCTCATGCACTTCGTTTTTGGTCTCGTTTCGCCATTAACTAAACTACAAAATCAATTAAGCTGTTAAGATGGTCGATTATTATCTATGAACATGGGACCACGTTAATTTCTAATTCTACTTAGTAGAATATTGAAATTACTAAGCCAACACTTGTTTTCAATCAAAGTTTTTTTGTGGCCCTATTTAGAGAACACTATTTATTGAACACCTGTCGATAATTTGGAAGGATTAAGGTTCAGAATAACAGAACAAATTAACGACATAAACATGTTGATGAAGCGTGATCGATCGAATTAAACGACGAGCTCATTTATGCTTATAACAAAATGAGGAACATTATCATGATTTATTGTTCTTTTCTATTTGTTGATATTTATGAGGGTGGTTTAGTCACCGACAAATTAAATCCTTTCCAAGGATGAGTCGATTACAAGTTATGTTGCTCATCCGATATATTCTTCTAAGTATTTTATGCAATGGGCGGCTTGTTGTATTTTTTTTTTAATTTGGAAGCATCAGTAGATAAGTGACCTACTATTTAAGCATTTCTATTTTGATGAACTACAAATTTTCCACTGTAGGAGTCAGTATTCTTAGTAAACATCTGAAGTCTAATTGCTTGAACATTATGAAAGATTTAGTAGATGGCAAATCCGATTACAGCTAACTGCGTAAAATTCTGCTGGAAATTAATCCTCTTAAACTAGCAGTGACATATTTAGGCGCATATAAAAACTTAAAAAAAAAAGTTAAAAAAATAGTAGAGGAAAGGCAGTGATTGTGGAATAGGGCGATAATGTGGAATATCACTATTTTGAAAAAATTGACAGCGCTATCTGTGTTCTGCTGGCATAACTCAAATACCCTTTGGTGCATAATAATGCACAGCTGCAGTTACCTGCTTTAACTGTGAACATAACCTAAGAATTAATTTATTTGTATATTCCGCGCAGTAGAAAAGTTTTGGTAAGTTTCAATTTTACTTTATATTTTTCATATAAGTGTTATAAAAGTCATAGATATTGTCATACAGAATACGTCTCTAATCAACAGTTAAATGCCATCTCATTTAACATTTATTTATGTGGTATTACTATTATTTTTTAATAAAAATCGTTCGTAGACTCGTTGCGTTAATGTGGACTACTGACTAGTACGGTAATGTGGACTATTCCACATTAACCGGTTTTAAGTTAATTCTAATATTACCTGTATTTTAAGGACTATGTCAGTCAAAAAAGAACAACTATGGTCCGAAAGCGATATGGAAAAAGCTGCCGTAGCTGTAAAAAGTAAAAAAATGGGCTATTTGCGGGCAGCCAAACATTTCAATGTGCCTAGAACGACTTTATACATATAGATATGTTAAAAAAAACAAGGAAATTAAGAAAGAAAAATTAGGCAAGAAGGCTGTCCTACCTCCTGAACTAGAAGAAGAACTTGTTCAATATCTGTTGACTATGGAGTCGAAATTTTTTGGCCTAACGAGGAAAGATGTGCGTTCAATTACTTACCAGTTGGCCAAAGTAAATAAAATTGAGAATTATTTATTAATTTTAATTAATCTATTATTTTTTAATAAAACAATCCAAATATTTCATCATTTCCATGTACCTTTGTATGATAATGTGAGATTTTTGGCGGTATTCCACAATAGCCACCCATTTTCTCGACCCCCGAAAATTACATAAAAGTACAAAATTTGTTATATATCGAACAAAAATCCATAATTGAAAAAAATCTTCTGAGAGGTTTATAGAATAATAATTAGCCTATCATTTGACATAGTTACATGATTTTTTGTTGAAAAATTTTTTTTCTGCAACCAAGAACAAAAAGGGTATTCCACAATCACCGCCTCTCCTCTAAACAAAATTATCGTGGATAGATTACGACACATAGAAAATCTCGCCTTTTCTTGAACGCTGCATAAAGAAGCGCCATTCCCAACTAAAATGTCCCAAGAAATAAATTCCAAATAACATTCAACGGTGCAGACGTATGAGTGGATTTTACTGCAGGTGCATTTCAGACATACTAGACATTGACATTTTATTAGGTTGTCGGTATGTTCTCCGCATCCGGGAAAATTGCTGCAAATATGCAAATTTTATTGCCAGTCTGCACAACTGTGCTTTTTAAGTCATTACACAAATACGTTCTAATACACTTTTTAATGTGTTTGCTTCCGCGTTTACTCATAAAATACGGGAACATTTAGAACGTAATAAAAGCTGAAGAAAGTGGTAGTTTATTTAAGATTATAGCTTTCAAGTAGTATAATCAAAATTAAGAACCCGTGCCGTTAGTGCAGATATGAATGTAAAATAGCGAAGTGTTATACTTACTTTAAATAATTTGTATATACACATGTAAGTATACTTAGATGGAAACTATTATCAAAGTTATATGAAGGGTCCCAGTAACCAGGTTACCTTTTTGTTTTAGCATTGATAAAGAAAAAACGTGTTTTTAACCGAAAATTGGCGTTACGCTAAAAAATAAAATTTAGATAAGCACATTAAATTAGTATACTTACTCTAAATAAATTTTATTATATTTTCCAAAATAAAAAACATGTCTGGCAGACAGCAATATGACTTGAAGACTATAACTCTCTCATGAAGCATAAATTGAATAGAACAACAAATTCTAACAAAACTTAAACTAAATCGTACTTGGCATGTTAATGTTCATGTTAAACTTACTTTCAAACATACATCGTTTACGAATTTACACAAAAGCATTCTTTTAGTGGAAGATTCCACAACAAGTACGAGTTGTGATTTTGTGAGGCCCCCAGGTCTCGCTCATAATACTTAAATGAAAACACACAAACGTAATTCTACCAATTCCAACACATTACGTCCCGTTAGAAGCATAATTCAACGAAAATACAAGTATGAATACAAGCGTAAACACGTTTTGGCCATGTGAAACACGAAAAGCTCGGCTAATAGTAGATGATTGATGATAATTTCGGAAAATGGAAGAAAATGCATTATTATTTCTGCTTTATAATTACTTTCAATTATAAATAATAATTAGTCATTCCGATGTAATACATTTTCCATTAAATAAATTGTTCTGTGGTATCACCCTACCACAATTAGTGATGGTGATAATGGAAAAGCGAGCGCCGCGGTGGCTTTATTCTTTATTTTATAAATCGGAGTTTTTTTTTATCGTAAAGAAAAGAAAATATTTGCAGAGAGAATCTGGTCGGGAGTGAACCGTGGGATGTCGGAATTTGAAATCTTGTGAAAACGGAGATAGAAATGATACTGATTGTTGTTTATTGTTATTCCAGATAGCACGGCACTTCCCCAGGCCCACGTGTTCCAGTTCAGAGGTAAGTTCTTTGACCTTAATTAATGAATATTAATTAAAAAAAAACTGATGTCAATATGCCTTGTGCTCGGCTTTAATACAACGTACTAAACACACAGCCGACATCGACCTGATTAAAAAGGTGAAAGCATTTCTCTAACGATGTTGGAATCTTTTAATCCAACTAAAATTAGCTATAGTACAATTTATATGTTACCTTAACTAGGCCGTTTGATAGACCAGCGTCTCCACTGCACACTTTATCTTTAGAAATATACACTTCCTAACAGTCTTAAATAATTTTTGTCAATCGTGTGGTTACTTGACTTTTCAGACAGGACGAATTACATATGTACCCTCGGGATGGCGCATTGATAGAACTTCCAGTTTCTCCGATACGTATTTGATTAGGATTCCAGTGTACAGTTCGTTCCCTAAATATTTAACTTTTCGTTGGACCTAAAGAATGATATAAGAATTCGATGGTGCTGAAGTTATCAGAAAATAGTGATAATCTCGTCTACATTAATGGTACTTAAATATATTCCATTTGTGAGTATTCTATACTTGAAAAGAGTTTTCCATTTTTAACTTCACTAGGTTTTCTTTCTTACTCTGTGGCGGCACAATAACACGTTGGTAAGCGGAGAAAGATAAGCCGCTGTGTGATCTAGTGGTAAGGGCAGCTGCCCGGCAAGCGGGTGACGTATGGTTCGATTCTCACCGGGACAGCAACATGTTTTTCGCTTACCTACGTTGGTGACCTCCGACAGAGATTTTATTGGACAAAAAGTGAATTTTAACTTGATGTGACCTGACCTAACCTGACCCGACATTTTCCTTGTTTCATTTGGTTCTTGTTTTTTCCAAAACTGATCTGATCTCAGGATTTTCTGATGCAAAATGATTTTTTCCCAATATTTTGAATTTTTATTTTATTATGTTGACCCTAAGTTTAAACATTCTGAATTTATAACTTTTATTTCTCTTTTGAAAGTCTTTTTGCTTAAATCTGGACGTTTTCGGTAAAATTTGAATCACTTTAATTATATTTTCCAACTTCTTAAAATATTATTTTTTTTTTGTAAATTATATAAAATGCACAAATCAAAAAGACAAATTTCACGGTTGCCTGTTCTAGAACATCATGTTTGCCGAAATAAAATTCGTCTTTAATTAAGAACCAATTTTATTGGCTGCGAGACGAAAAGTGGATTTTATATTGACAGATAGTAGTAAAATAGACTAAAATTTATAATTAATCCCACTCACCTGCATCTGCATTTCATTGGCTTACTGTATTAATTGGATGATGAAAATTGAATTCTATGGCAAGTGGTCGAATTTAATTAAAAAAACTTCAAAGTTTGTCGAGTGGCCAAATCAATGCTTACAAAAATTCAAAGTGCTCACTCACCCACCCGGTTTTCGTTCAAATCACTCATTTTATTGGACAAAAAGTGGCATTTACATTGATAGTCAGTGCAATGTAGACAAAAAGAAAAACTAACCCCATCCACCTCCGCTTTTGAATTTCATTGTTTTTTTTTGATCAGGTAAAGATTGAATTTTATTTTGTCTGTTGTCGAATCTGCGCTTAAAAAAATTCAACCCACCCGGTTTTTTTCTGCTCACTCATTTTGTTCGACAAAAAAAAGTGTGTTTTCTATTGATAACTAGTGGAATTTAGACAAAATAGTGAAACTAACTCCATCTAGCCCCGTATTTGAATTTCATTGGCTTATTTTATTTCCTCTGAGATGAAAATTTTATTTTAAATAGTTTGTCAATCGATCCAATCGTAACTTAAAAAAAATTAAAGTGGCCCCGCCCACCCACCCACCCGGTTTTCTTTTTGATTACTCATTTTATTGGACAAAAAGTGGATTTTAACATGACGTGACCTGACCTGACCTGACCTAACTTGACTTGGCCTGACATTTACCCTGTTTTATTTAGTTCTTATTTTTCCCAAAACTGATCTGATCTCAGGATTATAATTTTTTATTCAAAATCACTTCTTTCCAATATTTTCAATTTTTATTTTATTGTGTTGACCCTAAGTTCACATATTCTGAATTTATAACTTGTAATAGGTATTTATTTCTCTTTTGAAAGCATTTTTGCTTAAATCTGGACGTTTTTTGTAAAATTTTAATCACTTTAATTATATTTTCCAAGTTCTCAAAATATTTAAAAAATTTGTAAATTCTATAATATGCACAAGCAAAAAGAAAATTTTCGCGGTTACCTGTTCTAGAAATGTCATGTTTGCCGAGATGAGATTCGTCTTTAATTAAAAGCAATCAAATTAATCACTCATTTTATTGGCTGTAAGACAAAAAGTGAATTTTATATTGACAAACAATAGAATAATAGACTAAAAGTTAGAATTAATCCCACCCATCTGCGTTTGCATTTCACTGGCTTATTTATTCATTGGGAGATGAAAATTCAATTCTATGGCAAGTGGTCAAATTTAATTAAAAAAACTTCAAAGGTTGTCGAGTGGTCGAATATATGCTTATAAAAATTCAAAGTGGCCCCGCCCACCCACCCGGATTTCTTTCTGATTACTCATTTCATTGGACAAAAAGTGGATTTTAACTTGACGTGACCTGACCAAACCTCACATTTTCCCCGTTTTATTTGGGTGTTATTTTTTCCAAAACTGATCCGATCTCATGATTTTAATTTTCTTATTTAAAATCATTTGTCCCAATAATTTGAACTTTTTTTTTATTGTGTTCACGCTAAGTTTACTCGTAAATATTATGAATTTATAACATTTATAGGCATTTATTTCTCTTTTTTGTTGTTTTTTTGCTTAAATTTGGACGTTTTCAGCAAAAAAGTAAAATTTTAATCACTTTAATTATGTTTTCCAACTTCTTAAAATATATTTTTTTTTGTAAGTTCTATGAAATGCCCAAATCAAAAAAAAATGTTCACGGTTACCTGTTCTAGAATTGTTTGCCAATAGTTTGCCAATAGTTTGCCAAGATCACATTCGTCTTTAATTAAGAACTAATGAAATTAATTAATCACTAATTTTATTAGCTGTGAGACGAAAAATGGATTTTATATTGATAAACATTAGTAAAATAGACAAAGTGAGAATTAATCCCACCCACCTGCATCTGCATTTCATTGGCTTATTTTATTTATTGGGAGATGAAAATTGAATTATATGGCAAGTGGTCGAATCTAATTAAAAAAAAAATTCAAAGTGACCCCGCCCACCCACCCGGTTTTGGTTCTTATCACTCATTTTATTGGACAAAAAGTGGCATTTACATATATACACAGTGGAATGTAGACCAAAAGCTAAAATTAACCCCACCCACCTCCGATTTTGATTTTCACAGTGTTTTTTTTTATGAAAAAATTTAATTTTATTTTGTCAGGTGGTCGAATCTTAAAAAATTAAGGTAAACGTTTTCCTACAGAGTCTTTTATAAGCAAGTAATGTCCCACCCTTCCACCTCCCACCTCCTATTCATTTTAATGACTACTCTTAATCTGCTAATTAATGACATTATGATTTTCTCATTATTAGAATCTTCGACAAATCCGCTATACCGTTGGTGAGACAATCAATAAGTTGTTAAACAAAGTATTTAAAAAATATTAAACTGGTGTTAAACAGGCATGCCAGATGTAAGCATCTTATTTTAAAAGCAATATTATCGATTCTCCTCCCACTCGCACAAGCTCCACCTTAATAAATCACTTCATTGGCCGAGGAGAAAAGGGCGGCGTTTATGATTGCGGTTCATTGTGTTTAATTTTTTATGAGTCATTACTATTGAAGTGTAAACGCTGATGGCAGTCGTTTTTCGAAAAAAATAAAATTTAGTACAATTAAAAAAAAATGTAATCCTATATTTTATTTTTTTTTATCAATATAAAACCGAACGTTTATCTCAGAGCTAATAACATGAGTGACCATGAAAATGAAATAGGGATTAATTATTTATATTTTTGTACAGTGCGAATGCGAACTAATAGAACCTAGGCTACTAAAAAAAGAAAAAAAAGCGCCAATCGTAAATTTTATTATACTTATTTGCTATAACTGCTATAAGTATCTAATATATTTCTACATGTTCATCTAATGTTAAAAAAACTGCAGCATTTTTATGTACAGAGTAAATACAAAATTAGATTTCCCAACGTTCCCAACATTTTCAAATCCATCCTTGTTTCCTCATTTTTCTAAATTACAACTTTACAAATGGAACTGTCATATTTGACCGATTACTATCTGCACAGCTTATTTCATCCCGAAAGTGAACTCCGTAATTTGAAATTTATTGTTTAAATAAAATTGGTTTATCATACGAAGTTTTAATAGGAATTAAAATCGGCCAGCCAATAAGTCCATGAACGCGCGCTCCTCCATATCTCATTAATTATTTTTTAGAGACAGAAAAAATGCAAATACCAAAGATTGACATCTCTAAATACAACATAAATTAAAATTATTTTCAAGCGCGACGTAAATCTTAGATTTTTTAAATACAATTGTCTACATATTGTTACACGTTTAATTTCCCTGAAATAACGCGTGATTTTTTTAATTTCTGCTCTTGTTGGCCATGACGCGTAAGTCAACAGCACAATTGAAACGGCTGACGTAAGCACTTTCTTTTTTGCCATATTGACTACATTTCCTAATAAATAACACTTTTGCAGTAAACGCATGACTTATGTAATCATTACTGACGACAGGAAAAATGGTCGTCCTATTAAAAATCAAATACCAACTTCCTTTACTCAATTGCACAACATTGTTTGGTATTTGTTTGTCTTTGTGGCTTTTTGTGCTCAATATCAAACTTGTAATTTTGAAGTAAAAACAAAAATGGAAACGATCTCTTCTCAAGTAAATGAAACAGTTGACATGACCTTTCCAAACGAAAACTGCACCGTTACAAAGAAATTTGAATGGCAAAGGTTGTTCGGAAAAGACGCTGCCGACAAAGGAAAGCGGTAATTTATTTTATAGTTATTTTATAAAAAGGGTATCTCACTTGACTCTTTTACCCTTTTGCGGGCGCAGACTGTGTAGACGAAATTAAAGAGTGAAATAATTTGTCCCACAAGACGTCGACAATATATCTTTAAGGGAAATGCTTTTCAAACGAGATATAATCCCCGAAAAGGGACTACCCAAAGTACATTTTTTATTCGGTGCTGTCGGTTTCATCAAAACTGCGTTGTATAGTATAACAAAGGCTTTTCTCCAAGCGGAATTGCTGTCAAAAAAGAAAGAAGCACTTTTATAGACTATCATCGGACAATGTGGTTCGTTAAGGAATTTTCAAATTTAATTTCGCTGATACCGCCAACCGACGACAGTTAATTAATAGGTTTTTCATTACGTAAAGTTCCTTGTATGTCGTGACAGTCTAGATAATTACAAAACTACTCTAGCTAACGGTGACACGTCTCCTAATGCTTGTATTATTCTAAGTAATACTTTATGAAATACTAAATAATCGACTTTGTAATGATGGAGAAATATATTTATAATGACACGGCAAACATAATAAAACGAGCATCGAGCCAACAAACAAGTACAGTTCACAACAAAGTTTGTTAAATATCTGCTTGAACTAAAAAAAATTGATAGCTAAAATGACAGAAAAATATCAGTTGCAACGAAAACTTTATAAATAAAAAATAACTAAATTCATGTCTTAATTTCTTCGGAAATGGGTGTAAGATCTCAAACTGAAACCAATAAAACTATAAAATTTCATCTCATAATACGATACATGAAATTGCTTTTCTAAAAATGGCTTCACAACAAAGGTAATCGAAATGAAGTAGTGTTGACCATATTTATGTACAAGAATGTGTGGGTTTGATGTAGACCGCTATCCCAAAGTGAATTCACTCTGAAGATCAAAGCAGCAAAATAATCGTATGTTTTAGGAAACCTTCCGTTTAAAACTTTTAGCATATTTATTAACTCTATTGAACAACATTTCAAATACTAATAGACTCAGTTTTTCATAAAGTAAACCCATTCACATTTTCTCATTTATTATTTACCAGAAAGGAACAAATTTTGTTTACACATTGATTTAGAATCTGAATAAAATAAGATTTTTGCGACATTTCTACAAAAACGACAAATTTAAAAATAGTTAGCTTTTTTGGTCGAGGCGTAACCGAGTATATTTTTGACATTTGTCAACGATAGAATTTTAATCAAGGTAGAATTTAAATTTGTAAAGTCGAAAAAATATAAATTTAGAATTTATGCAAGTGTCTTAAAATGATAAGATCTATCAAATGATTATCAAGGCATCAGAAGAACGTACATTTAGATAATTTCTTGCGATGTACTCGTATCTCTAAGCACGTCACGGTTTTCGGAATGTATAGTAAAAACAAAATATTTTTAATTTATTACTTTGGATTTAATTTATAATCCTTGCGCGTCTGTTTAAAATTTTCATTCCGAACTGGCGTGTAATACTTCAATTCATAATTTAAACTCTAAAGAAAAATAAATTATTCTATCAACTCGGATGATTCCTTAAACAAAAACGTCTAACTTTTAAGATTAATTGGCCCTAGTTGGCTTTGGCGTTCAATGCTAAAAACCTCTTTTACCAAAATAAACAGCAAACTTTAAACAAAGACTTTCTGAGAAACATATTTTTGCGATGTTATTATTTGTTGCACCTGACACTTCTCTCCTAGTTCACAGTCTAGTGTAGGTCGAGTGTAAGCCATCTCCTACATATTTTCCACATACACATTGAAGTCGTATTCGCTATATGCAAATATCCAACCCTAATGCCAGAGCAGCAGATTTATATTTTCATATTATATTGCTCTTAATTAGAACCGCAGTAATAAGTTAGGTCGTTTTTTAGAAAGAGCCGAGCTGCAACATAAACTGGAGCACATAATCCCAAGTTTCATGTAAATTGCCTCATTTGTTCTGAAATTAGCTGACAAAGAGGTGGATCAAACAAACGATATATTCTCGGCTAAAATGATTTACACGAAAGTTAGCTAAGGAGCTTCTGATAATGTCAATCAGCAATTTAGTCGCAGACTGCTGTTGTTGGCGCTTTCTACGCTCAGAAGTTCTTGAATTATGCTTGTCATTCGTTTTAGAGGGATTGTGGTAGAAGGATTTAATGCTTTGGAGTGAATTAAGATAATAAATAACTTCGCAGTTACGAATCATTCGAACATAATTATTATTGGACTTACTCCACTATGCTGGGAAGTTGGTAACAATTTTATAGATACGATTGTAATGGTAAAAGTATTTTAACATTCCTTTGGTTACATTTATATTTTATAAGATTGTATAAATTTTGTCAATTTTGCGTCGTTCTTTAAAAACTATTTACTTTCACATAAAAAATTCTATTGTCGTGTCAGGAACAAAAAATGCGTTTTATTTGTACAATTTTCTAAATGACCACTTAGATACACTCTTAACACGTTTCACTAACTACACTGGTATCCTTTTGTATTAATCTAAATAGCTTTTAATTAGTTGACCGGTGCGAATTCTCTTTGTCCTATAGTCCGAAGAGAGTGAGAGAGAGTGAGAGACTGAGAGGTGCTGGGGGAAGCTGCATATCGAGTACAAATTACAAAGTAGTTAATAAGCAATTTAGTTTAAATCAAAATCACAGCGCAACTGTTAAAATGCGTCGACCGTGTGTTATATTATTTAATACAGTTTTACCTGCGTTCATAAATGTCAATCTGAAATTTTAAATAGGTAGAACAATTTTTATTACTACTACACAAAATTTATTCATTTCGAAAATATGGAGTTTTACACTCGGATAATGATCTAGCAATACTATAAATGAAGCAAAATACTGAGAAGTTTATAATTATTTCAAATAAATTGTCGGTGTTACAGTCAAAGCGTACATTTCAGCGCATGTGTGCTAAGATCACTTTAAATACATACTAATAATAATATTTTACAACTTTAGTTAAAAACCCAACCCGCAAAACTCTAAAACCATTAATTATACAGGTACGACCACCTAAGACCGTCTGCTTGGGGCAACACAGGAAATTCTGTAGGCACGCGACATGGCTTACAAGTTTACAAGGACCCTAATGCGAAAATCCGATTCTGCATTGTGCAAATAATCCTTATTATGTCATAAAATTTTATATATTTTTTTCATATTTAAGTTATACCTTTATTTATTTCAAACCAAGTAAAATGTTACTTGGACTACTTTTCCTCTGATCCATTCAATTTAGTTTAAATAAATCTATTAAACACAGAAAATTGCAATTTAAATAATGTTTTCTAACACAGCAAAAAGTTTTAATAAAACAAAATAAAATACAACATATAAAATACATAAAAAGAAAAACAATTCAAAACACCAAAAAATCTAATACAAAATAAAAAGAAACAATTTCAAAATACAAAAAATTTAATAAAAAAACTATATATGTATATATGTATTAACTAGATGGATATAAAACATATGAAATATAATAATAATAATAATAATAATAGTAATAAACTTTATTAACGGGCAGGCCATTTACATAAATATTATCAAACAGGAAAAAAGAAAAGACAAAAAAAAAACAAAAACCCTAATTCAGTCCTATATTTGTTTTTAAAATTGTTATCTGAAATACCCACAAAATCAACGTTATATGAAGTACATGCAAGTCTAGATAATCTAGTACTACCAGAATTTTTACCGACTAGGGCCATGCAACGCGAACATAGATAATATTGAATTACAACCTATAACGGCCACTAACACTTTATACAAAAAGCAGCTTCAAATTTCACCAACCTTTTTTGAACCGCCTCTAATCTATTAATGTGCACATTCAGATATGGCGCCCAAATAATACTACAGTATTCTAAAACAGATTGAACACAAGCATTGTATAAAAACAATACAGTCCGAAGAGTGGAAAATTCTACACATTGTCTTTTGAAGAATCACAACATTCTATTAACCTTAGATAGAAACATATCTACATGAGGTTGAGAAGTTATAGAGCGATCAAGAGTAACCCCGAAATCTCAAAATTTTGTGACGAAATAAATATGTAGCCCTAAAATAATATAATCAGGCAATTGATAATCAATTTTCTTAGAAAATCGCATAGCTTTACATTTTGCAATATTCATCTCAAGGTAGTTCTTTTTACACCAGTTGACTAAACGGTCAAGATTTTCTTGTATTTTAAATACGTCTTCCGGACTACAAATAGAATTATAGATATTAAGGTCGTCTGCGTTCAGCAAAAAGCTGGAATTACGAATAACGTGCCTTACATCATTGACATACAAGGAAATTAGTATAGATCCAAGATGTGAGCCCTGTGGCACACCAGAAGTTGGATAGATGTCACGAGATGCAGTGCCGTTTACAATTACATGTTGTACGCGATCTGTCAAATAGTATACTGTATACTTCCCAACTTCGTTCAGTACTATTGTTTAAGTATTCTGTGAACACAAATAAATTTGAGGCAGGTTGAACGACCCTTAAAAAATCCATGTTGTTCGTCAATAATGACGGATTTAACAGAGAAATAGACTATATTTGTCACAATTGCGTCAAATATTTTTGGTATATAGGACAAACTACTAGCTACTAATCAGCTATATTTTCCCGGTTACCATCCTTGAACACTGGAACAACACTAGAAATTTTCCAGGTTTTTGGAAATGTAGACTGATTTATTATTTATTAAACAATAACTGAAAAGGTAATGCAAGTTGATCAGCGCATGATTTTAAAAACACCTGTGGAGTTCCATCTGGACCTGGTTTAAAGTTATTGTCTAAAGTGATAAGTTTGGCAAAAACAGAGTCAATTTTAATTTCAATTTTATTCAGATAGCACAAATTATTCTCTTCTCTTATGGGATTTGAGAAAAAATGCTTTTTATTAGAATAAACAGTTTCAAAATCTGTTGGAAATAGATTAGCAATGTCGAGATCGCTATCTCCAGCAATATTATTTAAAAACATCTTCTTACGTAAACCTTGATTGTTCTTAGTTTTACTAGACTTCACGTAAGACCAGAATGTTTGATACCTAGACAGGGTGTTCTGTTCCAAATTTCTAATATAAGTTTGTTTACATTTATATAATGCCTGTTTACATTCAGTTCTCAATGTACTAAAATGATTATAATCTGTCTCTAACAAAGAGTTCTTGTATCTCTTATGAGCTTCTTTTTTTTTAATAAGTATCTTAATTTCTTAATCAACCCATCGTGGAAATGAGTTATTATAAGTAATTGTTCTAACAGGTACTAAAGTTTCAATAACATCATATATGACAGAATAGAAATAGTCAACACATTCATTAACGTCCCCATCTTTAAATATTTCTACCCATTGCACGGAACTTAAAAAATTATTAATATCATCATACGGAGCGTTTTTAAAATCAAAATAAGTTTTATTCATATGACTAGATTGATCACGATATTGTTGATGATGGCAGGTCTTCAGGAAGAACTGATGAAGCACAACGATCAACAGATAAACTGATATGACAGAATACCAAGTCCAACATCCTACTATTACTGTTAACTATACTATTATATTGGAACAAACCTAGATATGCAAGATTGTCACATATGTCTCCTCACTGACTGATTTAACATTATGTGGGATTAAATGAACATGGTCAGCATTCTGTTCCCAATTAATATGCGGTAAGTAATTTGGTTTTACAGTGACATTTTGTAAAGCCTTCTCGTCCATTGTCAGATTGTAATGTGGATGGGGCACCGAATAACAAAACTATGTCAAGAAGTTGTTCTGTAACTTCTAATGCTTGCTTAGACTTCGAAGACAAACTTGGTTAAATGATCTTGATAAACTAGAATAAATTTAAATTCTCCATCCGCTTAAGACTGAAAATCAATCAAACCCACTTGGCACCTTGCACTAAAATGTGAAAAACCATGAGCTTAACTACCAAGCCCTTTTTCTCACTTTTCCGTCTCGCATAGATCCAAAAATATGTGAATGTTTTGTGTAGTTCTTGTAGCGTTGTTGTACTTAATATCCTTTCTGTGGTTAACCGGGCAATCAGTTTTTCTACCCCATTAACAGTTATTATATCGTAATAAGTATTTTAGTAACCAAAAATCCCGGTTTTCTTTCTTTGGAAAAGTTTTTGCACTTTTAACTTCTGCCTTTAACTTTAGATATTTTTCTAAATTCATCCGAAAACTGTTGGGATTTTTCGGGATTTTTTTCAATGCATTGATAAAACTTTGTTTTTATTGTGGTTTTAACCATTGTAGATAAATTGAATATTAAACTAACACAAATATCGCTTAAACATCAGTGTGAGGTTATGTCACCATGTATTCTTTTGTGCACACTTTGACTATGCGGGAATCGTCAATTTATACATCGACTAGTTAAAGTGTGCACATCGTCCATTGTGAACACATTTACTGAGCAAATTAGTCAATGCATACATTGGCTAGTCAGTGTATACATTGACGGAATGAACACTTTGAATGTAACAGTGATTAATTACTTACAAAAAATCTTAAGTTAAAATGAGAAAAGAACTGACCCATCATTTGAAGAAAAAAACCCTACGTTGTGTTCAACTAAATTACGGCAATTAAGTGCGTGATAAAAGTCGCAACAATTTATACAAACATTTCTACGACCCAGTAATAAAACAACAGAAGAGCTTTTGGATTTACTTGTAATTAATGCTAAGACATTAAGATAAAAAAAATTAATAGTCTCATTTCGGTCTCATTACATTCCTTAAAAACTGGAATGTTTAATCGTTTCATCTGATATAGTGAGTGAAACAATTGCTCTTAAAATGTAATTCATTACATTTACTCATTACTTAATACCTATAGTAGCAGCAGGTGCACACACTGGACATAGGACAAGAGTAATAGTCAATATTTAAAAAATTATCCGGAAATTTGTGTCATAAAATTATCAAAACTAATTTTTTTTTATCTCGCTCCATTTGTATAAAATGTATGAAAACTTACATCTTAAGATGTTGTGTCTTGGATATATGATACGTTGCTGAAGTGTTGATAAAAGCGGGGACCAAATCATGCCTCATTTAGACGTTGTCTTTATACCGTTGCCATGGGAACCGTGCGTCTAGTCGCGGTATTGAGGTGAAATCGGGTCCTGCTCATTTTCATTCTACGCGAGTTTGTTTGATTTTAAATAAAATTAATGAATTCGGTTTAATATTTAATAAAAAATCGTCCTCTGTCTTACGACGGTAAAATTTTAGTGAAAAATTTAGGGGGAGCAATCCCCGATTTATTATTAAAAAAAACATGTTCATGACAAAACGAGAGACTTTCATAGATATTTTAATAGACATAACAAGCATAGTAAATTTTTGTGTATGTGCGCTTGTGAAAAAAATAATATTTATTTGTCACACAATTTCGTATGTTAACTAGGAATAACAGCCTGTTTAATATCTTCATATTTAACTCATCAATAAAATAGTGTCCCCCACTTCGAAAGGTTACGAGCCGCCACTGAGTAGCAGTCTGCTATAAATTAGGTACGTTATATGTATATCGCAACTACTGTTTGCTTAACAAAGGGTAGCACACAACCAGAGAATCACAAAAGAAATATGTTTTTATACGTCATTTACGCATTTATGTAACGAGGCATTAGGCGAGTTGTGTAACCACGCGAGTATGACAATAATCCACCAGCTCAAAAAATGTTTAAAGTTGAATCTACGACGTCAGTACTTGATCAAAACCAATTTAAATCAACGAATCAGCTTTTTGTTTGTGTTAAAAAAAAACGCGTATGGTAATTTAAATTCGCCCATTAGAGTAGGATAAGTTCGAAAACGTGGTAATCCTATACAAAAGCAAGCTCACTTAATTCATTTTAATGGAACAAGTGTAAACTGCTTTACATTCATAGACAAATTATGTATGTTCAAACGATAAGTACATTTCATCGGTTTTCTTCTGACTGATTCATTGCACATAATCTGTATAGGACTTTTAATAACTGACATGCAAGACCGGCATGATGTGGTTGAAATACCTCATGATCTGGTTACTTGTCTAATTAGGGGTGTAAAATTTTTATTTTGACTTAGAGGATTTTTCATAGCAAAAAATAAAATTGGCAGAATTACATTTTGCAATCAGGTACAAAACTGCTTTTCCATCCTGTTTACAACACATATTGTTTAAAAAACTTCTTGCTAAACGACAAACTTGTCTGAAAAAATTGGGAAATGAATGGACATTAACATATTCGTTGCCTAAATTAATACGAGAGTGTTTTTACGATAGTACTAATTCTGGACCAATTTGGCTACTGGCTTAAACGTGAATAAATTTTCTGTCTAATTTAAAAAATGATTGTTTTCCCTCAGCCTTGATGTATAAGTAAAACGCTCTCTTGCAGAAACGTTCCGCTGAATTTCCAATGTCGATTAGAGGATTCTCTACTATCACACTGTATTAGCATTTCTTTTCCAAACACTTAATCACCAAATGTTGTGTTTTCCTCCCTCACTAGTACTCTTAGCAAAATCATTAGAAAGAAGTAAAGCAATATAATTTTTCAAAATCTCTAAATATAAAAACCCTCGCATTAATTTGATCTAACTCACCCTCCGCTGAACAAGATTCTTCAAAAATTAATTTCCAATAAATATACACACATTTTGATTTATTGTCTGTTTCCTGCAACCTTGGAATTTTCATCTCCTATTTTATTTATATTCGAAAGTTTTATGGGTTTGAAGAAAGGAAAACCCCTCACCTGCCGCACCCTAACATCCAGCCCTTAGCGAGAAAGCGCGCTATGGAGAGGTCAATATAAGATTTATTCAGCTGAAAGCTTCGAAACAAACAAAAAATTTATATCACACTCTTTGATTTTATTGTATCTCAGCTAAGCCTTTGAAAGCCGTATACTTTGTACAAATTACATTTCGTTCAGAATTCGCTTTCACATCTATTCCATCTTTGAAATCAAATAGTAATAGTCGAATGTTCGTATGTTGAAAAATTGCTTCGATTCAGCCATTAAAATTGTCGAGAATTATCCATTCTTCGAGCAAACTCAGAAGTACGCAGTGAATAAAAGATTTTTACTCGCAAAGAATGAAAATAAATTCCCTTAGTTAAATTTCCGGCTTTTATCGACGCTGAAGAAACTGCCACAATTAAGCAGACGTAAGACTAACAACAAGAAGTGGATGGTACACAAAGGTTAAATTCGCAGCTTTAATGAAAATCGATTGTTGGATGGCGTATAATTCTGCCATCATTCCAAAGGTAGGATGAAGACATTTACGCTTAATTTTTTTTTAGGTAATCGGTTCGATAGTTTTAGAAGTTATCTATCTAATAACTAATAATAATAATCATAGAGATTTCAAGTGTCAAGAAAAGTGAAAACTACACACCTACGTGTATCTTTATACTTATACTCTGAAAATAAAAAGGAAAATTCAAAGTAAATTTTTATACCACGGTGTCGAATAAATCGTGAATGGTGGCTAAAGATGATCACTGTTTACAGTTCAATACAATTAACTAAGCAGCTTTGACCAATAAAAATTTGAGAGCGTGTATTCGCTTGAGTAACCATCACCGTGTTGGTTTATTAATTTCTACACCGGGTGCAAGAGATTAAAAGGATTTTTGAGCATTCATCTTTTATGCAAATTTATATTTCTGTTGAATTTAGCTGGCTATTTCTTTTATAAATATTATTTTTAAATTAAGTGTGTTTAAATATTTTGATATAAAGGAGAGTACAGTAGAACTAATACAGAAATAACAAAACGCAAATATTGTACTTGTAATAACTAGAAAAATTATAATGAAAAGCCAGCAATATAATAGGAGCTGCATTTTGCTATACCTACAATGTAAACTTTATTGGTAATAACAACAATAATAAAACAACTCGTAATTGTTGTTGAAATATTCCCCGCTTTTTTTTTAAGTTTACGTCTCATTGCTTGCAGGCACTGTTTACCTTGCTTAAAACTAAAACAAACAGAAACATAAATTAACATCAACAGCAGTGCCTTTTGAACACAAAAGACTTCTTCGGCACACACCGGAAAAATTATCTAATAATAACTTACCACGTTTCTATTAAAAGTTGAAGCCTGCAGATCTCAGGGGATTTGTTTATTTCCACTGTATGTATAAAGCTGTCACTATTACATTAACGGCCTGTTGTAATATTGACAGCAACTACAATTTAATATAGTCACAAATCGTTCTTTGCAATGTTGCCAAACAATTTTGTTGATGGATAGAAGCTACTCGTATAGGACTTTAAATTTATTATTGCTAACATTATCAACATAGTTTTATGGATTATTAATTAAACACGACTTTCAAATATTAATTAATAATTATAGAGGGAAATAATTGGCTCTAAAGTCATTTCAGTGTGTTAGAAAAAAAAATTCAAGTTCTCTAAGAAATTCACACGTCCACCGGCAGTCGATATGCACGTAACCCAACTATCAACTATGCTCACAAAGTTTTTTAATTAATAGTTGTGATAAAACTCAAGGCAGACACATAAACCGCAAATATAGGAGTATGTTACGTTATAAAATGTAAATATGACTTACTACGAAAAAAAAGAGGTTACGTCATTTAATTGTTGGTGGAGATGATTGGATATTTTTGCACGATATTCTTAAATAAATTAAGTAATTTATTTTATTGATTAAATCAAGATCGACTCACTCCATGTTCTCTAAATTTTGGGAATACAGTACTGTTACTATTAGTATTTCACTGCATCTATACAATGCAGTGAAATCAAAGAAGCGAAAAATTTTTGAAAATTTTATTCCGAAACGAGTTTATCCTGACAAAGTACAGCAGGCTGGCGTTTAAATAAAGAAAAGAAAAACGTGTGTTAAAGATTCAGTAGATGAATTAAAAAGAAAAAAAATGTTTACTATTTAGTGTCTTATTCAGTATTTACTTATCAATTTTTGTACACATTAATAGAAATTGATCATTTAGAATAGCCGACTTCGACCGGCAGAATTTATGTTACATATAGTTTAGTGAAATGTTTAAAATAGAATGTGAACAGAATCAAACACTAAATAAAACGCTTTATAAATAATAATTAATAATATATAATTTAAATTTAATATTCTTGGGAAAAAAACTGAAAAAACGTCTTTTTTCTCCTGTCCAAAAAATCGAAAGAAAAAAATTGTCTGAACATACACACATAAGGAAAAGAGTACATAAAAAATAAAACAAAAATCAAGACATTAAAAAAAATTCGATAAAACAAAAATAAGACAAAATACCTTGTCAAAATAGCCTTCATAAAATGTAGTCAAAAATGTTAAAAAAAACAACATCCAATTTAAAATGAATGCAAAATTGTTTCCTGCAGATGTAAAATAGATTCGCTCCAAGGGCGAAAACTTAAACATTCACTGTAGACTGTAGAAAAAATTCTTGAACGGAATCTAATAGAGCTATAATTTGGAAGTATTTTCCAACATATAGAGTGTTCCGTTTAACTTACACAATAAACCTGTATGTTTGTTTACTTTTTTAAGTTAAAAAAGTATTGTAATAGAATCCATTTGGCCACTTTCATGTTTTATCGACGTTTCGTAATCATAACCTCCAGAATATAAAAAACTGACCGAAGTCCACAGACAGACGGAAACAGGGGACAACTGTTTTTGTACTCTAGGGATCATGAAACGTCGAGAAAACATAAAAGTGGCCATTCATCCCATGGATTCGAATGTTCTACTTCCTTAGCTTCCGCTCAGGAACTAAAAATCATAGTATACACTTAATCAATTTTTGCGCTTTCATTTTTTATAAATACTTGTTTCCACGTAGGTTAAATCGTTTACGAACACTCTGTCTCCGGTCTAGATTATGGAAAATAAAACTAACAGATTCATAGGTCTCCCAGGAAAACTTGCTCACATTCGCACAAACTTAGTTTCTGGCTTTGTAGTGCAAAACTATCAGTCACATAGGCCACAACTATAAATTCAAATATTGATTTATTAAAATTAAATACGCAATTATAGTATTTGTTTTTGTAGTCCACTCTCCCAATAGAGTGTAGACTTGTAGGTTAAAAATAAAACTGAAATATGTTGATAGTATTTCACTCTGATTTCTCGTTTTCGCGGATATTATGAATTATAAATGAACGTTGATGGAAACTGCATTCGTGTATTCAGTCATTTCAATCAGCTCCTGTTCTTGCATATCTGCTTTTGCAAGACTGGAAATCGGCGAGGTGTCCAGGGAATGACTGGAAATTTTTGTATTTTTGTTCTTTCTGTATCTACGTCAATTTTATACATCATCCACAGTTGAGTTACCAAGTCCTAGGATATTTCTATCGAAAATTACTGTTTTTTATCACGAATTCAGTGAAAACCATTTCTGTTACTAAAGCTTTTCAAGCAGTGTTACAGAATATAAACCATAAATCGGAATTATCTGTATTCACTTCTATGCAGAATTATTATCTGTGTACTCTTCTAACTAATTTTAACTAGTATAACTTGTATCGTTTTGACCTTGGTGCTCTTCGGATTGCAGGTTCCGGGTTAACAGCAACATCTATCAACCAAAAAATGGTCTTTGTTTTCAAGCTCTCCAACATCCTTGTTATCCTGTCGCTAAAGTAACGTTAATGTTCATATCTATGATCACACTGTATATTATCCAGGAGCAAGAAAAAATCAATTGTTTAGAATACATACGTACTTACACACACAATTAAAGCTAATGAACGTTTCCTCGAACACGTAAAAAAATCTACCATATACAGATTTTGCAATGTGCACAAGTGGAATGGACCGATGCATTTATATCTTTTTTAAATTGAACAATACTGATTTTGCACGATTCAGACAGTTTGTTATTTATCCGTTAATGTTAACTAAACTTATATAGTCTGCATATAAAATGTAATGCTTGACGCACCCCTCTATCAACTGAAAAATAGCTGGAAGCGTTTTCTCTAACTTTTACAATGTGCATTCTATTTTTTGGGACTCCTTTGAAGTATGATGTTATAACTTTAACTACATCGTGTACCGCGTCAGTGCTTGATTTACTCCTTCTGAAAGCAAACTGGCAGTAAAAAAAAATCCAATTGGTCTATAGATCGAGGGGTCATGTTTATCGCTTTTTCTCACTACAGCTACAAGCTTTGAAATCTTTAAACACTCGGAGAAAAATTGATTCCTTAATGCTATTTTTAAATTTTGCTATCATGATATCATGATATCTTGGATTAAAATTATTTGAAGATTGCTCATTATCATTACATGAAAATTTAGTACTGTTAATTAGCAGCTGAGCTATCATCACATTTGTGGAAAAAGTTATTAGAAGTATCATATCCTACAGCGGAATTTTTTGCTTTTATTCTATTGCAGGTTGATTCAATACTTTTTTTTTGTATTCAAGTTTAGACTATTATACTCCTAATTTATGAGATAGAGGCGTTTCATTTCTTGATTTTGTGGATTCTTCATACATTTTCTCACACGCTTTAATTGTTGCTTATGTTTACTTCCGGTTATCTTTTTTTTTCGGTAAAGCAAAACCAACATGAACCTTAATAAATTCGATAAAGTATCGAAATTTTGCAACTACATCTCAATTAGAATTTTCAATCAAATTCCGACTGTTATAGATATAATTGAACAGGTCAAACGATTGTATGACGTTCGACCTTAATTGTGCCAGTCTTCTCATCTGAACATTGCTTTATCTAACTAGGTAGTACTGCACCGGTACTACTTCCACGCACAAATTTTCAAAACTGATCACGTTGAGCCCAGAAACTCAATTTACACTGTTCCAACCCGGAAAACGATCATGTATTGATTCCGACCGTGGAAGCCTCCGAAATTATTTCCAAAACCTCTACGGGGAGGACATCTCCAATAAAACTCTTCTTTTTTCCAAACTCCGCCAGAAAATGGCAAAACTCCTATCTTCACTCACCTTTCTTTCTCGCTGTCGTGACCACAACATAATCCCCAAATTTCTAAATCTCAAAGACCAGTTCTCCACTTTCTCATGAAGAAAAATTCTGACCAAAGCCAGAGTGTCCCTCCTACGCGAACGCATCCGTGCCACTAGGAGAGATCTTGACCTCATGTCCAGAGACCTCCTAAAACTTCATTTAGAACTTTCCAATTCTTTATACCCCATCCACTGGTCTCGTTTTGATCGAATTACCCACATCCAATATCAAAAAACTCTAGTCCAAAAGAAACAAGTCCATATCCGGAAGTTTCAATCCCTTGCTCCAAAACCAAAAAATCGCACACAACCTGCTGCTAAACGGTCGTCAATTTGTCATCTTACACCCGTTCCGAATCAGAGAACACAGTTTTGTCAAAAGGCCTTAATTTTGCCACCGCTCCTAAGAAAATTCCAACTGAGGAAATTATTAGTGGTGTCGAAACTTCCATCAGAAATGTGCCAAGAAAAACCGCAGAATCTATTCGCTTTGAGACAGCCTGCACTCAGCATGCCCTCCAAAACCCAATCTGTCCAAAGAAGAAAGGACCGCTCTCACTTCTCTGAAAACTAATACCGACCTAGTCATTCTGCCCGCGGACAAAGGTAATGCCACAGTCATTCTGGACAAAACACAATAAGTCGATAAAATACACTCCTTCTTACAGGATGGCTCCTATTCTATTATAATAATAATAATAAATTTATTGCTCATATGTAACAGAAGTACATTAAAGCTCGTCAAAAGAAAAGTTATATAATTGTATAACATATAAAATTGTACACAAACATATATACATATATAGATTCACAAACACTTAAAAAATGACTACATTAAATTTCCGTTAGCACAAAAGTCTATAAACTCGCTAATACAGTAAAAACTATGTGATTGCAGCATTGTTTTGATTCTACTTTTAAAGCAATTTTTTGGAAGACATTTGACAGTATATGGTACAGCATTAAACAATTATACAGAGATGAAGTTTACCGACTGTTGTGTCTTTTGCAAACGGCAATAAGGAATATTTAATTGACTGCGATTTCTTGTATTGTAGCAATGATTGTCAGAGTTTAACAAAAATTTGGATTGATTATCAAAAGTATAGATTAAAGTGTAGTAGATAAACAAACAAGGCAGTGTTAATATATTTAGAGATTGAAAAAAATTTTTACAAGAAGTTCTTGAACTAATTTTACAAATTGTCCTTAAGGCTTTTTTCTGAATTTTAAACATTCGTATGGCACTAGAAGAATTACCCCATAAAAGAATACCGTATGATAATAGTGATTTGAAGTTGCTATGATAATAAATCAAGACAGTTTCTAATGAACAGAACAGAACTAACTTTCGCAGTTGGAAGAGAATGGAGTTTAATTTTTTAGCCAGATGATCAACATGGCTTTCCCATGTAATTTTTTTATTCAGATGTATACCGAGGAATTTGACTGTTTCAGATTCTATAACTTCTTCCGGTCTCAATGAAAACACTATTGATTGATTTTTTTCTTTGTTCGTAGCTAGGCCATTATGTGATAACCAAATCAAGTTGTTTAATGCAATATTTTCTTTGGTTTTAACTTCATCCACCGTAGTTGCACTATTAATTAGAGTGGTGTCATCCGCAAATAGGATGGTATTCATAGAACAGGAGTTTACAGGAAAAATCATTGATAAATACAAGAAAAAAAATTGGCCCAAGGATTGATCCTTGTGGCACGCCAATATTAACCGTCTTAAGCTCTGAATATTTATGTTTTTCGTAAACTGTTTGGACTCTATTTTTTAAATAGGACGATAACAGTTGGTATATTAAACCTCTAATGCCGTAAAATTTCAGCTTTTGCAGCAATAATTCGTGACTTACACAGTCAAAGGCCTTGCTCAAGTCGATTAGTGTGGCGCAAGTAATTTTTCGATCTTCAAAGTTAAGCAAAACATTTTCAATTAATTCAAGTGTAGCCAAAATTGTTGATTTGTTTGCCCTAAATCCGCATTATTGCTTCACAAATAAGTTGTTCTGCTCAAAATAAAGTACAATTCGGTTTTTTAATATAAGTTCAAAGATTTTGGATACTATGGGCAACAATGAAATGGGCCTGAAGTTATTGGGGCTATTTAAGTCACCCTTTTTATGGACAGCAATGACTTTCGCAATCTTAAGACATTTGGGGAATATCGCTTCTGAGATGCATTTATTAATCAAAAATGATAATGGTTCCAAGAGAAGAGGCCATATGTGTTTTATTACAGTAGTGTTTAAGTCGTACATATATCTTTCGAATTCGATGCCTTGAGACCCATGCTACAATTGTAAATTTCAGTTTCATCGGTCGGTCTTACAAATAAGGTGTTACCGGATTGTATTTTTAAATTTTGTAAATGTACTCCCAAGTTGTATGTTTGTGAGTTGTTACAAATACTGCGACCTATATTACTAAGATGATTGTTAAATTGATCCGCACTTATACCACTATGTTTTAAGTTGTTATTTCTTTTTCGATTTAACTCGTGATTGATAATAGTCCAAGCAGCTTTCGATTTGTGAAGAGCAGATTTAAGTAAATTATCATAAGCCGATTTTTTAGCCTCTATTAAGCTACTGTGATAATCTTTTTTTAATATGTTGTAGAGACTATTATCATCATGGGAATTAGTGCATTTGCGTACTATATCTACCGCCTTTAATGTGTTTCTCATTCTGCATAGATCTTCGTTAAACCAAAAAATGTTTATATTCCTATTTTTGGAATGTTTGCTTATTATCTGAAGAAAAACTTTGTAAAATACATTTAAAAGTAACGTATTAAAGTTGTCAAAAGCCTCCTCTGCACTTAAACTGTTGTCATATATTTTAGCAAGATCACATTTTGAGAACTCATTGTAAAATAATGGTAGCTTATGGGTTTTAATTGGACGGTATACAAAAGATTCTTCTTGATGTATAATAGAGTCTACCGGTTTCATATCTAGTTCCAAAAAAATTCCAGAGTGATCACCAAATTTTTCATTTACGACCTCTACTTTACAATATGGCAATTCTGGTTGTATGTAAATATTATCGTAACAAGTGCTACTCTTTTTGTTGATTTTGGTCGGCGCTGATACTAGATGATACAGATTGTATGAATTTAAGACGACGAATAGGGAATTCTTATTTACATTTCCTCCTCGCGACCTAATTTCCCGCATTGAACGTGAGATCACAACTCTTTTGAGATCGGGTGACTTCCCAACTGAGGTACTCAAATGTCTAATACCCCGAAATTGCAAACCACCACGTCTGTACGGTCTACCTAAAAGTCACAAAAACAATTGCCCTCTCAGACCCATCGTCAGTACTTTAGAGTCTCCTACTTATAACACAGCCCAAAATCTAGCCCGTATTCTGAAGGAATATGCCGGAAAAACCTCCTCACATATTCTTAATTCCTCACATTTTGTCCAACTAATCTCCGAAATCTCTCCTGACTCCGAAGATAGAATTGTCAGTTTTGACGTAACAGCTTTATTCACAAAAGTCCCTGTGGCTGAGTCCTTAACATTAATCCGTGAATTGCTTTCCAGTGACAGCCAACCTCCACTTCTTGACGATCTCGCGGAGAAATGTCTAACCTCCACATATTTTACCTTCCAAGGCCAATTCTACAAACAAATCTCTGGTACTCCCATGGGGTCCCCTCTCTCACCAGTTGTTGCCAATATTTTCATGGAAGCTTTTGAAGACACATCTATTGAATCCGCCCAACTCAAACCCAAAGTCTAGTTCCGCTACATGGATGACACATTTGTCATATGTAGCATGATCAAAACGCCCTTTCAGTTTTTCACGACCATCTCAACAGTCAACACCCCGACATTCAATTTACCATGGAAGTGGAAACCAACAATTGTCTTCCTTTCCTTTATGTTATGGTAACAAGGTTACCTGAAGGTCGACTTGGTCATTCAGTCTATCGAAAACCTACCCATACCGATAGATATCTTCACGCTACGTCTCATCACCACCCCGCCAATACTAAAAAGGCAAAAAGTTAAAACAATCTTCAAACCTGCAACTAAAATTACACAAATTTTTCCTTCCGTCAAAGATTCTCGCCAAGCTCTAGACTGTAGAGGAATATACAGCATTCCCTGCTCCTGTGGTCCAAAATATATAGGAGAAACTGGTAGGTCCATAAAAATTCGAATTCAAGCACACAAACGTTATCTCAGAACAGGCCTTCTGACTCACTCTGCCGTAGCTGAACACCAACATGAAACCGGTCACACCATCCTGTTTAAAAAAGTTCTGTCCAAAGAACCACATTTTTATGACCGGAAAATCCTTGAAGCTATTAAAATCCATAAATATCCACATAACCTCAACCGAGACAAAGGTTATTATCTGTCAAATATTTGGAAGCCCGCACTCGATGCAAATGCTCGTTCATTTCCCCCCACTCCGCCCGAAGCCGGCCAATCAGCTTCAACCACGACGGTTCCCCTCACCACGTGTATAAATAGGCCGTAACCAAATTCGTCCTGTCAAAAGAGTTTCCGCTCTGGTATGGTTGACATACTGATTTACCGTGCTCTGTTTCCTTATTCTTAACCCTGCTTCTGAAGATGCCACTTACGAAAGTGTGCGAAACGTTGAGCCCAAAAACTCAGTTTACACGGTTCCAACCCGAAAAACGATCATGTATTGATTACGTCTTTGAATAACCGCTATTTCGCCTCCTGTTTTAAAAAGTCTAAAATTGGAGGTGAGATCGCGGTTATTCAGAGGACGTGCTCAGTTTAAAATTTGTGCCTGGAAGTACTACCGGTGCAGTACTAATTAGTTAGATAAAGAAATGTTTAGATGAGAAGACGTTTGCACAATGAAAATATTATATTTTCCTGTCGCGGCTATTACTCTTTTTGACAAGGTCTTTTATACTCTAGATTGGTGAGTGCATGCAGTTTTAGTTTAACGCCTAAATGGTCTTAAATAGATTATTACACAGGACATCCCTTAAAAGAACCATGTTTCAAAAAAAAACACATTTATATACTGTGTTATTATCAGTGCGCTGCAGAAAATCTACCTATCCCCTGACAGTTCGGCGCACTGTAAAGCAGTAAGTTGACAGCGTAGCTTCGACTACTTCGATCCAGACTTCGGTGTATACTTGTTTTCTTTACGAACTGTTACTCAAGCGTTTTTTTATGTTCACAGTATTTGATTTTTCGTAATTATTACTTTAACTGGTTAACCGCGTCAACAGTAATTTGACATCATGGGCTAACAGCGCGACGCATTATTATTTCGCCGTTCTCTGGATGTTATGGAATTGAACATCCATAAAATTATCAGTGTTTCCAGATGGTGACCTATAAATGTTTATAAAATATACATCCAAACTACGTATAGATACTCTCGAGACTTGGTAATGGTTCTTGATTGAATTTTACCTTAGTCATTGCCGCTGGGATTCAGGTTTTTTTTTAATTTGCCTGTAGAGATTATCTACGTTTAGAGGTTTTCCTAGGAAAGCAGAACTTTGTGATGAAGTTGTTCAGTCTCAAATCTTCGGATTCGTCATAATGCGTTATCTCTACTATGTCAAAAGTAGATCCCCTTTGAAACGTACAAAATACATGTAATTTCTTCATCCAGTCGAATTTTTAAAACACTTTATAGAAGATTAAATGTGTGTTTAATTCCAAAAAATCTTAGTTATTATTATTTAGTAGGATGCTTAACATTCATTCAAGTATTTCTAAAAAACGATCTTTCCCTTCATTTCTACAAAAAGTTTCAGTAAATAAGTGGTGTAAATAAATCTGCCTATAATACATCCAACCATTATAACTAAAACTTCCACGCCGCCTGTCTTTTAGCATAACATGGCATTTCGAAATAATCTCGACTTAATTCCGTCGTCTCCACTAGCCCGTTATATTTCCAAGCATTGTGCTTTTAAGATCACGTCTTTCTATTGTCTCTTGTCAGCCTCTCTCAGCGCCCAATCCTTGGAACTTTCTTTCTGCGTCTAATTTTATTAATTAGTTATACCACCAAACGAAATTATACACATAGATTGCAGATACGCGCCTTTGTTGTTCACTCCTCTTGCAAATTACCGTCACGCATGTTCTAATGATAATAGGTATGATGTTGTTTTCTTGCTGAAGTCATGTGGATTGTTCCATCCCAATTAACAAGCCTCCTTCGCTCCCTCGTTAATCATTAATGTTATTATTATTGCCGTTGTAAAGTTGTAGTTCGCTTGTAGAACGGCTATACTCTGCGTAAGTTTGAGCTAAACTACGAGCTGAATGACATGTTTTGAAATTAAAAAAGCGCCCCAGAGGAATTTGTGAGAATTGAAGTTTGAATAATCTACTAAATTTGTAGTTTGTGGAACACTTTCTTAGTTTAGTGAATTAGACTCGTTGTTTAATGATCCATAAAAACTGGGTTACTGAACCGAGTTGGATCTTTGACCTAAAAACTTCCCCGTGACCCTACGAACTTCTGGACTAAAATTTATAAATCTATAATTTTATACACAACGTTTTTGGTTAAGGATTCGTCAGCTTAAATCAGGCATCACAGAGCTCAAGAGAGAAATAACAAAACAAACGGCGGAATTATTTGCTTAAGTCTTTGTTTTAGAGAATGTTGAAATCGAGAAGTAATTATTTTGCATGGTTTTTATTGCTATATGCTGCGGATAAAACTATTCTAAGCTCAGTGATAAGTCCTAGAACAACTGAATAAATTTTGCAATACTTTTTTTAAATAATATAGACAAACAAATATATTAAGACATGTTAACTGGAGACTAACAATAACTACCAGTTAAAAATAATGTTTAATGTAGCTGAAATATCTAGAAAAACTTACTACAAAGACGTTTCAAATCATCAGCAAAAACAAAAATCACCAAGTCACCGTATCTTTAACTTGATGTAAGACAAACTTCCAACTTATCGTTCACACCTACCTCCGCACTGTAATGTTTTTCCTCTTCTTCTGCTCCATTAAACCACAATTGCAAGCGCAGTTCGACCCAAAGTTCTTTAATGCTTCGTATTTATTCTGGTCTCGTCTCGATACAACTTTATGTGGCAATGCATTGTCATATCGTAATGGACTTTATAGACTTTTCTGGACACCTTTTCTCAGTGAATTTTTACACTTACTCAATTTTTGTGAGTGAATCCTTCCAATAAGTATTAACTATTTTAATAGAGAGACTTTGAGACAGTGAAAGGCAAAAAAACGAGTTTATAAGAGACTTAAAGTCATTTTTGCCAAAAAAACAATAATAATGTTCTCTTTTTGAGCTTTCTGATTTTTTCAGAACTTGAAATTTGCCCCGATCGGTCCGAGCTTCCATTTATCTTTTATGGATTTTTTTAGCACACAAATGCAGAGTTGGGTGTACAAAAAATGAATAATCTTCTAACTCGATAATTAATTTATAAATATTTTTAGGGTTTGTTTAGGCTTGTTGCCTATTTGCAGTGTCTGCCACTCAAGATAAATTCACAACTGTCTGACAAAGGCATTGTGTACTGAAGGTATCTGCCTCATTAATTCAGATCCACATTTAAAATTTTCTAGAAATGCTTTGTAACGATGTTAGGTGGCAGAGTTAGCTTTTAACCATAAGACTTTCAAGAATAGCAGTTAGAGAAATTACAGTGTAATTTAAGTGTTAACTTAATCGTTGTGGTTAATAATTTTTAAAGCTGCTTTGTCATTATTTACTTAACAGGTACTAAGGATTTGATACTTATCGTGTGTTAATTAAGACTACGTCGTTCTAGCTTAAATATTAAGGTGCATACTATTTTAAGTTTTGTTATAGAGATCAAGAATTTTATGCATAGCTCAAACAAGATCACTTTTATTTTGCGTGCGAAATGTTTCTTTGCATAATTTAATATGTGCTAACCATTTATTTAGTGTTAAAAATAGTTTTGAGCAAAATTATGGGACTACCATATTATAGACGATCGTTGTGGTCAAATATATCTGTTGAGACTGTTGAGAGTCAAGCTTAACCTCTAAATTCCAAAAATCGTAATCATATTCCAACTTATAGACTGTTTTAGAATTGCGGCTAAATTGTGGGTACATCTTAGTTAGGTTAGGCTTTTAATTTTTGTTACAAAATTATTAGAATTCATAATGGCTTTTCGAAAAACAAAAATCCTACAACTATTTATATTATTCACCACAACGTTTCCAGGATGATCTAGCTGATAGCCGAAAGACAAAATTGTTATTGTACAGTGGTGTGAGTACCCAAGGGCGGAGTTTATTGCAAAATGATTATTTCTTTACAAGAAACTACCATGTGAAACATCTTTTTAAGTAACATATTGTTGAAAGGCAACCAAATATGTTAAGAAAAGAAACACAAAAAATAAGCCCTACTCACCCGCCCCAATCTCAATTGTGATGAATTTTTCATTCGTTGTCAGGCTGAGGGGCGGAGCTTAATGGCAAAATCAATGTTTCCCGACAAAAATTTACCATTTTTAACGTTTTAAATATCCTGACGTGAAAAAATTGTTACTTATGTCCAAAGAAAAGACAAAATTTAAGGCCTATGCACCGCCATCTCAATTGTAATGATGTTATTCGTTGTGAAAATTGAAATTCTAAAAAAAATTGTTATATTTCATATTGTAAATTGTGGAAAAAAATGGTAGCAATTTTCCAGGAAATGAAGACGAAAATAACTTCTGGAAATTAAAATATATAAAAAAAAACTCTTTAGTTAATTTTCGGGAATCTTCCAAAAATTCGTAAAAAATGTACATTGAAAACATTGAGATTTTTATAAAGTTACCTAAAAATCCACAAAAAATTCTGGGATCTAGAACTCGACAGCTGATTTTAAAACCATAAAGTTTTAATGATCCTGGATAAAAATTTGCTAAATATCCGATGTGAAAACTCAATATTGAATTTGTTCGAAATATGCACAATTTTGCTAAATATGCACAGTTTTATGCACTTTTTTTTCTGTTTTAATTAATGATTATATGTTTTTCCAGATTTTGTGGTAAACAAACGATTTTAGTTTGTTTATCACAAAAACGAAAATCGCAAAATCAAATTTTATAATACTTATTCTAAAGAAGCAGAAAAAAGTTTCCGTCAGTTAAAATAAGTTCAAGATAATGTTTTATCCATGAATTTATTAAAATTTATTAGTTTTTTTTTTTGTGGAGATGGGTATAGGTGGGGCTTAATCTTTGGCTTTATTTTTAACTTGATATTGAAAGTATTTTTTGTACAACACGATACTCAAAAACATGATTTACATGATAATCTCTTGTAGAGAGATAAGGATTTTAAGCCCCGCCCTCTTGACTCACGATGAATAAAAAATTCATCACAATTTAGACAGGGTGGGTGGGCGGGGCTTATATTTTGCCTTTGTTTCTTAATATTCGTAGTCTTTTTTTCGCAACAAGAAACTTAAAAATATTTAAAACAGGAAATATGGATTTTGCAATCACGCTCCGCCCCTCAGTTTGAGAACGAATAGAAAATTCATCACGATTGAGATCCAGACGGATGGGTGGGGCTTATCTTCTGCTTTTTTTTACTTAATACATATAGTTTTCTTTGAGCAACGCCATCACTGAGGAACATGTTTCACATGGTAATTCGAGTAGAAAAATACGGTTTTGCAGATAACTAACGTCGAACAAAGGAAAATCGTAACAATTAAGATAGGGTGGGTGGGTGGGGCTTATATTTTCCTTGTTTTTACTTCTTAACATACATACATAGTCTTTACTTCACAACACGAAACTGAAAACATGTTTAAAATGGTAAATTTTATCCCCCACACTTCTATACAAATTTACCCTTTTAAATACGTTTTCAGTTTCTTGTCGTGAAAAAAAAGTAGGCACGTTAAGAAAATAAAAGGCAAAATACAAAACATTGATTTCATTCGCTAATGTACCCGAAGAACTAAGAAAAATGTCATGAAACATGTTTTCAACATTTTTACATTTAGGTACTATATTTTGACTAAATCAGACACTACGTTCCATATTCTACAAAAAAATTTGTATTAAAAATTATTTTCTGACCATATTTCCTCCAAAAATAAGTACCACTTAATGCATTTTTTTTTTCAAAATCTTGAAATGCTCAGTTTCCAGCTTGGTGTTGAACGTTCTTCCTAACCAATAAACGTGTAACATGTGTGAAGCTAATGCAAAAAACCATTGAAAAAATTGGTCCTAGGTTATTTATTTTTAAAGTTATTAGACAGAACTGCATTCGTCAGTGAAGTAGAATATTGGATAAACTACAAAATTTGATTTTGTGAATTTAATGTGTTTATTATGGACCCTGAAAGTAAAAATAAAGATATGTGTGGACTGTTGAAGCGCAGATAAAGAAGTATGCTATGCATATGTTTCAAGTGAATATTTCATATCACATATATTTTTATGTCGACGTCGTCAACTTCTTGACAAAGAAATAATTTGAGAGAGTAATACTCATACAAACAATGTTGTACTTTCAAATTTTCGAGAAAATGGGATGAGACGTTCTTGATTTGATCAGTGCAATAAATAAATAACTTCCTTCATAATTTTTTGAGACACCCTGTATAAACAATTTTTGGAAAGGAAACAAACAAATTCTGATTACCATTTCCACAAGAACTTAAAAACATGTACAAAATTTCAGAAGCATTGGTTTTCTATTTTTTATTTTAACTTTAATCGTTTTAGATATAAACATTGTTTTTTTTAACTGACAATAAAATAAATATCTATTATAAATATCATTATAATAGTAATTTAATGGCTTATCGAAATCCGTTGAAATCATATGTTGCCAATTAAAAAAATATAAACGAGCATGTTATTTTTCAAATAAATAGGATCTACTCTACAGTATTTTGAGATAGCGTCAGTAAATTTAATTTAAGTGGGCATGATACTAAACAAATTTTGCTTAGTATTTTACCATTTATACGATATTCCTAAAATATACCTAAAAATTTACAACAATCTGTTTGGCAATTTCGGAGATTACTTGTCTGATAGTATTGCCAACAGGCGACAGACAGACAACACACAGACAGAAACGGGCGACCTAATTTTCATATCGGAAAGCTATGAAAGGTCTTGAAAAATTTTAAAATAAAATGATAATTGACATTCTTTAAATGGGCCCTATTATAAGAAAAATCCATGACTTGAAAACTATTGTTTTAATTCTTATAAAATGCTACGAATAATATTTAGTCAAACAAACTAGAGTAAATAATTATTTCTAAAAATTAATATTCGTTCCAACCCGTATACACAATTTAATAGTTACAAAAGCGTGATTTAGCTCACGCTATATATATACACGGAGTATCTTTTATATGATTTCGAGTAACAAAAGGTGTAGTTTATTATTAGGTTTGCCCAATATATTGAGCATTCTATATGATAGAATATTGTTTATGGTGATACGGCAGCATTAAAAGTAGCATAGATTACGCTCATATTGACGTGTTGATGAGAATGGTAGCTAGAAACTTAATTATTTCTCTTAAAGAATAATTTTTACTTCCTGAACGTAAGCGAAAGACAATTCTGGATAAATATTTAAAGAAAAGTAAAATCAATAAGAAAAAATGGACACGAAGTTATTCGCACCTAAAACGCGAATAAAAAATGTATCCTTTAAGCAATAATAATAAATCGTTGAAGAAAAGGTACTTACGTATTGCGGTAATAGGGAAAATAATACGCAACACTAACAAAAATGTCTTCGCAAGCCTTGTGTGAAAAATTCCTATCAATATGAAATATGTCACTTTTCTTATTCGTCATTTAATACGCTGTTCCAAAATTTTTGATGTAATAGAATTACAAAGTGCAGTTTCACATTACTGTAATTCTTATATATACTTCCAACAAACGAAGCAATTGTTTCATGCTTTATAAATCTTGTTCCTTTTAAAACTTCCATAATTCAAACCGATATATGGTCTCTTTAGCTAACTCCCTCAGCAGTTAACGACCCCCAGAGAATATCAATGCCATTATACTTTTTAATATCGAGAATAATCCATCTTGATCAAGCGAATATTGCCGATGGCCTTATTTGTTTAAAATTTTCGTATTCAGATATTCAGTACGTACGTGCGTTGATTTTTAAGTGGTGTTATAGAGGGCGATAACAACGAACCGAGGTCGCTTTGGTTAAATTCGGAATCAGGGGAAATGTTAACAGGAACGTGATCATTCCTGCTGCAGTTTTATTGCTTACCCCCTCGTTCAATATATTGACGCACCATGCCTACAAAACCTCCAACAGGATCTCGATTATTAAAGTCGTCTTGTTAGCATGCCTGTATTAAGTTAGGTGATTTGCGTTTGGGTGGATGAAGCTGGAAGGCGTTTTTTTCTCGGTAGGTAGATACGATTATTCGAAATTTTATGTCGGGGCCCTAACAGTGCAATTTTACGAATTTTCCTTTTTTCGACATTCGGAAGCGAGATTATTGACATTCACCTCTTCTGTGAGGGTTGTTATTCCCAACACTCTAACCACCGCCACTGGGATTGTTTTTGCGTCATCTCTGTGTTTGTTCGACGATACTGGGGAATTCTAAATTTTAAATTTCCCTGGTTTGTTGTTACCATAAAGGCTTAGAGAATAAAAGGGGTGTGCTAACGGTAATGCATTTATTTAGTTATTACAAATTAAAGAGTTGGTTCAAAGGAAGCAAACTACTTTGCAAATATTTAGTTATTTAGAAGTGCTATTGTGTATGGGGCGGTGCTAGAAAAGAAGTTAAAAGAAGTTTTACCTCTCTAGCGTAAACTTGGAAAATATTATAGTAGACTCCACTTTACGGATGTTTTATCTACTTTTTATAGCCCCTAGAATATGAAAAAGTAAATCCCCTGTTTCCGTCTGTCTTCCGTATGTTCGTTGATGGATCTATTAGATAAATAATTTCCGAAACCAACTACTGGACATGTTATTGTGAAATTGTTGGAGTATTTTATACATATCGTTTAGAGAGTAAAACGCTGAGCAAAATTTATCATGTCCTCAACCTCCCAATAATTTGATGACGTTATGGAATGACTGTCAATAAAGACTACGCTTAGAAAACTTTTATATTTCTGATTCTAATGTTCTACTTCCAGTCATTTTTCAGCAAGCGCGTGATATGACCAAACTATTCCGAAAATGAGAAGTTCAGCAGTGAGATAAAAGAATAAAACACTCATTTTGTGTAGTTTAATTATCTAATAATAAGTACTAGCAAATTCTATGTTTCCGAAAACAAAAAATTGACCATTAACTTGGCTATTTATATAAACAGAAACAACTAAAGCAATATTTTGAAGTATAGACGTCTCCATTCAAATACGTAATCGCCTTGAACACGGAATGTTCACAATACAAAGACGACGGACATAAAGTTTAATGTTCCCGCAAAATATACCAACAAGTGATTTTGGTGATTTTCAGCAGTTGTATTACTTTTTAGCCTCTATTAATTGAGTCAATCTTTTTTCTGGAGTAGAATTGATGATATGGTTACTATATTTTATAATCTTGTTTTCTCTGCAATGGACATATACAGGGTGATTTTTTTAACCTGAAACTTTCAAATATCTCCAAAAATAAGCACTCTACAAAAAATGTCCAAATTCAAAATTTAATCATTCCATCACAATAATAGTGTTAAATGGTTAACATCATTCCTGGCAGAGAGATCACAGCAAGTTAGGATTGGTAGTTATACGTCGGCTTCTTATTTTGTTCCATCAGGCGTACCTCAAGGATCGCATTTTCGACCAATTTTGTTTTTACTATTCATTACTGATTTGGATTTAACGCGTGGCTTTCCTTACCCCAATTTTCTGTTATATGCGCATGATTTGAAAATATTTAAAGCTGTTAGTTCCGTGAAGAAAATGCATTTGAATTACACTCAGATCTTCAAATGTTATACGATTGAATTGAAAGCAACTTATTACCTTTAAATGTTAACAAATATCAATATCATTTCTTAATATTAAATTGAGGGTAAACTTTGACTATTATTTGGGTAATTCTAGCGTGTCTCTTCTTGAGGAAGTCAAAGATTTATGTGTTGCTTTCGTTTCTAAATTAAGTGCATATTCGCAACGAACGTAATTCGTAAAACATTCGTAAACTATACGTAATTCGTAAAGTTGAGGCAATGAAATGATACGGGACTGTCTACAATAGATTGCGTTTGCGTGCAAATTAGGGATGACCGTAAATCTAACGTAAAGTTGAGAGTTGTTCAACTTTATGTACATTTTAGGTGTGTATGTAACTAGAACCTGGTATTTTTAGTGCTCTAGAATGCGTTGGTAGCACTGCAAATACATACCTACGTTGTCAGACCTAACCTCTTAACCACAACATGCCGAAACAGTGAAAATACGTGAAACAATCGACAAAAGTTTTGTAATAATGTTTAGCTTCACATTTTTAGACGTCAGCCATACACGTCAGTTCAGCTGTCACTTGTCACTATGTGAACATGACGTTGTCAGATGCATGCGCATTAGTGAAAGTATTCTACGATCATTGTAGACAGTCGCTTAAAAATTGCGTTTATGTACTTACGTCAATTTTACGGATTACGTTCATTGTGAATTGCCACTAACATTTCAGAATCATTATTACTTTATTTTTAATAAATCAATACGGACTCTTAGGCTTATCTGGGGCCATTATCAAAATTTTTCGATTTCTCTTGTTCGATTTCATCTAGTTTTAATATTCTTCCACATGGTATTCGATTTAAGTATAAAACAGATTGTGATTTATTGGAAAGAGTACAGAAAAAAGGCCTTCGCTTATTAGAGTTTATTCTTGGTCGAACTCATATACAAGGTAATTACTGGGATCATGTGTAATTTTCATATATAATTTCCCAAGTGCGAGGAAAATTATTACTTAAATGAAATATTTGCCTATGATATTTTTGTAATCGGACTGAAATTAAAAAGTTGGTTTTGACTGCGGTTACCATGGCACTGATGCTGTTTACTTTTTTCCTGTTTTTTCGCCGTATTGTCTACGATAGAAATAATTAATAAGCGATTTAGTGATAATAACTGATAAATCTTTATCAGATATTGGGGATAGTATTGTAAGAAAATCACATTCTTCTGTATGGAGTCAGTTTGAAAACTTTTGCTCTGAACGGAATTATATTTTGCAAGCAAGTACTACATCTGAAGAAATCAGCAATATCTTAATAAATTATGCATATAACATGAAGAAAATCGATGGATCAGACTACAAAGAAAGCTGTGTGAAAACTGTGGAATGTGATTGGAAAAGTTGTCCAGGAAAAGTTTTTCAACGAATATCAAATTTCTATTAATCCATTCAATGATTTATGTTTCAAAAAAGCCCGAAATCTAACTAACAGAAGAAGAATTAATGACAATCAAGAATTTGTATTCAGAAGAAAATCCCGATGGATTGCAAAAAAATCTTTTTTTTACCCTCTTATGAATTAGTGTTCTTATTGGATCAAAAATATCAAAATGCAATAGTCAATTGATCTTCAGAGTTCGTTTGTCGATAATAAACAGATCGCAAAACCATCCAATTAGACGAATGATGAACACAGCCAAGAGAATCGCAGAGGCCAGAGGTTCAATATGTTTAAACAGGTCAAACGATTTTATGATGTTCGACCTTAATTGTACTAGTCCTCTCATCTGAACATTTTTTTATCTAACTAGGTAGTACTGCACCGGTACTATTTCCACGCACACATTTTTAAACTGATTACGTCGTCTGAATAACCACAATCTTGCCTTCTATTTCAACTCTAGTTGACGCTGCGCTTCATTAAGTTTAAAGCCAGCATGTAAGAATATTTGGAAGGGGTGTTCTTGCATATTAGGGTGACGGGACCGAATGTTCAGATGAGAATACTAGTACAATTAAGGTCAAACATCTTAAAATCGTTTGATCTGTTTAACTGTACAAATGTCTACTCATCTGAACACTGGAGAGGGTGTAAATTTGTATTTAGACGCTTACAAGGCGCACAGGGAACTACTACCTGTTGTTGCAAAGTTTTTTAATACACTCTCTAAGGGCTGCTCCTATGTAGATATGGTGGGAGTCGTGATTGTGGAGGCACTTTCATTAACGGTATTTTATAACCACTAATCCACTCCAAGATTATATGGTCACTAGTGATCTTTTCCCATGCGTTTCTATGCTTATTTAGTCTTCTTAGCGTTTCTGGCGTTTTTTTCCCATTGTGCTAAGGAAAAGGTATTAGAACCCTAAAAGGGAATAATTAGCAGTATCGGAAAAGTGTCTGCAAGCGGGAACGTGGTGCGTGGAAACGCGCAAATGCAATAATGAAGCGCAGTGCCAACTAGAGTCTAAAATAGGAGGCGAGATCGCGCTTATTCAGAGGACGTGATCAGTTTAAAAATTGTGTGTGGAAGTAGTACCGATGCAGTATTACCTTAGTTAGATAAAGAAATGTTCAGATGAGAAGACGGTGGTACAATTAATATCAAAAATATCTTGAATTAATAATTTTTAATTTTATTTTGCGCGACGTATTTATTATTTGTTATATTTTTTTTAAACGCCTTTCTTGTATTATTAATAAGTATAATTAATATTATTAAATATATATTCTATTCAATGTATTCTATTCTGAGTTTTTCCCATTAGCACGTCTTTCCCGATAATATTTGAATAAGTTACAAATATATTCGTAGTTTTTGATTTCTCAGAACGAACAACATTTGTGACCTCTATCGCCTGAACAAGACCATCTTAGCAATACTTATTGTCCCAATTTTCTTTACTCATATCACAGATCCTATATTTTCCTCGTTTCGTGTTTGTCGTTAACTTCTAGAGACGACTATCACAACTACTATAATAATAGTAAATACGTCTTGCATTAGTTTTCAGTTGCTTTTATTTTGACACTTACTATATTACAACAGCGTACGAAATTTAGGTATGTAATAGAACTTTTAATATTTTCCACCGGAGATTGAATAAATAAATACGCACCACTTTCCGTATGTACTTTTGTAGTCTTGATTGTTCCAGGAAATCCCGGCTTCGGCGCCATTTTCCGAATTACATTCTCGACCACAAATTATATTTACCGACCCCGATTCGTAATGCACAATTTTTGTGCTCTTATTGCAAAATGTGAAGTTTTCAATTCTCATTTGCATTTCAAAGTGATACTGATGTTATACACGTTCTGCATTCAAAATAACGTGAAACGTAAAATAAATGAACGTAAAAAATGTCTAGACAGATTTATATTAAACATACTTTGAAGTGTGGAAATTTTTATGTATTACAGACATCAATAATAAACACATTGACCCTTTGAATGTTATATTAATTCAAATTTTAGGAGATTTGAAAACTTATAGTTAGAGACATCCACATTCCAAGATTGTATTTAATTTTTTTTTATCTTAACCTCCCAATACAATTTTAAATCAAAAAATAAGGAAAAAACATTTAGCATGTGTTACGTACTTTTGAACATTGAGCTTTTCTCTGTTTAGTTGCAGTTATACTCACTAATGCAGCACAAAAGCCAATTACGCTGTTTGATTTTGATTGGACTAAATCGCAAAATTCAGTTGAAGCGTCATCTCTTTGAACCTGGCGTTAGCATAATCTGTTCGTTTCTTTGTGCCGTCGTTTGATCCTGCTAATGGCAGATTAAGCTATAACCAAATAAACAAATTTGATACCTGATTTTGTCAAACCTGAGTGGACTGTAAGGATGTTGGCAGTTTTGTACAGATTAATAAACTGCTGCTAAATTTTATTGTTGTCCTGTAACATGAAAAACAAGATGAGATAACTTAGCAAATTATTGTAACTGATGTTTGTGCAGGTGTATTTGGCATAAATTGCCCAGAATAAGAACATTTGTAAGATTTAACCCTGCAGTTTTAGTTTCTTCTTTGTGTAATACAAGATTGGAGTTATTGATATTTTACACAGTTAATTGTAAAACTAAAGATCGAAAGGGGTCAGTTAAAAGTTCACACTCTTAAATACATGTTTAAAGGGGTTTTTTGGTTTTTAATTAGACAACTTTTTTCCAAATTAGATTATTAGTTATTACAAATTAATCGTAAAAATATAAATATTGTCACTATATAAATGATATGTAGGTAGTTTCTAAGGTCTCCCAAATCATTGTTTTAACTAATAGTTCAGAGTTACATAATAGTGAAATACCCTCCAATAGGCAGCGTTAAATTCTGCCTTTTTTTTAAATACATTTTTCGTAAATTTTGTTCAGTAGTAGTTAACCTCAAAGACAGAAGAGACAAATACTTCCACACCTATTAAGATATTATAGATAATATTGTTACGAAAGAGACCCATACGCCGCCTCGGTGCTACGCCTATGTGTTCTAGTATATACGGCAGTGATGACGGCGGCCGGAGAAAAGCCTGGAAGCGGAAGTCGCGAAGGCCAATCTAGAAAGACCTCGACTGCGGATCTTCTAGAAGGTGTTATAGGACTTCTGTTAGTTAAACATAAAACTCTCAGAATCTAAAAATGCTTGCCTCAAGAATATGTTTTTTGTTAAAAAGTATTCTACTGTAAAATATTTTCAGAAATAAATTATATCAACATATTTCAGGAAAAAAATTTAAATTTAATATATCCCTCGGGCACATTTTTTTATACGCATTGATATTTTAATAATAATACTGCCGCAAAATGACGAAGGTTTTCGAAATGTGATATGCCGCATAAAGCGTTACCGTGTTACATTGGAAGGCCAACTGCCCTCGTCACACTTTCAATAAGAAGAATTGAAATAAACGGCCGAATTTTAATATTTTCGATAAGCCCATGTCAAAATACGCCTCTCTAAGGGACTTACGGAAATTGCTTAACTCACTGATCTTGTTGGAAAAATAGATCCCTAGGGCAGCACGAATTTAAGGGTCCACTGGAAGTGCACAATCCCGTTGAATTCATCGACTGTGAGTTAAACTTAATTTATTTGTCTTGGAAAAAATCGTCCTTATTTTTTAATTTTGCTGAGTAAATACGAGCACGCCAGAGAAGTGTGTTTGACTGCGTCGCGAAAGTAAGTGAATTTCTTTTAAAGTGCATTTATTTGATAAGTTTTGGCTTTGTTGACGTTAAAGCAGAGCGACATCGAGAGAGGGATGTGCGTCTTAGTCGGATTACGTTTCTTGAGTATCCGCAGTGCGGCCAGCAACGTTCAATTATCGAATAAATAATTAGGTCCCAATGGAGAATTGACTAAAGGGTATTGATTTAATGATAGTTCCTTGATAATTTGCGGTTACAAGACACTTGTCGGTTTGATTTGCTAGCGAATGTGTGGGGCTGAATACTAAAATCGAATTTGACAACTACAACGAACTTGCAGAAACTGCCCTTCGATATGCAATGAACTTAACGTTTCCTTAAACATGGTGACATTTCATGAACTAATTCGAAGACAACATTTGCACTGGTCACTGGAACTGCTTTCAGTTTATAGCGAAATGTAAGTGGAAGACAGTAAAGTTCGGAGACATTTGAATATCAAATTATGAACTGTTCCTGACTCCAATTAAAAAAGAAAAACTTTACAACCATTTCTAAGAGGATTCGGAACATCAAATAAGAATAAATCCACAGCGCGATGTAAAATATAATGCTGGTTTATGTCTAGATATGCGAGTTGTAAACTCATCAAGCATGAGCAGCTTAAATTAAAAGACATTGTTTAGAAAATACAAATACGCTTACAAGTCAATATTTTTTGGGTTGTTACGCAAGCGTTGATCTATTGGATATTGAAGAAAATAAGACAGAACAATGTACATTTCATAATCCAAATTTAGAAATTAGGGTTGAATACATGCCCCGGTCTTCTTAAGTGCATGTTGTATAGAAAAGCAAAAAAGCTTTTAACTCAATCAAAAAACAAATTACTTCATTCATTAATTTCCCCAATATATATGTATAAAGCATTAAAAAAACAATATTTTATTAAGGCACAAATAGCACTGCTTATTTATATGTATTTTAGCAAATAGTGTTTACAATTTTTTTTATAAAATTAGTGTTAATTAGTTTTAAAGCATATCTAAAATTTCACAGAAATCTTCGCTTGGCTTGATGATTTTGAAAGATACTGTGTCACTGTGTTGTAAATTTTATTGTGAAGTGTTGTTCAGAACAAAAAAAACGTCATGATAAGGAAATGCATCAAAAATTGTTTTTAAAAGCTCTAAACAGTGAATTACAATTCATTTACAACACTGTGTAAAAGAATACATGTTGCGGTGTTAAAACATTTGTAAAGAAAAAGTATATTCTCACTTCTTGCAGTGTTGACAATATTAAAATTGCTACCAGGTACTATTAATTATTCAGAGGTTATCTCGCTATCTGCTTTTCAATTTGCAAATGTCCGCTTTATATTAATGTTTCCCTTAAAAAAATATTGTATTTCAATGTTGACTTATGAAATCCGTTGGCGTTGAAAATTATGAAACTAATAAAATTAAATTTCAAATCATGTTAGGTCAGCTAAAACAAACATTTAAATGCAGGTTTTATTAACGATCTTTTTAAATAACGACGCGTTAGCTCATTTTTAGGATTTTTGCGTAAATTTAAATACACCTCTGACTATATATCGGGTTCTAGATGACCAATTGTTGGAACACGACATACATTCATCATCGCAGAATCAACTCCAAGAGTGAAACTAATTCAACAATCGTTATACTACTGCTTCGTTGGTTACGTTAACAATTATTTAAAATACAGGCCTACAACTGAGAATTACCAACCTGAGCTGGCCTGACCTGGTAATAATCATAGGAGGGAAATGTACAATTAATTTCTGAGTATACTACAGCAGTACAAGGTAACCAGCCGAAAAGAAAACCCTGAATTTTGAAAACGATAATCTAAAGACTTCTACCACACTCCTTGATATATCCAAAGCTTTCAACAGTGTTAACCATAAATTACTTATAAATAAATTAAACACCATGGAACCACTTTTTTGAAGTCATATCTCTATAACAGATTTCAAGCAGAAAAATATGCAACATAGTAAACATATTGACAAAGATTTCGACATAAAGAGTACGTAACGACTTTACATTTTTTATGGTTTAGTAGTAAACAATTTACTTTACACCATTGTTGGTTATTCTCCAGGTCCATCTGCAATAAGAGGGAATCGTCCGGATTTTCTATTTTTCTAAAGATCTTAATGTCATCCGCGTACATTAGAATATGGGAGTTTTTAATTACTTCTACAATGTCATTGATGTAAATTACAAAGAGCAAGCGGCATTACACACCCTTGTGGTATACCCGATGTAGAAATATGAGAGTTAGATATAAAGCCTTTAAACGTAATCAAATTTAGACGAGAAGAATTAGTTTTCTGATTAGTCGATGACGAATTAAATGAGGAGGAAAAGTAAAGGGCAAACACATTTACTACGTCAACAGGATCGTGATATGAACTATTTACCATTTGGCTATACTCTTCCCTCCTATTGTACTTGTCAAAATCATTTTGGATATCCTCAGTTAAGGTATTCTCTTTAGGTGGTCGAACCATCTGAGACTTTGTGCTTTAACAGATCCTATTACATTGGGCTCTCTATATAACACTTCTAGTTCGTTATTTGTTCGTCTTTCCCATTGTCCATTTTCTACTTTTCCACCAAATATCTTCCGGAGTACTTTTCTTTCCCAGACTAGTGTCATGTCCTGCTCCCTTTTTGTTATTACCCAAGTCTCAGATGCGTATGTGAGAATGGGCCTTATAACTGTCTTGTACGTTTTTAGTTCGGCTCCACTGAATATATTTTTATTCCTGAGCAATTTATTAAGCGCTTGAACACAACCGTTTGCTCTCTTGATTCAAAATATTGGATATCTCTTCTTTTATGCATGGTTTGCATGTAAAGCACAGTTCCTAGATATTCAAATCTTTCGACTTGCTCGAATCGGTATGTCCTTGTGTTCTCCATTGTCATCATTAGGTACTGTCCTTGTACGAATTCCTTATTTGCCCATTCCATATATTTTGTTTTTGCTTCGTTTATGTAAAGCCCTTTCTCTCTCGCTTTTGCCTCTAGTCTTTTGGTCACTTTCTTCAGCTCATCTCTATTTCTAGTTACAATTACTATGTCGTCAACAAATGCTAGACACTGATGTTTCTTATGGTATATTAGCCCTGATCTATTTATATCAGCTTCTTATATTATTTCTTCCAATAATCGGTTAAATAACAGTGATGACAGTGGATCTCCTTGTCTCACGCCCTCTTTTACCATAAATTTTTCTGTTAGTTGATTTTTTATTTTCACCCTGCTTTCCGTTTTTTGAAGGGTTAGTTTTATCATCCTGATCAGCTTTGGTGCAATTTTTAGGTTATTTAATGCTGCGTATAGTTCCTCTCTTTTGATTCGATCAAACGCCATTGTTGGTTTGTTATATTCATTGCTCTCTGCTTGTATTTCTCTTAAGATGTATATTTGATCAACAGTACTTCGACTTCTTCTGAATCCACTTTGATATTCACCTATTATGTTATCTGTTTGCGCTGTCACTCTATTGTTGATATGTGTAGCTAGTATTTTGTATACAACGTTTAGTAGTGCTATACCCCTGTACTTCTGACAATTTGCTTTGTCCCCGTTCTTATGTATCGGGTATAGTATTACTTCATTCCATTCTGCTGGTAATACTTCTTGTTCCCATATATTTTCAAGTAGTTTATGGATAGTGTTTATTAGTCGCGGTCCTCCATGTTTTATCATTTTATTCGTTATATGATCGCTTCCTGGGCTCTTATTGTTTTTTAAAGTCTTGATGATATTTTCTACTTCTGTTAGGGTTGGTGCTTCGTCTTCTATGCTCTGAGTTTGTATTCTAGCTACTGGCTCAGTTCTTTCTTCTTTTATAGAGTCTCCTGCGTTAGTGTCTTCGTTTCAGAGTTGTTTGAAGTATTTCCTCCAGTGGTCTAGTATTTCTTCGTAATCTATTATCATTTTTCCACTCTCATCTTTGTAGTAGGGAAATTGTGCTTGGTATCCCCTTTTTTCGTTACTTATTCCTCGGTATAAATTTCTGACGAGGTTATTTTTGTAATTTTCCTTGTGTCTTTCAGCTTGTCTTCATAGTGTCTTCTTTTCTTTTCTCATATAACTGCTTTGTATACTTTTCTTTGTTCTAGATAGCTGGTTTCTGTTTCTTTTGTCCTTTGTGTTAACATTTTTAATCTTATTTTATTGCGTTTCTCCAATTCTGCTTCGCATTGATCGTTGAACCATCTATTACGTTTTTTATTTATGGTTTTATTGCTGTTTTTTCCTTCTGTATTCACAGCGTTCTTGATTACACTCCATGCTTGTTCTACATTGCCTTGTATAGTAGGTCCCAGTTCTTGGTTAATTCTATGTGCATATTCTACTTGTTCTTCTCTTGTTTCCAGTCTAATTATTGGGTTTTTTGTTTTTTTGTCTATTTCGTTTTTCGGGTATTAATTGTCTCATCTTAACTCCAACCAGAAAATGGTCTGAATCTATATCAGCGCCTCTATATGTGCGTACATGTGTAATACATTCTTTTAGGTCTTTTTCTATTAGGACGTGGTCTATTTGATTTATTGTTTTGCCGTCTGGAGATCTCCATGTACCCTTGTATATGTCTTTTTGCTGGTAGTACGTAGGCCTGAACATCTCTTCTGTGCGTATTTTTGCGTTTAGGTCTCCAATTATAATTTTCAAATCATATTTTGGTATGTTTTCGTACGCTTGGTCTAATTCATTGTGTTACTGTTCTTTTATTTCCATGTTTTTCCTCTTCTGACGGTGCATGGATGTTGATATATGAAATCTTTTGATTTCTACCTTTTATTCTCAGTATGCATAGTCTGTCTGAGATTGATTTGAAATCAATAATTGATGTTCTTAGCTTCTTGTGTATTATGAATCCGATACCTACCAGTGTGTTCTTCCCTCCACTATTAAAGAATATGTAATCTCCTACTTCTTGAGTAATTTGTCCCAGTTGTTTTGTTTCGTGTAGTGCCATCAATTGAATATTATTATTTTTTGCTTCTTTTACAAGTTCAATTAGTTTCCTTTCTTGGTAGGATCCTTTGATGTTCCATGTTGCTATTTTTACTATTGTTTTTTTTGTCTCGTTAGCGTTTTTTTGGTTTTTGTTTTATTCTTCTCGTGTCATTTTATTTGCCATGTTATCTGCCGAGGGTCATCTTGGTTTATAAATTTTATTAGTTTTTTCGGGTATTGTTTTTTATTTTTTCCAACAATCCCTTTTATTTGTTCCACTTCCAATCTCATTTTCCAGACTCAGTTTTTGGTACACGCGCTATTTTTACTTTTTCTCTATTCTGTTTTTTTTTTTGCCTGTATTTCTCTTTCGTTTGCAGTTAGGTCGTCGTTTACATATACTTTTTCTTGGAGTTGACTTTTTTTTTGTTTTGGATCACTTTGATTTTTTCATGTTTGCCATGTAGCCCTACTAAACAAGTTTTCTCTCCTAGTTTTTTTGCTTCATTTATTTTTACTGTTAGCCCCATTTCCCTTTCAATAAAATTTCCCATTGCTTCTCTTAATATCTTTGGGTCAGTCGTATTCATTGGCATTCCTTGTACGACAATATTATTTCTCCTCTTGTCACTTTCTAATTTTTCTATTTTGTCATTGGCATTTTGTAATTGATTTCTTAATTTCTTATCCGGTATATTTCCTGTATGCAGTTTTCATTAATAACTTTTAGCTTATTTGTTTCTCTAATATATTTCTTTTGTTCATTTTTAATTTCTTTCATTTCCTCTGTAATTAATCTCATACTCTCTGCATGTTCTTGCTGCTTTCTTTTTATTTCTTTTGTATCACTGGGTGAGATCCTTTAGTGTCAGTAGTACCATCATCTGTGCTAGTGTCTCTTGGTTTCCTGTTACTGCCGCTTTTTTTGGAGATTGTCCCAATCTTCCGCTTTTCTTTTTCCCTCATCCGTTTTTGTATCCTCAGTATGTCTCATTTTGCTCAGGTTTGTTTATACTCTATTTCACCACGGTAAGGGCTGATACTCAAGTCAACCCTTCGTAAATATCAACCCCTCTTGGTGTGATTGTGTCCTTATATCTAATGTTTTCACTGTTAATTATTGTTTGTGTTCTCGAGAGCACTGCTTTTTGTTTTAGCAGAGGTTGTCCTATCAGTCCGTTGTTATGGTTATCTGTATAACCTAACTTTTTCCAACTATTGTTGTCGCACTAGAATCTTCGATTTACCTTCGTAACTTTATCTCTACGCACTGGTTTCCGATTTTGCACATTCTTTGCAGTTATTTGTGTTTTATTTTTAACAACATTTCCCGAATTTTCGGGTTTAATGTTGGTGTTAGGTTCTTCCAAAAATGGGAACATGTTTGTCCAAAATTGTATATAATGTTCTTCATCGACGTCAGTAATTTGATAAAGAAAATGCTAGTCTGAATTCAGTATATCTTGATAGAACATAATAAAATTTGCTTTGCTAAAATTGTAGATTTTGGTAGTTGTACATACGGGGAGGTTAACATGAGAGCTATTGTTCATTCCAAAGTTAATGTGCAATGCTGGATGGTATTTATCTTCGATTACTACGGGGCATAAGTCGTGAGTAACAATACAGTTATTTAGTGAACAAAAAACTAAATCTAGAAAATGATCATCAGCGTTAGAGACAGTATTAACTTGCGTTAAGTTCAGTAGTGACATCATATTCTTTATTGAAAGAGTCTTCTCAACACTGGCATTAGTAAAAAAGTTGGACACATTGAAGTCTCCAATTAAGACTAAATTGGGATACTGTAGAGCATAATTTTCAAGACATTCCACAAAATATTCAAAGTCTGTCACGGGTATATCCGGAGGTACATACCTGGTCAGAATATATATACTCTGAGAATAACAATTAATTTTACAAGCCACCACATCTACTAAAGATGGAAATTTGGATTTAGATAATGTATCTTGTTGCAATAAAATCTCGATCGGCCCTGAAGACCTTAAACTCCTTAGGAATAAGTTCGGAGCTAGAGATAGAGGGATCTAACCACGTTTCCGACAAACAAATAATATCACGTTCACAATCAGACAACCCAGCATAAACATTGTTAACCACATGTCTCACAATTCTTATATTTTGATAGTATATATCTACCTCGTTGACATTGTTGTTTTGATAGTCAAAAAAAAAAGAGACTATGATGATTATGGATAGAAGTATTTCAAGGTGTTATTATTGAAAGAAGAGGAATTGGCAACAGATTGAAGAGGAGAAAATTGTGACAGTGATTGCTATAGAGTGGGCCGAAAAAGATCATGTTTGATTTTATCCACCGTCTTCTTGAAACATATACAGGAGCTATAGTCCCAAACCGCATGATCAGTATTGATATCAACGTTAACAATTTCATCATCTTTTAACGTTTTCATATGTATGTTGCTACATTTGAGATCATCAGTCTTACAATCAGGAACATTATTCACCAGCACATTTAGGACATGTCCGTACTTGTTACAATTGAAATAGGCAGATCAACTTCAAATGGAGCCTGATAGATTTTACTTTTTTTTTCGTTGCATTAAGCTTAAGCAATTTAATTTTCGAATCGAAAAATTATTTCATGTTGTTTATGTATGTTACAATATTATCTTCTTCTATATCATCGGAATATTCTAATACTTGGTCGTATGCTTCTGACTTCTCTTATTTCATATTGTTCAGAAAACTTCACCTTTGCAATTTGCTTGAACGTTTTAGTACTTCCACATCCGACTAACAATCGACCGTTTTTAAGTATTTTTACCTTGGCGATATTTAACGATGAATTACTGTTTTTTGCTAGTTTTTGGGCTCAATTCATTACTATTAAGTTCGACGAATGTTTTAGGCTCAAAAGATTTATCGGATTTTAAATTTGAGCTAATCTTTTGAATTTACACCCGTAAAGCAATATTCAAACTGGTTAAGTTTTGAATTTCACTACGAAGTTTCGTTATTTAGTTTGAAAGTGTATTAACTTGTTCGCTAAAAGCTGAATTGATCAATGCTGTTAATTGATCAGCAGAAATATAAGTGTTTAAGACAAAATAATGAAAAAAAAAAAACAGTAGAAAACCTGTGTTTCAGGCACCAGTCACCACGCACCGTAACACCCAACCAATCCAGTTCAATATAAAAAAAAACATTTGAAATGATTTTCGGTGAATTATTGAGAAAAACCAATTTAATTTTATATTAAATCCACTAATGTTACAAAAGCTTAATTGTTTAAATTCATCAATTATTTTGGTGTACAATTGTAAATATTACGAGATGAGTATTGAATTCAATTAATCTAAATAATTTTTGTTGCAATATTCCGTCATGCAAAAATGAAACGGTGAACAATTCTATATTAAAATAAACATACTTATCACAAAAATATATTTAGAAATCTGGCTACTTTCTATATGTCTGTCTGTCGTATGCATCGATTTTTATTAGACAGATATTCTCGGAAACTACCGGATCGATTGTTTTCAAATTTTATAGGTATGTTGCGATGGCAGAAAATGCAAACTAGAATTTGTCTAATCGTCCCCACCGACACTTTGATGACGTCACCATAGTCCTGTACTTGTGTTATACATATAAATCCGCCTTATTTTCCCCCTAGGCATCCAGATTTTCGCAAAAAAGTCCAACATTTAATACTGATATAAACAGTCCACTTATGAACGCCAGGTGGCATATCGATTAGCGTGTCCTGCTGACACTGTGACTGGTATTTTCTGTATTTTTTTAAGCTTACAGGGGTTACCATTCGAACAAAATAGGATTTTCCACAATAAAATTGTATAAATTTTCGAAAAAGCGGAATTTGTTGTTCTGTACTCTAATTACGTGAAGGTTAAACAAAATTGCTGTTATAACGTCAAGACTGTGACTACAATTTTTTTTAAACATGTTACAGCATTGCCTGCGGTTTTCTAAAATTTGCTCAAAGGCTCTGCTTTGTAAATGTCATATCACGCTCTTATGAATTTAAAATTAAGCGTCTCTTTGACTTCCAAACATTCACATATGAAATTTACTTGACTTAATTAAACTGTTCGTTGACAGTTGGGTTAAATCTTAGATACATATTTAACTCCACTAAGTTTCTTGGATTGTGGTTATTTGATATCAAAAAAATATATACCACTCTATATATAATACATAAAAAATTCCTTCATTGAAGTCCCCTAAAATGCACATAGCAACTAAAATGTTTTATGTAATAATAATAATAATATTTTATTATGGATAAAAAATTTGGTAAGCAGCAGGTATATAAAATTTATTTAAAATTTTGCATTGTGACCTAGATTTTTTTGAATATTAATTGACAATTAAAGTTAGCTGCTTTCGGTTGTAGAGATTCTAAAAATATTATCAAAAAGTAAGTTGAAAAAGTTCCATGTTCTCATGGTATAAATCGTATTGGCCTAGTTGTACGGTTAGGTCAGTTATAAGTTAGATTTTTTTTAAGCCAATCTTTAAGTGATCTACTTCAAATCCCCAAATGACTAAACGGAAAGAAGATAATTGTCACGTAATCATTGTCTGTTTAGAATTCTTAGCATATTGGGTAAACAGATCAATGTGCAAACAAATCTTGCACAAGACAGTTGAAATTAGAAAAAATTAACGTGAATTGGGGAACCTAATTTCGTATCGATAATTAGCTTATACCTGTCTGTCGTCTCTTTTGGGACAGATTTATTAAGATTTCTGGATCAGAAATCGTTGAAGACATTATTTTATAATTCTAGATTTTCCAGTTGTTTGTGCTTACCTTCGACGAATTTATTAAAAAAGTAAAAAGATAAGTAACAAAAGGTATAAGAAGAAAACATTTAGAACATACATTTTTACGTAGACTGAGAATAGTTACCCCACTTACCCTGTTTTTTTTTTCCAAGTTTAAATCGTTCCAGTGTATCATTTTTGCATTTACTCGCGCAATAAACGCAATTTTCACATGGTTTGCTATTCTTTTGTGTACACTTTAATTATCGACAGCACAAAACAAATTTTGCATTGTTACAACGGTATCAAGCAGATATATTAAATTCCCTCGGCAGTCAATTAATTTTTCATTTCCAAATTTTCTGTTCACACTGCTGACCAATATACTGCCTGCGCTGCATTCGTTTACAGTTATTTCAGAATCGATATAGTGTCTATCTAATTATTGACATAAATACGCGCCAGCAAAGAGAGTATTTTTCGTAGAAATCTAGCTCTTGCTACCTCCAGCATACGTGGCACAGAGCCAGGGCAATAGTTGTTTCGGATCAGTTCTCTTCCAAGCAATCGATAGTAAACTATCTGAAATGTAACCAACACTGCCAACTCGAGGATAGCTCCAATGCGGTGCTCCTACTACGATATGCATCCAGGCTATTACAAGTTCTAAATTGAAACAGTTATTTTATTTCTACAATTTGTTTAAACTACCAATAAATATGTATTTTTAAACTTTTTTATATTTTTAGAATTTAATAGACTCCTAACACAACTCTGTTACCCCTTGTTTATTGTTCTTTTTAGAATATGCCATAGTTGTGTTTTTAGTATTGTCCTTTATTTTATAATCCATAATTTTTACTCTTCTAGAAAAATGATTTATTTGATGAGGAGATATTTTGACCTGTTATAAATTTTTTTGTATTTAATAAGAAAAACAGTTATCAACAGACAACAAAGATCTACTAGTTCAGGGAAGTATAGACATTTCCTCTTTAATTCAATAAAATGTCATGTTTTATTCCTTAATTTTTTTCTATTAGAGCTGACACTTCGGCGTTTAATAGTCTTCACGCCATTTCTAAATTTATACACTGACCAACGGTTTCAAGAAAAATCGATGTTCCTAGTAATTTATGTTCGTAATTTCTTCGTTTCTATAAATTGTTTGGTATTGGTTGCAAAAGTTTGAAAATACTGTCACAGCTGCCTCTTGCAAAACATATCTGCCAACCCAATTGATTTCTTGAATTAACTTGCAATTGATATTCCTCGAGGTTCAGCTGTTTTAAAGTTTCCAGGAAACAATGATTTAGCTCGAACTCTCTGCATGTTGTAGGTTTTTACTTCCGGAGATAAGCTCAGTGATGCATTATAATCGGGTCATTTTGACGAACGTCTAATTCCACGTTTCACAGCTCGCAGAATACGAAAATGTCAGTCCCTCGTTTCCGTCTCTCTGCCGTTTGTCTGTATATCTATTTGTTGGTGAATTTATTAGACAGATAATCTGCGGAACTAGAGAACTGATTACTTTGAAAATTAAAATTTACTTAGAATTTTAGACCTAACTTGATGTTATCGTGTAGATGATTTAAAAAGTTTAATGCGGTTTACAAAAGCATTAATCACGCTATTAACTTAACCACTCAGTTAACCAACACGTGATTTAACTGAACCAATCAAACTCTCGGATCTACAGGTTAATCACATATTAGATTTCAATTAGAACTAAATATTTAATTCAGGTGCTATAAACCGGCGCTAAATCTGTGAATTTGAAATTTATAGCCCGTTTGCCTGTGGTTTAATAGTGTACCACAGATTTAACTGTAACCGTACAAATTATTTCAGGAGGTAATAAAATTTGTTTAATGGAATGTTATCAATTTAACGAACTTTTTGAAATTTTCGTGTGTCCTAACATTGGTTTATTAATAATAATTAATGATTATAAAACTTATGTATGCGTCTCCTCCAGAAAACTGACGACTCGAGAATTTATTAAATATATGTTTATTTATTAATAGCCTATGACATATTATTTTGTTGTTACTACTAATGTGTATCCGTATTTTTAATTATTCTTTATACAGAATGTCTCAAAAACAATGAACGAAGCGATTTATTTTACATTATTTTCTGAAACCCAACGAACACAACAATTTTCTTTGTCGTGTAATAATACTGTACGTTTCATAATTAATATTCGTTTCCACAAAAAAGATGACGTCTTCTCAAAATTTTATAAACAAAATTAGATTTGGAATATGCAACATGACTGTTTTATGTGCGTGTGGTTTCAAACCCTCCAGTGCAAAATAGAATTAAACCAAAAAAAATATGTTAAGTAGAAATTAGTAGGCAACACAAAACCTTCTAATTTGCTGTAGTGTGCAATCAAATATATCAACGTCATTCTCTAGATATATGCAATTAGAGAATATTTGCATTAAGAGAGAACCAAATCCATTAACTAACTGCACGTAGTCTAGGTAAACAAAAAGTGATTTTGTTACGTACATTTACTTTGTTCAACTCTATAGATATACCTATTATACAAGTTCACGGAACATTATTGTATTCCTCCTTGTATACAGCTATTCAATAAACATGACAGTTTAAACCTATTAAGCAGTACTTCTGGAAAATAATCTCTCAGATATACACTGTCCAATATGTAAGTGTTCTTCATTGGATTCCCTCTAAAGAACAAATGTGAGTATTATAAATAGGTGATTCTTAAATAATAAACTAATGACATTGCAAAATTATATAAAATATGGGTTATTATAAAAATAGCACTTAAAAAAATCGCGTAGACGATTCGTTGTGTTGAAGAGCATTATTATTACCAAGCTTCAAGTAAAAAATCTGTTGAAGAGCATTAATTCAAAGTTTTCAGTAACAATCGACATAAAAATATTTTCCTCATACAAACTGTGTTCGCCCGTTTAATCTTCTTAGGAGTGGAATCTCGAAAAAATCTGAAATATGCCACCACTTTTTAGCCCCTTAGGGGTTGAATCGTTGAAAAGGCTTAAATACGGATTTCATTATTTGTCTTGAAGACCATTAATACCAAGTTTCACGTAAAAATTTCAATTTATAGTAGAAATATTGTTCCTACACAAACTTAGCTACCCCTTTTCACCCCCTTAGAGGTTGATTCCGCAAAAATGTTGAAATACGTGTTTCAGTATTTGTGTGAAGAGCATTAATACCAAGTTTCACGTAAAAATTTAAATTTCCAGTACAAATACTGGTCCTATACAAATTAATTTTAGTACCCTTTTCACCCCCTTAGGGGATGAATTTTCAGAAATCTCTTCTTAAACGATGCCTGCAGTATAAAATGAACATCCTCGCCAAATTTCACATTTCTATCATTAGTTGTTTGGGCTGGGCGTTGATACGTCATTCGAGACATTTTATGTATGTATAATATAGATATTTTAAACAAAATTTTTCACTTTTCCGTACAATTTTGCAAACATTTTGTTTCATACAAACCTTGGCCTGACAATTACAAACACAGCAAAAAAAGAATTAGCCAAATAGGTACTGCCTACTAGGTACTGTAGCAATATACAAATAAAAGATGAAAGGTGTCTATGCAAATGCTATCAACTGTCAATTATTGTCCGTTTTCCCGTGCTGACTTTTTATTTTTATTTTGTGTTCATTATTGGTTGGTTTACTACCTGGTTTTTCAGTTGTACTTTTAGCAGGCATATACGCACACAATTTTTCTGAAATTATAAGAAAATTATAGGTATTATTACGAAATAAACCCATACGCCGCCTATGGGTGACTCATCGTCGATGACGGCGGCCGGGAGGCGTTCGCTAAAGAAAAGCCTGGAAGCGGAAGTCGCTATGGGTATTCCAGAAAGACCTCGATCAGGGAATTATGGATTAAATAGAGGCCACCTCCGGAATTATTAGTCATTCAGTCGAGTCGGAATTATTTTGTACATAATCGCTGTGCAGTTAGTCGTGTAAATTTGAGTTAGTAAGAAATAAATTGTTGAGTTTTACCCACGCCGATTTTAAATACCCGTTAACGTAACAGTATTTTGGACTGAAATTATATGCAAATCTTGCACACATTTGAGTTCGCTTTAACTTCGAATTTAGGTGCCCACAACGTGGAAATGTCAGCTCTGTGGAATTCATAAAGCTGACATTTTATAGAGTACAGTAAATTGGGTTTACAAAAAAAATGTTTTTAAGATCTGTAATGATTATCATCGATCTAAGGGTCTTTAAATCTACCTGAATATGAAGTTAGATTGCAGTAAGTGAAATAGGATAATTTCAATATTTCAACATCACCAGACTCACGACTATTACGAATGATGACATCTAATGTTTCAAAAAGAAACTCAGTAACAACTTGAACACGAGATTTAAAAGAGACTTTTGGATCAAAATCCATACCGAGGTCATGTACCACTTTCGGTCTAATGACTACATTGCCATCAATATTATAATCGAAATTAACAAGATTTTCCTTCTTTGAAAATGTAGCTCTTAGTTCTTTTGACTAATCAGTTGTTATTTATATACCATTTAAAAACCTTATCAAAGCGTTTTTGCAAACATAAAGTATCATCATGTCTGTCGATTAGACTATATATTTTTAAAGCATCTACAATTAAAAAGTAATGCACGTCAGTAATTTCATTAATATAATTTATAAATTATGAACATATTTAACAAGATTAAACTCTACAGATATCTGTTCTCTAAGTAAGAATTGTGCCTCGTCTTCTCATCCGAACACTGGTATTTTATCTAATTAGGTAGTATCACTACGTATTCGTTTCCATGCACCATTTTTAAAGTGATCACATACCTTGAACAACGATCTCATCTGTTATGTGTCACCATAGGTCGCCCCAACTTGTCAGTTGCCATATTTGCTCGTGCTTTGGTCTAGCACACATCTCAAAAATTGAAGTAAAAATATACACTCACACTGGAGCTGTTCGCCACCGCACTGACACTAACACCAAACTCTAAAATACATACTTATTAATTCATATATAGTGTATTTTGACTCTACTTTGAGACCACAGAAAAGAAAAAATCAAAATCTATTCCTCTTTCTTTTCTTTTCTTTTCTTTTCTTGTAAATTTCACACTAGAGTAGTCCGTTGATCCAATAAATACCTGGATCAGCCATACATTAAACGCAATGGGAACTGATGCTGATGCATCTGAATGCAGCGGCTTCCGCAGTTTCTAACCAAATCACTCTGTTGAAATTATTTAGGGCCGGTCTTTTCACCTCCTGATAAAGTTCCTGATAATTTTTATCTGCTGGATAACGTCAAATGGTGTCTTTTCACCACCTGACAAAATTATCTCCCAGATAAATAGCTCTTATTCGGCAGATACACTATTCGGAACTTTGAGTTCCGAATAGTCGCCGATTCCTACAGATATCTGACGGCGACAGCCGATGGCGCAGCGAACTTACGCGATTGCTCACTTGTCGATGACGTGCCATTTCTGCCAAAGACCGTTATAGGTTGGTGTAGGTGTTGTTTTTATTTGAATCGTGAGTGATTTTATTATTTAAAAAAAATGGGCAAACGAAAAATTGAAAATGAAGAAAAACGGAAGAGGGAGCCAAATTACACGAAGGCTGAAACAAGGCGGCTTTTAAAAATTATTGCTACTAGGGCGCATATTATTGAAAATAAAAGAACCGATTCCGTCACGTGGAAGCAGAAAGAGGAGACGTGGAAAGAAATTGCTGCCGAATACAATGCAATAACAGGCAAGTTATTTATTTTACATGTTATATAAATTATATTTTTATTATATATTGTAATTAAAAATAGGAAATGTAATCCGAACACCAGAAAGGATTCGTCAAAAGTACGAAGCGACGAAGAGAGATATAAAACGCAAAGTTGCGTTCAATAAAAAAGAAACGTACAAAACTGGTGGCGGATCTTCCCAGTATATGAGTTTTGAAGATTATGAGACCGAACTGTTAGAGTCCCTAACAGTGCCTGTCAATGGACTTCCATCCGAATTTGATTCAGATGAGGGATTGATTCCTATGAGTGAGAATACATGGGCTGCATTCACATTTTTACTGTCACTATCGCTAATTTAAGCAAAAGCATCAAACATTCCTTCAAAATATGCAAGTTTATTGCTCTACATCAATTTTTTCTTCATAAAATCACAGTAAAAATATGGATATTATATAAATAGATATTAATTTTGAAATATAAACAATTGTTTCAATGTTTTAGCAATGAATGGTGAAACATCAGATAACCCGAACATTGAAATTGGAGTCAATGAGGATCTAACATCAGATGCTCAAGTGCCACAAATAATAATTGATGTATAAGTTCTGCTTTAATTAGTCATTTGACTCTTTGCTAATCGTTAACTTGCATTTGCAGGAGGCACATGTTGATCCATCTGAAACAGAGGAATCCATCGTCCCGGGACTTTTGCAGGTTTGCTCAAAGGACGGAGGAGAGGTAAGGAGCCTATACTCGGTAAAATATCATTTAACAGTTGCAATGATTGTAGGGTTCAAGTACAGGAGTGAACTCAAATATTAAATGGACGGGATGGTCTCCTGCACAACTAAAAACAAAAAAACATCCTCTCCTAAATCAAAAAAAGGCAAAGGGGCACTGTACCAAGGACCAATTAAACGTGAAAGTGGAGAATGTGGTGAACTCACGTCATAACCTTGTAGAATTGCAGAAGAAGTACCTGGAAAACGAGGAGCTTCGTCGAGTTGAAGAACATGAATTAAAAATGGCAATTCAGAAACAGAAATTAGCCGCTTTGGATTTAGAAATCGAGAGGGAACAGAAACTGTATTTAAAAAAAATGGAGTTACTAGAATGTGAATTATCGATTAAAAAAAAAACACTAGAGTTGCTAGAAAAATAAAACATTTTTTTATTTTGCATGAAACAAATAATACATATGCATGTACTAAATTATAAATCCTCCTGCAGTCAACATATTTCGAAAATAATCAATTATTGTTTCCCTTTCTTCAACACCACCATCGTTATTTTCTACACCATTATATACCACGGGCTGATCCTCTTCATCATCCCCTTCAAAAACTTCTTCATTTTGTTGGCAGGCAATGTTGTGTAAAATGGCACATGCCACCACAATTCTCTGTGCTAAATTCAGCCGACACCTTATACCCACACTTAGCACCGGAAATCTACGCTTCCAGATTCCAAATGTTCTCTCCACAACATTCCTAGTTCTTATTTGTGATTCATTATAAAGATTTTCTGCCTGTCCTTCAGGATTATGAATCGGAGTTAAAAGATACCTTCGAGAAGGATAGCCACTATCTCCTAATAAAATTCCATTGCCCATCTCGCCATTTTCAAACCTCATATATACAGATGAATTTTGAAATATGTGGGCATCATGTGTCGAACCTGGCCAACGTGTCACTACATCCAAAATTTTATGACTGGCATCACAAATAACTTGGACATTCAATGAAAAAAAGCCCTTTCGACATCGAAATAATTCCGCACGCTCACCTCCTGGAGATTGTAACTTTATGTGCGTACAGTCTATTGCCCCGATCACTCGTGGAAATTGAGCCAAATTATGAAATTTAATAATTTTCTCGTGTCTTTGTTCCTCAGTATTCGGCATAAAAATATAAATCCTTCTTAACGTACAAATTGCTGTTACCACACGTTGAACTATTTTTGCTGCTGTTGATTTATGGACTCCCAGAAAATCACCTGTACAAATATAAAAATCTCCGGTGGCCAGAAATCGCAACGTTAAAAGTAGTTGATCCATAGGACGAATAGCTCGATCTAAATTCCTGTTTTAAATTAACACAAATTAATAGTACGTCTAATATTTCCTATTTATTTTTACCTTCCGGTCCGATGATGTAAATGCTCTTGAATTTCGTTAAATAATAATTCTACTGTGGCTTTTGAAAGGCGAAAACGATTGAAAAACTCTTGGTCATTCCAAAAGTTGAAATGATCTCTCCTTTCGCGAACAGTATATGTTCGATGTGGATTTATTTCTTCGATCACATTTATTAAATCTGCATCAAATAATATGTCGATATCTTCATAGACATCCATAGCGTAATCAAAACAAAACGATAATATACGAAGTAAATGAGGTTATGTTAGCAACGGTACGACTTCGAACGTCAAAAACTGTTGCAAACCCAGTTGCAAATAGTCTTTCTCTCTTATTCATGTTAGAATACCAATAGCTCCCACTCTCTCGCTTACAGCTGGACTAGCTGATTGTTATCGGAGACCCATGTCTAACAGTTGCAAAATGAAAAGACGGTACGAGCTTATTTAGAAGATAAGACCGCCAGGTAAAGTTATCGGGATGATAGTTATCGGACACTTTATCTGGGACATGAAAAGACCGGCCCTTAGTTATATAGGATATTCATCCCTTCTCGGAACTTGCAAATTCTAGCATCAGCGTCTTGTATCCGAAGTGAATTCTCAGATTCTGCAGTGCATTTTGTTCTAGCATGACAGGTGTGCCGCTTTTTGTAAAAGAAGACCTTATACATTTAGTAACCATTTCTGACTACAAATTATAGATACATATCATATTTTAACATAACAATATTTATTTAAACATCTACCTAGCTGGATAAAGAAAGGAGTGTTTGGATGAGAAAACGACGCACAATTAATCAGGTCAAACCATTTTATGATCTTGGACCTTCATTGTGCTCGTCTTCTCATCCAAACAGTCGGTTCCCAACCCCTATTACGGATAATAATCCCTTCGAATATTTTTGCAGATTTACTTTAAAGCTAATGAAACTAATGACAATTGACAGGTTGCGGCGACCTCTGATGACAAATAGGAGATGAGATGATTCTTCAGAGGGTATGATCAATAGGCTTCGGATCTTAGGTTTTTTGCGTTTTTATATCTACTTCAGGCATTGCAGCAAAAGTTATATATTTATCCGAATTTAAAAAAATCAGTTTATTTAACGCCCATTTACTACCTAAAATGCCTAATTTACAGTTAGAGACCTAAAGTGTTAATTAAACGACCTAATTGTAAATTTTAAAAGACTTAAAATAGGATTCCACGACCAACTTTCACAATAGAGATTTTCCGTAAATTCATTGTTTTGGCTAGCAGATTGTTTAAAAATGGACAACGCCCTTGAGTTTAGTGGTACGGGTTGGTGTCGCCAACTGACAACGCTGGCATTCATTTTATTTAGATTATAGCCGGAAGGAGGTGAATCTCTGAAAAAGCATTTTATTTTAGAAGTTTATTGTTAGTGACAGTGAGTGTCTTTGCGTGTTAGTGAGTGTGCTGGGGCCGGTTTTGATTTTTGTGCATACAGTAAAGAATCCTCAAAATGCCTAAGGTAAAATCATCCATGAAAGATAACAGTGAGTTATTCTGCAAAGTGTGTGGAAAAGTTCAAAGTAAACATTTAAAATATTTAAGCTTGAATTATGTTCACATTTTTGTTTCCTAGTTTAAGTGCGAAAAAAAATCACACTTTGAACAACACTGCATTGGCGATGCACATCAAAAGAACGAGAATAAATCCAGTAAACAGACTTTATTAAACATTAGTTGCGACAATGATTTTACGCAATTTTGCACCGATTTATGTAGGGCATTTACCGCAGCAAAAGCACTCTGAGAAAAAATTATCTACCAAAAGATTACTATATGGTGAGCACTAGAATTTGTATTTAAAAACTTTTTAACATAAATTTTATAATTTACAGGTAATTAAACAAATTAGAAATTCTATTGGCAATAATGAAATATGGACTGGAGTCGATGAGACGACGGACAGATTAGGAAGATACACAGCCCATTTAGTAATTGGAAAGTTATCTTCTGAAGAAGCTGGCCGTCCATTTCTATTAGCTTTGAAGCAGCTTGATAAAACTAATAGCAACACAATCTCGAGATTTAATCATTGGGTGTGCTGTTGATAATTTTAAGCATTGAAATTATTATAATTTATTTAGTTGTTAATTTGTAGCTTTATTGTGGCCAAAAGGAACTGAACACAAAAAAGTTAAATGGTTTGTATCAGATTGTACTTCATACATGATCAAACTGGTACTAATACTGAAAGTGTTTTATGAAAATATAACACACTTAACACGTATGGCACATGGGTTACATTTAGTGTCTGAAACAATTAGACTGAATTATCCAGATGTCAATGGGATAATTAACAATGTTAAGAAAATCTTTTTAAAAGCACCCATAAGAGTAGAGTTTTATAAAAACAGTTTACCAAATACACCTCTCGCACCTGAACCTGTATTAACCGGGTTGGGCACTTGGATTCAAGCAGCATTGTTTTATCCAGAGCACTTTGATGTCTTAAAACAAGTCAGTAAATATATAATGGTTTTTTACTATCATTCTTATCTATACTTATATAACAAAGCTGAAGCTTTTGTTTATTTGAACACGCATATCTCAGAAACTACTGGTTCAAATTCAAAAAATCTTTTTGTGTTGGATAGTCCATGTATCATATCTACATATAGGCTATATAACATCACGCTACGATAATTAGGAGCGAAGTAGCAATGAAAAATTCGGAAAAACAGGAAAATTATTCCCCCTTTGACAGCTTCCGTTGCTTACGCTGCTTAAACGGTTAAAGTTACGTGAAAATCATGTATGACGAAATTGTTCCCCTCTAATAAAAGATCTAAAGAAAAGTTCGCGACAGCATATGTCTATCTTTTAAGGTCGAGTCAGTATAACCTTTTTTATGGTAATGAAATTTGTTCTAAAATAATAATGCATTATGTATAAAATTCTCACGTCACAGTGTTTGTAACCGAACTTCTCCGAAATGAGTTGACCGATTTGTATCAAATTTTTTATGCATATTCAGTAGGTCTGACAATAAGTTGTAAACTATTTTTTAAACTCTTAAGTGATAAGGGTGGTGCACCCTAAAAAATGTTTATCTATTTTTTGGAAAAAAAAAATTTATTTTCATTTTTTTAAGATTTGTCATCAAAAATACACATAACTCTAAATTTTCACCTTTCTACCACCAACCCCCATTTTTTAATCGTCTATAAAATAAAAATCAATTGCTGTTGCTGTTAGTCTCGCTAAGACTCAAAAACGTCTTGACTGATTTGAAATTTTTTTATATTACGGGGATGGTTTATAAATAAAAAAAATACGGATAACTTAAAAGAACAGTTAAAAAATTGGTCTAAAGAGTTTAGACAGTACTTCCCTCGCTGTCGGAAACTTGACGACTGCATGCCTATTGTGTTTTTTTTCTCATTACATTTTTGTAGTGGGAATTTAAAAAAAAATTGCGATGACGTCATCAACATTTTTGCAAGGTCACGTATATCAGTTGGGATAGATGTAGTGTAATACTAAGAATAAAATTATTATATTCTCAAATTTTCGGGAAAATGAATTAGGTCGTTTGAATATTGATTTGTAATAATCAATTAAATAACGAAACAATTTACTCACGTATACCTACGTATCAGAGGCAACTGAAAATCGTGTATGTATAAACATTCTTAATTTAAGATGACAGGCGTAACAGCATACGTGAGAGCCAAACAGAAAAACTGTAAACAAAACGACCGTCGGTTTTATTGCTTCGACTTCCGCTTATTATATAAAACATTGGGTTTTATTTTAATTCTTGACGGTGAAATTCACAATTGGTTGATTATAAACATGTCTATTTCACATTCGCGGAATCAAGTGAACGCATAAAACAAATGCAGGTCTGTAATGTTAAAGTCGATGTAAATAAGCGTGCTACCCTTATGTTTCAACCGAGTTTTTCCTTTAACAAATTTTGTGTCTACCAAATTGGGTTGGTTGGGGTATAATACTAATAATAAGTGTTGCCTTTAAATTAATCAATAAAATAAATTGACTTCATTAATTTTTTTGAACCACCTCTTAAGAAAATCTAAAAAATATGAATGGAATGATAAATCACAAGTACAAACTCATCATATTTTTTGCATTTTAGATAGGATTTATTCAGCAAAATTTAAGGGTGACGTCATCAATTTTTTTAGGAGGGATGAACAAATACATTTTGAACAAAAGTTTACCATGCTTATAATAACTTTAAAATATTCCCAAGATTTCAAAGCATTCGGTTTTGTAATTCCTGATTAAATCGATAAAATAAATTCACGCCTTCATTAATTTTTTTGAGTCACCCTGCTTATGCAAATCCAAAAATATGAATGGAATGATAAATCACAAGTACAGACTCATCATATTTTGTACATTTTAGATACGATTTATTCGGCAAACTTTTGAGCTGACGTCATCAGTTTTTTGTAGAAGATAACCAAATATATTTTGACTAAAAATTTATTATGCTCTTTATAACCTTAAAACATCTGCAAGATTTCAAAGCATTCCGTTTTGTAGTTCCTGATTAAATCAATAAAATATATTTACGCATTCATTAATTTTTTTGAGTCACTCTGTATATGCAAATCCAAAAAATATGAATGGAGTGATAAATGACAAGTACAGGCTCATCATATTTTGTACATTTTAGATATGATTTATTCGGCAAACTTTCGAGCTGACGTCATCAAGTTTTTGGAGGGGATAAGCAAATATATTTTGACTAAACATTTATTATGCTCTTTATGACCTTAAAACATCTGCAAGATTTCAGAGCATTCGGTTTTGTAGTTCCTGATTAAATCAATAAAATATATTTACGCATTCATTAATTTTTTTGAGTCACCCTGTATATGCAAATCCAAAAAATATTAATGGAGTGATAGTTCACAAGTACAGACTCATCATATTTTGTACATTTTAGATATGATTTATTCCACAAACTTTTGCGCTGACGTCATCAAGTTTTTGGAGGGGATAAGCTAATATTTTTTGACTAAAGATTTATGATGCTCTTTATAGCCTTAAAACATCTGCAACATTTCAAAGCATTCTGGTTAGCAGATTAAAAATTAAATTTCAAAATGTTGTTTTATAATTTTGATTTTTTTTCCAAAAATCTGGACGTTTCGGGTGAAAAGTCGATTCAGAGTTGTAAACTACATGTGTAGGACTATGTTATTTTATACAATTGAAAACCCATTTACTATGTACAATTTTGAAGTGACGTCATCGCTTTAGTGGTGGGGATGATTCGACAAATTTTGGTTAGCGTTTTACCATCTACATGATATTCTTAATATAAGTACAAAATTTCACAACAATCGGTCGAGTACTTTCGGAGATTATCTGTCTAATAAAAATCCGTGACAACAGACGGACAGACGGACAGACGGACAGACGGACAGACGGACAGACGGACAGACGGACAGACGGACAGACGGACAGACAGACGGAAATGGGAGACCTATTTCTTCGTCTTCTAGGGGTCATGAAAGATCGAGAAAACGTAAAAGTAGAGAGTCGGCCGACGGACTCGATTACAATACTTCCTTTGCTTACGCTCGGGAAGTAAAAATAAAAACATTCTAAAAATTTTGTATGGGAATCGCCACTTCGAATTAATTTCAATAGTTGGCGTTTCTGACGGACCTGTCGTCTAACTGACGTGTCATACAAAACTAATTTTTCCGTGCGATTGTGATAATTATATTGCATTTCAAATCGTTCTTTGTTTTTTCGTAAAAAAAAACGTCGTTTATTTTAAGAAAAGTCTTGGTTAAAGTGAATTTAATTACAGATTGCGAAAGTTTCTTATTCATTTTGATATGCCATTCTTTTTACCTATATTCACTTTGTTGGTTTCGACAAAACCTCAAACTTTACCGTTATTCGAGGATTTAATTTGAAGTTTTCAATATTTTAAAATTCTCAAGACAAAATTTACACATTTGATTGACTGTGAAAATAATTCTGTGTCGTTTTATGAAGTTCATTAAAATGCCGAGAAGACGACAAGCTCACATAGGTCCACGAAGTCAATCAAATGTGCGACGAACTACCTCAGGTGCAAACCGCAATGATTTATTTCATGGATAATTCGGATATGGAAGTTGATCAGCGTTGTGCTCATAATCAACATAATCAAACATTGAAGCGAGACATTGAGTGGTATGAATAAAACTGAGTAGATACTCATATTCGAAGTACGAAGTACCTACTTCATTATTACTCTTATATACCTGAGCATCTACTCTATGTACTGAGTACCTACTTGGAAACATTGTATCTCCCAGGACACAAACTGAACATCTACGCGTTTTGTGAGCATTTAATCTAGAAATGAGCATCGGCGTGGCAAATAACTGAGCTGTCTGTAAAGCAGCTTAAAAAACCAGTAGGATCGTTGTAAGAGTGAATTTTAACTAAACATGGTGACTTTCATGAACGTAGAACGTCGTCAAAAGGTGCATTCAGTTTGAAAAACACATTAGGAGCAGGAATATCGAAAACTTTTCATGTAATTAACTTTTATTTATGCATAAATTGTGCAGTGCGTTTTTTCTAACACTGGCCATAGAGATTCCCATCTCAAGGTGTCTACCCCATGCTAACTTATATTTTGGTGACTCTATTTTTGCCTTGATGGTTGAACACTGTCACTGTTGTCCTTTTTTGTTGTATCGAGATGCTACTTGAGCATCAACTGCTACTTACTGAAGTATTAGTATCATCTAGAAAAACTAGAAATATTTTGATTTGATATTCAAGTAGATACTTCGTATTTCGAGTTTGAGCATCTACTGAGTTTTATTTATATCAACCATTGTCAAAAAATTGATCGAACGTTGTTTCGACAGAACTTACTTCGCACCAAAAGTATAATATTCAGCATTTTCGAGTTGAGTCTGTTCTTCACACAATTTTGTGATGACCTAATCAATATTTACTATCAACACGTATACCACCTTGGATTGGTGCAGTGTAATACTAAAATAACTGTACTGTATTCCCAAAATTATCTGCGAAAATCGAATGAGCCATTCCATCAATTTTTTGGGGGGAATAAATAAGTATTCTTAACAATTTACCATGCTTACAATAACTTTAAAACGTCTGCAAGATCTCAAAGTATTCATTTTTGCAACTCTTGAGTTATTCACTAAAATAAATTGACTGATCCATATATTTTTTTGAGTCACTGTAAAAGCAAATCTAAAAAATATGAATGCAATGATAAATTACGAAAATATACTGATTATGGTTTCCACATTTTAGATAGGATTTATTCGGCAAAATCTTGAGATGACGTCTTCAAGTTTTCGGGCTTGATAAACAGATATATTTTGATTGAAAACCTACCATGTCAAACAGTAACTTCAAAACGTCTGCAATATTTCAAAATTTAGTTTTGCAATTCTTAATTCAATCAATAAAATAAATTGACTCAGTGATTAATTTTTTTGAGACACCCCCTATAAGCAAAACTAAGAAATATGAATGGAATGATAAATCACAACTATAGTCCCATCCTATTTTGGACATTTTAGATAGGATTCATTTGGCAAAATTTTGGGCAGACGTCATCAATTTTTTGGAGGGGATAAGTAAATATATTTTGAATAAAAATTTATTATGCTTATCATATGTTTAAAACATCTGCAAGATTTCAAAGCATTCGATTTTGCAGATTCAAAATTAAATTGTAGGTGAAACGAAGTTCACGGGGTCAGCTAGTATTGAATATTTTTAGGTTCTAATGTCATTTGAAGCCGCACAAAGATGCACAAAGCATTAAAAAAGTTCAAGAATTTCTGAATAAAGCAAACGTTAAAAATGAACTCTTGTACATTAAAACTCATTTTAAAATTATTACTAATGCAATAGAACAATTAGAAACTATAGGTCTAAAATTAAACCAAAGTATGGAAATTGTGGAAAAAGTGTATACATCTTTAAAAAACACACCAGGAAAGGTGGGAGAAATGGCGTTCCAAAAATGATGTTCTCTATTAAAAAAGAATCCAGGATACGATTTTATATGTTCAGTAAATAACGTATTTTGCGGTAATGGAAATGCTACCAACAATACATACATAAATGAAAACGTAGATTGTTCAATATTTAATTTTGCACCCATCACTTCTTGTGATGTGGAACGCACGTTTTCAAAACTTAAAAGTGTTTTAAGCGATCAAAGGTGTAAATTTACAATCGAAAATTTAGAGAAATATATAGTTTGCTTTTGTAACTCATTTTAAATACCTGTATTAATATTTTATTTTTTGTTAAATGCAACTTGCATTAATCTGATCGCCATTTTTTTGCGATAACTTAGTGGACGTAACTATAGATAGTTTATTTATTTAATCATATTTTTGTTTGTTACACAAAATATTTGTTTCTATAATGTTTAGTTTAATGTTTTTTTTTAATATATATTTTAACCTAAACTAAGATTTTTATAACCTAATTCGTCAATTTTGGGACCTAAAAATATCTCCTTTTATTCATTTTTTAACGACCTAAAATCCGAAGCCTAATGATCACTTATAATTATTGTGCTTGGAAACGAGTACGTAGCGTTACTACCTAGTTAGACAGAAACGAATGTTTGGATGAGGAGGCTAGGCACAATCAAGGTCGAACTTCATAAAATCGTTTGACCTGTTTAATCATCATCCTTTACATTGTGATTCACCCATGTTTCAGTCAGTGCTTATATATATATAAGTTGCAGAAGCGCTTAACACATTCTTCGAGATCTATGTATATCACATCCAGTTGACCTACATAGTTTCAGCAAGATTTTGTGAAATACAAGTTGATCTATCAACAATGAATCCATGCTGAACATAAAATAACTGGCTGTTAATCTGGAAACAGAAACGTTTATAAATTATAAGGTCAAGCATTTTAGAAAAATTGCGCAATAAAAATATTTCCATAAATCTGTTAACAAGAATTCTTCAGATGTAGAACAAAAATATATAAGAATGGCCTAACTAATACCCCTGACCACCTTTCACTACAAAATTTGATGTTTTGTGTATCATTTCCATAACTTGCATTTATTAAAAATTTTCAATTTTTTTCTTCAAAAGACAACGAAGTTCTCCCGAATGCTATTTGGAAAATTTGTATTTGTTGCATTTGAAAATTACTACGTAAGTATTTATCAAGAATAGCATATACGTAATGTCTAATACAATAATAGCATCGCAGACATCATTTACATCTAAAATATTGTACAACAATGACCAATCCGTGAACAGAAGCTCATTATTCTACTAACTGAATATTAAATCAATATAACGGCTGTTTGTGGAAAATAAACAACAAATGTAGATCTTTAGATTTAGAAATATCTTAAACCTACAATATCAATTAATCCTTTTTTCCGGAAATTACTTTACTCGATTTGTGAGACTATACATTTATTTTTTAACGGCTCTTAGCACTCCTCATCCACGTTTGCGTCCTGTAGCTTCAAAATCCCGGTCAACACGAAAAGTAGAATAATTTGGAGGAATAAACTCGACTCACTTTCACGAGCTTTGGCAATTTAGAACAAACCCCAATAAGAAGGGTAAATATTGCAAAAGATAAAAACACAATATTTTTGTAAGTTTTGCCTGATCTGGCTGTATATTATAATATGCTGCTACGAGTGCACAGAAAATAAAGAAGGGGAAAAATTCAATGTTTTTTTCTCCACAGAAAACCATTATTTCCCTCTGAAAAAAAAAAACAATTCTTCAAATCTAGAATATGTGTTTTAATAAATAACACTAAAAAAAATGCAATACTTATATACCTATATAGTAACACAACGCATACGCTTCTGAACTTCTAGAAAGTTAATGATACCATACCCTAATAGCATGCCGTTTCGTCAGGATGAATGTTAATAATATCGGTAACAAGCATTTATAAGCTTGTGTGCAACTTCACCAGTAAATTGAGTATCGGATCCAATAAGAGGAAGGAATAAGAGCGATAAAGGGAAAACGACAAAATGAGAAAATAACTCTGGAGTCGGATTGTGCAGAGTGGAGAAGGGTTTAACCTAAGCTGGTATATCGGCGCAACTCAAGGATTCATCAGGACACGTAGCTCATAAAGCGGCTGGACCGGCGCCTGCTAAATGCTTCACATGAGCAAGCCCTCGCGTTATGATGGTTTTTGTTGTGGCTGCGGATGTGCATTTAGGTGGTAAGGCATTTATTAAGAAAAGAAATATATATACAGCCTTTTTTCTTTTCTGCAACTTGAGTTTCATGTGGAGAGGTAAAAATAGTTAAATTATAAATAGCAGACACAATTTTCTCGAATGAAAACATTTTTGCTACAGTTCAGTGATGTTTTTGTGGTGGTTGTAACCAAACTGCGTTGAAGTTCGGTCAGTTTCTTCACAATATTTCGTTTTTTTTACAAGCTGGTATCTCATCGATTTTACTTACGGTTAAAATAACCCCTGAAAAAGGACGCTCAAGAATTTTTACTTGCCGAGATTAAACTATCTAAGTATTGAAATAAGGCTCATTTTTTATTTTGGCGGTATTTATCAGCTATGAGCGATTGATTTAAGATATTTTTATATATCAATCCTTTCCAAAGTGTTTGTTGTTGTGACGTGTGTGGTATGTGCGGTGACTCATCATTACCGACGGCGATGCTCGAATAAAGAAAAGCCTGGAAGCGGAAGTTGCAATGGATACTCCAGAATAACCTCAATCGCGAAATATCTAGAAAGGAACTCTAGGTTTAAATAAAGAGCATCGTTTAAATAAAGAGCAAGCGAGCCTAGTCTTATCTAGGAATCGATTAATGAATAATGAGTATCAGACGAGATGGAATTATTTACAGCTACATTTTCACAGTGTAGTCAGTCGCATAAAATTGTATTACTGAGAAATAAATTGTTGGGTTTTACCCACTCCAATTGTAGTTACCGATCATCGTAACAATATTTTTAAATTAAAATTTAATTCAAATAACGCAGTTTTATTACAAAACACTTGTTTCATTTTCGGTTCTGGGTAAATGTAACTCCATTTTAAACAATATAATAATTTAAATTTTATCTGATTCTTTCGATTAAATTTTATCTGATGCTGTAACTCAATGTAAATAGAAAATAACGAACATCATAGACGAATTTTTATTTATATATTTAACAACGAATTTTGACACTAAACTCCCGTATTGATTCGGGGTGAACTTTGAATTCGTTTATTTTATGCTTTAATATTTGATAACATTGCCATACATATTTTGATTAAAAATCTCAGTAAAAATTCCAGTTTTTTATTTCGTGTGTTTCCACTGTTTGAAACAGCATTTTGTGTCGGGTTCAACAAACAGTTGTCAACATACATGTTTGCTTTCCATGTAAACTTTTCTTTGATTTATTAATTTCAATAATTTCGCTCCACTTTATTTATTTATTTCCTTGATTACCTACAAGTCCACTGGTTTCGAGCTAGCCTTTCTTTTTTAACACCTTTAGCAAAAATTGATAGGTAAGCAAAAATATAGTCAATTTTAAATCAACGCAATGTAGCTAACGAAAAACTACAGGTGCTCAAGAGGAAGATAAATCGACCAGTACAACTGCAATTAAATAACTAAATAAAATGAAACAAACGCACCCAAAATTAATAACAAAAAAGGGCGAAGGTTAATTCGATAGAAGTTTCCTCGCCCCTGAAGTAACGGGTGTTCAGGTGAAAAGTCACTCGGGGTATGCTTTGGAATTTCATATGGCATATCTATTCTTATAACGTATAACATCTATTTGGCAGAAACATAACCTTACATTATATTTAATAACCCCCCCCCCCACTTTGGAACCACTGCAGGTACGTCTTTGAATTTTAAAATATCTAAAAAAGCTACACATCTTACGTTTATTATTAGTACATATAAATATTAATATTTTTAGAAATTATTCCTTAATAATTCTGTGTCTGTTAAATCTTCCTTTAGTTGTAAGTATATTAGCTTTCAAACAGACGATAATTTTAATTCTTTACAAAAGTCATCGTATTATACTTCATTTTTGACTTTCATAATAATTTAAAGGGACATCTTTACACAGAAGACAACAGTTTAAGATACCCGCTTTTGTTTTTTATGTCACTGAAAGCCAGATTTAAATGATCACTAATACAATATTTTCATTCTACTTTAAACTTTTCTCGACGGCAGATACCGCACTCATTAGTCACAACGATTTAATGAAGTTCAAAGTTCAGCCCGTAGAACAATTTGCTCGCTTGTCTTCGATAGCAGGTAATTTTTTCTGTGGAAGTAATTAACTAGCTAATTAATTTTTTAGTAACCTTGGAAAAATTCTGCTAATATTCTCAACACTGCTGGCAAAGTTAAAACTTTTATAATAGATGACACAATAGATTCCACGCTCGCAGTTCAAGCAACACAACAAAATGTCAAGCTTCTTTCAGTCAAACCGATTACCATAATGAAGATTCACCTTGACGGGGTTTTAATTAAAATCCTTTGGAATGAACAGAAAAACGCTTAACTCTTAAATAAATCAATGTTTTAATTATCTCCGAAAAATTGAAACCGGAGCAGTTTGATAGAAAGACGAGCTTCAAATCGATACGATATCACAGAAGCATTTTCAAATTGGGAAAAAAGTTCCAATTAACTGGAGATTTTGTAATTTATTTAGTTTTAATACCCGCTGGGAAACGAGGAAACATTTTTAATTAGCCAGCAGAGTAATCTTGTTGGCAAAAACAGAAACTTGTGAACTTGGCCTTAGCATCACTCCATTCCGGAAGTTTCATCAAAGTGCGACATGCAGTGAAAGTAAGGATGCCATGCCACGATGTTATTTATTAGTCGCTGTCAGCGTCATCAGGCGAGCTTTGTATTTTGTGGTTTGCTCTTTTTGTGGTAATGGAAAATCTAGAAAACAATCCGGTGGCGAACAGTGTTTGATATATGAATTGTTCATCACAATCACCCGGATAAAACTCCAATAAACACGATTTGATTTTGTTATTTGAAATAAACAGCAAGTTTTAACAATGCAGGAAATATAATGGAAATTGTTTTGTTGCTCGTAATGTGATAAAAAATTACTAGTCATTTGTATACCTACATTATTACAGAGCTTTCACAATTATTGTTCTTTTATTACTGACAGTTGTCGATAAATATTAAATAGCTAATTATGCTAATATAATAATGTATACAACAACAATAATACACCGTTAGTATTTGGAATACGTGATTATTAAAATGTAATTAAAATGATATTATGACGAATAGAATAATAAAACTGATATTGAGAATTTCTATTACACGAAATGGGTGCAATCAAAGGCGCCGAATGAAATTAATGAATCTTCTTTATGAGATTTTTATTTACGATCACGAAATCGCATCGTTGCAGAAAGTGTGGTATTAGTTTTTTTTAATCGTCAGAATTCTATAAATATAAACGGCTGTACTTTGTTGATTTTCCTCAAACTTTATTTGCAACTTTATTTTTACTTTTTCATTTTATTAGTCTGTAGGCAGTATCAAGTGAATTTATTACAACACAATGTCATCATCTGCAAAAGATGAACTTGTATCTGTCTGTCCATCTGTATATCGTTTGTCTGGATTGGTTTTTATTGGTCTAAATTCTAGGTTAGGTTACAACCGGACAGATGTGTTCAGTGTTCTCAACAGCGAAGCTGTCAAACGCCTCGTTTTTGCTTAGGGATACGGAGGGAAATGTAGCGTTTCGATTGGTCGTCAACAATTTCTTAATTTTCAGTTGGGAACGCGTAAATTAAACTCCGGATTGTTAAGTATAATTTCTTAAGTTTTAATTCCCAAGTATAATTTCATAATTGGTTGGAAACAAACCTTTATTGTGAGTTATTCTCCATTTATTTTATTGCAGATATTTCGAAATCACCGTGTATATATAATAATAGTTTCCGTATTTGGAGTTAAGGTGTATAAAACGAATTTTACACATATTATTCGCAGTTAAAATAAGGTCAATATTACTCTTCCCCGCAACCACTATATGTCACGATTTTAACACACTTTCTTATAGAGTTGGAGGTTGGAAGCAATGGAATTTTTTGCAACCACACATAAACATGCAATTTAATCTTGTTTCAAAAAAACTAGTAAAACCCCGTGTCCCTTAACTTCTTTTTTGTAAATGACCATATCTAAAGCCATTCAACTGCAACGGCAGAGTGCCCTATCCATTTTCGACGATAAATTAATTAAATGAAAAATTTTGCTATCTCATAGTTTTTGAATGCAACCCCATTTCATTGAGATCACACATATATTCACAGGAATGTTTGTAAAAGCTTTTACTCGTACAATCACACTATCGTGAATAGATGTAACGGCCATAAATATAGTAAGGAGAAATACGTGTAAATTGCTGTAAGGGTAGCATTACAAACGAAATCGTACAGTTGTGAATAAGAACTGTCTATAAATTTAGTAATTCTCAAAGTCAGTCGTCTATCAAAGTTCCATTAATAAAATTTTTCAGCGCAACTAATTCATTCATTCATTCAAATGTTCGTGATGACTTTAATAATAAAATATTAGTTAAAAAGATAAAAATATGCCTGCATTCCCATGTTTGAAACAACGATTCTTGCAGCGTTGCGTCGACGCGGCACAGTGGGATCAAATGTACAAAAATGCGACCACAAATAGTTGAAAGCACAGTCATGACAGTACTGGTGATATATGATAGTCAACAATCTAAGGTATCTTAAACCAACAGTATCCACTTTGATTAACTTATTGTTAGCGTGCTGTTGTAAGGTCTCAGACTGGACCCTATTCTGTTATCGGTTTAATAAGGCATTACACTAAGTTCGAACAAATTAATTGGTTTATTACCTCAATCCTTGGTTGAATTTTTCTAATAATGTTTAGCCAGATTAATATTGGAAACTATTTTCTTTAAAAAATTTGATCCAGATAATTTTTGAAACCAAAAAAATTTAGAATAGGATGAGACCCATCGGAAAAGGAAGAAAATATAAAAAAAAATAAAAGGAAAAATAATTTACGGGCGATCTGAGGTCGGGAAGTGGAAGGGGGTGAGCTTTTAAGGGTAGAAAACGGTTTATCACGATTTCCGGCAAAACTACAAGTCCTAGCGAGAACAGTTAAATAACCAAGTTGTAGGTAATAAAAAGATCCACAACTTTTGTATTTACACATTTTTTATACAACCTCGAAATTTATGCGAAAAATGCAAATAACCGAGTTTTTGGTGTTTTATTTTAATCTCCCACAAAAATTTTTTTTCACCAAATTTCGTGAAAGCTTACCTATTTATGTCCCAAACTCACTGTAATTTTTTTGATTCAAAATATTTATTTTTTTCCCTTATTTTGATTTAGTAACGAAAAAGCACCCTAATTTTCAATCGAAAATTCTCACGTCAAAATATGTTTTTTTTTTAAATCGTGTGCTTTTTGTTCGTGGAATTCTCTACTTTCTGATGGTGTAAAAAAATATATACATTACTATGGCGAAATTTCACAGGAAATGCAAAAAAAACAAAAATTATTCATTGTGTAAAATTTTGAGCTGTTTATTAAAATTTACACTTTAGGTAATTACTCGAAAAAAGTAAGATTCCATGTTACATTGAGAAACTAAAAAATTGTAAATCCATGAAACAAACGCCTTCTGTTGGTGCAAGATTTGCCAATACGACAAATGATTTAATTTTTGCCAATTAATTTTCGAAACCTTAATTGATTCAGTGTTATGTTGTCATTTTTACATTTCTAAATCGATCTGATTAATTGTAATCCATTTTTTGCGATATCTTCTTTGTTTGCATGTTTTTTATAAAAAAAATATTGGCCAAATTTGACAAATTTTTATCGTCCAACTAGCAAACCCAGCAAACGTTGTTTTGCCATATAAATTATTTCTAGTGAATATCTTGGTAGTTAAATAAAAAGTTAAATTAAAATAAATAAATTACAATTAAATTAAATTATAAATTGTACATAAAAATTTATCGTACGACATCTATGGATGAAAGTAAAGATATTCATATCGTTATTAAAAAATGGGGGCTGGTGGTAGAAGGGTGATGCCAAATCTTAAAAAAATAAAAATAAAATATTTTGTTTAAAAAAATAAAAAAAGAAATTTTGGATGGGCCACCCTCATCACTCATCGCTTAAATCGGTTAAGCCGTTTCGGAGGAGTTTGGTTACAAACACTATGACACGAGAATTTTATTAAGTATTAGATAATGAATTTGCGATGTTTTTCTTTCCTTTTCCGGCAAATCCAGATGTTGTATCGCAACCAGAAAAACAATCCAGAAATGCAACGATATTTTTGAAGGGTTCATATTTGAAACTATTGGACGTGAAGAATAGATCTTTTACATTTCCAGAACCTGGCTTGAGAAAATAAATGTCATAACTATTATTTTGAATTCAATTGATTTAAAAGAACCAAAAGATCAATATCTTGGTTCACAACTATTAATTATGTCAGCATCAACATCTTCTTCTTGTTGTTTCGAGGAAAATCTTTGTGACTGTAGATTCCAAAAGTTTCTTTTAAATAAATCAATTCATCACGATTCTCTTCAAGTAACTCAGCCTAAAAGTGTATTTTTATAAACGGTGTTGTTCACTTTTCTGATGGCCTAAAGTTTTCCGTGGGCCATTCAGGTATATAAGTTATCTTAAAATAGCAATAAATAGGCACCTACGTATATAATTTAAAAATTATTCTACAACTTTCTCAAAATATTGTATATGTCTTATAAAGTATATTAAGTTTATTAACTTATTTGGTTGTTAATTACAGTAGTATATTTCGATTTGCAATTTTTTAGTGTATCAATGTAACATGAAATCTAACGTTTTTCGAGTAATTAAAGTAAATTTTAATAAATAGCTCCAAATTTTACATAATAATTAAACAAAAAAATTTGAATTCGAGTTTTTTCGTTTTTTTGCATTTCTTGTGAAAATTTGCCATAGTAATGTATATTTTTTTATACCATCAGAAAGTAGAGATTTTAACGAACAAAACACACACCGATTTTTTTAAAAAAGCAATCAAAATAAGGGGGAAAATAAATATTTTGAATAAAAAAAATTTCAGTGAATTTGGAACATAAATAGGTAAGCTTTCACCAAATTTAGTATTTTTTTTGTGGGAGATTAAAATAAAAAACCAAAAACTCGGTTATTTGTATTTTATTTGCATTTTTCGCATAAGTTTTGAAATTATATTAAAAAAAAAAATTTTTCTCTTACGCTGCAAACCTTTTGCGACAGTGTTATAGGGTCTTGATTACGCTTTCCTTATATTTTGTACCATCACATCGACTCATATTGAAGGCGAAAAGTTTTAATGTCAGAGCGAGTTCCGATGCAGTTGTAGGTATTTCTTTCAAAAACATACCTTCTTGCCACACAAAAATGTTCAAATTATTTCCATGCAAATCATGTTCATGTTTTAGTGTAAACTGGAGTCATGTTGTTGTTATGCAAAAATTTGCATTGATACAAATCCAGAAAATGTTAAATTTTTCATAATTTTTGCGTAATATACGTTAATCACGTTAAGAAGAATAACTGTTTCTTTTTCAGGAAATAGTCTTCAAAATATCCGTTCGTGCAGATAAAATTGTGGACAATTTGACATGCACTCGTGTTATTACTATTGAAAATAAGTCTAATTTAATACAATATCTGCTTACTAAAAATAATTAGCACTAACAAAAAGGATTTTTGAGGAATTTTTTGCGTATAAAGTAATTACATTTTACCGGATTTTTAACGTTTTTTTGTAAACATCCCTAATATATTACAATTAGCTAATTGTGTTTTTGTAATTTATAATTGTAAAAATCTACGTTCTCCATTTCTAGATTTCTACCCTCAAGTCAACTTTTGTTCATGTCTTATAACATTTCATACATATTCAGATATATTTTATTAACCTTTAATCAGAAAATATTTAACCACTGGTGGTGTATTAAGAAATTATTATTAAGTAATAATAAATATTCATAAAATGTTCACAATTTTATGGATGTCAAAAGAAACGCTAACAAATTCCATTGACTCTATTAGATCGGTGTACAATATAATGTTTTTTTTTTAAACGTCATCATCATCATCATCAGCGTACTTCCTACGTTTGATATTTTCACCCACTGACGCAATTAATTCACCACACCATGATTTACATCTCATTGTAAACAGAATACAGAACGATTTGTAAAACAAGTGGTTAAATGACCTTTGCAATCATTTTAAAACATTATTCGGTTAAGGAACTGCATGGTACCGTAGGTAGGTATTTTTGAATATTGTCCTGTTTGGAAAAGTTCTGTCAGGCACACCTTTCCTTTGTCTGTGTGCACACTTCTTTTTAATGTGGAAAAGCGCCAAGGGCAAAGCCACACACCCGGATGCCTTGTGGCCCATTGTGTGCATCACCTACGGACAAAGGCACCCTTCACCTTCTCAAACACACAAGACGGAGGCAAACACCCAGAGGCAAGATGCTCCTCTTTGGCCGGGAATTGAACTACACGTGACACGTGTCCTCCGGTATCCTTTTTGGTATCTTAACATTTTTTTTTAATTGAAACTGAGATACTTCTATAGAGGGGAAAGCGTACGTTTTTCTGAAAAGAATTATTATATGTTAATCATTAAAAAGTGTACCCAACTCACATCGTGTGGTGTGTTAGAGGGAGATAATTTCAGTCTAGCTTGTGTGTAAATGAAGCGCGGCTATTCAAACTTATTTTGCATAATTATATAAAATTATAATTAACAAAGATATGAATTATACATTTTCATTTATACATTCTACTATTATATTATATTACTTATGAAATATATTGTGAAAATGCCTAGAACGAGCTACTGAGTCTGTGTCTTAGGTCGCACAATACGAACATATAGGCTTCCTGATTCCTCTCAAAATTTTGTTGATACTTAAGTCTTACTTGAAATTTATAGTTATTGATTCATCCTTTCTAGATTTGTTGACAAAATTATGGATAGTAATATCCCAGGTAAATGTCAAATTGACGACATTTTTAATTAATTAGGAAACTGTTTGATTTGCACGAACGGATACTTTGCAGACTATTTCCTAAAAAAAAAATTGTACATTTGCCGTTCTGTTCCAATAAAATAAACAAATTAACGTAATTTATGCATAATTATGAAAAATCAAACATTTTCTGAATCTGTACCTATGCAAATTTTTGCATAACAATTTCATAACATTTCCTTTGACAAAACACCCAGACAAATGGATTTCTACAGGCAACTAAAGGAAGAAATGAATAATAGAATTATGAATGACGAAACGAATTTGAAGATACGTCACGTCCACGGAACTCCTAAAATTGTTAAGTTAAATTAATAGCGTCACACAATTACAGATCTAAAATTTTTTATCAAAACGTTAGGGGCCTAAACTCCAAAGTTGTTAATTTTTATAATTCTATTTTAGAATGTGAATATGATTTTATAGCTATATTCGAGTCCTGGCTATTTAGCGATGTTTCCAGCAATGAATTATTTCTTTCAAATTTTAATGTCTTCCGCAAGGATCGTTCTAGAGAATCTACTGGACGTACTGAAGGTGGTGGAGTTCTCCTAGCGGTAAAATATATATATATATATATATATATATATATTCTCAAATTTTACTAGGTAAGTCCTCTATTCACTATGCAAAATATTATGTACCTATACTTGTAATTTATCACTATGACTATATTTTTACATTGAAAGAGCAAAAAACTACTGAAACAATTGGTCTGAAATGTTGTAAATGCTTTCAACTTATCATCAGCCTGAAGATAACTAACCAACATTTTTCTATTCATCTCCACCAAATTCAGTCAGTAAACGTTTACTAAGTAACTTCTATTTAAAATGCGTGTGGTTTGTTAATTCACCCATATTTTTTGTATAAAAACCAAATAATAGTCCTGTTAAAATAAACAGGTGAAAGAAATATTATCTGACTGTTATCCAAAATCTTGCTATTTTGTCTTCGCAAGATGTTTAGAATACATATAACCAAAATGTTCTAGTGACAAATATAAGATGTTCCTAATTAGTTTCTGAAGTTGTGATGATAAAATATTTCAAAAACATTAATCAGGAAATGCATTTTAAAGTAGAATTATGCTTAAAGTTTTTTCCAGGAATTGAAATATTATAGTTTGGAAGGAGAACGTCAATACAGACATATTTCTCAAACTTGTAAAACTCTTTTTCATAAATCCGTATGGAATGGATTTGTCCCAAATTATTTTCAAATTTTTATTAGAAATTAAAAAACTGATTATACAGTTTTTAGCAAATTTGACATAAATATTTTTTGCATATCTATTCTATATTATATGATTTCAATCATCTTGAATTAAATTTGTTCATTTATTTAATATCTCCATACAAACATCTAGTTCGACTAACGACATTTTTGTATTTTTAAAAATGAAAATCTTCAATTTTATTCTAAATTAAAACAAACAAATGATTTAAATTTTATAAAAGGTGTTCTTAACGCATCGAAACGGTTTTAACATCAACATAAACTCCTCATCGTTCAATCCTTCGTTTTAAACAGCGGTTGTCGTAATTTCTCTCAACATGACATCCCCGATACACATTCTCTTATCCTATCCCATCAGCCAGAAAAACATATCCCCTGCAGATAAGAACAGGTCGAATCGTGTTTATCGGAAACAAGGGCCCCACAAAACGTCAAACATAACGTTGCCTTAGTAAGCGTGTACATGTTAAACGACCGAAATCTGGTACTCCAGGGCCAAATTTGTCTATATCCATTAGATTGATATGATATGTTTCGCTTCTCGCCGTGCACGCAACGCGTAACCCTCTGGTGGCATTGTTAAGGCAACTTCACACATTCCAGATCGTATCGACATGTAATGAACCGATTTATCTCGATCACATGTTGCTACACTCGGATCTACACTTTCAATCGTTTCATCTTAAACGTAATTCAGATAGAGAATTTTCAATAAGTTTCATGCATACATTTTGAGTTTAGATCGGTTCCATACGAAAACTCATTTATATTTTAAGCGCACCCTTAATGCCCTCTTCCTACAGTAATTGATCTTGAAATTTCAACTCGAGACCCTCGGAAAAAGTTGGAAGAAAGTGTGTCATTCTCTTCCGCTTAGAAACGGACAATTAATTCTCGAATAATGCGCTTCTTTGCATTTCTCCAATTAAATCGACGTTATTTTTGATTTGGTGAATCTGCTTAATTAAAAATTGCGGATGGCGGTTTCAACAGCGCAGAATTTAATGGGACTCCTTGTTTGAATTAAGTGGCCGTAATTTACGACAATTTTATCTGATTGGTAATAAACAGAAAGTAATTTGAAGCGGCGAACAGATATTTTAACGTAGTCTGTGCTCATAGGAGTATTTAGTATTATATACAGATAAATCTACTTCTAATCAAATTGGAATACATAAATTATATTGGAATATTAAATCAATAAACCTAGAAAGTGTTGCCAATAATTATTGAAAAACGTTCGAAAAATGAAATGCGTAAGTTATGTTGTGAGAACAATATGACGGAATGTACTCGTAACAAGATTAATATAAAATAAACTAATAAAAAAAGAGTGCGTCGACCTAGGGACGCACGGTTGGGGTTTTAACTCTACGATGTCAATTTATATAAATTAAACACGTATACGCGGCGAAGTCATTAATTTTCTCTTAAAAAATAATAAAAACCAAAAATATGTTGCATTTGTATTTTTTGACAAAATGATGATTAATGATGATGATTGGGTTAATTAAAGTAAATAACCATGTATTGTCAACCTCGCTGGAGTCGATAGCTACTACCGCTGCAAACAGAAGGCGCTGCCCGTCAACGCGTACGCATACTAATCGCCTCACCGCAATACACCTAGATGCAAGAATAATTCGTTGAGCAACTTCTGCACTCATACAGTTCCTAGAGTTATCTGTGCACCACTCTCTGAGGCGTGTTGTTTGATAGTTTATTTCTCTGTCTTTTTCTATAGCGCGGCGTTACATGCCGATGTTCAAACTCACTTCAGACCGGTTTCGATGACACCGACACCGAATTCGAGCCCGAACTCGACATCCTATTGCACGTTTAGGTGGGTTGGACCGAATGTTCAGATGAGAAGACTAGCACAATTAAGGTCGAACTTCATAAAATCGTTTGACTTGTTCAATTCTAAACTTTGGTTTTCCACAATGTTGGTGTTTTACTAAAATTTACATATTTGGAAGGGTTTTTCTTGCACGTTTGGGTGAATGGGACCGAATGTTCAGATGAAAAGACTAGCACAATTAAGGTCGAACATCACAAAATCGTTAGACTTGTTTAATTTTTTTTTCTTTTTTATGAAATGAAATAATGATACATTTATCACCAGTTAATAATACAACAGTTATGAATAATTTACAAACAACTCTGACAAGTGCAGGCAAGATATATCAAAAAATATAAATATATTTTATATAAAATATAGTAGAACCTCGATAATCCGATTTAATTAGGGAAAAGGTGTGTTCGGATTAGCGATTTGTTCGGATCAGCGAATTTCCCAAAATCTGAAAGGGAATTGAATAACAACTGCTGAAAACAAACCTCAAGAAATAAATCTTAATTTTTTTAAACAGAAATAATGTATTTTTAAACAACGATGGATAAATAAATACATTCGAAAGAAATAATATTTTTTAGAATATATTTATTCTGAGTAATACTCGATGACCATAAACACGCTTTTCGGAATCAACACGTCGGGATCCTATATCTCTGATTTTTTTTCAGAATTTTTTGATGACTTTTTCAAGAATGAAATTTTCCATTTCGTACCATTCTCGACGATTTTCGAAATAATAAATTTTCCTGCAAATTTTGAGCCGCAGAAGTCACTTTTGGCTTCATTTCTTCGATAAATTAAACTGTTTTTCTAGAATTGTCCATTGAAATACCGCAATTTTTAGAAATTTTGAAAAATTTGAATTTCACACCGAATTTTCCGAAGATATTGCTCCGTTGCCATCAACACGCTATATTGTGTGAATCAGTATGTTGAGATCTACATTCCTGAGTTTTTTCACAATTTTTAGACAACTTTTTTAAAAGTGAAATTTTTCAATGGTCTTCAAATTTCGGAAAAATTTTGACAGTTTCGAAACTTAACTAAATACATTTTCTTGTAGATTTCAAGCTCCAGAACTCACTTCCAGCATCGTTTCTTTGATAGGTGAAACCGTTTTTCCAGAATCGATCGTTCAAACATAGACATTTTTAGAAATTCTCAGAAATTCGCATTTCGTACCAATTCTTTCGAAAATGTTGCACCGTGACAATCAAAATGCTATATTTTTCGAATCAGCAGGTCGATATCCACGTCTCTGAATTTTTTCGCAATTTTTAGACAACTTTTTTAAAAGTGAAATTTTTTCAATTCCTCCAAAATTCGGCTAAATTTTGACATTTGCAAAGCTTAACTAAAAACATTTTCTTGTAGATTTCGAGCTGTAGAATGTACTTCCGGCCTTGTTTCTTTGACAACTGCAACCGTTTTTCTAGAATCGACCGTTGAAATATCGAAATTTTCAAAAATTCGCATTTCGAAAATGTTGCTCCGTGACCATAAACTCGCTATATTTTTGGAATCAGCAGCTTGGGATACATCACCCTGAAGTTTCTCAGAATTTTTAGACAACCATTTCAAAAATGAAATTTTTTCTCATACAAATTTCGACCCATTTTTGACGATTTTCGAAATTTAACTAACCACTTTTTCTTGTTGATTTCGGGCCGCAGAAAACACTTTCGGCCTCATTTCTTCTATAACTTCAACCTTTTTCCCAGAATTAGTTAATTAATTCAGTGCATTTGAAATATCGCAATTTTTAAAAATTTCTGAAAATTCAACTAGTCTCTGTTCGGATTACTGGATGTTCGGATAATAGTGGCTTCGAATTATAGAGGTTATACTGTACATGAAATGAAGACATTTTTTGTTATGTAAGAAGAAAAAAAAATCCATCAGTAACAACAAACTGAGCACGATTATCTCTGGGTGTAAGGAGTAAGTCGCTAAAAATACTTATTAGTGCTAAATTTTCAGTCGATTATTGAGGAAAAATGAAGTTTGCCGTTATTGTGCCACAATAATTTTGCAAATGAAGTCAACATGTAAAATACTATCATACGTTTTAGACAAGATTTAAAAACACCAGGGAAATAGGGTTTCTCCTCCGACGGGATTCATTCTGCTCCAAGCTACTAGCTTTACCAAACGTATTGCAATAAAGCAATATGTGGCCAATGATGTCAAACGCAACAAAGAACCCTTGTTACGTTCCGAAACAAAGCATACAATTTTCACAGATACGTATACGCAAAAAAGCGCGAGGAAACGCATTAAAACATGCTTTAGAAGACTTCATTTATTCAAGTAAACTAATAATAATATAAAATTAATATCTACGGTATATAAGTGAAGTTAATTGCTTTACATACAGGAATAACCCTGAAACCCTGTATATATATTAGATGTATTTCTAAATCACGTCATTATTGCAATATTTATGCCGTATTTGTCGCATTGTATGTGTGAATGTTTCATAACTGATAATCACACGTAAAACGAAAAGCAAATGTTTGGATGACAACTATAAAAAATAATTAAACTGTACTACAGTAAAGTGTTAACCCTCCAGTTCTGAGAATCAGTGAAAATAATAACTGGGATTCAAGAATTTCGTACCTCTTTACGTATTTATTTGATCGAGTGACATGATCTGTATAACAGTCCGAAATCCTTCTAATTACTCGAAAAAAGTATGTAGCTCGTTCAGCAATGAAACGGGCAATTAATTCGTGAACAATGTCCCTATTTTGCATTTGTCCAATTAAATGGAAGTCATCTTTGATTCGATGAATCTCCTTAATTAAAAATTACGAATGGCGGAATTTATACAATTTCATGTAAATCGAAGTGACTCCGTCCGTTACATTGCAAGAGCGCGTCTAATCGATCCAACTAGGAAGTTAAGCGTAAAAAATGGCAAATTTTTAAGACCCCTTTAGTGTTGCAGCAATTTATTCTTTTCACGAAAACTTCAAATACAGATTAATGGATATCTGCCTTCTGTCGCAGTTCGTTGCAATTTACAGTTTACTTTTCAAGAAAGACGATGATGAACGCACTTTTTCCCTTTAAATTTCTCTTCGTAAATGTATCTACTTAGAACGATATGAAAAATTGCGAAATGTAAATGAGTTGTAAGATGCCTGAGAAAAAAAACGACCGTGAAATACCTTTCGAAATTATTTTAATGTCAGAACGGGATGAGTTAATTTATTTAATTGTTCATTAAAATTAATTGAATGGAGCGCGGAACGCTTTTTTCCCAGTTATTATCAAAAGACATTAATTTCATTCTTTGACTTGCAAATTTAACGCTTTCATTAGGCTGGTAAATAAGCTCATTTTATTTTTGTATGATCCGACTTCAAAACAAATAAATTATTGAGCACGTTAAAAACTGGCCGCTCCAGAATATTCCCTTCTCAGATCGAAACTCTTATTATAACTAAACAGATCTAAGTGGCTTAGTTTTTTGGTCAAGTAAGAAATGAACGCAGAAGGAAAATAATTCTTTGAAAAAATTCTGAAAGGAGAATATTTTTTTTTAGTTACCAGACATTGTTAAAATACTCTGAAGTATTTTTTACAACTACCAGCTGAGAAATAAAAATGTTTAATAACGTTATTAGTGATAACTGAATCTTCTTATTTGTTCTAAAGGTTATTGTTGCTTTGTGATATTACTAAACCCAGAAAATATGTACTGCAGTTAAGAGATTATTATTTTACCGCCCTTCTCTGCAGTAAAAAATTCTCTCGAACTATTTCCAGCAAGAGCTTTATCCAGGTTTAATCTAGCAGCTATTATTTTGCATTACTCAGTATACACAAGTAGTTTAAACACTATAAAAATATAACACAGTTTCGGATGTAACATCGACCACGAAACTCTAAGCTAGATTAAACTGTGATATTCGTGATGTAATATTTTCACACTTTAGTATTCAAGTCGCGAATGTAATAACAGAGATTATCTTGGAAGTGTATTTCACTTTAACAGAGTAAGTAAGTGAAGCAAACGTGTTCTACTTACCATAATATAAAAAGGTAATTGAATTCGGTTTCCAGCATTGAAGAAAAATTACTTAAAACTGAAAATATGTTCAAACCACCGTCCTTTTAAATAAAATCGACAGAACTTTCTTTCTATAAGCAATTTTTAAATCTAGTTTTTTACAAAATACGTCACTTGTTTGTTGTAATTTAATATCATCGTCCTGTATGACGGAAACAATCGTTATTAGCCGAACCATAACTTAGGGTTAATGCAAGTAATGTCAAATAACTGAAATATCAAATTGAGTCAAACACAATTATTAATTCTGTAAAATGCCACGACTTCTCTTAAAAAAAAAGTTTGAACCAAAACTGAAAAATTAGTAAATTTACGTAACTCCTGAAATAAATAAAACAACAGAGAAAGAGTTTTGAACTTTTACGTTACATACAACCAGTTTTTAAAGCTTAACCCTAATGAATATACGAGTATATTTTCACTGTGAAACTGCTAATTTATTGTTTACTGCACAAACGATTAAATTGTATGGCTCAAAGTTAGAAAAATACAGATTGTTTACAAAAATTTTAAATCAAATAGACAAAAATAGAAATAACGACAGCGAGAATGCAACTACTGAATATTTTCCTGTTTTATTCGATCGATTTGAATTTGGATTTTATTAGTTCGCCTGTTCGTCTCCACCTGATCTCGACAACGAAAAAGATGAAAATAAAACGACTTTTTAGTAATAAATTCTATTCTTCAATTTAAAGTAAATGGTTTTACATTTTCCATTCAAAGCGGAAATGGGTTATGATTGGATTTAAATTTGCAAATATTAGACAAAAATAGTAAAATAAGTAACTGTATTTCAAGTAAAGTGTTGACAACTACGTTAAAATCAGTGAGGAGATAATTCACTTTGCCAATAAACTAGGAGAAAATAATTCAGTAGGTGTTACGGCAGTTATTAAAAGGAACTCTAGAAGCCAGTTAGAGTTCTTATTTGTTTTTCTTTTTCAAAAACACTAACAGGTTCTTTAAAGTCCTAAAACTCAGTTCTTTATCTATAGGTTACATAACATTATTTACATTTTGCAAACCCATTATAGATTACAAATTATTTCCAAATTTTAGTTACATTTATGCATCGTATTCAGATGACTTCCCAAAATCTACAATAATCTTTATCCGGCAAATTTTAAATTTTGAATATATCCATCCACACGATATTACTACAAACCAAAGTTAAAAAAAATTACTAAATAATGTGCGTTTAGTAAGTGGTGTACATGATAAAATTTTAAATTTTCTGAGATAAGTAAAACATGTATGTACTTAATGTCTACAAACCTATTAGAACAAAGCGTTATTTGTTGAAGTTTTTAAAAAGTTTTATAACTCCGTCCATTATTTCGCATAGATAAATTCAGTTCATACGTGAAAATGTAATGAATCATAGAAACGATATCTTAAATCGAACTGAAATCGTCTGTAAAGAACCTGGTTCAAGTTATAAAGCTGGAAGTTTCTGATCGTAAAATTTCTAGTAATAGTAAAACATAGTTAAACCGGAAACGTTTATTCCACACTTGGATGTGATTTCGTCTGTCGATCATATTTAAACGAAAATCATTGTGTCACAAAAGTATCTCTAGTGAGAGACTACAATATCGTCGAATGAAAGAATATAGATAAACCATATATTAAACGAATAATGCACATTTTATCTGAGAATATTTTGATGGGGATTCTTAAAATTAACTAAATATTGTTACGATAATCGGTGATTAAAAATCGGCGTGGGTAAAACTCAGCTATTTATTTCTTAGTAACTCGAAGTTACACAACTAATTACATAGCGATTATGTACAAAATAATTCCGGCGCAACTTGGCTTCTCTCAACATTCGTTGAACTCGACTCGACTAAATAATAATAATCGTTCCCGAAGGTGCCGTGATCGAGGTCTTTCTGGAATACCCATCGCGACTTTTCTTTAGCGAACACCGCCCGGCCACCGTCACCGAGACGAGTCACCCATCATCGCCGTACATACTAGAACCCATAGGCGTCGTACCGGGGCGGCGAATGGGTTTCTTTCGTAACAATATATACTCAAGTTCTAAGGGGAAATTTGATTAAAGAAGTCGTAAATCTTTTCGTTTTGGATTGACCATTGTCATGAAAACAAAGAAATTGTGCACTAATGATGTAATTCTGCACGAATTCTCGTAAAAAATGCAATGTTGTAACAATGCTAAACCTACGTTTATCTATGACAATCATATAACCAACGCAAAAAGCATTTTTATAAGGAAATCACTGAGATGTTAATGTACAAGTGCCATTGTCAATTTTTAGGCAACGTATTTTGTGGCAAATAATCACAAACTCTTTTCCTGTTGATAAAACAATAACACAAGTAAAATTGAAAATGTGACACTAAAAAATAATTCTACAATAGACCTTTTTGCTGTCATTAAAACGAACTAGTCCGCAGATGGTGGTTATAGTTTTATATTTTCTGCTACACTATTTTGCAATGGTCACAATGCTAAAAGAAAATAAATTCTTGCTGCTTTTCGACCTACATGTCCAGCACTCTATCTGATGTACGTCATGCGACTTTTTGTTCTGCGTGAATGCACATCGTTGGAAACTGCGAGTAAATTTCTTATGATTTTCCTGCAACTTTTTCGCTTTCCCTCGGCCATCAATAAGTTGAAGAATAGGCGCCTGAATTTATATTGCAACATGCTCAATTTTGTGTAATTTAGTTTAAGTCATACCTCAAAACAATGGCAGAAATTGAAACGGATTAACAAAATAAAAATCGCTACAGAAGAGGGAAGTTCTATAAAACTTGGTATCATTTTTGTTCTTTTTAATCTGTTGACGTTAATACCGTTTTCAAAAAATCCGAAATATATTGCGTCAGTATAGATGTATACCGCCAGCAGTTTAGTAAAAATACTTAGTACGATATTAGATTGAACTTTAACTATAAATAATATAATAGGTGTTGCTACAGCATCGCTTAATTGTAGAACTTCAGAGTTCACAAACCCCTAAACAAATAACTTTTTTTCTTTTCCCAATTTCCAACACTCGCACCTGAGGGTACAAACCATACTGGTATCATGAACAAGCACAAATATTTATTTTATGCTAACAAAACCGGATTGTCTGTTATGCAAAGTTTAACACTTTAATACCACAGCAGATAAATGAACGGCTTATCTTGATGTAAGCTGTTAAATTTGTGTCTCTTGTCCGGCTTCTCTTTATAAAGTATTACGTTTGGTCGGGAGCCTAGGCAGTAAATCTCATCGGCCGAATAAAAGACCACCAGCCCAAGTTGGCAGTTTCCTCTAGGGCTTTTCACGGCTAGATATACATACACCCCCGGTCACGTTTATATCGCAACTGATACTCGAAAGCTCTCCGAGTGAATAAAGCAGCACCACTAAATTAATAAAAATCGAACGCAGAGATCTCGCCTCGGAGACTCTTCGCGTACGACCCTCAAATTGGCAAGAAAATGTTATAACTGTGATTGGCATCGTGCTGTAAAGGGACCCTGGTGGGCCGTCAGATAAGGAAAAATGGCCGCACAGCCTATGGCTTTTTTTGATAAGCAAGCACAAACTTGAATAAATTGCGCTGCACTAACAACGATATGTTTTGCGTTGGAAACGCGTTTCCGTACTTTATCTTTTATGCGATACGTCAGTTTTTAACGTTAATTTGTCGTTTACACCCATGCAAATCGCACGCTCGGAAAGAAGGAGATCCGCCGGAGATGTGACCAAGCGTATCGTTGAATTGCAAATTTGAGACTTTATCGGGATATGTAAAAATATATTTGATATGATGGCTGAAAGAGGGTGCGATGACTGTACTTTATTTGATTTTAATTTGCATCTTGGGAGCTTCAATAAAGAGGAAACATAAAAATATCTGGGTCATAAAGAAAGAAACACTTTTACTGCTGATGTATCTAAACCGAGAGAACATTTGTTGGTGATTTTCTTGAATAATGCATTAATATCACAAAATTATTGTGCATTTACTTTAACTCGAAGCATACGATAAATCCTTTCTCACACTTTTCTGCACAGTATACTCTAAACGTAACACTTACTAAAATAATTTCGTGAACATAAAAACAATCTCAAGGAGCACAAGCTGTAATATACTCAAGCAGTTATATAACAAAGATGTTAGTATAGAACTTTGCTATTATATGTTTAAGTTACATAACAAAATTATAACAAAGTTCGCATGATGTTGTGTAATAATTAATAATATTGTACTACCGTTATATAATGTGTGTGAAAAATACTTATTGAATAAATCCAGGAATCTCAAAACTAATTGTGATTGTGGAAAACGCTGAAATAGGTCACATCTACCAATTAATTTAATAACCCAAAACATCACACTATTTTTTTTTTACAAAATACTACTCTTAGGACCTTCTCGACACATGCTACATGATATTTGTATCTTCAGTAACTTTTGAAACACACTTTTTGTCTAATCAAAGAATCTGGAATAAACCTCATCCAAACATCTAAAAATTTAAATATTTTTTATGTAGAAACTTTTAAGATAACGTTATCAAATTGTTGACTGTCAAATTTTGGTTAGCCTTTTACCATCTATACAATATTCACAAATTCATATAAAATTTGACCACAATCAATCTCGTAGTTTTTATCTAATAAAAATCGACCCAGAGACGACAGACAGATGACAGGCGGAAACGAGGGACTTATTTTTGCTACTGGCAACTGTGCAAATTGTTAGTGCAATAATATAACACTAGTGACTAAAGTGTAGCATAAAATTTCTGTAGGTATAACTGTGTTTTGAGTACAAAAAATCGAATATATTTGACCATTCCCAACGGGAACCTTGGGAAACTTTTTTTTAATTTCATCGGTGTAATTCTGGTGTGATGAGAAAGTAACCCAACATCATGTAATATTTGTTGTTTCAGTCCAATCTGGTTGTTTGGAAGCCGAATTATTTATTCTTAGGGTTGAGAAATAGGAGGAAAACGGGTACGTGTTTGTTCCAGTTTTCAGCTCAATTTTAAATGCGAGTAACTTCAAGCGATTAAATTAATTCTTTATTATCTGTCATTATTTAACAATGTAGCAGCTTCGAAATTATACTTCGAATCTGTGTATTCTCTATTTAGGAATTTTTCCTCTAATTTCGTAAAAAAATCCTTGAGAAAAGAGTCTGCATTTCATGATTTAATTAAAAATGACAATGACTTTAAAATGCATCAGTGAACAAAGTCTCATTATGAAATTTATACAATTTCACGTACCATGCATGATTTCAGCTAAAGCGACAATGATTTTTAATTTTTAAAAGGGAAAGTAATTTTCTTGTAATACAATAACTTCAAATTGGTTGCGTCAGGATACATCAAAAAAGATTCGAATATTTTCTTTTTTAACGGTCTTTGCAGCAACTTTGTCATACAAAGCCACTCTTCTCGGATAAAACCCGATCACTGAAATAACGTTTCTGCAGTCAGATTCACCTTGTGCTTCTATCATTGTTGAAAAATAATTTTGTATTCGAATTTATTTGAAGATTTTATTGTGAACCTAAACTAAATTTTATGCCGTTCTAGAAACTCTTTTTTTCTAAATATAATAACAAATATGTCAGTTAACACTGAAAGTCTTTTTCATTTTCGATCCAACCGGAGTGAATATTTTATGACGTTCGCAATGCAGTTTTTTTTTGGTAGATTCTTTACTATATTATTTATTCCTTGCAGCAAACAGTGTTTAAATAATTTAATATAAAAACTATGCTTTTAAAGCTTAAATATTCAAGTGACTGTTTATTTCTTCAAAGCAGTACACTGAAACAGTATCATGCTGCTTGCATAAATTTAAATTCACTTTAAAGAAACACAATAGGTTTACATTTTACAACGGTTCTCAGTAAAATAGGAAGGTAAGTAAGAATTATCACTGAAATGCGTTTTCTAGCAAATATACTCCAAATAAAAGGAAATGTGAAAAATCTTTGAAAAAATTTGAATTGAAAATTTTGTTTCCGGAACGTCCTGCGATCACAAATTATTGTTCCTCCATTAACGTATAGTGTAGCAGAAGATCTCCGATAGCGATGACCTGTGTATGTGTAACGGTCGGGATTTAGCAGATTCGAAATACTACTCTTTGCTTTCCCAGTACCTACTACAAATTTATTTTTGTCTAGTTCTTTGGATAATGCATCTAATCTATACTCCTACAAATAAAACTGATTTATCATTTGTAACTCGAATTTTCCAAAGAAAACGCACAAATTTAATAAACGGTTCATTTCGTCTGTCTATCTCGTCTTGTGTGCTTTTAATTCGACCACGATTCTTTCTATTTACAAAACCTACGAAAGTTTCCTGTTATCGCAAACTTTTAATAAAAACTTTTCCAAACTTAATATCCCAACTCTGCAGGTGCTCGTTCGAACTACTTTGTTTAATAATTTATAATATCATATTGCGTTGTGTAGGAAATAACATACGAACTGTTCGTTTTGTAAATAATTCAGGAAAATTTAATTTGAGAGAAGTTTTAAATTTCCTGCAATATAACAGATTGTAATCTTCACAATATAATCTACATATCTGGACAGCAACCACTGGCAAAAAGTTTGCAAAAAGTTAGACGCGAAAATTATTCTTTTATCGAAACTCGGTTGAAAAGTTTATGAAACTCAATGTACAGAGTCTGCTTTAGTAACGTGGATAAAAACTTTCATAATTCCTTGAGGCATGATTGTGTTTAAATTGCCGAGAAAAAATTAACATGCTGCAAGTTTTTCGCAATATGAGTGAGGTCAAAGAGGGAGGCACAAATGCCTTGAAGGTAAAAGTAAGGTATTTCATTTAAGTATTACTACAGGGTAATACCGCAATAAATTGTTCTACCAATAGCTGTTTGCCACACATGCAGTAATTAAGTTGTCAAAAATAATAATGAGTTTAAAATGCATGTCAGCGGGGTGGGAACAAAACAACAACAAACTAATTTACATCGCTTTAAAATTATGGAAATAATTCAAGCCTTATCAAATTTTAACAGCCAATTTCCATTGGCTAAAAATGAGTTTCCTATTACCTCAAAAAACTAATCTCGTCTAGTAACGTGCAATTAACTGGATGGCAATAAATGTCATTCTTCACATATATCGCAAATTTTATTATACATGGATTTATAAAATTTATCCCTTTTGGAACTTTAACGTAAATTATTTTTAAATTAATTGCCAATGGGACATTGCGTCGTGTGCTTTACAGCCACGTTTTATTTTTAAAATTCCCTGCAATGAATACACTATTTTCGCCCCTTTTCTGCTCTCTGCCTCTGAAAATAAGTATATGAACGATATTGTTGTTATATTTCAAAATTTCTTTCCTAGTGTGTAGAACTATTTGCCTCTATTTTTTCTTTTTTCTTTTTTTCTTTTCTTCTTTTGTATCAATGTGATTTTCTCTCTGTAGAATCCATGCCCATTTAATGTATTTTTCTAATACGTTCCCACTCCCAAAATACCACTTGTATCGTCTACAAAAAGCGGAACACAAAAGTCCTTTCACCCAAAGTAAATGCGGTCTCAAGCCTCGCTTTATGGAGATACGACAAGGATATTGTATCTGGAGGCTGGATGTTGGCATAGCCTTCCACTAATAAGAACACACAAGAGAAATATCAGACTTACATTAAACTTCAAAGTTAAATAAATTTACGTGGTTCGTTGACACGCTCATTAGCAGGAAGAGGGTTTTGGTCATAACTGAAGAAACAAAAAGCATTGTCATAGTTGAATTAAAAGCCATATTTACAGAAAGCTTAGATAAATAGGATGTTGTCCTTTTAGTGGCCACTAAGATTTATTTAATTTCAATTTATACATATACATTAACTACCAAAAAAGTGGGAAATTTAGCTATAGTAGGTAATTTCTGGGTGTCATACCAGTACCTATACAATTTTTAAAAGTTTAGGACCTATTTATTCTTCGAAAATAAATGAAAATTATTAAATATTCGTGTTAATAATCATTTTTAAGATGGATTGAAGTATGTATCTATAAATATACACAAATCTATAGAACTAGAGGTAGATCAATAACGTAACAATAAACTGAACGTTTATTACCAAGGTGTCTGCTAGGCTCAAATTGTTACCAATATAATTTGAAAATTCAGGATACAATAAAGTATAATGATCTCGGAGAAGTATTTAGGTTTGGCCAAGAATTTACATACTAAAGGAAATTTTTAACGATTTATTAAAAAATCTGATTCAGTCGAACAAAGATGCCACAAGAAACCTACATGAATTAGAAATGTTATCGATTGAATTAGTGGGATACTGAGCTGTAATTTTTTCCTTTTTATTTCAGGTACGTATTCACCAGAGAAGATTACTATCCGCACATATCTTTTTGAAAGTAAAGAGAGCGTCATGAAGGTAAGGAAATGCACTTTCTGTACCGTAACAACCTGCAGACAGATCGAGATGTAAGACGACTGAAATTCACAGTCACAGGAATATTATAATTTGAAACAGTGTCACACATTTGAAATGCATATGGGATATCAGTTTCTGATGTTTCTTTGTATGACACGTCTGAAATCTAGAAATAAGTCAAAATGACTGAAGTGTTTGGTATTTAACTTGTCATTCGCCGTACGACTGATCGCTTGAAAAACAGTCTTTTTTTAGGTAAATAAACTGTGGAATATTTTATTTTGTAAAACTAAGCGTATAAAATGGTGCTCCAAACAACAGTTTAACTTTAAATGACAAAGTAAAATTTACAAATTAACTACAAAGTTGCATGAGAAGTCGAGAAAAGACACTTATGTAAATCAACCTTCTGAAATTAATAAGTACTTTGAATAATTTTACCTAGATAACGTGTCCGTCCATAATTTATTATATTATAATTATGTAGTATATACAGTTAGATTACATAATACAGGTGGTTATAAAATGAGCTTACATTTGATGTTAATCACAGCTTCTTACTATTTAAATAAAAGTAAAATATTTTCAATATTCTCCCTTTTTTGGTGGGAACTCATTTATATCGGTGTCGTGACTTTTTCAATAATAATAGATCGATTGTTACACTTTTTGTTCTTACACAATATTTTCATTTATAAGCTGGTAATTTTAAAGACTTTGGTGGTCCCTGCTTTCTTTTGAACAAATTCTAAATCATGATGAAGTAAAATATGTGTGTATTTGATATTAAAATATTTGTATTTGCAACACTCACGGCAGCTCATACCCCACAGCATTCTTGTCGAGCGTATTTCATAATATACCGTATGGGCAATATAATGTCACACTGGAAAAACAATTGTACTGTATCGAAGTTAATTTCATACTAAATAATAAATAAAAAATATTGCTTTTTTTGAACAGAATCACAAGTGCTGGAAATTGTTTTCAAAAAGTTGTAAATAAAAGCCACTTCAGAACTGGTAAGGTATTACATAAGTTTACCTTCAGAAACGTAAAAGCTGACGAGCTGGAAAATTTCGCATAAAGGTATTGCAAACGCAAAATGTCGCTTTGAACTATTTCAGTTGCACGAAATGCACAATGGTAATTTTTATCCGCTTTTTCTATCATATCATATAAGTGGAATTAAAACAGCTTTTGAAGTTATCTTTAATGATACTGAATTAAAATTTAAAGTCTGTGAAGTTTCATCACTGTTCGATTTTTTGTTTGTACTCTCGGAATGGCATCCTTTTTACGATATTTAATTTCAGTTCATCTAATTTTATGTTTGGAATTTCGTTGATGCGACCTTTATAAATATAAATTACTCTTTGTTTTTTACCGACATTATTATCAAACAGGCTAAAGTTTTAATTTGCGTCTTAGGTTACCTTGAAAAACATTTTCACAAATACATAAGACAAAATAAATAACAATCCACTACTCTATGAATTTTAATTTAAACATTTTCATAAAAAAATATTCCTTAAAAATAACACCTTTCTAATTTTTTCGTCAAAATTAAGAATAATAATATGAAAAATATGGGCGTGATTTTTTTTATATGTCCAGTTCATTTCGTAGTTCGTTTAAAGATTTAGATTTTTGAAGAAAAATTTAAAATGTTACAACAAAATATTACAATTTCCTTGAAAACCACAAACAAATTGCTCTCAAAATTTTGGACACACTGTAAGATTATCATCACAGACATGGTAGTCATTAACCAGAATTCATTTGTCTATTTCTTCTAAAAATTTGTTGATCTTACCTTCAAAAAATATATATATTAGCACTGCAGGCCTTGAAGGCCCTGGGCTTTTCTGACGATGGCTCTCCATTGGGTGGGGTCGACTGCTTTGCTTTTCCAATCTTCGATACCCATTTCCCGTAGATCCCTTTTCACGTCTTCGAACCATCTCAGTTTTGGTCATCCTTTCTTTTTCTTCCCACCTTGTAGACGGTTCAACACTTTCCCGATAGTTCTATACTGAGATGCTCTTCCTATATGACCTAACCATCTAATTCTTTGCGCTCTGATTATCTTATTAATTTTCGGTTCTCCATATACTTCTTCTACTTCCTTATTTGTTTCGACTTTGTTCGTGTGGCTTATCTTGAATCCTATTACGTCTTTTGTGGTAGTCCATTTATTGTTTCGTAGCATTTCCCATTTTTCTTCTAGCGAGCCGGCCTTTCTGTTTTTCTTTATGCTGTCTGTCAATTTTTGTTCGTAGTGTTGTTGTATGTCCTCTTCTTTGAATTTTCTTAAATCGATGTCCCGCTGTGCCCTGTCAATTTTTTCCTTTTTTGGTATTTCTTCTTCAATAAGTGCTATTAATGTGGTGTGTATTTGATTCGCCCCCTCTTTAGCTTCTTATGTTGGTGACTACTTGTGCATTTCTATTGTCTATTAAAACATGATCTATTTGATTGATCGTCTTGCCATCAGGAGATATCCAAGTGCCTTTATGTATTTCTTTGCGTGCAAAAACTGTGTTTTTTACTATCATGCGGTTTTCCTGAGCGAATTCTATTAGATTTTCTCCATTTTCGTTTGTTTCTTCGTGTTTACTTTCTTTTCGGATTAGATGTTGATATCTCTGTTCTTTACCTATTTTGGCATTCGCGTCTCCTATAACAATTCTGATGTCATATTTTGGTATTTTCTGCAATTTTTCTCTAATTCTTCATAGTACTCTGTTTTTGTTTCTAGGTCTTTTTCTTCGGTCGGTGCGTGTATATTTATCAGGCTGATTTTTCTATACCTACTTTGCAGTCTCAGGTAGCACAATTTTTCGGAGATTGGTTTGAACGTGACTACTGCTCCTTTTAGGTTCTTCCTTACGAGGAATCCTGTTCCCAACATTATGTTATCATTCCCACTATTGAAGAATATGTAATTCCCTATTTCTGTTATGCTGTTTAATTACAATGTTGTTCTTTCTTTCGATTTTTTCTGCCTTCTCTACGTATTTTTCTACTCTCCGCAATCTTTCTTTCAGTTCTTGATTTTCTTTGATTAATGTTTGTATCTCCTGCTGATATATTTTTTGATTTTCTTTTATTTCCGCTATGTCTACCACTATCTTTTCGAACATCTTCTTTATTTCATCCATTTCATCTGCTTTCAACTGTTGTACTCACAGTATGTCTGAATGTTCCGCAGTTTGTTTCACTTTTTCAATTCCTTCCCTTCAGTGTATTTCATTATAATCGCTCGATCTCCCAAATTTTGAGCTAGCTTTCGGAGCACACTGAGTCATTCACCAAGACCGAACTCAACGTTAAAAAAGTAACTAACATTTTTAAAAGGTTGGTACGGTCCTGACTACGATAAGCAGAACACGCTCCGAAATCCAAACTCGAAAATCGAGAGATATCGAGCGTCAAAAGCGAAAGAGAAGTAGTAGAAAACAAAGAAGTGAAGTGGAATAAGAGAAAGAAGCACCAAGAAGTGTAAGGACAGCAATTATTCGGGAAAGTGTGGAATCAAAAGAACCTAATCTCCGAAGAGATAGTCTGGGTGACAGTTCTTATCGCGGCACGAAGTAAACAACACAGGAACGTACTAGATACACAGGAAGCAAGAAAGTCGGCCAGGGAATGCTAAACGGGAATCCCGAACCGGAAAAAGGACACAAACCAGCAATAGAAGAACAAGACAACCAGAAACGAAAAAGAGAAACCTCCTTTTCACCATCACCGGAAGGTCAAAGAGTACAGAGGAAGCAGAAGAGGGTACAAGCAGGAAACATGGACGAAGTAAAGAATATGTTCAAAACGTTAATGGAGGAAATCGCAGAAATGAAAAGAGACTAAAGAGAAGTAACAGAAGTAACAACACTAAGAGAAGAAAACCAAAGACTGACCGAAAGATTAGAAAGAGTGGAGCAACACTTAGAAAAACTGGAAAAAGCAAAAAGGAGAAACAACATCGTAATCAAAGGAGGGAAACTACAAGGAAACGAAATACCAGCAGAGATTGAAGAACTCCTAAAAAATAAGGTAGGAATCCAAACTAAGATACAAGACGCAAGATCAGTCAGCGAAAAATACAACATAGTAGTAGCAAAGATAGAGAACTGGGACACAAAAAGGGCAATCATGAAACAGAAGAACAAATTAAAAGGATCAAAAACGTTTATTGAAGACGATTACACCAAACAAGAGAGCGAGATACAGAAGAAAATAAGAAGAATAGCAGCAGCAGAAAAAGGGAAAGGAGTCGAGGCAAAAGTAGGGTACAAAAAGATGATACGGGTAGGAGAAGTCTGGCATTAGGACACTAAATTAGACAAATTAGTGAAAGCACCGTCGCACCCCAAAGAAAATCCAAAAAACTAACAGAGGAAGAAACCACACACCGGAAAACAATGACGACGTATACAAAGCTCATGGATGACCCGATAGGAATTACGAAGAGAAAGAAAAACCCGAAAATTAGAATAGGAACATGGAATGTTCGAAGGAAAACTCAAACAAATAGTTCAAGAATTACAAAGGTATAATATAGATGTAGCAGCTATACAAGAGACGAAACAAAAAGGCAAATTCATCACTGGAAACAGACAACTATATATTATTTAATAGCGGAATTGACAACAGAGAACTAGGAACAGGATTCATGGTGAAGAAGAGCCTGAAAGGAGCAGTAATTACCTTCAAACAGGAAAATAAGCCTACTGAATATACATGCACCGACTGAAGAGAAAGATCTAGAAGTAAAAACAGAATATTACGGAGAACTAGAAAGAGAATATGTGAAAATACCAAAGCATGACATTAAAATGGTTATAGGAGACGCCAACGCAATGATAGGGAAAGAGAATTGCTACAGGCCAACAATCGGGAAAGAAAGCAAACACCAAAAAACGAATCAAAATGGAGAAAAACTGATCGAGTTTGCAGAAGAAAATAAAATGGTAGTCAAAAGCACCTTCTTTGCGCAGAAAGAGATCTACAAAGGCACATGGATGTCGCCTGACGGAAAAACGGTCAACCAAATAGACCACATACTGGTAGAAAGGAGGGATGCCCAACTAATAACCAGATTAAGAAGCTACAGGGTAGCAGAAGCGAATTCAGACCACTTTCTAGTAAGAGCAGACCTCAAACAAGAAATAGCGAAGAAAAAAGAAGGAAAGAAGACCCAACGTGATATAAATGTAAACAAACTTAAGAAAGCTGAAGTACAACAGGAATACGAACAAAAGATGAATGAGAGAATAAGATCAACAGAGCAAGACATACCTATAGAAGAGAGGTGGGAAGAACTACAAGAGAACATATGGAAGACCTCGGAAGAAGTACTAGGGTTCGTCAAAAAAGACAACAAAAATAGAAACGAATGGTTTGACGAGGAATGTAGAAAAGCAATAGAAGCGGGGAGGTCAGCCAGACAGAAATATCTAAAATCAAAAAATGAGAAGAACCAAAAAGATTATCAAGAAAAAAGGAAAGAGTACAAGAAGATATGCAGAAATAAGAAATGAGCAAAGATGGAAGAACAAATACGACAAATAGAAGAAAACTTCAACAAGAATGAAATAAGGAACTTCTACCAGGACGTGAAAAAAGAGAAAAGAGGCTATCAACCACAAGTAATATATTGTAAAGACAAGGACTGCAACCTGATAGGAGACGAACAAGCAAGAATAAAACGATGGGCAGAATACTTTGAAGAGCTGCTAAACGAACAGGATACAGAGCAAGATACGAACGAAAGAGTGAACGACTCGGATGACCCAGATGAAACAATAGAAATTGACGAAGGAGAGATCAGAGAAACACTAAGGCAGATGAAAAACAACAAAAGTCCTGGTAGAAACGGAATAAAGGGCGAGATGATAAAGTACGGAGGAGAAGCAGTAGCATCAGAGATACATCGACTAGTGCTAGAATGTTGGAAGGAAGGAAAAATGCCAGAACAATGGAGTGAAGCAGTACTTTGCCCGATATTTAAAAAACGAGATTTTACAAAATGCGAAAATTATCGCGGAATAGCGCTGCTAGACGTAACGTATAAGGTAATGGCCACTTGCATCAACCGAAGCAGCATATGGAAAAAATAGTAGGAGAATATCAAGCAGGGTTTAGGAAAAATAGATCTACTGTAGACCAGATATTTATATTGAAGCAACTACAAGAAGTAGATTACAAACAGGGAATCAACTTATATCTGCTGTTCATAGACTTTAAAAAAGCCTATGACACGGTTAACAGGAAAGAACTGCTAGAAGCCATGCAAGAACTGGGAGTCCCAAGAAAACTAATAAAACTGACAAAGATAATCCTGCAGAGCACCAGAAACAGAGTCAGGATAAATCGTCTGTTGTCAGAACCATTCCAAGTAAGAACAGGACTCCGGCAAGGAGATCCAATATCAACTACCCTGTTCAATCTAGTACTCGAAGCAAAAATAAGGAGAAGTGGCATCCACAGAACGAGCACGATATACGAAAAAAGACACCAAAATGTAGCCTTTGCAGATGACGTATAACGAGAACAGAAGCAGAAATGAAGAAAATGACAAAAAATCTAATCAGGGAAGCGAAACGAATGGGTTTAGCGATCAACCAAGAGAAAACAAAGTTTATGAAGATGGAAACAAAACAAACCCCAGCAAAACCACTGAAAGTAACTACAGAAGAAGGAACAACATACGAATTCGAAGAAGTAAATAGGTTCAAATATCTTGGAGTAGTAATCTCAAACAAAAACGGAATGAACGAAGAGATAGAAGAACGGAAGAGTGTAGGAAGATTAAACAGATTTCTGAGGAGTAAGAATGTAACACGACGAACAAAGAAACAAGTATATAAGACAATAGTAAGTCCTACAGTCCTGTACGCTAGTGAAACATGGACGCTAACGAACGAAAAGGAACAGAAGTTGGAAGTATGGGACCGCAAGATACTACGAAAGATATATGGAGGTATAAAAGAACTAGACCAATGGAGAAGAAGAACAAACCGAGAGATCGAGGAAATACACGGAGAACCAACAATCACGAAGATAATCAGAGCACAGAGACTAAGATGGCTAGGCCACGTCGGAAGAGCACCAGAGGAAAGGACAATTGGGAAAGTATTAGACCGCCTAAAAGGAGGAAAGAAAAAGAGAGGAAGGCCAAAACTGAAGTGGATAGACGATGTTCGAAAAGATCTTCAAAACTTAAGCATTGAAGACTGGAGACCCAAAGCAGCCGGCAGGAACAAATGGAAAATTATTGTTAAAAAAGCCCAGGGCCTTTGAGGCCTGCAGAGCTGAATTATATATATAACATTTTTAAAAACAAACCAAACAGTTTGATGTAAAGTTCTGAAAAATATGTTTTTGAAATTTTGGCAAAATACTAAAATTAACTCAGTGATTATTACTGATTACAAAACATTTTAGGGGCATAAACAAATAAATTAGGAATAATTAGCTAATTACTTCACTTTTAAAGAGTTGTTATATAATGATACTTTTTCCAAAAAACTGAATCTAGAGTAATAATAAATCAAGACGGATTCATAAACGACACATGTAGGGGTATATTATTTTATAAAATATAAATAACATTTACTATGCAACATTTTGAGGTGGCGTCATCACATTGTTGGTGGGATTAAGTAGACAAATTTTTGTTAACGTTTTGCCATCTACACAATATTCCTAATACAGACGACAGACAAACAACAAAGAAACATAAATGAGAGACCTATTTTTTAATACTCTAGGAGTCGTAAACCGTAGAGAAAACATGCAAGTGCATACTTTATGCTCCACAAGTAATATTTTGTAGAAGAATAAGGCAACCACCAATTCAGATATGTATTATAAGTATTTAAAATTAAAGTGGCAAATTTCGATCACAATACTTTTTGCAACTATTCCATAATCCACTTTATCTGCAAACATTTACAAACACTCTATATACACTCCCATAGCACCACAAATCCAGAGAAAACTTGTTAGGATTTAATTTCCCCAAAAGTGGAAAATGCAATAACGCGAGCCCCATAGAAACCCATATAATCTGGCGCTTGCGTTGCGCCTCTCTAAAATCAATTTTATGTGTTTAAAAATAAAAAATTTATGGCCGCACTATCCCATTTAAATGGGTTAACCCGCCACGAAGAGACATAACGTGGAAAGAAAAGATAATAAATTTGACAAGCATTTTATAGGGTGTAAAAATATCAGGTGCATCGAATAACAGTGAATATCGCTTAAATAGAAGATGCTGTAATCTTTTTTGTAAAGACACGGACCGGTTGCATCGCCGTTAGCATAATAAGTTGCAAAGCTTGACAAATTGCAACGGTCCAATAATATCGCACACCTTTCCTCCAAGGTAGCATAAATAAAACAAGGAACGTTTTCAAGGAAAAAATATTTGCCTGTCTGACACAACTAGACATAAAGAAAATGAAACCAATTTTCTCAAAGGGAATGCGTTCGAAAGAACAGTGGCGTATCACACACCTTGTTTTCTTTTAATCTAACTTGCGGTAAACATTTGCATGGAAATTCTCTGATTAAGTCCCGGATTCACGTCGTGTTGAAGATTTTTTCTTTTATTTTTATATTTGAAAAGACAGTGTTTAGAGTTTCCAGTAAAAACATACATTGTTAGTTTGGAAGAATACCTTACACGTGTTTTAAAAACCAGTGGATTATTTTGTTTGGACAACGTTTGCGCTAATTCTAATTATGGTTTGAAAAAAAGAAAAACATAACAGAGCGCCTTACAATAACAAGGCTGATTTACCTGCAAGAGAAAAACCAATAAAATGACATGTGATGTAGGAAAGAATAACAGAAACGAATCAAAATACGGACAGCGGTATCGCTTTAATTATACTGACTTTGAAAACATTAGTAAAACAAAGCTAAACTGATGGTCCGCAATGTGCGTTCAATCGCAAAGTATAATAAGTACATTGTTTTTAGAAATATGAATAAAGCATCGTGGTTGTACAATGAATACTTATTTCCTGAAGCAAACACTAATAATAGCGTATTTTTATAAAGTGTTATATTTTTGTGTTATATTTTTATATAAACTTTAATCTACAGAATAAATTCCCTTACAGCTATACTGCTTGATTTTCGGATTTCCTTTTTTATAATATAATCAATTTTGTTCCTGTACCAAGAATTACACAACAGCAATTTAAATTTCGGTTCAACGTTTAAAATGTATCCATTATCACGTGCTACGGGAATGACTCCACAATTTAACCTTTTTCCTTCTCGAATTTTTCCGTCTTACCTCACCAGTAAATTTGCTTCGTTTAGAATTTATTTGAAATGGAGGCCACGTTATATTTTAGCTTTTTTTTTTTTTTGTTGAAACTTACATTATTCTGTACTTGTTTTCTTTACAACGTAATAGGATTTGAAAACCTGGACGCAAAAATGTGAAAGTTTGTACTATTTTAAAAATATCTATACTGTACTTATATTGTTTACAGTCCAGTACATTTGTTTTTATTTCAATATTGTACCTATTGTACTCCACAAGAGTCAGGTATCACATATCAGAAATATTGTAAAAAGTACACTTTTACTCATACATTATATCGGACTTTTTGACCTTTAACAGCTGACGGAATGTAAAATATATGACTATCTGCCACGTATCTCCTGGAAATAGTTCCAGCAAGTAAGTATAGACTTTAAAGTGTTAACATTATCTTAAGACTATCCCAAGTATAGTAAAATGTGAACAAACATTCAACTACTTCAAATCTCTTAAAAGTTCTAAAATAATCTAACCGAATGAAGTTACTTACAATGTTTACTATCAAATAGTTTTCTTCCATTCCAATCTGAAAAGCGTCTACCAAGAGTTTTGAATTTTTAAGTGTTCTTTAGAAGTCATAAAATTTGTGCCATAAAATCCAAACATTGATTCTCTACTTTCGCATAGCCCGACATACTTTAAACAGTTTTTTTAAGTTAAAATTTTGTATCATTGTTTAGCGTTTTTAACGAAGTCAAAAGACAATTTTAATGTTAACAGTGACAAATAATATTTCCACGAAATCTCATCTTTACCAAATTTCTTGGATGAAACTCATATATAACTTATAAACTCAAAAGAGAAGTAAAAATGAATAATAAATATATACTTCCATACAATTTTAAAGATTTTACTTTCCAATACCATACGCTTTAATCGCGTCAGTATTACTCGTTCCATTCTGCGACGAACTAACTCCCTTCAACTTTGTCATAAACCTTACCACTGGCCATGTTTCCGACTAAAACGGCGGCGGCAATTATCAACTAGCAGTAGTTATACTGTTAGAAAGCTTATGTAACCACCACTAAAATGTTACTATAGCAGCAACCAGTGACCGTTGGAGGATTTGAGGCCCTCCAATAGCTGAAATTAACGCTATGACAAGCATTTTAACACGCAGTTGATTTTTACAAACGTAGCCCTGGACATGACTATTGATTCATCCGCTCCGACAAGTTGCTGACGTCATCACAAAGAAGTTGATAAATCAACCTCTATATTAAAACAGCAATGTTTTTAAAACTGCATGATTTAAGAAATTGATTTTGTGGATTGATTAATTTTAGGTTCTATCACGAATAGAACTCATACTTTTTATGAAAATCTCGAAGTTATTATTTGCATATGAGCAAAAGACTATAATATTATAATTTTATTTTGAAACCAAAGGTGTGTTACAAAATTTTTTAATAACTATGCGCTGATTGTTGTAAAGAATTAAATATTGTATTTGTAAATGCTTCACCTGAGAACTTGTTTGATCCACAGACCGGAGCGCGCTCAAGCCAATGTCGACTCTAAGCGTTCAGAATTTCTGCGAGAACTAGCTACTATTTATTTTATATTTACAAACATAATATCACATCTCACATGTTTGACTCGATTTTAACATGCAACAATTTTTTTTTTTGAGAAAGTGCAGTTATTTTTATGTTTTAGAAGCATTGTGTTCTATGTTATGTTAACTTTTACATATTTTTGGTCACAATTTTGGTGGTTAAATATTTTTTACTTTTATTTTTAGCAATAACCCGACATGTTTAAAAAGCTGTCAGTGATCGAAAAATCGAAGAATTGAAAAATTGAATTATGGAAGAATCAAAAATTTTAAAAATCGAAAAATTAAAATATGTATTGAAAGATTAAAAAAAAACAGAAAATGAAAAGTTCCCAAAACCGATAATGTTGAAAAAAATTGAGAAATCAAAAACTTAAGAAATCGGGAAATCGACAAATCGAAAAATTTAAAACATTGAAAAATTCAAATATCGAAAAATTGTAAAATCGAGAAATCCAAACATGGAAAAATCAAAAAAATTAAAATTGGAAAATCTAAAATTTAAAAATCAAGAAATTGAACAATTGGATAATTGTAAAATCGAATCGAAACATCGAAAAATCCAATAACTGAAAAATTGTAATATAGAAGAACTAAAAACTTTAAAGATTGGAAAACCTAAAACTTTAAAAACTGAAAAGTTAAAATATCAAAAGTTGAAAAATTGAGAAATCGAAGTACCTATAAACAGCCGAAAAATTTAAAAATTTGAAGTTTACAAAAAGAAAAATTGAAAATCCAAAAAAGTAAAAAGTCGAGAAACCAAAAAATCGAAAAGACAAAATACTAAAAAAAATCCCAAAACTGAAATATCGAAAAATTGAAAAATAAAAGAAAAATTGAAGAATCAAAAAACTGAAAAATCACCAAATTTAACGAAATATCCAATAAAGAGCAACGTGGAAAAATTGAAAAGCTGAAAAATCGAAAAATTGAAAAACGGAAAAATCGACACTTTGGGAAGTCGAGAAATGGAAAAATCAAAAAATAGATTAATTGAGAAATCGGGAAATTAAAAATTCAGAAACGTCAAAATTTGAAAAATTAAAGTACATTGAAGAACTGAAAAACCAAAAAATCTAAAATTTAAAACATTGCAAAAATAAAAATATCGTAAAGTTGAAAAATGGTGAAATCCAAACATCAAAAAAATCAAAAAAATAAAAATTCGAAAATCTAAAATTTAAAAATCGAAAAACTGGGAAATTAACGAATTGAGAAATCGAAACTCGAAAATTTAAAAAATTGAAAATAGAAAAAACGGATAATTCAAAAATCGGAACATCGAAAAAGCGAAAAACCGAAAAGTAAAAAACCGAAAAATCACAACATCGAAAAATTCGGAAACTGAGACATCGAGAAATCGAAAAATCAAAAGATCGAGATATTGAGGAGTCGAAAAATCGAAAAGGTAAAAAGAAAAAATTAATAAATCGAGAGCTTGAACAATCGAAACATCGAAAAATTCGGAAAAATGAAAAATTAAAATATAGAAAAACTGAAAACTCCAAAAATCGAAAAATCTAGAATTTTAAAAATTGAACAATTGAATGTTGAGAAATCGAAGTATAAAACAGTCGAAAAATTCAAAAACATAAAGTTTAAAAAACGACAAACTGAAAATCCACAAAATCAATAATCGAAACATTCAGAAGTCGAAAAATCGAAAAGTCGAAGAATGGAAACATTGAAAAATCCCAAAACTGAAAGAAATATCCAAAAATTGAGAAATAAAAAAATTGAGAAATCGAAAAACCAGTAAATCAAAGTCGGAAAATCGAAAAATTGAAGAACGGAAAAAATCGAAACTTTGATAAGTCGGGAAAATCAAAAATAGATTAATTGAGAAATCGGAAAACTTAAAATTTAGCATCGTCAAAATTTGAAAAATTGAAAAATAGAAATACTGAAGAATTGAAAAATCAAAAAATCGACAATCCAAAATTTAAAAATCTAAAAACCGAAAAATCGAGAAATTTAAACTCCAAAATTTGAGAAATCGGACAACTGAAAAATCAAGCCATCGAAAAATTGGAAAATCCAAAAAATGGACATCCCAAAAGAAAAAATCGAAAACTCGAAACACCGAAAAATTCAAAAACTGAGACATCGAGAAATCGAAAAATCAGGGGATCGAGATATCAAGGAGTCGAAAGCCGAGAAGAAAAGTTAATAATTGAAAAATTGATAAACCGGGATATTGAATTATCAAAACATCGAAACATCTGAATTCAATAAATCGTGAAATCAAAAAATTAAGAAATCGAAGAATTTTTAAAAAGAAAAATTGGAAAATAAAAAATTTAAAAATTCGAAAAATTGAAATACAGAAAAACTAAAAACTCGAGAAAATTTTAAAAATTGAATAGTTAAAATATCTGAAAATTGAAAAATTTAAAAATCTAAGCGCTTATAAAACAGTCGAAAAATTGAAGAAGTAAAAAACGAAAAATAAAAAATCCAAAAAGTAAAACGGCGAGAAATCAAAAAAATCGAATAGACGAAGTACTAAAAAATCCTAAATCTGAAATATCGAAAAATTGAAGAATGGAAAAACTGAAAAATCACAAAATTGAATGAAATTTCCAAAAATTGGGAAATTCAAAAATTCAGAAATCGAAAAGCCAAAGAAGCAAAGTGGAAAAATCGCAAATTTAAAAAATCGAAAATTTAAAGGTTCAAAAAATTGAAAAATGGAAAAAAGAACTTAAAACTCGAGAAATCTAGAAACTTATAATTTTAAAATTGAAAAATTAAAATATCGAAAAGTTGAAAAATTGAGAAATCGAGGTATAAAATGGTCGAAAAATCGAAAGCATAACGAAAAACTGAAAATCCAAAAAGTAAAAAAATTGAGAAATCAAAAAAATTCCAGGAGTCCAAAAATCGAAATATTGAAAAATCCCAAAACTGAAAGGAATATCCAAGAATTGAAAAATTAAAAAATTGGAAAATTGAGAAATCGAAAAACTAAAAAAGCGAAGTCGAAAAATCGCAAGCTTAAAAAATCGAAATATCGAAAAACCAAAGACCAACATGGAAGAATTGAAGAAGTGAAAAATCGAAACATTGATAAGTCGAGAAATGGGAAAATAAAAAAAAATAGTTAGAAATCAGAAAACAGAAAATTTAAAAACGTCAAAATTTGAAAATTGGAAATATATAAAAACCGTCAAATTGAAGAGGGCAAAAATTGAGAAATTGTATCATTGAAATATCGGAAAATTCAGAAATCGAAAAGTAAAAAAATCAGGAAGTCGAAAGTTTGAAGAATGGGAAAATTGAAAAGGCCCAAAATTGAAATATTCAAAAATTGAAACAACTATAGTTGAAAAATCGAGAAATCGAAAAGCCGAATAATCTCAATAGCGTATTTATAAACCACAAATTCAGGACTATGCTACTTTTTAATATTTAAATAACATTTGTTCGACAAAATTGTCAGATGACATCATCAGTTAATGGGGCAGGATGAGCGGATAAATGGTGACTAACGATTCAACATGTTTCCAATAACTATAAACTGGAAAATGTTGTTGATTTTTTCCAAAAATCTTGACGTCTAAGGAAAATACTAAACACGAATTCATAAACCATAAACGGAGGATATAAAATTTAAATTACATCTACGTAGTTAGTTAGTTCTTCGTAGTGGATATGTATCAGATCATCTCTAACGAAAGTCGGCTTATAGATAAATCAGTCGATGTTGACCCGAATATGCTCTGGTCTGTAGATCAAACAAGTGTTCAGACGACGAAAGTATATTAGTTAGTGCGAATTGAGGAAATACTGTCAAAGCTTCCATTTATAGTTAATTTCACGTCTTCTCTACATTTCAGGGCTTCTCGAATATGAAAACATAGGTCTTTCATTTCCGTTGGTCTGTTATCTCTCTGTGTGTGTGTCTGTGTTATACGAACAATTTCTGTAGGCTTTTGGAAAAAACTAAAATTTTTACTACTTCTTCCAAAAACGGTAACTGCAAATTGCCAATCAGAATGTATCTCTTACTCCTTTGGAAAAATTTCATGATGTATAAAAATCTTGCAAAATAACTCAGTGGAAACTTAAATGCCTTTATTCTATGTATGTACTTGTAATTTCTTAATTCGCTCTTATTATTTAGAACTGTTTATATGCGAAGAAATTTATTTTCTAGTCAATATTGGTGCAAATTTTTCTGAAATGCGAAACAGTACATTCGTTATTGGTGTTATAGAGTATGTAGTAAAACTGATATTTTTATCTCTCTTGAATCATACATCAGAGTATACTTGTTAAGCAGAAGTTGCTATTTTAACCGTATTTTGACTCTAATATATAGGGTTTTTCAAAAAAACATTTTCAAATTTTATCAGATTTCGAGTTATTAATTGATTGCGTTTCAGAGAGATTCTTTACGCTGATGCTGTAAAATTTAGCTACAACAAAATTATCATTGTCAATTTCACATCATTCGGAATAGCAGTTAAGTACTTACCATTTAAAATACATGTTTCTCATTGTACAAATAAAAATCAGATTTCAAGTTGTGTTTGCCGAGCTTTCAAAATTGTTACCAAGAATGAGGTCAAGCAAAAAATAATTATCCTTATTCCTATTTAAACTTAAGTAATTTACAACAGTTTAGTTTGATATAATTTTCCAAAGTTTTTCTAACCAGAAATCTTAAAACATAATGACGTAGAAAATTTCCTTTATAAATATTTTTGCTTTAATTAACTGAAAGAATAGCACGATATAAAGAACTTCTTTGAGTAAGATAAAAGCAAACTGAAAGCAAGATGTCCTTTCTTAAAAAGTTAATATAAAGTTGGATACGAAAAACGATCACATCACCGCAAAAGCGAATTTTTAAAAATAAGCTTTTCTATAAAAGAATAATAAATCAAAAACAAATCACACACTGCACAATGCACACATCCATCCAAGCTTAGCAACCTTCGAAATCGTATAAATTTTCCGCCATATCAATATTACAATTAGGCGAGCTATCGGATATCTGCTCTAACATTAGATGATTTATGACTCGATATCGGAAAAAGAGGACGTAATCTTTTGCATCTGCAGATTTCCCCTGTCAGAACGACCACATAAACAAAGTTTTTTCTAAAATAAACAATAGCACATAACCGCTCCGAGATTATAACTAATTGGAGGTTTTGCCCTCATAAATCAATTGCAAAATTTTCTTGTAATTCCATTAGAGAGTCGCTATGTTCGACCATAAAGTGTCCCCGCTTTACTTGATTCATCGCATAACAAGCACCGTCATAAAAACTTGGACAAGAAAGGGTTTTGTTTTTGCGAAGACTTGCGCCTTTGAGCCCTCATAATAATGACATAGAAGGGATTTTCTAAATTTATTCGGGACGGACCGTACACTGTAATTACAAACACGAAAGCTTCTTTATTTTTGTATTTGGAAGATGTTAATCAGCTTCTTTAAACAAGGTATTGAGTTTTCTCAAGATACGTTTTTTCTTGAAGCTTAAATATTGCAGTAGTAGCAGGATCGCGTTATTTTCTCAAACAAAGGCAAAATGTTCGAGATAAATTATTCATATATTTTGCCGCTTTTGTTCTATCTAGTAAGTTAAAAAGGGGGCCAACATTTTATTCAAAAAAAATCCATTGTTTAGCAATTTCTGTTTATAAATAATGCTTGAGGCTCGATCGGTTGTATGTTTTCTTGATAAAAAAGATCATCCTATACTTTTTATATAACGTCAAAAAATATAGCAAGTGAGTTTCGTGGCAGGAAGGAACCCGCTAAAAATGGTGGAGGCGCCGGGATATATTTTTTCCGAATCCGAGATTCCGAACTTAGAACTTAATAGTCAAAAATCTGCTTGAGAGATGATTAAATTATAATTGATTATAAGATGAGACAGACCACTGTAAATAAGATTTCAAGTTTCAGCCACTAAGGAGGTAATTTATTCTAGGTAAATTTAACTTTCTGTTAAATATCTCCAAACTTTTAAATTGTTTCTCAAGTTCCTCGTTACCGCAAGGGTATTAATAAATTATCTATACATTTTCTTATTAGACTAAGATTCGTAGATATAATAGGTAAATTAATTCTGAATCAAACAAAGTAAATACTAGTCTTGGTTTCTGCGAAGTTTAATATACGCAGAAACTCAATTTTAAACTTACATCAAATAATTTCCAAGTGTTATTAAGTTGGATGCTTCGCTCATAGGAACGTCTTAATTAATATAGTGAATACCAACATTCCTGTAATAACATAGTTAACAATTTTTGTTTATTTGTTTGGGATAAACAAAAAGTTCTTGTTAATTAAACGTTGTCGCTGATAAGCAGTTATTTATTAAACAAAATTTCAGAAATGTGCAATTTATTTACGCTTTATGTGCTATTGATTTTCTTATTTACTCTAGATTTACGATTTCCTTGATATTCTTTGAAATGTTCTAATCAGGCCGTGAGAAAAGTTGTTCTCAACTATTATAATATTTATATTTGTAACTTAATTTATAACGACTAGCTATCCTCCAACCAGATATTGCTTTCCACCTTAAGTGAACAAAGTGAAAATACTCTGCCTGAAAAAGTTATTAAGTATATTTATTACGTCTTTACTGCTAAATCAAATGTGATGAAACGTTAACAGAAGTGGAATGCGATGATTTAATAATTTTTAACTCTCTAGCAATTACATTTAAGGCTGTTATTTAATTTTCATTCCTTCTAATTATTCTACTCGTTAATTATTATCACTCGCAGTACAAAAGCGCTGCAGACAAGTTGCCAATTTTCTAGTAAATTGTCTTCACTCTAATAGGTCTAAGCCGAGATAAAACAGCTCTCAAGAAATTGCTCGTTTGTATTTTTGTTAGATTTTTAAAAGGTCACTAAAAATAAAGTCGAGTGTAAATTTTGGAAAATTGCTGAGTGTAAGGTATTTTTTCGGACTTTAAAGAAAAAATGCGGGAAAATTTGAGTGAGGTTAAAATACTATCTAATTGTGTTAAATGTCAGTTACTTAACTTTAACATAATTATACTAAAGTTTTTTTTTTTTCAACAAACCGTAATAATTCGAAATGACCCACCAAATCTAACGCATGCCCATGCTGTTTTGAGTATATAGGTTGTCTAATATCTAGGTTTAGCGCTTCCTCGAATGAAAATTAATGTTGTGTCTAATCAAGAACTGATCTTCGAGTGGTGTCGCAGAGAAAGTGGTTTTATCGACATCTATTATGATAACTAATAGACTAAATAGGCACAGAACTGTCATACGATGAACAATAGTGAAGTTAAACTGTTATTTATACCATTATGTAAATAAATTAATAAAATATGGCTGTAATGCTGGATCGGTCAAACGCTTACTTTTATTTCTATATTATGAATAGGGTTTTTGTAACATGTATGTAGTACAACTGTTTAGAACTATACGATCTGAACATAAGAAAGGAATATAAAACTTGTTAGAATTGCTTATACCGGTGAACTGAAAACCGAATGCTTTGAAATCTTACTTAGTTTTAAAGTTATCATAAGCATAATAAATTTGTAATCAAAATTTATCTATTTATCCACTCCAAAAGATTGATGAAGTCATCTCAAAATTTCGTAAAGAAACAACTCATTTGAAACATATCCGTGGGACGCTTCTCCACATTTACTTTGGCACCACATACATATCTTTATTTTAACTTCTAGGGCTTCTCATTAAAAAAAAAAAATCGCAAAATCAAATTTTATAATTTTTCGAAAAAGCTGCAAATGTTTTATACTACTTCAGGGGTGATTAAAGTTCTGTCGAAATATGTTTTTATCTTTTCAACCAAGTAATTAAGTACAAAACATTGACTAAAATTAATTTGTTCATTTCCTTCTAAAAGTTGATGTCGTGTCCTCATACCTAAAAAAAAAATATTATTTAACAAATACTATCTAAATGCGATTTGGAATTTGCTTCTGTAGGTCTCACTAGGAACTTCACAAAAATTACTGTAAGATCAGATTTATTTTATCGAGTAAGTGTCTTATCTACTCTGCATTTAACACTCTTGAAATTTTGAAAGTAAATTATCTTAACCGTAGTTTTGATTTATATGTATCAAAATTAAATTATTATCTTAAGAGAGAATTTATTGAGTCTTCTCAGTTTGTTAAAGACAGTGCCTTGAATTATACGACACAGTTCGGTCCTTCGCCCGTGGTTATTTTTAACTTTTAGGCTGTTCTAAAAAATTAAGTTTGTACAAACAACTTTTCCCATTTATCTTGAAACAGATATAACGATCTTCTTTAAAATTATGACAAGACATTAACATTAATTTGGTAATTACAGAAGCTAAACAAAAACTGATTTATTATCGTTTCAATAAATTTGATGACGTTATCTGGAAACCGATAAATAATAATTCTTAACGGAAAAATTATACTAATAGCCTACTGATTGTTGAACATCAACATCAATCAGCTTATTTTATTTGATTTCCGTTAAATTCACAACAAAATTAATACTCTTATATGATAATTGTTATTAATTGAAAATTTTTACTTATTTAAACTGATATAACAAAATTTGACATAATATAGAATTATTATTATTATTATTGGTATTTTTGGACGAACGTCCATATACCATTTTATTGACTAATTACTGTTTCAGCGATATGTTGCGACCATCTTACGTCGGCGCGGCGATAATTGCTACTCCTAAATCTTTGTGTGCCTCTACTTTGGTCAATGGAACACCATCTATGAAATGTGCAGCTCCAGGATTGTGGGGATCAATGTGCAGGACCACACATTTGCTATTGTTCAAAGAAATGAAAAATTTTTAGTTCAGTTCATCACAACTAATACATATAACCTTTGAAACTATATTGTGTTTAAAAGACGAATTATAAATCTTAAAATCATCAGCCTAAAACGCGCATGGTGACAGAATATACTTCCTTAAGTCGGCTGTATATACAAGAAGCAAGACAGGTCCCAAAACAGCCCAACACTTGATACCTGCTTACAGCCACTCATTATAACTTATCGACATTTACTCTAGACAATCGTTCAGAAAGAAAGGATTTATGACAAATTAAAAGATTATCGCAGATACCAAGCCACTTTAGTTTCAATATGAGCCCTTAATTTGACACTATATCAAATACCTTTGCAAAATTAAACTGGATAACGTCAGTGGGTACTCCACTATCAAAAATTTTATAGCACAAATCAGCAGACTAGAAAAAGCAGGTTTTGCCGGCACAATCTATCATTTTTATGACGAGAGAAGTAAGGCCGATAATAATTAATCGCACAGTATTTTCCCTGTTTTTTGTTTCCCGATCGTAAACTAAGGAAGTATTGTAATCAAGTGTATCGGGCTGCTTCCTGCTTTTCATGTTGTCTTTACGTTTCATGACTGTCTGCCCTCTGCCGTCTGTCGTCTGCCTCTGTCAGCATCTGTGTTGATTTTTGTTACACAAATAATCTCCGAAACTACCAGACCGATTCTTGTCATATTTTGGACATATAACTTACAATAGTTTTCTGATCATCCCCAATAACAATGACATCACGTGTTATTAATTTAAACTTTATTTACTACATTTCAACAGGTGTGCCTCAATATTGTTTATTTGACATATTAATGTTGTTGTGAAATGTTTGAAATTATTTAGGAAATTTTCTAAAGTAGATGAAGGTAGGCTCATTCAAAAGTTACCAGCGAATTAAATGTTTGGTGTGTTTTAAATTATCTTAACCTTAATATTCTTAAATTTACGTATTACATGATTAGTGGTTGTTTTCATTATTTTATTTACAAATAATAAATTAGAAACTGTTAAAACTTTATTATTTGAGTATCAGTTTGGATTATAAATGAACTTTTTCCAAATATATAGCTGGCGTTGCTTTTTTGACAGAAGGAGACGCAGCGAAAACTGTATGTGTTTTATTAAACGTGTCACGTATTTGATCTACCTAAATTATTGTCGCTTAGTCATTTTTGAATTTTTTAAATAATTGTTAATAATGTCATTGAAGTGCCATATTTGCAAAAATATTTGTAAGGATGGCTTGTCGTGCGATATCTGTGGACAAATTTCTCATCCAAACTGTGCCGTTGTATCTCCACAGGAAGCTGAGTGTCTGAAGTCGACAGCACGTAAGATAAGATATTTTTGCGAAAAATGTAACATCGTGGACGTTGTCTCAAATCTTCAACAAGAATTGAATCAACTGAAAAACGAATTCAGCGAAATAAAAAAACCAGATTAGTAAACAACCAACTGATAACGCCGTAGTCAATGCTAAATCTGATAGTGATAAGCAATTTATAGATGAAGAAATTATCACTGAGATGCTGGACCGCCAGAATCTTGCACAATTTAATAATTTATAATTTGCCTGAACCAGATCATGGGTTAGGAGACAGGAGAGATAATGATCTTACTAATGTTGGGAAAATACACTCCCCCCAAAAATTATCGCACCACCCTCAAAATTTTGTATATTTCCAATTTGAAAATTTGTAGAAAACACATATGGGGCCAAATCATATCCAAACATATTTTTATTTATATATTTGCCAGAACAAGAACCAATATGGGGATTAAAACGATGTTTTCTAGTTCTTCGGATAAATTTGCACATATACGAATTTCGTCCTTTTCATTTGCAAGGCATTTATGTAGACTTCTATCGCTACTGTCATACATATTCGACATTATGGAGGTCCCTCTACTCTTAATCTTGCATTTGACCCACGACGAAGTTGTACGAGCATTGACTCTTCTGGAAGATGGTCGTAGTCAGCGATACGTAGCAAGAGTTTTAGGAGTTAATCATTCCACAATAGTTAGACTTGCACAATGGTTCCATGAAACAGGGAGTGTTGCCAGAAGAGCAGGACAAGGTCGTCGAAGGGTGACTTCGTAATGGCATGATCGCTTTTTGCGCTTAACAGCGCTCCGTACGAGGCATTGCACTGCTTGATTGCTTCAAATGGAGTTGTTTGGTGCTCGAGATGTGGATATTTCTGTACAGACAGTAAGAAATCGTCTTGGCGAAGATAATGTTCGAGCTCGTGTTCCTGCAAAAGAACCATTACTTACCAGAGCTCATCGAGTAGCCCGGATAGAATTCTCAAGGGAGCACGTGAATTTGGAAATTGAAGATTGGGAAAATGTGATGTTCTCTGATGAGTCTAGATTATGTCTTTGATCAAATGACAGACGAATACCGGTGTATAGAAGGCCTGGGGAGCGGTATTTTCAATGTAACTTCATCCCAAATGTACAGTTCGGGGAGGTTCGATTATGGTTTGGGCTGGCATATCTTTGCAAGGTCGTACAGACTTAGTACCATAACCTGGAGCAAAATTTTGTTTAAACGCATGATAACGCTCGGCCGCACATAGTGCGCGCTGTACAAGCTTATTTCAGAGAAACAAATACCCCTGTTATGGAATGGCCAGTTCGAAGCCCTGATATGAATCCCATCGAGCATGTATGGGATGATTTGCAATGTCGTGTTGCGGGCCGTAGAATTGCTTTTAGAACTCTCCAACAGCTAGAAGCAGTTCTTATGGAAGAATGGGCAAATATTCCTCAAGACAATATTGTGCACTTTTACGAAGGTATGCAGCGACGGATGGAAGCCGTTATTCAAGCCAGGGGTGGAAATACACAATATTAATTTAATTAACCCTTATAAACTTATGTACCTACATTAAGACAGTCTCCAAATCAGGCCCAGAATATGTATATTTTTCAAATATTGTCATTTTTTGGCATTGTCTTGCATACATTTATCACTACTATGTATATGGTAACCACATGTATTCCGGTTCGCTAGAACTGGAGGTGGTGCGATAATTTTTGGGGGGAGTGTAGTAAGTATCGCTGAGAATTCAATAGTCAAGTGTGTATGCTTAAAGCGGAAAAATGATAATGACACTGTTAATCCTTTATTAGCAAGACTAAATTCTTCGGATGATGTCCTTAAGGTATTCAAATCATATCGAACGTGTGATAATATTTATGTAAATAGAGATCTTACGGTGCGGCAAAGGAATATGGTATACTTAATAAGAAAGGTATTTAGAGGTAGGAAAGAAGGAGGAGAGGTGGATATCAAACTAAAATATATAAATGGTATGCCAAAAATTGTTAAAACTACGTTAGGTATTAGTAGTAGAAAAAAATGAATCCAGTCCAACGGTCACGAAATTTTTACGAACTCAAGGCAACCTATCAAAATGTCCGCGGATTAAATACTAAAACAGACGAATTTTATTTAAATATCCTTAGCAGTGACTATGATCTTGTATTACTTACTGAGACATGGTTGGAGGATAGTGTTAAATCCAGTGAATATTTTGGTGATACTCATCAAGTCTTTAGGTCTTCGAATGGTAGAAAAGGGCGTGGAGTACTAACTGCAGTACATCATAGATTTTCTGCAGATGTGTTAAGGAGTGAATTTCCATTTCGTGAAATAGACTTATTAGTGGTGAGGATAAATATCAAAGGAGTTCAAATTATTGTCATCAATCTTTACTTTCCAACTTCTACATCTTCTGTATTATATGAATTAGTATTCGATCATCTTGAAGTTTTATATACTTTATCACAAAATTGCATCATAGTAGGAAACTTTAATATTCCAGAATTGGAGAATTGCTTAAATGGAAATCATCATCCAACTAAACTTTATAATATATTTTGTTCTTTTCTAGTTTTTTCTCAGCTTAATCAGAATAATAGAATACTCAACAGCAAGTCTAGAATTCTTGATGTAATAATTTCCTCTGAAAATATTGTCAATACTATTTCACATAACATTCATCCTCTTGTGGTAGAGGATGGTTATCATCCATCTTTATTAATGACATTTCTTGTTAATATATCTTCTGTTGCCAAATTAGTACCAGACACTCAAAATTTTATATACAATTTTCGAAAAGCCGATTTCGTAGGGCTATATCGAGCGGTTAGTTGTTGGAACTGGGATGATATACTTTCTATCCAAGACATAAATGTTGCATGTGTTTGTTTTAATAATGTCATCTTACAGCCTTTCGAGACTTATGTTCCTAAATTTAGGAAAACTAACAAGAAATATCCACCCTGGTTTATTCTTAACATCATCAAGTTATTAAAAGATAAAGAACGTCATTAGAGAAGGTTTAAAAAATCGAGCCTTTTGTCTCAGAAAGAAAAAACTAAATAACTGGAGTATGAAATTAAAATTCTAATCAAGCAGGAGTTCTCAAAGTTCATTACTTCCTCGGAAATTGAAGTCAGATCTGATCCTTGTAAATTTTGGTCGTATATCAATGCAAAAAAAGAATACATCAAGGATTCCGGATATAATAAAAGTAGAAGATTGTGTAATGTCCAGTCCACAGTCTGTTGTTAATGGGTTTGCTAAACATTTTTCCAGTGTTTTCAAAAGTGAAGAAGTTTTTGTCTCATCGGGTTGTGATAATAACTGCTCTGATAAAAATTCCTGTTCTTACAACCGTGATAGTTTTTTTGGCTGTGATTTTAATGCACCAATTTTACATAATTTTAACATTAGTGAGCGTGATATTAGTAATGCTAGTCGTAAATTGAAATCTAATTTTACTATGGGTACTGATAATATACCAGCGTTTTTCGTCCGTGTATTTCATGTATTTTAAGTCCCTTGTGTCATTTATTCAATTTAATAATTAAGTCATCGAAATTTCCTGATCTCTGGAAAATAGCAAAGGTTTGTCCAGTTTGCAAATCAGGATCTAAATCAGATATTAAGAACTACAGAGCAGTAGCTGTTATTCCAAATTTTGCTAAATTATTTGAGACCATTTTGTGTAATGTCGTGTATAATCATATTGAGCATCAGATCTCCCATACTCAACATGGATTTGTAAAAGGTAGATCAACATGTACAAATCTCTGTGAATTCACGCAGTTTGTTTCGAGTTCGTTGGATATTAGACAGCAAGTTGACGTTATTTACACAGATCTGTCAAAAGCTTTTGATAACGTTAATCATAACACTATGTTGCGTAAATTAAGCTCGGTTGGTCTGTGTGATAATTTAGTCATGTTGTTCAAGTCTATACTTTTAGGTCAAAAACAATATGTTGAATACTGTGGACATAAATCTTTTGTTTATGAATGTAATTCTGGAGTAGTACAGGGTTCGAATTTAGGGCCTCTATTATTTATTATATATACATATAAATGACATAGTTAATTTTATAAGTCCTGATTGTCGCGTTTTCTTGTATGCGGATAATGTTAAATTGCTTAAACTAATAAGATGTGTAAACGACTGTATAATGTTACAGCAGAACCTCGATAGCATGTTAAATTGGTGCTCTAGAAACTCGTTGTCTGTTAATGAGGATAAATGCCGTATTATAACTTTTAGTCGTAAATACTATAACATTACTTTTGATTATAAAATTAAGAGATGCCACTCAGTAGATGTTACGAATTTAAAGATTTAGGTATAGTAGTAGATCCCAGATTGTCATTTATACTGCATATTAATTATTTAAAGGCAACTAAGACATTGGGATTTATTGTTAGAAATACTAAGGAATTTCGTAATACGGAATGCATTATGTTATTGTATTATTCCTTTGTAAGATCTCTATTAGAGTATTGTTCGGTTATTTGGAATCCCTACTATAATATACATATGACGACTATAGAACAAGTACAACGTAAGCTTTGTAAATATGTCTATTTTAAAAAGCATGGATTTTATCCAATCCAAAATTATTCACAGGATGTATTACTTAGGGAATTGAATGTAGTCTCACTTTGTAGGCGTAGAGATAATTATTCTCTTATGTTCTTATATAAAATCTTAGATAATGTGATACAAGATAGTGAGTTATTATCTCAAATTTGCATATTAGTTTCTGAAACTAATGTTAGAAATCCGATGATATTTCACAATGATTTTGTCAATTCGAATCAGCATTTTCATTCACCTGTACCTTATACGCTTCCACTATATAATAAGTACAGACTGTATTTAGACATTTTTGGGATGAGTTCAAAAGAATTCTGCAAGCAGTGTAAAAAAATATGTTTTAGTTAAGGTGTATCAAGTTTATTTCTGCGTTTTTGGACGTCTACTCGCTGTCTTTACTGTATTTATGTTTATTTTATTCATGTTATATGTTTTTGTACTATTTTTTCCTTTTAGGGCTTCTGCCCGTTGGACATTAAATTCATATTATTATTATTCTTATTATTATTATATAAATGAAATGTTTTCCAAAGCAAATACGCGTCTTGGTTTTATCTTAAAACCATGCACTCGGCTTAATAAGATTCTTACGTTGGTAGTATCCTTTACAATTTTTTAGTCCGTTCAAATATGAATTAATAGCTTGTCTCGATATTATACCATATATTTATTAACGACTGTCTTAAATTGTCATATTTTAAATTTAATTTTTTTATTCTAGTGAAATATTTTAATTTATTGCAATTTATCTTTGTTGGAAACTCGTAGATGTACATGTGATTACATGAGCAGTCATCCGTTATTCACTATTCCACTGTTCTTCAAATATTTCTCTTTTTCTTAGAGGGTATCTCATTTGCGAAACTCACGCTTATCTTAGCAGGTACTAGCCCCGCCCACCCGCTTTCTGTTTTCTTAGCAGGTATGTCATCTGCCAAAATCGATCTTACTTTACTAAGCCCGCCCACCCACCCTCTGTTTTCTTAGATGGATCTCATTTACCAAAACCAGTCTTATCTTAGGAGTAACTAGCCGCGCCCACCCACCCTCTCTTTTCTTATAGAGTATGTCATTTGCCAAAATCAATCTTAACAGGTGCTAGTGTATGCCATTTCCCAAAATCAGTCTTTCCTTAGCAGGTACTAGCCCCGACCACCCACTCATCCTTTTCTTAGACGTCATGTCATTTGTCAAAATCAGTTTTATCTTAGCAAGTACTGATAACTAACTTTTACAAAAAATGATTTAAATTTGGAAATATTACGAGCTTATTTCTATGCGCGAGGCGGGAATTTTGAACATCTTCTCTAGTGTTTAGTTGGTTATGTTTTAATGGATTTTTCTTTTGTTAGTTTTGTTTTTGTGTACAATTTATATTGTCTTATTCAATGTTGTTTTTTTGGTTGATTTATGAATGAAAAATAACAGCTTGTTTTATTAATAATAATGCACAACGATTAATGACTACTATTGTTACGGTTATTGTCCTAAAAAAGAAATAAAAGGTGGATTTCAGTCACCGTCGTTACTAAGAAATCAGAAAATAAGCCGGAGGTATTCACGCATTAGATACGTGCAGTCTTGCCAATTTTACTTTTATAAAATTACGTTTTTTTCGTAATATACATCATGAAAAGTTAATCCGCCATTTCCAGACACCCGATATAGCTGGTCTCCATTTTATTACATTTATAATAACAATTTTCTTAAATTTTCATATTTTAATTTAATTTTTTTAATCCAGTGAAATATTTTAATTTATTGCGATTTATCGTTGTTGGACACTCCTATATAGTTGATTACATGCGCTGTCATCCGTCATTTAGTATTTTACTGTTCTTCAAATAATATTCTTAATATTGGTTATTACATAATCGATTGAAATACTAGTGACCTTAGTACCGTATTCAACGATATGCGTAGGTGAGTTCATAGCGAGGTTGACCCAAATCCCAAGAAAATATCGTACAAAATTTGATATTTTGATGATTCGTTTGTAATGGTAATACGTTTAAATTTTTTGGGAACGGATATATAAACTTCAGTCAATTTTATACAATATATTTTTAAATTGGCAGTAGCAGTTATGTGAATATCTATTAGTAACACTAAGTTGTTTATTTAAATAAACAATTTTGTGTTCAACGTGATGATCTGATCTTAGCTAATATGTCTTTAATTGTGAGAATATAGTCTACATACATAAATCACTGATGGCCTAGAACAACTAATTTTTCTAGCGTATTCTCCTCTTTTAAATATCCGGTAATTTCAAATGGAGAATTATTTTACTCTCTATGTACATTTGTGTGCGTAATACTAAAGTAAAAGACTGTAGACTCCAAAAAAAGAATTTTTATGATGAACTGTTTCAAAAAAATGTCGCAATGAATTTTCAATAGTAATATCCCGAGTGCATATCATATTGTCAACAATTTGCACGCGAATTCGCACGAGAGAAATTTGGAGACCATTTGATTTGCACGAGCGGATATTTTGCAGACTATTTCCTGAAAAAAAAAATGCACTTACTACTAAATCAAAAGGAACTGTATTCAGAAAGTTTGGACATTTTTGTATAGCAAGAAGATATGTTTTTGAAAGAGGTACAAAGTGTAATAAGTAGAAACAATGCGGGGGTCGTCGTCTTCGTGTACACAAAACAGAGAGTTGGAGGGCAAAACTAATAATTGTTTATACATTTAATTATTGTACCTTATAAAAATTAAACCTACCTTTTGTAAATACAAATTTTAAATTAGTCTTATTATTTATCACTTTGAACTAAACGTCAAATCTGATAATTTTGCACTTTTATTGTTCCTCATACAGAAATATAAATGATTTGATCGAATCAATTTTTTCGAGCGAAATACTCATTGAAATTTCTGTAGTGTGTTTTTCCAAAAACCAAAATTTTATTGACATATCCCTGTCAATTTTAGTTCCACTAACACAAACCTCCCATTACAAGCAAACAATCACCCCTGAACAAATAACATTTTCCACAAATACAGAATGCTACGTGGCTAATTCTGGCACGTTGAAATACATCAGTTTACATGAAGCTTAGTAATAAATATCACTGTTACACAACCCGACATTCACAATAATTTTAAATTTATAATATAAAAAATATGACATAATTTTTGTCGTAATATAAACATTTCAACAAAACTTTTAAATGATGTCATGATAAAATTTACACCAAAACCTGAATTCTGACTTCCATGTTGCTAAAATCCCGCTGCATAACTGAGACTAAACTTGCTAAGTTGCAAACTTTGTCAGATGTTCGAAGTTCAAGCAATTGCATTCACTTGAACGCCTCACCTGGGCAATAACCAGCGCAGCATGACGTAAATAAAGACACATCGGACTATACGAATTCGATTTCGTCGCTTTCTCACTTAATACAATTGTCATTGCAGCAGCATTCAGCACTAATGCCAGCTCATAATGACAAAAACAGAAAATAATTTCAGTCCGATCTCTCTGTTTCATTTCTGTAGCTTCCTGCTCGGCTTGAATTAAAAAATTTAGTATCTCCGACACGTCTCTCGCATATAACGAAGCTTTGGAAAAAGTTATCGCAATTCAGATTAACGAGACACATGCTGGCGGCATAGCCGAAAAACCTGCCAGCCGATTTTGGATTGGACGTGTCATTTAAAAACGAATGCTCGTTTTGCTGCCTGTCCGACCTACTTACTTCCACTGTTGGAATGCAAACGAGCAACTTTCATAGCCGAAGCGGAAATTAATTAAACTCACCTTCCTTCCTATTTATCCACGTTAAACTGGCGCTTGTGTACATATGGATGTTACATAATTAATCATGTAGGCACCTTAAAGGCTTAGAGGAAAACCGGGTAAGCTGAGTTACCGTGACAGATTGATCTTGACAGTGAAAACGGGAGTACACGGTAGCGGAGAAGAGAAATGTTACAAGCACTTCGCAGCCTGATCCTGGCTGAGACGAAGATACAGCCTGAACTATGTGTGCTCGTACACTTTGCTGGGGTTTCGTTATTCTTAAATAATTGATTTTTGCTTGTGTAGGAATTTATAAAACATGGATCGCTTCTCGTATGAGATTGAGGAGAAGATCACAGTTCGTATCAGAAAAGATGAGTACTCCAACAGAGTGGTACATGACAGATGACTGTAATGAGATTTGCTTTACCACCATACTTCGCTACACATTATGAACACTTTTCTAAGTAGTTGTAATAGATAATATTTTCGCCTTACATAGGTTAGGTTTTTGTTGTCCAATTTTTGAGGTAAGCGTTGCAGTTTTTACATAAATTATGGTGTAATTCGTATTCTATACAGTAAGCCTAGATTTTTGTTGATTTAGGACTGTGGTATTACAAGCTTAAAAGCAATGCAATGTACTAAATTTCTAAAATTCTACTACTTCTAACAATTTATTTGTTTATTTTTTATTCATAACATAGTGCACTTTCGCGTTGCATATTTATCGCAGCGTGGTATGTTGTAAAAAGACGTACAAAAATACAAAAGAATTTCAAGTGTACTCAACGAGAGCTTCATCAATTTTTTAAAACTTCATTTCATTAACTCTGTTTACGCTGAAATCCAGGGAATGCCTGGCTGAAGTTTAACAATTTCTCTTAATATACTTTTTTAATTGAATGCATTGATGAGAGAAATTTGAAAGCAGGTTTGATCAGTTGACCGACTTCTGACAACCTATAGAATTAGTTTGTTCCACTCTCGGTTGTGTGCATTCCATAAGCTTGACCAGTACTATAACTTCAAATTATTTGTGTTTAGGGCGGTGTTTGATGTCCGTTACTAAGTTCTATTGAAATAGGTAAGTTACAATTACATGATACCTTGTAGGTCCCTAAGAACATTAAATCGCCCACCCCCGCTTTTCTGAAGTAATAAATTGTTTTTTATAGATAATTTAATACTATAAGTATTTTGAAAAATATTCCTCGTAGCTGGTAGGGTTCATTTTGATGAGAAATAAATTTAACTGTTATGAGCGATTGTTATCTCCAGATTCATATGTGGTACAATATACTATTTGCTATCCTTATCAAATACACATTTATTTTAAATGTTTCTTGTTAGGTATTATAATTTAACTCACTCACGTGTTGAGTCTATTCCCAGGTTCATTCGTAGCCCTACAAGTATGATTCCACTTGTCATATTCAAACATGTTCTCTCTACATTTAATTTCCTCTAGAATATGAAAAAATATGTCTCCCGTTCCCGTCTGTCTGTTTGTCTGTCTGTCTGTCATCCGTCTGTCGTCCGTCATCTGCTGTCTTTGTCGACTGTTGTTATCGTCGAAATTTTAATGTACTTCTGTCTTTGTGGTTTATAAGTCTTTCTTGAGCTTTTCCCTAGGCAGGAAATATTCATATACGACTACGATTCATCAGAAAAATGGATAATTTTATGTTTTCTAGACTTAATATAACCTCTACAATACACAACAACAGATCTCCTGTTTCCATTTATCCGATTTTTATTAGACAGATAAAGTCCGAAACTATCGGACGCATAATTCAGTCGAACATACTGTAAGGTTACACTTTGAATTACTAACCGCCCCTGACTTCTATCCTAGGCCTGCATTCTTTGTGCAGATGGCGCGACCGCCAGCTCGACAAAGAATCGCGCACTCCGCTAGCCACGTGTTTCTGTGTTATATACCTCAATTCCATTTAAATGTTCAATTTCTACTAATTTTGACGACTGTATAATACTTTTTATTTTAAACATGAATAAACATTACGTTACATTAACAAGAGTAACAATTTTAATATTAAATTACAACAAATTCAGTAAATGGGAACCCCCATCTTGTAAACACAACTTAGCCCTTCGGCTTTCTGTAAGGGCCCATATTTTCTAAAACAGACCTGGATTGTTATTAATTTGACTAATTTTGTGTGTTGTTCTATTCCGCAATTCTTCCAAGTCATTTAAGGGTGTTACATAAAGTAAATTTGAGATCACATGATCTAAACTCCAGTTGTTTGGTGTATTGCTGCTAATAATAATCATATTGTAATAAAATTTAACCAAAATATTTATTGCAGCTCCAGTGTTAGGAGCAATAGCAAAATCCTGTTGAAAATAACCATAAACTAACTCTCATCATCCAGTTGATTTCAAAATGGAGTTAAAATTTCGCCTGAGTATCTTGTATGTAGCATGTATGCTTCCTGAAAACATCATTTATCTTATTATTAAAACACTAAAAACTCTTCAGTATTAAAAAACGGACTAATAATCTTCTGTGGACTAATCGTAGCCCAAATGCCGACTTTCTGAGGCAACTCAATGAAAAAGTGTGGATTTTCTGAAGTCCACAGTCTTATGTTTTGTGAGTAACCACTGTGAAGTATTTAGAAATCATTGACGGTATTGAACTCGCTGAGGAAAATCAGTTCGACGTAATTTATGTACTGAAGTGGGACGTATTACAGGTACCAACCAAGGTTGTAATAAATGACAGATAGAAATATCTGAAGTGTTTCTCATTACTTATTTTGCTTCTTCAATAAATTTTGGACTTTCCTTCTTTTTTTAAACAAACGTTTAAAGATTGTTATATTCTGTGGCAAAATCAGGTAATTCTTCTTGAAAATCTTCCAAACATAATCCAATGCATACTGTTTTCATAACCCAAACATCCTGCTTTAAATTGACATGTGAAAAAAATTTTGAAAAGCTCGCGAAAATTTCAAAATTTCAAAAATTTGTCCTTGGCTGTGATAGTTTAACAAAATGGAACTCTACACTGTGTTTGTTTTCTTTTGTGTGGGGGCGTTGTAGCACGAGTGGAGTTTGGGGCTCCTGGTTGTGGCTCTTCTCCCCCCACGACGGTGATTCTATTCAGAAAACACTGCCGCACAGTATCCCTTCATTGAGAGCATGTCGTACGAGCGCCATTACGGTCGCAAACTCGTGGTTGGGTCCCGCCAAGCCGACAGCGTCACATCATCCCGACCGCCCCCGACTATCCTAAGCTTGCATTCTTTGTGCAGATGACGCTACCGCCAGCTCGACAAAAAATCGCGCACTCCGCTAGCTACGTGTTTCTGTGTTATTTACCTCAATTCCATTTAAATGTTCAATTTCTACAACTCTGATATCAAACTACAACTGAACAAGTGTTAAAGTTTCAAAAAGAGCAAAACACAACATTTAAATTCGCCATACACTCTTGTGAAACTTTAAACAGCAAAGAATTCTTATCTGAGATTAAGATTGGACATCAGACAATTTACATGCAAAAAAATCTATAAAAAGATTTATAAAAACAAAAAAGATCTGATGTGAAGTAAAACTTATGCAGACAAAAACTTACGTGAGGTTGGGAACTGCACAGCATGAAAATTTATGTTCAATTTTAATTATACAACAAAAAAAAATACTGAGGCTAAAATTGTGAGTACATGAGTTTAATATTTGCCACACTTCAATTGTTCAATTATTCCATTATCCAAGTGATTGGTTACTTAAAATAATTAGCTTTGAGAGTTTATATCGTGTGATAATGTAACACTGAAGTATAAGCATCCAGAAACCTTATTTATAATTTGATAAACAAAAGATGAGTACTGACTAAGTAAATCTCACGAAATCTCCTAGCAAGTGTTTTATCGGAACAAATCTCAGGACCGTTAAAGGGTGTTAGAACTAGTTAACGATTAAAATCCCAACATGAACTGTGAATTTTGCAAACAATGAAACAAATTTACACCACATGTTAGCGTTCGTCAAAAATTCGCATATTTCCGCTTGGAAAAACCCCAAGATTTAGCTACGCGTGTTGGGGAAACTGTGGCGTCGCAATCGGTACGATTAATTGTCACTAAAATAATAGAGGCTTTCCCTCTTTTATTAACTGCCAAAACAATTAGACTTAACCTAGCTAACTTACCACGTAGTTTCACTCACACCAAAAAAATAAAAGTGACGCCTCAAATCAACTTCTACCAACCCTCTCAACAGAAATTCCCTAGGAGAGCTACCAACTACCCAGAAAGCACTAAACTTGCACATGGTTGCCTATGTTTAACGATTTTCTTGAATCAATTTTTTTCAAATTCAAATTAATCAAATGCGATTTCGCGCCGTTGTTTTTTTTCAGCGCGAAATTTTAATTCAAATCTGGTCACCACACTGTCAAGTTCTATAGTTTCGATAGCACGACATTACCATGAAAAAGCCAGTCTTCGTAAAAATGTCGTAAACAGCCAAATTCACACTTAATTCTGATAAGAACTGATTTTTATCACGCAAACAAAAGATGAAATAACAATAAACCGCGAAAAATTGTTACGTACGTACGTTTGGGAAATGATGTCAAGTCAAATGTCAATTTTCTGTTTTTATGGCAATGGGATGGACATTCGTAACCGAAAAGTGCGTGTAATCTGCAACCTCTTGTAAGCAAAAATATGTGGCTATACACCCTGATTTGCAAATTCAAGAAATGTCGATAGAGGGTTACATCAGAAATATGTCAACAAAGGGAAATCTGTCAGAAGACCTTCGCTATCTGAGATAGTTGTTGATGATTTGAGACAACAACTCGAGCAGGATATGCAAAAATTTGACAAGATTTTCTCAGCAATCAGGAGTTCCTATTGCAACATGAAATTGAACAAAGGGTCTTAACCATTAACGAAAGAATGTTACAGAACATTTTTGAAAATAAGAAAAAAAAGTCAACATGAACCTTGAGAACAAAATGGTGAACAACAGATCTGTTTATCTTTATTACGAATATTATTTTTTATTAACATAAGATGTGAAGCATTTAGGCAACCAATTATACAGATGCGTGTGGTATTTGATGTGCGTCCTTGAGCATTTTGTAAAATACATATAAACTGAAAGGTGACACGCTTCCAATGCCTACTTCGACCCTATAACCTGCTATAGAAACGTTGTAGAATTTCTATTTTGGAAGCGGTGGAAACTACTTTGGGAACCTCCTTGAGACTGTTTCTAAATTAAAACGCGCATTCCGTAAAAATAAAGTAAGTGAGTAAATATCGAGCTAGAATTGTTATCTAAATTTACAACAATTATGACTTCGTTAACAAAAACCTATGAATCTAATCTTCCAATGTATGACTGAATATAATGTAAATAGTAAAACATTAACCAAAATTTGTCTAATCACCAACAATTGGATGATGGCATCTCCAAAATTTACAATAGTAAATGTTATTCAATTTTTTTAAAATAACATAACTCTACACTTGTGGTTTATGAATCCGTATTAAGTTTTATTTCAGAGATTTAAATTTTTGAGAAAAATCAGAATTATATAAGAATGTCTTACAATTTAGTTTTCGAAGCGGAAGGTTCGGTATTGTAAGTACGGTAAATCGTCATGATACTTTATCTCCTCCATCCCCCGAAATTGATGACGCCATCGCCCAATTTTTTCCGTAACTTCCCATCTAATATGTGCATATGTTTTGATTTTATAGAAGTCATCACGAAAAAAAATTCACGAAGTCAAATTTTATGATTTTTAAAAGCTTTATTGTTTAAACCACGACGAGCACGGACAGAAATTTGAAAATACTTTTCCATGGACTTCAAGTCACGAATTCGTTTAAAACATGTGTTCTAGGTTTTAATTAGCCATATGTAAGCGCTAATCTCTTTTATGTGGCTGTCGCCATCATGCTCCTCTGTTAAATTTCGACGTTGTTATATGGTCGCTGTGAAACTTCTTACAACTTTAAAACAACAATCAAAACAGCTTTTCAACTTGTCCAACATCAAAATAACGTTTACGTGAGATTTTGCGCATAATTACTTATTAATTTTAGAAAGCTACGTGTTCTTGAAGCATCATTTTAAATTAGTAATAAATATTTAACATCTTGAGATATTAACAGAGATCTTGTAATCAATGAAAATTACAAAATTAAATAACGTATAAAACAAACAGGAAATTATCCTACACGTAAGTATTATCATACCTATAGAAGCTATTTTATAAATTGATCGAAATCTAGTATTAAGCGGATATTATTTTTTATCAAAGACCGCAGATAAATGAGTTTTAGAAAAAGAGAAGGTGTCGAAAGCAAAAAAGCGTGATCGAAAAAAGAACTATCGACCCTATAGCACGGCTCACTGTAATTTTTTATATTGAACATTACCTAACAAGTGTAGCGAAACGAAAGAATGAAATATATCAAATACATATATCCTAACACTCAATGTAGTCGGAAATGAGGGAAAAACGAATGGCTGGCGGTTCCATCAGTTTGAACATAACACGATGCCTTTGAAATCCAACAACAAAGTTGCTACACGCCCAGAGAGGAAAAAAGTTCGATTCATACATCACCGCGATAATAACCATTTTAAACATTATTTCATTAAAAAAGGCTTGACAGCTGGCAGTTTAAGCACCACGCACATTAATTATATAATAATGTGCGTCACAACACGAAACAATTCGCCAAATTTATTAAGTTGGCAACGTTGGAGCGACCATCGATCCGGCTTCAAAACCAGCCAGAAGATATTCATGTTATTATGATGCGGATGATCCATGTTGTACTTCCGTCCCCCATAATAACCACCCGCCAAAGCAGACGAGTCGTCATAAATCGCCTTGTAGACTCTAAGTGTCTCATTAATTTTGTCGCGAGCTGTACCTATCAAGGCCATTACCGAAAAGTGAATTATTTCGCGTGTAGCCTGTACATCTCCGAAGTTCGCAACGAACCAGAACTTTCGAAAAATTAATATGTCGTTAAGTTCACTGTAATAAAAGTTCGGTCGGTAGTGTCGTGAAATATTGACGGAGTTTTAGTTATAAACCAAATTTCGTCTGCACTGATTGAAAAATAATTGCTTGCAAGAAGTTACTTTGTGAGGAGATTGCGCCAAAGATGATGAGAAGTGTGATAGTTTCTAGGTAGTTAGTGTGGAAGCGTATTCTTTATGCTATCGACATTTTCTCCGGAATGTATAAGCAGAAAATAAAGTTGATTGTCGACGATTTTATTTCCAGTCTTGCTTCTTTTATTATTCGAAATCACCAGTTTTTATTACATTTTACCTTCATCAGATTTTCATTTTTAACTAAGACATACCCATTAATTTTTTCTTTTCAACGCCTGTCGTACTACAACTTCGACACAAACCACAAACCAATTCGCAAATATTTTTATACAGTATTACAACTAGGAATATTACTAAATGCGAAACAGTTCTTTCTCAGTAATCGATAAATGAAAGTTAGCCAATACATTTTATTGTTGTTAAAATATTTTATTATTCACTGCGGCGAATAGTCAAAGAACACGAACGTTCTGTAAAACCCGAGAATTATTTATACGACTCTTGTAAAAAGCAGATTTAAATTTAATTTTACCGCAAAACAACTTTAAAATCGATAAACACCGCATTACCTTCAAGTGATGCCACACCCCCGGAGCAGCCTGAGTGCAAAAGTAGTTTGTGCAGCCCTGTCCAGAGATATTGATTTTTCTTTCGGTACAATGAAAAGTGAATAAATTTTAAAACTATAATTTTAATTCTGAAACAATTAGAAATTTTATAATCTAGTATATCTAATTAAGAGGTTATAATACTTTTCAAGATTGGAATATTTTCATGATTATTCTAATATGACCACAAGGGAATTTCCATATTTTTTTCTTTAGTTTAGTTAATGGTGGCAACATGACAGCGTAGCTGTTGAAGGGCTCAACGGTGTAATGATATTATTTGTTTTTTAAGAAATTTGAATTATACGTAATACTATCCGGAACCTTCACTATTTAAATCAGTTGATCAATACGATTTATTTATGACTTAGAGATATTTTTGTGCAATTGATTAAAAGGATTTTTATCGGTCCTAAAACACCCCTCAGGTCATTTATCTGTTTCTCTGTGGTACTTTCGTAACATTCAGACGAATTTTCTCGATCCTACTGCGTCATTGTTCGACGTGCTGCCTATTATGTAATCCCTTGTGCAATTTAAAAACGAATTCGTCTAGGCCCCCTGCACTTCCAAAATTATTACAGATCTTGAGTGATATTTCACATAATGATAGTAATAATAACAAAAATAACCCGAATACAAAAATATATTATTGGTGAAACCTTTCCTTTTAGTTTTGTTAAAAAATCCCACGTAAAACAATAATTTTTAATGATACCTGTAATATTTTTGTGCTGTTAGTTAAATTGAAAACTAGCGTTTATTCAGATAACTGAAATTCCTTCAACCACCAACTGTTTTGTTTGCTTTTAAATTCAATTTATAAAATAAAAGGGAATATAATCATACCACAAAAAAGCATGATATAAATAAACCATGCTGTGTTCAAGAAAACGATAACAATAAAAACTAATATTAACTTTTATCAGTCATTTTCACTTAAATAAACTTTTTAATACATGCCTGATTTAGCTTTTATTTTTAAAATGCCTCGGTATTGTGTAGCAAGCTCCTTCACCTAATTCACTTACATTTTTATTTCATGAACGTATTATTGATAGGTTCTAAATTACTTTGCGACAAGATAAAAAAAAGAAACTGAACAAAGCCTGATTTATGAACAGTAACAATTCAATCCCAACAGTAGGTGAAACAAATTGTTGTTGACGATCTACTAAAGGGATCATAACTTAAAAACAAATTCTAATTTTCAGAAGAATTGATTCGGCTGTTTTTAAGATACATTGTAAAATTGTGTTGCACATTTTTTAATTCTCTTCTAAAAATCTAGATGCCTAAAGCAAAAAATAAGTTAAAACTAAAAACAAAAATCTCATCAAACCCTAAATCAGAGAAGAAAAAACACATTTAAAATTAAATATTTAAATAAAAAATAAAACAAGAACTTCAACGAATAATGAACGGAATAATTAGTGAGAAAGTGACTCCAAGGAACTGATTGATTAAAAAAAGTAATGGTTAAAAGTGGAAGAAAAATAAATGGCAGGATTCTAGGACAAATACTTCGAGGAAATTAGAAATAACTTCGAAAAAACACAAAACAGGTTTGGGAAGAATCAATGAATGGTCAAAAAAATGTATAAATAGAATACGTTTGAAACAGAGATTCATCCTGAGTGCTCTCATACTTAATCTAATGCTATATGTTATATGGAGTAATAAAGAAAGCGAAAAACAAAGTGAAAGTATATTATGTGGGCTTTGGGAAATGGATTTGATGGATTTGCAAAATGAAAAAGTATACGAACATCAGGACTAACAGATAAAAACGATGATAACTGTAAAAATGTACTTTAATTAAATAAATATGGAATAGGTAGTATAATGTAAATATTTGGCAAGTTAACAGTGAACGAACTGTGGAAGTCGATATAAATGAAAGACCAGAAAAAAGCAGGGAAATTATTTAAGAAAAACATTCCAAAAGAACTGGCAACGAACGTTCACATTTCGAAGCTTGGTCAAAACTAAACAGGATGGAAACGCACTTTATTAAAAATATATGAGAAAAAAACCAAAAACTAGAAATGAAACATTTAGGGATCACGTTGCGACGAAACTCCGGTGAATGAATAGGTGGCTGGTCGGTGACAGTCCGGAATTCCGCCGATATCACGTGGGGATGGCGTGCCTCGGTGCTAAGCCTTGGACCCACTAGTTCCATTGAAACAAAGTAACACGTCTGGCTGACCTAGGCTTATGCGGTCACCTTCACGCCACCGGGGCTGGCGCCTTCGGTCGGGAGCAGCGGTGCTCGGGCGCCAGCTCTCTCTCCCGGGAGATAGCACCGGGGTTGCTCTAAAGCCGGAGACACAGATCTCCAGGTGGTCTGGTTTTTATTCCCTGTCACCAGCTACACGGCTAAAATAATCTTACAACTAATTCTTAAATAATTATAAAACAAACTTTACAAAGTAAACAAAAAGATTAAAACACCCGGCACGATAATTCCCTGCTGGACGGCGACTTCCTTCGGGACGGGCGCCTCCTCGTCCTGCGGGAGGGCGAGTCGGGAGGGAAGCGCGGTTGCGGAACGCGACGCATGCTTAACGGTTTCGAAAATTCTCTTCGTTACAAGGTTAAATACCCCCAGTAGAAACTACAGTCCAATAAAGCCCAGTACGGTGGTTGAGACAAACCCAAAGAATGGAAGATAGTAGACTGGTAAAACGGGTATCTAAACCAAAGAAACCGTGAAAAAGGAGATCAGAAAGTCGTAAAAAACTTGGAGAAAAAATGAAACAAAAACTGCCAAAATAAAAGAAATCATCTCACATTTCCATCTGTTTGGGCTACTGTCAGAATTTATCTTTTTTAAGACGGATTTTTTAATTATTATTAAGAGATAAAATGAAACACAAAAATTCATCCTCTTTGCTGACTGTTTTTCTTACATTATTCTCGCCTAATCTATACTGAGTTATATAGCATTCTTTTTTACTTATTATTTCCCGAACTTAAGCGAAGGAAGTCGAGTCCCGCTACTTTCATGTTTTCTCGGCGTTTCATGACCACTAGATTACGAAAAAAGTGGTCCTCTATTTTCCATCTGTCTGCCGTCTGTGTCGATATTTATTAGAGAGAAAGAGCTCCGAAACCACTAGACCGATTACTGTAAAATTTTGTATATATCTATTAGGAATATTATGTAAATGGTAAGATGCTAAGCAAAATTTGATGACGTCATCTTAAAATATTTTTATTAAAATGATTTAAATGTTATACAATAATATACTCCTATACTTGTGGTCTACAAATGCGCTTTGAATTTTTCTCCTAGACATCCAAATTTTCGCATATACTAGTATAGACTGCACACTAATTAGGTTTCGGTAGTAGGTTCCGTGTTCCAAGCGCTGACAGTGGCTTCTTTTTTTTATTAATTGAATCAAGAATAGTTCACCTTATTTTTGAAAATTTGAGAATACGTTAATGTTGCCCTCGCCTATATTTAATAATAATAATAATAACAATAACAAAATGAAAATTACTCTTATTTTACTTCACTGTAGCTTGTGTACGAATCTTCGTCTATGTTATACAATGACATGAACAAAAAATTCAACAAGAAGACAATCACTGTCATTTGACATAGGTTAGTGCAGTAATACTAATAATAACGTATCATATTCGCCTCTCCCCCCCCCCCCCCCATTAAAATTTAGGGAAATACGGAGAGGGCCGTTCTTGATTTAATTAATAAAATAAATTAATCCATTCATACAAATGTTAAAAATTTTGCACAATTTAGATAGTATTTTTTCGGCAAAATTATAAAGTCATCAATTTTTTAGCGGATAAAAATATATGTATGTATGTAACTGTTTATTTCTTTCCCATTCGGGACTTGAAAGAAGTCCGGTTTACATTTTTCCCTTAATATATCTATATATTTACAAATATATATCAATTAAACATATTTTAACTTAAACTAATATTCTTTCTCGAAATGCTTCCTTATTTTCGTTTCTTTTCTAATATCATTTTCATCCATTCCAGACCATCACCTGTTTCGTTCAATAGCTCATTCCTATCTTTCTCGACTTCCCGTAACTCTTCACAATCCTTTAGCCAGTGTTCAATCGTCTCCGGAAATTCCCTGCATAATCCGCATCTTCTCTCCTCTTCCTCTTTCCAGTAACAGTTTTCTCCTTCTTCATTTCCCACCCTAAATCTGGCTATTGTCTTTCTGTCTTCATTCTTTCTCCCTCTTATTAGATACTCCGGTAATTTTAGACCTCCTATATATATATACTTTGATTAAAAATTTACCATGCCTGCAATAACTTCGAAATTTCAAGGCATTCAGTTTTGCAGTTCTTGATTTAATCAATAAAATAACTTCAGTCATTTTTTTGCATCACCCTATATAAGCAAATAGAAAAAATATGAAGCAAATGCAATAAATTCAAAAGTGTGCGGTATACTTTATTGAACGATAAGAAAGCAAAATGAGAAACGATACTGAAAACAAAACTCAGGTGGCAGCTCTTTGTGCAGGTGGCTGCCTGGCTGCAAGTCATAAATTAGCATAACGCCCGAAAGGGACCAACTTTGCATTTTGCACAATCTCGAGACGATACGTGTCAACAAACGGTTAGTCGAAGACGAAATCGTTTTTTTTGTAATAACCAAATTAAAAACAAATACACTTTATTTTGCGTTACATTTAAGCCAGAAGGGGTCCTTTAACTTCGGGGATCTGATGATCCAGCATCCTAAGCATATCCATATAAACCGTCTCTGCACAAGTACGGACATTGTAAGATATGTTTACAGCACATTATCAACGTAAATAGTGATGTCTGAGCAAAATGCGTACTGTTTAAAATGTTGATGTTTATACATCGGAGGAATGTCACTTAGACATTTGTTCGAAATGAACGAGTTTATCGCGTTAAATAGATGACTAAAATAATTCATAAACCTCAGTTGAACAAAATATTCTGAATGTTATTATTATAAGTCTTAACTTGTCATTATTTTATTGTTATCAAGACGAGCGTATTCTCACATTTTCGAAAAAATGGGGTGGCTCGTACTTAATTTGTTTAATAATAAATTGACTGATCCATTAATTTTTTTTTTTGGGTCAGCCTAGCAAATCTAAAAAATATGAATGCAATGATAAATTACAAGTATAGACTGATCATATTTTGCTCATTTTCGAAAGGATATATTGGCAAAATTTTGAGATGACGTAAACAACTTTTTAAATGTCAGATTTCAAAGTATTCAGTTTTGCAATTCTTGATTTAATCAATAAAATAAATTGACTCAGTCATTAATTTTTTTGAGACAGCTCGTATAAGCAAATCTAAAAAATATTAATGCAGTGATAAATCACAAGTATTCACTCATCATATTTTGCACATTTAAGATAGGGTTTATCCAGCAAAATTTTGAGGTGATATTATCAGTTTTTAGGGGGGATGAGGCAAATACAATTTGATCAAATATTTACCATGCTTATGATAGCTTTAAAATATCTGCAAGATATAATCAAATTGGAAAATGTTGTTTTATAGTTTTCACTTTTTTCCAAAAATCTGGACGTTTTGGGTAAAAGCTCAACACGGAGTCATAAACTACACCTGTAGGACTATTGTTATTTTATACAATTTAAAACCCATTTACTATGAACAATTTTGCAGTGACGCCATCACATTATTGGTAAGGATGATTAGACAAATTTTATTCAGCGTTTTACCATCTACGTGATATTACTAATATAAATACAAAATTTGACAACAATTGGCCCTTTCGGAGATTATCTGTCTAATAAAAATCGGGCCGGCAGACAGACGGACAAACAGACGGACAAACGGAGAGACAGACGGACAAACGGACAAACACACAGAGAGAGAGAGACGAAAATGCCTATAGGGGTCATGAAAGATCGAGAATCGGCCGACGGACTCGATTGCAATACCTCCTTCGCTTACGCTCGGGAATGTATTGAAAATATTCCACCAAATTTACACCAATCTACTTGTTTTAGGAACAGTATTCAGAGTTAAAAAAATGTGTCTGTTTACCAAAAATTACATAACGATCTGCGTGATTTTCATTTCTGATCAAAAACGTGTGCCGATCTGAAATTGTACGGGTTTATAGTAACGAACTGCGTCATTTTTAAGTATCAGAGAGATCTTTCTGTTACATGAGGACACGTACCAACACAAAGTCAGTTTGCTACATGTGTCTCCAGAGACGGTTCAGTTATTCAGCTGTGGCACCGTATTATCAATACGTGGAAAACAATTTAATTCTGTTAATTTGGTTTCAACAAGTTGACACAAGACCTAATAATTGTAAAAAAAATATGCAAATATGCTCCTACTTCATCGTATTTGAAAATGATATTTGCATAACCGAAAAAAAAATGATTATCATTGAATGATAGATTTAAAAACAAAAATGCTCTTAGATTTTCTTTTAAACTAAATGATTAATGGTACACTAATATCGAAATGCGATATTTGTAGTTTAGGAGGACGAGAATATTTAGATACAGAAAATCAGATAACGCTGAAATACGTCATCTTATTTTCTGAATTTGACTACCTGCTTTAATTTCAAACAGCCTGATTTAAATAGCCTCATCCGCCAGCAGTCACTCCAATCTAAATAAGTACCAAGAGCATTTCATAAGCCGTCAAATTAAGCCATTAGATTTTAACAAGATTTTAGATTATGTCATTATTGTCGCGAGTATGATTGTATACATCTTGCAAATTTGAAGAGGTTATTCAATTATATCTCAACGACAGCCGATAAAACAGTGTTGACCTTAAACAGCCCAATCGACTAGTTTACAAACCTATTAATTCCTCCAGTTAAATAAAATTAAACCCCTAAATTGGCAAGTTAACTTCGTATTTTGTTGATGCGTAATCATAAATAATTGAAGTTAAAGGAACTCTTTGTTTTCGAAACACTAATTATTGATTTCCTTTCGCTCGTTCACTTCTCTCTTAATCACCTAATTCTGATCATTTATTTACGTAAAGTTCAAAGGCTTCCCTGGATTTATTTATCACAGACGTATAACGTCGAACGTAAATAACAGCAAATAGTGCGGTCACCATCGCCGGTAACTGTTACAGATTTAATTATGAAGTTGTGTTGGCAAACGTAACGGTGAGAATTTTAAAATTTAGAGCGCATATAACTTTTATTAAAGTCGTCTGAAACATCTCTGTAAGAAAATTGGTAAACCGCCTTCATGCTGAGCGTTCCCCGTGGTCATATTTTAAATCTTTTTATTGCCACGTTGTTTTTGAGCAAGCAGTTCGTTAAAGAAGAAGTTGAAACTCGAGCTGAGTTTGCTTTATGAATCAATTCGGTGTATGTCTTTGAGTAGCTCCGAAAGTGTCGAGTTGGATAAACAGCAGACATCCAAATATATACTTCGGTACTAATTTTCTCATTAGCTTTACGGGCCAGTTTGTCTGGAAGAACTAACGAAAATTAAAATTTCGTCAAAGGAATACAACTTTCAGGCGTCATGATTTGTATCTGTGAAATCTAACTCAAAGCGGCTAATATCTGCGCTCACTTTTGAAAACCTGAATAAATCAATGATAGAAAAAGCAAATTTATGCTTACACTATCCATATAAGCTAAAGACGTGGTTTGTGTTGTATTTTTCAGTCGTGTTTTATATATTACGGGGCGAAGAAAGGAGTTCTTTTTTATACGATATGATTTATGTTCGATAGTTTTTCAAGTTGAACTTGGGACTTTGGTTCGACAAGGAGGTCAGGAAAAATTGTAAGGCAGCCAAGATTCCAAGAGTGCCATAAACCCAGAAATTTATAATGCAGATAGTGGCGCAGTGGATAGGTAAACATACGCCGAAGTGTCAGAAACTAGTTATATATACGACAGTGTGTCACGTGCACTGACGTTTTCTATTTAGCATATTTTCTTTTTTTTTTCTTTAAAATAATAAGTTTTTGTGTATTCTATACTTCTTAAGTAGTTTTGTAATACCTTTACAGATTTGCTAAATTTGAACGATGGTATTAACGCGTTAATAATTCTGCAAAATAAAATATATTGCTCCTTCTAGAGCTCCAAAAATGAAATAAAATATAAATGAACGGACGTCGGAAAATATATTACAATAAAACTACTGCTAGCATGAATGTATAAGATATTTTCTTCTTACAATTACTTCGACAAAATTTATTTGCCGACCCGCTATACTTGCTAATACTGTAATTACTAATACACCTGTGCACCGTAATAAATATTTGTGTAAATATTATATCAACTGCAACATAGCTCGAAAGAAAGTAATTTACAAAATACTCTTACTAATTTGGAAAAAAATGAAATTTTTGCTAAACCATTGAAGATAAAAAAACTGGACTATCTTTTTCTGCAAAAACGTTTAATGTGAGTTGATAACAGCAGTCCTATTGCACCAAAATTTAATAAGTTATAACATCTGTTTTAAATCTAAGACAATTATGTACTCTAACTGAGATTTACACGCCTAAATGAAAATTTTCAAAAAAAGCTACAATTTAAAGTAGATACTTTTCTTGGATGTAGTATTTATGTACAAAAACTAAAACGAAGCATCAAAAATATTGTGGGTTTTCATGTGTTAATAAATTTTACTAGATATTTTCACAGAGGTTTCCTCGCTTCTGAAACATGACAGATACTATTTTTTGACATTTTTTAAATAAAAGTAGTACGAAAATTTAAAAAACTCTAAGATTCTACCACAAATTGTAAAATTTGATTCTAGGAATTCCGCGTATATAAAGTAAAAAATTGGTCTAAGGTTATTTCGACAAAAGTTCCCTCCCCCTTGGAGTACGATAAAACATACCCAGCTTTCTAGAAAAATTTTAAAATTGGATTTTGCGAATTTTATTTTTTTATTAAAACACTTATAAGTTACAATAAAAATATGTATGTAATGTTAAAGCAAATGTAAAGAAACGTGCTATGCGTATGTTTCAAATGAGTTTTTCCTTTACAAATTTTTCTGATAGTCATCAACATTTTTGCAAAGATAGATGTAATGTAATACTAATAATAACAGTATTGTACTCCAATATTTTCGGGAAAATGGAGTGAGCTGTTCCTGAGTTAGTCAATAAAATAAATAAATTCCTTATTTTTTTTATTTTTTAGAGTCAGCCTGTACAAGCAATTGCAATAAAGATGAATACAACAATAAATCACAAGTCATCATATTTTGCATATTTTAGATAGGATTTATTATAAAAAAATTATACTTTAAAACGTCTACAAGATTTCAGAGTATTCGATCTTGCAGTTTTAAAATTAGAACGCACAATGTTGTTATACAATTTTGATTTTTTTTCCTAAAAATATGGATGTTTCGGATAAAAAATCAAAACGGATTCATAAACTACACGTGTAGAATTATGTTATTTTATGCAATTTAAAACCCATTTACTATGTACAATTTTGAGGTGAGGACATCACATTTTTGGTGGGGATGATTAGACAAAGTGTGGTTAATGTTTTACCATCTACATTCGTAGCACACATAGAAAATTTGACAAAAATCGGTCTGGTAGTTTCGGAGATTATGTGTCTAACAGACAGCGGACAGACAGACAGACATATAGACAGTCGGAATGGGGAAACCCATTTTCTCATGACTCATGACACATCTAGAAAATATGAAAGCAACCAGTGGCCCGATGAACTCGATTACAATACGTCCTTACCCTACGCTCCCTACGCTCGGGAAGTAACAATTTAAATGAAGCAAACAGAAGAAGATTTACTTATTTTTTGCTGACATTATCAATTTTTATTTAATTTTTTTTAAACATCAATTAAATTAAGATAATTTTTATATACAGGATGAGTCATTAAGCGTGCGTTCTCGATATCTCAGTAAATATTAGAAATGGAAAAAATGTCAAAGAACAAAGTTGCAGGGTTCTCTGAAAACTAAGTATACTCGAAAATTATTTTTAACTATACAGAGTGTTTTGTTGTTAAGGCGTAACACACAACTTATTTCTTTTAAATGAAACACGAACACCCTATATATCTTTACATCATCTGATTAAACTCCTCTCAGACTTTGCAACCACAGTTTTTCTTGAAATTTTTTGGCAATGGAAGGGTTCACAAAAAAATCACAGTAATCTGCGTTACAACATTTTTAGGGAGATAATGTTATGTGTTATGGTATAAATGGGATTAAATTTTCATATACATAGTGTCTATATAAAAGATATTTTAATTATTATAATCTCCAAAATCGATTTTAAGTTTTTTCAAATAGAACGCCCTATATTTTATTACTGCATCTTATTTTACTTTTTATTCTTTTTTTACTTTTTTAAGGGACACATCGTCATATTAGAAGAATGAGGACAAAAAATGGAGTAAAATAAAATAATAACATAGAGGTGTTCCATTTGAAAAAAAAAATGAAAAATCGATATTTGAAAATGGCAAAGTTTTAGATTTTGTTATAAATACTTTTTTCATATTATACTTTTATTTAGTTAATACCACATGTATTTTCGTTTATCTTTCCACGACATATTTCACTGTCATAAAATTTCAAGAAAATTGTAATAACGCATCGAAATTTCGAAAATAAGCTGGGGTCGTAAAGGCTAAGGTAATGTCAATCAAAATGTTCAAAGATACATAGTTTCATTAAAAAAAAAACTAAGTTGGGTATTAGGATTTAAAATTAGAACACTCTGTATAGTTAAAAATAATTTTAGAATATAGATCTTAAAGAACCACACAACTTTGTGCTTCGACTTTTTTTCTATTTCTAAAAATTAATGAGAAATCGAGGAACCCTCGCTTAATGACTCACCCTGTACACAAAATTTAATTGTCTTAAAGCGATAAATATTGACTTATTTGGCATCTAACTCAACATTAACAACAAAACAGTAGTATTTTACAAAAAATAAAATTTGCAGTACAACATATTAACTACCGTTCTGTTGAGATTCGAGATCTAAAAAAAAGGTACAAGCATCACTTTTATTGGTGTGTTTATGCGTCCCTTACCCATTAATTCTGATGATCGCACTGAGACCATTTTATACAGTCGACCGAGTTACAGTATTTCAGTGATTTTTCCAAATTATAATTAACTATATGACGACAAAAACACGTTCTAAATTATAATTCACAGCTGATAGTGTACAGGATTATTATAAACGTTTCTTACAATCGTAGTCGGTTCCAACAAAAGCCGAAGAGGCAAATCGATAGGTTGAAACTAAGCCACCTATGATGAAAGAAACATTTATAATAACCCTACCTTTAGCAGCTTTATTTTAAATCAAATAATATAGTGATCTGTGCTACTATATGAACATAGATATATTTATCAATATAAATTGTTATTCACAAACCACAAATGATCAAATATTTTTTTTATTTGATGCATAATTGATAAGAAACTGACTTTATTGTTAATAAAAAAACACCTAGACCAGCATTTAAAACTTACCATACGATTTTCTAAAGTTTCTTCACCTCTTTTGTGTAAATATTCATATGATGTTGCAGTAATAATAATATTATGCACATAACTGACGTTAAATTATGCATCTTGTCAATTAGCGCGTTCCTGATACATATAGTAATTGGGAACGTCGGAAGATATACCATGCATTGTTAACGATACATTAACAAGTAAAATTACCGGATATACGTTTATGCTCATACAATGGTACTGACTATGGATCGTTTATTTTCATATCAGCTTGACTAATTTACACCATAGCAATTAATTCTGTAACTGCACTCTACGCCACTGAACCTAATCTACAAATTCTTTGTTCACAGTATAACCATACCTTTGAAAATTGCAAGAAAGCGTCAAAACTTTGTTTACAATATATGTTAGTGACTTGTGTGAGTTTTTAAAACTATTTTAGTTCAAAATTAAATGCTATCACTGAAAGTACAAAAAGTGTGTATTAAAAACAAATATTTCTCGCTATTTTCTTACACTCTAACGATACGAGGGAAGATTTGTTTTTGATAGAATTTTCGTCTTGTCAGATCAGGCTAGTGCCTGCTAAGATAAAACTGATATTGGCAAATCGTATACCCAAGAAGAAAATAAAGGGTGGGGGGGCGGAGTCAATATTTACCAAGATAAGACTGATTTTGGCAAATGATATACCTACCCTTTACCGTACATTTTCTTAGAGGGTATGTCATTTGGCAAAATCAGTCTTAACTTAGTAAGTATCAGCGCCTCCGTTCGCCTTCCATTTTCTTATAGAATTTTGCCAATATCAGTCTTATGTTAGCAGGCACTAGCCCCACCCACCCACCCTCTCTTTCCTCAGAGGATATGTTATTTGCCAAAATCAGTCTTATCGTAGCAATTACTAGGCCCGCCCACCCACCCTCTCTTTTCTTAGAGGGAATGTCATTTGCCAAAATCAATCTTATCTTTGCAGGACTAGCATTCTAAGAAAATAAAGTGCGCGTGGGCGGGGCTAGTGCTTGTCAAGATAAAGCGGATTTTGGCAAATAACATATCCTCTGAGGAAAGAGAGGATGAGTGGGTGGGGTTAGTACTTGCCAAAATAAGACTGATTTTGGCAAATCGCATACCAAAGAAGAAAATAACGGGTGGGTGGACGGGGCCAATACTTGCCAAGTTAAGACTGATTTTGGTAAATGATATACCCTCTACTCTTCATTTTTTTAGAGAGTAGGTCATTTGCCAATGTCAATCTTATCTTAGCAGGCATTAGCCCCACCCACCCTCTTTCTTCAGAGGATATGTTATTTGCCAAAATCAGTCTTACTGTGGCAATTACTAGGCCCGCCCACCCACTCTCTCTTTTCTTAGAGGATATGTCATTGCCAAAATCAGTTTTATCTTAACCAGTACTGATGCCTAACTTTTACAAAAAATGATAAGAAATATCGACTTTAAATGTTTTTTCCTGGTTCCGTTTCGGACTTAGTTAAATATCTATTGATCCAGAAATATTTTTCAGGTCGAGATACCCCAAAGAATTTAATGTTTTACGGAAACGCGAGACGAAGTCGAGAGTTGCTGATCAAAGCAGAAGCAAATGTTGTAAAAATATTGATACTAAGTTTTTTTTGGCGATTTTCAAAAATGCTACAAATTTTCGAAAAACTGAAGCCGTAAAAACTTCGGGGGATCGAAATTAACAAAAGAATTTCCTTTGTTAAATTTTGAAAGTATGTGCTCGAAAAAATAGTGTATTAAAAATGGAAATTTTCCTTAAGTTACTTAAAACTGCTCAAAAAATTTTTGTTTCGGATTTAGCACAATTTTTGAAAAATTGATAGACCAAAATTACGAAAAAAAAATCTTCAAAATCAGAAAAACGATAGGAATTTTCGAAGAACTGAAGGAGCAAAAAATTTCGAGGAATCAAAATTAGCCAAAAAATCTTTGCCAAGTTTTCGAAGTGGTTGAGGACTGGTCGAAAATTTCATAAGGTAGGTATTAAAATTAAAAATTTTCGAAAAGTTTACTAAAAATCTTCAAAAAATTCTGGGAGATAGATTTCGACGAGCTGAATACAAAAATATGGCATGCTGATGGTCCCAGTTCCAAGATTGACGTCCTACCACCGAAAATCCAGGGGCAAACGTACCATTTTTATTAAGCAAGTATTTAGGGCACACTCTAAAAAACTTGGTGTTCTAAAATTACGAAAAAAATCGTGTTTATACAAAAATGATGGGTCTATCTGGGACAAAAATCCCTATTTAATACAATGATTAAGTTTCAAAATATTCGGTTTCAAACTCAAATTTTTAAAATATCTCAAAACCTGCTAAATTTTATTTATTGGCGATTTTGTAAAAATGATAGGATTTTTCGAAGAATTGATTTTGGAAAAGTTCCCTAAAAATCCTCAAAAAATTCTGGGAGATTTCGACGAGTCGAATGTATGTTAATAGCTGCTGCTCCGAGACAGATAAGCAATTTAAATCGCTTTTATAATCAAAATCATATTTATTTATGAACTTGTTTACCCAAAAACAAAAAAAATCTCTGATTTATCAAATAAAAAGAGTAAAGTTGAAAAAGAAAATCAAAAAATAGAGCAGAAATTTTCGTAAATATTTGGCAGCAGAACCAGCCAGAGAAGATTAAAACAGTTTAGAAAATACTAAAAAAAAATTGTCGCTCTTGACTGATTAATTCTGAAAAAAATTGTTGTTTGCTTTTTGTTGTAACTAATTTAGCAAGATGAAAAAAATAACCTTTTATCTCGGAAAACAAACTTAGTAGAGAAAGGACATCGGATGGCGTTAGGTAAAACTGAACCTCTATGAACAGTTTCTACAAAATTAATTGCACATTAATCAGCCATTCATGTTTCCTCGACGTTTCGTGACCCCTAGAATTTGAAAAGAATACGTCTTCCATTTTCGTCTATTTGTCGTCTGTTGGCGATTTTGTTAAACAGACAATTCAACACAAATAAATTTGACCAGCGAAATAGCTGCCTTTAACTGAAGCTACAAATTCTTGAAGCGACAATATTGCACTCGTGGATTCTTGATAAGTGACAATACAACTCAGAGTGTATATAATTCTGCAATAATTGCTGTGATCATATTTACTCGTTGCTGTTTGCTGTGGACTAATGTGATTTTGTCCCAAACAGCAATTCCTTATGGGGATCAAGTCTACGGTTATACTTCGACACAAATAAAATATACCTGTAAAAATTGATGTGTACCCTTGCAAAAAATTGGTGACGTCACCATTTGTATGAAAAACTCAGTTGTAATATACGCATAGCGTGCTCCTTTACTTGTTATGTAACAGGCTATGCATCATTTCTTTATTTTAACTTTTCAGAGTTATCATAAAATAAAAAAAATCGCAAAATCGAAATTTAATTTTTTTAGAACCTGAATTTGTTTAATTATACTTCAGGGGCGAATCAATTTCTGTCTAAATAACTGTAGACCAATTTTCATAAAAGTTAGTAGTATCGCTCTCATTATTTAATTCTGGACAATATTCCAGAGTACTTAATGTCTTGTTAACCCTCAGGGAATGTACGTTAATTGGCTGCTGTAAGTCGAGTAATGTTTGACATATATTGGGATGATTCTTTTTTATAAAAAAACCTGCCTCAAGTAAACACTCAATTATTTTATAAAAAATGAATGGTAGCGAATATTAAAGGTAGAAAACATAAAATGAAGCTTGTAACTTGATAAATCACGAAAATATAAATGTAGCACAGCGTCCTCTAAAAAATACGTACAGAATTTTCTTCAACGCATTACCTAAATGAAATGTTTTTACAAGCAAAATTGCGAATGTTACAATCAAGTAAAATTATAAAAGACTATTCTGGGCCACACAATTATAATTTTATTGCATTTCTCAAATATCAGTCAAATCAAATACGAAGATACTGGCACAAACGTTTTTTTTACGTTAAATCATTTTGGCAGAATTTTCGGAAAATTGGATAAACAAATTAAATACTATGTCATGAAAACGATTAAATGAAAAATGTAATATCCAGTTGCATATTGTTCGGTACGAAAATAAAATAAATTTCCAAAAATTTTAACGAAAAATCTGTTCTTGAAATAATCAATAAAATAAATGGTTTCAAACACTTATTTTTTTGTGCATCCTCTGTAAAATTTTAGAATATTTTATAAAAAAGATCTCTATTATACTGCCCGAATCTCATATGAAACACTCACCCCTAAACGCGCTGAGGACAAAAGCTCTCAAAGCAGTAAAAGCATTATTTTTCCCTAAGCATCTTCCACCATTTTATTCCAGCAACAAATTTGTCAGAATATCATTCGAATTCATCTCCTCGCATAGATTTTTTTTCAGCGTACGCATTTAGGAAGGTCATATCATTAGTGCGAGAATAATTGCAGACGACTGAAATGTCGCCAACAATCGAATAAAAAAATTGTTTTTGTTGCGTCGAGAGCTTTTTCGTCACTGCAGTTAGAAGCGAGTGTTTGGCATGAACTAGGCGCTGTACGATAAAGAATTTAATTACTTTAACTTGAACTGCAAAACTAGAAAGTTTAAAGTTTTGGAACCCTGAAATGTGAATAGAATTGCTAACTCTTTAATAACCTCAACTGTAGTACTTAGATGAAAAATTCATGTAAAAACAATTCTGTAAGTTGAATTTACTTACGCATAAAATTTGTATACCTAAGTATTAGTGTGGACCTTGTCGAACGTTCAACTGTAATTCCCAATACTAACTTATTAGCGTTAGCAAATCGTGTCAGCAATATGCTGAAAAATGTTCACATAAGCGAAAAATAATCAAATCTGTAACATATGTAAAAATGCGGTATGCATTACCATATTTTAGTGATCGATCTTGTATAAATTGACTCACGATTTTTTTGAATGTATATAGACGTCAAAAAACAGCTCTAAAAGAAGTAAAATGTTATTAACGAAGCTTTTTCTGTAATTTGTAATAATTCATCCACAAACAGTTAATTTAAAATACTAATAAGTGTTGTAGCATTAATTTAAGGGCGAGGCATTATGTTGACTTCCGTAATGTAGTATACGCTGAAGCTGAAAGCTAAACGAAGTTACCATTAGCGTTAGCTTTTTAACTTCCAAACCTGCACGGCCCTGTATATTCGAAAGAGGCGCATATTTCAGCCTCCGCAGTCAACCGCACCAGAATCACTTTTCGTCTCGACGTTTAACAACATCCAAGTCATTCTCCCCCCAATTAAAATTAAAACGACAAAGTTTGTCTCGCACTCGTGGAAAACAGCATGAATGCTAATTTAAGGCAACAAAGTGAGCGCTCTGACAACGCCCAAACGTTTGAAGAAATGCCTCCGTTGAAAATATTAAATTTATGCAGCGCCTTATTGTTACAGCGAAGTTTATTCGACAAACTACGAAACAAGCTGAAAAGCGTAATGATTAAGGTCATCGTAATGTGGAAACGGAAGAAACAAAGGTGACATTGGTGACAAGGCGAATTCCTAACTTTATTGCGCAGCCGTGTTTCACCCCAGTTCGCACCCTCGGCCTCTGCCTTCGAATGTCTTGTTCCAAATTTTTTCCCTCTTTTATTCGGCATGAACGAATTAAAGTTTTAGTTAAATTTATTTCGTGAAAGGCGAGCATAAACTCCTTCGACTGATCAGGACGAAAGCTCGTCGCCGCTCACAAATGACTTCGTAAACTTTCACGGTAGCCTAATTTCATTTTTTCTTTGCAACTTCACCGATAGGAAAATCGCGGGGACGAGGTAAACTTTTCGATATGGAGATTCAACAGATTTCCGGGTTTTGAGTACATGGAATGTGACTTTTAGCGATCTATCTGTCTTTGATTGCTCAAAAGTACATCATTCAGTTGTCATCTAATTTTGTATATGAAAAATATAGGTCAACGGGGTGTTAGAAAAAAGAGTATATTTTTTATATATTTATTTCAACACCATAAATAATGATGCCGTTTACCTACATCTAGAGTTTTATTAAAAAAAAAACTATTAAAAAAATCTATGTTTATAAATACATATGTATGTATTCATAATAAGTAATATCCCAAATCCTCCACACCAATACACTTTATATAAATTTAAACCTCTAAATAAAAAATCCATGGCGTGTGAGTGACCAAAATGAGCTATCCAGCTATCTATAGTTTCTTAAACGCAACTGCCGACACAAATAGGAAAACAAAGTACAAATAAAACACAACGTCCCAGACAATCCATTTATTAAAAAAAAATCTACTTTTTAATGGGTTAGAGGAACAAAATATTGCAAATGCAATTAAATTTACCATTATAATTATAACTAAGTCCGGAACAAGAGATTCGTTTCGAGCTTAAAACTGTCAGCTTATGATTAGCACATTTATAGAAAAACCCTCAAAGGAAAAATGGGTTTCATGTTTGGACATACATATGGAAATTTAAGTTTTCCTCATATTAATCGTTCACTATTGGCTGGCCGAACTGTATTTAGATTATTTGAGCTTAATAGTTTTTGACTAAAAGCAAAAATACGATGTAATTAGAAACTGAATGGGTAAACACTTTTTCAATTTGAAACAAAACCTAACAAACTTTTACATTTTTACAGATAAGATACAACAAACATATAAATAAATAATATCAAAGAACAAGACGAGCAAGAAAAATTCATTTAAGTAATTACATACAAAAGTAAATCTTGTTTTGGCGACATTCTGAGATATAATTTGCTTTGGGTTAAAAAATACCTAAAACAGAGTTTCATTTTTAGTGGCTGGCTTTCAGCTTTCAACACCACTGTAATAACCTGGCGGGATGATTTTAAAAAAAAAAACAAGAATTTGTTCACGAATTTAATATCATATCATAACATCTGATTATATTCTTTATCATGTTATCTTAACTCAATTCAGTAAAATTAAATAGATTACAGAGTCCTACTATATCGACATAATTTTACATCAATAGATATAATTTTTTTGATAATAAAAAGTAAATATGTGTCTTCAGTCTAGGGTAATTACTAATTAATATCCGTCCTTTCATCAAGAACCGAATGCAGCAAGGATTCAAAATTTTTAAATAATCTTATCCCCAGTATGTACTAATTTGAATATTTGAAAATCACATGGGTTACATGAGATGCTGCCGAAATGCAGATTTATTTTGTACTAATCTAAATTAAAGCCGTCTTCATCTATACTGATTTCTGAAAATAGACAATATACAGGATGTTACATCAATCTGGCAGCGGAAGAATGCGCATTCTTCGTGAATTATTAATACAAAAAGTCACAATTTGACACATACATTTCATTTTTTCCAAATATATTGTTACAAGACAAGAAGTAGAAATTGTACTCTCTTGTCTAAAAGTCAAGTTACTTTTGTTTTGCAAGAATTTATTAGACCCACATAACAGTTGGTGTCAGAAGTGGGATTCTCGATGGCTACGGGAAATGAATAAGGTTGAAATTAATACTAAGATGGAAAATCTTTTAGAAGACAAAATTAGGATGCAAAGCGAAGAACTGGTTAAAGTTTGTGAACAAAGAGTGGCCGTATTAAATCAACGTCTTGCAGAAGAAATTTCAAAGGTAGACCATAAATTAACTACTGTTGTTAATAAAAAATTCGAAGTTTTGAGTATGGTTGACACGCCTGTCAATCCGATGACAATGTCAACGAATCCCCACAATAAAATCATTATTAATCCATAATGATGGTGAGGATTCGTCAACATTCGTTTTGCAAGGACATGTATATGAACTTCGATTGGTGCACTGTAGTACATGCTAAGATAAGACTGATTGTGGCTTATTACATATCCCCTAAGAAAACAGAGAGCGGGTGGGCACAGCTAGTATTTGTTAAAATAAGATTGATTTTGGTAAATGACTGAACAATATAGTAGATAATCACTGAAATGAAGAGCGGGTGGGTGGGCGGGGCTATTGCTTGCTTATAAGAGATTCTGTATGAAAAAATTAAATTTGGTCCCACCCACCAACCCGTTCTCACATTTTTTGTTCTTCAGAAATAAGAAATAAATGTTATACAGAATAAGAAGAATAACAAAAAAATTACGATTAACACTTTTTGTTAACAGCCTACGTTCTATTAGTTTCCATTCTCACCTTACAAAAGAACATATAATTCACCCCGCCCACCCTCCCCGCTTCCATTTCAGTTCAGTTCAGTTTCAACTGAAGAGAGATAAAATCGTTAGAATGAGAACAGCATGTGCAGGCGGGACTTGTATCTGCTAAGATAAGATTGATTTTGGTAAATGAGGTACCCTCTCAAAAAATAAAGGGTGGGTGGGAAGGGCTAGTACTTGCTAAGATAAGACTGATTGTGGCAAACGACATACTTTCTAAGAAAATTGAGGGCGGGTGGGCGGGGTTAGTGCTTGGTTAAGATAAGATTGAGTTTGGTAAATGACATCTTCTAAGAAAAAAAGGCGGATGAGCGGGGTTAAAATTTGCTAAGCTAGGACTGAACAATATTACGAGTGGTCACTGGAACGAAGAAGAGGTGAGTGGGCGGGGCTACCGCTTATTCATAAAACTAGAAAAAAGCTAAATTTAGCCCCGCCCACCTTCCTTCTCTATTTCATTGAATTATTTTATTTATTAATGTAAAATGGAAATTGAATAATTTAATCTTGATTTAATCAATAAAATAAATTAACACATTCATTAATTTTTTGGAGGCACCTGTTTAAGCAAATCTAAAAAATATTAATGCAATGATAAATCATAAGTAAAAATTCATCACATTTGCACATTTTAGGTATAATTTATTCAGCAGAAAAATTTTAAGATGAAGTCCTCATTTTTTTGTATAAGAAAATCTGAAAAATATGAATACAATGATAAATTACAAATAAACTTAGCATATTTTGCACATTTTATTCGGCAAAATTTTGAGATAACGTCATCATTTTTTTGGGGTTTATAAACAGATACATTTTGACTAAAAAGTTATCATGCTTACAATAACTTCAAAACGTCTGCAAGATTTGAAAGTATTCCGTTTTGCAGTTCCTGATTATTAAACCAATAAAATAAATTCACGCATTCATTAATTTTTTGAGTCATCATGTATAAGCAAATCCTAAAAATATTAATGAAGTGATAAATCACAAGTATAGATAGGATTTATTCGGCAAAATTTTGAGCTGACGACATCAATTTTTTGGAGTGGATGAGTAAATATATTTTGATTAAAAATGTATCATGCTTATTATAACTTTAAAACATCTGCAAGATTTCAAATGAGCATTCGGTTTTGCAGATTCAAAATATTCAAAATTAAATTGCAAAAATTTTGTATTTCTTTCCAAAAATCTTGACGTTTCGGGTAAAAACACATAAACAACATGTGTAGGATTATATTATTTTATATAATTTAAACCCATTTATAGTTTTGGAAATTTCATTCTACTCTATAAAATTTTATTGACGATAACGAGACGGACGGTAGTACAATGGTTACAAATATTCATGTCTCACACCAGTTCACCCCAATTGGCCGGAGAACATTTAGCAGGTAATTGTACTCATAAAATAATGGTCATTTTCGTTCCCAAGTATCGATGGTCCCTGTCCGGACCTGGATTATTCTGCTTTCTAACATCTGGGAATTACCGGTACGCGACAACTTAAGTTGTAAATATCTCTTGCTATTGTACTACTGTCCGTCTTGTTATTTTCAATAAAATTTTACAGGGTAGAATGAAATTTCCAAAACTATACTATGTACAATTTTGAAGTGACGTCATCACATTATTGGTGGGGATGATTAGACAAATTTTGGTTAGAATTTTACCATCTACATCATATTCTTAATATAAATACAAAATTTGACAATATCGGCCCACTTACGGAGATTATCTGTCTAATAAAAATCCCGGACGGACAGACAGTCAGACGGAAACTGAAGACCTATTTCTTCGTACTGTAGGTGTCATTAAAAGTCGACAAAACGTAAAAGTAGAGAGTCGCTTACGCTCGGGAAGTAAAAATTATCTCTGGCATAAATATGGCTATCTGGAATTATGGATAAGATTTTTGTTGTGACCAACACATAAATATTTTATTCATATAAGTGTATTAGCTCTACTTAATTTTTTTGGTTTCAAATTTCTTAAATTTATATGTTCCTATAATATCCTAATAAAACTACTGAGAGACAAATTTTAAAATATTATAAAAGATAGAGGGTTCCATTTAAAGAACCGTAACCTCGATGTTTGACGTTTAAATGGAACACTTGTGTATTTGAAACTAATAGAAAATCGTTGCCCTAAATGATGTCTATGAAATTCATAATCTACTAAATGTTTGTCAATTAGAAATAAATAAATTTCGTCATGAAATATCTCAATGTATCCCTTGTATCTACCGCAAAATTTTGACAAAACGTCCAAAATAAAAAATTATCCGTCAAGCTTTAACAATACTTTATTTAGAATAATATCCGCTCCATTCCTCGTATGGGTACTATCTGAACACTTGGATGGTTAGATTATAAATAAAGAAATACTGTGAGCTCTGAAATAGTGATTTCACGATAGTGCCACAATAAAATAATTACTTTTTTCGCATTTCATTCAGTAATACACTAGATTTATGCACTTCAAATCGTACAGTAAAACCTCATTTTACTGAATAGCCAACCATGACTGCATAGCAACCATTACTGCATAGCTACCATTACTGCATAGCAACCATTACTGCATAGCAACTATCACTTTTTTCGCTTCCCGCCACTGGCAAAATACTCCATACGTCTTCTCGTATTTTTCCTTTGATTTCGCAGGGAGCAGACTCGTGCAAGCTTCACGGGTAGCATTCAAAATATCCTCACTTACGGGAATATTCCGTGAATCCATTTCTGATTTAGTTTAAAATTGTTTGACTGTTGTTGTATGCGAAAAACAAGTTCTGCTTGGTTGCTACGTTATTGAAAAGCGTTACCTACTATTATTTTTTATTCGTACTTGACTTTTACATAATATTTAAAATTATTAACGCAAATAATATCTGGTTATGAAATGCGAAAAAATAGTATACGCGCCTCGATAGAAAAGTCTTATTCACAACTCGTATGGTTTTTAAGTTACTCGTTCGCTTCGCTCACTCGTACTCAAACGAACCATACTCGTTTGGTAAAACTTCACTTTTCTATACTTGGCACGTAATGTACTATTACTCGTAATACCGTAAGTAATTTTTGTAACAAGTTGTCAAAAAAAATGAATATTTACATAAATCTGCAAGTTAGGGTTAAACCTTTTTTACCAGTTTATCTTAATCTGGAAATACTTTATATACAGGTGTCCCAAATAAAACTCCGCCGCCTTATATTTTCAAAACGAATAGAAATATTAGATTTTCTAAACTCCTTTGCTTTTAACTTGAAAGAGGAAACTTAATTTGGTATATTGCAAATATGACGCATATGTGGCGTCGGTATGGCAACGTAAAACTATATATTTTTTAAATTGTAACGCATTTTTTTAACGAATTATAATAAACCATGAATTACCATTACAATGATATGATATATGTAGTTGCCTGTTAAAAATGGTTGAATTTTTACTTCCCGAGCGTAAGCAAAGGAAGTACTGTAATCGAGTCCGTCGGCCGACTCTCTACTTTTACGTTTTCTCGATCTTTCATGACCCCTAGAAGACGAAGAAATAGGTCTCCCATTTCCGTCTGTCTGTCCGTCTGTCCGTCTGTCCGTCTGTCCGTCCGCCTGTCCGTCCGTCTGTTCGTCTGTCCGTCTGCCGTCCCGGATTTTTATTAGACAGATAATCTCCGAAAGTACTCGACCGATTGTTGTGAAATTTTGTACTTATATTAAGAATATGATGTAGATGGTAAAACGCTAACCAAAATTTGTCTAATCATCCCCACCACTAATGCGATGACGTCACTTCTAAATTGTACATAGTAAATGGGTTTTCAATTGTATAAAATAACATAGTCCTACACATGTAGTTTACAACTCTGAATCGACTTTTCATCCGAAACGTCCAGATTTTTGGAAAAAAAATCAAAATTATAAAACAACATTTTGAAATTTAATTTTTAATCTGCTAACCAGAATGCTTTGAAATGTTGCAGATGTTTTAAGGCTATAAAGAGCATCATAAATCTTTAGTCAAAAAATATTTGCTTATCCCCTCCAAAAACTTGATGACGTCAGCTCAAAAGTTTGTGGAATAAATCATATCTAAAATGTACAAAATATGATGAGCCTGTACTTGTCATTTATCACCCCATTCATATTTTTTGGATTTGCATATACAGAGTGACTCAAAAAAATTAATGAATGCGTAAATATATTTTATTGATTTAATCAGGAACTACAAAACGGAATGCTCTGACATCTTGCAGATGTTTTAAGGTTATAAAGAGCATAATAAATGTCTAGTCAAAATATATTTGCTTATCCCCTCCAAAAACTTGATGAAGTCAGCTCGAAAATTTGCCGAATAAATCATATCTAAAATGTACAAAATATAATCAGTCTGTACTTGTGATCTATCACTCCATTCATATTTTTTGGATTTGCATATACAGGGTGATTCAAGAAAATAAATGAAAGCGTAAATTTATTTTACTGATTTACTCAGGAACTACAAAACCGAATGCTTCGAAATCTTGAAGATATTTTAAAATTATCATAAGCATGGTAAATTTTTGATCAAAACGTATTTGGTCGTCCCCCCTAAAAAATTTAGGATGTCACCACAAAATTTTGCTGAATAAATCCTATCTAAAATGTACAAAATATGGTGAGTCTCTTCTTGTGATTTATCATTCCATTCAAATTTCTTCGATTTGCGTATACAGGGTGACTCAAAAAAATTAATGAATGCGTAAATTTATTTTATTGATTTAATTAGGAACTACAAAACCGAATGCTTTGAAATCTTGCAGATGTTTTAAGGTTATAAAGAGCATAATAAATTTTTAGTCAAAATATATTTGGTTATCTTCTACAAAAAACTGATGACGTCAGCTCAAAAGTTTGCCGAATAAATCGTATCTAAAATGTACAAAATATGATGAGTCTGTACTTGTGATTTATCATTCCATTCATATTTTTGGATTTGCATATGCAGGGTGACTCAAAAAAATTAATGAAGGCGTGAATTTATTTTATCGATTTAATCAGGAATTACAAAACCGAATGCTTTGAAATCTTGGGAATATTTTAAAGTTATTATAAGCATGGTAAACTTTTGTTCAAAATGTATTTGTTCATCACTCCTAAAAAAATTGATGACGTCACCCTTAAATTTTGCTGAATAAATCCTATCTAAAATGCAAAAAATATGATGAGTTTGTACTTGTGATTTATCATTCCATTCATATTTTTTAGATTTTCTTAAGAGGTGGTTCAAAAAAATTAATGAAGTCAATTTATTTTATTGATTAAATTAAAGGCAACACTTATTATTAGTATTACACCCCAACCAACCCAATTTGGTAGACACAAAATTTGTTAAAGGAAAAACTCGGTTGAAACATAAGGGTAGCACGCTTATTTACATCGACTTTAACATTACAGACCTGCATTTGTTTTATGCGCTCACTTGGTTCCGCGAATGTGAAATAGACATGTTTATAATCAACCAATTGTGAATATCACCGTCAAGAATTAAAATAAAACCCAATGTTTTATATAATAAGCGGAAGTCGAAGCAATAAAACCGATGGTCGTTTTGTTTACAGTTTCTCCGTTTGACTCTCACGTATGCTGTTACGCCTGTCATCTTAAATTAAGAATGTTTATACATACACGATTTTCAGTTGCCTCTGATACGTATACGTGAGTAAATTGTTTCGTTATTTTATTGATTATTACAAATCAATATTCAAAACGACCCAATTCATTTTCCCGAAAATTTGAGAATATAATAATTTTATTCTTAGTATTACACTACATCTATCCCAACTGATATACGTGTCCTTGCAAAAATGTTGATGACGTCATCGCAATTTTTTTTTAAATTCCCACTACAAAAATGTAATGAGAAAAAAAACACAATAGGCATGCAGTCGTCAAGTTTCCGACAGCGAGGGAAGTACTGTCTAAACTCTTTAGACCAATTTTTTAACTGTTAAAAACATTTACATTATGAAAATTGGATCGGCAAGAAAAGCCCAATTTTTATCGACTGAAACTGTGATCGTAATTTCATGATCCAATTTCGTTCAAAATATAGGTTTGCGTCGCAACGCCGACGACAAATATGTGTCGTATTTGCAGCGTTCCAAATTAAGATCACCCCTTCTAGCTAAAAACAATGGCTTTTAGAAAATTTCAATATCTCTATCCGTTCTCAAGATACAAGGTCGCAGAATTTTATCAAAACATCCGATACAAATTGAAAACTTTAGTACGATACAACATGAAACTATATAACCTAAGATAACTGTTCAGTTGCCTAGATTAGTAATTCATAAAAGAATATATATGCTAAGAAATTGCTGATCGATGAACACAGGAAATTGAAAAGTAACTTATTTTTTTTATTGCAGGTACGTATTCACCGACGCGATTACTTACCGTCTTTGAAAGTAAAGATGTAAAGGCAGACAACGTCTTGAATAGGAAAAAGGTAAGACAGTGCATTCTCTGCACCGTAACAAGCTGTACAAAGACTGACTGAAATGTGAAAGGGCTTTAAATTCGGAGTCAAGACCATTGTAATTTGTACAAATTTCTAACATTTTTATCCTGTGCTTCCGGATTCTAAACTGTCTTTTATTTATTGCTCAGTTACAGATAAATATTTGTACAGAGCTTCCCAAAACAACGATCAATAATAAGTTAAAACTTAAAATAAATATATCACAAAATGTTACTGAGAAAATTCCACTTTGAATATATTTATATTATTTTTTTCTTCTGGCACCATTCTGTCTAAAAAGTTAAAATTTTATGCAACTATACTCGTATTTTAAATAAACGACACAAACGTATGTTGGAATTCCGAACATGTCTCTTAAAATTCTTTTTTACAAACAAATAGATATGATGTGTAGCAAATACTCCACCCAACATGCAAATCCCACACCTTGAATGAGCATATGCATAACGGTGTCTTGGAAATTTCAGTTTTTAGTATTCGTATCACATATTGGACGGAATTCACTTTATTGATCCGATCGTTGTATTATTTAAATCTGAGTTTACTGTCAACTTTCACTACTTATTTGATCTGTTTTAAGTTAAAACGAATTAGTTAAAACTTATTCATAGTAACATTCCCAAAAAGTGGTAACAGTCCTCACCGGTAAAGGTCTGAAAATAATTTTTGATTATGCATATATTTTATTGCGTTTTTTGTGATTGCAGTAAATTTATTAAAGAAAAACATTGATATCGCGAGCTTACTAATTTTATAATAATTATAAGTCATGATTTTTTGTAGTCTCACCATGTCTTAATGTTATAAAAACCAATACGTATTGACGATAATTGATACCTATCAACTAGAGCCAAATCCTAGCCAAGTCTTGAAATAAATAAAAAATGGCATAAGTGTGACACAAATAAATTTAAAATTTCTATATTGAAAGCGTATCCTAATTAAACCCGATCTGTTAAACCGTAAATGATAAAATTGTCAACACTATAACAAACTGCAACATTCTCTTTTCACCATGGACTAATACCTATTATGAACATTTCCATGAGCAAAACAATTTGCATATGTGTTGTTACAAATAGATACATGTGAACATATTCTGGTTCAGTGAAACTAAATACAAAATTTCGTGTTTAAAATAATAATAATTGCAAGTGTGGTTCTTTATTCTGATCCAATTTCAGACAACCAGCAATTCTCCCCATAACAATAAAACTTCTATATGTACGCTCGTAATTCCCATTCATACGATATATTCAAATGGTCGGAGCAGAAGTATCGTTGTTAATTATCGACACTGGGATTAAAACGTCATTGAATCGCATACATCATGGCTTTTTGTCGTGGGTGATGACAATGTCCAATAATTCGGGACGTTTGATCAGCGAATAAACCGGCCTGAATCATTAATACCCTAGTTACGACATGAATATAAACTCTTTAATGAAATGCAAATATCGCTAATGCCACAGTTCCGTGTTAAATTTTTATCTCGTTTGAAATGGGTTCTTAATTGCTTCTTTTATTATCAGGAGGAAGTAAGGAACTATTTCGATCGTGCGGTGAGCATGCCTGAACTAGAACGGATTTAATTTAACTGTGAATAAAAATTCGGGGGCTGACAACAGCTGTATCTACCCTTCTATTAATGATAAGGACAAAGGGCAAAGGACTGCCAACTACGGACTGGGAATTTTAATTGCTCACCATCGCTATCTTCGTTATTATTATAGTTAGAGATTTGGTTAAATTAGCGAAATAGTGGAAAGTTTTACGTCGCATCTTAAGATTTTCATTGTTTCTGCTGGTTTCGGAGAGCCCCAAAGCGTTTCGAGGAATTTTAATTAAACAACTAATATTTATTTTTCAGACGACTTAAGACCACAATTGGTGGATGCGCCGGGAAAGCTGCCAAAGTTATACACTAGATCGTCAACAATCATTTTTGTATTTTGTTTTTTTAAACCTGTCATTACAACTTGTTCTTGCAACAATTTGTACCATTTTTTGTTACAAAAATCAAGAGCACTCTAAACGGAAGTGAAAACTCTCCAAGTTGTAAAGTAGAACGAATATGTAAAAAAAGGTACAGCCGAATTTGCTGGATGTTTTGATTATATCTGAAACAGATTTGAAAACTTCCGAGCAGCTATCAGAATGACTAGTGAAAGGGCAATCAAACAAAACCTACAGACCCCGCATCAGCCACAAAAATCTAATCCTTGTTTACAACGGTCGTGTAAACCTTTCTAGATAAGTTAAAAAAAGAAACCTCAGGCAATAAAATTTGGTCATTTTAAACGGTTTCTGTTGTTACGCCGTGTAAGCAAATATATCCCAACGAGACATTTGGAGCCGATTTATTTTTATTGGATGTACTCTTAAAAAGTTCCCTCATCTACAATAGAGTGACTATCGGATGATCAATTAAATTTGGTATCGAAGCAGAGTGTGACAACTCGTATATCTGCGCTATCTAGTATCTGGTATCAGTTACACGGTCTAAGGCTAGTTATGACGTCACGCAAATGTCACGATGTTGGTTTAACGGCCAATCAAACGACGCTATAAAAAGACAAAGTAGAAGATTTTTTATTCCTTTGTCACCTAACACCAGGTTTAAAATATTGCAACAAGTGTAAACATTTTCTGTATTGTTATCATGTCGAAATAGTTTATCAAATGAGTACACCCCAGAAACCCACAATTGATTCTGTACAATAACATTGGAAATAGAACTGGAAACACAAGTTGACGTCAATTTCAAATGTATTTAAATTCGCTGAATTTTCAAATCAATAATGGAAATTTGTTTACTCAGTTGATGTAAGCAGACTGGCAAATCATCGTTGCTGGCTCCGAAATGCTCGAGGTAAGATTTAGGAATACTTGCTGCCAGCTATTCTACTGCGTTTGATGATTTATTAGTTTTCACTGTTGTAGACATTCACAAGACTTTGAGAAAATCTTATTTATCAATTAAGTGAAAACCGCCAAAATTATTTGCGCCGCAGGTATTTTTTATTATCTGCAGAACTGTTGACGTATTCGTTAACTTTGGAGTGAGTTTACAATCTCATTTAATAACGACGAAACACCTAGCAAATTCACTAAAATATTTCCACTTTTCTTATCCTGTTGCTCCTACTACCGAAGTGGTGTAAGTAGATTACACTGATTACAGTATACAAATCAGTATGTTTTAAAATAATACGGTTAATGTGTAAATCAAGTATGTTACATTTTCGTTTTTATTGTTGACAAAAAATCTATCTCTGCCTCAAGTGAACTAATCTGATCCAATATATGAAATATGTGGTTTACGATGACTGACGTGTAATGCTCTAAAATCTAACTTCATATCATGAAAGGCACGTCTTATTTACATAAGTGACTCCAAAGCAGTCACGACTTCATCGTAACTGAGAATGTTGATGTGTAGTGTGGCTTACGAAACGAAGGTTTCAACTTTCGATTCTGAGAACAAGAAAGAACAGATAAAATGAAAAAATTCATGAATTTTAATTTCGCAGCATACAAGGGTTAAAACTTAAAAAAACTGATACATAAACAATGAATCCTTAAAAAATCTGAATTTGGTTAAGAACAACCCCGATTAAATCAGCTTTCAAGCGAAAAAGAGACACTGACATATTTTTATTACAGTGTAATCAAGGTCGATTTCTTCCAGAATACTTACGTACTAAAATTTAAAAATATTTCTTTGTTAATTAAAAAATAGTTCGTGAAAAATAATAAGCTGTGGGTCATTAGAAAAGCTCCAATCGATGGATTTAATAAAGGAAAGCCGTGACTGAACACATTAATACGTAAATCAGTTGCCAGCAACCACGTTTCTGCCCTCATCATTTAAATATACCCCAGAATTGGGAATTACATCGGTAAATATGAGATTCGGTGCGTAGGTGGGTATATTGTTGTTTGCCTGAACATAAGATTTGCATTATGTTCGCAACATAAATTTGACAGCTAGGGACGGATGGTCATAAAACCAAACCAAGACGAGACTAATAAAGAAATTTTGTTGAATATTTTTCAGGATATAAAAGTGGAAACACGTATCGAGTTCGCTCGGCCTTCGCTAGTAGAGCTTTACCGAGGAAAATTAGGAAAAACTGCTTACTCTTCCGTAATTCCCCAGCGAGATTTACCTCAAGTGTATTTTGATCGTTCCTTTTTCTCGGTGTCGTCGTTATAAATTCGCCGGTTCATTAAAAACAAATTGATGTATGAAATTCTCCTCCGGGATATTGTTTTGTCGGTTAAATTTTAAAAATTTCGGGAATTTCCAAGTAATGAAGGGAACAGGCAACGTGAAAGTTAAGTTATTTGCAATCGTCTGAAAAAGACAAAGGTTCCTATCTGTGATCCGGGTCTGCCGAAACTGCGTTCTTATTACGTTCGAGAAATTTTTTGGGAGACCCCCAAGTTTAGTAAAATTTGTTTCACATCGAGCAGGGCGTGGTGTATATTCCTTTTTTATTTTTTAATAATGCTTTTAAACACTGCCGAGCTAAAAAGCTTAAAATGCAGCTCCATCGTGTTTTAATGAAAGGAGAGACTTGAAGGGTATATAAATAATTGAATTAAAAATGATTAAATAATTAATCAAAAGAGTTTTATGTTCTTTTAAGAATTTTAGCGTTGCCGTACCTATAATAAATCATGTTAATAATAAATGACGTTTTATAAATTAACATCATTTTTTATTACAAAGTTAACAAATTTCACAGCATCTAAAATTGTTTCCTTCCAACAAACTCAGTTTGTTATTTAAAAGTGTGCAAATTTTTATTCGTTCTCTTTATTGATTTATAACAGTTCATAGAAAACTACTACTAATAACGGACACTATAACTGTAAAGGGTAAACAAACGCGTCATTTTTTCTGCTTTGATTGTTTTATTATATATTTATACGAGATCAAACGTTTTAATTAGGCGCATATATTTCTGGAACCACAAAATGAAATCAGCGTTGGAAAAACAGAGAACGAAGGTTTACAAATAATATTTATTCTGCAACCATCAGACAACACAATTATTAAAACAAATATTGAATGAAAATAAAAAAAGATAAACACACAGGATGACAGAGCAATTAGTGGAGGGAAGACACGGTTGGATGATCAAAAATTGGGTCGTAAAAGAGTGAATCAGGCCAAAATTTCATTCACCGAGTTTGTTTACCATCCCGTTATTAATTGTTAGTTAGTTTTTGTCACAATTTTCGCAATAATAACCACTTTAAACCCCGTTGATGGACGTCAAATTTAAACTTTTTTTTGTTGATAAGTCTAAATATCGCAAATCAAATAGTTAATTAGGAGGAGTAATCAAATTACATTACTGAACATTCGACGTACAGCCTAAATAGTATACGATGAAATAAATGTAGGATGAATTCTTTAGTTTGATTAAGACAGCCCCAATTATAAATAATAAAATATAATCTTTCCATAAAACTGCTCGTCATATATTTCGAGAATATGAGTGAATAAAAACTAGTCTGGCTGTCTCAGCAAAAAGTAGGAAACCTAATTAAATCTAAGATCAGTATTACCAACAAGATAAAATGAGCGATAACATTTTATTTCGCTGGTCTCTGGAAAAAATGGACCATAAAAAAATCGACGCCTTGTCGGTTGCTATCATGTAGGAAACAAAAATAATAATCTTTAGTTTACATGAATTCGTTCTTTAGTAATTAAGCTAATGTTAGGGTCTTATCCACATTTCACATGTTAGTTACTTTTTCCGCAACATATTTGTGCATAGGTACACTTTACAACTATAAAAAAAGGATGCATCCCGATAAATTTTAAGTGAAATTTGTTTCATGAAATTTGATAAGAGAATAATTAAAGAATTTTTCGACAGTGTTTTGCAATCTCGGTAAGCACACTATTTTTGTATACTAATAAAACTTTATTACTTTGAAATTCCGAATCCATAAAACCAAAAATTTCACATTCACAATTAGAGGTTGTCAACTCCCAAACACGAACCCACTTGCTCTACTCAGTAAAGAAATGAAACTAATTAGGTCCTTAAAATTTTATTAGTAGACACAGCGTCTTTACAGCACAAGATAATCTGAAAGTAGCCTAAAATTTCAACGTAATCGATTCTGTGGTTTCAGGCTATTGCTATAATACGGTCGTCAACATATAGACAAAAGTACGGTAAGCAAACGATACTTTCGTATTCGACAAGTTAGGAAACTCCGAGAAAAATTAAATTAGACACTGACTAAAAATATTACATTACAATTCTTCTCTTACGTCGGAAGTAAAAAAAAACACATTAAAGAATATTTATAACAAACAAAATATGCTACAACGAGCATAACACAGGTGCATTAAAAAATTAAATACACATGCTGATGAAAATGAATACGCTACTAAAAAATCGAATAATTAATTAAACACTGTTAAAACTTGCTTCAAATATCGTACAGTCAAGGTATAAATTTTCTCAATTTCCTTCGGTTAAATAAATATTGTTCTTTAAAAAAACACTACTTACGGAGTTTTCTGATAATAAATAAACCTTAAAATTAGCTGACGCCACCTTGTTTTCGTCCCGCATAGCTCCAGAACTCCATATTTCCAATTTAGGGCAAGAAAATGGGATTTAAACTTGTAAATAAGTCGGTGAAAACTGTGAATACAAGCTGCTGTTTCCCCCGAACTTTTCCCCTTCAACACGTTTTTTAAGTGTGGAAGGACCAAGAAACCTGTCGTAATTTTCGAGGGATGGCAATCAAGCACTAATTCCAGCGCAAGGGTCCAAACTAAGACCCGCTTTATTTCCATCAATGGACCACTTTTCAAATTACTCAGACACCGAATGATACATCGCTCGACACGTGTCAGCTGATACTCTTGAGATGGTGCTGGTGGGTTTCAGAACATTTGCCACAACGCTGTCACTTCGATATATCAAAGTGCAATCTCTGCGGCTTATTATCAACTGTGCTCGCTCCAACCGAACAGGGAACAATAGGAACGCTTAAATATCTTGATTTATGAGTGGAACTATTTACAGCTTATCGACAAGAAAAACAAAGATAAACATTTATTATTGCTGTAAGATTACCCCCCGGGGACAATTACAGGGGATATGTGCGTGGAGAGGGTTCCATCTGCCTAACATGGAACGTATCAAATTTTTATGGATGCTTGTTTTGTGCTATTGGGTATTCAGATTTCGTGATGAAGAGATACGACTAGGAGTGTATTCGCACATAAATAAAAATTTAAAAGAATGGAATCCAACGAAAAAGAAAGTAACTTTGTTTCTGCGTAAATTAGGAAGTTCAACATAACTAAACACATTTGAAAATGTTATGAACTTTGTTATAAGTAATTAATTTTCATTTCTTACCTGGCCATCAAGCTCTCTTCTCTATTATGTTAATTATTATTAAAAATCTGACTATGACAGTTCTCGCGAGGGATCGAGCAAAATAAATGTTGAAATTGAACCCTCTATAATGTTAATTTTACAGCAAGCAAATTTTCATTTTTACTTGCATATCGTAAGCTAGGGAAGTATTGTAATCGGCTTATTGTCTAATTTCTGGTTTCTCAACGTTTTATGGCTGTTGAAATAAGAAAATGTCCGTCCCCTGTTTACATCTGTTCGTCGTCTATCATGTGCTTTTTAGCGACTTTATTGGAGAGTTGATCTTCGCAACTGAAAGATTGATTACTAGTTTTTTACTTTTTATCATTTTATTGATCTACAGAGTTGCTCTGTAAATATTGTCAACCTTATTACAATATATAACAGGGCTAGACCATTTCTATTCACTATGCAGGTTCTATCTCCGTATCAACTTTCTTTCCATTATATCAGAATGGTCTCAAAAATACATTCTAAGATACATTGGCTGTACTTCACAGGAAAAGAAAGTTGTCTCTAAATAACTTTAAGGCAGCTGTTGAGAAATTATTATTATTATTTTCTGTAAAATTTGCCTCTATCCAAAAAAATTCCATGGCGCTTCTTATATTTCCAATAAATATTTGTTGTCTATAATAATTAACTATAATGAAATTGATAAATTAATAAATAAATAAATAAATAAATACGAGGGAGCAAGATACATAACTGAAATGGAACAATGGAATGTCAAACTAACAGTACTGAAAGAAAAAGCAAAACTAAAGGGAAGGGGCATATTTATTGATTCAGAGCTAACAAAAACGGAAAGAGGGATCCAGAAATGCATCAGGGATGTGGCCATAATTGAAAAAGGAAAAGGCGCGAATATAAAAGTGGGATACCAGAAACTAAATGTTAATGGACAGATGATGAAGTGGAACCACGCAAACAAAAGGTTAGAAATGGCCAAACTAGATGAAAATCCACAAAACCAAAAACCAATAAACAGGGATCAGCGACGACGACAAGGCGAAGAAAAGGGTATAATGAGAATGGAATAGGAAATGGAAGTCGAGATGAAAGTAATAGGCAAATCATGCAGAGAAATAGAACAATAGAGCAAAGCATAGTCAAGGAAGAAGAAGTACAAACAAACGAGAATAAAAAAGAAGAGGACTCTCGGGTGCAGAGAGCTGATGACTCACTCACTTTAAATTTACACATCAACGAAACCAAAACGAAGCAAAACAACAAAATCTTTGGAATGAAAAACAAAACACGAATAGGAACCTGGAGCGTAAGAACAATGTTAGAAGCAACTCAGCTGGCGCAGATAATACATGAAATGGACCTCCTCAATATCAAGATTCTAGGGATATGTGAGACAAAATGCCCAGGAAATGGAGAAATAACAAACAGAAATGGCAGCGTCTTGCTTTACTCAGGGAAAGAGGAAAGCGAGAAAAGAAAGGGTGAAATAGGTATCCTGCTATGTTACAATGGAATCCCATTTCGGACCGAATTATAACAGTAAGAATGAAGCTTAGATGTGGGTACGTAACAAAAGGTCAGCAGATGTGGGCAGTGACCATCACTTACTGATTGCTAAAATGAGAATGAGAATATGCGTCGTAAAAAGAAACGAAGAAGAACTAAGAAGGAAAAAAATCAACGTATAAAAGTTAAAAGAAATAGACATCAAAGCAAAATGGAGTGCCCGACTAGAACAAATCAAAACGAAAAGTTAGAACAAAGAGATAAAAGAAAACATACAAGAAGCAGCAAAGGAAGTGCTAGGTAGTATGGAGAAGAAAAGAAAAAGAAAGAATGGATAAGTGATGGCACGTTGAATCTTATACAGGAAAGGAAAGACATTAAAGCCAAGGTGAATGAAATGAGAGAGCAAGAAGAAAACGAAAAACTAAGAACAGAATACGGGAAGCTAAACAGGGAAATAAAGAAAAGTGCAAAGAAGGACAAAGCAACATGGACGAACAAATTAGCACAAGAAGCGGAAGAAACGGCAGCAACGAATAATATAAGAAAACTATACAAAATCACGAAAATATTAACCAATAAAAGCTACAACCCCAATAAACCATTATACAACAAACTCATTACAACACCTGAAGAACAAGTGAAACGATGGCAGGATTATTACACAGAACTACTTGAAGAAGGAGGTATGGAAACAGAAGCAGCAAGCATAGAGGACAATGATGAAAAGTGCGAGCTACTGAATATCAGTACCGAAAAAACCAGGAGGAGGAAGCCAAAGAAACGATCAAACACATGAGCAATAACAAATCGCCAGCAGCTGACGAAATACCATTAACATAGGATATCTCGACAAACGAAGAGATACCAAAAGAATGGAACAATGGGATAATAGTAAAATTACCGAAGAAAGGCGAGATAAAAGAATGTAAGAACTGGAGAGGAGTGACCCTACTGACCACGGCAAATAAAATCCTGGCACAATACAATAATCAACCAACGAATAAAGCAGAAAATAGACAATATTCTGAGAGAAGAACAAGCAAGTTTTAGAAGAGGTAGATCGTGTATAGATCAAATCGCAACGATGAGAATGATAATAGAAAAGACAATCGAACGAAACGCAAACCTGATTCTGGTCTTCGTGGACTTTGAGAAAGCATTCGATAGGATAAATCATGGAACAATGTGTGGAAAATATTAAATCAGAAGCGGATCCCGGAAAAAATGATAAACCTCGTCAAAATGATGTAGAACAGTACTCTCATTACCTTTCAATATCTGTCGGGACCATATATTATGCGAAACAATAAACCAGAGAAATGGAATAAGCTGGAGCCCACTACACAATAAGAAACTAGCACACGTAGACTACGCAGACAATATCTGCTTAATGTCAACCAACGAAAAAGATATTAAAAGGATGTTAGGAAAGTTTGAAAGAGAAGCAGCTAAGGTGGGAATGAAGACTAATGTAAATAAAACAGTGTTAATGAAAACGGGAAAAACTCTAACACAAGAAAAATTACTCTTGAATCAACGAGAAATAAAGGAAGTAAACGAGTTCTGCTACTTAGGAAGCATAATCAGCATGGAGGGAAGAACGGAAGAAGACATAAAGCAAAGGATTTGGAAAGCACAAGGGGCCTTCGGAACACTAAAGAACATCGCCACATATTACGCAAAACACCAAGTTACGTATCTTTAACAGCAATATAAAATCTGTTTCGTTGTACGGCAGTGAAACAGGGTCAATGACAGGAAAACAACAACAAAGAATACAAATTTTTGTCAATAAATATCTACGCAAAATATTGAAAATATACTAGCCAAGAAAGATCCGAAATGAAGAGTTATGGAAACTAACACAGCAAAAAAGTATGAGAAAACAAACCAAAAGAAAAAAGTGGAACTGGATAGGCCATACATTAAGGAAAGACAACAAGGACATCACAAAACATGCACTAAAGTGGACTAAGGAAGGAGATAGGAACAGAGGAAGACCGGCAACCAGCTGGAGAAGAGTTACTGAGAGAGAAAGAACAGAGACGGGGAGAAGTTGGAGAGAGCTCACAAGAATGGAAGTTAAAATAAATTAATAATAATACTAATAATAATAATGATAAGATATAAGATTAACTCAAATTATATTATTCGTTACAACTATCTGTATGCAATATGTCGGATGGCAATGAAAAGTTAAGATCAGCAACCAAAGGAATCTGATTAAATAAATACGACATTGTATAGATTGGTGACTTAATTAACAAATTTGTTTTAACTACTTGTAAACGAAACGTTAAAATTTTTAAGGAAGAAGTGGTAACATGTTCAATATGATCCTCAAAAGTAAAACTATCGTCAAATATAATACCTAGATCTTTCACGCCGTTACTTTAAAGATGTATCGCAGATATTGTAGTCAAATAAGCAGTATTCTTTGTTGCGGGCGTAACTAACCACTTTACATTTTTTAATGTTGACTGGTGTTCGAACAATAATTGCTCCATTCCGGCGCACGCGCGAGTGAGCGGAAGTAGTACGCTACTGAACGTACAAGGTGCATGAGTGAACGGTTTTTACTCTCACGTGTTCCTCGTTGTGCTTCTCAAAATCAGGCTACCAAGAACCAGGGGCCCCTGTCACCTACAGCAGGATACTCCAGGTTAGTGGTACTTCTCAGTTATTCTCGGTCCTTCGCGCAAAGTTAATTCACGGCACCCCGCGTGCACATTTGGTCCTAATCGGAGCCGGATCATAACCTCACATTTATCGGTTTCTCGGTCGACGCTTTATCGCGTATCGCCGCAATGACTAACGAAGAAGTGTTGCAATCTCAAATTAAGAAGCTCGCCGTACTGAAATCTACACGGGAAAAGTTATTTGCTCAAGTTCAAAACTGTTATGACTCCGTGAAGAGAACCACCGTTGATACAGCTCTTCAGTTCAAGCCTCGGTACGAAAAACTAGAGGTTATTGAGATAGAAATGGATAAGACTCAGAATGCAATTATTCAGCTAAATGCAGATTTATTGGATAATCGCCATGCTCTCGAAGTCTGTAAGGTGCAAACAGCTTTCGATGATTTACTATTTAACACACGGGGTCGTTATTTAGACCTGGTGAAGACACAACCTCCGCAGCAAACCAGCAGTAATTCGGTCGCCAACAGCAACCAGCATTTGCCCAGAATAAATATCCCTACGTTCACCGGTCGCATCGAAGAATGGTCGGCGTTTTTCTCACTGTTCGATTCGGTTGTCCACAAAAACGATGCGTTATCAGAAGCTGAAAAATTCCAGTATTTGCGCTCTTATCTGCGAGATGACGCATTAACAGTCATTGCCAATTTTCATCTAACCCCCGAAAATTACGCACTGACGTATGAGGCATTGCAACTTCGCTACCAGAATAAAAGACGGTTGGCGACTCACTACGTCAATCAGATTCTAGGTTTTACTCCTTTATCATCCCCAAGTTCTAGCAGTTTGAGACATTTTTTGAATATTCATTCGAATTCCATTAATGCTCTTAAGGCTTTGAATCTTCAAGACCTTGGTGATTTTTTGCTGTTTCAATTATCGTTTGCAAATTTGGATCCTGTATCTAGAAAAGCTTTTGAGAATAGGCAAAGTTCAAATTCCGTTCCCAGCTATCAGGCGTTAATTGATTTCATAACGGATCAGAATCGAACGTACGAACTTCTCTCTCAGGACACAAAATCACCGAAATGTAAATCTCTATCAGTTAAGTCATTCCGTGCTTCACTCATGACAAATGCCAAATCCGATGCCTCCTCTACGTGCTCTGTCCCGTGCGTGCTCTGCAAAGGTTCACATCCCTTTCCGGCATGCAGCGAATTTCTCCAGAAAACAAATGAACAGAAATATGATACGTTGAAGAGATTGAGACGATGTTTCAACTGTTTGGGTGCTCATAATCGAAATGAATGTCAATCTCGTAAAACTTGTCGTATTTGTCACAGCAACAAGCATCACTCCGTGTTACACCAGGAGTCCAAGGTGGATACCTCCGAAACTAGTACTTCTCCCTCTGTAGAGGAAAGAAAATCTCCCGTTGTGTTTTCGTGCAAGACCTCAGCGGAGCGCAACACTGTTTTACTAGCGACTGTGACAGCCCAGATCCAAGACTGTAATGGAGATTATCACAAGATAAGAGCTGTGGTTGATCCCGGCTCTCAAGTATCAGTGATTACTTCATCAACGGCGCAACATTTGGGATTAAAAAGAAGCAGATCTCCCATTGAAGTTACTGGCATCGCCAGTTTTCCTGTCCGAACTCAAGGTCTCATTCGTACCACTCTACGCTCTAGAACTAGTGATGATGTCGTAAACGTTCACGCTGTTGTACTTTCGGATATTCCTAATAAATTTCCTAGTCAGACGTTACCTTCTCACATTAAGGATCAGTTCAGTCATCTAACGTTAGCTGATGAAAACTTCCATCAAGCTGCTCGAGTTGAATTCTTAATTGGAGCAGATCTATATCCTCACATTTTATGTAATACGCAGCCTAATGTTATTCAAGGACAACCCTCTGCCATTGACACAATCTTTGGATGGATTTCATCTTCAACAAATTCCCCCTTGTGTTCTCTTCTCACATGCACCGATTCTCTTGATGATACCGTTCGTAAGTTTTGGGAAACTGAGACTCTCGCTGATAACCTTTCAGTCTCCAATCCTGAAGATGACTTTTGTCAATCTCATTTCAAGGACACGCACTATCGCGATCGCTCAGGCAGATATGTGGTATCAATGCCAGTCCGTGAGCAGCGCTCGCCGCTTCTCAGCAACCGAGAGACAACTCTGAACACTTATCTCAAAATGGAAGCTCGAATGTCTCGGCGTCCCCAACTCAACGCTGCTTATATTACTTTTCTCCAAGAATACCGCGATCTCGGACATATGCAACTAGCCGCACAACCTTCCATGTACGTACTGCCTCATCATTGTGTTCAAAAGGAAACTAGTTCAACTACCAAAGTGCGAGTTGTGTTTAACGGATCCTCCCCTGACTCAAACGGGACAACGCTTAATCAGCAACTTCTGCCCGGTCCTAAGCTACAAAAGGATTTGAGCCACATTCTCATGAATTTTCGCCTTCATGCTATAGCAGTCACAGCGGATATTCGACAGATGTATAGACAGATTTGGTTGAATCCAAAGCAACGTTATCTCCAGCACATATTCTGGAGACCAGATCCCGCTTCTAATGTGCAGGAGTATGAGTTAAAAACAGTGACATATGGTTTAGCACCATCAGCATATCTTGCTCAACGTGTCCTTCTCCAGCTCGTCGAGGACGAAGGGCATGAGTTCCCATTGGCAGTACAAGCTATCACAGAAAGCACCTATGTGGACGATATTGCGCATGGTGCCTCTACAGTTGAGGAAGCGAAGTCGCTACAGTTACAACTCGCAAACCTACTCAATCGTGGCGGTTTCCAGCTGAGAAAATGGGCTAGTAATGATCCAATTGCTCTAGATCATGTTCCAGAACAGCATCGTGAATCTCCGTTGAATTTCTCAAGTGACGATCCTTCTATTAAGATTTTTGGATTACGGTGGGATCCTCGGTCTGATACTTTCACCTATTATGTACAAGAATTTGATTCTCAAGTTACCAAGCGCACTGTTCTTTCTTATATCGCTCGAATCTTTGATCCCATGGGGTGGTTATCTCCAATAGTATTTTGGGCTAAGCATTTTCTGCAACAGATATGGATCTCTAAAGTGGGCTATGATGATATTCTGCCGCCTTCCCTATCGGAGGCTTGGGGAAGGTTTGCTTCTCAAATGCGGTGTCTCCGCGCACTTAAAATTCCTCGATACATTCTCCAAAGTTTGCCACGTTGTTCTTGGTAGGATTCTCGGACGCTTCCTCTAAAGGATACTCCGCTTGCATCTATTTACATGCGTATGATTCCAGTAGCACTTGTAGCAATTATCTTTTGAAGGCCAAGAACAAAGTGGCACCCCTCAAGACATTGACTATTCCTCGATTGGAACTCTGTGGAGCGTTGTTATTATCTCGACTACTTCGTGATGTGATTAAATCTCTTAAAGCCGTAAGATTTGAAAATGTTCATCTCTATACCGATTCTCAGATTGTCCTTGCATGGCTCCACACCTCTCCTCATCTTCTCAAAACCTACGTGGCCAATCGTGTAGTTCGCATATTAGAGCTTACATCTCTTCACCAATGGGCACACACAGTGTCGAATCAAAATTCAGCCGACTTTGCGTCTCGAGGATTATTTCCCGAAGAGATCATGGATTGTCATTCCTGGTGGAATGGACCAGATTTTATGCAGAATCCGCCGTCCAAGTGGCCCGTAAGAGACGAAAATTATGTCGCACCCGAAGAGCTCCCGGAGCGTAAAAACGATCCTATAGTTTTGCGCATCCAAGCCGACCCAGAAAATCCTCTGTATGAAGTTGTGTCACGATTTTCTTCATTGAGTAGACTACAACGCGCTTTCGCATTTATTCGCCGATGGCTACTCCGAATAAGATGTCCTGAGATGAAAGGTCCACTCTCAAGCGAAGAGATGCGATACTCGACCTTATTGCTTGTGCGTCTCACACAGCAAAACCATTTTCCTCTGCTCATAGAAGAGTTGCGTTCCAAAGGTCACACCACAACTCCATTAAAGAAGCTGTTCCCATTCTTGGATGCAATGGGTATAGTTAGGGTGGGCGGACGGCTACGACACTCCGCCCTTCCCCTAGATGCGAAACACCCTCTGCTTTTACCTCAGAAAGCTCATCTCTCTGCGTTAATTTGCGACTACTATCATCTGTACGCTTGCCACGCTGGACCTAGAAGCGTGCAGACGCTTATACAGCAGAAGTTCTGGATAATATCGATTCGATCCCTCCTACGGCAGCGCATTTTTCGCTGCATTCGCTGTTTTAAGTTTAAATCGAAACCTGTATTTCCCTTGATGGCTGATCTACCGCCAGCTCGAGTTCAACCTAGCAAACCGTTTTCCTCTGTTGGCATTGACTTTGCCGGACCCTTCACGGTCAGGGAAAGTCGTCGACGTAAGGCCCACACATACAAAGGGTATCTCTGTTTATTCATATGTATGTCTACGAAAGCGGTTCATTTAGAAATGGTCTCGGAACTCTCCACGAAAGCCTTCTTAGCCTCGCTCAACAGATTCACCGCACGCCGTGGTCTACCCTCTGACATATACTCTGATTGCGGACGTAACTTTATCGGCGCCGCTCGCCACCTGAGGGAGGTGAGTCAGTTTCTACGTTCGCACTCCTCTGAGATAACGAGTTCCTTAACTTCTTTGGAGATAAAATGGCATTTTAACCCTCCAGCCGCTCCAAATTTTGGCGGCCTATGGGAGGCTGCGATCAAATCCGCAAAGAGTCTCTTGTATCGATCAATCGGCACCTCTCTCTTAACTTTCGAAGAGTACAGCACGCTATTTTGTAAGATTGAGGCGGTATTGAACAGCCGTCCCTTATGTGCCGTCACCTCTAACCCAGAAGACGCTGTAGATTACCTAAGCCCTGGACATTTCTTAGTCGGCAGACCTTTATTGCAACCTCCTGAAGCTCCCTTGGAGGACAACTTGAATTGGACCTGTCGGTGGCAACTACTCTCCCAGCTGTATCAGCGGTTCTGGAAGAGGTGGTCTACGGAGTATCTCCATACTCAACTCCAACGTCAGAAGTGGAATAAGGATCAACCAAACATTCAACCCGGCGCCATTGTCGCATTGTATGGCGCAGAAACTACCCCCCTTTCATGGCCGTTAGGACGCGTACAAGAGGTACATCCTGGAACCGATGGAGTCGTCCGTGTGGCCACAGTGAAAACCGCGACCGGTTTATATACGCGTCCGGTAAACAAGCTCGTGATTCTCCCAACCCAATTCTCAATGGAGAATTGAGTGAACTCTCATAATGTACATAAGGAACTCTCTTTAATTTTCGTTTAATTTTTCGTTAAATTTTGTTAAAATTTGGTGGGCGGTTATGTTCGAACAATAATTGCTCCATTCCGGCGCACGCGCGAGTGAGCGGAAGTAGTACGCTACTGAACGTACAAGGTGCATGAGTGAACGGTTTTTACTCTCACGTGTTCCTCGTTGTGCTTCTCAAAATCAGGCTACCAAGAACCAGGGGCCCCTGTCACCTACAGCAGGATACTCCAGGTTAGTGGTACTTCTCAGTTATTCTCGGTCCTTCGCGCAAAGTTAATTCACGGCACCCCGCGTGCACAACTGGAAACTTATTTTTGACACACCAGGTTACTACCTTCTGTAAAACATTTTGCAGTAGAATGCAGTAGATGTAGTTTTGGGAAAAATCTTCAGATCATCAGCAAACAACAGCAAATCTATCAACATATCAGGGCTCAAAATGTCAGTGATGCCATCGTTAAAAATTATAAATAATAATAGCTCAAGATTAGATCCTTGGGGCACGCCTGAACTAGGTGTAACACAATAAGATTTGAAACCGTTGTACATGACGTATTGATTGTTTCCGGTTGCCCAAAAATGATCTAAATAATAAGATTACAGATTCACTAAAGCCAAATGCTTCGAAATCTTGTCGGAAGCTTTTGAAAAGTCCATATAAATTGCCTTTATTGTCAAGTACATTTGCCACGTACTAGGTGAAGCAAGAAAAATTTGTTGCTGTAGATCTTTTGCCCAGAAACCCATGTTGTTATGGAGATATTAACTCTTTTATTTGACTGTAAATGCAGTTAAATACTCTTTTCAAAAACTTTCGCAAAATTGTTGAGAACTGAAATTGGGCGGTTATTAGAAATTAATGATGGATCTGCTGTTTTTAGCACTGGATAAATTTTAGCAATTTTACAGGAATTTGGAAAAGTGTTAGTAAATAGTGCTAAGTTAAACAAGAAGTGAAGAAGTTTGAGCAAAACATATCCGCAGTCTTTGACCAAATAGCTTAATGTAGTTTATGATTAACAACTCTTATACATTGGATTTCTTGTCTTGATAGACCAGTACATGGAAAGTGGTAAGGTTTTTTGCAGGAGTCACAAGTAAGTAATCTTATCATTATCCGGCACTTTAGTTTTTTTACAAATTCCGCACAGTGTATCTATTTTTTAACTTAAGAACTGCAACCGTCGCATTCCACTTATATATTACTTCAAAAATTACTATAAAGAAGATGAAGCTTAGCTACGTACGGACCGATAGGTAGATTAGTAACTCAATTCTTATCTACAAATAATGCTCGGTATTTACGAATATAAGTAATAATTGGTTGAAAATAGTAGCATGTTCCATTTATGAAGCAAGATAAGACCTTCAGTGCAAAATATGCTTCTTTGTTGGTTATCTTAAGAGACTGGTGGTACAAAATTACGCAGTTGTCTTGAACTACTGAAAAATTCCTTTGACAAAGTCGGATAGAACTAATTTAAGGTTACAATTAATATTATTTTCAAATATAGAGGTGTTTCGTTCGAAAGTTTGTGACGAAATTCCGGTTGGGACGGTCCGGTGACGATCCGGAATTTCGCCGATAACGTGTGGGGTCGACTAGTATCGCTTATCTCAGAAACACGTCTGGCCGATCAAGCTTATGCAGCGACCTTCACGCCCCCGGGGATGGCGCCTTCGGTCAGGAGCGGCGGCCGCTCGGGCGCCAGCTCCCTATCCGGAGGATGGAGTGCCGGGGCGCTCTAAAGCTGGAGAAACGGAATTCAGGTGGTGAGCGCCCGCGAAAACACGAGAATAGATAAAATAAAACGGTAAGAATATTTTACAATGAATAGGGTTTATTCCCTGCCACCAGCTACATGGTCTAAAATAATAATCTTACGGCTAATCTTAATTTAACTAACAAACTAAATAAACAAAAAGAATTAAACGTCCGGGACGGTAACGACACATGCACGACGGTTTCGACTTCTGACGGTGAAAAAAAAAACGCGGCGACGGTGACACGGTTTCTCGCTCGGGGCGGCGATTTAAAAACCGGTACTTAAACAGGCAGGCGACCCAAGAAGGTACTTACGGTGGTCGGAGGGCCAGACTTCACACTTCTCTAAATCACAAAATTCCAAAACAGCCACAGCACTTCCTGACACTCTGAAGCTTCAGGCCAGAATCCTCTTCTTCCGGCGCGGCGATCGCGGTTTTACCCCCGGTTCTCGCGGTACGCGTCACGGTTTCCAGCCCGCGAAAATTCGCTTCGTTACAAGTTATACATCATAGTTGTATTCTTTTAAACGTAGCATCCTTCTTAAAACAATAGGAAAACGATATATCAGGCATAATGATTTTTTGAGCGACAGGTGTCAACACATTTGCATTTTTATGTAAAAAACGGTGTTAAAAATTCTTGATTTCGCCGCGATTAAGATGGAGGTATAGAATTTTGCAACAAACTTTTTAATTATCTTGTCTTGTCTTGTCACCCTCATAAAAACTGCAGAGTTAAAGCTAAAGGTTAATTAAATTTGTAAATTGACAGTCATATTTTTCAAATGGGACACCTTTATTTTATGCCATGTTCGAGTTGGTCGCTAAGTAAACTTCTTTTAATACCGTATTTATGCAGAGGTTTATCTCGACAGTTTCTTTTGGAATTATGGTTACTAATACCAAAAAAATGTTTACTTTACTACAAATTCGAAAATGTTATACAATAAGGTCCCATTTGAAAAATATGATTGAACTGAAAGTTTAAGAATTTAACTACCCTGTATAAATAAGTTAAATTACCTTAATCAAAAAAACGTCGAATCTAACTTCATTTTTCTCCATTTTTAATACCTTAAGAAACCTAAATCTATAAAGTACATATATAAAAATAACATTTACGAAAGTACAACTTCAGTGCATGACGTTTACCTAAATGAAACCTTACTTATTTGAAAATAATTTTCGGTTATGACCCAGAAATGTTTTTTTTTCGACTCAATAATGAATGATCAACCCCAGATCATTGAGACACACTCTAAATTTTTATAATTATAAACTTGCTGCATGCAAATAATGTTCAGTTTCCAGTTTACACATTGCAGAAGTAACGTTTGTATTGTTCAGTACTGACGAATTTTCTTAACGGCGGTGTTTATGGTGTTATGCTTGATTAACTGCCAATTAGATGGAAAATGAACAATAAGCTGCAACCAGTTGTCATAATCGATTAAACAATAGTTTGCTAATCATGTTAATTGAGTTTCAAAGATGTCCTCCCTGTCCCAACAAACTTTTCAACTATTTAGAAAATTTCACTCGCAGGGTAGATAATTATGATCTTTGAGATAATGAGCCCTAACTACAAAAATACAAAGCCTAAAAATAATTTTATACACGCAAAAAAGTGGTAAACGTTGAAAAGCTATCCAAGAATCTCTTACAGTGTGCAATAACTTTATAAAATAACGGTTATTTTATTCATAAGTAATAAGAACCATCAAAATGTCAGCTTAGAGAAAGTAGGATCGTATAGTTATATAAAATTACCTTACCTTCTATCTTTTCCCAGCAATCTATTCGAAAAAAATATATATAAAACAAATACGCAATTCAAGCTTGTGGAATTAATATCGCCTAAACAAATTGTAGTAAATGTTTTAAAGACACAAGGCAATATCAAGAATACTTCTGTTGTGTCTAAGTCTATCCGCAACAAACGACATTCAAAATGAAAACTACTTTGTCCAGTATATAGAAAAATTTCCAGTTCGGTAGAATTTAAATCAGAAAAATATGAAGAAATCATTGTCGCATTGAATGAAAATGCTCCCCAGGGAGCACAAAAGAAGTTATTTCTAATTGCATTTTTAAAGCTCGCATGGAGAAAAGGAGAAGGAGTTTTGTGTTTCCCGAAGAGAAAACCAATAAAGAGATCGTAAGTGGACAGACAAAATGTAGTCCGACCCACGGAAAAGCCCAGGAATGTGGCGACAACTATCTTAGAAGACCTTAAAAGATAAAAACGGCGAGGTTAGTTTTCACCATAAATCCATGTTTAAAATACCGAAGAATGCGGAATGTTCCAACTATGCCACAGCTAAAAATAAAGTTGTAAGTACGTACGGAAAGCTGGAGAGATAAATAAAGAAAAATACGGTCATCATAACTCGAGCTTCTTGCAACAGCAACTCGTACGTGAGAACTCTAATATTTTAAACTGTCAAGCGTTTTTTCTTATTGATTCGTTCAAAGTTCTGCAAAATTTTAAAAAGAGCTAAAAATTTACCGAAGCTTTTCTGCTTTATTGTAAAAACCGTAGAAGCAGTTAATTTTTTATTGCTATTGTAATTTAGGATAAGTACTTTGAATAATTTAAAATGTAAGTTATTATTATTACAAATCTGATTCAATTAAAATTGTAGATACGTTTTAAAGTAGTCATTTAGTAGGTAGTAAATTAATCAAAATTTAACATTTCAAATTCTCAACTAAACAATTGTAATTATTTTAACATATACCGTTAATTTCAATTATTTCATCGAAATGTTAGTTTCCAGGGTACCAGCTACAAGTCAATTTTGTTCAGACCAAAACTAATGTAGGTAATTTTGATACCGGTTTCTTTGTGTCAAATAGCTAACGTTTTCGTCAAAACGACAATTTGGACGTAATTCACACCTTTATTACCTCGGTGTCACCATAAACAACATTCCGCCGAATAAAATGCTCAACATATTGCGCCAACCTAATAATAGACTACAACTTTTGTTTCCCTAAACAAGATAAAGAACACTCCGTACACATATAACGTGTGCAAAATAAATCACCCCCGTATAATTTTATTGTTTCGGCTGTAAACTAGGTGTTGTAAAAGCGGATTCGGCAATGTCTATTTTGTTTTCTAAATAGAATCTAAAGCTGGGTAATCACAATGCGTTACCAACTTACCTGCGACCTGTTTCGGTAACGACTTCGTATATTCCTACGTCTTGCTGTCCTAGATATATCTTCGAGGAGGGCGTTAGTGCCTACAGCTTACGGAAGCATTACCATGTAGAGACTCCATGGATCATTCAGGTCGGCGTATTCCAATTTCATTACGAAGGAAACTGCACAGCAGCACATCTTCACAGGCAATATTAATTTACTCCTGTAGATATGCTAGGTTTGTGAAGGGTGCTGTCTTTTCATATACTTAGTTACGATTATCCTTTTTATTTGGCTGTGTTGCTTTACTAGAACTGCATAACTGTAAACCATATAAACAGAGAATACAGAGATACGGTATTTTCTAATAATAAATCATAAACCCAACATCCATTAGAGAAATGAAGTCTTCGTAATTCCATTAAAATCACTGATCATTTAATTTCTGTTTTACTCCACTCGTATGTAATCACATTATGTCTTAGGGCAATTAGTTCATTTATATTTAATTTTGTGTTAACGCTGTAACAGAAATTTTCAATTTAACGTGCTTGCAGTTTTTTGTCGATATTGGATTTTAAACTTACTCCAGTTATAAGAAAGTCTTATTAATCTCTAATCCAAGAAATATTAAACTTGCATTATTAATGTTTCAAATAATGAAAATCCAGTCAGCAATTCCAAGCTTATCCGTTAGCTGACATAAGAATACGTCTGAGCAAACATTATTTATATGTTCCAGTTCCTGCACTTTATACTAATAAAAAATTCTGGACCATCGCATTATGATCCGGTTATTGCAATTTGTTGTAAAAAATGTCGTTTAGTTTAGTTTCTCTCTTTCAATATCACGTGTAGAGTCTCGACAAGCGTTATCAGTAATTGTCTTACATAAATAAATAAATGGTGTAGTTTCTACAGGTATAAATAGCCAATTACAGAAAATTTTGCATAAAAATTAATTAGTACAAGTACCAGGTATAGAATACTTAATATATTATAAAACACAGAAGAAACTAAGACTCGAAGAATGCTTCAACATGCTGAATGTAGTTTTCGAAATGGATATCACAAATACAAGCAATTTTAAGTATTAAAGTTATTACACATATTGATCACCAGAACTTTGAATAACAGGCATGGTTTGCTATAAAAAAGATGATTTTAACGAACGTGTTTTGTTCCGGATACTAAAAAATTGATCTTCTCTAGTAGCTCTGTGCAGTAAATGCGGTTATTCAACAGTTTCCACAAAAAAGTAATGCTTCATGATGTCCGACGGATCTGGAGCAAGGTGAAATTAAATCTTTGCAACAGAAGCCTGTGTTCCAAACCTCGTTGAGAATACGTTCCGTCAACAACAAAGCTTAGAAATTTTAAATACGTCCGATGAACAGATTCTAGATGCTTAACATGTACTTCGTAGATTCGAGACCATATGCATGCACAGTATTCAAGTCTGCTGCGAACTAATGGGAGATATAAGACACTTAAAGCCTGGATGTTTGTAAAATATCTGCAGTTGCGATATATAAAGCCGTATGTCCCGAATGCTTTGACAACAAAGTTTTTGATGTGATCTACAAATATTTGTCGAACGGTACTCCTAAATCTAGAAAACTGTCAACTCTACTGATCCCAGATGTTCCCGTTGTATGATTAAAAGTAATAAATGTTAGTTTTCTGGTAAAAATCATGACAAAGCACTTTTAATAGTTCAAGGCCAGTCGATTCACCATTTGATATACTTATTAATACCTTCCTGCAGGGAGTAGCAATCTTCGATACAAGTAATTCTGGCATATATTTTTAAGTCGTCAACGTACAGCACTTTATTGTTAGTTAATACATTGGGCAAGTCGTTAATGAATATTAAAAGCAGTAAGGGAAGTAGGTTCGATCCCTGTGGAACGCCACATATAGGTAGATGATTTTGGTAACGTGCGTACTGCACACGTCCAATCAAGTAAGAAGAAAATAGTTGCAACATTGAATTAGAAAACTCCATCGAGGAAAATTTATCAAGTAAGATAAAGTGGTCGATTCTATCGGAAGCTTTTTGAAAGTCCATAAAAATGACATCGACTTGTCCATTGCAATCTAAGATTTCGGATGTTTCTTGAGTAAAGCACATGAGGTTTGTTGTCGAGAACGTCTTAAATCCGTGCTGGAAAGGTGAAATCGGTTATATAACTAAGCCGTAAATGTAAAATATATGGGGTAAAGTGAAAAAGAATGAGGGGCAAAGTGAAAATTCGAATATGTAAAAATAACTGTTTATTATAAAAAAATATAAAACTGGAATATAAAGAATAAAAATTGGTCTAAAGAGTTTAGACAGTACTTCCCTCGCTGTCGGAAACTTGACGACTGCATGCCTATTGTGTTTTTTTTCTCATTACATTTTTGTAGTGGGAATTTAAAAAAAAATTGCGATGACGTCATCAACATTTTTGCAAGGACACGTATGTCAGTTGGGATAGATGTAGTGTAATACTAAGAATAAAATTATTGTATTCCCAAATTTTCGGGAAAATGAATTGGGTCGTTTTGAATATTGATTTGTTATAATCAATAAAATAACGAAACAATTTACTCACGTATACGGCGCCGGCGTGTAATATGAGAGGGAACTGAAAATCGTTTATGTATAAACATTCTTAATTTAAGATGACAAGCGTAACAGCATACGTGAGAGTCAAACAGAGAAACTGTAAACAAAACGACCATCGGTTTCACTGCTTCGACTTCCACTTATTATATAAAACATTCGGTTTTATTTTAATTCTTGACGGTGAAATTCACAATTGGTTGATTATAAACATGTCTATTCCACATTCGCGGAACCTAGTCAGCGCATAAAACAAATGCACGTCTGTAATGTTAAAGTCGATGTAAATAAGCGTGCTACCCTTATGTTTAAACCGAGTTTTTACTTTAAAAAATTTTGTGTCTACCAAATTGGGTTGGTCCAATGTAATACTAATAATAAGTGTTGCCTTTAATTTAATCAATAAAATAAATTGACTTCATTAATTTTTTGAGCCACCTCTTAAGAAAATCTAAAAAATATGAATGGAATGATAAATCACAAGTACAAACTCATCATATTTTTTGCATTTTAGATAGGATTTATTCAGCAAAATTTAAGGGTGACGTCATCAATTTTTTTAGGAGGGATGAACAAATACATTTTGAACAAAAGTTTACCATGCTTATAATAACTTTAAAATATCTCCAAGATTTCAAAGCATTCGGTTTTGTAATTCCTGATTAAATCGATAAAATAGATTCACGCATTCATTCATTATTTGAGTCACCCTGTATATGCAAATCCAAAAATATGAATGGAATGATAAATCACAAGTACAGACTCATCATATTTTGTACATTTTAGATAGGATTTATTCAGCAAAATTTTGGCGTGACGTCATCAATTTTTTAGGGGGGATGAGCAAATACATTTTGATAAAAAATTTACCATGCTTATAATAACTTTAAAACATCTCCAAGATTTCAAAGCATTCGGTTCTGTAAATCTGATTAAACCAATAAAATAAATTCATGCATTCATTAACTTTTTTGAGTCACCCTGTATATGCAAATCCAAAAAATATGATTGGAATGATAAATCACAAGTACAGACTCATCATATTTTGTACATTTTACATAGGATTTATTCAGCAAAATTTTGGAGTGATGTCATCAATTTTTTAGAGGGGAAGAGCAAATACATTTTGATAAAAAATTTACCATGCTTATGATAACTTTAAAACATCTCCAACATTTTAAAGCATTCGGTTCTGTAATTCTTGATTAAATCAATAAAATAAATTGACGCATTCATTAATTTTTTTCAGTCACCCTGTATATGCAAATCGAAAAAATTTGAATGGAATGATAAATCACAAGAAGAGACTCACCATATTTTGTATATTTTAGATAGGATTTATTCAGCAAAATTTTGTGGTGACGTCATAAATTTTTTAGGAGGGACGACCAAATACATTTTGATCAAAAATTTACCATGCTTATGATAATTTTAAAACATCTTCAAGATTTCAAAGCATTCGGTTTTGTAGTTCCTGAGTAAATCAGTAAAATAAATTTTGCGCATTCATTAATTTTTTTGAGTCACCCTGTATATGCAAATCGAAAAAATATGAATGGAGTGATATGTCACAAGTACAGACGCATCATATTTTGTACATTTTAGATAGGATTTATTCGGCAAACTTTTGAGCTGACGTCATCAAGTTTTTGGAGGGGATAACCAAATATATTTTGACTAAAGATTTATGATGCTCTTTATAGCCTTAAAACATCTGCAACATTTCAAAACATTCGGGTTAGCAGATTAAAATTAAATTGCAAAATGTTGTTTTATAATTTTGATTTTTTTTCCAAAAATCTGGACGTTTCGGGTAAAAACTGAATTCGGAGTCGTAAACTACATGTGTAGGACTATGTTATTTTATACAATTTAAGACCCATTTACTATGTACAATTTTGAAGTGACGTGATCGCATTAGTGGTGGGGATGATTAGACAAATTTTGGTTAGCGTTTTACCATCTACATGATATTCCTAATATAAGTACAAAATTTCACAACAATCGGTCCAGTACTTTCGGAGATTATCTGTCTAATAAAAATCCGGGACGGCAGACAGACGGACAGACGGACAGACGGACAGACGGACAGACGGACGGACGGACGGACAGACAGACGGAAATGGGAGACCTATTTCTTCGTATTCTAGGGGTCATGAAAGATCGAGAAAACGTAAAAGCAGAGAGTCGGCCGACGGACTCGATTACAATACTTCCTTTGCTTACGCTCGGGAAGTAAAAATTTAAAATAAAAAAATACTCAAATAAAACAAATTAAAAATTAAAAACAAAAACAAAAAAATCCCTATTCTATCCTATTAATAACATTGAAACTAGAGAAAAAAGAAAAGAAACGTTTACTTAATTTATGTTATTTGAATTTTGCTATGCCTCAGATTATTTGCCTTTACCTTACCTACTATTTCCTCATAAAATATTTCACTTTCGTCAGGAACGTCAGGAAATATCTGTAGTTTGCTTATTTTGTCTCAGAAAGCTTACAATTATACAACCATTTCCTTGAATAAGTATTTGTATGATATTTTCCGTCGGTCAATTCAGTCAAAAGAAAATCACCTTTTCTTAAATTTGCATTTGGATCAACTTTCTCTACGTTAAAAAAATGACTTTATTTAACCACTTATGATATAATTACCGAAAATCGCATTTCAACTAAGTAAAGAAAATTTAGCTTTGCTGTAATTTCTGACGTCTTATGTCTTATGTGTACCTAATGGTGTAATGGCTTGTATCTCATGTTTTATGTTTTATGATTTTTATTGTCTTACCAATTCTTCAGCACTGATTAAGGAAGTATAGTAATCGAGTCCATCGGACGACTTGCTACTTTAATGTTTTCCCGACGCTTAATGACCACCAGAATACGAAAAAAGAGGTCTCCCGTTTCCCTCTGTCTGTCGTCTATCTATCTGTCTGTGACCTGGCGGATCATTATGATATTTTGTTTGTTAATTAGAAATGTCATGTAGATGGTAAAATGCTAACCAAAATTTGGCTAATCATCCCCATCAACAATTTGATGATGTCATCTCAAAGGATTCTACTTTATAATTATTTTAGTATTATATAACAATATACTCCTGCACTTGTGGTGTATGAATCCGCTTTCAGTTTTCTTTCCAAACTTCCAAATTTTGGGGTAGAAGTCAAAATCATTGTCTTTCCCTTTCTCTTTTTCCTCTTGCCGATTCTGTTCGTGGACCTATATTAGGCAGATGCGTCAGATCTTCAGCTGTGAAATGTAAAACGACTTGTGAAGAGGATGTTCTTTCTTTTGAGCAAGCCTTACGAGGTGATATGGTTCTGTTAGCTTCAGCAGCAGTAGCGGCATTTCTGTGCGCTTCACCATTAGGCTCTTTCCTATTGGTGGTTTCAGACGGTTTAAATAAATCGTCTGGGAAAATATTTGGATTGTACGGACAAATGCCTGTATTCTTAAACCCATTGCATGATGTTTGGACAGTCGCGGTTTTTTGATATGCATTTCCAAACAGTTGTCCAATTTCATATAATGTTATTATTTTACCAGGATTGTTTCTTAGCCATGCTTGTGTTTCTTGTTCGTAATATGTGTTAAGGGGATACATAAATCCAACGTCAAGTGGCTGCATGCGATGCGAACAATGAAGTGGCAATACAAGGATGTGCACATGATTAGCTCTCTATTAAATTTAAATTTTTGGTGTGTGTCGCGCGACCATCCAAAATTAATAAAACGGGACTTTCTTCAGAAGGTCGGGCATATTTTAGGTAATGTTCGAAACAGACTTCACAGAAAATATCCGTCTGCATCCATCCAGACTGGTAACATTCTACGATTGACTCGGGGGGCAAACCGTGTTCAAAACCTGGGTTGTGCCGTACTCGGGGAAAAATGAGCAGTGGAAGTACGAGACCCCAGCAGCACTGAAACAATTTTCCACCGAAACCAGTGATCCTCTTTCTGCTGAAGACAAACATCCAACCTGCTTTTTCCTTTTAATCATAGTTAAAAATCCTGCTGGGTGGAAAATGAAGTTTATCGATCAAACTCCCCAACAAGTTAAAAAAGTTTCCAACATTAGTCGGATTAAAAACAGAAGCCCTTGCAGCCGAAGTTTTTTCTGGGAGACGCAATGAGATATTTTTTTGTCTACCTAAAAACTTGTACACCCAATCACGTCCCGCTAATTCCGTATTGTGATTAAAACTATTAGAAATATTGTTCTTTATAGCATACTGATATGCCAAGCTACCCACTTCTTTAAAACTTAACCCAAATAAACGAGTCTCCATTTCTAATATGAATTCTCCCAACCCTTTTTCTTGATTATGGCTAAATGTTGACTTAAATCTACCCAATGACTTATTTGAAGCTTCATTAACGTTTTTCTCCGATTTCACACGTTGATATAACGTTGTTGCCGGAAGTTGATTCTTTAAAGAAGCAGCGTTTAATTTCAATGTCCCATTCGCACATCCCTAATTGCTGAGGCCATGGATTCTTTAGACCACGATTGTTGATTTGTTTTTCGTTTATAATTTCGCACCATGTTGATATAATTCTGAAAATACGATTCAGTGTTTTTACCTTGTTTTGTATGGGGCATAGTGGAAAAATATTCACTTTACCCCACACAACAATTTTCCACTTTACCCCATAGTAGCAACCGACAAGAAACAAATTGAGGTTCCACCTTTAAGATAGAGAAACAAACTGAAACTTACCTTCCACGAAAGACAAATGCCGCACAAATGACACTGATATAGCAAAAACTTGGAATGTTGTTTAACAGTTACCATAAATCTTCGTAAAACACACCGTTTTTTTACATCCAACGGCAAGAATATTTTGTTTTTACAACTGCAGGCAAACCGATGATACATTAACCACAGATGGCATCATTTATTTAATTTTTAAACAAAAATTCCACTTTACCTCCACGTTCCGCTTTGCCCCACATTCCCCTACGTATCCCCATAGTTTTTTGGCATCCCTAGCAAAGTCACTTTGGAAATTCTCAATATATGATGCATAAGCTTTCGAAATAAGAGATTTGACTTTGTAACGGTATGATTTAAATAAATCTTAATAATGTTGCAAATGATACATTTTGAATTTGGGATGGTAAGATGACTTGATACGGATGGTTTTAATTACTTCGGAGGTGAACCATGGAGGATAACGGTAACAGTTGCGTTTAACGCGTACTCGTGGAACAGATGTTTCAAATAAATTTTCCAAAGTTTCATAGAAACTAGCACAAGCATCTTCAGCATTCATATGATCATAAAGAAAAGACCAATCTACTGTACACATCAAGTGGTACAGGAGTGGCAAATTTGCTTTTCTAAAATTGAAAAATAAAAAGATAGGAAAGTCTTTGTGAACTTTGTTTTTAATGTCAAATGAGATACCTAGTGTGGGATGATAATTATCTTCGTTAACCATGCTAGACTGTGATTTGTCTACAGAGCCTTTAATGTTCGAGTACACAAGGACAAGAATAGAACCATAAGTGTTTGGACAATTATTGTATTGATCTAGGTTGAGGAAATTTCTAAAAGCATCAATGGTTAATGCATATTTATTGGATGAGTTAAGAGTAAATGAGGGAGGGTTGAAATCCCCAATAATTATAATGTCATCTTCACAACTGCCGTACTTATTAGGGAAAAGGTCAAAAAAGAGTTGGAAGTCATTGAAAGAAATTGATGGTGTAATATACAAAATAAACACTAATACCTCACAAGTGTTGTAGGTATTGATACATGCACCGACAGTATTACGTAACAACTCAAAATTTCTATCATAACAATAAACCGAAAAATTGTTTGAAATTATTTCACAAATATTAATGTCTTCTGATAACAACGTTTTACTTAGGGCAGTAATATCGTAGGTACAAGCGGAAGTTGAATTATAAATTTCCTGAATCTTAGTCCGTAATCCACGCACATTTTAATATTAGCAAGAAATAGAAGAGGGACTGTAATTTGGCAAGCAACTTAGTTTAAAGTAACGATCTTGGGAATTTCATTAAAAGTACGAATTTTTAAATTTTTTTCTCGGTTTTTGACATGAGTTTCTAATTCCTGTTTGAGTTGTTTATAATAGGTAATCTGACGTGGTGTTCAATCTCGAACAAGAGAAATATGTTCGTAAGAAGCGTGATTTCTCAAAATTTTGAACTCTCGCAATAAATTTAATACATCAGATTAGAGAGCTACCTTCAAAAAAACGTCCAAAGCACTGAACCTTTAGGTCAACTTCTTTCAAATTAGCATTAATTTGAAAGAAGCGTCCATTTAACCTCACTTTCAGTGAACCCTACGCAATTCAGATAGTCGAAACGTTAGGATTAATCGTACTGTTACAATTTCGGCAATTCATAATTATTATATAAGCAAAATAATAACGTGAACACACTGCTTCACATCCCGGGGTCGATCAGGGTGACTAACAAAAGACAATAAACAGGCAGACCACGTGTAACATTTGCGTTTATTTTTGTGACAGAAACCATATGTTTTTACGGATGTGACGGTTACTTATTTAAACTCCATTAATTCACTTTTTTATATTAAGAAAATACTTTCGAACTTAAAATATTTTAGTATGTGATATTACAATATGTGTTTCGATAGACATTATTTTCTTCAACCAGGTAATTAATTAATACTTGCTAAATAGTTGTTGCAAAACATTCAGCACAACACATAATACAGAAAATCTAAAGAATTAAAGTTTCTCTTCTTTCAGAGTTTTTATCACCCGCGTAGCGACTGTAATGTTGTTATACGCGGACAAATTGAAGCTCGCGAAATCAGCAATCCATATGTGTTCCTACTTTAGTTTTTAAAAATCGGAAAATACACAACAGAAAATTACTTTTAAATCAATACAAATAGTAGATTTAAACTTCACAAAAGGATGCACAAAATGTAAACGATGATTCGATCACCTACATATGATAAAGCCATTAAAAAACTAATTAGTGTTTTTTCAATAATCCCAAACAGCTTATCTCTGCAATGTTTTCCAGACATACTTTTTAAATATTGTTACAGTTTAGTTAAAAAATATTTTACCAAAACAGTACGTGTATATAGTGGCGTATATTTCTCATCGCAGAAAAATGAAGTACTACGCCAATACTTTAAAGTTCCTACCGCTGAAACACTTGGCGTTGCTCATAAAGAAGGTCATTCAGCTCATAAAATAAAAATTTTAAATGAGAAATGGTTGTAATGAGAAAATTTCATTCGAACAACTCGTTTTTGCAAGGAAACAGATCATAACTCAAGCCAAACCAGGAGTTTCTACTTTGTAGCAACCAGTTCTAAGACATAAAACTACGTAGATTAAAAATATAAATATGTCAGCTACGTACATACAATAACTCGTGAGAGATTCATACAACTCCGCTTGCTGCGCTATATAGTAACCACTCATTAACATGGTTTGAAGGTGACTTAAGAAAAAAATAAAATCGCTTTCAAGCACCAGGTACAAGACGTTATTATAATAGGCTTGAAAGAGGACCAACTCCGAGCAACAACACTGCGTTATATTAGCCATGTAAAAAAGTGGTATTCCACTGAGATTTTTTTGTCTCATACGAAGGTACATTTTAAAAATCATAAAATCATTACTCGGCCAAGAGAAGTAGTAATTACTTCGTATCTCTCACAAATAACTGACAAACGAAAGACAGATAGATGGAACCGAGAAAAGTTCGTTTCCATATTTTACAAGCCATGAAACGCCAGGGAAATATAAAGTTAGAGACATTCGTCAAAATATGTTATACACAATGCATTCCTCAGCTAAAACCTAGAACGGAAAATCTAAATTTTATAGACTGATAAATTTTGTCAATACTTGTTGTTAAACAAATACACTATTTAAAATTTATTCCGAATGACGGTATTAGAATATTTGTCATTTTACTTACAAACTAATTTTCTTTTATGAGTCTATAAATTCCGTACTGAATAACTTTACAATGTTTTATGCTTTAGAAAATAAAGACTTGTCTCTTCGACACTAATGCTGAAAGAATTTACGTAACATCCACGCTATCTTAGGGATCTGCTCTCTGTCCATTAGAGTCCTATCTATATCAGAGTGTCCTAAAATAGATTTCTCTTTTGATCTTGAACCTAGCTATTGCTGTACACATCCAATTACCAGACAAGACCAATGCAGACTGTAGAGCACTCGAACCTAATAGCAATTCACTTCACAAACTATATTCTGTCAAAATTCATTTTCTGATTCCAAACAGTACAGATAGCAACCATAAACGACGTCCTGCTCCACTATTCGCTAGAGATTATTATAATGCCGTACTAAATACCAGCAGATAGTTGTAAGTTAGGGCATCGTAATACGGTTAATTGTATGTACATATAAAGACCCTCGGAAGATTCGTACAGGAAATAGCACGACCGACTTAGATAGCGCAAGACATTTGTCTTACAAATAACCAATTTCAAATAATTATATATCGTGATATTCGATAAACGCTCAATTACTAACATATTGTGCAATATAATATACCGGTTGTCTTAGAATTTGCTAATTAAGCGAAAGCTCTGTTGAAATATTTGAGTATGGTTGAGGTCAGTTTTAATGATATAATGAATAATTTACAAAAATAGGTTCTATTTTTAAAAATGACGCTAGCACTTCCTACAGAAAGTTCTAATAACGAACTGTCACTTTATATGAATCTGTTAATGCACCACTATTTAATTAATACAGAGGAATGTATGAGTTTAAATACAGGTCATCTTCGGGAACGATTCAGTCTCACTCAACGAGTGGAGTCCAGACAATGGAAGAGTCAAATCCATTCCGGTCGGAATTATTGTGTACATAATCTTGTAGTTCTGTATTACTGTGCAATAAATTTTTGAGTTTTACTCACGCCGATTTTTAAGTACCGGTCGACGTAACAGTATGTTGTACATGTAGTCCATATTGTTTTCTAAAATATTAAGTAATAATTTTATTAATACATAACTTATCCCATATGTATATCCAATATATAATATAACATCCAAGAAAAAAATTTTCATTTTAAACTCCTTTTTTGGACTTCTATTTAACCTAAAATACTGTAGTCATGTCAATACTACCGCTTGAATGTTTAAAAATGAATAGAACTCATAGGCAGTTGTTTTTATATACTTGCCGTAGTCCACCAATCGAAGCATTTTGTGACAGAAAAAATAGGTTTAGCAGTTCAGAAGCAACCATCATGGATTGGAGCTACATATATTTTGAAAATAAATACGAAAATATCAGTTATGCGATCTTCAAACAAATTTTAGTCCACATTTTTTTTTAATTCGGACAAATCAAAATTATATTCCTGTTAGGAATTTTGGTTAGCATTTTACCATCTAGACGATATTCCTAACGCACATATAAATTCTAACAGCAATCGGTCCAGTAGTTTCGGAGATTATTTGTCACACAAAAATTGACGCAGACGCAGACAGACGACATAGAGCGGACAGACATACGGAAACGGAAGACTTATGTTCTCGTACTCTACAGGTTATGAAACGTCAACAAAACATGACAATAGCGAGTCACCCAATGGCATCGATTACAATACTTCCTTAGCCTACGCTCGGCAAGTAAAACGTACCAGTTAACCTATTATATGTTCAAGATTTCACATTTATGTGCAATTTTGAATTATTGTACTTCATCTAGGCTTTTAGTGAATATCCCCGTAGATACGATATTAGTAAATAACAATTTTATTGTGATAGTTTGAGTCATGCAAATGTGTTTGGGGTACCGAAAACCAATGTAAATTACGGGAGGATTAAATTATTAATTGGCAATAACACACAAGGAGGTTATAAAGATCAGTATTGTTCAAACAGTAATAAAGTTTCCTTGCGGTCCAGCAGTGACCATAATAAAGATTTATATAAGGACGGCCATTTGCATAAGCAATTCGCCATGTTGCAATCCGTGTGTACTGTAAAGTGTTGGGTAAATAACTAAACAGAGGAGCGGGAACCGCACATCTGTCGGATGAGGATCGACCGGGGGGTTGTTAACGGTCTCAGGAATACATAGACCTGTGGCTAACCTGCGCTCGTCACCAATTAACTACAAAATGACTGACTGGGTTTTATTGCTAAATGCGCCCAATTGCCGTGCCTAATCAGTTTAGAAATTATACAGCAGCCCGGCCCTCGCAGGGCCCTTTATTACCGACGTTGTTCGACAATACATCCTCGTTTTACCTAATGGAACAACAAAAACCTCTCTTCAACTTCTTAGCAATAATCGCTGCTCGCTTGCCAACCGAATAGCGCATTTTCTTCGGAGCGCAAGCACGTCGACCGAGAAGATATTCTGCTTGGTATTCTGGACCTTCGGTATGACAGTTTTAAAATTCCACACGTGCACGAGATATGGCCGGCTTAAGCACGAAGACTTACCTTAATTCATCTATTTTTTAGAAATCCCATCTACCAGATATTTATTCCCTCTTTGTTAATGATTAATGGTGGCTGTCGTCTTTCGGTAGGCTCGGCTATTTACAAGAACTTTGGGTGGCGATTTAACGGCGACATAAAGTAGGTGCAAGGAAAATCGATATCTTTAGAAAGAGGCTCTTTATTTAAAACGCATGGGTTTTTTTTCGTTTACGCATATGTAATATATAAATATAAAGTTTTGAAAGAATACGGTCAGAAAAACATGCACTTGACACATTTTATTATCGTCGAATCCACATTTTCCGGTATTAAATAAGAATACAGATAGGAGCTATGAAGCTGACGCCAACGTCGACACTCTAAGAAATAAAATAAAAATAATGGTTGAACAAAATTTTGTTGATTTCCCTTTTAAAATATTTTAGCTACACAAATACAAGTTCTGGTCGCTTCACGACTGTAAGTAGCAGACAGTATAATCGTCAAACTTCCTGCAGATTGCCCAATATAACTGAATTCAACATACTAATATTTTTCTTAAAATCGTTGTCGGTGAAAATTAAGAAACTGTATTTCCGATTTTCAACAAGTTTTTGTAATGATTATGATTATAAAAAATAAAAGAAAAAAAGGAAAAATAGAAAAACAACTCAAGTAACAAGTTAAAATACAAACGTGTCCAATCTTTTTCACTATTAAAATATCATTATAAAGCCCAAGAAGAAGTCAATCAGAATATGTGAAAATATATGGGACCTTCTACACGATATTCCTAACACAACATCTAAAATTTGACAACAATCAGTCCGATAGTTTCGGAAATTATATATTTAATTAAAATTGACACAGGCGATAGACAGACGAGAAACTCCAGACAAATGAAAATGGGAGACCCATTTTTTCGTAGTCTTGGCGTCATGAAACGTCGGGAAAATATGAAAGCAACCATTCGCCAGATAGACCCTATTACAATACTTCTTTGACTTACGTTCGGGTAGTGTCCAATTCCTAAAAAAAAAATATGCAAGAAGTTGACGACACTCGCCTTATATTAACTTATAGGCGTTATCATAAAATAAAATTGAAGGAAGTTGTGCCTAAATAACCTCAGATCAATTCCCAGCTGCTTACGCAAATCACTGTGTTGAAATAATTCAGAACACTATAGATATATGTTGTGCATTCTGTTTTAACATGATAGGTATGCTGATTCTTGCTAAAGAAAACCTTATGCCTGAGTAACCAGTTCTATTTAGATCATAAATGCATATATTTTCACACATGCAACAATATTTGTTTAAACGTCTACCTAGTTAGAGTGTTCGGATGAGAAGACGTAGCACAATTAAACAAGTCAAATGATTTTACATTCGACTTTGATTGTGCTAGTCTTCTCATCCGAACACTCCGTTCCCAATCCCTCAACACAGAAATCAGCCCTTCGAATGTTATTGCAGAAATACTTCAAACTTAATGACAATGTGCAGGTTGGGACGACTTCTGGTGACAAATAGGATATGAGATCGTTGTTTAGAGGATGTGATCACTTTAAAATTATGCTTGGAAAAGAGTATTGTCCGATTGACTAGCATTCCATTTTTAAAAATTTGCATCGCCTTTGTTGTCCTACTATTTTAGTTTCACCTTCATTTATATCTAAAAACACTGCAACCTTTATCAAAATATACTACACAGGGTGATTTTTTTAACCTGAAACTTTTTAAATGTGTCCAAAAGTAAACACTTTAAAAAAATGTCCAAATTCAAAATTTAATTATTTCATGGGGGAAATACTTTGGTGTAAAAAATTAGTCGCCTCTCCCTTCCTTGTAGATGGGTGGGGGGTAACTTTGAAATCTTAAATAGGAACCCCGAATTTTTATTACAGATTCAGATTCGACGGGTAAAAGTACGTAGGGTTTGTCTAAAACATTTTTTTATATTCATGACAGATGATGCTGTAATAAATGAAATTCATTTTTTTTCGATTTCACCACGTTTTCATTGTAACGAATCAAAAATGAATGGCCAGATTATTGAAGAGAACTTGAATGAGACATTTTGGAAAATAAACAGCCAACATTACTTAAATGAGATTTAGAAATGCGACAGAACATGTGGTTTCAACATGATGATCCAGCGCACTATTCGATGGTAGTACGTAAACTACTTGATCATGATTTCGGTGGTCACTGGATCGGTGGAGCTGGTCCGGTAAATTGGCCTGTCAGATTACCAGATCTTAGTTCGCCAGATTTCTTTTTGTGGGTCTATCTCAAAGACAAACAAGAACCAACAACATGTGGGAATATGATTGAGCCAATCAGAAATTCAAGCAGACACATGTCTCAGTGAACATTCAATATACATTGAATTCGGATGCCATCATTTTGAGCACTTACTTTAATTGAAAAATGGTGAGGCAAAAGGACTTACGTAAATTAGGCACCCTGATAAGTGAGAGGCAAAGAGACTCACATAAATGAGACAGACTGGTCAGGCGCGGATCTCCTGACACACGACCGAGATACTTTATTTTGACCAATTTCGAAATTTTAAAATCGCATTTCATTTTGTAAATACAGTACAACCTCTATAATCCGAATTCACGATTATCCGAACATCCAGTAATCCGAACAAAGGCTATTTGAAGTCGATGCTTTTTTAATCTGAACAAAAACTGTGCAATCCGAACTGAACTTTAAAAACACGCACGTACTTTAAAAAATGACGCAAGATCTTTCTGCATATGTTGTATGGAATATTTTGAAATTTTTAAAAATTGCGATATTTCAATGCACTGAATTAATTAACTGATTCTGGAAAAAAGGTTGAGGTTATCGAAGAAATGAGGCTCGAAATCTACAGGAAAAAGTATTTAGTTCAATTTCGAAAATCGTCGAAAATGGGTCGAAATTTGCATGAGGAAAGTTTCATTTTTGAAAAAGTTTCCTAAAAAGCAATATTTTCGGAAAATTCGGTGTGAAATTTGATTTTTTCGACGAATCTGGAAAAAAGGTTTAAATTATCGAATAAATGAAGCCAGAAGTGACTTCTGAGGCCCAAAATCTACAAGAAAATCTATTTAGTTAAATTTCGAAAAACGTCGAGAATCGGTCGAAATTTGCATAATGGAGGTAATACATAACGGAAAATTTCATTTTTGAAAAATTTATCTAAAAATTCTGAAAAAATTCAGGGTATAGATCCCGGGGTGTTGATTCCAAAAAAATAGCGTGTTTATGATCACGGAGTAGTATTTTTTTGGAATGTATCTATCATCCATTGTTGCTTAAAAATTCTTTAATTTTGTTTAATAAAATTAAGGTTTATTTCTTGAAGTTTGTTTTCAACTGTGTATGAAGTTGTTATTCAATTCCCTTTCAGATTTTTGGGAAAATCGCTGATCCAAACAAATCGTTAATCCGAACACACGTTTTTCCCAATTAATTCGGATCATCGAGGTTCTACGGTACACTATACGTGTAACGAAAACAACCAAATGTCACCCACGTTATGTGAAAAAGAGTATACTAGCTAAAATTTTATAATTTTTTTTGTTTAGAACGAATTTCTGGGAGATAGGTAAAATCGCACAAAAAAAAATTGCCCCCCCCTAAACGAAATCTTGTATCCGCGCCTGAGACTGATAAGAGACGAGGAAACTCACCTAAACCTAGCACCTTGAAAGGCAAGAGAACTTACCTAAATCAAGCGTCCTGATACGCGGGAGACAAGGGGACTCAGTTTAATCAAGCATTCCGAAGGGAAGACTGATGAATTTTTGAATTTTTTGGTCATTTTTCGAGCACCCTCCGAAAATGATCAAAAACCATTTCCTTGTAGAATTCGACCTCTAGAGGTTATTTTCGGTTTCATTTCTTTGAAAATTCCAGCATTTTTGTCAGAATCAAATGAAAAATGGCGATTTTCGGGATGAAAAATTTCATTTTACAATCTGAATTTTAGGAAAACTTTTCAAAAATTTCAATTTTTTAATCGTTTCTCGAACACCCTTCAAAAATGACCTAAAGACATATTCCTGTAGAGAAATTTCAATCTTTTGATCGTGTTTTGAATACCTTTCAAAAATTACCTAAAGACATTTCCCAATAAATTTCTAAATGTTATTTTCAGTTTCATTTCTTCTAATATTAAACAATATTCCCAAAATCGATAAAATTTAAAAATGACAATTTTCGAGATACCAATTTTAGAAATGCCATTTCAAATCGAATTTTTAGAAAATCTGGTCCGGTACCACGAAGTTATGATTTTGAACCAGTTTGTAAATATCTACTCCCTGAATTTTTCAATTTATGAATTTATGACCATTGTTCGAGCACTCTATGAAAATTATCTAAAGAAATAAGGGAGAAATTTTTTTGTATGTAGATTTCGACTTGTAATAGTATATTAAGTATTAAGAACGGTAAGGGGTGTTTACTGGTCGAAGGCAAAAGTTTGGAGACGGAGCGAAGCGACGTCTCCAATTTGTCTGAGACCAGTAAACCCCCTTAACGTTCGTGATGCTTATACTATTTTTTGTACGACCATCAAAAGATTTGCGTCTTTTTATCAAATTCATAAATTGAAAGGATTTATATCAAACATCAACAAGGTCGTTTTTTAATTTAAAATTTGTTACTATGGTTTCGATTAGTATAAACAATAATTTTAAAAATCAGTTTCCATTTTGACCGTTGTCGATTTAGATTTCATCTGGCTTGATTTCGAGTTAATTTTCTTTCCGCGACTATTAGTGAGTGATTTATTTGCTTAAAGTATCAATCATGAGTGATTCTGAAAGCGAAACTGTCGAAGTCGAACACGCATGGAATTTAAAATAAAAAAAATCTTGAATGCATGATTACTTACCGTTCAGCTGAACAGTAAGTAATTTGCTTACCGTTCGCCTCTTAGTTGTTAGTCGTAGCAACCCGTAAACTGAACTTACTGCTATGGAAACCTATACGGTAAATGATCGAAAAAGCAATGGTCGTACAAAAAAATTATTTTCGACTGCATTTCTTCGAAACTTGCAACAGTTTCCAGAAACCATAAAACTAAAAATAAAAATTTTCAAAATATACTAAAAATCCTATTTTTCAAAGCGAATTTATCTAGAATCTTGGTGCAGGACCATCAAGAAATTATATTTTTAGACTTAGCTTGTTGAAATCTTTTTAGAATTTTTAGACAACTTTTCAAAAATCTCAATTTTTCAATACCTACACCAATGGATTTTTAGTCATTTTTCGAGCACTCTTCGAACATTACCCAAAAACATTTCCCTGTATTTTTGGTTTTATTTCTTCGAGAAGTAAACAACTCCCAAAAACGATGAAATAAAAATGACAATTTTCGAGATATTTTAAAAATATCTTTTTCAAACCGAATTTTTAGGAAGTGTTGTTCCGACACTATCAAGTTTGGCTTTTTGAACCAGTACTAATACTTGCTAAGATAAAACTGTATTGCCAAATGCCATACCTTCGAAGAAAATAAAGGGTGGGTGGGCGGGGCTAATACTTGTCAAGATAAGACTGATTTTGCCAAATGATATACTATTTTCTTAAAGGGTATGTCATTTGGCAAAATCAGTCTAATACTATTAAGTACCAGCCCCGTCCATTCGACCTGTTTAAGATCTGTCCTGTTCAGTGATGCATAAAGTTGAAAATTACGGACCGATTTCCCTCCTTTCCTATTTTTCTAAAATTTTCAAATTAATTCTACATTCTTATACATATTTCCGGTAGTGAAAAGTTATATATCAGAGCATCAGAATGGTTTTTAAATTGTAGATCAACAACGACAAACCTTTACAAAAAAAAACAATTAGTAAAATCAGTCTTATCTTTGCAATTACTAACCCCGCCCACCCGCTCTTTATTTTTTTAGACAGTATGCCATTTGGCAAAATCATTCTTATCTTAACACGAACTAGCCCCGCCCACCCACCCTTTATTTTCTTAAAGAGTAGGTCATTTCGCAAAATCAGTCATCATAAGTACAAAATTGCTGAGCCCCTCCTATTAATACTTAATAAATATCCTGAAACAGGGGTTTTACCTACAAATTGTAAAGAATCTAAGATCTGTCCTTTCTAGAAGTCCGATGACGCTTCTGAAGTTGAAAATTACAGATCGATTTCCCCCCTTTCGAATTTTGCTAAAATTTTCGAATTAATTCTACATTCTTCTGTCATCTATACCGATTTGACAAAGGCATTTGATCAAACGGACCACAAACTTTGGTTTCACTCCTAAATTAGTATTAAACCATTATCGATCCTGTCTTACACTCTGAACACAAATTATTTAGTATAATAACTTCGTATCCCATTATATTATTGCAAGCTCAGGAGTTCCTCAAAGGTCAATATTGGGGTTACTACTTTTCAATTTATATAAGAATGATCTACCCTTCAGTATACATTGATCAATTTTGTTATTTGCGGATGAGGCGAAATTCCAGAATATTAACTCAATCGGAGATGCTATTTTCCTACAAAAAACTCAGGTGTATTTCCTTGAATTCATTGAGGATTTTAGGACAACTATTCAAAAATCTCTATTTGTCAATTTATGAACTTTTGAACGTTTTTCGAGCATCCTATAGACATTTTTTTGTGAATTTCGACTTATAAGTTATTTTCGGAAAATTTTACGAATATTCTTAAAATTCCAAAGCGAATTTTTCTAAAATCGTGCTGCAGGACCATCTACAAGTTAAATTTTTAGGCAAATTTTCAAAATCCTCAATTTTTCATTGTACATCCGAATTCTTGACTTAGTCCACATCGTTGCTCCTGGGTTACGCTAAAAGAAGTTTATTTGCCAGCAATAAACAATTTTTAAGTTCTTGGAAATTTGCAACATGAATAAAATTTTTTGACGACGAATTTCGAGCATTTACATAAAACGTGGTATTTTTTACAGCTAACGTATTGCAGAATCGTATGCATAGGTACTCAGTAGGAGAAATCGAAAAAAATTGAATTCGTCGATTCAGCGCCAACTATCACGAATCAAAAAAATTGGTCTAAAGAGTTTAGACAGTACTTCCCTCGCTGTCGGAAACTTGACGACTGCATGCCTATTGTGTGTGTGAGTAAAGTAAATTTACGCTTTCATTTATTTTCTTGAATCACCCTGTATATGCAAATCCAAAAAATATGAATGGAGTGATAGATCACAAGTACAGACTGATCATATTTTGTACATTTTAGATATGATTTATTCGGCAAATTTTCGAGCTGACGTCATCAAGTTTTTGGAGGGGATAAGCAAATATATTTTGACTAAACATTTATTATGCTCTTTATAACCTTAAAACATCTGCAAGATGTCAGAGCATTCCGTTTTGTAGTTCCTGATTAAATCAATAAAATATATTTACGCATTCATTAATTTTTTTGAGTCACTCTGTATATGCAAATCCAAAAAATATGAATGGAGTGATAAATGACAAGTACAGCCTCATCATATTTTGTACATTTTAGATATGATTTATTCGGCAAACTTTCGAGCTGACGTCATCAAGTTTTTGGAGGGGATAAGCAAATATATTTTGACTAAACATTTATTATGCTCTTTATGACCTTAAAACATCTGCAAGATTTCAGAGCATTCGGTTTTGTAGTTCCTGATTAAATCAATAAAATATATTTACGCATTCATTAATTTTTTTGAGTCACCCTGTATATGCAAATCCAAAAAATATGAATGGAGTGATAGATCACAAGTACAGACTCATCATATTTTGTACATTTTAGATATGATTTATTCCACAAACTTTTGAGCTGACGTCATCAAGTTTTTGGAGGGGATAAGCAAATATTTTTTGACTAAAGATTTATGATGCTCTTTATAGCCTTAAAACATCTGCAACATTTCAAAGCATTCTGGTTAGCAGATTAAAAATTAAATTTCAAAATGTTGTTTTATAATTTTGATTTTTTTTTCAAAAATCTGGACATTTCGGGTGAAAAGTCGATTCAGAGTTGTAAACTACATGTGTAGGACTATGTTATTTTATACAATTGAAAACCCATTTACTATGTACAATTTTGAAGTGACGTCATCGCATTAGTGGTGGGGATGATTAGACAAATTTTGGTTAGCGTTTTACCATCTACATGATATTCTTAATATAAGTACAAAATTTCACAACAATCGGTCGAGTACTTTCGGAGATTATCTGTCTAATAAAAATCCGGGACAACAGACGGACAGACGGACGGACAGACGGACAGACGGACAGACGGACAGACGGACGGACAGACGGACAGACGGACAGACAGACGGAAATGGGAGACCTATTTCTTCGTCCTCTAGGGGTCATGAAAGATCGAGAAAACGTAAAAGTAGAGAGTCGGCCGACGGACTCGATTACAATACTTCCTTTGCTTACGCTCGGGAAGTAAAAAAATGTTTCAGGTTAAACCCCTGCCCCATCTACAAAGACAGGGGGAGGGGTGCTAATTTTATCACTATTTCCCCAGAGGCATGATTAGATTTTGACTCTGGACTTTTTTTGACATATTGCTCATTTTTCAAGATATTTGAATGTTTCGGGTTAAAAAAATAAATAATTTAAATTTTGTTTCTGCTTCGAACAGAGTGGGAAGTTTTGGAATTTATTGGTATCTACATTTCGATGAGTTTTGTTCATTTTTTAATCTAGAGCTTTACAAATAATCTTCAGAAATGAATGTGTTTCTAAATTTTTCATCATTTATACGTCAAAAAATTACCAAAATCGTTGGCATTTAAGTAAATAAAGTTTTCTATTATTTTATCTACAGCCGAAGCTTCTCGTATTTTGTGAAAGCACAACACTTTTTTATTTTTGTACGTAGTTTGACGGAAATTTGGACCACATCTACTAATTAAATCTCTGAAATATCATACATCTTCTAACTATATGGGCTTTTTCAGAGCGGAGAATTGTGTTCAATGGCAGAATCGTTTGCTAACAGAAAATTAAAATCTGAAATCAACTACTTTTTATAAAAATGATATGGCTTAAAATTTATAAAGTACCTATAACACCCTCCAAAGTTGAAAACTTAATGTTGTAATTAAGGTAATCACGTGATCCAGCCCAGTCAATCCGATTCTTCGAAATTAGTTTGTAAATGAAGCTTTAATTCACCTTGTATTAACCGCCCTTTAAGCTTTCCTTGTAACCATGCACTATTAATTAAATACCCACAAAATTAAAAATGGTTTTGCTTTATTTACCTTTAAATGGGGAATATTATTTGAAATTTAAAAAATACGCAACCTTACCACACGTGTTTTAACGTTTTTATGCGTTATTTCTAAAATAACGGAAAACTCCGTACACCACTTGATGGTTGAATATTAATTTAAGACCCATTTTGTTGCTCGAATAACAACACTGAAAAAATAATTCCGCAACAAAACAGCATGTATCTAATAAAAATAAACTGAGCGAAAAGCAATTTTTGCATAATGCCCTCAGCATGACCGAAAGTCATTACAAGTATTTTAAATGTTAATACTTGTTATAGCTCCTTAAAATGTAAGCAACTCCATTAAAAAACCGAATAATCTACATTCATCCGTCTTGGATTTACGAGCACATAAACTTTCAGGATTTTGGAGATTTTAAAGGGCCGTTACTCCGAAACGTAAAAGGATAATTTAATTTTGTTAGTTAAGTTATATTACACCTCTAAAGATCTGTTTCATTTTGTATCTAAGTAAAACCCTTACATTATCCGTATACACTTTCATTACTTCTTGACGGTTTTCATTGCGGAAGTATTTAGGTAATGAGTCAAGGAGATCCTCAAAACTTTTATAATAACTTGTTTAACCAGTTTAAATCAACTTTGGGTCACCTGAAGTGTAAACAGACAGAAGAAATTCAGGTGTCGTACTGTTACCAAATATGCAAATAGAATTGCATTTCTTGTTTGATGTCTCTGGACATTTAGCACTATATGCAAATATCCACACCTTCTGAGACTTAATTGCACAGAGGACACGATAGGTTCGTCTCTTGTGGGAACACCAAGTAGTGTTTGCGGAAGAAATTTGCCATTTTGTAAACCCTCTGTCACACATAAACAGGAGTTTAGTAAGATTTGTTTGCAAAGGGACGTAGTTTATTTTCGGTTTAAAATACAACTTCCTTTAACTGCTGATATTTCCACACGATAAGTTTAATCCTTAAGTTCCGACTAGAAATGTAGCATATAAACTCCCTAAAGACAAGTGGTAGATTTGGAACGAAGTAGTGATGGTCTTGAGAACTTTCATATTTTAAACTAAGCGAGTGATGAATGTGCCGCATGTTGTTTTCAGCGGAGATGGTGGAACCATGTCAACATTAAACTGTGTATAGATCGTCCTGATATAAATCTTCATCAAAACCTTCTCAATAAACCCTCTGAAACTCTGTAAATGTTCAAGTATAATTTACATTGTTATAAGCAATCTGCTGTTTTCAACCGCTTCAGAGTCAGTTAATTAGCAATAATTTGTATCATTAAAATTGATATTATCTATTATAAATTTAAACGTTTTTCAATTTTGTACATTCTAATGCTTGTGCTTTTTAAATTAAAAATGTGATTACGTGATAAACTCTTAATTCATCGATGCGTGGCTACAACAAAATAATAAACATCAGTAAATGTATGGATGAGTGGTTTTTGTTATTTTATTATACATACATGTTTTGTAAACATTAAAAATATATATACAGACCTGCACATTATTAAATTTAAAACACTCTGAATAGGAACAAGGGGCAAATTGAAAATTACAGCCAACGAACCGGAGAAAATGATATGTTAAACACCCAAAAATAACAACACAAAATTAATTACAAAACTCTTTCATTTCACCAAACACATCACAGGTTTTTGCTATTCTGTCATGCATCAAGTGCTTCTAAAACGTTACATCCCCTGTTTTATCAAACAAATATAGACGAATTAATCACGACAAAATTTACTGCCAGAATTTTTTTTTTTCTAAGACTAGAAGAAATGAAATCGAATTGACATTCTCGTAATGCATAGGCCAAAAGTGGGAGCTTACGCAAGGTCACATAAAATTATTACGTAAGCACCGCTTATATCCTTGTGTAAGACAATATTTAACCAAAATGTCACAATAAAAGATAAAGTTTCACAGTTACCAATTAGCGAAACCCAAAAAGAGCAAAAAAACCGAAGCATTCCTAGTGTGGCGAACACAGAGTTCCGTCCCAGTTGATCGATCAAATTATATTAAAACTGCTACTTGTTCAAGAACAAATTGTACGATAGAGAATTTACAAAAAAATCAAGTTGAACACATCATAACTTGGTCGTAGCACAAAAAGTTTCACTTCAATTCTGTACAAGCTGAAATACAACGGAAGTCGAAAGTTTTTATGCTCCCTTTGCAAAATGTCGGTTCTTTGATGCTCATCTCGATTTCAGTAGAAGTGAAAATTAACATTATCTTTCCAGTCAAAATGTAAAATATAACGTCAGGTCCGAAAGAACAGTTTATACTACCTTTGGCAGTTTCTTTAGGGTAGCAATGAATTATTAATGGGTTGTTGATGTATTTATAGAGAACGTAATAGAAGCATTGTGTTTTCACGCCACGAGCAAAATAACTTAATCTTTACGCTTGTCGCTTAAATTACTAGATCTCCACTTAGTTGAATGCTTTTCTTGTAAATTTTAAAGTCTCAGTAATTTAAATTTTATGCAACTGTTTACTAGAGCATGTGCCTTCCCATAAAATTCATCTAAAACTATTTGTGTGCACAATAGCGTACTAAAATTATAAATAAGTTTCAGTTTATGGTAATATCTTTATGAAAGTTGAGCATAAACATTTTTTATTCATATATGTACAAAAAATAATTTTATCAAACACCTCTAAAGCTGTTGTAAGTGTTCACTTTAATTTTCTAAACACACTCTCAGTTCTCATTATATACAGGGTGAGTCACTAAGCGCTCGTTCTACGATCTCTCATTAATTATTAGAAATAGAAAAAAGTTAAAGACCAAAGCTATACGGTTTTTTGAGTACTATACTCTAAAATTATTTTTAACTATACAGAGTGTTTCGCTTTTAAGGTAAGTTTTTTTTTAAAGAAAGACGCTATATATCTTTACATATTTAATTGACCTCCTCTTAGGCTTTACACTGCCACGTTATTCCAATTTTCATGAAATTTTTTGGCACTGGAAGGGTTCATAATAAATATTATAGTAGGGTTATTTTTAAAATCTTTGTCAGAACATTTTGTAGAGAGATGAGGAAAGGTATGCGCTCTATTATGGTATAATTTTCATATATACAGTGTTTATAAAAATTTTGTAATTATTAGAATTTTCAAATATAGATAATTTAGTTTTTTTAAATAAAACACTATATTTTATTACTCCATCTTATTTTATATTTTATTCTCTTACTCGTCGGCATATTAGAAGAATGAGGTCGACAATAGAGTAAGATACAATAAGTAATGAAATGGAGGATGTTCCATTGGAAAAAAACTGTAATATCGATATTTGAAAATTGTAAAATTTTAGATTTTTTTATAAACACTCGGTACATTAACATTTGATTTTGTTGGTACTATAACACAACGCGGATCTTTATTTATCCTTCCACAAAATATTGTAAAACACACTTTAAAAAGAACCCTTCCACTTCCAAAAAATTTCAAAAAATTGGAGTAACGTGACAGCGTCATAACGGAATTTCAAAAGTAAACTGTGGTTGCAAGAAAAGGTCAATAAAATATATAAAGATATATACATATATAGGATGTTTCATTAAAAAAAAAACTAAGTAGTGTGTTACGCCTTAAATATAGAACACAACGTATAGTTAAATATAATTTTAGAGTCATTAAAGAACCGTAAAACTTTGGTCTTTTTCCTTTTTTCTATCCTTAATAATTAATGAGATAACGAGAGCCGCGCTTAGTGACTCATCCTGTATATATTTTTGAACATGCACTGTAACACATCTTCATTTATGTTATATCAACGTAAAATTTCATTCTATATTTCTTCCAAATTAGTAAGTTCCTGGTTAAACAATCAATCTTTTAAATAGCCAAATAATGAAAACTCTAATGGCATAATATCAGAAGAACGTGATGGAAATTCTTGATTAAACCGTAGGGTCAATTGTAATAAGATTGTTACAAACAAACCAAAATTAAATTTGTTCTGTATGCTGTTTCTCCATCCTATTGGAAATAACGTAACCAAAGTTCTTCATTAATCATCATCCACTTGGTGTATAAATGGTTGCAAAAATTCTTGCCTGTTTGAAAACCTACAAATTCATAGATTTTTTTTTTGAGAATCTACTAGCCACACTCCAACCTTCTGTGAATGCAGAGGGATATCAAGAAAAATATTTGTCAATATTTCAGATTAAGAATTAACCTAACCAGATAAATGGAAGCAAACTTCATCACTAACAACTGTTAATTCCATATTCTGTTAACGTTGAGGTTATTCTGAAACCTATTTCAGTACTCAAAATGACTAGGGATATATGTAAGTAAACGTTCATGCATAGTAGTAGGTGTGTTTAAGATATTTTTTGCCTTCCCGGGATTAAACTGGGTCTTTTCGACCCTAGGGATAAAAAGTGTTTCCATACCAACCAAACACTTTTTAACTTAAAGAGGTAATATAAACAAATCGAAAAATTCAAAGTGGCTCGTCTTATTTAGACCTATAGCCTTGGTTACCCGACAAGGCTTACTATCACGATTGATGATAGGTAATTTCGAATATTTTCTTCCAATTTAAAATTTAGTATCTATAGTTCAGAGACAGCAAAAAAATAATATATACACCACAACACTAAAGTGCGATGTAATCCCTCAAGTGGTTATTGCCCTCGCTAACGCTCAAGCACTAATCTCCACTTTCGGGATTACATCGTGCACTTTAGTCTCTTGGTATACGATATACTATTTAATCATTTATGCATCTAATCTTCGTAATATTTTAATCATATGTATCTAACGTACTCACTTCTACAACCTTGCATTCAGTACAGCCATTCGTCATTCTGGAATGTTCCATTACGATAATAAGACATTCCTTCGTTCTAACTACTAAATAATATACCCTTATTTTGGCTAAAACAGAATTCGAATTAGTAGAAGTATTTTAATTCCAAACACAACTTATTTTTTTAATTAACTTTTAGAAAATTATTTTCTTTGTAATTGATGAAGCTTAGTGATAAAAATATAACAACCATAAAGAAACCTCCAAACAATTTTATTCTGAGACAAAAAAAATAAAAACGAAGTTTGAAATATCATAATCACAAATGAATCATTGATTAAAAATCTAAAAATCCATCACCAAGAGGAGTAGGAAACACTCTGAAAAGTATCTAAAATGCCGCTCTGAATGGTCGTTGCACTCGGCTGTTAATTCCCGCTCTCATTTACTTAGCAGTTTTACTAAATACGTTTTCGTTAATTATTGTATTTATGGTATAAGTGACGATTAAATTCAGTGATTATCACCCGCTACTGGGTCCCGGCGATCCAGTGCGTCATAATTACATTTGTGGCGGCACAATAGTAGCTGGGTAAGCGAAGTAAAGATCAGCCGCTCTGTAGCCTGGTGGTCAAGGCACCTGCCCGGCAAGCGGGCACCGGAGCAGCAAACATTTTTTCTTCGCTTACTTACAGTTCAAACTGGAGTCGGTGTCGGTACAGAAAAACGTTAGCTCGTAGCTCTTTCGTGTTCCATAATACGAAAAGAAAGGAGTTAAATCTCCAAAATTGAAATCAACTGAGAAGCACCTGACGGATCTGGACCTTAGAGACAGATTCGCTCATTTTGATAATATCGTTGTTTATTTGCAAAAAATTTGTCAATTGAGATTATTGGGTGTGCTTGGAATGCACTTAGAAGCATTTTCAGAAATAGGTACGTTGGTTCCGAACAATGTTGCTGAAGCAGCTGAAGCGGCGACCAACATTTTGCTTCCAAAAAAATGAAGAAACTTGTATGAAAAAGAATACTCGAAGTTTTACAACTGGAGATGTCAGAAAAAGGCCAGAGGCGTCAATCCTCGCTTATTTGCAAGCAAATAATGTCAAACCTTCAAGTTTGTAGAGCTATTATTCAATATTAAAGGCCATTAGTGCACTGAAGAAAAAAAATGATATTGGAATTTTAATGTACGTTCGGAAAAGTTATTGCATTCCTGAAGCAGTCTTCAGGTTACAAGTCAAAAATATCAAACGGGTGAGAACTTCTTGAATGAAGTTCCCGACAAGGATTATTCGCTTATAAAGGTGGCTACAATAATGGGTATCGCAGGAGGTTGTAGAACTGTCAAATTAGTTGATATGCAGATAGGTCATATATAGGCTTCGGATTTTAGATCACTAAAAAATGAATAAAAGGAGACATTTTTAGGTCCCAAAATTGATGAATTAGGTTATAAAAATCTTAGTTTAGGTTAAAAACCTGGATGAAAAAATATTTGCTCAACGAAAAAGCATACAACAAAAAAATGTATATTAAAAAAAAACATTAAACAAAACATTATAGAAACAAATATTTTGTGTAACAAACAAAAATATGATTAAATAAACAAACGATCTATAGTTACGTCCACTAATTCTAAGTTATCGCAAAAAGACGGCGATGAAATTTAAGCAAGTCGCATTTAACAAAAAATAAAATATTAATTCAGGTATTTAAAATGAGTTACAAAAGCAAACTACATATTTCTCTAAATTTTCGATTGTAAATTTACACCTTTGATCGCTTAAAACACTTTTAAGTCTTGAAAACGTGCGTTCCACATCACAAGACGTGATGGGTGAAAAATTAAATATTGAACAATCTACGTTTTCATTTATGTATGTATTGTTGGTAGCATTTCCATTACCGCAAATTACGTTATTTACTGAACATATAAAATCGTATCTTGGATTCTTTTTTAATAGAAAACATAATTCTTGGAACGTCATTTCCCCACCTTTCCTGGTGTGTTTTTTAAAGATGTATACACTTTTTCCACAATTTCCATACTTTGGTTTAATTTTAAACCTATAGTTTCTAATTGTTCTATTGCATCAGCAATAATTTTAAAGTGAGTTTTAATGTACAAGAGTTCATTTTTAACGTTTGCTTTATTCAGAAATTCTTGAGCTTTTTTAATGCTTTGTGCATCTGTGGCTTCAAATGATATTACAACCTAAAACTGTTCAATATAAGAATGATAGTAAAAAACCATTATAGATTTACTGACTTGTTTCAAAACATCAAAGTGTTCTGCATAAAACAACTCTGCTTTAATCCAAGTGCCCCACCTGGTTAATGCAGGTTCAGGTGGGAGAAGTGTATTTGATAAACTGTTTTTATAAAACTCTACTCTTATTGGTGCTTTTAAAAAGATTTTCTTAACATTGCTAATTATCCCATTGACATCTGGATAATTCAGTTTAATTGTTTGAGACACTAAATATAACCCATGTGCCATACATGTTAGGTGTGTTATATTTTCATAAAACACCTTCAAATGAGTACCAGTTTTGATCATGTATGTATCTAATACAAACCATTTAACTTTTTTTTGTTCAGTTCCTTTTGGCCACAATAAAACTACAAATTAACAATTAAATAAATTATAATAATTTCAATGCTTAAAATTATCAATAGCACACCCAATGATTCATTTATAAATCTCGAGATTGTGTTGCTATTAGTTTTATCAAGCTGCTTCAAAGCTAGTAGAAATGGACGGCCAGCTTCTTCAGAAGATAATTTTCCAATTACTAAATGGGCTATGTATCTTCCTAATCTGTTCGTCGTCTCGTCAACGCTAATCCATATATTATTATTGCCAATAGAAATTCTAATTTGTTTAATTACCTGTAAATTATAAAATTTATGTTAAATAGTTTTTAAATAAACATTCTAGTGCTCACCATATCGTAATCTCTTGGTAAATATTTTGTTTCTCAGAGTTTTTCTGAGGGTAAATGTCTTCCTGTATATTTATGCTTAAGATTTTTAAACTCAGGACAACTAACTTTATTCCATGGAATATTTGCTGCGGTAAATGCCCTACATAAATCGGTGCAAAATTGCGTAAAATCATTGGCGGAACTAGTGTTTAATAAAGTCTGTTTACTGGATTTATTCTCGTTCTTTTTATGTGCATCGCCACTGCAGTGTTGTTCAAAGTGTGATTTTTTTTCGCACTTAAACTAGGAAACAAAAATGTGAACATAATTCAGGCTTCAGTATTTTAAATGTTTACTTACAACTTTTCCACATACTTTGCAGAATAACTCATTGTCTTTGGTTGAAGAAGGAATTTGAAAATTAGAGTCCAAATTCTAAGAAGATTTCAAAAAATACATTCATTACAAGCGAAGCCACTAGATCTACTAATATTAACTTCCCAAAATTGAATGATTTAGAATGTAACGTTCGTATCAATATGGGTCCCTTGCAAAATTGTAACGTTAATATTTACTTATGCAGCAAAAATATGTAATATCTACTAATAATATGTAATGTACCATGCCATTTTCAGTTTCATTATGTCCGCATGTACTGATGTCATGACTATCACAAAACTGTATGTCTTTAATGAGTGATACTATGCATTCATTTTTACCAATACGTTTATTATGTTAGCAAATGGCATTGTGATACGAATTGTCTAAATATTCCCCAATAAATCAAAATTAATTTCATCATTTAAACGCAGTGTGTAATACTCCTATTTTTTAAATTTTATTCCAAGATGATTTAAATCACAACAACCCTAGTAGCCCAGGAGTCGCTGCTGCTTTTAAATATATATACATCAATAAAGTTCCACAAAATTCGTATTTGCGCAGGTCATGATGTTGCTCCCGTTCGAGAAAAGTTAACCCTTCTTGAGAATACAATAATTTGAAAAGTTTTTAAAAGTTTATAGTGGAAAACACTAATAATCAACAAAACGTACACAAAAAAATATATATGTGTACTTACTTTCAGATACGTTCTCTTCCTAACGAAGTACAAGTACACAAGAGCTAATTTAGACGTTTACTGCATCTAATTTTTTTAAACAAAATTAACAGCAACGTTCGTTAAACTTTTACTAAACTTATTAAAACTTTGATAAAACTTACTTACGTACTTTCCGTTTGCAACTTTTGTTTACGTAGGCGGCGATATGATGAAAATATTCAACTAAAACCGGGCTAGCACTTATGTTTATTCATTAAGTAATAAATATGCTTTAAGAAACGTAATAACTACGCAGAGGTTGATATTCGCCAGAGACATTATTTCTAGTAAAAGTTGAACTCGAGGAGCTTTTCTACAAATGTATAAAATTAAAATGTATTCCGCGAACCGCTGGTGAAAAGAATTTCATTTCAACCCCAAAATTGCATTATATGAAACGTTCTTTTACATCAACGACTTCGTTCAGACCCTTAAGTGTTGTCTCTCGGTTTTGACACCTCAAAGAGTAATTTATGAATCGAAACAAAGAAAAAGTTTGATTCGATTATAAAGGAAGCCCGACCAAAACTTCGCAATAAAAGATATTTTAGAGCTTGCCTCTCAACGTCGTTCGAAGGTCTTAAAACTGTGTCTGTTTTTATCCACGGCCACAATAACTAATTGAAATAAAATACTCTATTTAGTGAATCCACGTAATCGCAAAATTCAGTTAATAGCTTCCGCTTCATTATCGCATTTCGTTCAAAAGGATTCCCATCAAGTGGAAACACGCTGTCATAAACTGTATGCCACCAAAAATTCGTCATCACGTCCAGATTTACGGTACCTACTTTTTTCTCCACATCAACGGAATTTACTCAAGCGTCTCTAAAATGAATATCTCTCCATTCCGAAGACGTATGTGTTTTGTGTTGACTCAGAAAAAATAACTTAGTTATGCTGATCACGTATGTTATTAAACGGATCTGCCATCGGGAAATCCACCTGTAATTGTGCTCTAGAATTGTAAAGTGGTTGAGAAGGGCCACACAAATTCAAAGTGTCAAAACAGGGTTTTATTGTAGTTCTAGTAGGAAGTGGGTAACAACCATGTCGAATGTCATGCCGACCACAACAATGCGTTTTAATTAAGTGCGTTTAATAATTAATTCTAATTTTAATATGGCACAGCTGTGTTCGCTTTGTTTCTGTTGTTTGATAATTTGTCCGTTTCAAGCGGAACAAAGGGTGTACCTTTCCTGGGGTAGATGAGCCGGAATGTGAAATTTCCAGCATTTAATAGTTAATTATATGCATGTGTATCAAAGTATGTTTAATAAAAATTGTATTTAATTCAGTTTGTTTATAAAAGTCACCGTAAAATTATGAAAAGAAATAAATGTTTTCGAATTAATGAGCAGCGCAAGAAAATTTTCTCAGAATTGCTTAATTCTATTGCCAACGCAAACAGTACTTGTTAATCAAGGTGTGTAATAAAATATAGACTTTAATTTTTTATTTTTCAATTACAACAGTGGTTTGTGGTGACACACTTGATTATGTAGGTGTGAAACTATGCTGAATAGGACAATTTTCGGTTACTCCACGAAAGTTTGAAATTCCCAAATCTTAAATTTCATATAAATAAAGATAGGAAACTAAATATGTAATTTGCACATCATCTGCATTTGTCAGTCAGCTCCCGGTTTTATCATCTTATCCTTTGTGCTTTAAAACGTTGAATGTCAACCTATGGTTTAAAAGCTTGAAAAATATTATCTGAGATATATGTAGTACCTAAAGTCTAGTAACACAATTTCCATCAGCCTTTTGGTACAGCATCTCTGTCTTTCTGTGATGTCATGTATAATTTTTTCCATCCTAAAATTTCCGCGTAAAAACTGTTAAATTTAACACACTTTTTAACTAGAAGTATTGACATGTATAGAACCTTTACTGATAACATCCATCTCATAAACAATCTAACTGGAACAATACGGAGAATTAAAACAGAGGATGTCAATTTTTCACACCTCAGTGCCTATCAAAGTGACTAACTTTTTAACGCACTGGTGGACAACCAAAGGTATATTAAGAGATGGAAATTTGAAATTAACTGCATTAATTGACTGCTATATTTAAAAGTAACAATACGAGGAAGAACTAAAATTGATACTTACCCTTACTGAATGTAAAGCTCAAAAGATCCACATTTTTGTGAAAAATTAGAAATAATCTCACCTTCAAGTTTAATATGGATGGATAGTATATTTCGCACTGTACACAAATAAAACAGAATACGAACTTGTTTGACCTGCAGACTAGAACGCACTCATGCCAATATCGACTCTAAGCGATTTATCTACGTATAAGCCAACTTCGTTAGGGCTGATCTGATACACATCCACTACGAAAAACTAACCCGCTTCGACCATCTGGTCGGACTTTACAACGAATAAGTTCTTCAACATCTTAATGATTTAATATATAATATGTTCCCGAATGATAAAATTAAATTTACATTTCAAATGGTAAAACGCTCACCAAAATTTATCACCAACAATGAAATGACGTAGTCTCCAAATTTTATAATAGTAGATGTAATTTAAATTTTATATGCCCCGTTAACAATTTATGAATCTGGGTTGAGTTTTTGCCTTAGACGTCAAGATTTTTGGAAAAAAATCAACAGCATTTTCCAAATTATAGTGATTGGAACCATTTTAAAGCGTTAGTCAAAATTTATCCGTTCATGCCCCCCAGGAATTGATGATGTCATCTTACAATTTTGTCGAACAAATGTTACTTAAATGTTAGAAAGTAGCACAGTCCTGAACTTGTGGTTTATAAATACGCTTTTGAGATTTTTCGGCTTTTCGATTTCTGGATTTTTGAACTGTAAATGTCTCAATTTTTCAATACTTCAATTTTGGACTCTTCCAATTTTTTCATTCTTCAAACTTTCGATTTCTCGATTTTTTTATTTTTCGATTTGTCAATTTTCCGATGTTTCAATGATACGATTTCTCAACTTTTGTCCTCTTCAATTTTTCAAATATTGACGTTTCTAAATTTTCAGTTTCCCGATTTCTGAAGTAATCTTTCTTTTATTTTCACATTTCTCGACTTCCCAAAGTTTCGATTTTTCACTCCTTCAATTCTTCAAGTTTTCGATTTTTCAGGTTTTGGAATTTTTCAATTTTTCGATTTTTCGACTTTTCGATTTTTTGACTCCTGGATTTTTTGATTTTTCGATTTTTGGCTTTTTTGCTTTTTAATTTTTCGTGAAACCTTAGATTTTTCAATTTTTCGCCTGTTTTATAACTTCGATTTCTCAATTTTTCAACTTTTCGATGTTTTGAATTTTCACTTTTTAAAATTCCAAGTTTTTCGAATTCTCGAGTTTTTAATTTTTCAACTTTCCGAATTTTTAAATTTTTCGAATTTTCAATTTTTTCATTTCTCAATTTATCGAATTCAGATGTTTCGATATTTTGATTGTTTAATTTTTCGATGTATCAATTTCTCAATTATTAACTCTTCTTCTCGGCTTTCGGGTCCTCGATTTTTCGATCCTCTGGTTTTTCGATTTCTCGATGTCTCAGTTTTTGAATTTTTCGATGTTTCGGTTTTTGGATTCTCGGTTTTTCGATTTTTGACATTTGGGCTTTTCGTTTTTTTGGATTTTCCAATTTTTGGATGTTTCGATTTTTCAGTTATCCGATTTTTCAATTTTTCAATTTTTTCCACTTCTCAATTTTTCGATTTTTAAATTTTAAATTTTCAAATTGTTATTTTTTGATTTTTTGTTGGGCTTCTCGATTTTTCAATTTTGCGATATTTTAATTGTTCAATATTTTAAACTTCGGATTTTTAGATTTCTCGATTTTTTTATTCTTCAGTTTTCAATATTTTTATTTTTCAATTTTTCAAATTGTGACGTTGCTAAATTTTCAGTTTTCCGATTTCTGAATTAATCTATTTTTTAGGCGACTTCAGATCGGCCAGAAATGATCTTCTTCACGGCCTCGATTTTTTCCCATTTCTCGACTTCTCAAAGTTTCGATTTTTCAATTCTTCAATTTTTCGATTTTTCGACTTTGTTTTTTGGGTTTTTCCAATTTTTTAATTTCTCAATTTTTGGATATTTCTTTCAGTTTTGGGATTGTTCAATATTTCGATTCTCCGACTTTTCGCTTTTTCGACTTCTGGATTTTTCGCTTTTTCTATTTTTTATTTTTTGGATTTTTAGTTTTTCGTTTTGTAAACTTTCGAGTTTTCAATTTTTCGACTGTTTTATCTCTCGATTTCTCAATTTTTCAACTTTTCGATATTTTAATTTTTCAATTTTCCGATTTATCGAGATTCGGATGTTTCGATGTTTTGATTTATCAATTTGTCCATTTTTGGCCTATTTATATTTCGATAATTTAAAAATGCCGAAAATTGAAAATTTGAAATATAGAAGAACTCAAGAAATGGAAAAATATAAAATTTTAAAAATTTAAAAAATTAAAACATCGAAAAGTTGAAAAATTGAGAAATCGAGTATAAAACAGTCGAAGAATTAAAAGTTTAAAAAACGAAAAATTGAAAATCAAAAAAGTAAAAAGTGGCGAAATCGAAAAGTCGAAATATTAAAAAATCCCAAAACTAAAATATCGAAAAATTGAAAAATAAAAGAAAAACTGAAGAATCGAAAACTGAAATATCACAAAATTGAACGAAATATCCAAAAATTCGGAAATTAAAAAATTGAAAAATTGAGAAATCGTAAAGTCAAAAAAGCAAAGTCGAGAAATGGGGAAAATAAAAAATAGATTAATTGAGAAATCGGAAAACTGAAAATTCGGAAACTTCAAAATTTGAAAACTTAAAAAATATTGAAGAACTGAAAAATCGAAAAATCTAAAAATCTAAAATTTAAAACATTGAAAAATTAAAATACCGTGAAATTGAAAAATGGGGAAGTCCAAACATCAAAAAATCAAAAAAATAAAAATTCGAAAAGTAGTATCAAACACAATTGAAGAATTGATTCATAGTTAAACAAAAAAAATAGCATGTCAAAATCGAGTCATCTAAATAATACCTATTTCCCGCAGAAATTCTTTACGCTTAGAGTTGACATTGGCCTGAGCGCGCTCCGATCTGTGGATCAAACAAGTTCTCAGGCGACGAGATGCTATCATAGGCAATATAAACTTTTAATCGAAATATATTTGCTTGTCCCTACCAAAAAAGTGACGACGTCATCTCAAAATTTTGCCAAATAAATTCTATCTAAAATTGCAAAATATGATCAGTCTATACTGTTGCATTAATATATATTTTTTATATTTGCTTATGCAAGGTCATAAAAAATTAAAACCAAATGCTCTGCAATCTTGGAAACATTTGACATAGCATTTTAAATCGTTAATCAAAATATATTCATTTATCCCCTTCCAAAAAATTTATGACGTCGTCTCAAAATTTTCTCGAACAAATCCTCTCTGAATTATGCAAAATATTATCTCTCTATGCTTGTGACTTATCATTGATGCATTCATATGTGTTATATTTGCTAAAAAAATTAATAATGGATCAATTTATTTAATTGATCAAGTAAAGAACGACTCACTCCATTTTCCCGAAAATTTGGGAATACAATACTGTTATTACACTGTACCAATCTAAGCCGAAATATACGTGTCCTTGCAAAAAATATATACATTTACTTTAACATTACTTATTGTTTATATCAGTTTATAGGGGATCTCATAAAAAATAAAATTCGTAAAATCAAATTTTATAATTTTTCGAAAACGCTTTCAACCATTTTTTTACATGACGATTCTTTTCATCTTATTTCACTAATAAAAAAAATGTCTATTATTATTGTACAATTGAATTACTGGTTTATTGTAACGCTTAGCATTCTCAATGTACGACAATATTAATTTTTCTGGCTCAATAAAAACTTTGCAATATGATCTTAAATTAGCAAACTTCTTTCATAAGCAAAATTAGGTGTAGGCATCTACTTTTTGTTTATTTACTTGTTTTCAGACGCTTTCCCCAAACTCGAACTTTCTTATTTTTAATTAATTTAGGTATGAACTTGAAGCTATAAGTTTTTCACTTTGTTCCAATTACTTGCAACACCGTAGAGAAGGAACGAGAGAAAAGCTTACACACTAAGCAAGTGAAAATATATTCGTTAACCGTAAAACTTGCTTTTGCGGACTGTTCAGTCCAGTCGAACTCTTAACGCCACAATATTGTGGAAGGTCAAACTAAAACATTTATAGAATGCTAAAGTTATATATTTCTTCTCGTATTATTGCAAGTGTAATTCGTTATTTTTATCAGTCTGTTCTGTATTTTTTAACATTATAAGCTTTCATAAAACACTCAAGCCTAAAATAAAATGAAATAAAAACATTATATCAATATAGAATTTGAAACCTTGCGTATAAGTGGATTAAATGTTACGCTTTTTGTAGAAAAGGTTTTAAAAAGGTAATCTTTTCATCGGTTTCCACACAAATGGATGCGAAAGCCACTAAGATACAGCTACCGTAAATAAACTGTATTCAGAATGTGTAACTAAAATCTGAGCCATAGTAGTGATCTCTCTTTAATACCGACAAAATTTTCGTACTGGTATTTAACAGTTTTACCAGAAATCATGGGAAAAACCTCTCTCTCACACACACACAAATTACCAAACGTTTTAAAACAAAATAATAGTGTCATATTTTTAGATAAATATATATAACAAAAAGCATCGCTTTTATTTGAAAAATGTCAATGAGGTCATCATTCTGACGTCCAAGAAATTTCAGAGTTGCTCCTACAGTGTAAAAACTTTTCGGAAGTTTTTATCAAATTTTATTTCAGCATTGTTCTGTCTGTTAAAAATGCGTTTGAAATTAAGTAAAAGTAAAGTAAAATTTTATAGAGAAATGTGTCAACAGAACTTCTAAAATTAAAAAATATGTAAGTGTATAGTAGCTGTTGACGCAATTTCTTTAAGTACCCTCTTAAATCAGCTCACTCAGTGCCATTCGAATGACGTATTTTCCAAACAGTAGTTTTACGGTTTTTGAAGAAATTTCGTTGCAACTATTCACAAACAAACTTGGATAAACATCTTATCTCTTCCACTAAAAAATCGTTTTCATACTTCAGATGGTTTTAGCGAAAATGCTTTGAAGTCTCTCGAGTAACACATAAAACAATTTGTTACGACGTCGTTATTGAAATTTTTTCGAACTGTTGAAGTCGAATACAAGTATAAAGTCAGGGATTTGACATAATAAAAAACAGCCAGAATCGATAATCTATTTTAGGGTTTCCGTTTGACGTCGCTTTTAATATGGGAAGGTGTTAGTAATGGTAAAACGAGAAATAGAATTGAATTAATTATACATAAATTTGATCAAGGTGCTTCCACTAACGAAAGTGGAGAAGTTTAAACTTATTTAAATACCTCTATTAGGTTCTTAACAGCTTTATATGAGATATATTATTTATGCTATATTATTTAAAAAATTACGAGAAACTGTGGAAACTTTTCCATTGCTCGTGTCACTGTCCTTTTTGAACTTTTTCTTTGCAAAAGCACAGTGAGATAACCTCCTGTTTCATTATTATCATTATTTGGGGTAGAATGGGGTGAAAGATCACGGAATTTAAGCTTACCGTAAAGTTAATTAGAGGGTTTCCTCATCGTCTAATTGGAAGCTTGCTTCTCTGCAGTCACAGTCAATTGCAGAAATTTGGCATTATGTAACAAATGATTTTGTTGAAAACGGATCCAGTGACCATCGAGAATGTAAATGACCAAAAGTCAATTAGTCATAGCACTATTTTATGAACCTAACTATATATTTCACTAATTACTGTAAGTTCGATTTTATTCCATCAAATAAACACAACACAAACAACCACACAAAGCCAGATAGTTTTTCGCAATCTTGAGTAAAAACATTTTGCTGGTACTTAGCATTGCCTCCGATATCCGAATTTTCTAGTACACTTGTAATCAAGGTTAGTCATAGAGAGCTCGTGCTGAATACTAAAGCTGAATATGGAAGCATTTTCAATATAATAGTTATCTCGATATAGGCTTCAACCACAACCGAGGATTTACAGTTTAAACTGAATTTACCAATTGCAATTTATAACTTGGCAACGGCCAGCCACCTGTTCAGTTGCACCTGAAAAAAGCCCTAAATAATAAACCGGATTTTCCATTTTTCCATAAAATCGTGAACAATACAAAAAAACGTGGGTTAAAGTTATTTAGACAAACCTTTCCACGTACCTGAAGTTAAACATTCAAACAAATTTAATGTCTTCGAAAAAAAATTTCGACAAAGATGGAATTCGAACCCATCCGCGCAGGGTTCAAGTTGCTCAATTTCATTAATCACTCGACTACTCGTTTCGTACGTGAGCGAAGTGTCGGTTACATGAACCATGTGGCAAATATTGCACACACATTTTTAAAGGTGGTTATGATTAAAAATCAAGGCGAATTCATAAACCACAAGTACAGGAAAAAGTTATTTTAAATAATCTAAATAGTAGTTACAAAGCAAAATATTGACGTGACGCATCAAATTGTTGCTAGGAGTGAGTAAACAAATTTTAGTTAGCGTTTTCGCATCTACACGATGTTCCTAACATACATTTAAAATTTGACAACAATCAGTCCGGTAGTTTCATAGACGACAGACGACAGACAGACAGACGGAAACATGCAGTAGGGGTCATGAAACGTCCAGAAAACATGAAAGTAGCGAATCGCCGAATGGACCCTGTGACATTAAATACTTTCTGAGCGTAAGCTAAAAATAGTATACCTATTATACTCGTTTATTAAGATATACTGTAGCTGCGTTTCACTCGTTGTGCGACAATAAAGCGTCTTATTACTAGACAGCGGATTTCTGTCGGGCTACGTCACGATATAGGTGGGGACGCGCTGCATCGCCGGGACTCAGTAGCGGGTGATAGGTAATCACCGAATTTAATTGTCACTTGATTCCATAAATACAAATAACGATTTATTAATCAAACGGCTAAGTAAATGAGAACTGGAATTAACAGCAGAGTGCAACGAAGCAGCGTTATTCTAATCTCAAATAAACGAAGTGCAGCCGGTAACTGCAATAAATTCCCATCCCGTACGAGCCGTACCGAGTTTGGCCTTGTCTAGCCCGACAGAAATCCGCTCTCTACTTATTACACATGTATAATAATATGAATAATCTCTATGTACGAAGGCTTACACAAAAACAGTTTATGAAGCAAATAACATTGTCACATAAAATACAAGATAAAACTATTTTTTATTACTGCTAAAAACTTAATGTATCTACAATATGTGTCGAAAAAAAGAGAACTGATTCTCATTCTCCCATGTTTCTTATAATTTGAAGGCTGAAAATTTACAATATTTTGATCAATCCTTGTTTAAGTGGTGTTTATTAACAAATACTCCTAATTATTTTTACTGTTCTTACTAAAAAGCGAAAACCAAAAATACTTGATATCTGTTTCTAGCACAACATTCATTTTTGATTCGAAAAACCAAACATTCTAGTAAAATTGATAAAAATATGAATCTCAAAATTTCTTCTTACATATAGGTTAAATACAGCGTTTCTACAAACGATTATAGGGTCGAAGTAGGTCATGAATTCGTGTCGCCTCTCAATTTTGCACTTTACTAAATGGCCGAGGACGCACGACAAATACCACACGCGTCTGTATAACTGGTTCCCCAAATGTTTCATATCTTATTAAAAAATAAAACTAATTTATTACAAGGAACAAATTTATTGCTGTTAAATATCACAGTAAATGTTGAAAATGTTAACCACTTTGTTCAAGGCACATGTTCACTCTCCTTTTAATTTCAAAAATGTTCTGCAATCCTTTCGTCAATACCCATTGTTCAATTTCATGTTGCAATAGGAACTCCTCACTGTTCATGAAATCTTGTCAAAGATGTTTATGGATTCTACTCAAGTCGTCTCAAATCATCTACAACTTCCTCAGATACTGAAAGTCTTCCAGGAGATTTCCCTTTGTTGACACTGCCAGATCGAACAAATGTTTCTTAAATTATTAAATCACGTTTTTTGCTAGATATTCTTGCGTATCGGTTACAGAATACACTGACTCTTCATTTACAAATGTCTCATTGCGATAACAAGACATAACAATGAAAGTGTCTCTTTGAAAACGAGTATTTTGTTGGTTTGAGCTTGGATCAACGAAAATTACTGTAATTCACACATGAAGAACGTTAAAACAATAAAAATGATGATTTTAAATGACAGGTTACAAATGACATTAATGACAAATGAGAACTGTCATGAGGTATATTACTTTCAGCGAAGCGGGATTTTTAAAATCTATGGCCAACTACGCCTTGGAATCATTTATAAAAACCCTATATAGAAAATGCTATTTTATAAAGATTAAGTCCCAATATGATAATTTGATAAAACTTGATTCTTTTTTAGTGTTTTTTTATAGGATAACCCAAAAACTACAAAAACTTTTAAACAAGAAGAATCAAGTCCATTCACTCTTCACAAATCCTCACTCGAGATTTTAAAGTAGTCAGTAGAGTCATTTAGACTAATCTTAAACATCAATCCATTTTGAAGGAAACAACATTGAACATTATCATCAGTTAAATTAATATCATCGTGGTCTCGAAACAAGAGCGATATTTACATAGGCGGGACCCTGGTAACTCTGTTTAAAGCGGTTTTTGCAAGTTTTTGGAACGAAGTTCCTTACGGCAGGCTTGGAGGAGATAGGAATTTTGCTGCACGACCGAACTGAAACAAATGTGATCCTAAAACCGTAACGAAAACTCCGTGGAATAAAACCGTTAAATGATACGTGCGCAGGCGCGACCAGAGGTGGTGCGAGCCGCACTTCAGACGGCGGCCGCCTTACAGGTGTAGGTAAGCAGAGAAAAAATGTTGTGCCTCGGTGGGATTCGAACCCACGTTTCCTTGCTCTCCGGGCAGGTATGCTGACCACTACACCACGAAACGACTTATTTATACTCTGCTTACCGACGTGTTATTGTGCCGCCACACAAGATTGAAGGTCCGCACACGTGCAGCTGCCTTACAAAGACACCGCCAACACGTGGAGACCGCACCGACAAAATATAAAAAATGTCCTAAACACTTTTCGTTCTCTCATCCCTTCTCTCTCTTTTACCACTCCACCCCGCCAATGCATAGTATATACTCATGAATTCATGGACAAGCACGTGGCGAATACGCACATTATAGATACATTTTACTCGTGAGTAGCCACGTTTATTTTCATACAATTTCAAATCGTTAAAACAATAATAAATATAGTAACAATGGCAAAGCAGAGTATCAAAAAGCGTATAGGGAACGCGAAAAAGCTAAAAAAAATGAAAATAAGCAAGAAAGTTACGATATAAAGCAAAGATATCCTCTAAACTAGTGACAATATTTAAAAAGTTTATTGATTATTTTTTTAAATAATTAAAACAAATTCTCCCTTCAATTTCAAACATTTAAATATATATATATTTTGATAATTCTACCTATTTTACGTAATTTATTATTTCCTAAAATACTGAATTTCCTAAATATTTTCCTGCACTTAAATAAAAACTAATCAGCAAAATTTAAGAGAAAAATCAAGAAAACCTACATAAAATTGAGCACGTTTTTTTTTTGCAAATTGTGTCGATTCTACATTAGCCGAAGGAACTTCGTTCCTACCTGGTGTCCCACGACACCACATTTCTTTTTTTATATATATTTTGAAGTTAATAGGAGTTGTAGGAAGGACATATTTCGTATACGAATTCGAATGTGTTTTAACGAAAATGCAACACTAAAATAACTATTTCAAGATTATATAATAACTATTTATTTGTTTGAATCATGACATTTAAATAAAAACAAATACTACGAGATACTTATTGGATAAAATTTTGTAACCTGTAAAAATACAACTATTTCCATATATCGTAATTGGAATTTGTGCTTTATCTTTAATCAACCTTTTTATATTGCAGAGAAAACCTCTGATTAGTTCCAGCATGTTTATCATAAATTTCTATCCCAGCCCCTGCAATAAAATTAAATCCTTGTATATCTAACGCTCTACCACTAGCTGAATTTGTTATCGTCTGCTCAAGATGATTATACTGCCACTGCTGACTCGGTCCCCCGCTTTTTCCCTCGGTGAATATTCCCTTACCATTTGTGGCATCACCCTGTACTTGCAAATATCTCCTAACAAACAAAAATGAAAAAAATGGTATCAGCACGTAGATATTTATTTTTTTTACTTACTGGTTACCAACATTCTTTATCAAGAAGTTGCCCGTCTCAGTACGCTCAAAGCGCCAAAGCTGAAGTGGACTCCCTGTATATTGTTGGAGTTGCGTGTGGTACTGGCTAGCGTCGAGAACAAGCGAAGATGCAGGGTTCACTATGATGATGGAGTTATAGTTTTCCGGGTACCACTGCGTGTTTTGCTTTACCAAGGTAGAGGGGGTTATGTGTTCGCCGAGGGAGTGGCAAACGAGCGATGAGGAGCAGTCAGTCATGACGAAGTTCTTTTGACACTAGACGAAGCACCCTTGGAATTCACTTGAAATAGAAGAAAACGTATAAGTTAGTTTCTTCTTTGGCAAGAGCGGCAAAACTGTTAGAATTTCCGCGAAAATACAAATATTTTGTTGATAGATTCATACGCTACTTATACATGCTGGTAGCAATATTTGGTTGTGGTTAATGTTTGTTGTTCTGTTGTGTTTTTAACATTTGATAAATTTTGCGATTGTGATGTTTGTATTGTGCAAAATTTGTTTTTGTGGTTTTCTTTAAACTTGTTGGAAAACATAGATACAATCTTCCGTTTAAAGTTGAGATATGTCATTAAACGTTAAAGATAAAATAATTTCAAAACAGATAAACATGAAGAAGACGAGAACAAGACCAAATAAGTCTTCAGAAATAAAGGGTTAATATAAATCTTCCCAACATCGGCGCAGGTTGTTAAATATGGCGTCTACATTTCAGGATGTATTTATTTTATTTAAAGACTGATTCATCTGTTTAAGTGATGACATATAAACAAGCCGCACTTTTTATTAGAGTAGGGAAAGGTCCTTGTAATTATTACAATGGGCAACATAATTTGAAATTGCATCATCCATAATAGTCGATGATGTTATTGGGAACTTACCTATTCCCGGAATTTATCCCAAACCCCGACGCTCTTGCACATTATTTACCTTCTGTCCTTACCTATCCGAGGAATTATTTACTTTATACTTTTTACTTCCCGAGCGTAAGCTAAGGAAGTATTGTAATCGAGTCCGTCGGCCGACTCTCTACTTTTACGTTTTCTCGATCTTTCATGACCCCTAGAAGACGAAGAAATAGGTCTCCCATTTCCGTCTGTCTGTCCGTCCGTCTGTCCGTCTGTTGTCCCGGATTTTTATTAGACAGATAATCTCCGAAAGTACCCGACCGATTGTTGTGAAATTTTGTACTTATATTAAGAATATCATGTAGATGGTAAAACGCTAACCAAAATTTGTCTAATCATCCCCACCACTAATGCGATGACGTCACTTCAAAATTGTACATAGTAAATGGGTTTTCAATTGTATAAAATAACATAGTCCTACACATGTAGTTTACAACTCTGAATCGACTTTTCACCCGAAACGTCCAGATTTTTGGAAAAAAAATCAAAATTATAAAACAACATTTTGAAACTTAATTTTTAATCTGCTAACCAGAATGCTTCGAAATGTTGCAGATGTTTTAAGGCTATAAAGAGCATCATAAATCTTTAGTCAAAAAATATTTGCTTATCCCCTCCAAAAACTTAATGACGTCATCTCAAAAGTTTGTGGAATAAATCATATCTAAAATGTACAAAATATGATGAGCCTGTACTTGTCATTTATCACTCCATTCATATTTTTTGGATTTGCATATACAGAGTGACTCAAAAAAATTAATGAATGCGTAAATATATTTTATTGATTTAATCAGGAACTACAAAACGGAATGCTCTGACATCTTGCAGATGTTTTAAGGTTATAAAGGGCATAATAAATGTTTAGTCAAAATATATTTGCTTATCCCCTCCAAAAACTTGATGACGTCAGCTCGAAAATTTGCCGAATAAATCATATCTAAAATGTACAAAATATGATCAGTCTGTACTTGTGATCTATCACTCCATTCATATTTTTTGGATTTGCATATACAGGGTGATTCAAGAAAATAAATGAAAGCGTAAATTTATTTTACTGATTTACTCAGGAACTACAAAACCGAATGCTTCGAAATCTTGAAGACATTTTAAAATTATCATAAGCATGGTAAATTTTTGTTCAAAATGTATTTGTTCATCCCTCCTAAAAAAATTGATGACGTCACCCTTAAATTTTGCTGAATAAATCCTATCTAAAATGCAAAAAATATGATGAGTTTGTACTTGTGATTTATCATTCCATTCATATTTTTTAGATTTTCTTAAGAGGTGGTTCAAAAAAATTAATGAAGTCAATTTATTTTATTGATTAAATTAAAGGCAACACTTATTATTAGTATTACACCCCAACCAACCCAATTTGGTAGACACAAAATTTGTTAAAGGAAAAACTCGGTTGAAACATAAGGGTAGCACGCTTATTTACATCGACTTTAACATTACAGACCTGCATTTGTTTTATGCGTTCACTTGATTCCGCGAATGTGAAATAGAATGTTTATAATCAACCAATTGTGAATTTCACCGTCAAGAATTAAAATAAAACCCAATGTTTTATATAATAAGCGGAAGTCGAAGCAATAAAACCGACGGTCGTTTTGTTTACAGTTTCTCTGTTTGGCTCTCATGTATGCTGTTACGCCTGTCATCTTAAATTAAGAATGTTTATACATACACGATTTTCAGTTGCCTCTGATACGTAGGTATACGTGAGTAAATTGTTTCGTTATTTTATTGATTATTACAAATCAATATTCAAACAACCCAATTCATTTTCCCAAAAATTTGAGAATATAATAATTTTATTCTTAGTATTACACTACATCTATCCCAACTGATATACGTGTCCTTGCAAAAATGTTGATGACGTCATCGCAATTTTTTTTTAAATTCCCACTACAAAAATGTAATGAGAAAAAAAACACAATAGGCATGCAGTCGTCAAGTTTCCGACAGCGAGGGAAGTACTGTCTAAACTCTTTAGACCAATTTTTTTTAATTCATTTTAAACAATTTAATCGCCCAGTTAGTGAGACGTGAATATGCGACATTCAACGAAGATCACGGGTATTAAAAGCACTTTCATTTAACGATAATAAAAGGAGCAAATAAAAGAAAAATCGGAGAGTTTTTTAAGTTACCTAACTGAAATAAATTAGAGTGTCGACGTGATGAGGAAATGAAGATCTTAGATCAAAAGAAGGTTTCTAAAGCCAGCAACAATGGGAGTATCACGTCGATTGAAAGTTCTAAGGGAGCATTTAAAACATTTTCGCCAATCTTTCCCCCTATTTTTCTAAAAAAAGCAAAAATGAAAGCGTAAACTCTTCCATTTCTGTCCTATTTATCTCGCTAACGAGGTCGAATACGTATTATCGCACCGTTAATTATATATCTTCCTGCAGTGCACATCATTCCACGTTAAATGCAATCACCGCTATGCACTTTTTAAGACTTCAATTTTATGCCCAGTTTCCTTCAGGCTTAATTAATTCCGTACAATGGCGTTTTCACGGTTCTCTAGCTAGTTCGTTTGCATGTTCATGGATACATAAACTCTCCGATTGGAGGCTTTTGAAAAAATTGTTCGGATTGGATTGTTCTAATCAAGCTAAATTGAAACTTTCGACCACCTGCCAGGATTCCATCGGAAACGATTCCTCACTTTGCCATTACAACCCCTTCAGGCTTTAATATTTATAAGGGTCAGCTCAGACCGTCTTGTTAATCACTACTATTTCCGGTACAAATCGCTCAAACCGCATCAGTCGCATTTAATTCATCAAACGTATATAAGTCCTGTCATCATGCTGGTCTATTCGAAATTGCTCAGGGTTAATTTAATTCGGGAAATGCTATTTTGTAAAGTTTCGGTTGCCTTATATAGGAAATAATTCACCGTGAGATTGTTGGATCTCCTCCAAGTCTCCGACTGGTCTCACATTTCCCATTATAAACGACAAGATGACCAGAATGTAAAATATAACCTGTCATTAAGTGGTTTAATGTGACCGAAAAGTACAAAAAAATAGCTTTTTCAAGATAGATGACACACAGGGAAGGAGAGCAGAATGGGGAACATATTCGTTTTTTGTGCTGTGTTCCTATTAAATATGTAAAGTATTTTTAGTGTGGGTTGTTTTTATTTCCAGGGATGAAGTCAACTGATACTTTAAACTAACATTTTAAATGCATTAAATGGGCATTCTAAAATAGTACAGTAAAGATCAAATGGATCTGTTCACTAATTAAACCGTAAGATTTGTATTATGCCTCACTGTAACCTCAAATCTGTCGGATTAGTAAGAGATAACAGAGAATTAAGAATTAATTTAACCGTTTGCTACAAACGCGAACCGTCTTTAGCCTGTTTTTCACTTTTTGTACACAGGATTTAGATCTCAGGTAGCAATATTTAACAGAAGCAGGGACCAAAGAAATTTTAAAATTTTCCAGCTTTTGTTACAAATAAGATCAGTCCTTCCTTGAAGTAGATTTTGCTTGGCCAAAAGTAATTACTAAAATTCTAAGTAAATAAGACCATGGTGACGTCATCTCAAAATTTTGCTTAATAATCTCATTTCATATTACAATACGCTACTTTATTTATTGTTTAACAATATACCAATATTTTTATCTTTAAAGGATAGTTTAAATTTATAAAATGCGATATGCGAAATCTTGCACACTGTACTGGTGGAACATTCACTTTGAATGTAAGGGATTTCGGGTTCGATCCCCGGCATCCCCAATTTATTTTAACTCAGTTTTCTGGAATTCTGCAACACAGTGCCCTTGTTAAATTATTATTACACTGTACATCTCCAAATTAATATATTTGTCCCCACGAAAAAGTGTTTTACTCAGTTTGTACAGTGTTAAGAACAATCTAGATTTTTTTATTTATACTGACCACTTTGGAGCCTTATTAGTTTACCAAAACAACAGTATTTAATTCAGAGGAAAACAAGAAAAAAACGGTATCATTATAACTTTCGCAATATCCATGACACAAATTTCTCCAATATTCTTAACGTTAAAAGGAAACAAACCTCTCACTTAATATAACTGATAATTGTGCTTAAGCAATTATTATTTATTGGTGTAAACTTTCTATTAACATAGTTTTAACAATAAATAATTAATTTAATCACGTACATAGGGTTACGAAGTTTAAAATAAATTATAAACTACAAATCGGGTAGTAATCCTTTATCTATAGATCGTAACCAAAATTGCTTGCCATTTACAACTTCGCTTTCAATTTAACGCACCTGTAAAATGTAATTATTAAGCATACACCCTTAACGCATGAAACGTAACGAATTTTGCTTTCAATGCGAGAAATAGTGTTTTCGAGGGTTAATTACAAATTTATCTGGTTCGTTAACCCTAAAAAGTGCAGAGAGGGAGAGAAATAAAGTAGTGGACCAATTTTAATTTAGAAGGTCACCATTTAGATTACACCCATCTGTGAATCTTCCACGTAAAAACTCAACCGTTTCAGTTTCCCTTTTGCCCTTGTTCGTTCATAATAATTCTATTGTCGTAAAAGGCACTAGGGCAGACAGTATCAATTATTACATCGGAATATAAACTTTGAACTCGCGGTGTTGGGGTGTAGCAAAGTTTTTTATTTAGCGAAATTACCCAACTTATCAAATTTATTGTAGAGTTGGCGGCAAGAACTTCCCTTAAAGAAGGAAAAAACGAGAAAAACTTCTCAGGTGTATTAACAAATCCATTTCATATCCCATTTCTGAACACTTAGCTCTTATGTAGGTCACGGGTGGTGGATTTTCTTCAAGATACAACCTAATCTGCTATAAAATATTTAAGATAACAGGGGTGAAAGCGTATTTAAAATGCTGTACAGCTGCTGCAGAGTTTGCCTGATGGCGGCTACTAGATAAACGCTTCACTGCGTTTTGTGTATCGATGTGCGTCTGCACTTTTTTTGTCACACGGTTCAGTTACCCCATTCGGATCGAAAGGTAAAGCCAATTCCCTAAAAAAATATGCGACATGCAGAGGATGATTCTCTAGAGATGGAGCCACACAAATTCACATTCCTTGCCTTCAATAGAAGAAAAAAGGCATGAAAAAATCTCGGAATTACTCGCACCGAATGGTCCTCCCCTCTGAAGTACAGCATAGCGCATGTGTATGTGAGAGAAAAAAGAATCAAAATCAACAGCTGAATTTTTGCATTGTATCATATTACAGAAATCTTATTTACTAAAATGAAGTACACAATTTATATAACTAATAATTTGTTAGAGAATATTCCTATTACATTGTGATACATTAATTTGACTGAAATTGTCACAATTATTGCACTTAAAAGATATATGACTATTGTGAGCAATAAGTTAAAATGTTAATGATTTTTTTTTAAACCCTTGAGTAAAAATTGTAATTAGTGTTACACTGAATGTAAATATTTATCAGACTGCCAGTATTTAAATATGCTTTAGATATTTTTTTTATTTAATTATTGTTCTTTCCAGTTTATAATTTTCGTATACATATTTAATTTGTGTTTATGTGGTTTCATATTAAATTAATTTATTCATTAATTTTAAACTGGATACCTATACATTATTCATAAATATATTTTGATAAAAAAATGTTAAAACTTGGCGTGTGCAAAACACCTTAAAAATAAAATTTATTAGAATTTACTAAACCCATGAATAAAAAAAAAACAGGTAGATATTACATAAGAACACATGTAAATTGTTGCTCGTTTTAATCTCCACTTGGATGATTTCCAAGTTTAATCAAAATGTTTGGTATTATTTCTTCATGTTTAAAGAATGCCATCCTTAACTTATTAGAATAAAATTTTTCATAATAAATATAAACATTTTAAGATGTTGGTCACTAAGAGAATTCTCTGAAAACTGCTTGCAAATGGATCTTACATTTTTACTGCAGTTTATTTCAATTTTGGATTTTTTTCCATTTTTTAAAGGCAATCTATATTTCTATATTTCTTGCTACGCCAATGAAATAAGTGAGCACGCTACAACGAGAAATTTATAGTACCATCGACTCGTTAGTGTTTCAGTCTTGCATCCTTCTTACATGATTTTTATCTACGCCACAAAGTTAGTTAAATTATTTTCAAAAATTATTAAATAAATTTTCACCGAAAAATACTCCCTCATATGCAATTAGTATTTATTTTGCTAGACAAAAGAAGTAAGACACAAGACGACTAAAAAATTGATTTATTTTGTTCATATTTCAAAAACGGCTCATCAAATTTAGCTCAAATCATAAGTATACGAGTATATATTTGTTATTAGTATTACATGATACGAATCCAAATTATAATGTTTATCCTCATAAAACAGGACGTTCGTTTAAAAAATATGTTCAATTCAAATAACTTTGACCATTTTTACTTCCCGAGCGTAATCGAGTCCGTCGGCCGACCCTCTACTATAAGTTTCCCGTTTCCGTCTGTCTGTCCGTCTGTCGGTCTGTGCGTCTGTGCGTCTGTTTGTCTGGCGTCCTGGATTTTTATTAGACAAATACTCTCCGAAAGTACTGGGCCGATTGTTGTCAAATTTTGTATTTATATTAGGAATATCATGTAAATGGTAAAACGCTATACAAAATCTGTCTAATCGTCCCCACCAATAATGTGATGACGTTACTTCTAAATTGTACATGCAAAATGGATTTTAAAGTATATAAAATAACATAGCCCTACACATCTAGTTTATGACTCTGAATTGAGTTCTTACCCGAAACGTCCAGATTTTTGGAAAAAAAATCAAAATTATAAAACAACCCTTTGCAATTTAATTTGGAATCTGCAAAACCGAATGCTTTGAAATCTTGAAGATATTTTAAAGTTATCATAACCAGGGTAAATTTTTGGTCAAAATGTATTTGCTCATCCCCCTTAAAAAATTGATCTTAAATGTGCAAAATAAATTAATGACTGTCAATATATTTTATTGATTAAATCAAGACTTGCAAAACTGAATACTTTAACATCTTGTAGACGTTTTGAAGTTATTGTAAGCATGGTAACGTTTTAATCAAAATGTAACTATTTATCAGCCCCAAAAAATTGATAAGGTCGTCTCAAAATTTTACCGAATAAATCCTATCTAAAATTGCAAAATATAATCAGTCTATACTTGTAATTTATCATTGCATTCATATTTTTTAGATTTGCTTATACAGGGTGACAAAAAAATTAATGAATTAGTCAATTTATTTTATTGAATAAATCAATAGTTTGAAATATTGCAGACGTGTTAGTTATTGTAAGCCTAGTAAATTGTTAATTAAAACATCTGTTTATTCCCCCAAAAAATTTATGACGTCACCTCAAAATTTTGCCGAATAAATTCTACCCAAAATGTGCAAAATATGATGAGTTTTTACTTGTGATTTATCAATCAAAACTTAATGAATGACTCAATTGATTAAATTAGGAACAGCTCACTCCACTTTCTCAGAAAATTTTGGGAATACAATAATGTAATTTATAGGATTACACTGCACCATTCCAAATTGATATACGTGTCCTTGTTTTTTCTTGCACTGGTAATACGCTATGACTACTTTTCTTTTGTGCTGTGACTAGTATTATCGATGTTGATGACATCGTCAAAAATTTTTTGTTTTCTACAGTGACATTCTTTCGATGTATAAACATAAATACTTGAGCGTCAAATTGCTATTACCTAGTGTTGAAGGAAAGGGTTGTTACCGATGGATTATTTTAAGTTCAACATGGTGAGTCATCAGAACCTGACAGCGGACTGTCAATCAGTAGCGTAACATGCGCACTTCAGAAGGGGGTGGTTTTTAAATTTTTTTTTTTAAATGGCAAACAATAACACGCGGAAACATAAACTTAAGGGAACTGGTCAACACACTGGCACGAATGCGGATGAATCTATTAGGCACTAATCTAAATAGGTACAGGTACCCATCGCAGGTAGAAAAGTTCACTATGACAGAGAAAATGCTGGATATGTTTCATTGTACTGCAGGAGCGAGGGAAGTTCTGATGAAAAAACTTTCGACCAATTTTTTACTATGCGTTACACACCAGTAGAAAACAGCAACTATTTATTTATTCAGTCTGTTCAATGCTGAGATTTTAAATTGAATAGTAATTCATAAAAACATTTACATTTATAATATTATAATACATTTTTTAAGAACCGCTGTTTTACTTCTAAGTAGATTATTTAAAAACACACAACCATAGGTATAAACATAGAGTGTTGAATTTAAAATAAATATATTTAAAAAAATAAAATAAAAACAGAGTAAATTATAGTAATAAAATGAAGTACTGATAACAACATCTATCAAAAAATCTTGCGTAAATCCGAAACTATTTTGTTTATTATCCCTTCGAATTGAATTGAGAGTATAGTGTTTTAAATATATTTGCTAAAAATTTCCATCTCCTGCATTAAAAAGTTGGTCTAAAATTATTTAGATCGAATTTTCCTCGCCCCTGAAGTGTTTTTTTTTATGATAACCCCATAAGTTAAAATAAATATATGTCGTCTGTCAAGATACAGGTAAAGAATCATGCTATGCGTGTATTTCAAGGAGTTTTTCCTTTAAAATTTTGTGATGACGTCATCAACATTTTAACAAGGACATATACGTAACGGGTGTTCAGTTGAAAAAGTCATCAAGTTAGAGTTGATTGTTTGTTAGAAGAAAGTGAAAAACGCATGTGATTTATAATTCATATTGTTGTGTATAACTGACATTTCCGTGTTGTCATCTGTCATCGAATCAATTTTTATTTGTTACACATATACTCCACAAAAAATCAAGGCCAACTTGATGACTTTTTCAACTGAACACCGATATACGAATTTGAATAATTGCTTGTAATACTAATAATAACAGTATTCTGCATTCAAATTTTTGAGATCATGTGGCGAGACGTTGCCTCATTCATTATTTTTTTTAAGTCAGCCTCTCTATAAGTAATTCTAAAAAATATTAATGTGTTGATAAGCCGCATTCATAATATTTTGCATATTTTAGATAGGATTTATTCGGCAAAATTTTGAGATGACGTTTTCAATTTTTTCAAAGGCGATAAACGAATAAATTTTAATTAACAATTTACAATGCTTACGATGACGTTAAAATGTTTACAAGATTTCAGAGCATTCGGTTTAGTACTTTCAAAGTTACATTACAAAATGTTATACTTTTTTTTTTCAAAAATCTGAATTTTTATGTTAAAAACTCAACACGGATTCATAAACTACAACTGTAGAAATATCTTATTATCAATTATATAAATTATATAAAATATAAAATTTGACAACAGTTGTTACAGTAGTTTCAAAGATGTTTTATCTAATGAAAATCGACACAGACAGACGACTGACAGACGAAAACATGGCACCTACTTTTTCGTACTTTAGGGGTCATGAATCGTCAAGAAAACATGAAAGCAGCCATTTATCAGATGGACCCTATTACAATACTTCCTTAGCTTCCACTCGAAAAGTAAAAGTTAAAAACTGCGATATTTCACATCTGCAACTTACACACAGAAAATAATCAAGAATAATAATTGCAACTGAACCACAAGCGGTCAATTTTTTTGAAACTGTTATTAATAACTTGTAAGGTCATAATAAGGGCATTAATCATGTATGTAGCTGTCACCCATAACTGGCTGCAGAAATTTAAAATTTTAGGCTAATATGTGTGTGAAATTACATTTTCTGTGCACTGATCTGGATTATTTTCCGGAAAATTTGGACATGTTGAGTGGAGAACAGAGTGAGGGGTTTCATCAGAATACTAAGAGACTCCACGATCAACAATAATAATCAAAGAAATCTAACAGGGTGAAATTTGCAGCGTAAATAAACAATCTTATAGTTACTTTGGTACAATAAAATTAAACAAAAATTTCGTTGTGTTTTTAACTACTAAAGTGGTATTTTAAAACATTGTTGCTCTATCAGGTAATTACAATAAACAACAAAGTAAATTTAGTCAAGTATTATAATAAACTTATCTGCAGTGAAACTGAAACTACCGACATCTGTCAGCATCAACAGTGTAGTAAAGACAACTATTAATCACAACTGTTTGTTGCAAGTCAATTTAACTTTACTGACCGTCGTTACATCCAGGAACACTTTCATTCTGAAATAAATGTTTATACCTTCCTACATACTTATCAAACCAGATAAATTTAATTTAAACGAATCGGACCACTAACAAAATTGTAAATATGCATGCCTTGCACCTGATTACGTCTGTACTTCAACCCTTGACAAAAACCAAAGCCGACAACCCGAAATTCACCCTCAATTAGGCGAAGGACTCTCTAATTATTGGGGAGGTTGAAATTTAAAGTGGTCGTTAACGAATAAAGAAGCTTTAATTTAATAAATTCAGAAAATATTAGCGAAGCTTTGTGAGATTTTTAACGACGAAAAAATCGAGCCGATGAAATATTCAAAGTTTATTCTTCTAAATTCTCTGCCGATTCCCCGGTCTCAAGTTGAATTGTGATTGATTTCAGATCCTGAAGCAGACCTTGGAGATGAACTAAATGAGCTTGGAGCTTCGTTTTCTCCCGTAGAGAGTCCTCCAGTTCACTTTGCGACCGAAAATAGCACGGTCGTGACATCTCAAACAGGGTCAACTGCTCTGATACCATGTGTAGTCAACAACATAGGAGATGGAATGGTAAGTAATAGTTTCTGTTATTCAAAAGGTACTCAGCATGATTGCGAAAGGACAGTAGAAGCGCCTAAAACGTCGACCCCTTGATTAAATTTTTCTAAATCAAAGTGCAAAAAATAGACGGTTCGTCTTTTAGCTTAGACAAATTGATCGAAAGAGCTTGCGTGTTGAACTAACAAGAACTTTGCAACTGGGGAGTTGTAAGCGTCTTTGTGTAGTTTCTGAACAAGTTTGCTGCAAATGCAGTGGAAAATTATTCATGTAATGACACCATTTCAATTTTACTGGAACAGTTTAACCCTTTCCTAGCCCTGTTTTTTCTTGTCTTTAGACATTTTATCTATTGCAGTAAATGATCTCGTCGTAGTTTATTTAATAATTCTATATTTAGTAGACAATGTTGTTAAAAAAGTTGTTAACATTTCATTGTATACTACGAGACAACCTTCCCTTAATTGCACTTACAGGTAGGCTACACTACCTGTTGAATTCAGTTGATAAAAAAACTCCAGTGATGAGGAAGGTCAAAATTGTTATCACTAAACTCACAAGTACCTATAAGCAAGTTTTCCCCCCATGACAAAGTTCAAATTTAATACTACTGTGTTGTCGGTTGTTTTTTTTAATTTTAGCAATTACTCTACCATGTCTGCGTCAGGGGTTTAAACTCATGTTTCAAATATAGCTTATCTCAGAGTCCTCAGACGTACATGTTGTGTCAAGTTTTGTTGAAAAGCTAAAATCCCTAAATCTCAACGGAACAATACTTGAACTAACTCGCAGAGTTACCTATTCATATCGGCCAGTCATCTCAAAGTAAGTTAGATCATAGTAACAATGTGATATGTTGATTTGTGTTTATACATATAGATACCATGTTTAAACACCTCAAATTCATCTAATTATGAGTACAACAAGTTCTTGAAGGTTTAACTTAAAAAAATCATCAAATCAATAGAGCTCATGTTTGACAAGAAATGCCTTAAGTTGGATCTTAATAATTAAGACTAAATTTAGAGCTTCCTACACGATGGAATTCAATGTCTACATTAGTTTTTAAGCATGGGGCAGTTTTTTTATGTAATTCCCCACAAGTCAAATACATATAAATCATATAAGCAAACAAAAATTTTAGCACTAAGTATTGTAAGAATTTTGAAATTTCCAAAAACGTGTTTGCAATCGTTACTAAAATTCAGTCTTGCTTATTCGAATAACTCTTGTTAAAAATTTTAATATGCGAAAGGCGGAAATGAATCGCACAAAAGTGCATAAGTAATTTTTGAATGAAATAAACCATAATACACATAAAATTGATTGTATATTAAGTGAAAGTAATGGAAACAAAGCTTTTAGAAGGTAAATATTTTTTTCACAGGTCAATATAAGCTTACTTATGTAAGCATCACAGATTAGAACACCTAAAAACTTTGGAATCTCCAAAATTCCTGAACATGGTAAATGTGTCAATAAAAAAAATTGCAAGGTTTTCGCTTCATTTAAAAAGTAAACAAGATTTGAAAAACACATATTTTAATTTATTGAGAGAAATTTGAACTGTCTAGGTCCTTATGAGGAACAAGAAAAATTGTAACATCTGTAAACAGGATCATTTGTGAATTAGGAATATTCAGTGCTATAATTAACATTATAGGTTCAAAAACTGAACCATGAGGTACAATGGTAAGAGCGGGGAATTCCTTGAATTTCCAACGATCACCTATTGCCTATTATACAAAAAGGATCTAACTAATTTTGATGCAGAAGATGTAAATGCAAAATATGTAACAATTCAAGCTTTTGCAAAAGCCTATCATAACCTACAATTAAAATATTATTCGAAAAATCACAAAAAAATGCTCCTTTAGCAAACGATTCGGTAGTTATAGTCCGGATTATACTAAGTATAGCCGTTGTAGTAAATTTTCCATGTCTGATTCCACCCTGAGATTGGTTAAAGGTTTTTTCAAATATTTTGCTAATAAGGAATATTATGGAAATGGATCTATAATTTTCAATGTAATTTGGGCATCCCTTCCTAAAGAGAGAAATAGCTTCAGACACTTTTAAACAGTTAGGAAAGTAACCAGTTTTTATTGATTCATTAAATAACTTCGTTAATGATATAAGGTTTCTTAGTTGTTTCACAATTTTACGACTTAATCCATGAATGTCCCTAGCATTTGAGGCAGTCATTTTACAAATAATGTATCATTTACGTATGGGTAAGCTCTTCAAATTAAAAAAGTTTTTAAATTCATAGAAATATGTATTGTAATGTCAATGAGTTTTTCAGCAATATTAGCAAAATATTTGTTGTATGCAAATACTTATGTATTTAAACATATCAGATTTCCTCTCTGGGAATTGGAGTCGTAATATTTGACTGTAATTTTCCTTAACATGGTCTAAATCAAAATGTGTACATAACAATTTGGTAGTAGAAGACCTATTCTACCGAGGAGTGATTTTTTTTTATCGATCGTATTTTTTAAGTTGTTTTAAGTGGCGTTCCGCAGGACTCAGTTTTAGGCCCTTTTCTTTTTGTTACTTATGCTGTCGATCTTAGCGGTCTTTTAACATCTTCTCGTGCATTTTATTCATATGGCTTAAAAATTTTGGCATATTTCTACTAACCATAAAAAAATAAAAAGGGCTACAATCGTACAATGGTGTGAAGATTGGTCACTTTTTCTTAATACTACTAAGTGCAAACTATTAATATTGGAAACAATAATTCTAGACATAGATACTTTAGAAATCTTAAAATGCCATAGCATTGCATCCATTGCATCTTAGATATTTTTTCAGTACCTAATATCTAGGAATATTGGTTACATCCACTTTATCGTCATCAGAGCATAACTCGTGTTTTTGTATTGCTAAAGCTAATAAAATCATTTATTTTATATCTAAAACTTTTGTTGCATTGATGTGACAGCAAAAATTCCGCTGTATATGAAAAATATATCCCTGATATTGTACGACGAAAGATATTTGCAAATGACTCCAATTATGGGAATTGCACCTGTAAAATTTCCGACCACTTCGAAACTGCACCCAGCATAAAACTGTCAATCAAGATTACTCGCCACCCTTACCTTTTCAGGACCGTATTTGTTTCAATACGTGAACAGGTAGATTGTTAAACGGACCGCTTTCAATGAATTTAATCTTAAAATTTAAGGACACATGAAAGTGTCCTTAAATTGACTAAATGACTACTTTTATTCAAAATATCAAGAGCACACTGAGCGAAGAGTACTAAATTCGTGAAAGTTGACCGACCTTTGACAAAACCTTGTTGCTGTGTAGAAATACTAGTCCGAATCTGGCTGTATATTTGTAATGTCATTCTAAAATTATTAGAACCTGTTTACGACGCAGAAGTCGAATAAACAAACATCAAATTGAGGAATACGGATAAAGAACTCACCCTAATGATACCAGTGGTAAAACCATTATAAACTGAGGCAAGTTTGAAGGCACCTGGATCTTTCAGGACTATAAAGACAGGATCGAAAGGACCCGATCTCTTCTGAACTATAACCAACAAATAAGTGGGGTCTATGTATCCGTTATTTTCTAAATTTACACTCATAAAAGGCAGCCTTTTGTGTGGGTATGTGTTGCAAAGAGTAGTAGTGGTGGAGACGTAGTGCAAAGACCCCAAGCTTCACCAGCACTCTATCCACATTGTAAATATCTTAAGACACAAAATGTACAACAAGAAAACTTAAATACATGTATTAAAGTTTGAAAAGTGTGTGATGGAAACAGACATTCAGCGCAAAAAGGAACTACTGTTTGCCAAACTCTTGGCGACGATACCAAAAAGGGAAGAAAAAAAATTTACAAAGAAGTTAGCAAAATTATCACCACAATTTTTGGAACTGTTTATTTCAAAAGTAAAAAGAATGGTTCCAGTTTAATATTGTGTTAAGACATAATTAAGAAAAATGTTATTCTTCTGAGTACATACAGTCACTTCCAAAAAAAGATGAGCAAATCAGGTTGTCATACATCAATGAAAAACATTGTTTGATGCTGGTACAGTCAAGGGCAAAATTGAAAGAACGACTGTCTTCCTTGTCCTGGTCTTCTTGTGACGGTACCTTCTTGTCTACACTTCTTTGCTGGGTTAAATACTGCTGTTTGAACAAATTTTGACAAACTAAATTATTATCACCCATGTCAGTCAGAAGACTGAAGCCCACTTGAATTTGCAACAATTTAGTCGTTCTTTCAATTTTTGCAGGTAACTGTACATAGAGAAAAGTCGGAAACAACCTTCAATTGCAATAGCAGTAAATGTAGCGCTAACATAGTACTCGTGTATCAAATGGCCGGAGAGTAGCGTGTAGACACCTTCAAGAAGATGATCAATCCATGTTTTTTTTTTATACAGGGTGTTATTGAAAGGTACGTACAACAAAATGGACAGTTCTTCGCGAAGTCTAAGAAGTCGGAAAAACTTATGTTGTCTTATTAAAATTTTAAGGGGAAAATTAACCCTTATCCAATCTTTTTAGACGCTACTGAAGGATAAATAGGTAAAATTAATTTTTTTTAGTAAATCCTAGCAACTGTAACAATAAAACTTTTGTCAAGACTAAATGTTGCTATAGAAACGAAAGATGATCTTTTTATCAGAGGCGTACAACGAATTTGGACATAAATTTTAATAATTTTTATCTCCAAAAGGAGAACACTTTTACCTGAACTTTTTTTTAACTTTTAGCACCCATACCTGGAGACCAATTGCCGATTTTATTTTGTACGTACCTTTCAATAACAGGCTGTACGTATATTGGATTTTGCTACAATTAGTGCGTTTGCTGTATACAAAAACACCACTGAGAAAATTCATTTTACAATTAACAAAAGAACTCTCTCACCAGACAAATAAACACGAAGATGATCTTGATGAGGCAACATCGAATCAAAAATTCAACAAGAATTTACAAGTTGGATTACAAGCGCATAAGCACTTACTTATTATTTTACAAGACAGGCTAATATAGAGAGATCAAAAATGATTGAGAGAGTTGGTACCTACTGTTTTTCTCCTCAAGTTGTCAACCTGATGAGCTGATGACAAATCTGTGACATATCATTGTAAGGTCATGACTCCACTGGCGTAACTGGTAAACGGGACGGGTATCCAACAGGACAACCAAATTATGCAACTAATTATACACAACTAAGAATGTCTTACAAAGTTTATTTCAAAATATCATAGAAAATGAAAAATAAATAAATAAATAAACAAAGCGTAAAAGGGAAACTAAAAAGCAGAAAAAGATTACAATAAATGTTGAAAACGTTGCCCATTATTTTGTAAGCAATATACACCCTTTTCTTTAAATTTTCAAACGCTTGTAAAATGTGGAGACCAATACTGTCAATTTCACGAACTATAGCATCTTGTAAATCGTCTAAACTATGAGGTCTATTGCGAAAAATGTTGTTTTTTAAGTGTCCAAACAAAAAGAAATCTGGAGGGGTTAAGTCTGGTGACGTTGAAGGTCATAGTCTTGTACTAATCACTCTGCCAGGAAATATTTATCCTATCCCAGCATAGTAGCAGCTGTATGAGGAGTCGCACCGTTTTGTTGAAAAAAATAATTTTCTCGTTCTTCTTGGCCTAATTGATTTACAAAATAGTCTAAAATTAGTGTTCTACATCCGTCGGCATTTATCATTTCATTGAAGAAGATAGGCCCAATTATCCTTCTCCTAGAGATGAACCGTGGTCACCTTGTATGGGTGCATGTGGAGTTTTTTACTTCCCGAGCGTAAGCAAAGGAAGTATTGTAATCGAGTCCGTCGGCCGACTCTCTACTTTTACGTTTTCTCGATCTTTCATGACCCCTAGAAGACGAAGAAATAGGTCTCCCATTTCCGTCTGTCTGTCCGTCTGTCCGTCTGTCCGTTTGTCCGTCTGTCCGTCCGTCTGTCCGTCCGTCTGTCCGTCCGTCTGTCCGTCCGTCTGTCCGTCCGTCTGTCCGTCTGTCCGTCTGCCGTCCCGGATTTTTATTAGACAGATAATCTCCGAAAGTACTCGACCGATTGTTGTGAAATTTTGTACTTATATTAAGAATATCATGTAGATGGTAAAACGCTAACCAAAATTTGTCTAATCATCCCCACCACTAATGCGATGACGTCACTTCAAAATTGTACATAGTCAATGGGTTTTCAATTGTATAAAATAACATAGTCCTACACATGTAGTTTACAACTCTGAATCGACTTTTCACCCGAAACGTCCAGATTTTTGGAAAAAAAATCAAAATTATAAAACAACATTTTGAAATTTAATTTTTAATCTGCTAATCAGAATGCTTTGAAATGTTGCAGATGTTTTAAGGCTATAAAGAGCATCATAAATCTTTAGTCAAAAAATATTTGCTTATCCCCTCCAAAAACTTGATGACGTCAGCTCAAAAGTTTGTGGAATAAATCATATCTAAAATGTACAAAATATGATGAGTCTGTACTTGTGAACTATCACTCCATTCATATTTTTTGGATTTGCATATACAGGGTGACTCAAAAAAATTAATGAATGCGTAAATATATTTTATTGATTTAATCAGGAACTACAAAACCGAATGCTCTGAAATCTTGCAGATGTTTTAAGGTCATAAAGAGCATAATAAATGTTTAGTCAAAATATATTTGCTTATCCCCTCCAAAAACTTGATGACGTCAGCTCGAAAGTTTGCCGAATAAATCATATCTAAAATGTACAAAATATGATGAGCCTGTACTTGTCATTTATCACTCCATTCATATTTTTTGGATTTGCATATACAGAGTGACTCAAAAAAATTAATGAATGCGTAAATATATTTTATTGATTTAATCAGGAACTACAAAACGGAATGCTCTGACATCTTGCAGATGTTTTAAGGTTATAAAGAGCATAATAAATGTTTAGTCAAAATATATATGCGTATCCCCTCCAAAAACTTGATGACGTCAGCTCGAAAATTTGCCTAATAAATCATATCTAAAATGTACAAAATATGATCAGTCTGTACTTGTGATCTATCACTCCATTCATATTTTTTGGATTTGCATATACAGGGTGATTCAAGAAAATAAATGAGAGCGTAAATTTATTTTACTGATTTACTCAGGAACTACAAAACCGAATGCTTAGAAATCTTGAAGATATTTTAAAATTATCATAAGCATGGTAAATTTTTGATCAAAACGTATTTGGTCGTCCCCCCTAAAAAATTTATGACGTCACCACAAAATTTTGCTGAATAAATCCTATCTAAAATGTACAAAATATGGTGAGTATCTTCTTGTGATTTATCATTCCATTCAAATTTTTTCGATTTGCATATACAGGGTGACTCAAAAAAATTAATGAATGTGTAAATTTATTTTATTCATTTAATCAGGAACTACAAAACCGAATGCTTTGAAATCTTGCAGATGTTTTAAGGTTATAAAAAGCATAATACATTTTTAGTCAAAATATATTTGGTTATCTTCTACAAAAAACTGATGACGTCAGCTCAAAAGTTTGCCGAATAAATCGTATCTAAAATGTACAAAATATGATGAGTCTGTACTTGTGATTTATCATTCCATTCATATTTTTGGATTTGCATATGCAGGGTGACTCAAAAAAATTAATGAAGGCGTGAATTTATTTTATCGATTTAATCAGGAATTACAAAACCGAATGCTTTAAAATCTTGGGAATATTTTAAAGTTATTATAAGCATGGTAAACTTTTGTTCAAAATGTATTTGTTCATCCCTCCTAAAAAAATTGATGACGTCACCCTTAAATTTTGCTGAATAAATCCTATCTAAAATGCAAAAAATATGATGAGTTTGTACTTGTGATTTATCATTCCATTCATATTTTTTAGATTTTCTTAAGAGGTGGTTCAAAAAAATTAATGAAGTCAATTTATTTTATTGATTAAATTAAAGGCAACACTTATTATTAGTATTACACCCCAACCAACCCAATTTGGTAGACACAAAATTTGTTAAAGGAAAAACTCGGTTGAAACATAAGGGTAGCACGCTTATTTACATCGACTTTAACATTACAGACCTGCATTTGTTTTATGCGCTCACTTGGTTCCGCGAATGTGAAATAGACATGTTTATAATCAACCAATTGTGAATTTCACCGTCAAGAATTAAAATAAAACCCAATGTTTTGTATAATAAGCGGAAGTCGAAGCAATAAAACCGATTGTCGTTTTGTTTACAGTTTCTCTGTTTGACTCTCACGTATGCTGTTACGCCTGTCATCTTAAATTAAGAATGTTTATACATACACGATTTTCAGTTGCCTCTGATACGTATACGTGAGTAAATTGTTTAGTTAGTTTATTGATTATTACAAATCAATATTCAAAACGACCCAATTCATTTTTCCGAAAATTTGAGAATATAATAATTTTATTCTTAGTATTACACTACATCTATCCCAACTGATGTACGTGTCCTTGCAAAAATGTTGATGACGTCATCGCAATTTTTTTTTAAATTCCCACTACAAAAATGTAATGAGAAAAAAAACACAATAGGCATGCAGTCGTCAAGTTTCCGACAGCGAGGGAAGTACTGTCTAAACTCTTTAGACCAATTTTTTTAGATTGTTTGACAGCTTTCGTAAGATATCCCGTCTGTTGAAACAGTCGCCTAATAGATTTATTCGGACTATGTTGTATTCTTTTTTCAAGATTATGAACTGCCTTTTCAGTTACCACCAAAACTGGTCTTCCAGTTGACTTTTTTGTTGGATACTACCGGTTTCAAGAAACCGCCCAATAATACGTATACAATGCTGTGTGAAAAGATAAAATACGATCTCTATAGTGGTAATAACAAAACTCTATGGAATAATTCCAGTTCCCAATTTCATCTTGGGTTCCACTGCGAAAATATACCAATACCATAAAGGTATTTTGCTCCACAGAAGGTGGAGGTATGTTTTGAAGAAAAAAACTGAACCAAAAACACAAACCTACACACTAGTCGCAAATTAAAATGCTGAAATACCGATCAAACGATCCAGTGGGGGCAAAAGTAACATCTACGCTACAAAGTCAAATTTGAAACATCAAATATGGCGAAAAGTTCTTCCCACCTACTGAAAAACCAAAATTATTCTAAGCCAGTTAAACCAACTATTTCAATAATTCTTGATCTTGTTGTATTTTCCTCTTATACCACAGTCATAGACAACCAAACACTGCTTTGTCAATTTTCCCAGAGCTAACGTTGAAATTCATAAACACAAAATGGTCTTCATAATATTCTTTACATCAGAAGTTTAATAATCGTCCAAAAACAGATACCACATATAATTACTAAAAACATTCTTAACCCTGACTTTAAACAAACATTTTGATGGAAAAGCATCAGTCCACAGAAGATGTCCTCCAATTCCTACATGCTGCAGTTTCAACCAAAGATGACAATTTGATATGTGATCAAGCTCTTAGAGAAATCCCGCTAGATCACATCAACTGACTTACCCAAATTAAGCTCTCTTGTTCAACCAGGGAGGCAGCAAAAGAAGTTAGAAATGGTAGATTTATTCGGAATAAAACCGTGTTGCTCTGTTAAAATCAGGTGCTAATCTGCAAGAAAGTGTTTTAAGAGATCTTAAATTATTGGTTCCATTATAATTTAATTTCTCCTAACGCATAACGGATTTTACAGTTGTAACTAAATTTTGACCACATTTCTTTCGTTGTAGGCCTGATATGAAACCTGAGATATCAATAGATTTCTCTAAATTTACTTCTAGACATTGTTTAAGGGGGATTTGAAGTAAAATATTTTGTCGGTGGGGATTATTAGCACCGAAAATCTCTACTTGGATGGGCGACTGTACTAATTCCTTATCTAAATAAATTACCTGAGGACGGTCATCCGTCCTCTGGTTGTTGCAGGTCGAGTATGTTTATTTTCTATTTTACAGGTAAATTTTACAATTATCTAAATAATCTTCACTTTTTTTTTTTGTATTAAGAAAGGCATCATGTTGATCGATATACACCAGAAGAATAACAGACACTGAAACTACCATTTTAGAGATGACAGATTTAGTAAGTATATTAAATATTTTCAAAACGAGCAAATAATCTATACATAAATAGTATGCAATAGGAGTATAATTTATAGTAATAAAAAAATAAAAAAGTATGTAAGAATGAAACGGAGGCATACGTTCAAAATTGGACAGACAGGCTTATAGATAGACAGATACATAGATTATAAAAAATTTGCTCGAAGCTGATTTCGACCAAATTTTCCGGAAAACAGAGAATGATAATTTAAAAAGATGTCAAATTTATAAAATTAATAATAACGAATTAATACAACAAAAAAATAACCATCAGTTTTATTAAACTTAACATTAAAGTTGTTTTTTAACTTTTAGTGATTTTTTTCTCTGTGTGCTTTTAAAATATAATCAGGATTTCGAATAGATAATCCCTTACGTTTCCTAGGATCAACAAGTTCCGGAAGAACGCATCCATAATAAAATTTTTGGGGTTTTAGAACCATTTTTTTACAAAATTCTTCGTCATATAGAACCTATGTAATTTTAACCCCTTTGAGTGTCCAAATGGCAAAAACACAAGATTTCCTTTTCGTTATGTGCAACTGGCTTTGCATTTGGTAATAATTTACATGTTCCTTATTTACTCTGTTTGTCCATTTTATGATAAAACGAGGCATTCTGCTTGAAAAAAAAACATTATAGTAAATTTTTTTGCATTTAATTTTGATAGGTAGGTATGTATACTAACTGACATTGAAAACCGAACACCAAGAACGAGTTGGAATTTTTTGACCAAACTTCGTATACAAGTTAGATATCAGTAGTACAAGAAATGATGAGAATTTGGGTCGTATCGGTAGGACAGTTTGTCTGTACCATAATCCTTTTTGTTCAAACCACGGAAGAAAACATCAGCTCTTGTGTGGCTATTATTGTCACTATCATCAAATTTGGTGTTGGTGGTTCTGTATTATTCTGGCAAGATGCCTCCTGCACGTAGACTTCGTAATTTCAGTGAACTTAGCGAGTTTGATAGAGGAAGGATTGTGGACTTGCGAGAAGCTGGAAAATCGTTCCCGGAAATTGGGCCCATAATGCAGAGGAGCGCAAGCACATTTTCAGAATGTTGGTGGGCATGGACAGAGGAAGGTCGACAATGAAGTTCCAGAGGCACAGGTGGTCGACAGCAAACAACACATCGTCAAGACGTCCATCTTCGACTTTTAGCTTTAAGAGACCGTTTTGCAACTTCCCGATCAATTGGAGATAATGGTTAGCTGAGACAGGACCACTAGTCACAGTACGAACGATTTCCAGGAGAATACGGTCCTTTGGACTTTTCTTGTATTGTCCTCATTATGTGGTTCCGCTCACGGTTGCACACCGCTGTGACCGGCTGCTCTGGTGCAGAGAACGACAGCTTTCGGAACAACATCGTCTTCAGTGATGAATCCTGGTTGTGTTTGGCAATGCATGACAGTCGGGTAAGGCTGAGAAGACGAAGAGAGAACGGGGCAATTTGCAATTTGCAATGGAAAGACATGTGCATCGCACTGTGGGGGTAATGGTATGCTGTGCTATGGCGCATGGAAGCAGGTCACCTCTAGTCTTTGTTAGGGGCAACATGAATGCTCATCGTTTCATCCACGAGATTGCAGAACCCCATCTTTTGCCATATCTTCAGACGCTCCCAACCCCCTTTTTCAACAGGATAACACCCGTCCTCATGTTGCACGTTTTAGTTTAAATCAATCTGAGTCAATATTTTGCCATGGCCACCCCGTTCACCTGACCTTTCACCCATTTAACATGTATGGAATTTAATGGGTAAAAAGCTCACAAAGTTAATGCATCCTCCACAGACCCTAGAAGCTTTACGACATGAGGTACAGCTCGCATAGGATGCGGTACCTCAGCCGAATAAAGATCGTCTTATCAGATCCATGCCAAGACGAGTCAATGAGTACATACGTCTTAGAGGTGGTCAAACCCATTATTACTAAAAACTTGGTTCTTCTTTGATTTTTTAACTTGAAATTTTCATCGATTGGTCACCGATCCTCTGTAAATATGTGGTGTTAAAATCATTATAAAATTCCAACTCGTTCTTGGTGTTCGGTTTTCAATGTCGGTTAGTATATATTTAAATTTTTATGTTCGATTTTCTAAATATTTTCAACATATACAGTTGCGGCCTTCCAAAAGTACACGATAATTTTTTCTATTGTAAATGTATATATGTTCAAATCATGGGCGTTCGAATAACAAAGTTTGTCAAATTTGACATTTTGTTTATTCAAAAATGCTACGTCACTGGTAATAGCCAGAGCCAGACTTACATTAATTTAAAAATTCAAAAAATTCCATGACAACGAAAAATCGTGCACTTTTGGGGGCCTGCAACTGTACATCGCTACATAAAAATTGTATGTTGATTGTCTTTTGTTTTAAATTATATTGTCATTGACATGTTTTTAAGTGGCAACTTACTTTTTTTTTTTCTTTGAAGAGTGAAAATTTTTGAAAGTTTTTCTACAGCTATAGAAAAAACCTTTGATTATGCTAGATTTTTTAGCAAATAATGTTTTTTAAAATATAATACGAGTGTGGCGATTAAAATTAAAAAAGTTTTTTCCACTAACTATTCCTGTTGAAGAAAATGACAATGACGACTCTCAAACAAGAAATCATTTTAAAATTTTTATGTAAAATTATGTATTTCCAAACTACAAAATCTATTTCTATTTTACTTGAAAGATGGAACGTGTGAGTCATAAAATCTTTCCCCTGAGTTAGCAATAAACATAAAAGATATGATCAATCTATACTATTATCTGTTTTTTAATTAAAAACTCGCTAACGTTGCAATTTCCGCGGAAAGTATTATCGGCAACACTGCACTGATTTGATTTAGGGAATTTTTTGACATCAAAAATTTTAAGGTTATTTTTGAAAAGTCATATTTTTACTCAAAGTACAATAAAAGTTAAGATTATAACAGCGATAAGAAACAATAATAGGTTACTAGTACTGCCCTGTAAACTTGTCGTTGCTTGAGGAAATTCCACAGACATAGCATCGCCATCACCTTCTATTTCAGCGAAATCATCGTCAGTTACCCTCTCATCATCATCTGTTTCGTCTGTATCAGAGTCTGCTAAAGAAATTATGACTGGTGGAATACTATCTAGAGGAAAATTGCCCATTTCTTTGTGCCAGTCTGCTAGAATTAATTCTTCACAATGCCGAATACTATTTTTCCACATTTGTGAATCAAAATTATTTAAAGCCTCCAACCACAAGTGCGTTACTCGATTTTTGTCTTCAGTATATTCGTGAATGTTTTGATTATAATAACGTTTGCAGTGTGCCCATGCCAGTTCAATAGCATTGTATTGACAATGGTAAGGTGGAAGTCGAAACACATCAATATCATGCTGTTTCAAAATGTTATCAATTTCATATTTTACAGGAGTATCAGGTGAAATTGTGGGCTGAATTAAATCCCATAAATCTTTTTTTGTAAATTTTGGATCAAGTGCAATGTTACATTTTGTTAAATATTCCTGCATGACAGTTTTGTTTGAAGACTTAGTTGGTGGTTTATCTAATTTTACGGAGTGATAGCTGGCATTATCCATAATCACGACTATTTTAGAACTTTTTGAAAAATTTGGTGAACAAATTACATTAGGTATAAATTGGTTTAAAACCCATTCTTTGAACATACTGGAATCCATGGTTTTATGATAATCTCTATCATTATTCGTAGAGTGTAAGAGGAAGCTACACCCATTTATAAAACCCTCTGAGGATCCAGCATGCAAAACCGTAAAACGCTGTCCTTCAAATTTTGTGGCTTTATAGTTTTTTGTGTGCATATTGTCATGTACCCATGTTTTTAACTGGGAACCATGCTTGTAAATCCAAGTTTCATCGAGGAAAATGAATTTAACGTCTGGATAATCTGCTTTATATTTCAGGTAACATTTTAGAAATTTGATTCTTTTAGCAACTATATCAGGTCTTTCTATTAAAATTTTTCGATGATTTTCATACTTATATTTAAAACCCATTGCTTTAATTATTTTATATAGCGTACTTCGCGATCCTGTGCATTCTAAATTCTTTTGTGCAAATGAAAGAAGCGTATCCAAATTAAAATATTGCCCTGTTTCTTTGTATTTTTGAATTTGCCGTCCCAACTCTTCCCTAAAAAAGTGATCCTCGAATGCTGCAATTTTTTTTCTCCCCCCTGAACTTTTAGATGAGACAATTGGTTTGCCCGTTGTATGGCACTTCAAAATAGTTCTTACCGTGGACTCAGAAACCTAATTTAAAATATTGATAAATATTACGTACTGAGCATATTTTAGTACCGAAAAGACTGTCTTTAAGTGTTCATGCATTTTTCTTCCAGTTATGGCTGGCTCCAATGTCAAAATTAAGTGGTAGCAATTAATGAGTGCCATTTTCAATTTAGCACTTAAAAGATTTCGCGTTTTGCGATGCATTTTTTGTTCTTTCAAAAATTAAGAAATTTTTGAATGACGGGCTCTTATTGAAACTTTCAAAAAACAGGCGTGCCAATGAAGTATGGAATAACACTACATAGGTTTTTTTTTTTGTTATACCAACTTGATTCAACAGGTGGTGAGTTTTTAAAATAAAAATAAATTATATTAATAGAAATAAATCTTGTTAGAAGTTTTTATGATTTTTTAGTTTCTACTGTATAGGTATTTAATTTGTGAAGTACGCACAAACGTACATGCCTGTTTATATAAATGCAGTATTCTATTGAACAGATATATTTTCAGATTGATAAAATGACCACAAACTGTAACCACTCGTATATTGCTACAAATACAGCAACTAAACTAAATGTAAAATTTTCAGTTGCCGACTTATGTTAGGATCCTATGACCAATCTCTGTGTAGACCAAAAGTAAGAAGAAAATAAAATCTGAATTTCTGTGAAAATTAGCTAAATAATTTCAGTAAAAAAAATCTCCTGAATCATAACACAGTTGGCCCCTTCACTTTAAGCCATTTATCTATGAGTGATGGCGTTAAGCTCTTTAGGCGTATACCTGCTCTCATCCCCAGTAAACCAGAAAATTTCTCAGCTTGAAAAATATTTCCGAATCTGTTTTTTCGGCATGTGTTTTAGAGTTTGTTTATTATCCGATTTTCATTTTTCAAAAACTTATCTACTACAAAATAAATTTACTACAGATGTCTGTAAGTAAAATTTGGAAATTTTACTTACAAGTTATAAATAATAAAAGCACTCAAAATTTCAGGAATTGTAAAGCTTAAAAAGTATGTTCAAATACAGTTTTTTCAAAAAACTAAAAATCAGATCTATAGAGTTTTTTCCGTAGATTATACATACGAAAAATTGTTGTGATTAGACCAAGGGTTTTCTGTAAAAGACGTGCCCCGTTTTACATTATTTCCCCTTTACTGAAATCTACTTCAGCTCCCCCTTAAAAGACAATATTCGTTACTGTTTAGAACAAGAACTGTAGTTGCACCAACATTGAAGGAACATCTAGATTATTTAGGATCGTTGGCGGAATTTTCTTTTTTTATGTCCCAGTCAGTTTGGAAATTTAAAGTAAAATTTCCCAAAACATTGATTAGAGCTCTACAAAATATAAAAAATTTGCGAAAGCCTTGCTTAACTACATTTTGTTTGTAAAATAAATAAATTCAACTAAAAAAACATCAGAATTAAAAGATCGTTAAATAGGTCTGAGAAGTTTAAAAAATGTTATTTTCACCTCTGGGGATAAAACTTGACTAAAATTTGTAATGTAATTAATCCCTAAAAATTGGTTTGTTACGTTATGAAATTATATCATTTTGATCGCTAAGGCAAAATCTTATTAAACTGAAAAACAGTGTAAAAAAAAACTTTCTTTCCTTTTATTCGTTGCTTGAAAACAAAAAGCTTCATCGACAATGAAAAGAGAACAGTGTATATAGCTTTCGATAATAAATAAATTTTGCAGCTTTGAAAAAAAATGAGATACCTATTCATGCATTACATCAATGAAATAAGAAAAAAAATAAAAGGAAAACTTGAAAAATGAATAACGTACACCATATAGAATACAGTGCCTCCAGATTCAGTATAAAACCTCAACAAAATAAGCCACTATGTTTATACAGTGGGGTTATGCTTCACTAGTTTCGAAAGAGTAAAACTACAAATTTTGATAAACTTAAGACGTTATTGAAAGTATTTTTAATAATTTGAACCTTTACAAGAAAACGTATTTGTTTTAGACAAATTTCCTGAAATTAATTTAAGAAACAGGAATTTAAATTTTTTTTTATTCTTTCTGCAAAAGGTTTTAATCATATTATGTGCCATTATGAACCATTTAAATGGGACCGCTTTCATCTCCAATGGCACATTAATGATTAAGTGGCACTCGCGTGGGGCAAAAACACGAAAGCAACGTCAAGACAATAGCAATAACTCTTACAATCAAGTAGGTGCTTGCGGCTTTCTCAAGTGAATGATAAATTCGAATGTTTTAGGTCTCGTGGATTAGAAGAAAGGATTATCATTTACTCACAGTTGGATTAACAACATACAGCAGTGACGAGAGGTTTCAGGCTATACATTTGCAACATTCAGGGGTGAGTAAAAAGTTTTACGGTCGGCGTTGTGCCCACCTTTTCATTACTTAATCCTGAATACTTAACTAGCATAAACTTTGAATGTTTTATTCATGGCGTATCCCGTGTACGTCTATACAAAGAACGTCTTGTTTCGAATTTTTTCTTTCTCCCTCTTTCGGAGGAAAATGTATTTTGCTACTTGTCACTTAAAGCGCGTAAGCTTTTAAAAATTTCTATGATCGATGGCGTAATTTAAAAACGTTTTACACTCATGTCTTATATATTACAACATGGTGCTTTGAGCCTGCCTTAGTGACACTGCATAAGAAGGATGGTGATATGGTCTATTCAGGTGTGTGGAAATTCGATTAAGTGGAATAACAGTTGGCTGAATGTTCGCTAGAGATAGGAGCTAGGAAGCTTCCATGCAAGAAAATAAATTGGAATTAAATAAATGCAGGGAAGTGATGAGCTAGAAGTGTTTAGTGGCCTTTTGTGCACGAACAAGTAGAGCAATACGCATAAAGGCACCTCTTAGAATGACTTATTCTATTGAATTTTCCTTGACACGGTTTAAATCTCCCTTTAATTTATATAAATATTTTAAAATCGTCGCGTGGTTTAAAAATCTGTCGTATGTATCATAAAAATAATAAACGAAGTATTATTCTGCAATTTTGTTATTCATTGAACGCTTTGCCTTTTTTTCGCTCTTAGAATTTAATGATAGATCAATTGTGTTAAAATGTTAATTTGTGAATAATAATAATACTAAAATAATTTTCTTGGCAAATTTCCTGGTTAAGTTAAATTGAAAATCTTTATAAAAAACAAAAACTAATGAAACAAACGTGATAAGAAAATACTGCAAAAATTGAGAAACTTATTAAAATAATAGATATAATTTATGCCATGACACTTAAGGAAAGAACAACGAAAATCCAATTTCTTAGATACTTAAAAACCCCCGACAAAAAATTAACCCTTAAAAAGCCTAAAATTGGTTAGCAGAGAACTGAACTTGAACTCATTAACTCAAACGCAAATGGCGTGTAAGACGAATATAAATCGCCTAATGTAAAAAAAGAACTGAATCACAATACGACATTAAAGAAACGCCATCTATGGGAAGCCTACTTAAAGTCTATATATGTTATTACTGCTTTTTACTCTTTCACCCTCCAAGAAGATGCAATTGGAATTATTGATCAAACCATCGTCGTAAAAACCTTCCCGATTGAATCGGTTTTCAAACAAAAGAAACGGCGTTGAAATCGGTTCATCAGTTTAAGAGGTACGATGCAACAAAGAGAAGCAGACGTTTTTAAAATGATTAAAGTAATTATTGTCAAACATAGCTAAGAACTATCCTGATTAAACCTTCAATTAAAAAACACTAAACGAATAAAGGAAGCAGATAGGGAAATCGGAAAAAGGAAAGGTGGTACAAAATTAGGAGAAAAGGGGGTGAAGGTACTGTTTTGGAATGTTCAAGGGTTGCGTAAAAAGGAAAAGGAGTTCTGGGACTAGGTGGGAAAATTTGATGTGGTGGGGCTAGTAGAGACATGGGTACAAAGAGAAAACTGGGAGAAATTTGAAGAGACACTACCGCAAGAATATGTGTGGGAGTGTCAAGGGGCGACAAAGGAAAAGAAAAAGGGGAGAGCAAGAGGGGGAATAGTAATGGGAATTCGAAAAGAAATGCAAGAAAAGGGAAGTAATAATAAAAACGGACCAATGAAGAAGGTAATAGATCTGGATAACAATCGATGGGAAATAATAATCGTTTATAGCAAGAAAATGGAGCAAACCAAGATAAACATAGAAAAGAAAACAAAAGAAAAAGGAGATGAAAAATACTTATAGGAAGGGATTTTAACGCAAGCCTGGGCGATAAGGGGACAAGAATAATAGATAAAGAAAAGAGAGAGAAAAGAGGATCAAAAGACAAAGTAAATAACAAAGAAGGGAAAATATTGTGGAAGATAATAGAAGAAATGGGATGGGAAATTTTGAATGGAAACAAGGAAGGAGATGAAGAAGGAGAGTGGGAATTGTCAATGAAGAGGCGTGGGAAGAAATAGAGAGTTTCAAAGGGGCGAAGTGTAGAATCAGACCATGCCACTAGAAATAAGAAAGGGAAGGAAAAGGGCAAGAGTACGAATAACAATAGAGAAGAAACGAGAGAAAAGAAATAGAAAAAAGAATATGGGATGAAGAGGGAATTCAAAGATATAGAAGTAGACTAGAAAAAAATAAATTCGAAGTAAAACAAGATATAGAAACTATAATAGCAGAACTGATCAACCTAATTGAAGAAGCTACGGAAAAAAGCAAGGGAGGAATAATGAATGGAACGGAAAATGTAGTGAGTTGAAGGGAAAAGCAAGGGAAAAAATAAGAAAATGGAAGAATAAGAGGGGAAGGAAAGAGTACTTAAAAGCAAGAGGGGATTATAGAAGAAAATGTGAAGAAAGAAAAAGAGAAAAACGAGAATAAAAAGAGAAGACAATAAAGTACCTGAAAACAGAAGAAGAAGTATGGAGATATATAAACAAGGAATGGAGAAGGAAGACTGAAGTCAGTAGGAAAATCAAAATACATGAATGGAAAAGACACTGTATGGAATTATTGGGAGGTTGTGAGGAAAAATGCTGCAAAATAAATAAAGGAATCACAACGACGGAGGAAATGTGGAGAGGTTCGGAAATAACAGAAGATGAAATAGGAAGACAGATTGAAAGACTGAAAAGAGGAAAGGCACCAGGAGGGTTGGAATCCAGAACGAAGCGTGGATGTTCGGGACAGAAGGAGTGAAAGAAAGGATATGGGAAGTGGTAGAGTTTGGAAGGGAAAAGGGTTTCCTCGGCAGTGGAGAGAAGGTATAATAATCCCATTATTTAAAAAGGGGCAAAAAGTGATGTGAAGAACTACCGAGGGATCACCTTGCTCAATACGGCGTACAAGATATACGCAATGATATTAGATGAGAGGTTACGAAAGGAAATGGAAGCAAAGGGTATGTTACCAGACGGTCAGGCAGGGTTCAGGAAAGGAAGAGGTACTATGGACAATGTGTACATCCTGCGACATTTAGTGGGAAGAGAAATAAGGAAAGAGGGTGGAATGTACGCATTATTCATAGATTTCAAAGTAGCGTTTGATAGCGTGAATAGAGAGAAAATGTGGGAAGTATTTGAGGAGAAAGGGAGTAGATGCATGCCTGGTAACGAAAATGGAGGAAATATATGAAGAAACAATAAGTAAGGTGAGAGTGAATGGAATAGAGAGCGAGAGTTTTTATACAAACAGAGGAGTGAGACAGGGATACCCACTCAGACCCGCATTGTTTGCAGCTTCTCTAGAAGATATAGATGAAATGTTCAGAAAACCACAGAAAGGAAGGGTGGTAGTCGGCAAAGAGAAAGTGTGGTCGTTGGCGTACGCAGATGATTTGGTGATTTTGGCAAAACAAAGAGAAAAAATGAAAACAATGATTACAAGTTTCGAGAAGTACGTAGAAAAACAGGAATTGGAAGTGAATGTGGAAAAAAACAAAAATGGTGGTGTTTGGGAAGAAAGTAAGAAAGAAGAAGGAAGAGTGGGCATGGAGAGGGAATAAGATTGAACAAGTGAAAGAATTCCAGTACTTAGGATATACATTAAAGGGCAATAACTCAGATAGAGCGCATATTCAAGAAATGGTCCGAAAAGCGAACAAAGTGATAGAAATAGTATGGGGAATAAGAAAGAGAAAATTCGGACACGATTATAAGAGAGGAATGATAATGTTTGATAGTTTCATCAAAAGTGTATTTATGTACGGAGCTGAGATTTGGGGATGGAGGGAATATGAAGAAATAGAGAGAGAGAAAAAAAAAATTAAAATGGACATTGGGATTGGAAAAGAATACGCCGGGTATATAGTGAGAGAAGAAACAAAAAGGGAGAAAATGAGAGTGGAAGAGGGTAAAAGGGCGGTTGGATTTGAAGAGAAGCTTAGTGAGAGAAGTGATTGTAAAATATTGCAAGAATGTTGGAAAGAAATAAGAAAGGAAGGGGGAAAACATGTTTGGAACGAAAGAGACAAGTATTATGAAGGAAAGGGATATGCATGTGAAGAAATAGAGAGAATGAGAGAAATGGGAAGGAGCATGAAAGAAGAACTGAGTGTAAGAGATAAGGATATAGATAAGCAAGAACGCAGATCGAGAATATCGGAGTCTTGATATAATGCAGAGTATAGAAAAATAGTAGAGGATGAAGTACCAAAATACACAGAGAGAGAGAGTATAAAGGAGAAAAGAATGATGGCGAGATTTAGCTGCGGAAATAAAGAGAAAGAGAATAATTTTTGGATGGATGAAACTGACAGAAGGTGTAAGATGTGTTGGAGAGAGGGAGAAACAATAGAGCATATGCTGGAAGGATGTGAAGGATTGAGAGAATCAGAGGAAAGTAGGGAAGAAGTGCTAAACGAGGATGGGAAAGGACTGGACTGGATGAAAGAAGTACCGAAGATAAGGGAACTAAGGCAAGGGGTGGGCAAGCAGAAAGAATAGAACAATTATATTAATTATATAAAACTCCAATATTTATTTTATTTATTTTTATTGATTTATTTGTATTATGTAGATGAAGTTAATTTGTACCCCTACTGGGAATCTTATTAAGCCTGTAAGGCAAATAATAAATTAATACTACAATTAATAAACACCGCATCGAAATCGGTACATCCGTTTGGGAGCTACAGTGCCACAGACAAATTCACAGACACATAAGCGCTTCGAAGTCAAAAGTAGCTTCAGTGACTACCATTTAACGTAACTAAGAACCATTCCCTTCGTATAAAAAAGAAAAGCACATTGAATCCCAGTAAACACAGTTGCGTCGTAGCGATGTTAATGCCACTTAACTCTGTCTACGATCTTGTTAGCTGTTACATACCAAACTGCGTACATTTGCTTTCCCTGTGCTATGTAATGTAATCAACAGTGACCCATGCTTGTAACATACTGGTGACATCCACATTGTTTCAGAGTAGAGACGTGCTCGCTGGTACGTCATCATAACGTTGTGTTAGTATGTCGCTAGATTCTCTATATTTTGATGTATCTGTTACGTTTTATTTTAAACGCCAATATAACGTATTAAATGGACATAGACGTTACGTATATATCGCAACATCGTAAACATATAACTCTCAGTACATTTTATTAACATGATCTATGCGATATGAATAGGCATTTCAAAAAGTCTAGTTACCATTTAGGGATATGGATATGGAGAGTAAAATTTAAAGCTTACAGTAAATTATTATTTTATTCAATGTTTGAAAAAATAAAATATGTAATAAGTAATAAAATACAAAAATTAATACAAATTCATAATATAAATAAATAAATATATATATGATTTCCTAATTCGAAAATAATACAATATAATTTACACTTAAAAAAGATATAGAAACTATAAACTGTCGTTGTTTTTTCTTTCTTCAGGCGTTGGACTAGAATGCCTTAGCCACTCTGAGCAGCGTTGTTCTACTTCTTTTTCTATTGCGGAATGGGTCTTCATTGTAATTTCTTCAAAAATAAAAATTGTAATAATTATATTTATTGCAAAAAAAATACCTTTCATAATATTCATTGTTTTTGTCCCAGCCATTTTGGAATTTTCCTACCGAACAAACAAGCTACAGCAAATTCGCTGATTTTTTTTTTTTTAAATACACGCCCCACATTGTTCTTTTTCCCATTACCACCTATCTGGGACAATAGTAGTTCCTGAAATAAGAAAAGAAGAAAATATTTTTATGTGTATATATCGAGCGACTCTGAAATAAGTTCGGAAAATAAAACCACAACATCATGAAGTAGAGAAAATTTTAAGTAATTTCTTTTATCTAGTCCTAATTCAGGGGAAAAAATATCAAGATCTACACCTCATTCAGTGCCATTTGTTTTCATCTAAACAACACACAGCAAAAATAAAGAAAAAATTTAGTCACAATGGAAACTGAATAAATCATTGCCGCATCATTTACATTTAACAAGATGTTCCGTATTTGTTTCTTGAAACTGGAGCAGCAATTTAATTACTTTGAATCCCTGTGACAATTAAAGGATTTTTTTTCCGAATCTATTTGGAAGTCACCGCGTATGTATAACATACAGGGTGCTTCACTATAAGACTTTTCTGCAACCCACTATGTATGTAACGTGTTAAGCGAAATGTGTCATGTTTAGTAGGTTCCTAAAAAGTGTTATAGTATTACAGGCATCTACCTGTATATAATATCCAAAATTATGTTATATGTAAGTACATATAAATATATTTAGTCCAGTCATTTTAGCATAAAAAAGGGATCAACCTCGGAATGAGAGACAATAAGCTGAATTTTTGTATACGCCTTAATTTTGGCGTTCTAAAAGTTGTCTCAAAAGTCTTATAAAATCTCGTGTCTGCGTCGTAAGTTATTCAAGATCAAAGGTCAAGAAAAACAGTTTTTTCTACTCATTAAGGTTGAAGTTTGTCATTTTCCCATCGCTGGCAGTGGATGAAATTTCATTTCACCCTCTAGTGGAAAAATACTCGGCCGTCTACGATTTTAACGGGTCGTCCAGCCTGAGCGTTTCGCAGCTAGCGAAACGTGTCGCGTATCGCCTGCACCGACCGCACCGTCCGCTTCGCGCGCTTCGAAAATCATGACGCCTAGGCTGGACGACCCGTTAGTGTTTGACGTTTAATACTGCTAGTTTACACAAGTGAAAACAATGAACATGAGTGAGACTGACGAAGTTTCTGAAGAAATTTTGAATGCTGCCAATGCGGCATTTTCGAATCTGATACCCGAAAAGTCTAAAAAGTTTTATGAGCTAACATACCGAAAATTTATGAAGTGGAGAGAGAGAAAACAATGCCGTTCATTTAATGAAGACGTTTTTGGTGCATATTTTTTTACTTTATTAGTGAATGCAGGCGGCGATATTATGATGTTAAAAAGACACGGTGGGTGGAAATCATCCACCGTAGCTGAAGGATACATCGACGAATCGTTATCTGCAAGAAAAGATATTGCAAACAGGTTGTTTATAGATAAACCATCAACTTCAACAAGTGCAGTTATTGATACAGGAAGCAGCCAACTAAATTTAAACAAAGATACAAGTTCAAATAATACTTACGATAAAAGTGTAAATATTATTGGTGATAATTGCACAAATTGTTCTATTACAGTTAATGTATTTCAAAAATAAAATACCTACCATAAACAAACATTTATTTCCTAATTTCTTAGAAAAAATAGTATATGCAACTCGCGGATGAAGAAATTTCAACGGCTCGAGTTTCTTTTTCGCACTCGCTCGTTGCACTCGCTCGTGTGAAAAAATCACTCTCGCCGTTGAAATTCAACTTCATCCACTAGTTCCATAATGTACTATTTTGCAATTATCTCAGTTTCTATTGCTCCAATGATGTTAACAATTATTATCATAATTGTAGAGCACAAAATTTGGGACGAATCTTATTTGAAATATTTTTTCATGCGCTCAATCGTTTTTGAGATAGAGGACAGTGAGCGCGTAGCGCTCGTCCATACGTACTGTAATGCAATCAACTGAATATCTGTGAATACTACCTTGAATTTTGAATAATTTGTATTATTAATCAATTAATACATTGTATTTAATAACATTTTACATATTTTCAATATATTCATAGAATAATACTTACCTACTTTGTGTAATTAAAAACTCATTTAATGAAATATTTATTGTATATCTCAATTTATTTATATCTTTAAAATGTGTAAGTTTTTAAATACTTATTTTTCTATCATGATTATAACTGGAAGGTCTGGAAACAACAATTCAGGGCACCGAAGATGACGACGATGAAACAGAAATTCCCGAACGTCCAGAAGATGACGGTGAAGAAGAAGAAAATTGATACTTTTGTTTTTTAAATTATTAGAAATTTATAGATTTTCACTGCAATTCAATTTCAATCGTAAGAAATGTACAGCTGCTGAATGAAGATAAAATTAAAATATACTAACTCGTTTTACTTCATTAAAATTTACTTTGAAAAAATTAATATAACTTTAAGATATATAATAATCTAACCTAAGATATACCTACAATAAATATGTCATTTAAAGAGTTTTGTAGCGCGATCAGTACCCCTAGCGCCCTCTGTCACGCCCACGCACCACCACTACCCTGCCGCAGCACCCCGGTACTCGCTCGCTCCCTTACCAGAGGGCGGTGCGCCCTTTCACTCCCACGCGACGCATTTCTAGCCGCCTTTACATAGGACCCGAGCGGCCAGATTCGGCAAGTTTTTCCATCTGCGAACTTCACAGCTCATTTGCGTATCACCTTGCATCCGAGGGGTCTTGGAGGTCCAAATCGAGTAGTAAGTCGGCTTGAGTATCAGCGGCGTATCCGAGGGGTCCCGCAGGTCCGGCCGTGGAAAAACGCTCCGGGTGTTCGCGAGTGTACGAGTTATCAGGACTGTTCGTCCGCGGAGTGACCATTTTTAAGAACTCGTGTAACCAGTCTATGTCTATGCAGTGTATATACTATGTTTTGTTGAATAAAGTTTTTACGGAATAAACCACGTGTTATAAAAAGTGACGCCCAACGAAGCGGCTCGAAAACGACCACAATTTCGCGAAAAACGAAGATTCCGACGCGAAGAAGTCCGCGAACCAACATCGGGATGACGATTCAAATGTCCGCAGAACAATTCAACGAACTGATAAACGGCATCAGGGACGTCGCGAGGCCCCGAGAAGCCGATCTGCACCCATCTTCAGGGACGAGACACTTCAGCCATTGCCCGGCCCGGTTCAACGGCTCCCGCAACGCCTCGAGTGTAGAGGAATTTATTACAACCGCGAGCGTGTACAAGAGGTTGGAGAAAATTAGTGACGAAGACGCCCTAGAAACTCTACCGATCCTGCTACGCGAGGAAGCGCTGACGTGGTGGAACGGAGTAAGGAATTCCGTCAACACATGGCCAGCCGCAGTCCAACTAATCAGGGACGCCTTCGCCCCGAGGGCCCCGAACCACCGCCTGTTCAAGGAGATATTCGACGAACCTCAGGGGGACGAGGTCTCCACCGACGCGTACATCACGCGCCAACGCGAACGGCTGTCGCGGATGTCCCGGCAGCTGGACGAACAGTGGCAGATGGATATCCTCTACGGACTGCTGCGACGTAGACTTAGAGACCGCATCGCCCGTACGGAAGTGGACACCTTCGCAGATCTCCTCCACAAGGCCCGCGCCGTCGAAGAGAGCGAGCGAGAAGGGAAAAACTCGCACGCGAAACCAAATGGTAAGGGCCCCAAAGCAGACGAAAACCGAAGTCGCGGCCCCAGACTCCGCTGTGACGTCTGCAGAGCTTTTGGCCACGACACAACCGCTTGCCGCCGGAGACCACGAGGACCTGCCCCAGCTCCCGGACCGGCAACCCGGACGCCCGCTGAGGCAGTGCGTTGTTACGGTTGCAACGCCCCGGGGGTGTTTAGAAGAAATTGCCCCACCTGTAACACGACCGACGCCAGCCAACCCGCACGCAACATGGCATTCTGTGCGCTGAGGTCCGGCACGATCCAACCACGGTCCCGCCCGGCAATCCACATAAAAATCGCCGGAGAAGAAGGCACCGGCTACCTCGATACGGCCGCGTGCAATAGCGTGGCCAGCGCTACATTGTACCGCCACCTGATAAAAACGGGACACAAAGCAAGGACGGAAAACGTGATCGCCACCCTTGCAGACGGCACGAGCAAGCACCTGCAGGTGCCGGCCGTCACGACCAAGGTAGGCGTACAAGGACGACACGTAGAAACCACCTTCATCGTGTTGTCCGACTCTTGCAACACCCGCACCCTGCTGGGCGCGGACTTCATAGAGGACGCGAGAATCATCCCCGACTTGGCGAGACGACGGTTCTATTTTGGCGGCGACATCACGCGGACCTACCCGTTCGTCGACGTCGACGGAGCCGAGGCGCCCGCCAGAAAAGGAGTTCCCACGACCATAAAAGAAGTTCGAATCACACAATCGGAACCCATGGAAGCGGGAGACATCGAAGAAGGCTACGGGCCCCCGCCACCAGCACCGCCGAAACGCGATACCTCCAAGGGACTGGTAAACCCCCACGGCATATGGACCACGTATCAGGCTCCGTACGCGACGGAACACATGTGGGAAGACGCGGAGACCGCGATGACGACGGGCGAAATGGACGAATACGAAATGGGCCTCTTCCCCGACGGGCCCCGGCGACTGTTCATAACATCTCTGCACCTGCAAGCCAACGAAGGCACCGGGTTCACCGAACCGACCCGCGCGAAGTTTGACGACTTGGTGGATGACTTCGCCGACGCTTTTGAGGCGCACGGCCCGCCTACCCCATACGCCGAGCATCGCATCGACACAGGCGACCACGCCCCGATCGCGGTGCCTCCTTATCAGCTGAACGCCACGAAAAAGCAATTGCTCAAGGAGGAAGTGGAGAAGATGATCCAGGCTCAAGTAATAGAGGAATGCGATAGCCCTTGGGCAGCCCCCATCGTCCTCATCCCTAAGAAAGACGGCTCCGTGCGACCGTGCGTCGACTATCGGAAGCTGAACGCCGTCACTCGCCCAGACGCCTACCCACTGCCGAGGCTAGACGATCTCCTGCACTCCGTCGGCCCCATTGGTTGCATGAGCACCCTTGACCTCCAGGCCGGATACTGGCAGATCCAAATGCGACCAGAGGACCGTGACAAGACAGCTTTTATCTGCCCCTTCGGGTTGTTTCGCTTCCGTCGACTGCCTTTCGGCTTACGAAACGCTCCGGCGTCGTTCCAACGCCTCATGGACCGGTTCAAGTCTGGGTTACCTAACCTTACGCTGTTGGCCTACTTGGACGACCTAATCGTCATCTCCGCTGACGAAGAAAGCCACCTGGAGCACCTGAGGGAGGTCTTCGGAAGGCTCCGCACCTTCAAACTCCGGGTCAACCGCGAGAAATGCCAATTTGGATGTCGCGAGGTGCGATATCTAGGGCACGTCTTGTCTCCCGCCGGAATCGCAGCGGACCCCAATAAGGTACACGCCGTTACGCAGATGGCGGCGCCCCGAAACGTCAAGCAACTGCAATCCTTCATCCAAACGTGTTCATGGTTCAGGCGATTCATCACCGCCTTCGCCACGGTCGCTAAACCCCTCTGCTCCCTCCTAAAGAAAGATTCCACATGGCAATGGAACTCCGCCCACCAAGAAGCGTTCGAGGAACTGAAGCAGCGATTGGCCGACGCCCCCATCCTACGACAAGCCAACCCCGAAGAACCGTTTGTCTTGCGTACGGACGCAAGCGCTTACGCCCTAGGAGCGGCTCTACTCCAGGGGGAGGGCCCGGAGGAGCGCCCGATCGAGTACGCAAGCCGCCTGCTCACGAACCACGAGCAGAATTACACCACCACGGAGCGCGAAGCCCTCGCCATTGTCTGGGCCGTGCGAAGATTCCGTGGGTATCTAGAAGAATCCTCAACCGTGGTCATCACCGACCATCAGCCCCTCCGATGGCTGATGACATTAAAGACACCGACCGGACGTCTAGCGAGGTGGGCACTGCAGCTGCAGCCGTACCACCTGACCATCGAATATACGCCCGGTAAGGCCAACGTAGTAGCAGACATGTTGTCACGACCCCACCTACCCGAGGTGGCCATCGACTCCGTAGAAGTGGACCTCCCCACACGTAAAGCCAACGAACTACGAAGCGACCAGCGCAAGGACGAAGAAATTAGGAAGATTATGGACGACCTGGTCCACGCCCAAGCCGAGATTTCCCAGCAATGGACCTCTCGCGGCTACCTACTCAACCAAGGGGTTCTTTACCGATACTCTCAAGATGGAGAGAGTGAGGAGGCTCAGCTAGTAGTCCCCAAACACGAACGACCCCGAGTACTGGCCGAGTACCACGACTCACCCACCGCCGGCCACTATGGCGTCGAAAGAACATACTATCGGATCAAGCGAAGATACTATTGGACGGGTATGCGACGATATATTACCGACTACCTGAAGGGATGTATCGACTGCCAACGCTACAAAGCCCCAAATCTGAAGCCCGCTGGCCTACTACAAACCCCAGCAATGGGACACCGCATGGAAGTACTGGCCGTGGACCTATTTGGCCCACTGCCCCCAACCAAAGAACACCACCGATGGGTCCTCATCGTAGAGGACTATGCAACCAAATGGGTAGAACTCTTCACTTTGGCTGAAGCTAGCGCCGAAGCCTGCGCCACCACCTTGGTAACGGAGGTGTTCCTCCGATACGGTATTCCCCGTCGTATCGTGAGCGACAATGGGACCCAATTCATAAGCGCGGTAATGCAGAAAATTACTTTTTGCTTAGGTATCACCCAGAGCTTCACCCCTGTATACCACCCCGAGGCCAACCCCGTAGAGAGAAAAAACCGCGACCTGAAAACGCAGCTCGCCATACAGATTGGCAACCAGCCCCACGAAAATTGGGACGAGAAGATACCCTCCATTCGCTTCGCCATGAACAGCGCATGGTGTAGCGGCACCGGGTACAGCCCAGCGTACCTAATGTTTGGCCGAGACCTCCGCACCGTAGATGACGTCACGCACGACCTCCGCGCAATCACCCTCCGCGAGAACTTCGTACCAGAGGCCACACCGCTGTTACTCACCTTGGACGAAACCTTGAAACGAGCTCGGGAAATACACGAGTCCGAGCAAGACCGGCGAAAACGCGACCAGGACCGTCACCGAAAAACAAGCACCGCTTATGCCCCCGGAGATTTGGTGTTAGTCAAAACACACCGATTGAGTAAGGCCTCCCAGGGGTTCACGTCAAAATTCGCCCCCAAGCAAGACGGACCATACGTGGTCTTACGAAGGCACGGCCCCACGAGCTACGAGATCGCCGCCCACCAACAGCCCGATGTAGTGCTAGGGCTCTATCACGCCTCTGACCTTGTTCCGTACCAACCTCCCACGCAGGAAGCCACCCAGCCCGTGCCACCGGTACAACCCTTGCGACGACGAGGCCGCCCCAGAAAGATCCAGCAGGACCAATAGGCGGGGACGCACCCTATGGTCCTGAGGGGGAGACTGTAGCGCGATCAGTACCCCTAGCGCCCTCTGTCACGCCCACGCACCACCACTACCCTGCCGCAGCACCCCGGTACTCGCTCGCTCCCTTACCAGAGGGCGGTGCGCCCTTTCACTCCCACGCGACGCATTTCTAGCCGCCTTTACATAGGACCCGAGTGGCCAGATTCGGCAAGTTTTTCCATCTGCGAACTTCACAGCTCATTTGCGTATCACCTTGCATCCGAGGGGTCTTGGAGGTCCAAATCGAGTAGTAAGTCGGCTTGAGTATCAGCGGCGTATCCGAGGGGTCCCGCAGGTCCGGCCGTGGAAAAACGCTCCGGGTGTTCGCGAGTGTACGAGTTATCAGGACTGTTCGTCCGCGGAGTGACCATTTTTAAGAACTCGTGTAACCAGTCTATGTCTATGCAGTGTATATACTATGTTTTGTTGAATAAAGTTTTTACGGAATAAACCACGTGTTATAGTTTTTAATTATACAAAGTAGGTATCATTAAATAAATGTATTGAAAATATGCAAAATGTTATTAAATGCAATGTATTAACTCATAAATAATACAAATTTTTCAAAATTCAAGGTAGTATTCACAGATATTCACGGTTGATTGCATTACAGTATGATTGGATGAACGCTGCGCGCCCACTGCCCTCTATCTCAAAAACGATTAAGTGTATCAAAAAATGTTTCAAATAAAATTTGTCCCAAATTTTATGCTCTACAATTATGATAATAGGTGTTAACATCATTAGAGCAATAGAAACCGAGATAATCGCAAAATAATGTTTTTCTTGACCTTTGACCTTGAATAACTTACGACGCAGTCACGAGATTTTATGAGACTTATGAGACAACTTTTAGAACGCTAAAATGAAGGTATATACGAAAATTCAGCTTATTATCTCTCATTGCGAGGTTGATCGCTAATTTGACTGAACTAATTGTATTTTTTTAACTTACAAAGAAACCTGGTTGTTGTAGTAGGCAGAGATAATCTTCTAATTCCTCAAAATTTGTTTATCTGTGGTCTTGGCGGCATATCTTCTATTACTGTTTTCTCTTTGATTTGTCACATTTGATGACGTTTTCATATTGGAGATTTGTTCACTCGTTTCCTTTAAAATTTCTTTTGTTTCGCACATATTTTTTGTATTTGTTTCAAGTCTAGAGTAAAATTATGTTCATTAGCACCTAGTTCATAAAAAATTGCAGTAACATACCTTTGCAACATGTTATGGCAAAGCGCCTCACTTTCAAAAACAATCACCGTAAGTTCTTCAAAATCAGCGGGAGTATCTTCAGTGATTAATGGTGGTATTTCCAGCTTGTCTGAAAAAACTGTTGTTGTTATTTACGTACAGTTATCAAAAACAACAGAAGCATGTAAAAATTAAAATGATTACTTCATTAGAATTATATTAACTTACCTAGTGTAAATTCAACCCACACAATTTTCACAAAACTGCATTAAAAATGAAGTGAGTTACGGATTTACGAGAAAGGTTCGGTGGTTGTGACCCAAATGGCCAAATGGAATTCGACAGCTTCACTGTGAGTGTGAAGTGCAATAACCATAAATATGGAAAAAAGGGATCGTCCGACTCATAGACAAACCAAACTAACAAAGGTCCGACTGCACCCCCCAAACATCTGGTGGATAGTAAATGCAGAAGTTGAGCGTTATTTTTTCATTAGATAAAATAAATTTAATAAAATCAAAATTAACCACTCTGTAGTTTTTTTGCTACCCATCATCGATAAAGCGATGATGGGTAGCAAACGACGTCTTTATAAAGACGTTTCTTTATAAAGACGTTTATAAAGAAACGTCTTTATAAAATCAAAATTCGACGAATGAACTCTTCAAAACCTTGTCCCGTTTCAGGGACAATGGGCAAAGAATTTTTATGGCTTTGTTTGTGTCGTTGGGTCTTCCCTATATTACCGCAGATGTTTAAGGTGACCAGACGTTCCGATTTGATCGGAAGTGTACCGATTTCAATACTCTAATAATTCCGATTTCAAATTTCGTCCAATAAATGTTCCGATTAAAACATTCGTTCCGTGAATGTTCCGATTTCTATAAATCTGATAAGAATAAAGATAAATCCTCGGATAAATCACTAATTTTCATGAATAGTAATTTTATTTTGTGAAAAATTGGGAACAAAACTTGTATCGATACGGTTGTCAGCACTGTTTTAAATGTCAGCAAATGTCAGTACTGTTAGTATATTACAACTAAAAATTTTCAAAGCAGTTATATATCAGATTACGATGGAAATGGAAACTAATGTTCTGATTTCGGACTTTTGAAATCTGGTCACCTTACAGATTACAGATGTTCTATTTATCATTTGCCAAGCAGGTACTTACAAAATAACATTTCAAGTAAACAAGTTTACAGAAATAATTCTTAGAAATTATTACAATGAAAAGAACTTGTCTTTGGTATATTTCTAATAAAGCCGTTGTATTTTTCGCTCTGAATATAATTATTAATTAAGCATTACGAACTCACTGACGAAGGTCACTTTTTAAAGAATACGACGACCCACATCTAATTGACCATATAATCTTTAACAATAAATTTGAAATAATACCATAGTGGTTTTTTTAAATTTTGATAAGGTGTTGTAAAACTATTTCTGTTTCTGTTTTCATTTCAGGTACCTACTGTATTTACGTGGGCAAAGGATGCCGTTCGTGGGATTTTAGGGGCGGAAACGTATACCTGCTTAAATACTGTAAATACAGTGGTGTCGAACGAAGACAACAACAGAAACATACCCGATGAATTGGTTATTATTAGAGAGCGGATTTTATGAAATTTGCATATCCGTTATTTTTTGCATATAAGTCTTGATATTTAATATGTGAACGAATCATGCTAATTAAAAATGAATACAGCTATAAAAAAATTGCATATTTGCATATATTTGCCTTCTGCTGCATATTTCACGTAACGGGTCCATATTTTGCATTTTTATCAATTTTTGTGCTACTTTGAAAAAAAAAAGCCATTCGATCGGCATTTTTCTAGAAAAACGAAATTTCATGAATCATATTGCAAATAACTGGGAAAGGTTTGGGTTTTATGGTAGTTTGGAGGAACCACTGGGTGTTAAGCCATCCTTCCAGGTAAATTCGGGTCCTAATTACTTTTGGAAATACCGTTCATTTCAATATTTTTATTCAATTTTGACATGTAAACAAACGTTTATTTTGCCGTCAGTAGGCCACTAAAGCTTTGGTTTATCCGATAGCGCCATAAAATTTTTAAACCGCTAGCGAAATAAAATCTTTATTTTGCTGTTTTAAAACCATGGTTACCATTTCTGTAATTTCTCCAGTGCCTTGCTGCTCTTTTCATTTAAGGAACTTTTGATACACTTTCTGATTTCCTCTTTTCTGGAAGCAAGTTTTGTCGTTGGAATCTTGCATGATTTTGCAATTTTTCGATAATTTTAGTTTGTTTAAAATAAACAAACACCGTCGCCAGAGTCACATACTACACACACACACCTGATATTGTAACCTAAATTCTAAGCATATAAAATTTTTATTTGGTCGCTGTCAGTTCTGACGTTTCTCGAATGTGAACTTTGAATCACCAATTTTTTCACAATTTGGGACTTGGGGTTGTCAAAATTAAATAAAAGTTTGTATTACACTCGCGGTTAAAATGAATGTGTAACTCGCGGTCTTAAGGCGCTCGCGGCATACGCCGCTCTCGCCTTAAACTGACCGCTCATTAAACATTCACTTTAACCGCTTGTATAATAAATAACTATTGTTCGTTACTTAAGTGTATTAATGGTATGTTTTATGGTGGTCGAAAGGACGTTATCCTATTATTTTTCATCGTGAGTTTGCATTTAAGTGTTTAAAGCGATAGAGATGTGTGTCAATATGTAGATAACTCAAATTAATTTATGCATTAAACCTTTTCCTGAACTTATTCTTCAAGAAGGAACTGTGTTTTGTTGTGCTTGCTCTAATCCGATAAGTATTTTTACATCTGTGGACGCAGTACGCAGTTTTTCTATTTACAAATACATACTTTAGAATCACCGGAACAATTTTTGTTAGAATATTTCGAAAAATATTTAAAAATAAATTGTTACCAAAATAGTAATTAAATAGTCGATTACTACTATTTTTTAATTCGTTCTGTTTACCTATATTTATTTTTGAGTATAAGAATATTATCTTAAAAAATGTCATTTATTTGTCAGTGAGATCTAATTAAATACTTTGCAATGTGATTTATGTATTTTTTGTAATAAAAGGTAAGGTGTTTTTGCAATTTGTAAATAAATTTTGTTCGGTTATTACGCTTTTTTTTATTTTTGGAGCATATGCAACTGCATATCTCTGCATATATTAAGAAAGTTATTGCATATTTGCATAAATTTGATGCATGTCATATGATCATATTTCCCAAAATTTTGCTGCATATTTTCCGCTCTCTTCTTATTATACATACACTCTATTACCGACATTAAAAAAAGTCTACACTATTTCGTCATATCTGCTGCTTTATTATCAGTTTTCAGTTAGTTACATATTGGATATGAAATTAAGTGAATTTTTTTAATAAATAATAATTTAAAGATCAACCACGAAAATACTCAATTATAATTATACATTATACATTACCAGTTTATTTTAGAGCCCAAGATTACATTGGAAAAATCTAAACTTTTGAAAATTTAATGTTAAACAGATATACCTATAACTGAGTGCGAAAGTCAATACACAAAACTCGATGATCAATTATTGTTTCGTATTGAAATTATTATTTGTTTTCCTTACGATCAAAGTGAAGAAATTATTTAATTCATTTTTATTTAAGAACGATATCGCTAACCTTGAAATAGATTAGTTTTTTAATTTCGATTTTTTTCTTTTTGTTTCTTTTGTTGCCGATCAACATATTTTGCATTAGAATTAATAAAATAAGGAAATATATCATTTTATTTTTCGAGCTCATTTCAAAATTCTGTATATGTATAATTGTTCCTTTTTGGCAGTGACGTATAGGCAGAGGTTAAAAAATAATGTCTCATTACTAGTCTTAATTCGTATTACCTGTAGATGGGACATTTTTTAATTCTGATCATAAACTATGTGCATTAAGTCTCTTGTTCTGTTTTATAAAGCGCAGGTTGTTATGGACATATAAAAATAAAATTATAAATAAATATAATTACAGGAAATATAATATGAAAAAAAAAATTAAGAGCAACTCACTATTGGCGTCATCTCGCTTGTGCAAGATTTAAGACAGGGGGAAGAAATTTCTTTTTTTAAGACTCAGCATCTTTTGTTTATGAATATGCTATTTACTTGCAACACAAACATAAATAATAAATATAAAATAGAGCTATATAATACTCGATATGTATGTTTTTAAATATTTTTTGCTGTTGCCCTGTCAGAAACGTTAATTTTTGATTTAACATGCCATTTTGTAAAATCAACTGAAAAACACTTTGCATAATTAACTAATAAAAATAAAACATTCCGAAGAATGTATATGTATATATTAATCAGATATCTAGTAACGACAGTTAACATTACTTATTGGTTACATACTCCATTGTGATGTTACAAGGCTTACCTGCCAACTATATCGCTGCTACACAATAATGAGATATCTAGTAAATGCAGTTAACATTAGGTGTTAGTTACATAACAAGAGTACCACAGTGTGATGTTTAAATGTTTATATGCAAGCTATATCGCTGCGACATAATAATGAGATATCTAGTAAATGCAGTCAACATTACGTGTTTGTTACATAGCATGAGTACTCCATTGTGATGTTATATAGCTTACGTTCCAGGTATATCGTTAAGACATAATCATGCGATGTACTTATTGTTCTTTTGTGAGTACGTACCTGTCACGTCAACATCACAACTGTGTTTACTGGGATTCAGAGAGACACAAAGAGAGACGAAGGAGTCAAATTTATAACACCCCTCTTTTTCAGTCGGGGGTTAAGAACAAAATTTAGTTTTGCGAATTTTGTATTTTCAAGATAATCGCTATAAATTAAAATAAAGATAAGTATAAACTGTTAAGTTATAGGTAAATGAGCATGTTATGCATATGTTTCCCATAGTTCCTCGTCATAAAATTTTGCGATAACGTCACCAACTTTTTCGGAAAAATGAAGTGAGCGGTTTTTTATTTAATCAAATAAATATTTTGCTTCATTCATCATATGTATATATAAACCACAGCCGTAGACTCTGTAGATTTGTCAACAGACAAATTTTGGTTACTGTTTACCATGTACCTACACGATATTTCTAAAATACTTCCAAAATTCTATGTCCAGTAGCTTTGGAGATTATTTGTATAATAAAATCACTAACAGACGACAGACAGATGGAAACGAGGACCTACTTTTAATCCTCTAGGAATTATAAAACTTAGGAGAAACATAAAAATACAGAGAAATCAGACGGACACAGAAACGAAATAGCACTTACTAAAGGGAACTAAGTACGCTACACTTTAGAAAGGAGAAACAAGATTACTGACAATACTTAAAAAAAACTCGATAAAAATGAGACAAAAAAAGTATATACAACAAAGTTAACAGATTCTTCGAATGACAAACGAAAATTTGTACAGAACAGATAAAAGCAAACTCAACACCGACAATTTCAGCCCTCTGTCAACGCGTTTCGATCACCCGCTCGAACTAGGCTAATACTAGACTAAAGTCAATTGGACAGGAATTCAATTAAACTTCAGGGCAGACTGGAAAACAGGTCAAGAAATTGTTTTTATTTTTAACCCACAAAGGCAGAATAAACACAAAAATAATATTTAACCTAACAAACAATAAACAAACTCTCTTTCATAGACTTAGAAGATTATAGAATCTCTGTAAATCAAACAATAAAAATTTTCAACACAACTTTAAAAGTCGTATGCCGACAGATATTAACACTAATTCTGAAGTAAAAAAAAAACATATTCATATTCCTTTCAATCTTATAAAAAAGTTACTTCAAAATAAAACGTCGACCTCAGTAAGTGAAACCAAAGTAATTTACAAGCTTCAGTCTGGACTTCAAAGAAACAAAAACACCTAGCAGGCAAACGATCAATGGACAAAAAAACTTTCGATAACAAAAAACAATGCGGCTGTCTGTGATCGAATAACACAATAAACCATAGAAAGCTCCCCACAGCGAGCTAAAATAAACAAAGCAGTCTAGCCAAGCCGGTAAGAATTTCACAAGGGTCTGTTCTTAACCACTTCGTAATGTTTATTAATGATGTGGTAAGTAAAAATGTTTAAAATTATCTTTACCATCTCTGATAGTATACTAGTTACTAATACAATGAAATTTACCCAGAATTAGCAGAAAAAATGTAATTGTCCAAAGTATAATGTCTTTATAGACAATCAAAAATAATAATAATACAAACGAACTATCAACAACAAACGAAAGTTATCTTATTTAATTATACAGAACATATCATACATATGTATTTGAGAGCGACCTATGTGTAGATACATGAAACTGATAAAAATGTACGAGATCGATTATTCGTTTATTCGTAATATTGTTATCAACATGAATGTCATATTTACGAAAATTATCAATACATTACTCCGGTTTAAAACAAGAGCGCAACAGTATTCTGCGAAAAAAAAACGTTCAAATTAATATTCCCCCATAAAAGTCTTTTTAACATACAAATTCCGACCTTTATCAACACGCTCAGTAGATATTTGTGTCCCAGGCCCGCTGTTATTTCACCAGTTTACTGCTATTATTGTAAATTTATAACATTACAGAAGATTCCAATCTCCATCCATAACCTAATGCTCGTAATTGTGTTGTTCTGCTTTTATATGTATCGTCCATACAGAGGATTTCCATCTGATAACGCAAATGTGTTAGTAAAGCAAACGCAACACATTTACCTCTAAATTGAGTTGCCATGCTTCTACAAATTAAACATTTTAGAACGAAGTCTCTCCGAAAATCTTACGAGCAATTTCCGTATCGCATCTCTCTAGTTCACAACAAAGAACCATCTGTTATATTTCAAAAGTTTCATTATCGAACTATTTCCTGGAATTTAAAAGAAGTTACGCCTCAAATCTTTTCAAACGTAGGTATATATTTAAAAGCACTGACTTTCAACTACGCGTTATTGAAATTTTAACCGGAACCTGTTTGAACTAAAGCTTTTTAAAGTTGCACTGTAACCTACTTGTTCTGTTTGAGAAAGCTTTTTACGTACAATTTATGTTTTTCAGGATTGGACTCTGCAAATCAGATATGTACAAAATAGGGACGCTGGCTTGTACGAATGCCAAGTGTCTTCGCATCCGCCCACTAGCATTTTTATTCACCTTAATGTCGTTGGTAAGTAATCCGTAGTTTGCATCAATAAACTCTGTTAGGTTAAAAAAAAAAACGATGGATACAATGTAGCAATTTTGTCACCTAAACACCTCTTCACTAAAATTTCTTGTTAGTCGATTTCCTAATAAATAACTTAAAAAAAACAAATATGCATCCATATTTAATATAAACACAACATATATAATATGGCGAATTATAAATCAGTCTGCACACAGTCAGCTGGGCAAAAAATGTAAAGCGGTTTACTAGAGAATTTTTTACAGAGTAATAAATTATTATCGGGATTGTAGAATAGGTTTAGAAAAGGCAAACCAACTAATACAGCTTTAACTGAAGTTATAAATTTTGTTCATGATGCACTAAATAATAAAGAAAAAGTAGTGGCACTTTTTTATGACCAAAAACGTGCGTTAGATACTATAAATTATGAATTATTTCTGGATAAATAAAAGAGAACGGGAATTCGAGGTGTAGCGAATAAATGGATTGCGTTTTAGTTACAGAATCGGATGTAGGTACGAGTAGTTTCAACTGGTGAAAAAACTTCTTCCGAAAGAAATATTTTACTGGATGTTCCTCAAGGATTTTTGCTAAGACCGGTATTACTTATTATTCTTCTAAATGACGACTGACGTTTGCTTACACCATACTCAAAAGAAGAATTTATTGTAGGAAAAAAGGTTTAAAGTTAAGTTATAAAAAACTTGCTACATGAATTGTGTCAAAAATTATATATTTTTACGCTTGGCGAATTCCTCTATATCGCTCAGTAAGTAAACAAAATTTCTAAGTGTAGATAATAATAGAACCAAAAGTAACTTAAAACGGTCATATTCATAAGTTGTGAGAAATAATTACGCATCCACGATGCATATTTGTTTTGTACAGAATACAACAACAAAGCATACGTAAAATTTAGACAACCGGAAATAAGATCGAAGTACAAAATCAAACTAAAACGATCGAAACACATTGAATCGAATATCGAAAGATCGAATCACATCAGATCGAAAAGCAAACATTCGGAACTGTAGTATATCGTTTTTCTACAAATCTACAAAATCTCAAAACACAAAATCATATTAAATCGGATACCAAAAGATCGAAACAATACATTTATTTTTCAAAAAAACCAATAACGTATTTTGTGGGACATGTACCAAAATCCAAATTTTTCAACAGATTACAGAAAACGAGTAGATAGAAATTCTCCCCCCAGTAAACAAACTACTTACAAGTTCTACATAATGTAAATTTTTCCGACAGAAATGAGAATCCTAAAAACATAAAACAATTATGTTCCCTTTAAAGTAGAAACTAAAAATAATTCAACTAGTAAACTTTCGAAATAACATTGTTTGCTAACATTGATTATAACCCTTAAGCATATGCGGAACAACTAACTCCATTTAAACGCATTCTAAACGTTTTACTAACTTACACTAAGCAGATATTCACCGCATCCTCGAAACGTATAACGTTTAAAACATCCGTAATGACCCAACCACTACTTAGACAAAAAATGTGACTTTGATGCCAAGCTGTGCTCGCTTCCATTGTTTCATGTTTATTATTTTAATTGTTTCTTTTGGTTGTAAAATAAGTGCCTATCTAATTACCCGCTTTGACCTTTAATTCGCCACTTTGCAGCAGACATTATTAAGGACATATCTCATTTCAGAGGCGCGCGCTGAAATTCAGGGACCCTCAGAAAAATACCTGAAGCCTGGTTCAGGTTTACGGCTCCAATGTAGCGTTCTACAAAGCACAGAACTTCCAACCTATGTGTTCTGGTATCACAACAATCGGATGATCAACTACGACGTCGATCGAGGAATTAACGTCACGACAACTCTTTCAGAGAAAACCAGCATTTTAACAATAACAAGTGCTGCTACACACCATTCCGGAAACTACTCCTGTGTTCCTAGCAATGCTCAGCCTGCAAGTACATACGTGCACATATTAAACGGTAAATATACACCTAGAATCATTTTGTAATTATTAATATGTGTGTCTTTAATTTTGTATTTTAATAATGCATTATGCAACGTGTAAGAATGTTATAGTTATTTTTAAACACAGAAAACAGTAGATACAGAGCAAAATCTAAAAATTTGTGAGCAGTATTATCTGAAAATCCATGTTCGTGAAGTTGTGTTTCACACAGAATTTATGCAAAGCCGATTTGATCACAAATTTTCCTAACATTTAGATGATTTAAGGGATATTTAATAACGGCCGATCATTCATATTTAACCCAATGATTAGTAGTTACGAAATAGAAAACTGCAAGAGTAATCTTAAAAGTACACACACAGTCTTAATTAATGGCACAGAAACACAGCAATCAACTTTTAACTCCGCCCTCAATATTATATGAAGACCGCGTTAAAACCATTTTATATGTTACGAAGGAAATAAAGTGTTACGCCTTCTCTATTTTACGCGCAATTTTCTCGGGTACTTTATTTTACATACAGGGTGTATTACCTGAAACACCGCTCTCCCACCTACTTTATTCGTAAAGATAAATTACTGAAATATACTACCAATAAAATAAGTACTACTGCTGCTTTTAGTGTGCATCTTACTTAAAATTATTTCTTAATTAAATTATTGGTTGAGTGGCATCTAAAAATACTATGTGTAAAAAATCGAGTGTTGCTTAAAACCGCACTGCTGAAGTGAAAACTTCTATGGGCGATCGTAACGAGTTTGAAGTAATATTTATGTTGCATGAATAATATAAATATGTATTATTATAGACGATATATATTACTTGAACGAATCAAGAACAAGACGCACATTATAAAATAAAAAATAATTTATTTTGTAGTATATGCTCGCAAAAATAGCTAGTTTACGAACTGATTGAAGTCCGTAAAATAAGTCTCTCCTTCAAAAAATAGTTATTTTTTGGACTAATTCCTAAACTATAGTTTTTTTCTAAAAAGCAAACTAACCGTTGCTGTTACTAAAAATGTTGTTTGTAACACGTACCTAAAAAAGTTTTTACAGACTCATCTACTATTCCGGACTTCGCTATACGCTTAGTCCATAAACAACAACGATATTTTAGGTACTAAGTACTACTAAAAAAAGAAACAGGCAACTTGCGGTAATTAGAATACGAGATAAGTACTAACTTTTGAATAAAATCTGTCTAAAATTTAAAATAAACCCCATCGATTGTAGTTCCATTTTTTTTTAAATCAATTAAAGGCTTTGATTTCTCTCTTGAAAAACCCACACTCAAATCCCCACTTAAATCCATATTTCCCTGCAAGAATGTACCATTTTAACTATGTTTTAAGTTTTGTGAAAAGATGACTACGTATATTAAGACAACAGGCAACATATAAACCCCGCCCACCCGCCCTGCCTCAATTGTGATGAGCCAAGGGGACGGAGCTTAACTGCAAAATCATTCTTTCTCTACGAAAAATTAAAAACATGTTTTTGAGTATCGTGTTGTTTAAAGAATACTATGTATATCAAGCAAAAAGGCAAAATATAAGCCCCGCCCACCCGCCCCATCTCAATTGTGATGATTTTTTTTAATCGTCGAGAGCCAAAGGAGCGGAATTTAAATACAAAATTCTGATTATTTCTCTACAAGAAATTACTATGTAAGACATATTTTTAAGTTTCATGTTATTCAAAGAATTATATATAGCATTATGTATAATAAGAAACAATTAGAACCAAAGATTAAGCCTCACCCATACCTGCCCTGATCTAAATAGCAATGAAAATTTCATTCGTTGGCGGACCTAGAGGAGGAAAATCCATATTTCTCGACAAAAATTTACCATTTGAAAGGTGTTTTAAGTTTTTAAGAATAAAAAAATCATCACAATTGAGACAGGGTGGGTGGGCGGGGTTTATATTTTGCCTTTTTTCTTAATAAACATAATATTCTTTCAACAACACCATACTGAAAAACATGTGTTTAATTTGTTGTAAATAAATAATACTGTGCAGTTAAGCTCCACCCCCTTCATTTACGGCGAATAAAAAAAATCATTACAACCAAGATAGGGCGGGTGGGCGGGCTTACATTTTGCCGTTTTGGTTTAATATGTGTGGACTCTTTTTCATAACATGAAACTTAAGACATGTTTAAAATGGAAATTTGTATAAGGAAATATCGATTTTGCAATTAGGCTCCGTCTCATAATTACAAAATCCATATTTCCTTGGAAAAATGTACCATTTTGACCATGTTTTAAGTTTATTGTTGTGAAAAGATGCCTACGTATATTAAAAAATATATAGCATAATATAAGCCCCGGCCACCCACCCTATCTCAATTGTGATGATTTTTTTTATTCGTCCTGAGCCAAGGAGGCGGAACTTAACTGCTAAATCTTTATTTGTCTACGAGAACTTAAAAACGTATTTTTGAGCATCGTGTTGTAAAGAAATAAGTATTTTGCAGTTAAGTTCCGCCCACTTGGTTCACGGCGAATAAAAATAATCATCACAATTGCGATAGGGCGGGTGGGCGGGCTATTCATATTTCTCTGCAAAAGTGTACCATTTTAACCATGTTCTAAGTTTCTTGTTGTGAAAAGATGGCTATGTATATTAAGAAAAAAAACAAACAAAATATTAGCCCCGCCCACCCGCCCTATCTCCATTGTGATGGTTTTTTTTTATTCGTCGTAAGACGAGGGACGGAGCTTATTTGTAAAATCCGTATTTTTCTAGGAGTAATTACCATGTGAAATATGTTGTTAAGTAATCATGTTATACAAAGAAAACTAAATGTTCGACCATGATGGGGCAATTTGAAAACTAGTTTAAATGGTGTCTTTTTAAATAAAGTGGGAGCTAAGGACCATTGGTTATTTTATTTTATTTAGAACTAAATGTATTAAATAAAAAAGAAAACCAAAAGAGAAGGTGATGGATTTTTCATTTGTTTTCAGACGCAGGGGCGGGGCGTAGTTGCAAAATCGATATTTCCCTATACAAACTTACCATTTCAAACATGTTTTAAGTTTCTTGTTGTGAAAAGATGACTACACATATTAAGAAAAAAAGGCAAAATGTAAGCCCCGCCCACCCGCCCTATCTCAGTTGTGACGGTTTTTTCATTCATCCTGATCCAAGAAGGCGGAGCTTAACTGCAAAATCTTTATTTCTCTACGAGAAATTAAAAACATGTTTTTTAGTATCGTGTGGTTCAAAGAATACTATATATATTAAGACGAGTTTTAAGTTTCTAAGAACAGAAAAATAATCGCAATTGAAACGGGGTGGGTAGGCGGGGTTTTTGGAACAACACTATACTCAAAAACATGTTTTTAATTTTTTCTAAAAAAGTATTTTGCAGTTAAGCTCCGTCCCTTTGATTCACCGCGAATAAAAAAAATCATCACAATTGAGATAGGGCGGGTGGGCGGGCCTACATTCTGCCATTTTATTTTAATATGTGTAGACTTCTTTTCACAGCATAAAACTTAAAACATTTTTAAAATGGAAAATTTGTATAAGGAAATATCGATTTTACAATTAGGCTCCGCCCTATAATTGCAAAATTCATATTTCCTTGCAAAAACCATTTTAACCATGTTTTAAGTTTCTTGTTATGAAAAGATGCCTGTGTTTATTAAGAAAACAAACAAAATGTCGCGATTGAACAGAGTAGACCTTGCTGTTGCACAAATTTTCATGAGTGAATTGGATGATTTAATTTAAACTTGAATAGGTAAGATGTATCTGGCAACCATTATCATTATTTGTCCATTTTGCTACCCATATTTCTCCAGTAGAAAAAAAAAGAATTTTTACTACGAGATATTTTAAATATTTTTTAATAATTTCACTTTGTACCTCGACGATCTACAATAAAATCTCGGTCATGGTTCGTAAAAAGAGAGCTCTGTGGCATGCATTCAAAAGAACACGCTCACCGCACAGTTATTGAATACATAGGGAATTCTCAAACCAATTGTCATCTGTCATTAAAGAGGCTCGTTTTACTTATGAAAAGAAAATTGCGGGCGATAAGGATCTCAAGCGTCTGTTCAAACTTGTTCGCACTAGCTTATCTGGACCGGTGAAAGAAATCCTTGTCAAAAGTGCATCCGACACAATTGTCAGTAATGCTAGTAGGGTGGCAGATATATTTGCTGAAACTTTTTCAACGATCTTCACGGTAGAACCAACTCTCGGAGGGTCCACGTTGTCCACTCCACCGAATCGAAGATCTATCCAATATATTGATTTCACTTCTGAAAGGCTAGTCAGTAGATTAAGCACTTATAGTCAAAGCTATGAACAGCATGGCTTCTTGACAGGTAAATCCGTCCAATCGAATCTTCTGTGTTGTCTATCCAATTAGACTGCAGAAGTTGACGCTGATCTACCTCTGGAGGTGGTTTATCTTGACTTCTCCAAAGTTTTCGACAGAGTTCCCAAACATAGATTATAGCACAAGTTAGATCATCTCGGAGTGCGTGGAAGGTTGCTTCGATGGATCGGTTCCTTTCTCTCGAATAAAACTTTCCGGGTACGTGTCGGGAATGCACTTACCAAATGAGTTCAGGTTGTCAGTGGGGTCCCTCAGAGATCTGTCCTGGGTCCGCTGTTCTTCACTGCTTACACGGCGGACATCAAAGAAAAGATCATACCAACATGTACTACCTATGTTTGCGGACGACATAAAGCTATATAACACCTGTAGCAAAAACAATACTTTAGTACAGAATCTCCAGACAATCTTAACTTGTCGCAGGAATGTCTGTAGTGTTGACAACAAAGTCCAGCACTAAGACGCACAGTAACACAGTAAACAACCTTTCATGGTCGAACCACGTTGTCTCGGTTACCAAAAGGGCAAATCGCATGTTGAGTAAAGTTTTCTCCAAAACCAATCGTCTGGTTTTTGCCAAGTTAAGTCAGGCATTTGTTCCCGCTCTACCCGAATAAACGCACTAGAGGCCACCCTCTTAAATTGCTAAAAGACCATTTCCGTACCCGGGTTAGGCAGTTCTTCATCACAAACCGAGTTTTCGTAGGTTGGAATGCTCTGCTTAGAGAAATTGTACAGGTTCCGTCTAATAATGCGTTTAAATCAAGGTATGATACTTTCCAAAAAACTTAGGGTTAGCCTTTAGTATCACAAACGAAATACCCACCACTCTAGGTAGCACAGGCATAACAGGCTTGCCTCTGTCCGACCGCGTCTTTAATAATAATGATAATAATAATAAAATTCAATGTAGTTTTTAAATTCTCCAATAAACAACTGATTTGTTAAAGCCAGATGAGTGAGAATTATAAAATTCAACCTGAAGAAGGTAAGGCGGCCGAGGAACAGGTTTCGGAAATAATTATTATATTCCAAAAAAAAAAATGTAATAAAGTAAACCAGATTTGATCTTTTTAATAGTAAAAATGGTATTAACTGATATGGGAAAAAGCTTCTTTGCTAAAAAAATCACTGAACAATAATAAATAGATTTTATGGTAATTTCGTATGAAATACAGTTAGATTAAAAGATAAATACCAAAAAATAATTGAAAAAATTAATATTCACGTACTAACGCGGAATGAATATTTAAATAAAATTCTGTGGCAAATTATTATTTAAAATGCCAACACGACAAAATTCCGAGTTACATCGCTAAAATGGTGATTGGTGGTGCTACTATCACATTAAACACTTTAGTACACATGTATGAGTAATAAAAGTCGCTTAGGCAAAAGGCAAAAGCACATTTTATCAACACAGAAATTTAAATAAATAATACGGTGTAGTAGACAATGAAAACGAAAATTAATATAAAAAACTACACAAACCTCTGACGTGATTACTTTGTGACAGAAATAATATGAAGCAAATTATATCATGCAAAACTGAATATGAAGTCAAAAACGGAAAAAATACAAAATACTATGACCACATTTAGACAACTTGATTAGAAAGAGGAAAAAAATATATAACATTAAATTATATTATAAACTAGCTGACCCCGTGAACTCCGTTTCACCTACAATTTAATTTTTAATCTGCAAAATCGAATGCTTTGAAATCTTGAAGATGTTTTAAACATATGATAAGCATAATAAATTTTTATTCAAAATATATTTACTTATCCCCTCCAAAAAATTGATGACGTCAGCCCAAAATTTTGTCAAATGAATCCTATCTAAAATGTCCAAAATAGGATGAGACTATACTTGTGATTTATCATTCCATTCATATTTTTTAGTTTTGCTTATAGGGGGTGTCTCAAAAAAATTAATCACTGAGTCAATTTATTTTATTGATTGAATCAAGAATTGCAAAACTGAATTTTGAAATATTGCAGACGTTTTGAAGTTAGACATGGTAGGTTTTTAATCAAAATAAATCTGTTTATCAACCCCAAAAACTTGATGACGTCATTTCAAGATTTTGCCGAATAAATCCTATCTAAAATGTCCAAAATATCATCAGTGTATTTTCGTAATTTATCATTGCATTCATATTTTTTAGATTTGCTTTTACAATGACTCAAAAAAATATATGGATCAGTCAATTTATTTTAGTGAATAACTCAAGAGTTGCAAAAATGAATACTTTGAGATCTTGCAGACGTTTTAAAGTTATTGTAAGCATGGTAAATTGTTAAGAATATTTATTTATTCCCCCCAAAAAATTGATGGAATGGCTCACTCGATTTTCGCAGATAATTTTGGGAATACAATACAGTTATTTTTAGTATTACACTGCACCAATCCAAGGTGGTATACCTACGTGTTGATTGTAAATGTTGATTAGGTCATCACAAAATTGTGTGAAGAAATGACTCAACTCGAAAATGTTGAATAGGTTTCATTATACTTTTGGTGCGAAGGAAGTTCTGTCGAAACAACGTTCGATCAATTTTTTGACAATGGTTGATATAAATAAAACTCAGTAGATGCTCATACTCGAAATACGAAGTATCTACTCGAATATCAAATCAAAATATTTCTAGTTTTTCTAGATGATACTAATACTTCAGTAAGTAACAGTTGATGCTCAAGTAGCATCTCGATACAACAAAAAAGGACAACAGTCATAGTGTTCAACCATCAAGGCAAAAATCGAGTCACCAAAATATAAGTTAGTATGGGGTAGACACCTTGAGATGGGAATCTCTATGGCCAGTGTTAGAAAAAACGCACTGCACAATTTATGCATAAATAAAAGTTAAATACATGAAAAGTTTTCGATATTCCTGCTCCTAATGTGTTTTTCAAACTGAATGCACCTTTTGACGACGTTCCACATTCATGAAAGTCACTATGTTTAGAAAAAATTCACTCTTACAACGATCCTAGTGGTTTTCTAAGCTACTTTACAGACAGCTCAGTTATTTGCCACGCCGATGCTCATTTCTAGATTAAATGCTCGCAAAACGCGTAGATGTTCAGTTTGTGTCCGGGCAGATACAATGTTTCCCAGTAGGTACTCAGTACATAGAGTAGATGCTCAGGTATATAAGAGTAATGATGAAGTAGGTACTTCGTACTTCGAATATGAGTATCTACTCAGTTTTATTCATACCACCCAATGTCTCGCTTCAATGTTTGACTATTATGTTGATTATGAGCACAACGCTGATCAACTTCCATATCCGAATTACCCATGAAATAAATCAATGCGGTTTGCACCTGAGGTAGTTCGTCGCACATTTGATTCGTGGACCTATGTGAGGTTGTCGTCTTCTCGGCATTTTAATGAACTTCATAAAACGACACAGAATTATTTTCACAGTCAATCAAATCTGTAAATTTTGTCTTGAGAATTTTAAAATATTGAAAACTTCAAATTAAATCCTCGAATAACGGTAAAGTTTGAGGTTTTGTCGAAACCAACAAAGTGAATATAGGTAAATAGAATGGCAGATCAAAATAAATAAGAAACTTTCGCAATGTGTAATTAAATTCACTTTAACCAAGACTTTTGTTAAAATAAACGACGTTTTTTTTTACGAAAAAACAAAAAACGATTTCAAATGCAATATACTTTTCACAATCGCACGGAAGAATTAGTTTTGTATGACACGTCAGTTAGACGACAGGTCCGTCTGAAACTATTGAAAGTAATTCGAAGTGGCGATTCCCATACATAATTTTTAGATTTTTTTAATTTTTTACTGTTCTTTTAAGTTATCCTTATTTTTTTTATTTATAAAGCATCCCCGTAATATAAAAAATGTTTCAAATCGGTCAAGCCGTTTTTGAGTCTTAGCGAGACTAATAGGAACAGCAATTGATTTTTATTTTATAGATGATTAATAAATGGTGGTTGGTGGTAGAAAGGTGAAAATTTAGGGTTATGTGTATTTTTTGATGCCAAATCTTAAAAAAATAAAAATAAAAAAATTTGTCAAAAAAATAGACAAAAATTTTTTAGGGTGGGCCACCCTTATCACTTTGGGGTTTAAAAAATAGTTTACAGCCTATTGTCAGACGTACCGAATAGACATTAAAAATTTCATACAAATCGGTCTACCCATTTCGGAGAAGTTCGGTTACAAACACTGTGACGCGAGAATTTTATACATAATGCATTATTATTTTAGAACAAATTTCATTACCATAAAAAAGGTTATACTGACTCGACCTTAAAAGATAGACATATGCTGTCGCGGACTTTTCTTTAGAACTTTTAAAGGGGAACAATTTCGTCATACATGATTTTTACGTAACTTTAACCGTTTAAGCAGCGTAAGCAACGGAAGCTGTCAAAGGAGGAATAATTTTCCCGTTTTTCCGAATTTTTCATTGCTACTTCGCTCCTAATGATCGTAGCGTGATTTTATATAGCCTATATGTAGATATGATACATGGACTATCCAACACAAAAAGATTTTTTGAATTTGAACCAGTAGTTTCTGAGATTAGCGTGTTCAAATAAACAACAGCTTCAGCTTTATTATATAAGTATAGATTAAAAGAACAACGATCTTTGAATTTATAATACAAGGAAATAGAAGATAGAATCACAGGATTCCAAAAAACAAAGAATCAAACATAAAACGTAAAGGGTACAAATAGCGTCTGGTTTAATGGTGACTCCTATGCAGAGCAATAAGGAATCAACAAGATCAAGATCATTAACTCTCAGTAACTAAGTAAATACGGCATCAAAAGACATGCATGATATTAAAGAAACAGGTCTAAAATATTTTGTAAAGAATTTTTTTTTAAGATACAAAGTTTAAGTAAAATTGAGGACAACGATGGACACTGAGAAAAACATATGTACAGTGAAACCTCCTGTAACAGACACCTCTCCATAGCGGACAATAAACGTATAAAATAGATCATTTAATGTCAAGAATCCTCTAAACAACGGACACTCCCAGCAACGGGCACATTGGCGCATTTTTAGTTATTTTCTTTGTAAAAATTACCTCTTCACAACGGACAGCTATCAGGTAAAGCGGTCCCGAGATTTAGGCGAATAGATTCTTGGTACCAGGTCATGACTCTCTTCAACCGCACACTGCTCATAATACGAGTAAATATGGGTTTTTCCCAAATAGCGAAGCTAAGGTGGTTTTGTTTGTCAAGTGCAAATGAACTTATAAAACATTATTATTTGAGCGTTTACGTTTAAAGTGTCTAACACGACCGATAAGCAAAGAAATTTTTAAGTATTAGTGAAAAAAAATTGAAATTATCGACAATGCCGAGAAATTTAAATTAAGCATTTGGTGACTCGCCGTTGGTATTACATGTTAAAATACAGTGCTTTCTTTGCTTTGTGTTTTGAAACCGCTTGACAGCGGACAATTTGAGATTCCCATAGTCCGTTGTAGAGAGGTTTCACTGTATTTATTTTTAGTAATTCTTAAAACTGGTAACTACATCAAAAATAAAGGCAAGGAAGGGATGTATCAGTTAAAAATAATTAACGAAGAAGATACATTTATTCCAACTAAAGTTGGTGAAACAAAAAATCTCTGGAAATAAAGCACTGATGAAAATCATATTTAAAATAATTATAAAATATGGCGTTACAAGTTATAAGAATTTGTAATCCAAATCTACAATAAATTATTAAAAATAGAGCTCGAGAATTAAAAGTGTATCTCACCTCTAAATGTGAAATGTAAGATTCGTGTGAAGACACTATAGAAACTTACTAGTGAACGTTCTGGAAAGGAAAAACACCACCGATTAAATATTTCCACTACACGAAACTCAAGCCGAGTGCTATAACAAACAGGCGAAAAAAATCAGTTATACAGTATGTCTCCGGATTGAGTTTACAAGACGAAAAATAAATTTACTTGTTAATTTCTAAAACAAAATGTCAAAGGAATAAATATTGTTGTTTCGCTTCATTAAACGAAGATCGTACTGAACATTTACAGTACGATCACTGAAAATACATAAAACTTTATGACATAATTAGGATTACTTGGTTAACAATGCTGAGCCGCATTAGGATCCTTAAACTTGTAAACCGCGCCACGTACTGGAATATTTTGCCTGAAAGGACGAATTCTGTCTTGGAGGTGTATTTAGTCAAAATAATGTGTATATTTAGTCGACTGCAGTAACAAACAAACTACGAAATCTGCGTTATTAAAAAATTTTTGTTTTAAGTCAAGTCAAAATTTTTATTAGTTTGACTTTTTTCTGTAATTTAACAAATAATAAAAGTAATCCTCTTGTAAACTCAATCCGAGGACATACTGTATAAATCAACAGATTTCCTGAAGTGCAGGATAAATTAATGTGACTAGTGAAAATGACACTAATACAAAGGAAAGTAGTATAAAAGCAAATAAAGGATTCTAGAAATTTAATTATCAACGTTAATACAAGGAGGCCCTGTCACGAATTTTATTTCATTAGACACTACGGAGATGGATTACAAGCAACAGTGGAAAACGAGGAGCAAAAAGATAGTTTGAAAATAACTCAAACCAATAACCATCTGATCTGGAATAATCAGAAAATTTAAAAAAATTGGTGTAAAAATAAGAACAATGGAAGTTAGCTTTTATATTTTGAAGAAGATGATCATAACCGCTCTCTTGGTACTTTCTTAGTCAGTTCAGTGGATTAAGAAGAATGCTTAGGAAAATTAACACACGGAAATGGGCATGTATGTTGAAAAACAACAAATTAGTTGAAAAATCTTTAGAAAGAAAAAAGTGACCATGAAGAAAATCGGTATAAATATCCAAATCTAGGAGCAATAGTAAAAGATCAAAAGGCGAAGCACCTGTATGTGACTCCATACAGAAAATGAATAATAACAGACTTGGACCGAAAATTATAGTCAAAAAAAGCTATAGAAAACAGTAGTTGAGAATTTAAAATTACGTAATAAAGATTATGAACAAAAAATACGAAGGAGTGGATAGAAGTGGATAATATATGAGCCTTTAGATTCTACGACAACTGGTCGCAAACAATTGATCGCGCGACAATTGATCGCAAGCAACTCGTCGCAGCACAATTGGTCGCACGCGACAATTGATCGCGGTGACAATTGATCGCAGCGACAATTGATCGCACGTAAATTTATCGCAGCGACAATAGATCGTACGTAAATTTATCGCAGCGTCAATTGATCGCAAGGTAAAATTCATCGGGAAGTATTTTCTTTTATTAAAACTAAATATATTGTATTCTGAATTTTAAGTTGCAATAAATTTAGCAATCAGGTACGGTGTAAATATCGAATTAAAAACAATTTGAATATAGATAAGTGACGAAGTTTGTAGTTGCACTTTAAAAATTAAAAATACGAGCGTAAACACCTTTTTACATAACATTTTTACTTCCCGAGCGTAAGCAAAGGAAGTATTGTAATCGAGTCCGTCGGCCGACTCTCTACTTTTACGTTTTCTCGATCTTTCATGACCCCTAGAAGACGAAGAAATAGGTCTCCCATTTCCGTCTGTCTGTCCGTCTGTCCGTCCGTCTGTCCGTCCGTCTGTCCGTCTGTCCGTCTGTCCGTCTGTCCGTCTGCCGTCCCGGATTTTTATTAGACAGATAATCTCCGAAGGTACTCGACCGATTGTTGTGAAATTTTGCACTTGTATTAAGAATATCATGTAGATGGTAAAACGCTAACCAAAATTTGTCTAATCATCCCCACCACTAATGCGATGACGTCACTTCAAAATTGTACATAGTAAATGGGTTTTCAATTGTATAAAATAACATAGTCCTACACATGTAGTTTACAACTCTGAATCGACTTTTCACCCGAAACGTCCAGATTTTTGGAAAAAAAATCAAAATTATAAAACAACATTTTGAAATTTAATTTTTAATCTGCTAACCAGAATGCTTTGAAATGTTGCAGATGTTTTAAGGCTATAAAGAGCATCATAAATCTTTAGTCAAAAAATTTTTGCTTATCCCCTCCAAAAACTTGATGACGTCAGCTCAAAAGTTTGTGGAATAAATCATATCTAAAATGTACAAAATATGATGAGTCTGTACTTGTGATCTATCACTCCATTCATATTTTTTGGATTTGCATCTACAGGGTGACTCAAAAAAATTAATGAATGCGTAAATATATTTTATTGATTTAATCAGGAACTACAAAACCGAATGCTCTGAAATCTTGCAGATGTTTTAAGGTCATAAAGAGCATAATAAATGTTTAGTCAAAATATATTTGCTTATCCCCTCCAAAAACTTGATGACGTCAGCTCGAAAGTTTGCCGAATAAATCATATCTAAAATGTACAAAATATGATGAGTCTGTACTTGTCATTTATCACTCCATTCATATTTTTTGGATTTGCATATACAGAGTGACTCAAAAAAATTAATGAATGCGTAAATATATTTTATTGATTTAATCAGGAACTACAAAACGGAATGCTCTGACATCTTGCAGATGTTTTAAGGTTATAAAGAGCATAATAAATGTTTAGTCAAAATATATTTGCGTATCCCCTCCAAAAACTTGATGACGTCAGCTCGAAAATTTGCCGAATAAATCATATCTAAAATGTACAAAATATGATCAGTCTGTACTTGTGAACTATCACTCTATTCATATTTTTTGGATTTGCATATACAGGGTGATTCAAGAAAATAAATGAAAGCGTAAATTTATTTTACTGATTTACTCAGGAACTACAAAACCGAATGCTTCGAAATCTTGAAGATATTTTAAAATTATCATAAGCATGGTAAATTTTTGATCAAAATGTATTTGGTCGTCCCCCCTAAAAAATTTATGACGTCACCACAAAATTTTGCTGAATAAATCCTATCTAAAATGTACAAAATATGGTGAGTCTCTTCTTGTGATTTATCATTCCATTCAAATTTTTTCGATTTGCATATACAGGGTGACTCAAAAAAATTAATGAATGCGTAAATTTATTTTATTGATTTAATCAGGAACTACAAAACCGAATGCTTTGAAATCTTGCAGATGTTTTAAGGTTATAAAGAGCATAATAAATTTTTAGTCAAAATATATTTGGTTATCTTCTACAAAAAACTGATGACGTCAGCTCAAAAGTTTGCCGAATAAATCGTATCTAAAATGTACAAAATATGATGAGTCTGTACTTGTGATTTATCATTCCATTCATATTTTTGGATTTGCATATGCAGGGTGACTCAAAAAAATTAATGAAGGCGTGAATTTATTTTATCGATTTAATCAGGAATTACAAAACCGAATGCTTTGAAATCTTGGGAATATTTTAAAGTTATTATAAGCATGGTAAACTTTTGTTCAAAATGTATTTGTTCATCCCTCCTAAAAAAATTGATGACGTCACCCTTAAATTTTGCTGAATAAATCCTATCTAAAATGCAAAAAATATGATGAGTTTGTACTTGTGATTTATCATTCCATTCATATTTTTTAGATTTTCTTAAGAGGTGGTTCAAAAAAATTAATGAAGTCAATTTATTTTATTGATTAAATTAAAGGCAACACTTATTATTAGTATTACACCCCAACCAACCCAATTTGGTAGACACAAAATTTGTTAAAGGAAAAACTCGGTTGAAACATAAGGGTAGCACGCTTATTTATATCGACTTTAACATTACAGACCTGCATTTGTTTTATGCGCTCACTTGGTTCCGCGAATGTGAAATAGACATGTTTATAATCAACCAATTGTGAATTTCACCGTCAAGAATTAAAATAAAACCCAATGTTTTATATAATAAGCGGAAGTCGAAGCAATAAAACCGATGGTCGTTTTGTTTACAGTTTCTCTGTTTGACTCTCACGTATGCTGTTACGCTTGTCATCTTAAATTAAGAATGTTTATACATAAACGATTTTCAGTTGCCTTTCATATTACTAGACAGCGGATTTTTGTCGGGCTACGTCACGATTATAGGTGGGGACGCGCTGGATCGCCGGGACTCAGTAGCGGGTGATAGATAATCACTGAATTTAATCGGTACTAATTAACGATTTATTAATCAAACGGCTAAGTAAATGAGAACGGGAATTAACAGCAGAGTGCAACGAAACAGCGTTATTCTAATCTCAAATAAACGAAGTGCAGTCCGCAACCGCAATGAATTCGCATTCCGTACGAGCCGTACCGAGTTTGGCCTTGCCTAGCCCGACAGAAATCCGCTCTCTAGATATTACACACCGGCGCCGTATACGTGAGTAAATTGTTTCGTTATTTTATTGATTATAAGAAATCAATATTCAAAACGACCCAATTCATTTTCCCGAAAATTTGGGAATACAATAATTTTATTCTTAGTATTACATTACATCTATCCCAACTGATATACGTGTCCTTGCAAAAATGTTGATGACATCATCACAATTTTTTTTTAAATTCCCACTACAAAAATGTAATGAGAAAAAAAAAACACAATAGGCATGCAGTCGTCAAGTTTCCGACAGCGAGGAAAGTACTGTCTAAACTCTTTAGACCAATTTTTTATTAATAAATTGTCATTTTGGTTATTTTTTTTAAGAGATTGTTACTATTTATCTCGTTGCTTATTTTACCTATTATATTATAGGAACTAGCTTCATTAGTACTCAACATATATAAAAACAAGTGTTTATTGTTCTTAATTAGATTACAATTATTTAAAAAATCATATTTTTAACAACCTTTAAATTTTAACACATTTTGGTACAGAATTGCCTCTATTGTCTATTCTTGTCTTTATACATATCACCAAATAATAAAATTTATGAACTAATAGTGCATCTAGAGTATCCATTTGCAGCGAATGTAAATTCGGATATAATACTTATTTTAATCCCTTGTAAGTTGCAACGGATCTTTTACAGGGTTTGAGAAAGGTTTACGTGTATTGTAAATATATATTGCAAAAACTTTTGTTAGAGCGTCAAGAATAATTTTGTGTTACCGGGAAATCTAAGAAATGTAGGTACTTATGCAACTAAAAACTTACTTTTTAATTATTATTATGTAACTAGTATTGTACTGAAGAAAAATTCAGTTGTACCATATGTGGGTGTAAAAAATACATATACAGGGTTAGTCACGAGAAAATTATTTCTGAAAATTATTTTTACGCAACCCAAAATACGAATACCATGTACCACTTGATACTAACTGAATTTAAAATGAAATGCTTAATTCATGATTGCTTTGAGTTTGGCAATGTCATTTTGACAATTCTGGAAAAGGAGGTTACGTAAGTGTCCATGGTGGTACCGCAGCCAGTTGGAGATCTCCGCTGGCGCCGCTGATAAGTTTGTCAGGGCTTGCTTCGAGTGCCTCTTGATCTTTTGCAAGCGATTAATGACGAGAAAAATATTTCTGAAAATTCCTTTTACGATAGATATTTCTGTGACGTGTAAAACAGATCTCAGATCTAAAAAAAAAGGAAGAAATAATTGGTTCGCAGTTTTCCATGAATGACCCTACTACGGGCTGCTACCTGATTTTATTCTTCTCCGCACTTTGCATCCTACAAAAATTTACAACATGGGTTAGAGAAGCCCACCTACATCCGGCAGATTAGGCAAATAATTCTGAATGAATAGTCGGCCTTCCGAGTGAAATGCCCCTCAATAAACTTTTCAAACTTCCCAAGCTAAAAATTAGTTACGCCACTGCGAATAACCAATACTCAGTGGCGTCGTCATCCTGGTTGTTTCTACTTTTTAACGGTATTCACTGTTTGTATTACTAACTTGTTACTCGTGATGTATTGCTTGATTTAAATATTTTAAATAATATTAATTAATAGATAATATAAATCTGTTATGTGCGTTGTTTTATTCAACAATTTTTATTCCATAAGCCGCTTCAAAAAAAAAAAACTGTACGTCACTGTCATCGGTAGTATTATTATCTGGGCAATGAGGGGTACTGTTTATGACACTTTACCGGTTTGGCTCGAAACCATCATTTTAAGTTTGGCACTTTCTCCAGTATGAGTATATTCTTTGCTCCATGGTCAAAACTAATCTTTTTACGATCTTGTTTACACAAATGGCGTAAAAGTGGAGATTGGTATGTAGGTACTTAGCAAAGGGAACGAGATAAATTATTCATTCTTTCGTATCTACAAGCGCCTTATTAACAGTGTGACCGTTCAAAAAAGTTCTGAATGAAAAAACATCTTTGGTTTTATCATGGATTAAAGATAATCCAGAACTAATTTGTAGTGAGCAAAAAATTGTCTGCAAAGAATGCAATAAACTCCAAGATTAATTGTTAATATATAAATTCAAATTTCTTTGCACCAAATTTAGTAAAAAATATATATATTTAATTTTTTAAACTATCAAACGTAATGAAAATAATACTTTTTCACTTAAAACTGTAACGAGAGTTTTTTCACGATTTATCTATAACTTTTTAATTTGACAGATGTAATAATTTTAAAACCATTTTTTATTAAAGAAAAATGACGTCTAACACGTTTTGAAAGCTATTTTTTTCACTCGTTTAAAAGACACACTTTAAACTTGTGAGAAGAAAAGCTTGAATCACTTACTTAAGCGTCTAATCAATAAGACGAATAATCCAAATGAACATTACAGTAGCATACCGACGAGATGTGTCAGCATTAAAAAAAATATTTTACACTATTTTCACTGTTTTGCACTTTGGTTTAGTCGGAAATGAGCCTAATAGTTACTGTTTTTATCGAACTCGTATGTACTTATTTTGACACTTTTTTTAAAAATAATGAAATTTTTGAGAATATAGCACATTATTTTATTTTCCTCATTGATAACAATTACTTATTTCTCTATAAACGCCATCATTTTTCGCCTGAGATCAATTGTCGCATGCGACCAGTTGTACTTGCGACGAATTGTATTGCGATTAATTGTGACTGCGACGAGTTGTCGTTGCGACCAGTTGTCGCTGCGACCAATTGACGCTGCGATCAGTTGTTTGCGATCAATTGTCGCGCGACGAATTGTACACGACGAATTGACGCGGTACCTATTGGAGTATGTTCCACTTGCTAACTTGCTAAATAAGGGCACAATTCACTATTCTTATATTCCCTTTCATACTGTAGATTGGATGTAACAGTTAAGCAACTCATCGGATATGTCACCTATCTAGGTATTAAAAAAAAAATAACTACACTAAAATTGTATGCAATTATCGTTGTATTGCATCTGATTTATTTACAATTAAATTATACGGCTTAGTATACAGTTTAGATTTTCTGACAAGAAATGAAAATGAATTCGACAGGTGAGCAGACATTACTTAAAATCTGCAACCACATGACACTTAATAATGATCTCAGCTTTGATCATCTACCATGTAATCTGTTCAACCCAACAGACTTTTTTACATACCTTCAGGTATATTATTTCAAAACTTATAATGGACATAATCATAATAAAGCGTTGCTAAATTTTGTTAGGCGGAGGCAAATAAATTGAATCTGTGGGTTTATTCCCTGTGTATATGTTACTTTATTACATGAATATGATGTTTTTGTCAACTCTAGACGCACCAAATTTCATAATAAGTAAGCCACTAAACAAAACCCAAATTTCAACTAATGCTAATTTTTTCACTGATTACAAAGTTGTATTTCTAGTAAACTTCAACAATGTGTCTCTCGGGCGCAATAGTTAACGTGTCAGTTAATTATAAAACCACTTGCAGACTGATATTTCCTGTGTAAACAACATTGTGCTGTAATGAATACTATACTAACAGAAATTTATTTCAGGCGAAAATCCGGCAGCAATGCAACATGGAGCCAGAGGACTTTCGTGGCTGCAGTGCAGTCCCTCATCCTGGCTTCTCGTCCTCTCTATCATCAACATGTTGTGCTAGTTACAACTGACAGCAGGTTACAAGGACCTATGAAGTTACACCAACAATAATTATTGTTCGACGTGAGAATTAGAGAGCAAACTTCACAGACTTTATATTGAAGTGTGGTTGCATGAAGGAATGATTTAGTGACACGTTATAAAAGAATATTATTAATTAATTAAAACGTTAAATTAAAAGTGAGAGCCAAAAGGGCACATTTTGATTATTTTGGAGAACCACCGATTCTGTTACAGATTTTCAACTATAACTGCCACTTATTTCAAGAACAGTGTCCTTTTAGCTTTATTATTGTATTCTCGATTAAAATTAAACGTACCCTTGAAAGCCCTACTACAGAAACTAAGATTTTTAAATTTTCTGACGACCAAGTTTTTTCTACCAGCGCAAATTTTATTTTCGGTTTTTAATTAATATGTCAACACTGTGCGGCACGACGTACTGTACACCTACTTTCAAGATGTAATTATCTTTGAAAAAATACCTACACATACGCCAATTTATCATTTTGCAATATTTCCAGAGCAGTCGATAAATCAAAACAGTGTATGAATTTGTATGAAACTTTACGTGGTGTCGAGAAAGAATCTAATTTCTATCTTTATGAAAACTACACCTACGTTTAAAGAATAAAGTTCTTGGCAATTTCTTTACATTTTTTGTTTGTTCTATCAACATTTAAAGGCTTTTGTACATAATAACACATCATAGCGTAAAAAATGTGTATAAATGTCACATTCCATTTATCACTTAAAATGATTGATTGTGTGATAAGTATACTTATAGATTTAAATCGATATATATTAAATTTTTACATCATGTTATTAAGTTAGGTATGTTTTTGGAACCTGTTATGACTGTTATTTTATTATGTATTTAATCATTGTAAATGTAAAAAATATTTATTTAATAAAACTGTACAGTACAAGACTTACTTTGTGGTAATGTTTTTTCTTTCCTCATGCACCTGCCTATATCAATCAGAATCAGTACAAAAATTGTGAAATAAATTGTTACATTACCTCAGATAACTAACGGCTGTTCAGTTGAAAAAGTCATCAAGTTGACGTTGTTTTTGGACAAAAGAAAAACGCATTTGTTTTATTAGTCCATACTGTTGTATATAGTTGACATTTCCGCGTTGTCAGCTGCCATCAATTAAATTTTAAGTTTAATGTAGACATACTTCACAATGTTTACAAAAAATCAAATCCGTCTTGATGACTTTTTCAACTAAACACCTGATATGAATCTTTTATAACTTGTAACATATATGTACTCAGTACATAAACCAAAAAAAACATAGCGATCAATAATTTAATTGACTACATCAAAATCTTCCTTCAGTAAATCGACAAAACATGTTTCTCTGCAAATCTTGAAATCAGCGACGATCGAGGCGAAAAATTTCATCGGGATTTTAATACAAAGACAAGATTACATTAGTCATGATTTCCAACGCTTATCTGCTTTTAGTTTGAGTGAATGAAACCTAAAATATAATCATGTACATCTGATTCATAAAACGTTTAATCCTAAGCGGCTGGTGGCTTCTAATAAATAGAAAACCCAAGTTCACTATTTGGCATACTCTTCTTTATCAATATTTCTGGAATGATTCAGTGATGGCATGTTTCTGATGGTTGTTACAAAAAAATACATAAACGAAAATGTTATAAAAATATTTAACTGGTTCCATCATATCGAGAGCAAACATTTATAACCTCCGTTGTGCAACACCACATTAAAAATGACTATCCCTTTACAACAGATTTATTTTATCAATATTAGCAAAATACACATTAAATTATTTCTGCGAAACTAAAAGGATAGATTAGATATTTTATATACCTACAAAGCACTTGTACACTAATAATTTATCAAACTATAAATCTGAGTTGTAAAGGTTATGACGACAACGGTAAAAACAAACAACGCTCTTCTTGAAATTCCAGTACCTGAGATCTATGTGAAAGTAAACAACAATTAATTTAAAAAATTATAGCTTTTATTTTGAAGTACATAATGTTAAGTTCCCTGAATTGCAAAAATTCCTTCATAATTTAAAGTACACGATACTGCTAACATTTTCTCTTAACCTTCACTTGTACCTTCACATATAAATTTGCTTGATCTGCATTAGAAGGTACACAAGAATAATTTCCAGTATGACTGTACTTAGCAACAGGAAATATCAGTTCACTTCCTTGCCTTCCCTCTCTTATACTTTCACCATCGTCCAGATTATAATTAATCATTCGGTCCTCCTTATACCAAAATATATATTCAGGCGACTCAATGGAATTCACTAAATAACAACTGAGCCGAAGGGTAGACCCGATTTCAACAAAACGGGTATCATCTGGCCTACTATTCTTAATGACTGCATGAGCTCCTGTAATATTTCTAATAAATAATAATAATTCACTCAAAAAAAAAATCTGCTCACTTTGTAAACGCAAAGTAACAAAAATACTTGCCACAAAATCACCTTCCAGTCGACATTCGTACAGTCCTTCGTCACTAGTTTGCGTGTAACGTATACGCAGCACCCAGTGCTAAAAAACAGATAGATATTTAACTTTGTAGTATTTATTTAGTTAACTTACGTGTGTATTTTCATCCTTTAATCTTCCAATAAATCTCCTGTCAGCAGACTTTGTTACATTATTCGTGGTTAGGAGCGCACTAGAGTTTACTTTCCACCAAGATACCTGCAAAAAAATCTATCACAATATGTGACAACTATTGACTTGGGGCACTATTTAAGCCCTCGACCGTCGACAAATAAAACAATAAACTATGAGCCGATAAAACTCAAAGTCTTTTGGAAACGACAAAAAGTTGAGGCAAACTATCGACACGTTTTAGTAACATGGTTAACATCACGATTATTTTTAACACATTTGGTGTACCTACTCTGATTTTTGAAAATTATCTTAAACACTTTTGTCTATAATTATAAAAGATAAGTGAAAGGTCATTTATTTTTATGCAACTGTTTTGGGTGGGTGTGTAAAAAGTGACTTTCAATTTAACTTTACAGCGACAAAAGAATTCCATAATTATTGTCATTGCCACCCGATTGTCGTAAGGTCACACGTTAAAAAAAATCTAGCATGACTCTGCCTCAAAATATTGATTCTTTCAAGAAAAATAAGACCTTATCCCTGAAAATAATTCGTCTTCGGTATACTAGAATGAAGGAAGTAGTTATTGCCTTAAAAAATATAGTAAGCTTTCTGTTCCAGAAAACTATGATGTCAAAAGTAGAACTATATTACCTAGTAATTTTAAATGAATTTGGGTAAACGACGTTAAATTTTGCTAAATCTAAACATGATATGGAGACATAATTGCACAAAACCATATTCATGAATTGATCAACAACATTAATTAATAAATAGCAATTAACACATGCCTATCAGTTTACTACACTGTTTTAGATCTTGCTAAAACGTTAAATGTTATTTGACAAAGCTGATATTGACAGCGTATTATTGGCTAATTTTGTAATTACGTTTAACACTAAATTGTTTATCAGTTAAATAATCATTAACATGACACTTTATTAAATTTCAGTTATTGAAATTAATGAACTGAAGTAATAACTATAACAATTGCAGCATGCATTTGAAAAGAATCAAATTATTTTATCCTTCATTTGGTCTATCTTTTGTGCTAAATCTTGTCTAAATCACACCTGACAAATATTCCGCGTCTCCAGGAAGAGGAATAAAATATTCGGCAGTTGGAGTTGCTTTTTTTTCTTAATCTCTACTTTGTACTTTCTAACACATGATCTTTACCATTAAGTTCAAAAATGTCCTCTGCTGTTACCAGATTCGGCAGTGTCCCCTAAACAAGTCCCTAAGGTATTCTATCTGTTTTATTTCTCTTTTTTCCCGTTTTCAACTTGAAATATAATAATTACTTCTATTATTCCAGTATGCAGAGTGTTCTTTACAAGTATGTTTTGTTTTTGAAATTTCTTTGCAACGTGTCCAAGCTTTTCCAGCTATTTTGATTTTTTTTTAACAATGCAAAGATCCACAAAAAAGTTACAACTGGGTTATCTTTAACAAGTCTGTTATAATATGTCCTGATGTAGTGTCAATACATTGGAGTCTTTTTTTATTGAGGCAGACTGTCATAGAGCGGCACACGTAGACCATCGGTCCATAATGTTGAGTCCTAAAAGAGTCATGGGTCTTTAATAAAGAGCACGGTAATTAAAAAAAAAGAGTTTCGCCTCTGGTACGGTTGACATACTGAGTTACCGTGCTATTTTGCCTTATTCTTAACCCTGCTCCTTACGGAAGTGTGCGAAAAGTTGAGACCAAAAACTCAATTTACACGATTCCAACCCCGAAAACGATCATGTATTGATTCCGACCGTGCAAGCCTCCGAAATTGTTTAATAATTAAGTTCAAATTCAATCTCGTATCACGATTTTTACTAATAGAATTAAGCTACTATATTCTAAATTAAATCTAAAGTTCTTTAGTAATGTACATAATCCGTACGGAACCTAATCCACGATTCATAATTATATATTCTTATAAGCAAATTTATTAGCTTGTGGTTGATAACAAAATGGTATTAGACTGATGAAATTTTGGTTACAACGTGACACTTTTACAACAGAAGAATCTAGCATTGAATAACTTACATTTAACGCTGCTGTTGGATATTTTACAAAGCAGGGAAGTTCCGCTGTAGATCCTAATTGTCCTGTTTCATTCGTATTGTTTTTAGTTTCAAAAATTTGAAAATATTTTCTTCGATGTGACGCTAAAACAGAAAATGACAAAAATATAAAATATGTATTTAACTCTGTTATCTTACAACTTATAAGAAAGTATTTCCCAGTTTATTATTATTGTGGTGACGGAATTTGAATTAAAATTTCACGGTGAAAAAAATTAACAGCGGCGCGAAATCGCACTTGAATATTTTGAATTTGAAAAAAAAATCAAGAAAGAACATTGTTAAACATAGGCAACCATGTGCACGTTTAGTTCTTTTTGGGTAATCGGTAACTCTCCTAGAGAATTTTCTGTTGAGAGAGTTGATAGAAGTTGATTTGGTGGCTAGAGGGGCGAGGAGCGTTACTGTTGTTTTGGTTTTGTGAGTGAAAGCATGGTGAAAGCACGCGGTAAGGGAGCTAGGTTAAGTTTAGTTGGTTTGGTAGTTAATAAAACTGAGGAAGCCTTTGTTTAACCACAATTAATCGAACCGATTGCGATGCCACAGTTTTCCCCAACACGCGTAGCTAATTCTTGCGGTTTTTCCAAGCGGAAATAAGTGAATTTTCGACTGACGCTAACACGTGATGTTAAGTTGTTTTATTGTTGTAAATTCAAAATTTATGTTAGGATTTTAATCGTTAACTAAGTCTAACACAATTTAAAGATCCTGAGATTATTATTTAGATAGAGCATTCACATTATTTGTTTATCTAATTATCAATAACGTTTCTGGATGCTTATACTTAAGTGTTACATTATAACACTTGTTAATTTCTCACACAAGATTGCTAATAGTTCATTTACTAACGTTGTCCCACTCTGGGAAAAGACCGTGAAAGTACGGTAGAATTCATAAGACCGTGGACTGAGGTACGGGGGGATTAAAAACATCAATGATCACATCACCGAGATATTTTCTCACAACGTGGAAAGCTGTATCACCGAGACATATTTTCTTCCAACGTGGAAAATTACAGCAGCGAGAAGTTTTTCTCGCAACGCCTGATACATTTTGTGTTGTTTATTTATCATGTGTTTTGCTTGGGATAAGCTGGGGACAGTCCACGATATAAACTCTCAAAGCTAATGGTTTTAAGTAACCAGTCAATTGGGTCAAGGCATAATTTAACATAATGTAAATTATTTGTTTAAATAGTTCAAAAAGTGTGGTATAATTTAACATAATGTAAATTCTTTGTTTGGATCGTTGATAAAGTGTAGCATAATTCAACATAATGTAAATTCCTTGTTATGGCAGAAGCCATTATGAAAGCGTTTTTTTTTTCAAGCCGAGCAAATTTTTGAACTGTAGAAACGCCTTGAACAAATTAACAAATTAACAACATTGTAGGTCATGTAGGACGTACATTTTATTCCTTTGATTTAGAGCATTATTTGCACAGCGCCACAGGATTGATCACATTTCTGGGAGACATATTTTTGACGTTTTTTTTTTTAACAACGCACTCGTGCGACGCCATTTTGAACCTCCAGATTCCCTGTTATGTAAATTCTTTGTTTGGATCGTTGACAAATTGTGACATAATTTAACATAATGTAAATTTTTGGGTTGAATCGTTGGTATAAAGTGTGGCATAATTTAACATAATGTAAAGTCTTTGTTTGAACTGTTGATAAAGTGTGGCATAATTTAACATTATGTAAATTCTTTGTTATGGCAGCGACCATGTTAAAATCGTTTTTTTTTTTTTTTCAAACCGAGCACATGTTTGAACTGTACGTTTTCGTTGAACAAATTAACAACATGTAGGTCATGTAGGACGTGCATTTTATTCCTTTAATTTAGACCATTATTTGCACAGCGCCACAGGATTGATCACATTTCTGGGAGACACATTTTTGAGGCATTTTTTTTTTAACAACGCACTCGTCCGGCGCCACTGTGGACCTCCAGATTGCCTGTTATGTTTATTTTTGTATTTGTTTGGGGCAATGTAAAACGATGGCCCAAATGCAGCTGAATAACTTCACTTTTAAAAATTAACAAATAACTCGAATGAACATAAAATATTAAACTGATGTAATTTTGTTAGCTTTGCAATTTTTCATCTCATACAAATTTTTCCATCTCACAATTTTATGCTCAATAATTTTCGTTGCTGTATAATTTAAATTGAACGTAAATTTTCATGATCTGCAGTTTCTAACCTCACGTAATTAGTTTTACCTGCACAAGTTTTATTTCACACCAGATCATTTTTTTTTTTTTGTTCTGGTGAACTTAAATGTTGTTTATTGCTTTTTTTGAAACTTTAACACTTGTTTAACATCAGAGTCATAGAAAATGAACATTTCAATGGAATTGAGGCAAATAAAACAGAAACACGTGGTGGAAGTGGAGTGCGCAGTTCCTTGTTGAGCTGGCGGCCGCACCATCTGCACAAAAGAATGCAGGCCTATAATAGAAATCAGGGGAGCGGTCGGGATGACGTGACGCTGTCAACTTATGTATAGCTATGGGTTCCAACCACGAGTTTGCGACCGTAGCGGCCTATTTCTGCGCGGCACGTTTTTTGGTCATAGAGGGGTGCTGGGTAGCATGTGCTTGCCGATAAGATAGAACAGAATCACCGTCGTGGGGGGAGAACAGCCACAACCAGGGGTCCTAAACTCCGCTCGTGCTACAAGGCCCCCTATGGGTAATTTTGTTGTGCTCTAGAATGAAATTAATATAGTTCGATCGCTACACTCTTACAACACTCTGGTGCCGCTGTCGATGCACAGTTTTTTTATTAAAATTTTGTTCTCTTGTTGACTGTCACAATGTAAGTTTACGGCCACACGTCCGTAATAACTTGTCTATGTACTTTACTTTTTTTTTTTGCTTTGTTTTTATCAAATTTGTGATATTCAAATATTTGCATTGATTCAGAACGTTTAATTTGATTTCATTTAAAGTTTGGAAAGTTTTTTTTGTAACTAAGCACTAAGAAGGTCTTCAACCTAAGCAACTTAGTCGCAGCTTTTTTTTCCTTTTTTTTTGTCAGTGGAATAATAAATCATCATAGCCAACGCTAAATTTTTTCAATTTTTTCCACATGTTAATTTAAGGCGAGATATTTGGGTTATCAGTATCACATTATACTTGTTCATATGTAATCTCTTTGATTTTCACAATAAAAATAAAAAAAAGTTCTGCAGATGAAATCTTTTTAATATATTGCGTACAGCTGTGCCACTAAAACAGCGAATACCTTTTTTGAAACAACATTTTTACCTTGATGAATTGTTAAAACATATCAAGTTGCGTGAGTTTTTAAAGTTCACATCTGAAAGAGAATAAAATCACTAAAACATCAGCTCTAGTTTTACATAAAACGCAATCTCAGACGAATTGTCTAGATTCGAGGGCGCAATGTCCAAAGAGTGAGCTACGAGTCTCGGAAAATACTTATTTTGAAGAAAACAGTTCAAGAGAAGAGGATTGTCAACATTAATAATATTTCCGTATAAGTATGCGTTGTAAACAACATCCAATTTTTAAAAAAGCGATCTTGTTTTGCTGTCTCATGGAGATTTCAATCGTTCATTATTTTATGTTGTGAGATACGTATACCTACCTAGAAAAATCAGATAATAGCTGTTTCACTTAGTTCAAACAAAATTAAAATTTATAACGCTTCATATTTACATATTAGAAAAAATCTATAGGTACGTAATGCTTTTTAGGCCGCTTTAATTGTAAGTTCATTCATAATTATATGTCATTACAAGAAACAAAATACTGTACTTCTTTTCGATACAAAAATATGTTTAAAAAATTTAAAATGTATTTAAAAGGATGTGCATCATTTATATTAAAATGTGCACAACAGTAATCATATTAATGATGGAAATTACAGCCAAACACATTTGCGCATTATTACATTATTTGCTCATCAAACTTTAAAGTTAAGCCAAGGACGCTCAACTTGTAAACGAGGCAACAATTTCTAAAGGCTGATAACACGCTAAAAAGCGAGCAATAGAATCAGCCGATCAGCCGAATCTTAAGACAAAAAAATGTTAAAATAATGTTTGAAATATTTCGCAAGTGTATTTATTCTAATCACTTTAAGAAAGAAAGAATTAAACGGTGTATTTATAGTACTTAAGTACTGTAGTACCTATAAACCTTGTCAAACTTAACGCGAATTTAAATAAAATTAAAAGTTAATATATGAATAGATTTTAAAATCCATCAAGAGAAAATATTGTTGTGAAATAAACCCATACGCCGCCCCGGTACGACGCCTATGAGTTTTAAAGTATGTGTAGTGATGATGGGTAACTCATCGTCGGTGACGGCGGCCGGACGGCGTTCGCTAAAAAAGAGCCTGGAAGCGGAAGTCGCGAATGGGTGCTCCACATTAAGTCTAGAAGCGGTTTGGAACAAATAATTTTGTAACACTGTGCAACGTTGTTACAGGAATTTTAGTCACCCTTTCTTATTTTTTACAAAGTCCAATAAAGTTATTATATGTATACATTTACATAAAGTCCAGTTTCCATTTTATATATCATTCTCTAATTTGAATTTTTATCTGAAAGAACAAATTCCTTTTAATGAGTAAATACTCTCAGTTTTCGGAATTGTTTATATATTTTGAACTTTACTTCTATATAGTTTTGAAAACCATGGCAGATATATTTCTATGCCTGTTTTAAGGGACGGGCATCCAACAGATAACATAAGTTATATTATAAAACGCGTCGCAGATACTTTCTACATTATCACAAGCCACAACCGTAGACCACGATCTCACACAATAAATCACACACATCATGAAGGTTAGCTTTATGGAAATTGTTTTTATTGTTTAATATTCATATAATACTTAATAAGCTGAGGTTCGTTATAAGGTGTTAAACATTAATTTATTATTTCCTTTCATGCTGCGGTCAATTTATCTTCATTTCGTTGAATTTATTTTTATTTTTCAATCAATTTCCAATGTGTTGGCTTGAATACAACTCTTACTTTAGTAAACTGACCTTATACTTTGTGAGGTAATTAATACAGTAAATTTCGGTAAAAACTTAATCAAAGCAAGTCACTATTCACTAATATATTTTTGTACATGCAATCTATAAATTCAATTTTTCAACACAGAGATTCTAAGAAAAGTCATTCGAGAAGGTAACAATGCGTGATATATACAGTAATCACGAATAATGACATAATAACATAATAATTACACTTTAATAATAAGAATAAAGTACATTTGCCAGTAACCTATAAGAAAATAAAAATATCCCCACTCACCAGCTTTCCGACTCACAGATTTAGTGCATTTACAAGATGAATGCAAAATAAATACTGCAAGTACAACAACAAAAAGAACTAATATACAACGACCCATTTTATTCGTTGTAATCAATCTGTGTCAGTTGCACCTTTAAAATCTTCAATTTCACCTATATCGGAGTTATCTCGTTCCCCTCATGTTTACTTGTTTATATGCAGGAATATAAGATCCATACTTAGTAGGGCTGGACCCCTCCGTAAATACGTGATAAGAATGAATATCGTGGTGTTATTAAAATGGAATCAGCCGAGAAGAATGAAAGGTCGTTAATTATTCTGCCTTAATATTGTCGCTTGTGATCAGTTTAATTGATCATCATTGCCAAGTTTACTGACGCGGTTTATTACGACACTAAAAATTTGAAGCAAATAAATTTCGTAAGTGATTACGTACCATATATTTTTTATTTATAGTGTTTAATGAATTTCTTTGTAAAAATCGATATTTTATGACTTATCTATTACCGGAATGTTTATAACGCTTGCACGGGATTTTATTACGCTTTTTAAAGTATCATCAAAGAGGCGAATGTGTCCGCATACAAAAAGACATTTTAATTTTCAAAAATTGTTAAACAAAAGCGTACATTGTGAAGCCAAAAAACTGGCTAGATTGTTCAGTAAAGTAGTTAAAAAATAATCTTTATATTTAGGTACTTTTTAACACCAAAAAACTCTGAGCATTCGTGTATTGCAGAAAAATCTACAAATTTAGAGCACTTTCTAAAAACACAATATTCCTAAATTTCGGAAATGCGGGATTATCTGTAGATCTCAATCCATATTTACGCCGATCAAGATAAATATGTTTTTTTAGATAAAATCTAAAAATATCTCCATTGCTTTAAAGATAATCTCAAAAATTTTGTACTCAATATCATCAGAAATCCATAAGTATTTACTTGATATTTACATTTCAATACACTTAAGTTAATAAAAAAAAAAACTATGAACCACAAAAGTGGACAAAATTTTGGCGTGATAATCACTATTATTAATACTTGACCGTTGGTTAAACAAAAATCTTCCTGAAGTACCCTTTTAACGATCATTGTTTTGCTGCTCATGAAATTATTAATAACAATAAGTTTGTTGTCAGTTAAAGCACCTTCCTTTTAATTTATTGCTGCAGTAGGGCAGGAAAATGTCACCTGATGTTTTATCTTCAGTCATATTGACAACAAGCAGGCAAACAAAACAAAAACCACTTGTCTAAACTTTTATTTTCTGTATTGACGCATGCGAAATTAAGTGATTTTCTTTTAATTGAACTGTACAGAAATCAAACCAAATAGCAACAAAACTAAATTTTCATGTAGTGAGTCCTGAATGTCAGGACTATTGCGAGGACTGAGTTTAAATTTAGCAAATTTACTCTGAATCACATAACACAGCATGGGTTTGGCATCATTTTAAAAACACCTGTTTAGCAAAAAGCAAATTTGGAAAAAAATGTGCTAAACATTTACTGACTGTCCTATAAAAATTGCTTCATTATGCGTTGTCAAAATTAAACCGAAAGATTAAATAAATAATTCAAGACGAATATTATAATTGGTTCACTAGAACTACATATTTTATTACGTTGTGAAATTGCAACACATTGTAATTATATTTACAATCCACTTTTAAATTTTCCTTAAGGAAGCAAAAACTAAAAAAGAATACAACTACTCGCATCAGCACACCTTGAAAAATTTATAACAGGAAGTTATCATTTTCCCTTCACAATCTCATAAAAAAAGCAACTTCTTTTAAATTTAAAATTTTAAAAGCATGTTTAAAATATTCGAGCAGATCTTTAGTAAAACGCTAAACGACTATAATTTCTATAAAGGAGTACTTGTTCAAAAAGTGTAAAACTAATAGTAAGAAGTTATGTTTCACAAAAAAAAAATACTTAGGTAAGGGATATCTCAACCCAAATGTTTTACAAGAAATATTTTCTAATTGTACATTCTTGTAAAAAGCATTTAACTTGTTTATTCTTTTAAGTTAATCTTGATTGTATATTTTTTCAGACATTTATTTTATTATTTTATTTACTGTTACTTTATAAAAAACAAGGAAAACACATTTAAGGAAAATTAGTTGACAAACAGATAATTTTAATTTGTAATTAATATTCTTTTTACCACATGAAAAATCATCTTCTGCGAACTCTTCAATGAACCATGAATGAAATGGCTTCGCTTAATATAAAAAATATTCGTGCATATTCGTCAGTAATAAGTAAATAAGTACTTTGTTCAATATTCGGCAGTACAGTATCATGTTGCAGCTGAATAGTCAACCATTAAATCATAACACTTTTCAAATATAAACCTCTCCCTTTCTCCTTCTGACATTTGCTTACAAATTTCCAAATAATAATACCAAATGAGCACCAGTAAACATGCTGTCGAAAATTTTCTTTACTGACTTAGAAATTTGTACTTTTTCCATAATAGCCATGAACTCTATTCACGTCTGATTTAACTCACGGTACAAATTTATTATTCATTAAAAATACAAAACTGTTTTCGTTCCTGTGGTAAAAACTAAATAATTACTGTGAATTCCCAACCATAACAAAAAAACTGTGTACTTAACCATTTTTAAATTTATATAACGTAGCTACCCACGCATTGTTAGTTAAGTGGTACCATTTCCACAAACTATAGTGAAATATTTTTGTGCGGAGATAACGCCAGGATATCTCGAAGTTTGTTTTTGTCGTTCGATCCGGTTTGAAGGTATCTACGAAAAGATATAAATGAACTTGAAACACAGCGCGCCATTATTGAAGTAGGTGGTCCTACAGTAACTTTCACAATTTATTGTTTTAATATTCTATGTACGTAAGCATCAGCTGATCCTTGTCTGGCATGTAAGTTTCTTTATTTATTATTAAGAACCTTCAGAAAATAAACTGTGTTGTTCGTGCATTCATGTAAATTTGCTAGTGTGTCAACGATCTCAGGTCAGTACTGCTACGCTTTTCGTTTTCATTCGGTTTAGAAACTGTTTGATAAATATACGAAAACACAAGCACATGGAAATCTAAGTATATGTATCTTGCCATTCCTGTGTAAATGTTTATTTTTTGTTTTCGTAGAATAACCAGTATTGTTGACACAATAACAAATCATTTTAAATGTTAAATATAGCTGTTGTTTGTCTTATTAGAATTTGATATTTAGATAAGAATTTGCCGATTAAACTTATTACTCGCTATGGTATTTTGACACATTTTCGGTTGTTTTTGTTCAAAAAATTGACAAGAACACATTATTGCATTTATGGTTTCTATTCATAATAACACAACATTCATACAAATTTAACATCATATCAGGTCAATACACGTTTCAAGGTAGTATAAAATGACTACTGATAACTCGAACTGTTCGTTAAAAAACAGAAATGTAGTTTTACAATATGCATACATTACTAGAATAAGAAAAGAATCCAGTCATGTCCGCAACATGTCAGAAAAAAGTAGTTTGTTACAAGCAATGGATATTCCGTGAATTAATGATGCATAAAATTTAAATTTGCTTTTAATTAATTTTCGAATTCAAAGTTTAATTATTTTTTTTTGTTAAGAGGGAAAAATGCGTTGAAATTTATTAAATGTTAACAAACCTTAGTCAGGCTACTTAGATTAAAAATTCTAAATTTTTGAATTATTTTGATAAATCGAAAGTAGTGTAGTCATTTCTGAATAAAGCTTTGAATTATAAAATTTACGCGGGCGTGGACATCACTAATTCGTATATCATAATTGAGCATAAAATTTAATCACAAACACTTGAACGAGTTATTTTATGAGTAGCCGCGTTTATTGAATGCACTATCATAAAATAATTCCCAAAGTCAAAAATATGACAATCGAGCATTTAAAAGAAAGCAGCGCCAGTGTTATACTTAGAATAGATGTATGCCTATAATAAAAACCCATAGGATTGGAATTAGACACTTCAAACAACTATTCAAGTCTGTGGATATATTATCACATTGTTACCATATTTTTTAACATTTATTATTCATGATACAGCTGTCACAGTGTAGAAATACCAAGTAACGCTTTAAAATCCTAGCCACCTCTAATTCCTTTTTTTTTTTGACAACAATAAGGTGGTGATCAAATTACACATAGCATCGGTTATACAAAGCAAATTCTAAAGTTTATTTTTTACTATTTAGTAAAATGTTCAATGACTTGGGGCAATAAATTTTATTATTGTAATTGTTTTTTAATACAGTTATATAAACAAATTAGATATGCGGACAATCACATAAATTTGACGGAGCCTTTGATGACTTTTAAATGACTGTTGGACATTTTATTCTGAATGTAATGTTTTTTTAAGTAATTTTTTTCTATTTTATCTGCACTCTATTATTGTTGCCTTTTTCACATATCATTTCAATTTAATCAGTAATTGTTTCTCTTTATCTTTTATCACTTCATAGAAATTTGTTAGTTATTCATGCCATAAAAAAATCTAAAACAGAAAAATGGTATTAAGTTTTTATGAGGTGTCATAATTAATGTCATCTATCTACACTCATGCACACAAACATGGAATATTTTGAAATTTTCATAAGTTTTTTCAATATGACGATGTAAGTTACTTAACCACTTTGTCATTTTCATTTTTATGTTATTTCTTTCTCATAAAACGGATTTAAATCAAAATTGTACATTGCATCTTTATATGAATCCCAGGGTTCCAAACTGAATCCATTACTGTTTGTAATATTCATCAACGAGGCATTTTATCGTAAGAAATTAGCATTTGCGGTCTGGATAGTTCAGTTGATAGAATACCCGCTCGACAAATAAGAGAGCGCAAATGCTAGTTTCTTGGACGTCATTTTCCTGTTATTTTGAAAATTTTCATGTAGTCCATGCTTTATTATCACTTTGATCCATCCAATGTTAGCATGCCTGCAGCGTCAAAAATGACAAAACTATAAAATAGGGTTACAATACTTACAGGTGTTTCACATTTTGTGACAGAGGAATGACAATCACGTCCAAAATTTTCTGGCCGCGACTGTATGTGTGACTGTCCAGAAAAAGATGCGTACTATGCCTATGTTTCAAATGAGTTTTTCCATAACAAAATTTTGTCATCAAAATTTTAGAAGGGACACACAGTTTGATATAGTAGTATAGTCTAATATTATTAAAAACAGTACGGTCTCATACTAATAGTAACAGTACTCTACTGTTAAATTTTCGGTTAAATAGGGTAAACCTTTCTCGATTTAATCAATAAAAAAGTTGGAGATGTTGGATATCGAACCTGGAACATTTCATATGCAAAAAAAGCACTTTTACTTTTGGAAAGATTAAACAATAGAAATTAAAATAAAAACTATAAAAATCAAGGCGGATTCATAAACCACAAGTACAGGAGTATGTTATTTTTCAAAATTTTGAGGTGATATCATAAAGTTCTTGCTGAGAATGATTAGAAAAATTTGGTTAGCGTTTTACCATGTGCACAATATTCTTAACGTACATATAAAATTTGACAACAAGCGGTCTGGTAGTTTCAGAGATCAGATAACAGACATACGACAAACGGCAAACAGATGGAAAGGAGAGCATACTTTAGGCGTTACGAAACGTCAAGAAAACAAAAAAATAGCCGTTCAACGAACTAGCTTACGCTCGGGGTGTAAAAACATTAGACACATTCTTTCTCAAAGTGGTAAAAAGATATTTACCTTAAAGTTGCAACTTCCTTATCATTTGAGCTCTAAATGTTTATCTACGAGATATGTGCATGGTATTAATGAAGAAAATAACAAGATCTCTTTGCTTAAATATGTAGTTTTTTTTTTTTTTTCGTTAAATGCTGGAAGACTTACGGTCAAGTTCCTGATTTTCCAATACATATTATAAATATTACACACATCAGTTGAAATTGAACACCCTCTATATTATAAGATTCGTACTGTACATAAATAACTGTCACTATACATTTTTATAATACAAGCGCATTAGGATTAAATCTTATGTCGTGCTAAAGTATTCCTAGTCAAATAATTAAATGTGCCAACCTTACACTGATAACATAATCTGATAATTTTTTCAAGTTAAACATTAGGCATAATCGTATCGCTTAATCACAAGCATTGTTGCCTAGTAAATCACAACTTACTTGTCAAACATGTGACCACACATAATAACAATTTGTCACTATGAACGTTGCATATTATCCCTTTTACCCTAATAAACCGAATTACATAAAAGCACCGAAAAGAAAAATATTTGTATTTGTTTTTTTTGCAATATGTCTAATAAATATTATAGCATGGGTTTCATTTTTTACTACTTATTGCAACGGAAGAAATACTAAGAAAAACAGTTTTTTTAAAAAGAAAATACCACAATTTAGGTAAGTCCCAAGTCGTCTTGAACTATAGAATTCCTTAAATAAATAAACATGTAATTTGTTAAGGATTTTAACAGAAACAACGTGTCACTATAGTTTAAAGTTATCGAAACAAGTTTACTGAACAAATCAGCAAATTCTTACTAAACCAAATTCAAATCTAGTTTTACAAGATCTGGAGGTCGTTGCCTTCGAGTTGACTAAAAAAGAACACACTTATTTATTTTTACAGACAAAATGAAGCACCAGTTAACCAAATATTTACTTTTCGTTCTACTGCTGAAAACAATCAGGTAATATTCCTGCTACAAATAATCCATTTTTAATAAAGTCGACTTAAAACATGACAAAATAATTCAAACTAAAATCTGTTCCTGTAGTGGTAATAAAGTAATCACTAAATGTACCTAACTTTTCTCGAGATCGCTACTGCAGAGAAAAGGATGGTTCATATTTTAGTGAAAACTATACACAGTTATGACTTTTGCATAAACGAAATTTTTCAGTGGTCTTACCGGAGTATGGAGGTGGGAATGCGAAGAGGGTTATTGTCAGAAGAAAGAAATTACTCCAGATACCCAAGACACAGCCATAAGTCTTTCAGCATGTCGTCTACTGTGCTCCGATGCTTCCGCCCTTTGGCCTAAACCCACCGGCGAAATCCACGTGGGAACCACCCTAGTAAAAGTCAACCCAAACAGCATAAGCCATTCAGGTGTAGGTTCTGAAAAACGCAGTCACAGTCTAATCGGTGGTGCTATGACTCGTTTCAATAAGCAACTGAATGAACTGCGGCCCAAAACTAAAAGAGCTGATGGTGGCAAAACTCTAGAAATTACATACATTCTATCAGATCCAGGTTTGACAGACCTTACACTCGAGACTGAAGAAGGATACGCTTTAACAGTTGTCGAAACGTCGGACGGGCGTCTAAATGCTACAATTGTCGCTGACAACTTCTACGGAGGGCGCAATGGACTGGAAACCCTAAACCAACTAATTGTTTATGATGATTTAAGAGAAGAATTGATTATGCCGAACGACATTAGTATTACTGATAAACCGGCGTACCCTTGGAGAGGATTAGCCCTGGATACCTCCAGAAACTATATTACGGTTGACGCGATCAAAAACACCTTAAGCGCTATGGCATCATCTAAACTGAACAGTTTCCACTGGCATATTACAGACAGTCACAGCTTCCCTTTCACGGCAGACAGTCTGCCAGACCTGAGAAAATATGGAGCTTATACTCCAAAAAAAATTTATACTCCAGAAGATGTAGCTGATATTGTTGCACATGGAAAAGAGTGTGGAGTAAGAGTTGTACCAGAATTTGATGCTCCCGCTCATGTTGGTGAAGGATGGCAAAACACAGATTACGTCGTTTGTTTCAAAGCCGCACCATGGCAGGACTATTGTGTGGAACCTCCATGTGGACAATTTGATCCGACTAAGGACGGACTGTATGACGCACTTGAATGTCAGTTATTTTTTATCATTTTAGATGTCTGTTATACTTATTTGGTGTAATTTTTCAGCCCTTTATGGTGACATGATTAAACAATTCCAACCAACTATTTTCCATATGGGTGGCGACGAAGTCCACTTCGGTTGCTGGAACAGTACGGCGAGTATAGTCGAATGGATGCAAAATCAAGGATGGGGCCGGTCCGAAGAAGATTTTATAAAACTGTGGGACCACTTCCAAACCGAAGCCCTAAAGAGACTGTACAAACAAACCAGCAGTAACATTCCTGTCATTTTATGGACCAGCACATTAACAGAGGGAGAATATCTAGAACATCTGTCAAAAGACCAGTACATTATCCAGATATGGACCACAGGTTCTGATCCCCAAATATCAAATCTTCTTGCAAATGGTTACAGAGTTATTATAAGCAACTACGACGCTTTATATCTGGACTGCGGTTTTAGTGGCTGGGTAACAGATGGAAACAATTGGTGCTCTCCTTATAAAGGATGGCAAAAGATTTACGAGAACAAACCGGCTACAGTTGCAGGTTCGTGTAGGTCCTAAGCGACCAAAGTATTTATTAAAAAAAGAATGTAGATATTTTAAGTAAATTTAAGTACACAGATAGCGCCGATTTGGGAATAGTGTCCAAAATACAAGTAGATACTAAGAACGGCTACTAATATCAGTCACTGTTCTACTTGTCAAATTTGTCAAGGACCTGCATGAGCAATAATTTCATTTTTTTAAATTCTTTCTTTACTCTAATCTTTAAAATTACAGGCGGCAAAAATGATCTAGTACTAGGAATGGAAGCAGCTCTATGGACCGAACAGGTGGACAGTGCCAGTGTGGACACTCGTCTGTGGCCAAGAGCAGCTGCAATGGGAGAAGTGCTCTGGAGTGAACCCTCCAACGGTTGGAGGGAAGCTGAATCACGTATGTTGGTGCAAAGAGAAAGAATCATTAATCTAGGAGTAAACGCCGACGCTCTTGAACCAGAGTGGTGCAGACAATACGAAGAAAGTTGTCCCACAAATGGTAAGTTCAACAAGTAACTTTGTGTCCGATCAGTGCTTTGAAGCTTCCACAAGAATTTATTTTTGTACGATGAAATAAAAATTATTGAAATGCTTTTGACTGTTTTATGTGTTACTAACTGTCAAATGTACTAACATTTGCTTCATCCTCTGCGTTCATTGGCGATTTAGAAAGTCTCCGTTCACGAAAGTAAGAATACTGATAATTGAAGAAATAAGACACGTTTCACTTTTTCTGACAAAAATAAAGGGAGCTGATCCAAATTTTGCGAATTTCTCGAAAAGGGTAATTACAAAATTTATCCAGTTCCGTTACTAACATCTGTAATCATTGCTGGTAGGTTTTTTTTATTCGATTTAGGACGCCAGTTGTGGCTAATTTGGTTTTGCATTACATTGCACAGACTTTCTAAACCACTAGTGAACGTAGACTAGTTTTTTTATGTTTTTGATAGTAAAAAATTATGATGATTAGTAAACTTCCTGAAATATGATTTACAATCCTGCGCATTATATATCCTTGAGGTATTTCTATACTTTATACGAAATGGTAAGTGCAAAGCATTAAATTCATTGAAACAATACAAACTTGCATCATTTCATCAATCATCATGATTACAAATAAAAATTACGCTCCGTATAATACCTGTGTTACAATGTACGTGTTTTTATTATCATAAAAACTATTTTCATTATATGATAAAGTGTATCTGCTTTTTTGCATATTTATTACATATGTGTATTCTTATTGCCATTGTCGCTACAAATCAGTAAGAGTGAAACTAAAATAATTTGAATTCATTAGAACATCATCACAACTCAAAATTGGCGAAAAATTAATTAAACAAACGGCATTTACGAAAATGTATTGGTTGATGTTATTATAAAATAATGAAGAAAACCGATACGTATGTAAAAAAAAGTGGAACCCGGATTTCCATTTAATTTTTAAATTTATTATCATTATTATTTCACCCATTTATTTTTATTTAAGTTATCAGAAGAACACAAAAATGAATAACCATGGGTTTTACAAATTTTTAATTTTAAAAACTTTAGCGAGCTTTGATCATTTTCTGCAACATACATTACACTACAATTACACTACACCACACTACATATACCATAATTAATGTACAGTATCATTTTATAATATAAGGCTAAAAAAGCCAACATCTTGACAAGAAGTGAGTGTATGTGAGAGAACGAGAAAGTGACAGTGTATTGATATCAACAAAAGCATGTTGTAGTAAGTACCTTCGGTAGGCTAAATTAATTCAAGACGGACCAAATTCAGTGGAATGCGTAATTGTGCGGTAAACGTAGGATCTCATTGACGACAATTTACAGTATTTCACGATGTTGGTCTATTATTATATAACATAAACTATAGTTATGGAATATAAAACACGACTCGTTTGTTTTTTCATTTACGCTATTTCAATGCTACCCCGACTACCGCAATATAGCCACGTGATACGACGTCATCCGGTAGACGTTCAGCGCTTGTTCGATTATTTATGGACAAATTAAGCCATAATCCAACGTGTAATAAAATACTACATTGACAGGAAATCGGTTCAACGCCAGTTAAAGTAGGTATACAATACATGTTAAAACAGCAGGATACAGATGTGCAACCCCAATACTTGTACCCATCATAAATATGGTCTCGTTATACTTGTAAAATTCGGAATATTTTTAAGTATCAAAACACACAACTTACTATTTTTTCTGATCTGAAGGTAAAACACACCAATGAGCAGTAATTAACGGGCCTGTCTAATTATATAATTTAAAAGTTTGTAGTCTGAAAAGAAGCGCAAATCATCTAAGGACTACTATTTGTTGAGGCAGTGTCATCGGGTTTTTCCATACCTGCTAGTTTCCCTTTAGCATACATACACAGTGACAGTAATTCGTTATAAGAAGTTGATCAACAGGATGATGAACACAGTTACACAGTCCTCATAAAACTAACTCAGAGCCGTATAGATTTTATCAGATGAAACTAAAAAAAATAGTAAAACTTGTTACCCTTAAACTAAAAGAAAAAGTTGCCAATAGATACTGATCGCCGAATAATGGACCCAAGATTTATTTTATATTGACACCCCTATAACCTTTTTGTCATACTATCACCGAGTTCTTGCAAGAGGCAAAATAACAACATAATTCATCATCATCATATTCGCGACTCCTCATCAATTCGTCACAAAAGGGTCCAAAGGCAGTCTTCCATTATTATTGTTACTCGTGCGATACACTCGAAAGCATTTGCGATGACATGAAAGTTGTATTGAAAACAATTAAAAATAATGTATCCCAGCATGAAAACCTGAGAGTTACTGAAATAAAAATGGATGCGCACAAAAGCTTTGCCAAATGTATTCTACAGCTGAACATTACATCAAAGTAATCATGAGACTTTCAATGTGGAGTTTAATATTTATGTGAGTATAAGCGCTACAAAACTGAAAGACGACATTCAAGAATTTATAGCAACTCTGACACAATGTGTGGGTTTATTTTATTGGGTCTCTTCAGACTTCGAAATCAAAAAAGAATTTTCTCATTTTAGTGATTTTAGTCATTCAGAAGCCTGTGGTTGTCACAGATTACTTAAGATTCAGTTTCTAGATTTACAAAACAAACTTTAGCAAAATCAACAGGGTGGACGATTTCGTTAAAATATAAGACTATAAGATGTAAAACCAGTAAACTTATCAAAAATAATGCAGTAATAACAAAGATCTGCACAACTTCTATTTTAAAACTACTTTTTTCAACTCATCATTTGTACTAAAGTGTACGAGGGTAATTTGATAAATTGTTAGCCTAAGTAATGTTTATTACCATAGTAACCAACAACAACTCATTAGAAATGTTGCTGTCAAACTTGATTTCGAAAAGTTCAAGCATTGGTGTGCACGAGAATTTTGAAAAAGTCATGTCTAGTGAAATCAGTAAAATTGAATATAGAGCGATTATTAAGTACCTGTGTTTAAAGGGGCTAACGGGTAAAGAAATTTACGATGATATGTCTAAAACATTTGGTGAAATTTGTCCTTCGTACGCCACCGTGAAAAATTGGGTTGCTGCCTTCAAAAGGGGAAAAGTTTCGGTTGAAGATGACGATAGACCGGGAAGACCGATTTCGGTATCCACTCCTGAAAATGTTGACGCAGTGTCAGATCGTCGAATTCTCATAAAACAGTTATCTGAGACACTAAAAACTTCCTGTGAACGTGTGCATCAAATTATCTTCCCTTCTTTGATTCTGCCTCATGAAGCAAAGTTAGCTTCAGTTTGTGTATATTATGTTGCATAACTTTTCCCGTTCCCCTAGAAATGAACTACATCGTGCTAATAAGGCTATAACAGAAAAATTCTAGCTGAATCGAGTGAAAAAAGATCATTGTGCGTCAAGTATTCAGAAAAAAAATAGTCTAAAATTATAACACTTGATTTTGCGATTTTTGTTTTGTGATCACCTCTACAAAGTAAAAACCTGTGAAGTAAATCACACCCCCGGAGCGCCTGCACCGTAGGAGCACAAACTCCAAGGCGGGAAGTGTCGCCATAAATGCGGACAATTTTTTACGAAATAAACCCAAACTCCGGTACGTCTATGAGTTTTCTCGAGGACTTTCTAGTATGTACGACGATAATGGGTGACTCGATCGATCATCCGTGACGGCGGAAGTCTCGGCGGAGGGCTCCAGAATGAGCTCGAAGCGATGACGGCGAACTATCGAGAAAGGAACATCTAGGTTTAAATAGAGACCACCGTCGGAAGCAGTCAGTAGATTCCAGCAAATGAGAAAATTTGCTTTTTAGTATATACTAATTAGTCTAGTTTTGTATTACTGTGAAATAAATTGTAGAGTTTTACACACGCCGATTTTTAAAAGACCAGAAAACGTAACAATATAGAGATTTGAAATAGATAACCAATGGAAAAACATTTTGTCTCAACTCTCAATGTGTCAGCAAAGTCCACACGGTCAAAGTTCAACACAATTGTAAAGGTCACTTTTAAATTTAGGGGTGGACGCACACTCAGAAGCGCCCGTCATTGTTTCTTAATCCTAGTGGACGTTTCTATTTACCTGCGTATTTCCAATTTAACAGGTTTAATATTCATTTGCATGCGTATCAGTTTACTTCAGTTTGTTTCCCTTTGTTACTCTTTGCGATTTAAACAACAGTGACAACATAAGTAAACAAAACCACCCCCTCCTCAACTTCGCACGTTACGCTACTGACTAACAGTCAGTTGTCAGATTGTGGTGACTCACCATGTTAAACTTAGATTGTGTGAAGTCTACATGCGCAACTTCAACTGTTTATGTTTACTTCGAAAGAATTCGACTATTAGCACGTTTCCATGGCAAGCATCTGCGTTAAAAGAAAATGAAACTTGATTGATTTTGTCTCCTCAAAACAAAAGGGAGGCCTTATACATACAAATTTGACAACAATCAGTCCACTAGTTTCGAATTTCAGATTTCAGGTTATCTGTCTAATAAAAATCGAATCAAACAACATACAAACCGACGGAAACGGAAGACCACATTTTTTATACCCTGGGGGTCATGAAACGTAGAGAAAACAACGCAGTAACAAATCGCCCGGTGGACTCCATTACAATACTTTCTCACCTAGGCACGACCTATTGTATTTTTAGATGAAATTTTCACTCATACAGAGGCCATACTATTTCAAAATATGACTGATAGTGCCTCAAATGGTCTTATGGCTTAAAAAATACCGAATGTTCTGTTAATTTTTAAGTCTAGAAGTAAAAGCGGTGACTATCGTGGTGGCGAAGTCCGAAAATTAAGGCAGCTATGTAGTTTGTTGTGATCAAATTAACAGTGGCGCGAAATCGCATTTGAATAATTTGAATTTGAAAAAAATTCAATCAAGAAAATCGTTAAACATAGGCAACCATGTGCACGTTTAGTTCTTTTCTGGTACTTGGTAGCTCCTAGGGATTTTTTTGGTAGTTTATAGTGAGAGGGGTGCTTGTTTTGTAGAGGGTGATGACGCGGCACTGTTGTTTTGGTTTGGGGAGTGAAAGAATGGTGAAACACACGCGGTGATTTAGCTAGGTTAAGTTTAGTTGGTTTGGTAGTTAATAAAAAAGGAAAAAGCCTTTGTTGTAGCTTATTATTGCTGTTCTTCCAATCGGAAATATGCGAATTTTAAATTTGATCTATTGTTTGTAAATTCACAATTCATGTTAGGATTTTAATCGTTAACTGGTTCTAACACAATTTAACAGTCATAAGTTTGTTCAGATAAAAAGCGCTTGCTAGGAGATTTCATGAGATTCACTTAGTCAGGACTCATCCTTTGTTTATGAAGTTCTAAATAAGATTTCTAGATGCTTATACTTAAATGTTACATTATAACACTTCTTAATTTCTCACACAAGATTGCTAAAAGTTCATTAACGGCAGTTAAAATTTACCTAACGTTGTCCCACTAGGAAAATGGCCGTGAAAATGCTGTAGAATTCATAATATCGTGCACTGAGGTACGGGAATTAAAAAATTTCTCCCCTAGGCAGTTATTATCATCATATCATCATCAAATCACCGAAACATTTTTCTCGCAACGTGGAAAATTAAATCACCGAGAAGCTTTTCTCGCAACACCGGATGCACTTTGTGTTTATTTATCACGTGTTTGTTTGGGATAAGCTGGGGACAGTCTACGATATAAACTCTCATCAAAGTTAATTGTTTTAAATAACCAATCACTTGGATCAAGGCATAATTTGCATCACGTAAATTCTTTGTTTGAATCATTGTTAAAATGTGGCACAATTTAACATCAGGTCAATTCTTTGTTCTGGCAGCGGCCGTGTTGAAAGAGTATTTTCAGACTGAGGGCATGTTTGAATTCTAAAATCTCGTTGAACAAATTAACAACATTGTGGGTCCTGGGGGACGTGCATTTTATTCCTTTGATTTAGACCATTATTTGCACAGTGTCGCAGGATTGATCAAATTTCTGGGAGACATGCTTTTGAGGCATTTTTTTATTTGAACGACGCATTCGTCCGACGCTATTTTGAACCTCCAGATTGCCTGCAATGTTTTTTTTGCGTTTGTTTGGAGAAATGTATAACAATGACCCAGAATGCAGCTGAATAACTTCACCTTTTAAAATTTAACCAATAACTCGAACGGACACAAAACAATAACCCCTTGTAATTTTGTTAGCTTTGCAATTTTTCACCTCATACATTTTTTTCTATCCCACAATTTTAACTTCAGTAATTTGCTCTGCAGTTTCTAACCTCACGTATTTTTTTTTGTCTGCACAAATTTTACTTCACACCAGATTGTTTTTTTTTTTTGTTTTTATAAATTTTTGCTTGTTTTTCATGTAAAAATTTTGTTGATTAATACTTCCAACATATACATTGTCTGATGTCCAATCTTAATCTCAGATAAGAATTCTTTGCTGTTTAAAATTTCACGAGAGTATATGGTGAATTAAAATGTCGTTCATTGCTCTTTTTGAAACTTTATTACTTGTTTAGTTGTCGTTTAATATCAGAGTTATAGAAAGTGAACATTTTAATGTAATCGAGGTAAATAACACAAAACCACGTGGCGGAAGTGCAGTGCGCGGTTCCTTGTCGAGCTGGCGGTCGCGCCATCTGCACAAAAGGATTCAGGCCTAGAATAGAACTCAGGGGAGCGGTCGGGATGACGTGACGCTGTCAACTTATCTAGAGTAGAATCATCGTCGTAGTGGAAGAACAGCCACAACCAGGAGCCCAAACTCCGTTCCCTATGGGTAATTCTGCTGTGTTCTAGACTGAAGTGGATATAGTTCGATCGCCACACTCTTATAGCGCTCTGGTGCCACTGCCGCTGCATAGTTTTCTTAAAATTTTGATCTCTTGGCGACTGCCATAATTTAAATTTACCGCCACACGTCCGTAATAACATGTGTATTTGCATCCAGTTACTTTCATTTTTCTTTGTTTTTATTAAATTTATGATATGCGAATAATTGCATTGATTTAGAACGTTTAATTTGATTTTATTCCAAGTTAGGCGAGTTTTTTTCTTTCTAGCTGAGGTGTTTTCAACCGGCACAACTTAGTGGCAGCTTTTTTTTTGTCTTTTTTTGTCAGTGGAGGAATAAATGATTTTGTGTCCTCTACATATTTTCTGTTTTATTTAGCGGTACTTTTCCAACTTTGAGCTCCACCACTTGCATCTGAACGGTCCGTGATCTGAACGCAATCCGCCACAAAAAAAAAAAAACACACAACGTAGACGTAGGTTTCATTTTGTTAGACGATCACAGTCAAGGCCAAATATTTGAATTGAATTTTTCGCGGGCTTTCACACATGTCAATTTAAGGCGGGATGTTTGGTTTATCACAAGTTAATGGTGTGATAACCCAAACTTCCCGCCTTAAAAATTTGACCTTGAAACAGTTTGAGAGGCCCGCGAAAAATTTAAAAATTCAAAGTTTGGCCTTGGCTGTGATCGTCTAACAAATAAGAACCTACGTTGTGTGTTTTTTTTTTTGTTTTTGAAAAATGGCGGGAAGACGTTCTTTCATACAAGTGCATACACTGTCGAGAGCGCAAGAAATAATAGACAAAAATTGTTTTGGAGGGGGGGAAACGGCACCACCCTCACAGGGGGAAAGACGCTGCGAAGAATTACCCCTCAGCGCAAAAACCCCCTTTGGTTTTATTCCCGGACGACATATTATTACATTTCAAACACCTTAAGATATGTGAAAGAAAAACACTCGCGAATTGACAAACATACACACACGAAAAACGAACAAACGGAAATTCTGTACATCTGTTTGGAATCAATGCAAATATTTGAATATCACAAATTTAATAAAACAAAGCAAAAGCTGAATCAAGTAATCTGGATGCAAGTACACAAGTTATTACAGGCATGTGGCGGCTGATCTCCCTTTTCCTTTTTTTTTTGTTACGGCAGTTAACAGGAGCACAAGAAAGGTACCCCTGGAGCGTTGTGGCATAAGCGGAGTCTGAGCTACCGGTCTGGAACTGTTTTCCCCCCGCGACGGTGATTCTATCTATCGCAAAGCCTACCCCACACGCATATCCCATGACGAACTTTGCCCTGCGGAACTAGGCCATTACGGTTGTCCAACCCGCAAAGATCTCGACTATTGGGCCAAATCGAGAAATTCACAACGTCGGCGGCCGCCCCCTGAATCTATCCAAACCTGTGGACTTGTACAGGTGGCGCGATAAATCTCGCCAGCTCGACTAGGAACCAAACCTCGCTTCTGCCACGTTTTCTGTGTCATTTAACCTCAATTCCATTTTAAAACATTCAATCTCTTATAACTCTGATGTTAACAACAACTGAACAAGTGTTAAAGTTTCAAAGAGCAATAAACAACATTTAAATTCGCCATACAATCTTGTGAAATCTTAAACAACAAATAATTCTTATGTGGGATTAAAGTTGGACATCAAATAATTTATATGATAGAAAACATTCATCAACAAAGTATTTACAAAACAAAACTTAGCAAGGATTTATGAGACGAAAGATCTGGTGTGAAATAAACTTGTACAAATAGAAATGTTATGTGAGGTTAGAACTGTAGAACATGAAATTTACGTTCAATTAAATTTATACAACAAATAAAATTACTGAGGTTAAGATTGTGAGATTAAGAAATATAGTACGATGTGAAAAATTGCAGAGTTAACATAATTTACAGGAGATTAATATTTGCCACACTTTATCAACAGTTCAAACAAAGAGTTTACATTATGCCAAATTATATCATGATCTAAATGATTGGTTACTTCAAAAATAATTTACTTTGAGAAGTTAAAATACTACGAACTGGTTACCCCAACAAAACACATAATAAACAAATACAAAAATATCCAATCATCGCTCCGAGGGAAAAAGCGTCTCGGTGATGTAAATATCCAAAATCGTTGCGAGGAAAAAGCGTCTCGGTAATGTAAATTTTCTGTAGCGTTGGGGGCATGCCTTAATTAATTAATCAATCTGGCGTTGCGAAACATGCCCCGATGAATTAATCGTGATAACGATGATAACCACCTAAGGGGAGAAAATATCATAACCCCCCGCCAGTCCGCAGTATAATGAACTTGTTTAACTGCCGTAAATGAACTATTAGCAATCTTGTGTGAAGAATTTAGAAGTGTTATAATGTAACACTTACGTATATGCATCCAGAGACCTATTCGTAATTAAACACAAGGTGTTTTTCCTGACTAAGTGAATTTCATGAAATCTTCTAGCAAATGGTTAATTTAAATAATCCTGATTGTTAAATTGTGTTTGCACTAGCTGACTATTAAGAAAAACTAGCTTGATTGGTGAATTTACAAACAAAGAAACAGATTCACAACACGTGTTCGCGTCCGACCGGAAGTCTGCAATTTTCGATTAAAAGGGTGCAAGAATTTACCGCGCGGGTTGGGGACAACTGTATCATTATGAAAAATACGTTTGATCGTCGTTAAACAAAGGCTTCCTCCCGTTTTATTAACTACCAAACCAACTAATTTAAACCTAGCGCTTACCACGTGGTCACACACACACAGCCACATTCGTAATGCCCTACCATGCCGTTTTTCTACCAACCCTCTAACTGAAATTACCCTAGCGCTACGTGCTGCCATCTAACCCAAAGATCATGCAACTAACTCCTAAGCGCTACGTGCATTAGACCATCCATGCATATTTGGTTGCCTATGTTTAAGGAGTTCCTTTTCGTGATTGAACTTTTTTTTTCAAATTCAAATTATTCAAATGCGATTTCGCGCCGCTGTCAATTAATTTCAGCGCGAAAAGTTTGATTTAAATTCGGTCACCACAATGGATAAAATAGTTCCTAATTTGCTGTCCACCAACGTGATAGTAACTTGCATAAACCAACGTATAAAATTTATACAATATATTATAAACCATAATAACACTTTAGTTGTAATATCCTTGTGCTTCGGTAAAGTCCACACAAAAGTGTAAATCGTGTAAAAGTTTCTTTTAACAAATTCAAAAATGTATATAATTTGACCCCAAAAACACAGCGGCTCAAGGACGGTAATCACCACTTTATCTCACTTTTTGTGTATTCTTCAGCTCATTAATTCATTATTCATGATAGGCTAGCCATTAGCAGCGAGACACCCAAAACACGTTAACGGATTTTAAAAGGAAAACAAATCACTGCTCTGAAGTCCTCACACATCTTTTAATTTTATATAGACAAAAAAAAAACCTACCTAATCTTAATGAAAACTTTTACATAATCAAACAATCAGATTTAAAAAGTAGTATAAATTTGGCTTCCATCGCACTTACACGACAACAAAAATTGAAACTTTTAATTATTAAAATTAATTATTTGGATGCAAAGTACCTAATACAAACATGTGTGCCAATTTTCAAAAGCATGCAATTTCAAAAAGTTTTAGTTTTGATTCCCAGTTCAACACACATAATTTAAACAAATACTCTACAAAACACGTTCAAAATTCCTGCAAATCACCCGCTGTAGTAATGTAAATGTACTAATCAAATTTTGTATCCCTGTTGTGTTAAATAACAAGCACAAATATATTTTTATAATTAATATCTTTTTCAGGCAAACACAATGGAGGTGAATATACCCCTACCACTCTAATGCCGCCAACAACAGGATCTGCAACTAAAATCCTAGGTGGACATCCAACTAGTGTTACTGTGATTTTCCTACTCACTGTTACTGCTGTACTTTTTATTTCATAATATTGGTGGTCGTTTGATTATTTCACCACTCACTTGTTAACCAACTTATTAATCTACACAGTAATTTTAAAAACATGCAACTTATTGCTGGGACTTGCCCTAGCATACATTTGCAAATGCTCATTTATTCTTATCAGTATTGTAGTATTAAACGTTAAAATAAAAAAATCATCAACATTCAAAATCAATCTTGATGTTGACCCCTCCTACTTACACTATATATAATACCCAATAACTCTCAAATCATTAGCATGTACATTTATTCGAAATATCAGACTTCTGCAACACAAATTATAAATTCATAGACCATACTTAAGAATACCTATTAATAACAAGTATTGTCAACACGCGTGACAAAACTTGAGAACAGTAGTTACTTAAAGTTGTGAAAAAACAAAATTTCAAACTAGCACAACTGCATTTTATTATTTACACCTGACAAACAGTGCTTATTTAAAATGAAAAAAGTAAATAATATAACCTGTTTAATACCCTCCATCAAACTCATCACATAGTAAGTTCCATAATTGCATTAACTATGTCATTTAGGTTGTTCTTGAGAGCCTTTATAGCCTTTGCTCGACTAACATTGGCTTGTGACATTACTAACTCAACATCTTTTTCTTCGACACCAGTTTCATCAACTTCTTCATCTTCAGATTCTTCAGCAATTGGTGCGACAGATGTTGTAGGATTACCAGAAGCCCCTTCTCCAGCAGGGTTAACTTCCTTGAATTTCTCAGCAGCAGCAACTTGTGCCTGTTGTGACAGATCTTCAATTTTAGCTTCACCAAAGACAATGTAGGTGTCACTAACTGGATTCTTATATACATCTGGTTTATTTATGACGAATAAAATATTCTTTGATTTACGAATGGTCACCCTGTTCACTCCCGTAACCTGAAATGATAAAAAACTGTCAAAATCTTGCATGGCGTCATAATTATGATGTACTAATAACCAAAGGTCAGTCTGCCAAGAAATTAATCACAAGTGTGAATTCAGCTCAAAAATGCGAAACCTTGGATAATCTCATCATAATGAGGTAATGTAAAATGGTAATGAAAAATTACTCACTGGTTTAAGTCCCAACTTTGACATAATCTTTCTGGCTTTTTTCTCCCCTCGTGATTGTTTAGCCTTCGAGACCATATCTATGGGCAAGCCGGCTGCGGCAGCGCTAGAAGGAAAAGGAGCTCCACCAGTAGTGGAAGCATCTTCCAGCTCCGGAATTTCTTCTTCTGAATCGCTATCAGTTGAAGAAGCACTCTGTTCGGGTTTAGTTTCCGGTACTACTGGCTTTTCTACCTCCGTCATTTCTGGCATTTTGTTTTTAACACTGCAAGAATACAATAAATTAGGGCATTGCATAATCAAAACAAAATTTAACCGAATTTTTTCAGTTAGGTTAGCAGTTTCTACATCGCATAACCGTAAAATTAAATATGAATAACAATGCACCTTAGACTTTTGTTAATGTTTCATTGAGTTTTTTAAACAATTAACAACGGATGAATAAAATAAACGTAGAAACTTACCGGAAAATCAAAGGAAAGTCACTGCCTTCTCAAAAACCAATACAAAAAGAGTCTGGCAATGTCGCCACCTACTTTACCGATATACCGATATTGATTTTTAAAATTGCCGCCAAACTGTTTTTAAATAGTTGCGGAAAGATTCAAACTTATTTTGTTTTTAAGACAGATAGATAAAACTTAATATATTATCACAATGGGTATTATCGAACATTAACACAATAAAGATAATGCAAATTGCATCGTCGGTAGAGTAAAATTTTTCAAATTTATGGCTACATTGCAAATGTTGGTTGCCTATATTAAAACATTTAATTATCGAGGTAGAGTAGTAGTCATATTTTATTATTTCCATACATTCAGTAATAAAAAAGTTATCATGCGGTAGCAGAAGAAACGAAAATCATCGTTGTTTTAAACACTACAAAGAACTATCTTGCTTGTACTTTTGTACGTTTTCATATTTCAGTTTCACCAACTTCCTACAACAGTATTCAAAGAAAAGTAGATTTACAAATAGTTTGTCTAAAATGACAAAGCTACTTAATTAGAAATTAAAGTATTAGTTAATCGTCCACAAAAAACTTCATCTCTAAGAGATGTGACGTCAAATTTTTTTGTTCAGTGGAGTTACTTTTACAGAAATTACCATTTGTGGTATATAATTATTACTAATGAAATTTTGAATTTAATTAGTTTTTATAACGGAATTCATTATTATGACTACATACTTAGAACACAAACCTTATATAATATTTCAAAAAAAAAGTAATCAATGCCAACAATTGCGAAAAACCTACACAATCGTGTACTTCCATGCCATTAAAACACTAGCAAGTCCGAATTTTGAAATACTGTTAAAAATTAGGTACTGTCAATACTACATAGAATCATTAAAATTTTGGTAAAAATAAATTTATTAATGTTAATGTAATATTAACCATAACCTTTACGAAGTGTTTGTATAATTTTTTGAAATGGCGTCATCAGCTTCCAGAAGGGAACGAAAAAACAAATTTTACTTGATGTTCTGTATCTGCTAAATCAACGTGAATATTTTACCAATGTTCGAACAGTTTTTCAAAAATGCATTCATAAGGGTATAACGTTTATTACGCCACAACACCAGGCGTTTCTAATTTGCAGACCACAGTTTATCTTGCAGACTGGGGGTTAAAAATGCTCCAATCAAGTCAAAACTCAACACTTGCCGATTTCTCAATGCGAAGATTGTTGATACAAAATATCAACCCGTTCGGAGAAATCGTTAAAAACTACCCCCAAAACAACCTTGCAGACTGGGGCTTAAAAATACTCTGATCAAGTTAAAATTTGACATTCGCTAGTTTTTCAATACGAGGATTATTGATACAAAATTTCAGCCCATTCGCAGAAATGTCAAAACTCAAGAATGTTAAAAGAGCACCTATCTGTGACTCGATTAATATCAATTAATATCGCAGATCTTACAAGATTTCAAAACCAATTAAAAAAGTAGTATAGCAAAATCCTTACCTCTAATGTGAAGCTTGATTTTATTATAACATTTTGGTAACAAAAACTTGCTACTTAATAGGTAGTGTCTAATAAATAAAACCAATTTGTTAGAATAAATTAATTTAGATATTACTTTTTTTAACAAATTTATATGCAAAGTGCAACTAAACAAACAAAAATAAAAATTCAACGCTTTTGCAAAATATAATTATGAATATGAGAATGGTTATTAAAAATATATGCATTAAAATAAAGTTATAAAAGGTAACAAAACAATATTTTTCATAATTAACAATGCATATTAAGATCACTGGGTGATGAACTGAAGACGCAGTTGTACGAATTAGCTCGGTTTGCGCGAAGGTGGAGATAACACGACGACCGTCGCAACCAATCTTAACCAATTAAAAACTCGAGTAAATTTGTTGCTGCTGCTTTTATATACTTTCTTATGAAATGATTTTTGTTTTATGCCCAGTATCCCGCAAACGCTTTCGAGCACGCCACTGGAACAACCAGTTTCTCTGAGGACCTGGAAGAACCATTTATCACCTTAGGAGAAAGCGCGGTACTAGGCATTTTCTCAAACTATCTTCCCTCCTCTCATTCTACCTCTATGGTGCGCACCTACTTTAGAAATATTATATATATAAATATGTTTCTTTATATATGTCTGAAATTTTTCTGCTACTTGTACTTTAAATGAATGTGAACTGTGAATCATTTTTATAAGTTGCTTGCAGGTGATTAAAACTTAACATGATAATTTTTTGTTTAAAGAACTCAGCAAGTGGTAACTTTGGACTCAATTGGAGTATTTTTAAGCTCGAGTATGGAAGATTGCTTTGGGGTACTTGTTAAGAGCAGCTTAAAAAATTGGTCTAAAGAGTTTAGACAGTCCTTCCTTCGCTGTCGGAAACATAACGACTGTATGCCTACTATGTTTTCTTTCTCATTACGTTATCAACATTTTTGCAAGGACACGTATATCAGTTTGGATAGATGTAGTGTAATACCAAAAATGAAAGTACTGTATTCCCAAATTTTCGGGAAAATGAATTGGGTCGTCTTGAATATTGATTTATGTATAATCAATAAAACAACGAAATAGTTTACTCACGTATGCCGCGTGTATTAGCAGAGGCGACTCAAAATCATTTATGTAACATTCTATAACGATTGCAGTGTTTCAGAATATTCCGCTTCGAAATTTCAAAGTTACATTGTAAGATGTTACAAAATTTTGATTTTTTTTTTACAAAAATCTGGTTGGAAAGGGTAAAAACCCAATAGGGCTCATAAACTACAAGTGGGGGAGTATGTTATTTTATAAAATTTAAATAACATTTACTATTGTAAATTTTGGAGAAGTGACGGGATTTACTACATAAACAAGATCAGCAAATTTTTAGCAGTTGAGATGTGGTTTGACCTGACCGACATATCAAAGTAAATTCACATTTTTCTAGAGTTGGCATAGCATTAATTCAAGAAATCCGTAGAAATATAATTTCTCCAAAAAAAAACCATCAAATTTAGTCTGTTTTAAAAATGATCAACTGAAAGCTTCTGTTATTTGTCTCAAATATGAAGCGTTTTTCTTGCAAAAAAATTATTTCGAATGTTGAAGGGTGCTCTTAGTTCTTGAATTGTTTTTACAGAATTTTCTTTTTACATAATATGATTTGACAAAGTTTCGTTCTTTCATCCTAAATGTTAACATTTAGAATCTTGAATAGCTATGGTGGGAGTCCTTATATGTATTGTTACGAACTAAGCTCATAAGTCGCCCCGGTACGACGCTTATGGGTTTTCTAGTATGTGCGGCGATGTTGGGTGACACACGTCGGTGATGGCGGCCGGATGACATTCGCTAAAGAACAAGCATAGAAGCGGTGACGAAGACTTTTCGAGAAGGACCGCGTTGTTGTTTAAAATGGGAACCACGTCGGGAGAAGTCAGTGAAGTCCAGACAATGAGAGAAGTAGAGTCTAGTCAAATCCATTCCAGTCGAGTCGGAGTTATTCTGTACATAACCGCTGTGTAATTAGTCGTGTAAATTTGAGTTACTAAGAAATAAATTGTCGAGTTTTACCTACGCCGATTTTTAAATCACCGAACAACGTAACAGTATTATACACAGTTTATTTTCTTCCTAATTCTTAATTCCCCTATTGAATTAATGATTATTATTCATCATTGCATGTCTCCAAAATTTGTAGTAAAATTTCAAATTTTGTGATATGAGTAGCTGGTGATTTTAATTTGCCCAGTACAAAGTGGGTTCAAAGCGAAAAATATTTCCTTGTCCATTCTAATAAAATATAGTCCATGTGTGTGACTATGGACAAAATTTTAATTTCAGGAATCTTCCATTAAAAACTCGCTCCTTACACATTACACGCAAAAATAAAACAAGACCTAATTAAAATAATGTTTATGTCAGCACGTATGTAGTCTGTTTGTATAATGTAATAATAATTTTTTTATAGAAACATCTAAACAGTAAAATAATAAAAGCGTTTTTTCGACAAATGTTAAAAAATGCAAACAAATTACAAAATATAAAAACCTTCAACACTAAAAGGAACAGATTAAAATGTTTACCTAATGCAAGGATAAAGCAAATTTGAGCGTCTGGAATTGTCTTGTGTTTGCTTTATTTCTATGCTAGGATTACCAAAAAAATTCCATATACATAAATTCTCATCCGCACTTATAGAAGCTGAAACATAAATACCATTTTTTTACAAGATTTGCTAAAAAATCTGTGCACGACATAATTATATAACATTAAAAATTGTAAAAACTGGTTCTGCAAACTGTAAACATTTTTTGATGTGGTGTCTCCAGAAATTTCAAACAGTCGACATAAAAATCGATGGTTCTTATATGTATTGAATTTTTTGTAACTAATACCTGATACCTAATCTAATGATATTGTTATTACCTAACTGTCTTCCTCCACTACCCCAGAGAAGATACAATATGGGAGCATCATGAATATGGAGTTCCTCTACAACTGTATCAATATTAGAAAGAACAGTGATAATTCCAATTCCTGCATGGTTGTCACGTACAAAATAACTGACCTGAAAGACGAATTTGATTTTTGTTTAATAAAGAAAATTAACTTACCACAAGTTCTCCACTAATTGGATTAAAAGTTAAAGCACCTATAGACGAATTTTTGTAACAGGTTTTTTCACGAGCTACTTGGTTTTGAGTGTTTATATTCCATATAGTTACACGTGCTGAAGCTTCATCAGTACAGCCACAAGCAAGCAATGAGCTCTTCCAAGGGTGCCATGCTAAAGCCTTCAAAAAGGGCGCAATGTACCTAAACAAAAGCTTCTATCTTGAAAGTTAACTTACTCTAATTATTGATTTGCTTTTAATGGTGAACACTCGTTCCATGTCTGAAATCTTCCACACAATCACCGTCTTGTTTATATTGCTTGTAGCAAGAAAACTTTTATCACAGGAAACAGTAATGTTAATAATACTGCATTTTGGAAAACAGCAGACTCTTTTTAAAAGATTTAATTCGGATGTATAAATACTTAAAATGCCTCTACTGCATCCTGCTACTAACGTCTTGTTATCTAGCCATTCTAGGCAAAATATTTCGCAGAAATGCAAGCAGCAATGGTTTTCATGTATTTGCTGCAAACAATCGAAATTTTGGTAAAATGAAAAAGGGTTTGAAAAATTAGAATAACAAATGCATTCTTACTTTGTTCTTGACGATACACCAAATACCGATCCTATTAGGAAATAAACCAACAGCAAATTTGCTGCCATCGGGTGCCCATTTTACGCAGTGTTGAACTCCTTGTCCTGTATTAGTTGTCGCTCTACGACAGTCTGTATCTGGGTACCACATGTGCACTTCGTTTTCAAAAATTGTAGCTAGACAATTTTGGCTACTCCAGTCGGCAACATGATGACCTACAATGACTGTCATTTCTTTCAAAACCACAAAAATTTACGACTTAACATAGATGTGAGTCAAATTGTGGCATATCTAGGATCATTTCAGGTGGACCAATGACTGGTTTTCTGCGTAGTTTCACTGGCCACGTTTCATTCCACTGAGTGGAAACACCATTGAATGAAATTTTTTTGGGGGGAAAAAAGTTTAAAACTTTGGCTTCTAACGGAAGTAAGGTGTTCCTTAAGAGCTTTTGAAAATTGCCGTGATGGTATCGCACTTTGGCGTAATTAATAAATCCAACATCACTTTGAACATCTGGACTATTTAACAACCCAGCGGCGTCACTGCTTCTCATTATATCTATCTCAGTATTTATTCTACGGGGTATAAATCTGTCGAAGTATTTTTTGGAATTTATCTTAAAGAAAAAAATAGTAGCCTCTGCTTGAAGACACGATTTATACTTACGGAACCGAACATTTTTACTTTGCACATGCACTTAACCAAGTATATCACCGAGCGATTAATAAATGGAAGAGATAATTTTTGTGCATCTTTTTATGTACGCTTTAGCTTTTTATTTTTAAGACGGTGTTAAAATAAATATATTAAAAGTTTAATGTAATAAATTATTAGTAGGGTTGCAATAAACACAGCATTGTCAACTAATCTGTTAAAAATAGTGCTGCTTACCTATAGTGCTTTGCTTTTTTGAATAAACATTCGACCTTTTTTTTCTCAAAATAAGTTACAATGTCTTTCGAAATTGCAGTTAGTTGTTGTCTTATTTACACACACTCATATATAATTCTCAGACAGGTTTTATCGTATTGTAGGTCTTAATTATTCAATCAACCGCCTCTCTAAATAAATATTAACCACTTAGTCGCCATATCGTCTCTTTGGGGGACTTTGAAACTTGAAAGATATTTTGAAATCCTCCGAATTTGTTCCACGTTCTAGAACAAATCTGTCGTTGATGTAAAAAATTTGTTGTGTTTACTCTTCCGAAGCCTCTCACCTATTTATTTAAATGTCAGATGCTCCAGACAAATTGAGCATCGCTTTACGTACGCCTGTATTCAGCAGCCGCAGTCCATTCGGATCTAATACATAATAATTAATCAGATTTCTTTTTATTGCCTCTCCATCTCCGCCTACGACGTAAATAAAATGTTTTATATTTCACTCATCTATTATTTCCTTATAATCGCTATGATACCAGACACATTAACAACTCTATAATAACCAGGCTGTTATGAACCATAACGCCCTCCAATTTTTTCAACAATTTTATTCGACATTAATAACTACAACAAAATGTACACAAGTCAAAAAAGTTTCTAATGTGTAACGAAATAAAAATTACAATTTTGAAATATCCCTGACATCAAAGAAGCAGCAGCAATTCCAGATGGTAGATGAAAGTTTCCAGTTAAAACAGAATTTTCTAAGTGGATAGCTTTCTCTTGAAGTAAGTTTGATGAAGATCCTTTTGCTGAGGAAACAGGACTTGCAATCAATTGTGCTGCTTTATTTTTCGTTGCCATGCTATCCGCTATATAGCCCTCCGCCACGGTCGTGCTCTTCCATTTTCTGTGCCTTTTCAAAGTTTCAAAAATGCCTCCTGCTTCGACTAAAGAAGTCGACGATGTGCGTCGAAGACAGTGTCCCGTATATTGTTTCGGATTTTCCAATTTTAAGTAGCGAGCAATAACAGATGGAACACTTCCTATCGAATTTTTCCCAACGGGTTGTGCTTTTTCTCTGCTAAACCGGGTGGTCTTAAACTTGCGTACTTCCGAACCAATTGCAAAGCACCCAATTCTTCCTCTTCTATTATAGTAAACGACTTGCATTCATCGGTTTTAGTTTTTGGAATTTGCACTAATATAACACTTCCTTTATCAATAACATTTTCGATAGTGAGCTGCACCATCTCAATTTTTCTTAACGCACCAAATACGCCCATTACTAGAATCACCTGAAACAACATATTTTAAGAAAACGTTCTCAAATAAATCGTTTGCATACTTGTTCCACTGTCAAGACTTGTGATTTTTTGGGAGAATATCCCTTCGACTTTTGCTTAAGGAATGCAATCAATTGTTTGAAAATCGAAATGTCAATATTTTCATTTATCAGGAAAGTCGCTTTCAAGTACGAATACTTTGCCCACAAGGAATTAGGGCTGTATTTTTCAGACTATATAAAAAAGGGTCATTATTAGTAAACATATATTTGAACGATACTAACTCACCAGGTCTTGAAAGTAAGCCATCATCACAGCTTCGTCGTCACATTATTGGTGGGGATGATTAGGCAAATTTTGGTTGGCGTTTTACCATCTACATGATATTCTTAACGTAAATACAAAATTTCACAACAATCGGTCCAGTACTTTTGGAGATTATCTGTCTAATAAAAATCGGGGACCGCAGACAGACGGACAGACGGACGGAAACAGGAGACCTATTTCTTCGTCTTCTAGGGATCATGAAAGGTCGAGAAAATTTAAAAGTAGAGAGTCGGCCGACGGACTCAATTGCAATACATATTAATAATGTCGAGTTTTGACTTGATTGGAGCATTTTTAACCCCCAGTCTGCAAGGTTGTTTTGGGGGTGATTTTTGAGAGTTTCTTCAAATAGGCTGAGATTTTGTAACGATAATTCCCGTATTGAGAAATTAGCGAATGTCAAATATTGACTTGATTAGATTATTTTTAAGCTCCAGTCTGCAAGCTTGTTGTGGGGGTAGTTTTTAACAATTTCTCCGAACGGGTTGAAATTTTGTATCAGTAGGTAATTTTCGTATTGAAAAATTAAGAAATATCTAGTTTTGACTTGATTGGAGCATTTTTAACCTCCAGTTTTCAAGGTTGTTTTAGGGGTAATTTTTAAGGGTTTCTCCAAACGGCTTGAAATTTTGTATGAACCAGCTTCGTACGCGTTTCGCCAACCACCTGGTACAACAGATTCACGAGGACAAACGTACTGCATTAAAGGAATTTATAAACAATACCCTAGATAATGGTAAATATTTGTTATATTTTTCGACCTAAATACAACCGTTGACTCCTTATATTAAGATCTTTTACTGATAAAGTTAATTAATCAACCATAAAATGGTATGAAATGGTAGTGAAAATAAACCATGTCGTCTATCATTTACAACGTTAAGCAGGATTCTAAAACATAGACTTTGCCAAAAAATTGGCTATATTATTCGTCCCATGCAGAAAGTTGATTACGTCATCTTAAAAAAACAAATAATTGTTTACTGAATTAGTATGCCTTGTGACATGGTATTACATGTGTTTCAAAAATGTACAACACACAACAATTAAATAACAACACTCACATTTCAGATCTTTCAGATGAGAAGACGTTCGAACACTTCTAAAGCCGAAGCACAGTATGGATTTAAGTATAACTAACGTACACGTTACTTATGTATTGTTACGTTGATCGGATTAAAAAATCGGCGTGGGTAAAACTCAACAATTTATTTCTTAGTAATTCAAATTTACACGACAAATTACACAGCTTTTATGTACACAACAGAGTTAGTTTAAATTATTTATGCTTATATATAGTTCGATCTCAATTATTTTCAGTTTTGCTTAAATTTCGAAATCAATCAAATTCCGTAATCGCAGATATTGAGAAAATGTATTTCTAAATGATCCCTCAAATCGTGAATTTCCAACCACTTTGCGTAGGCTTCAGCATCCTAATTGAGAATTAAAGACTTATTTCTGCACTTATTGTGGTTTTTACTGTAGACATACTGATTTTTCGAGAAAAAAATCAAAATGATATAACGTTTTGCAATTTAATTGCAAAACCGACTGCTCTGATTGTTCTAAAATCTTGCAAACGTTTTAAGCCGGGTAAATCGTTAAGCAACATTCATCCATTTATCTCCTTTTTCTAAAACATAAAATATATGTGTATATCCATCTGAATAAGTATATATACCTATAAATTTATGTTTCCACTAGGGCAGTAATGATTATTATTGGACAATAAATCTGATCTACTACTATTGTTATCATCGTTCATTATTGTTATTAATCCTATTCAAGGTGTAGAAGATAATTAAATCAAGATAAGATTAAAGTATTTTAAGATAACTTTTTTTACGAAAAACTTGCTTAATAGTTCAGTATCAGATATCGACATGTCAAATTAATTAACAAAATCAAAAATGTTTGGCTGTGGTTCGCGAAAGCCCACTGACGAAACGTATGAACGTTTCAGCAACTCTATCAAACTACTTCTGTTAGGAACCGGAGAATCTGGGAAAACTACAATAATCAAACAAATGAAAATTTTACACATCAATGGATTCTCGGAAGAGTGAGTATTTCTGATATGGAATCTCCAAAACGATCACTAGGTACACAACACTATTAATCCACAAAGCGTTAACAGATTGTTGAAATTTTCAGCGAAAATAATGTGCTTGTTTGAATTTTTTCAAAATATGCGTACCTATACGGTCCCTGAACCTCTAACATTTGTAAACTTTCAGAGAAAAAAAGCAAAAAATTCCTTTCATTAAACAAAACATACATGAATCAATTTATGACATTCTTGACAACATGGAAAAAATCGATCCACCTGTTGAGCTTGAAAAATCTGAAAATAAATCCAGTGCAGATTTTATTTTACAGTTAGGACCTAAGGAACCTTCTGACTACACTCAGGTAACATACTAAATTTGACTTAAACTAACGTGAAGTTTTAATACTCTGTAGGACTATTTCGACCATGTTAAGAAATTATGGGCAGATAATGGCGTACAAAAGACGTTTAAACGTTCCAATGAATATCAGCTCATTGATAGTGCGCAACAGTATGTTGATACCTCCCCTTAAAATTACATAATAGCCACAAGCAATTTTTAGGTTTCTTGATCGCATTGATGAAATAAGAAAACCCAACTATATTCCATCCATTCAAGATATTCTATTTTGCAGAATTCGTACTACTTCTATTTCAGAAATAGAATTCAGCGTCAGCGTACCAAAAATTTACGGTGGTGGAAGTGCCAGATTTTTAATGTATGATGTAGGTGGTCAGCGAGGCGAACGCAGAAAATGGATCCAGGTCTTCGACGGAATCGATGCGATTCTGTTCATAATAGCAGCGAGTGATTTCGACCAAAATTTGAGAGAAGATAATAACAAAAATAGGCTACATGAGGCACTTTCAGTTTTTAAAGATATATGCGGTAGCAGGTTTTTGAGGAAAGCTGGAATGATCGTATTTTTAAATAAACAAGACATCTTCCAGCAGAAACTTGAGCAAGGCAGGAAGCTAGAAAAGTATTTTCCTGAATATGCCGCTTTCACAGAAAGCCACAACTCAGAATTTGAACGCGCTAAAGCATTTTTGGGGAAAAAGATTACAGTAAGTATGGGAATAATGATTGTAATTAAACTGCTCTTATTGAATTTCAGGAAATATCGAAAATAGAAGTGACTGAAAAAGCGTATAATCCCATTAAACATACAGTAACTGAAGTCACATTACCCCCTAAAGATATTTATATTCATCACACCATTGCTACTGACACTGATAATGTAAAAAGGGTATTCAATAGCGTTCACGAGATGATAATCAAAGAAAGAATCAAAAATATTTCTAGTTATTAGTACATTTTTATTGTATAATGCAAATTCTATAATACTATTATTTAAGCAAAGACCACTTGAGTTGTTCTTTAGCCGACTGTATTACCTATAAACAAATGTATCAATATTAATCTAACAAACTGTACAGAAAACTAGGACGCTAAGCTAAAAGAAAATACAAATACATATCCACAAAAAAAAACAATTACCAAAATATTGAATGGACCGCATTAGTTACCTGGGCTACTGTCTGCTCCCCTAATGGAATGTCATCATTTCTTAGCGCCACCCGTGACACCACTGAATTTGAATCGGCATCAATTATGATACTAGAAAAAAATAAACAATATAACAGAATAAATTCCTAATTATATCAATTTACCCTCCATCACAAATTTCGTCCATCGCCAACATGACAATATCCAGCGAATCCAACACGGCCCTCTTTTCCACATTTTTTCGTAAAATTTGGCTAACAGAGTCATAAAGGCAGTTCAAAACGCTCATCAGAATTAGCTAAACAAACCAAAAATTACACAAGAATGAACAACCGATCACACACTCACCTCGTTTTCATGTGAACTCCCCATTACATAAAAAAACAAATCGACGTTACTGCGATAAACACAAGTTAGCCCATCCAACATTATTATTTCTGCATTTGCCCTGTGAGTTTTATTGAACAGATTCTTTTCAAAAGCTCTCTGTTCTTTGGCCGTGGGGAACACGTTTTTGTCGTAGTACTTCGCCAAAATTCTGTTGCCATCATTGTCGAGGATTGCGATTCCTTTAACCATGTAAAGGGTGGGTTCCTACGTAAATGTACTTATTTTTGATTGCTGAAAAGGCCGACTTCAATACTTACAAGTAAAGACCCTTCCATTTTTTTATAGGTTAGAAAAAGTCTTATCACCTTTTTAGACTTTCTTGGCGGGTAATTGATGATATTTTTTTCAAGTTACACTTTTGTAATTAAATTCTTTTATTTTTGTTTTTTCTTTTGTAGGTGTACATGTGTCTTTCTGTCAGAGTTGACATTCATTGACGTTTGAAGTTTGACGTGTTCAAAATTGGTAGGGATTTTATAGAAGATAACATGTTGTATTGGCAACTATGATCTCTTTTTTGAGGAAAACATTGACTAAATATTTACTAAATTAAAAATTATAATATTATAATTATTATTTAATTATCTACTATTTTCAATGCTATTTTATTGATCACTAAGATATTACAATGCAAATGATGACGGCTACGACATACGGCCCATTGCTATAGTGTGACAATAGCAACGACACGATGCACGTGTCAAAACCATTGGCGTACCCATAGGGCGTACCAGAGAAACTTTTAATGCTTTTAATCTAAGGTGCCTTTCTGCAATTGGTATTATATTATCACAATACAGGGTTATTCATAGTGTTGTTAAAGAACCGACTATTTTCAAAAACAGCTTTAATAATAAGTGGATATTCAACTGTATATTTTTCGACGGTCTATTCTTATGTTTAACTTTTCATTTTTCCGAGGATTAAAACCTTATTAGTCCTATTGAGATTACCTTAAAAACATGTTTCCTTTATACACAAGAAGTTCTTCACCAAAAAACTTCGGAACGCAACCAATAATACAATTACCTGAATATCTGATATTTACCATCACTATTTTTTTAAGTAAAACAATTAGCTGTTTGGTTTTGATAACTTAAGATTAAGCATCATCTGTTAAGTTAAAATCAAAAACCAACACATTCAAAACAAAAACTCGTCAGGGCTTCTCTATGGATAATGTTCTCTACACAACATTATATCAAAATCATATCAGTTTTTTTGTAGTTTGAATATCCATTATCCTCTGAATCAAGTCTGAATAAATGTCAGTTTTAACATGGTAGTATCTGTCACTACGTCCGTGTTGTTACACCACAAAACAGATAACTACGTTTTACTAAAAAAAAATTGGTACGAATTATGAAAGATGGTTTTTAAATTGTATTTCTGGTTGCGTCTTGAATTTTCGTGAATAAACCTATAAAATCAAAAGGGTAAGTTCTCAGAACTCGGTGTGCAGGACCCATTTAAAGATCATAAATTTAAGAAATTTTCCAAAGCTTGAATTCAAAAATAAAATGAGGTCAAATAATTCAGGTTAAGTCCGATTATTAGAAAAAAGTCAGCTTAGGTTATCGAAACGAAAAGTTCGGTTAGGTCAGGTCAGATAACCAGACAGAAAAATCAAGTCAGGCCATCTGAAACAAATTTCATGTGCGGTCATTAAAAAAAATCAAGCCAAGAATGATCACTAGAAATGTCAAATCAGGTCTAGTATTCGGAAAGAAAATTTAGGTCAAGTCAGATCAGACTATTAGAAGTGAAAGTCAAATCAGGTCCGGTCAGCTTAGGGCACCAAAAAGAAAAATCCGGTCAGATTAGGGCGGGTTATTAAACGGGAAACTCAGGTCAGGTCATCTGACAAGTCAGATCAGGTCAGGTCAGGTCATCAGAAAGAAAACTCAAGCCAAGATTAGTCATCAGAAAAGTCAAATCAGATCAAATATTCAGAGAGAAAATTTCAGTCAGATCAGGTCAGACTGACCGAAGTAAAAGTCAAGTCAGGTCATGTCAAGTTAGGTCATCAAAGAGAAAAACCAGACAGGAAACTCGGATCAGGTCATCTGAAAGGAAAGTCCGATCAGGTCAGATCATCAGACAGAAAAACGATCATGTCAGATTAGTTCTACAGAAAGAAAAATGATAGGAACTTTCGAAGAAATGAAGTCAAAAATACAACTGTTGGAAGTTAAAAACAATGAAAAATCCCTTTGGATAATTTTCAAAGGTGATCGAAAAATGGCGTAAAATTTAATATGGTTTTTGGAAAAATTGTCTAAAAAATTCTGGGAACGAGGTCTTAACGTCCTGATGCAAAAAAGGAGCAAGATTTTCGACGAGTTCGATTTAAAGTTGAAATTTTTAAAAAATTTTGAAAATTGCCAGTTTAATTTATGCGATTTTGGAAAAATGAATTCTCGAAAAAATGAAGCCAAAAATAACTTGTGGAAATTGATATCTACAAGCAAATCGCATTGGGCCTGTCTAATTTGCAGACCACAGTTTATCTTGCAGACTGGGGGTTTAAAATGCTGCAATCAAGTCGAAACTCGACATTTGCTTATTTCCCAATACGAAGATTGTTGGTACAAAATTTCAACCCGTTCGGAGAAACCCTTAAAAACCACCCCCAAAACAACCTTGCAGACTGGGGCTTAAAAATACTCCAATCAAGTCAAAATTTGATATTCGTTAGTTTTTCAATACGAGGATTATCGATACAAAATTTCAGCCTATTCGAAAAAACCCTCAAAAATCACCCCCAAAACAACCTTGCAGACTGGGGGTTAAAAATGCTCCAATCAAGTCAAAACTCGATATTTCCTAATTTCTTAATACGAAGATTGTTGATACAAAATTTCAACCCGTTCAGAGAAACTCTTAAAAACCACCCCCAAAATAACCTTGCAGACTGGGGCTTAAAAATACTCCAATCAAGTCAAAATTTGATATTCGCTAGTTTTTCAATACGAGGATTATCGATACAAAATTTCAGCCTATTTGAAAAAACCCTCAAAAATCACCCCCAAAACAACCTTGCAGACTGGGGATTAAAAATGCTTCAATCAAGTCAAAACTCGACAGTCGCTTATTTCTCAATACAAAGATCGTTGATACAAAATTTCAAGCCGTTCGGAGAAACCCTTAAAAATCACCCCCAAAACAACCTTGCAGACTGGGGGTTAAAAATGCTCCAATCAAGTCAAAACTCGATATTTCCTAATTTCTCAATACGAAGATTGTTGATACAAAATTTCAACCCGTTCGGAGAAATCGTTGAAAACTACCCCCAAAACAACCTTGCAGACTGGGGATTAAAAATGCTCCAATCAAGTCAAAACTCGACATGTGCTTATTTCTCAATACGAAGATTGTTGGCACAAAATTTCAAGCCGTTCGGAGAAACCCTTAAAAATCACCCCCAAAACAACCTTGCAGACTGGGTGTTAAAAATGCTCCAATCAAGTCAAAACTCGATATTTCTTAATTTCTCAATACGAAGATTGTTGATACAAAATTGCAACCCGTTCGGAAAAATCGTTAAAAACTACCCCCACAACAAGCTTGCAGACTGGGGCTTAAAAATACTCTAATCAAGTCAAAATTTAACAATCGCTAGTTTTTCAATACGAGGATTATCGGTACAAAAATTTCAGCCTATTCGAAGAAACCCTTAAAAATCACCCCCAAAACAACCTTGCAGACTGGGGATTAAAAATGCTTCAATCAAAGCAAAACTCGACAGTCGCTTATTTGTCAATACAAAGATTGTTGATACAAAATTTCAAGCCGTTCGGGGAAACCCTTAAAAATCACCCCCAAAACAACCTTGCAGACCGGGGGTTAAAAATGCTCCAATCAAGTCGGAACTCGATATTTCTTAATTTCTAAATACGAAGATTGTTGATACAAAATTTCAGCCTATTCGAAAAAACGCTCAAAAATCACCCCCAAAACAACCTTGCAGACTGAGGATTAAAAATGCTCCAATCAAGTCAAAATTTTATATTCGCCAGTTTATCAATATGGGGATTATCGATACGAAATCTCAGCCTATTTGAAAAAGCCCTCAAGAATCACCCCCAAAACAACCTTGCAGGCTGGAGATTAAAAATACTCCAATCAAGTCAAAACTCGACATTTGCTTATTTCTCAATACGAAGATTGTTGGCACAAAATTTTAACCCGTTCGCAAAGACCCTTAAAAACTACCCCCAGACAGACTTGCAGACTGGGGGTAAAAAATACTTCAATCAAGTCAAAACTCGAGATTTGCTTATTTCTCAATACGAAGATTGTTGATGCAAATTTTCAACCCGTTTGGAGAAACCGTTAAAAGCTACCCCCAAAATAACCTTGAAGACTGGGCCTTAAAAATATTATTACCAAATCGAAACTTGGTGTTTAGTTTTTATCTATACGAGAAGTGATAATGCAAAAAAACCAGTCTTTTTTAAGCTGCTCTTAACAAGTACACCAAAGCAATCTTTCATACGGAAGCTTAAAAATACTCCAATTGAGTCGAAAGTTACCACTTGCTGAGTTCTTTACACAAAAAAATTATCATGTCAAATTTTAGTCACCTTGAAGCAACTTATAAAAATGATTGATAGTTGACATTCATTTAAAGTACAAGTAGCAGAAAAATTTCAGACACACATAAAGAGACAGTACATTATGTCTAAAGTAGGTGCGCACCATAGAGGTAGAATGAGAGGAGGGAAGATTGATTGAAAAAATGCCTGGTACCGCGCTTTCTACTAGGGTCATAAATGGTTCTTCCAGGTCCTCCGAGAAACTGGTTGTTCCAGTGGCATGCTCGAAAGCGTTTGCGGGATACTAGGCATAAAACAAAAATAATTTCATAAGAAAGCATATAAAAGCAGCAGCAGCAAATTTACTTGAGTTTTTAATTGGTTAAGATTCGTTGCTACGGTCGTTGTGTTATCTCCACCTTTGCGCAAACCGAGCTAATTCCTACAATAATTAATCACCTAATGATCTTAATATGCATTGTTAATTATGAAAAATGTTGTTTTGTTACCTTTTATAACTGTATTTTAATGTACATACACTGACCGGCAAAAAACCTGCCACACTGTAAAATTTCGCGAAACCAAACTTTAGAAATTGTTAATTTAACTAGTGATCGTTGTTTTATTAAAGAACCATTCACTGTTGACACATGGTGTATAAATTAGCAACAAAAAAGAAGACAAATAAACGCAGAATTAAATTTAATTTAACAAAATAACAGAAACAGAGCGACAATTTGGGAGACGTCTGTAAGAGTTAACGGCATTATTTTCGCGTGAAAACGTTTATTAACTGCCAAACTTATAATCAAATGATGAAAAACACTGTTTACAACAACAGCCTCCTTTATTATTTTAATTAAGAAAATATCCTAGTTGGTCTGTTTCTGTTATTTTGTTAAATTAAATTAAATTTTGGGTTTATTTGTTTTCTTTTTTTTTGTTAATTTGTACATCATGTGTCAACAGTTTATAAATAAGGTATGTAGTGCCATTAAAATCATATATATTTTCAAATTCTATATTTTTTTTCTCGAATTTTCATATCTATATCGTTATTTCCATCTAAGAATTTAATTTATCAATACAACTAAAATTTCCCTAAATACATGCACTCAACTAGATTAGTCTTAACTGTCGTCGTCTTTACTTTTACTAAGATTTTCCAATTCTATGTCACTTTTACCGCTAGTACGTAAAAGAGTTTTGAGAAAAATTTACATATACTCCTATCTTTTTTTGAACTTAAAATGCAATCGAATCAAGTTACATTTGCAACAGCGCAACCAAACAAACTTTCTTATTTCCCATGTTATACAATTTATGTCATAGATTTATGTCAATTAACGCTTAAACAATGTCATACAAAATAGAGTTGCAAAGAGCCATATACCAGTTAGTTACCCAAGTATCTAAAAGTGAAATTGTGAATATATTTTGGACCAAATATATTACACGCGCAACTATATACAGAACAATTAAAGACTGCGAGGTAGCAATACCACAATAAGTTTAGAAAGATTAAGAAGAAAGACAAGAGCCTGGAACATCAACAAGAAGATTGGCTCGATTGTTTAGAGTTCCTATATAATAGTTTCTAGAGAAATAGGCAAAAACAACTTAAAATACAGCAAAAGAGCTATATGTTCAAAACATACAGCATCGCAGTTAGAGAGAATTCTTAGATGTTGCCGGCTATTGAGAATTCATCATTTTCTGGACAATCGTGTGGTTGTGCTAGGCGATGAAAAATATTTTACATTTGCCCATTCAGAGATGGAAGGTAACGATGGATTTTATACAAACAATATAGAAGAAATTAAAAGTAAAATTTAAGTCGAAGGCAAAATTTGAAGATAAAATTTTGGTTTGATGGGCTATATCTCCGGCCGGCGTTTCAGCACAATTCATTGGCCGTACTAAAGGTGACGCGGTCAATACATAACAATATATGGGAACACCATAATAACGACGATGTAATATTTTGGCTAAATTTAGCAAGTTGCCATTATACTAGAACGTCCAGGGATTGGTTAGAAAGCAATAATATAAGTTTTGTACCTAAGAAAAGGTAATCCCCCCATAGTGCCCCCAGTGCGAACAATCGAAAACAAAATTTGGGGAATACTAAGTAGAAAGGTTTACAACAACGGCTGGGAAGCCAATTTAGAAGAACAATTAAAAAGAACAATTTACCAGACAGTTAGAGAAATGGACGTGGACACCATCCAAAGGCTGTAAGACAATTTTGCGTCGTATTGAATATAACGAATCTTTATTTGTTTTCCCATTAATAATAATTAATTAAGAAATTAGCATATTTCTGGGTTCTTTTTGAAATTCAAATAAAATTAAGTTTGAGCTTCCTATTATTAATTTAAATTTTTTCTCAAAACGTTTTTTTTTTACGTTAGGTTTCTCGGAAATTAAAAATGTCTCTAATTTTCTTTAAAATATCTTTAAGATTTTGCCTCCTCTGAATTTTAAATTTTCTCTTTTGGACACCACTAACTTTGTATTTTTTGACTGATGATGAAAGTTTAATTATATCTCAAAGAACTCAAAACCAGCATATAGTATGTACTGAATGAACCAAGTTAACAGCAAAAATGACGTGTAAAAACGCACAAAAAATGAGAGATTGGACGAAAAAATGCCCAACTTATGCATTCTTACATAGTAGCAACAATTATCTAACAGCGATAAACATGAACTCAAATTATCACAATTCACGTATCTGTAACAAATACTCCTATATGTATTCGTAATTTATATATTTTTTAAATTTAAATATAAATTAATTAATAATTAACAATAAAATAATAAAAAAATAAATTAATGTCAAATTTTGACTTGATTAGAGTATTTTTAAGCCCTAGTCTGCAAGGTTGTTTTAGGGGTAGTTTTTAACGGTTTCTCCGAACAGGTTGAAATTTTGTATTAACAATCTTCGTATTGAGAAATAAGCAAATATCGAGTTTTAACTAGATTGGAGCATTTTTAACCCCCAGTCTGCAAGGTTGTTTTAGGGGTGATTTTTGAGGGTTTCTCCGAATGGGCTGAAATTTTGCATCAATAATCCTCGTATTGAAAAACTAGGGATTGTCAAAGTTTAACTTGATCAGAGTATTTTTAAGCCCCAGTCTGCAAGGTTGTTTTGGGGGTAGTTTTTAACGGTTTCTCCGAACGGGTTGAAATTTTGTGTCAATAATCTTCGTATTGAGAAATAAGCAAATATCGAGTTTTGATTTGATTGAAGCATTTTTTACCCCCAGTCTGCAAGGTTGTTTTGGGGATGATTTTTGAGGGTTTCTCCGAATGGGGTGAAATTTTGCATGAATAATCCTCGTATTGAAAAACTAGCGAATGTCAAATTTTGAATTGATTGGAGTATTTTTAAGCCCTAGTCTGCAAGGTTGTTTTAGGGGTAGTTTGTAACGGTTTCTCCGAACGGGTTGTAATTTTGTATTAACAATCTCCGTATTGAGAAATAAGCAAATATGGAGTTTTAACTTGATTGGAGCATTTTTAACCCCCAGTCTGCAAATCTGTTTTAAGGGTGGTTGTTAAGGGTTTCTCCCAACGGCTTGAAATTTTGTATCAACAATCTTCGTATTGAGAAATAAGCAAATATCGAGTTTTAACTTGATTGGAGCATTTTTAACCCCCAGTCTGCAAGGTTGTTTTGGGGGTGATTTTTGAGGGTTTCTCGGAATGGGCTGAAATTTTGCATCAATAATCCTCGTATTGAAAAACTAGCAAATGTCAAAATTTAACCTGATTAGAGTATTTTTAAGTGCCAGTCTGCAAGGTTGTTTTGGGGGTAGTTTTTAACGGTTTCTCCGATCGGGTTGAAATTTTGTGTCAATAATCTTCGTATTGAGAAATAAGCAATTGTTGAGTTTCAACTTGATTGGAGCATTTTTAACTCCCAGTCTGCAAGATAAACTGTGGTCTGCAAATTAGAAACGCCTAATCGCATTGGTTAATTTTCGAAAGTGGTTGAAAAATCGTCTAAAATTTGATATGGTGTACAATACAATGGATAATTCCAGGCCTTGTGTATATAAGTAAGCTCGTAATGTTTCCAAATTTTGATCATTTTTTGTAAAAGTTAGTCATCAGTACTTGCTATGATAAAACTGATTTTGGCAAATGAGATACTCTCTAAGAGACAGGGCTGGTGGACGGGGCTAGTATGTACCTCCTAAGATAAAACTGATTTTGGCAAATGACGTATCCCTAAGAAATTTAATCAAATCATTATAAGAAAAGTTACTAGAGACTCCAAGGCACAGTCAAATTCTTTCCAAACAGGAATACCTAGAACCTCAAGATTCTCTTAAATTTTACAAAAAAAAATTGACTCAAAAACAGGTCAGGTCAGAGTCTTATCTTAGCAGGTACTCGTACCGCCCACCCACCCGCTCTCTTCTCACAGGGTATGTCATTTGCAAAATCATTCTTATCTTATTAGGTATTAACCCCGCCCATCCACCTATTCTTAGAGGGTGTCATTTGCAAAATCATTCTTATCTAATCAGGTATTAGCCCCGCCCACCCACCCTCTCTTTTCCTAGAGGGTATGTCATTTGCCGAAATCAGTTTTATCTTAGCAAGTACTGATGGCTAACTTTTACAAAAAATGATCAAAATTTGGAAATATTACGAGCTTATGTAGTTATATGCACAAGACAGGAATTTTGAACATCTCTAGTGTTTAGTTGGTTATGGTTTAATGGATTGTTCTTAGCTAGTACCTACTAAGATAAGACTTATTTTGGCAAATGACATACCCTCTAAGGAAAGAGAGGGTGGGTGGGCGGGCGGGCCTAGCATCTACTAAGATAAGACTGATGGATACGTCATAAGAAATTGAATTAAATCATTATAGGAAGAGACACAAGAGTCTGCAAACCACTTTCAAATTCTCTCCAAGCAGGAATACCGAGAACCTCAAGATTGTTTTAAATTTTCCAAAAAAAAAATTGAGTCCCAAAATTAACAATATGCAATTCAAGCAACATACGGCTCATTTCACTAGACATATTTACATAAACACAGGATAAGCAAAAGTTGACTACTGAAAGTGGTTAAAAATTACACATGACTAGACATATTTCAAATAAAATCTAAAAATAATTGTTCAAGGCTAATGTTAGTTTTATGTTTAAAGTGTTAAGGATTTTTTAAATTAAACACATGTTTGTAAATAAATTTTATTTTTTCTGATACTGTTCTCTTACACAAAAGTGTACACAATAGGTAGTTACGTCTTTACTAGACCTAATACCTACAAGTAATAGAGAAGGAAGAGGGGACGTCAAATAGTTCGTAAAAATGGGGTCTTTGTAAATAGTTTCTTTACACGATATTTAACTCACTATTAGTTTAAAACAGCCATTAGAAAATAAATATAAAAAATTAATCCTTAAACATATTCTTCAGATCATGTTCATAAAGAGCAATTAAAGTCATTATCCCAAAACCCAAAAGTAAACCACTTAAATGTAAGATCGACTGTATGAGGTTTCCTTCATCTTCATGAGCAGAACTCAATTCTGGAATCATATCCACCAAAGCGATGTAAATGAAAGTACCGGCTGCTACCGCAAACACCCAAGAACTCGCCACTTCAGTATTCCCTATAAAAATCAATTCAAAAAACACATTCATGTAGCACACCACAGTCAACATACCTAACCACACTCCAAGTAGATTGCCTAAGACACACAGAATACTCGAGATTATATTGTAGAACAACGCCTGTTTGATGCTCATCCCGGCCTTCAGAAGCATAGCAAAGTCTCCAACTTCATGGGGTAACTCGTGACAAAACACTGCGACTGCTGTAGAAAATCCTCCAGCTACGCTTCCAGAAAACGCGGCTCCTATCGCCATACCATCAGTGAAATTGTGCAAGCCGTCTCCCATTATGACCATCCATGCCACAGACGAGAAATTCTGGGGAGCTGCATGGACATGGCCATGCAAATGGGAATGACCGTGGTGGACTGCACCGTGTTCAGTTAGTATGACTGTGTAGTCAGCTTCAGGTTCTTCATGGCCGCTGACCTCAATATGAGGCAACATTTTATTTATTTCAGTACAATTATTAGATGAGTTTAGATCGTTGGGACACTCGGTCATGTTTTGGTTAGTCTCGCCGTTTTCTTTATCTTTGGTAGTAGCCTCTGATTTTGCCATTTCGCCTCTTCCGCAAAGAGCATTCTAAATAAAGAGAAAAAAAATATTTCTGACATGACTGTAAACGACTGATCTGTCTTGAACTAGAAAATTATGAATACGTTAAGTGAAATTAAAAACACAAGTAAGACGCTCTAAAGTATATTCAAACAATTTTAAGGGCGAAGGATATATTTTTCATCCCATGCGAAAAATTGATGACGTTATTTTAAGCAATTATTTGCTAAATACAATATGTACTTTTAGTAGGAATGACTCGATTTATTTTATCGATTATCTCTGAAACTGGTGACACAGTTGCGCTTAGTGTCACACTGTACACAGAAAAATTATTTATTTAGCCTCACCAAAAAGTCGATAACGTCAAGTGAAAAAGTAATCTAGTCAGTCTTATCGGAAACTGCAAATATAGGAAATCTGTGTAAATAAGTGTCAACCACAATGCTTCACTTTTTTAACCAGGTATCGGTAATCTCATAGAATATCCTCTGGTAATCTAAAAACTTCATGTAGTTGCTAACGTTTTTGTCAAATTTCATTCCTGAATTTTACAACAAAAATACACGACAATTTTCAGCAGTTTTACATTAATTGTGTAATCGTCAAACCCAATTTGATCGAGATTTGTTCTTTCTTAGAACAAACAACACAATGTTGCTAAATTCTCTTCGTTTATTTTCCAAAAGTAAATGTTTCACTTTTTTTTTAAATTGTCCAAAACTTTAGCTATTTGCAGGATTCAATAAAATTTATAAACAGGCATTAAATATATGTTGTGATTTATACTAGAAAATTCCAACTTGAGTTGGCAGCGTGTAAAACCCATTAGCGTTGTATTTTACATAAGATGACTTACGACCGCATTTAAATTAACTTCAGATTTGGATGTGTTTTCGCAAAGGATCTTTTTTGATATTTAAAAAAATATATTACCTTCCAGCTTTTTTCCATTGAGATATTTTCATTTGACTTATGACGCTTTTGCGAGCAACATGAGTAAACGTCACTGTTTAAATATTACAATTACATAGTAAATAACGCACTGCTCAGAACTAAAATACAAATGAACGTATGAAAAACAAAAAGTATTAATATTTTAAATATGAAGAATCAAATCAAATAGAGTAGCGGGACAAAAAATAAAACTAGTGAATAACTACAAATGCATGTGACTTTTATATCTAGATAATAACTATACACTGGATAAAGCAATAATATGAATATGAATTGGAAAAACAAGAAAGAACAAGAAGTACAAAGAGTGTACCAAACCATAGCACTGGGTAAAAACTAGAATAGAAAACCTAGACGAACGTAGATCGATAGAATAAACGAAGAACTATAGAAAAAGAACATTCCATAAAAGCGTAAAGATGTAGAAAAGAAAATGCAAAACCACATATTTAATTTAACGCCCACCCGCCTTACATCTAACGATACAAGAGCTTAGGATTGACGTCAACAACTGTAACATTCATTTTTACTTCCTGAGCGTAAGCTAGGGAAGGATAGTAATTGAATCCATCAGACGAATGGCCACTTTTATGTTTTCTCGACGTTTCATGACCCCCAAAGTACGAAAAAAGTGATCTCCCATTTCTGTCTGTCTGGCTGGCGTCTGTGTCATTTTTTATTAGACAAATAATTTTACGCTGTCCGTACTTGTGCAATTTCCGCCTTATGACACAGGGGCTGCCACTGGTTTTCATTTTATAGAAGTTATCACAAAACAAACATCGCAAAATCTAATTTCATAATTTTCAAAGAAGCGGGATTTGATGGACTTGTACTTCAGGAAATAAATTTCGACCATTTTTTCACTTAACTGCATTTTATAGAAATACTAAAAAAATCTGTTCCTTAACATAAAAACAAGTTAGAAAAAGAGTAAGTTTATCACTACCAACTATCAGTTACACATGCTGAGATCCATCTGCACAGATCTACTCTAGATATACATACACCTTATACAGGTAGGTGCATGTAACCTGATCGGCTTTAAATTTAATTTGAGTTGCTCTTTTCTTTTCCTGTTTCTCATGGGAAATTGTGTATTTTGTAACAACATGTATGAAATGCTATTTCTGACGTCAAAAAATATGTTTGTTAACACAAAATGTGATGGATGTGCATATACAAAAACGTAACGGATAAACTTCCGAAAGATGCAGTGATAAAGAGAAATTTTCTTCTACAATCCATTCCTTTTTTGAATTCTTGGGAACGATTACTGATCGTGTAATCCATGAAGTAAAATTATAATCATGCAACACACTCAACTATTAATGCATATTTTAAGTTTTTAATAATGTAGTACCAAGTACCCCTAAAATCTATTACGTTTTTAATTTTTCAAGTAATTTTCAATAAAGTTAGCCTTCAGTGAAACGACTACATTCGTACTCTGATTATTATCATTAGTGACGTGGCCGTTGTAATCAATATTCACGTGGTGGTATTAAGTACATGTACGTATTATTTATTTGTTTGCTTGGTGTATAGTTGTATCAGTATAATTATTATTATGACTACATTTTTTCGTCAGATTCCAGCTTTTCAACATTGTTAGGAAAAATGTCTACAAATGGTTGTCCTGTCAAAGCATGAGTTATAACAGAATTGTCAAACTGATGTCGATATGTTGATGTTTGGCCAGTATTGACAGTTGCTGTAAAGGTGAGCGGTAAATTGGGACACATTTCAGTTTTTGATCATATTTTGCGATTACAAATATTTTCTGTAATTACAATACGTAAAGAAATTCGTCGTCGATTTTTCAGTATGTCGTTGGCATCAAGTAGTGGGTTATTTTATCACTTGTATGTACATCCTTGAAAATATTACTACTTGCAATTAAAATATAACTACAAAGAGACACTTTGACACAATTTAACACTATACGTTAGAGATTTTTCTATATAATTATATTTATTAAATAAATTTTTGAAACCATCAAATGTTAGTCAATGACTTGTAATCTTTAAAACAATGTTAGTTTTGTGGAGGAGAAAGAGTAGATGAATTTTAGAAAACTTCAAAGTAATTAAATAATTTTGGAAATTACTTCTCACGTAAAATACAAGCTATGAACATCGAGAAAACAAAATTACAATATTTTAGTTTTTTGAAAAAACTAAATTTAAACATATTTTTACGCTTTACAATCCGTACAATTTTGAGTGTTTTTATTGTAAGGAAAATTTCCTAATTTTACGTACAGAGATCTGTTTAAATTTACTTTAAAGTAGATTTGTTTTTGAAAAACCAAAATCGGCTAATAAATAAACTTTAAATCACATGCCAAAAAAACAGATTCGGAAATATTTTACAAGCTGGGTAATTTTCTAGTTTGTGGAGATAAGACTGATAAGAGCAGGTATATGCCTGAAGAGCTTAACGCCACCACTCATAAATAAAAGGATTATAATTAAGAGACAATCATGTTGCCACTGGCAAGATTCTTCCCCAACTACATTAAAGCTGTCACCCCATCTGTTACAACAACACATGAACATATTCTTAAAAAAGCTTGTGGTAAATGAGAAACAACAACAAATAATTTTAAATTTAATAAGACTGATGGTTATTTTTAATTGTATTCATTCGTCGTTATTTTTGTTCTTTTATTTTTGCTATTTTATATTATTTTTACATAATCTATTTTTCTGTCTATCTATAAGTTCGTTCGTCCAATTTCGAATGTTATTCCATGCTTCTCTTTTAATTTGTTATTACCATAAATTGTACTATATTCTATTGTTCATGTATAAATTGTCTGCCCGTTTTGAAAATATTTAATATAATAAATATGTTACCTCTAAATTGGTAGTTTCATTATCTGTTATTCCACTGGCTTATATTGATCAATATAATACCTTACTTAATATAAAAAGATAGTGAAGATTATTTAGACAATTGTAACATTTACCTGCAAAATAGAAAATAAAAAATAACAGCCAAAAGACGACCACTCTGAGTTAATTTATTCAGGTAAGTCGCCCATCCAAGTAAAGACCTTCGTGCTAGTAATCCGCACCGACAAAAGAATCTACTTCAACGCCCCCTTGAGTTCTTATACGTTTTTTTTACGTTCCCATGAAAAACTTGAAATGTGGAATTGCATTATCTTATCTATTTATTGATGTCCCAGAAACTTGTGTTTTCTCTTTATCAGAATTATACTTTTCTTTTTTACTTTGTTTACTTAATAAAAGGATTGGTATTATATCATTGGAATTTTAATGCTGATGTTGCTTTCTCTATGAAAGTTCAACTAGTAAATAAATATATAAATTTAGAACGTTTAAAAGTAATATATACGTCCCGAGGAAGGGTCGTAATAGGTTAATAGGGTTCATCTGACGAACGGCTACTTTCCTGTTTTCGCGACTCCCTCCCAAGATATGTCACTTCCGTTTGTCTGTCTGTTATCTGTGTCGATTCTATTACACAGATAACTCCCCAAACTACTAAAGTGACTGTTGTGAAATTTTACTACATAATAAAACGCTAAAATTTATCTGTTCATCTCCATCAACAATTTGATGAGGTCATCTCAAAATTTTTCAAAGTAAATAATATTTAAATTTAATAAAATAACATATCCCTATACTTGTAGTTTATTAATTTTCTACGCTAGATCTCTAGATTTTTGGGAAGAAAATGAAAATTTGATAACACTTTACAATTTAATTTAGAAACCGCTCACCGAATTTTTTGAAATCTCGCAGGGATTTTAAGGTTATCGTAAGCATGGTAAATTATCAATTCAAAATTTATGTATTTATTTCTCTCAAAAACTTGACGGTCATCGGTCATCTCAAAAATTTTGCTGAATAAATCTTATCTAAAAGTCTATACATGGCAATTATCAACGCATTCATATTTTTTACAATACGTTTAAACAATTTATTTCAATGGTCAAATCAACAACGATTCACCCATTTCTCTGATACAATACTGTTGTTATTAATATTTAATAAAATTCTTTATCTTCATTTAGAACGGTGAAAAAATGAAATTTTGAAAGCGGCATTTGTTGAACTGGGAAAAGTTGTGTCTAAGTGACGTTAGACCTTTTTTTTTGTTTCTAAAGATCCGTACTTAGTTGTTAAACACACAACCAATCCGGCATAAATCTTACAAGAGACAATACGTATTAAAAACAAACTAATTTAATTAGATATATACGAAACTTACTTGTTTAAGAGGCTTTTTCTTTCTTGTACTTAACAACTCTTCCAGTCCATTAGATGTTTCACCAGCCTCTAAAAACGTAGTATCTAAAAACATAGCCACATGTGAACTGTGTTTTGACGAGGACTGCATAAAGACACTCAACAAAGTGATAATAAAAAACAAAACTCACTTGGGTCATCAACGATGTCTTTATAGCAACGAGGATATGCATTATACCTATCCTTACACTGAGTATCAGCCGCTTTATTGATATCTAAACCACTGCTCAACACCTTGACATGAGAATGGCTCTAAAACACATATAGGTTGAGTTGTTATTGACAAAACTGTATTTCAGTTAATACCTTCTGCGGTTTACCCTTTCTCCACCTATGCACCAGTGGTATAAATCTTTCCATGACGAAGAAAAGAATCAAACCTAGCATAGCAACAAATCCTTTCCACATATTCTCATGACTCTCTTCATGCCCGTGGTCGTGATGGTGACCGCTACTCATAGCGTGTGGCAATAAATGCAACAAAGCATCGCCAGCCAGCGTGCCTACAGCTAAAGCTACCAGAAACTGAAGAAGCGGTTTGTAGAATTTCTTCTGCATCACAGGGATAATTAGCAGTGACAGGACTCCGCATGCACTAATTACGAATACGGCACCCATAGAGTACAACCACGTGCTTACACTGGTTGATGTGTGCCTAATACTTTCTTCTTTTACACCTAAACCTAATACGTTGTGCGTACAACTTCCAGATACGATGCTGTAGAGTATTGCGGGGCATAGAGTATCTATCGTTGTGTAATTTAAAGCGTCAGTCTGATTATTCGAGGATGATGAGTTTGAGACCGCCACTAATGATTTATTTATAAAACACTAAAATGGCAGCAGTCAGTGATATCTTTTGACAGAAATTTGGCGAGTCTAACTAAAGCAGTAGAGTATACATCAAACGACAAATAGCGAATTGTTCCAGTAAGCAGTCAGTGCAGTGCAGTGCAGTATGCTCGTGGAAGAATATTGTGTCCCTTCACTGTCTTGGTTGGATTCGCCAAATTTCGTTTTAAAGATATTTCAAAACCATTCTTACCGTGTCGTTAGTCTGCGGCTCACTGGAAGCCTCAGTATGATTCAAATGTTTCCCTAATAATTGAAGTTCGAATAAATGGTCGAGTAAGTTTTGAAAACCGTCGATAGTCAGTGTCTTTCCGTCACCGTATTTAGCAAATAGTTTTTTAAGATAAAAGTTTTTATTGTTAACGTTAATATCGCTACTGTCATCACTCTGTCGTTTATTAAGAACATGCACTTTAGTGTTTTCACCACTAATATTTAACACACTATTGTCCCAGGGATCCTTTTCTTTAAATTTTTCTCTTTTGATAATCGTTGGATTGTGTACATTGTGGTAATTGTGAACTTGCGGATTTTCATGGGCCACGGCTGCATGGGAACCACAAGGGGAGTGAGTAGCACAAATCAAACAAAATACGCACACACTGATTACATGAGCTGCCATCTCAATCTGAAAAAAAAATTATAATGATTACAAATTTATACAAATCACCACACAGTTTTTTTTAATGTTAATGAAAACGATCGTGGACCATTCAATGTCGCGGTATTGAAAAATTAAAAATGACAAGTGCTGCTGTTGAATGTTACTCTAGTGCTTATAAATGCAGGAATGATGATTATGTCATCTGAATTATATCTAATAGCTGGTGGTCACAGCCGATTTCACCCGACACAAAAGAATTTCATTTCACGAAAATGCCGCAAAACAAGTCACGTTAAAAATAAAATTCTTACAGTTATTGAAATAATAACTCTTCGTGGTTTTATTTTGGCTTGTGTAGTAAAAATTACAAGCAAAATCATTAAACAGGGAAGCAAGTTAGAAAGCTACGACGTATTTCGCTTTGGAATCTTTTAAAATACTTCACAAAAACTATTACAAAATACGTAGTTAGTAATGCTATCAGCATTCCAGAAACATGTTTGGCTATTACTTTATGCCATGAATAAAATGAAGCTAACATTTAGTTAACAACGAGGTCAACGTCAAAATTTGAACTCGGTTGTAGCACTTTTCCGGTTCATCGACAACAAGCCCGTTTTTTACCATTTTTTAAGTTTATTTTCTAAATTTAATTAAACATTTAAGAAAAAACAGTGATCTGATCATTCCAACTACGTTTATGTATTTGTACATATCGTTGTAAAAAGCTGTCTCATTTTGCAAAAAATAATTTTATTACAGTTAACAAGTGTTTTCCATGTACTAATAGAACAATCATAAATGAAAATACCGTGTCTTTTTCTTAAAGTAAGTAAATGAAATTTGGCATAAATTAGATTACACTTTTCCCCTTCCAATAGACACTTTCGTTCGACTAACGTTACTAGAAGCTAATCAAGTGGAAATATATCGATTAGAAATATGTTTTGTGCAGAGCATATTCGATTGAATCAAGCGTTTTTAGATTATTGGTGAAGAATGTATTCACAAACAACGTCAAAAAAGTCATTTACAACATTGGTTTTGCTGTATAGTGGTTTTATAACATAAATGACCATATTCTTATACTCCTATATTAGTTAGTGATAATTATTTTTAAAGGAATTTGTAGTTAATAAATTAATTAAATTAAATTGATTTCATTGTGCATTGTACTTGCGGTAAAATCTGCAGTCATTTGTACCGAACTTTCATCACTTAGAAAGTACATACAACGAATGGTGCTTCAGAGAAGAAGAAAATTCGATCCCAATGACTTTGAATTTTTTTTAGACATATAGTATATAGCACTGTCATAAATATTAGGATTACAATTTTTAAGAGATAGTTGTAATCAACAAAGTCAAGTGTTTGGCATTGCACTCAAAGGACCGTTGATATTGTGATAATGATAAATGATAAACCGCATTGTTCGGTTTCGTATTTATTTCTCGACGGCAATGGAAACACTGAATATTTACAATTTATATTGGTTGTACAAAAACTGAAGGATTTGCAGGTAAAGAAATCCAAAATGGGTCATTGACCACTGGCAAAATGCAACAGCAAGACAGAATATCAGATCACAACTAAAGCAATCTTTACACAGAACACACCAATGCACATTTGAGACACACTGTATTAAACAATTTTTTGCAATGACGAATCAACTTTTTAGCGAACATAAGCATATTAATAAAATGAAAAATACCTCAGTGATAGGACAAAGGTCATTTGAATTTCAATGAACACATGCCATATAAATTGGTAATATTAAACTAAAAACTTTAATAAACCGTTTATTTAGTCTTGTAAACATAACATCAATGATCATAAATTACACTCATTGTAATGAAGAAATCCATTAACAGTCACGAAACAATTATTAAACAACTATTAAAATCATTTATTCGTTTGGTCAATTTTATCTACCGTATTTTAAATTTCGTTATTCACGAGACGAATACGCATCAGACGTGAATACAAGGACACAGAGTTACTATAAATCACAGGAGTGAAATTGTACCAACACAAAACAAAACGACGAAAACTATATAACAACCAGACTAGTTTCCTCCCCCTAAATTTGCAAATAGACCCGTCCGAAGTTTACCGCCTACTGAGGTACTTCGCTGGTGTTCTTCTGAAAGTATTTCCACTATACACACAATGGAATTATACTTTTAAATGACATGTGTCTGGTGTTGCATGGAAAATTATCTAAGTTTGTACTAAATTTAATAAAAACTTTACATTCAGCGATACTTGAAAAACACGCAAACTTATTTTGTATCACACAATTTACACTGTTGTGTAAACTGTTTAACAGTTATAAACAGGAAAGTATTAACTCCTTGCATTTGTTTATAATAAACGTTTCCTACAGAACTCTTTTAAAACAATTAATTCGTAACAACATTAAACACTTATTCACCTCAATCATAGAAAAGTTATCAAAACTGATTGGTCTTCAATGTGGCACTTTTTTGTGTTCACTGCTTATGTCATGATAATAATAATTAATAACACACTAAAACAGAAAAACACTACTAAGACCACCACAAGCACCAATTATGGCAATTTAATATAAAGAAATATGACGTCGGTACCATTTGTAAAAACTAAAAAAGATCAATTATTGCTTCACCTTTTATTTCTCGAGAGTAACCTAAAGAAGCATTGAAACGGAGTCCATCTGTGACGATTTTTATTAGACAAATATTCTCCGAAACTACCGGACCGATTGTTGACAATTTTTATACATATGTGTATTATGAATATCATGTAGATGGTAAAACGATTGTCTAATCATCCCTATCAACAATGTGGTGACGTCACTTCAAAATTGTACATAGTAAATGGGTTTTAAACTGTATAAAATAACATAGTATTGAGTTTTTACCCAAAATGTCCTGATCAAAAAACTAATAATAATAAAATCGTATAACAATTGCAATTTTATTTTGAATTATCATAAGCATGGTAAATTTTTAATCAAAATATATTTGCTTATCCTCCCCCCCAAAAAAATTTTGGCAAATAAATCCTACCTACCTAAAATTGACCTGATCAATTGACCGAGAAATTGACGTCAGTTGATGGGAATGATTTTGACCGCGGACTGAAAAACTTACAATAATATATAAATGAAGAAGTTTATCGCTTAACTTTGTTATTATCGAAAAATAATGCAACTCTTGTCCTACACAAAAAATAAACTCATAACGACCTTCATAATTACAACCGTGATTTAGATAAGTTACGTTTTTGAGAAGCAATAACAACAATAAATTTTCACCCTAACATGGCCGAAGTTTTGAATTTACAATGTACTGCAATTAGCTTCGGTACAATGAGGACACTAAGAGTTTTGAACAATCACATTTTCAGTTCATAATTTTACGAGTTCTTTTTTCAAAAAAAAATATAAATACCATATTATATACATAAAGTTTTTTTTTCAATAAAATGAGTCCTGAATCTATAAAATGTGAAATTATTCATATGTATTTGTCAGATGATATTTGTATAACTGCCAACAAAAAAAAAAATACTACAAAAATTGAATTATAATGCCTGAAGGATTTTAAAAGTTTCCACCAAAAGTGCTCGTCAAATCCGATAGCATAGCAACTGTGGTAATTAAAATTTGCCTAGTCTACTACTAATTAGAGAGGTAGTCAATTTTTTAAATTTTCAATTTTTCGAATTTTTAAATTTTAGATTTTTCACTTTTTTGTTGGTTCTCTTTCTCAATATTTCGATTTTTTGCCGTCTCCTTTTTCGATTTTTCAATTTCTCGGAATTAATTTTTCAGGTTTTTGATATTTCGATTTTTCAATTTTCGATTTAACATATTGGCTTAATTAATAATTTTAATCGCTTCCTCTATTTTGAGGACAAAACTTGCTGCGTACTTAATTGTCGCATACTTTCGATGCATAAACATAAACAATTGAAGTTAAGCATGTACTGATAATATTTTTTACATCCGAGGCGAGAAAAGATCAGTCTAAATAACTTTAGACCAATTTTTTGTGCGTTTAAACGAGGAAGTCTTGCAGGCGCTTAGAGAAATCAAAATACATATTGTCAAAACCGAAAAATTGAAAAATCAAGAATTGTAAAAATCAAAAAATCCAAAAATTAAAATATCGGATAGATGAAAATGTTGAAAAATGTTGAGATTTAAAAACTCGCAAAATTTTGAAAAATCGAGTAAAGCAAAAAATCAAAAAAACAGAAAGTCGAAAAATCTAAATATTTTAAAGTTGAAATCTTGAAAAATCCTAAAACTTAAACAGAAAAATCGACAAATTAAGAAATCGAAAAATCGGAAAATTAAAAATTCGAAGAATTTAAATATGTACATAAATCCCAAAACTGAAACGTCAAAAAATTGGGAATTCGAATAATCGAAAAGACGAATCATCGAAAAACTGAGAAATCGAGAAATTGAAATCGAAAAACTGAAAAAACGCGAAATCCAAACATCAAAAGATCGATAAGTCGAGAAGTCGAAAAATTGAAAAATGGAGATGTCGAAATAGTTAAACATCGAAAAATGGGAAAATTCAAAATTGACAAATTAAAACTTAAAACACCCGATAAATCGAAAAATTGAAAAATCTAAAATGAGAACTCAAAAAATAGAAAAACTGAGATATCCAAACAACAAAAAATGGAAAGTCTAAAATTTAAAAATTCGAAAAATTGAAAATTTACAAAATCAAGAAATCAAAACATCAACGAATCGAAAAATAAAAAAATTGTAGAATGTAAGATTTAAAAAATCGCAAAATTTTGGAAAGTCGAATAAGCAAAAAATCAAAAAACCAGAAAGTCGAAATATCGAAATACATATTGAAAAATCCCAAAAGTTAAACATCGAAAATTTGAAAATCGAGAAATCGGACAGGCCAAAAAACAAAAAGTCGAAAAATTAAAAAATCCATTAATTGAGAAATTGAGAAAACGAAAAATCGAAAAATTTAGAAACGACAAAAATTGAAAAATCGCGAAATAGAAGAGGTTAAAAATAAGAAAATTCAAAATTAAAAAAGTTTACCTTAAAAAAACGATAAACCAAAAAGTGAAAAATCGAAACATCGAAAAACTGAAAAATTAAGGAAGAATTGAAAAACCGGAAAATCTAAAAACGGAAGGCGAAATCTCGAAAGAAAACCGTTAAATCTAAAATTGTAAAATCGAAATATCGTAAAACTGAAAAATCAACTCCGAAAATTGAAAAATCGAAAAATCTAAAAACGAGAAGGTAAAAAATCGAAAGATTGAGATTCGAAACAACAAAAAAGAGAAGAATCTGAAATTTAAAAATTCGAGAAATGTAAGATTTAAAAAGTCGCAATATTTTGACAAATCGAATAAGTAAAAAATCAAAAACACGAGAAGTCGGAAAGTGGAAAACTTTAAAAGTCGAAGTATTTAAAAATCCAAAAATTGAAATAGATAGAAGATAAACACAAGACAATTTCTATATATTTAATTTTATATCTAAAATCTACCCATGATAAATGTAAATATTAATTTTTCTTAAAAAATAATGGTTTGTACGGATGAGGCGGTTACTTGTTTAAAAATTGTAACCTCCAAAACACCATGGTGAACGTTAACTGTTTACTTTATGTAGTTCATTAGTATTTAAATAAATACATAAAACAAGCATTAATTCACTTTTATCTTAAGAAAAGTAAGTACTTTCTGAGTTGAACATATTTTATTGTGTGATACTACAACACAGTTTCTACCTGAAGAAGGTGAAGTTTGTTTAGAATTATACGAATTTTATGGACTACCAAAGTTAATTCGTTTTACAGCCCTGCTGTCAATTTTATTGTACAGCTGAAGAGCGTGGCGAACTCAGGTACAGAAAACATCGACTTTCTCCTGACAGGCCCTTTACCTGTACTATAGAATTGACGATAGGGTTGTAAAACGAATTAACGTTGGGAGTCCATAAAATTCTTATAATTCTGGACAAACTTTACTTTGTAATCAATCAAGGAAACTTTACTTTAGTCCTTGTCCATTTTATTCGACCTGAGTGTCACCATTGAGAATTACACTTTTGCAAAATACTGTTACAATTGTAATTTTTTGCCAAAAATCTGCATGTCTAAAATTTAGGTAACATTTATTCGCCAAATTGCAAGATGACGTCATTATTGGTGCGGGGGTTAAATTTTGGTCAACAATTTACTGCCCCTAAGATCATCTAAAAAGTTTGCAAGATTTCAAAACACTCGGATTTGCAATTGTTATTCAATTTTGATTTTTTCCCCAAAAATCTGGATGTCTAGGATAAAAACTCAACACAGATTCATAAACCATAAGTGTAGGAGTATCTTATCTTTTAAAATTGAAACATTTACTCTTGTAAATTTTGAAAATTGGTGTGGAGATGATTGGACAAATTTTACCATCTATACTAATTATACTATTGTAATGCACAAGGTAATGTATGCCATTACCTTGTGCAAATTCATAACGTCACATATTTACGTAGGCGGTAGACATAGTTGCAATTTATTGTCAACTCTGCTACCAATGAATGTAATCATTTAAATATTATTTTAAAATAGTAACTATAACTTGTGTTATTAACAAAAGCGGCAAAAATAGCCATTTACCAAATTGAGGCTATTGCAATACTCCTAGTTCACTAGTTTACACTCGGAAAGTAAAAATACATTTATTATTGATTATTCCTAGTTTTTAACTTAAACCGCAAGGTGTATTTATTTTATAACAGATCCAATTATAGATTAACATAATGTATTTACGATAATTTTGCTTCCGCTTCTTAAAACAATTCTCATCATGAATATCAAAATTAATACCCATTTAATTTGCTAGAAGTCGCTTCCAATGTCACTACTAAATTAGTTTCAGCGCGCGGGACCAATGCATGTCCGATAAAGTTTCCACTTTGTACTTACTGTGCATCAAGCTAATGCATGGTCAAATGACTTTTGTGGACCTCCGTCTGATCTTGTAAAACGGGCGAACCACTTTTGAACTACTAGGTCTCAAAATATCACTTAAACTAGATTTATTTTAGTACTAGTGGAAGGCACGACTGCTTACTTGTACTGAACTTGTAACAAGTATCACGTATGAATAATAAAGGAAATGCTATTTTTGTTTTACAACTGACAAATTGTGATAAAAAAAAATACATATTGGGTTTGTTTTTTGCAGTTTTTTTATACCTAATAAATATTTCACGTTAATTATGTTTTCGGTATCTTAATTAATACCAATGGAAAAAATTAAATACCCATTATTTTTGTTCAAATAATTTATTTTTTTTATGTTCTCGCCCACAAAATTTTGTGCCACGTACGTCCATAAAATGTTTTTGCAGGTACTAACTTGTGTTGGTTGCCTCGACTAGCGCCTCGACTCCGCTATATCAGTCATACTTCCAAAAATGCATTTTCCGGCCTTGCGCCACAAATTACTATTACGTTGGCCGCAGAAACCGACGTACGTTCAACGATTCACAGCCCACTTCAAACCACAAATTTGCTTAACACCATTATCTGCGTCAGTTTATAAAACGTAAACTCACTTTTAATGACTTACCATCGGGGAATTATGAAAAATGAAATCAACGCACTGTAAATAACGAATTTATTGAATTGTAAAAATGTATACTTCGTGCATGGTTTCCTTTGATAATGATGACTGTTATTTGAGAAAGCTTAGTTGGCTATAAAAATCATGATTAGGACATTCCATGTGCGTATGGTTTATGGTTATCACAGCTTAACAGACTGATAAAAACTACACTCTTCAGCATATTGGAAAAAAGTAAAGTCCAGAACGCGATTTAATACTAATGCGGAAAAAAACTTCCGTATACTTTGTGAGCGCACCGCATGCTTTTCTCGACCACCCACTCAAGTGACCTACTTAGGTCGAATTACCCCCAATTAAAATCTACACCGGAAAGCAAAGCTATGTATTAATAATAGTAAGCAACAGCCGCAATGCAAATAAAACGTAATATAATAAATTTGGTGAATGAACGCTTCTAATAAATTACACATGTCGATATATGGCGTCCTGCTAAATATAATTCTAAAGGAGATCATGGGGTCAGTCTTACAAAAACAAACGGAGAATATATAGTTGATAATGACAAACTGTTGAATTAAAAACTGTTTCATTACAGAAAAAATTCGCTAGACTGAATTAGTCAAGTCAGGTCTAAACACTATTGTCGCATATGACTGCAATGCTACTAAAATTCGTTTTTTTTAACGCAGAGTGCTGTGACTAATTATTAAAATTCTCTCTCAACTAGAAAATTAGGGTTTGTTGGAAATTAAATATGACGTTTTATGAATAAAGTTATAATAATAAAGTGTTTGGTCACTTTCTCTCACAATCCTGTGTCATAAAAACAAAAAATAGCCCAAGCCTGAGTAATGGATGTGGACCATCACCATAAAAGACTACAGAGGTATTAAATGTCCAATCAAAAATATAGAAAATGATATGACAACCATAAATTTCCAGTATTTCATAACCAAAAAAGTAGATTATTACAAAAGTAGTTACATACGTACCAAAAGGCGTAATTAATGCAGATAAAAAATAATCAAAAACCGTACACAGCAGACGCCAATAACCTCACAGTTCCTCGCTAATATTACCGCACAGCAATCACAGCATCACTAATACGTTCCAATACGTGTAAAACGGAAGAAAAACTATTAAATCTGACTTTCAGTCACATCTCACATTCATGAACAAAACATTTAGATCAAATCCACTAACTAGTGTTTGATATATGTTAATTGTAAAGACCAACACAGACCGGACTGTTTAGGCAAACAGCTTAGCTTCGGCATGGAAATGGAACGTAGTCGTAGTCACAGGTCGTAGTCGTGAAAATTCAGCCTTGACGCCTTAACCAAAGATTGATGCAATAATGTAGTGCAGACTCGAACTACGCTCCGAAAATAGCCGAAGCTGTAATCTGAGAATTTGCCGCCACGGGCCGCCACTGATCACCACCCCATGGAACGCGGAGCTGGAGCGTAATAATAAATCATGAAACATTTTTCTTTACTTCTATAATAATCATTGTAAAGTTTCATTTTTATACAATAAAATCTGATCAGTTCGTTATAACAAACTTCAAAAAATTAGTGTTTCATTTTTTATCTAATTGATAACCGGTCAACATACACCAGAGGTGTCGTCGTTTGTTGGAATTTCATTTGACATAAACGGCATGTCTATTCTTATAACATACTCATATATAATAACAGGCTATGAATAAACATGCCGTTTATGTCAAATGAAATTCCAACACCAACTCGATCAGAGTGATTTTTCATATGAATATCTGTTACCTACCTTTCAGAAAAATACAAACCTACAAATTTTACTTCGCAAGTTAGCCACCAAAGTGCGCGAATAATGAGTGTGAAATTACAAATTTTACGATTTTGAGTGATTGCCTTTAAGAGATTTTAAAGAAAAAATTGATCCAAAGTTATTTCGACAGAACTTCCCTCGCCCGGAGTATAATAAAATATATGCAGCTTTTTCGAAAAATTATAAAATTTGATTTTGCGAATTTTATTTTTATGAAAACCCCTATAAGTTAAGATACGTAACTATATGTATGTAATGTTAAAAGTAAATGTAAAGAAGCGTGCTACGCGTATGTTTCAAATGAGTTTTTCCTTTACAAAAATATGTGATGACGTCATCCACATTTTTACAAGAACATGTACAATCGGTGGACATATAAAACTGGTACAAACTGTCATAAAAATTATAAGAAACATGAAATGGATAACGCATATTTGGCCGGCAACGGTCCCGGGAATCAAGGTTGATACACATTGGGAAAATTTTCTTTGTACGTACCAGTTTTATATGTCCACCGATTGTACATTATATCAATTTAGTTAGGTGCAGTGTAATACTAATAAAAACAATGTTGTATTCCCAAATTTTCAGGAAAATGGAATGAGTCGATCCTGATTCAATAAATAAAATAAATCGACTGATTCATTATTTTTTTTTTGTCACCCTGTATAAGCAAATTTAAAAAGTATGCGTGCACTGATAAATAACAAGTAAAACACATATTCTGCACATTTTAGATATGACTTATTTGGCAAAAGTCTGAAATGACGTCATCAATTTTTAGGGGGGAGTAAACAGATATATTTTTTTACCATACTTACGACAACTTTCAAACGTCGACAAGATTTCAAAGCATTCGCTTTTGCAATTGCTGATTTATTCAATATAATAAATTGACTATAGGTATATTAATGGAGTGGCAAATCACATTAAAAAAAAGCGCTAATCGTAACTTTTTTGTTTAAATTAGTCTTATCTTAGCAAGTACTAGCACCGCCCACCCACCTTATTCTCATTCTAACTACTAATTTTGTTTTTGTTCAGTATAAGATCATTCGTTTCATTCAGTTTAGATAAAATCAATCACTGAAAAGGCGACAGGGTGGGTGGGCGGGGCTAATTATGTTCTTCTGTCGGTTGGGAATGGAAACTAATAATAAAATCTAGGATGCGAAAAAAAAAGCTAATCGTGACTATTTTTGTTAAAATTAGTCTTATCCTAACAAGGACTAGCCCCGCCCACCCGCCCTCTATTTTCTTGGAAGATATGTCATCTGCCAAAATCATTCTTATCTTATCAAGCACTAGTACCGCCCACCCGCCCTCTATTTTCTTGGAAAATAAGTTATTTGCCAAAATCATTATTATCTTAGCAGGCACGAGCCCCGCCCACCTGCCCTCTATTTTCTTGGAAGATATGTCATCTGCCAAAATCATTCTCAAGCACTAGTACCGCCCACCCGCCCTCTATTTTCTTAGAAAATATGCTATTTGCCAAATTCAGTCTTATCTTAGCAAGTACTAGCACCGCCCACCGACCTTCTTCTCATTCTAATTACTAATTTAGTTTCTGTTCAGTATAAAATCATTCATTTCATTCAGTTCGGATAAAATCGATCACTGAAAAGGAAACAGGGTGGGTGGGCGGGGTTAACCATTTTCTTCTATCGAGTGGGAATGGAAACTAATAATAGAATCTAGGATGTCAAAAAAAACGCTAATCGTAACTTTTTTCGATTCTATAATTTTTGATTTCTTCAGATTTTCAATTTACACTTTTTTATATCGGTTTTATGTTTTTTTTACAAATTTTTCGATTTTTAATGTTCCGATTTTATAATTTATTTTTTCTGAACAGATCTATTTTGGTTAAAAATTTGCATTCGGTTTCGTAAGTTTGAAAAAAATTGAATTGAAAAATGTTGCTATACCATTTTGATTTTTTACAAAAATCTGCATGTCTCGGGTAAAAAATCAACACGGATTCATAAACTACAAGTTACACCAATTTACTACGTACAAATTTGAGATGACGTCACCACATTGTTGGTGGGGATGGTTAGATAAAGATAAAATTTGATAACAATTGGTCCGGTAGTTTCTGAGCTAATCTGTCTAACAAAAACTCACATGGATGGCGGACAGACAGACAGACACACGGAAACGGGAGACCTGTCTTTTTGTACTCTAGGGATTATTATAACTTATAACACATCGAGAAAATGTGAAAACAGCCAGTCGCTTGATGGATTCTATTACAATACTTCCTTAGCTTACGCTTGAGATCTTGAAACGTCACTCAGTGACAGTAAGCTTGAATTACACTGATTTTTTTTTATATTGACGGATATGTCCAAGAAGTCATGACGGGAACTATAGCTTTTCTAACGAATTAGTGAATAGCAATCGTTTAAGTTGGTAGTTTCTTAGTGAGGGGTTTGATGAGGCATGAAAAGGTAGACACTAGACTCGTTAGAATAAAATATTTAATTCCTTTTCTTCTGTAAGTGCGTGGCCAGTTTTTATCCTTTTTTTTTTTGTGAATCTGCAACACAACCATCAACATTATTTTTTTTAATGATATTGTTACGAAATAAATCCATACGCCGCCCCGGTACGGCGCCTATGGGTTCTAGTATGTAGGGCGATTATAGATAACTCATCGTTCAGCGTTCGCCAGGAAGCGGAAGTCGCTATGGGTATTCCAGAAAAACCTCGACTGCGGAACTTCTGGAAGGGAAGTATGGCTTTAAATAGAGGCCACCTTCGAGAACCAGGAGATTCAGCCAATTCGGTCGAGTCGAGCCCAGCGAATGTTGAGAGAAGCCAGTCAAGTTGCGCCGGAATTATTTTGTACATAATCGCTGTGTAATTATAAAAAAATCGTAACAATATTATGGATGTATTGGACTGTGGTACTGGTGTATCTGGATAATGAAAAGGAGATATTACAGAGATAGCATTGATCTGTTGTAATTTTTCTTCTTTGCTGTACATCGTGCTGAACAGGACTTACGTTACTACCCTTTTTAAAACAATTTTGTCAAAAATCATCGTTGACATAGCCCATTATTATGAAACTTATGTTCAGTTTTTAAAACTCCAAGTCAATTCATTGCACATTGAATATGCAACCCAACATACATGAATTATCCTATTTTCAGCGGAAAAAGACCTCACGGTACACAGAGGTAGAATGCACACTAAAATGAGAGGAAGAAGATAGTTTGGATTTGTAAACGTGACTAATACTGCGCTTTAGGGTCATAAAGGGTCATAAATAGCTCTTCTAGCTTCTCCGAGAAACCGATTCTTCCAGTGGCGTGCAGGAAAGCATTTGCCGGGTACTGGGTATAAAATACAAAAATAATTTATTAAGATGGAATATAAAAGCAGTAACATAAAATGCACTTAAACTTTTATGTTGTTAGAAATATATTTGGTTTTATGAACCTATTTTAAACTGAATGGTTCCGCCTCTGATCTTCTGTTGACAACCGACCGTTCCCGATGTGGTACGGAAAGAGTCATAATGGCTCTTGAGTGCAGCCGTTTTGTCGCCGTTTCTTTGAAAATAGTTAAATGAGGGACCTCCTGCCATCCTACCTCCATGTCACAATATAACGGTTTTAGCGTAGTTTTAGCTTTAAAATTAAAAATGACATTTCACCTTTCGTTCTGTGGATGAAAGCAAACAATTTTATTGTAGTTACTACTACGAAAAATTGGTCGAAATTTATTTCGACAGAACTTCCCTCGCTCCTGAACTACAAATCTAACAAATCCGGCTTCTTTGAAAAATGATAAAATTAGATTTTGCAATGTTTGTTGTGATCATTTCTATAAAGTAACAGCGGCATAAATAATACCCTCGACGTGGGGGCGCAAATTGCAAGGAATGGTGCTAGTACCTACATACGAGCAATGTAAAATATACAGCAGATAAATAAAACATTTTTAAAAATTAAGCAACGGGAAAGTACGTAATAATTTCCTTGTGCAATATCCAAACAAACTTTTTGGATTTATGTAATTGTATTTATATAATTATTTTTTTTAAGCAGAAAGATATGCTCTTTTTCCGGCCGAATTTAAAACTTTTTGTGACACTGTCAAATTTTTCAGAAATATTGGAGCTCCATAAAAACTATGCGACGTACATAAATTTATTTTCAGCTAATTTAATAAATTTCAGATACCAACAATTTGACTGATGCAGGTCACATTTCTGCAAATTATACATCTGAACTTTGACACGACGGCAACGTCGACATTAAGTGCAAGATTATTTTATTATTTAGAAATAGTTCCAAATTTGCTTCACAAAATAAAGTTGATTTCTATTTTCGATCTTCTTTTGAGTAATCAAAAACTCTCGAATATACATCCTGTAATAAAATGGAGAAAAAATAAATTACAAACAATTATATCTTCCAAAATATTTAAATTCCGCCTCATTTCTTTCATAGCCTGGCGTTTATAAATTTTAAATTAGACCAGTTGCATAGAATTATAAAGTATGTTTATTTTTTATGATTAATTATTGTGATGATTTAAATTATTGAAACGTTAAACGTTTAGCGTATGATAATAAACGAGACATTGGAAGTTTTCTTGGATTTCTATAGGTATCTACCTAATTATGCTGTTTTTACTGGTGTGGGCTTTGGAGAATTTAAAACCATCACATATTAACATGATATTTCCCTTTTGGCTGTACATATTTTCTGCTTGAACTTTTGAGTCTGCCATCGCGTTAAGGGTGCCCAGTAGCAGACCGAAAAGTGAGCTAAATAGATTTTCATTTTACGGGCGTAATTTCAACTTTGAAAAAAAGATAGACATTTCAACTGATAGATTATGTCTAAATCTCTGGGGAAGACACAATATTTTTTAAAATAAGTGATTGTTTAGTGTTTAATTAATCGTTCATTCTTCGAAGGAAATTGCATTTTTAGACGAGGAGAGAGCATTTTTTGCTTCAACTTTTATATCAGTGCAAAGACAACATTGAGCTCTATGGGGAAGACCCGGTCATTTTTGTTTAAAATTTATATTTATCAAAATATTTGCTTTTTAAAAAAATACTGACTAATGAAAATAAAGTGAAACTAGGCAACCCTATTTACAAAGTTTTCCGTTTCAATAAATGGTTGAGTTTTACACAGCAGGGAGCCTTGCTGACCGACCCTTTCAGGTAATCAGTCCAGATACTTTAGGTCATAAAACTCATAAATACTTTTAGCTGACCAACATTGTTGAAACTCTTTTACAAGTCGACTTCTTTCATTGCTGACATAATTTGATTTAAAAGTATGCAAATTTTTATAATTTTACATATTCTACTAAAATATTTTCCTTGAAAAAATTATTCAAATATTTTTTATTAATCTGTCATTTTATACATTAATCAATACACAAAACTGACAAGATTTAGATGCTCATCACTTCACTAACCACTTATTTACCTGAACAATCATATTTATTTAAATTAAATTTTTTGATACTCTTTTCCGCACCACCTATGCGGTAGAATATTATTATAGGCACGTTTTTTATGTGATATTTCCAGTAAACCTATTCCAATATTACTATTTATGCCTATGTGTGTTTATACTAGAAGGGCAAAAGATTTATATGAACTACACATGACGCGAATGCAAATAAAAAATTTTAATTCTACAATTTTTTCTTTACAATTTGTCTAATGGGTTGACTTGTTCAATAACGAGAATCTACTTTCTCCGGAAGTAAGGCATATAAATAAAATTTTTCTAGGGCTCTATCATATTATTTTCCCAAAATTTATCATCTCGTTGAATTAAGCATTATTTAAATTGGACATTTTATATATTTCTACGATAGCGTTTTTGTTTATTCAGCCGTCTGGCGATGCTGCTAAAAATGTACAAACCGCATTGTCTTATTGTCAGTTTGGTGTTACTGCAAAATGCTTCAGTTGCCCTTGCTTCATTTTCTATGCAAAGATTTTGGGAGAGTACATGCTGAACTAGATTTGCAGGGATGTAAAATGTTTTTCACACTACAGTAGGATTAGCCGTGTTACTTGTTATCTTTTTGCAAATTTTACCAAAATAACGTTCGGTTAGTCTAAAGGATTTTTCTGCGCCCCATTCTGGATTATTGCGTTCGCCAATTGTGTTTTGTTCGAATAAAAAGACATCAACGTTTGAAAGTTTTTTGAGAAATACTTTTTGCGCTGTGACATATCAGGTATTTCGACTGCCCCGTTAGATACATCGTCGCCCGAGAACTTGTATGATCCACAGACCGGAGCGCGCTCAGGCCAATGTCGACTCTATAAGCCTCTAGAAATTCTGCGGGAAATAGTTGTTATTTAGATGCTTTTGTTTACATACATCTCACATGTTTCACTCGATTTTGACATGCAACTATTTTTTTGTTTAACTAAGAATTAATTCATTCATTGCGTTTGATACTACATCCTAAATTAGCAATACTAGTAGAACAGTAATTATGGAAAAAAATAAAAATTGGAAAATCTAAAATTTAGAAATCGAGAAATTGAACAATCGTATAATTGAAAAATCGAAACATCGAAAAACTGGAAAATCGAAAAATAAAAAAAAAATGGAAAATCAGAAATTTAATGAATTCCGAAAATTGAAAAACTGAAATATGCATAGAAGAACTGAAAACTCGAGAAATCGAAAAATCTAGAATTTTAAAAATTGAAAAATTAAAATATCGAAAAGTTGAAAAATTGCGAAATCGTATCAGTGAAACATCGGACAATTGAGAAATTGAAAAATAAAAAAATGGAGAAATCGAAAATTTAAAGAATGGATAAACTGAAAATGTCAAAAATTAAAATACTGAAAAATTGAAACATTAAAAGTTGAAAAATCGAAAAACCGAAAAGCCGAAAAATCTCAATAATGTATTTGTAAACCACAAGTTCAGGATTATGCTACTAAAAAATTGATAACGTCATCTCAAAATTTTGCTGAATAAATTCTACTAAAAATGTGCAAAATATGATGAGTTTTTACTTGTAATTTATCATTGCATTCATATTTTTTTAGATTTGCTTATATTATTATATCTAGGTGGCTCAAAAGAATTAATGAATGAGCCGATTTATCCTATTGATTAAAACAGTCTCGACTCATTCCATTTTCCCAGAAAATTTTGAAATACTGATTTACGTGTCCTTGCAAAATGTTGATGATTTTATCACAAAATTGTGTACCTAAAGTAAAAATTTAACTCGAAAATGCTGGATATGTTTCATTGTATTTTAGGTGCGAGGGAAGTTCTGTCGAAACAACTTTCCACCAATTTTTTCGCTGTTATATTTGAACATAAACAGTTTATTTTATATATTTTTAAAACATTATAAAGAAAATAAAAAAATGTGTTAGACTGAACCTTGTGGGATTCTCAATCTATTTTCCGCAGCATTTTAAACTTTCAACTCAATTTCTTTCAAAATACATACAAATGGATTTCGATGGTTATTTCCCTGTACCCTTCATTTGAAAATAAATAAGCTTATCTGGTGTTGTTTACCGATTTTCATTTTATGACGAACTCCCTACAGTGACCATAATCTCAGTCGCTACCTGCCGTGGATCGGTACTTTGCGTTGCATAGTTTTAAAGATTGTCCAGAATTATATGAATTTTATCGACTCCCAAAGTTAATTTGTTTTACAGCCCTGTTGTCAATTTTATTGTACAGCTGAAGAGCGGGGTGAACTCAGGTACAGAAAACATGGGCTTTCCCCTGACAGGCTCTTTACCTGTACAATAGAATTGACGCCTGGGCTGTAAAATGAATTAACGTTGGGGGTCCATAAAATTCATATAATTCTGGACAATCTTTACAAAAAATAATTCTTCTCATGGAAACCGATTTTGCGGGCGACGACTGGGGACCCTTAACAGCAAAGAGTGACAACAAACAAACAACAAAAACTAATTAAGAAGAACTTGCACACAGTATAAAGAAACTTCAATAAGTGGTCGGACTGACCGGTAGTTTAATCCGTTGAGTTATAGCTACTAGGATTAATAAGTCTGTTTGGTGGTCGAACTGACAAACTCCGTTTTTGCCAAAAAGAGTACGTACGTCCTGTCTAACTAAACGATATGAGTACCTAATTCAAAAATGAGGCACTAATTCAGCGGTATACATTATCAAGTTCGCAAGCCTAAATTTAAGAAAAATCACAAAACAATTTCTTTTATCAATTTGACGCTCACTTAAAAAACAAAATATCGATTTAGATGGAGAGATTAAAAAACGTGAAAAATTAGTCATTATTGTTAGATTAATTCATTCAAGTCGTGAATTCAAATGTAATAAAATCCCTAGCAGAAAAATTGAACTAAGAGAGGCCAGTCTTCTACCTTTGGGCTCCAGAATTAAAAAAAATATTTTTTTCTTTGCCCAATAAACAGTTCCAACGTGTTATAGAGTTAGTGCCTCATTTTTAAATCATCTGTATATCTACGTACAAAAATTGATCGAAGATTATTTCTACAAAACTTCCCTCGCCCCTGAAGTACAATAAAACAAATCCAGCTTTTTAGAAAAAGTATAGAATTTGATTATGCGAATTTATTTTTTTTTAAGAACCCTTATAATTTAGGAGTAAAATAAAGACATGTATGTAACGTTAAAGTAAATGTAAAGAAACGTACTGCGCGTGATTTATCCCTTAACAAAAGTTTGTAATGACGTTGAATAGATGCAGTGTAGTACTAATGATAACAGTATTGTATTCCCAAATTTTCGGGAAAACGGAGTGAGCCGTCTCCGATTTAATCAATAAAATAAATTGACTCATTCATTATTTTTTAAGAGTCACCCTGAATAAATAATTTTAAAATCTATGAGTGTGTTGTGGGTTGATAAACCACAAGTATACAGTTATAATATTTTGCATAGTTCAGAGAGAATTTATTTGGTAAAATTTTGAGATGACGTCATTAATTTTTGAGAGGGATAAACCAATAAAATTTGCTTAGCGATTTACCATGATTACAATAACTTCGCTGGGTGTCCAGTTTCACCCCAACACTGTTGTGTATTTACCTGACTTCATTTTTTAATTTTCACTATTTTGAGAAAAATATCATTAGTTGTATAAGTATTTAATTTAAAGAAACAAAAATATGACAAATGTTCATTGTTAAATAATACATACAACCATCATATAAATAACTGTAAAATGCAACTGTTAACTTCTCAATTTTATAAACTAAGACCCGTTTTACACGTCACAGAATTACTCTAAAAAAGGAACCCCTAGGATAATAATTGATGAATAAAATAAATACTGCAACTCCAAGGAACGAAAATATCGAAATTTTGTTTTATTATACATATTATCAAAAAATTAACACTTTGAACAGTAACATAATAATGATAAATCAATATAATATATATAGTTTATAAAATTGAGAAGTTAACAGTTGCACTTTATATTTTATTTATATGATGCTTGTACTATTTATTTTCAGAACCGTTGTTTTTGAAAAATTATTAGCTGTATTTCCTCGACGTCTTGAAGATACAGAAAGAATGAAAAATGTTTACAGTGGAAAACAAAATTGAGCTGCTAAAGCGTTTTATTCAAATATCACTTCTGATTTTTTTAGCGTTTTTTTCTAATCGTTTTTAAAAATACGATTAAAAAGTTCGGTTCATTGTCAAAAAAAAAGTGATCGACGATATCACTACGGCATTATGAGCCGAAAAATATTTAAATTATATAAGTACTGTATCCACATTTCGCCGATTACCTATTTTATTCATAGTTATTTCCAAAAAATTTCGATCAGACATTTTCTGACATTTTAAAAAACCCAATATTTTTTCGAAACAACTATATCTGTAACAAACCAATCAATTCTTGATTCCTTTACTTTAATTTTCCTGTCCTGAATATTAACATGAATAAATTGTGAACGCAGGTGGAAGCTGGAGGTACTCCAGGTAGTACTGACCCTTTTGGTCTAAATAAACTTAGCCGCTGTGAACCGAACTTAAAGGTACATAATACCTGTCAGAGCGGGATACCGACAATAATTTTGACTGTACTTACATATTTAATGACAATATGATCTTTTAGATTCAACGCGCATTCAATTTGAATTCATCTTTTTTTTTACCTTTGGGTAAAGGCTGATACTGCAAGATAAAGCGTCGTATAGCATACGTGAGCGAAACGCCGGTATAAGCTCGTGAGATCAGTATCACACGTGCTAATACTTTCGTGATTCTAAATTCTCAGTCTTGTAAAATAAAATACTACACTGACCGGAAAAAAAACAGACCACCCTGAAAAATTTCGCAAAACCAAACTTTAAAAACTATTAATTTAACTAGTGATCGTTATTTTATTAAAGAACCATTCACTATTGACACATGAGGTATAAATTAGCGAAAAAAAGAAGACAAATAAACGCAGAATTAAATTTAATTTAACAAAATAACAGAAACGGAGCGACAATTTGAGAGACGTCTGTAAGAGCTAACGGAATTGTTTTCGCCTGAAAACGTTTATTAATTGCCAAACTTAAAAATAAATGATGAAAAACACTGTTTACAACAACACCTTCCTTTGTTGTATTTTTTCTGTTTCTGTTATTTTGTTAAATTAAATTTAATTCTGCGTTTATTTGTCTTCTTTTTTTTTTTGCTGATTTGTGTCAATAGTGAATGGTTCTTTAATAAAATAAGTAACGATCACTAGTTAAATGAATAATTTTTAAAGTGGTTTTGCGAAATTTTTCAGAGTGGCCGGTTTTTTTTGCCGGTCGGTGTATTATAGTAAGTTTATGATAGCTTTATAAAAGTTGGATATTACTTTAAATTTCCCAGAATATACATTGATTCAATTTAACACACATCATCTATGAAGGATCTACTACGAATTACAAATTAATAACTACATTTATTTGAGCAAATTATTTCTTAACTGATTTAATTTGACAGCAAATGATCAGGTGACGGGACCAAACAAACAAACAAACAACCAGGTATAGTGAACCAAGACCTATAAGGTTATATGGCCATCATAAAAGTAGTTGACCGCAAATAAATACCCCCTTTGTGTGGTTCGCATTAAGCTTACCGGTTGGCAATAAATCATCTTCTAAACATTTCTTGCTCATATTTAACAGGGCCGGCTTTCAAAGCGAGTGGTTATTTCGGAACCCTCAGCGGCTGCAGGTAGTAAAGAAATAGTGGAGTGGTGGATTTTCATATTTAGTGAAAGCCGCCCCTGAACGAAACCACAAGAGCCGGTCGAACTGCAGTGGACACGTTATTTACGACCCTAAAACCTTTTCTATTGTAAACAACTTAACTTCGACACAATGGGATGATTTTATGATGGCCATATAACCTTATAACTCTTGGTTCACTATAAAACTAAGAGTAATTTGGAAGGATTTGTTAAATGTTATTTATTCTCAGAACTCAGAACCGTATTTATACCTTCACAGAAATCCAGATAAGCTGGTTATTGTCATTAGTGTAATTCCTTGAAATTACAAAAACCCAGCTGAACGCAACAAACATTTAAATTTATAATAAGATCATTAGGAGAAGTTTTCCGAAGTGTTGCTTCCACATTTTTGACGTGCTTAACACAATTTCGCCATATTTCTTTACACCTTTTAACTTTGGATCTTATTAGTTTTACAACTTTTGGAGAACTTTTTGGGTGATCATTGTATTTTCTGACTTCTCGTTTTAATTGATTCTAAATTACTCGATTGGGTTGAAAATACAAAACTAAGGACGCAGTTTTCAAATGTGGAACCCCTTACTTCTGGCTAATTCGTCAAAGACATTTATTTTGCAAAAATGACCCTAGAGGCCCTTAGATACGATCTCCAAAACGTCATTTTTCGTTTTAGCTGATTCTGGAATATCTACATTTTCAGATCTAAGAAAGCTAACAATGTCAGATTTCTTTATCTACTTTCCGTGTTCGTGACGGTATTTCATTTTCTGCGTCCGAATCAGAACTGATCACTAAATACACATTTGAAGAACTAGTGTGAAGGATTGATTTCTTGTAGATTCAGGTAAATTAAATTCAACAGATTGCTAACATGCCATTGTGTCTTTTAAAAAATTACAAGGAGAGACACTCATGGCATTAGCGTTTCGGTAAAAACGAGAAATGCATTGATTGAAAACCTCTGATAAGAGGGTTGTTTATCTGTAGACAGGCAGGCACGTAAGAAAATGATGTTTCAGTATTTAATTACATTTTGTTAGAATAACTAAATAGGTATACTTGCTTCCAAAATAAGAGAGTAAAACTACCTGCAAAACTGACTTAACTTTTAGGATATCGTAATAGGGCCATAAGCTTAGTCCATTGTACCTGTACAAGCTGTCAATCATTCCTATTGGCCCACCTACCGCTTAGAGTTGGAAAACCCTAAAAGTCCAGTCAGTTTTCCAGGTAGTTTTACTCTCTTATTTTGGAAGCAAGTATACTTAATCTCCTTAAATGGGCACGAAATAAGTGAAAACTAAAATTATTATTTCAAGTCTGTCATTATATTATCTATTTTTCTCATACCTAACTAAAAATCTATCGTTTGGAAACATAGGTGTGTATCAAACCTAAATACTATAGAAATACCTATATTATATGTATAATACACTGACCGGCAAAAAAACCGGCCACCCTGAAAAACTTCGCAAAACTAAGCTTTAAAAATTATTAATTTAACTAGTGATCGTTATTTTATTAAAGAACCATTCACTATTGACACATGAGGTATAAATTAGCAAAAAAAAAGAAGACAAATAAACGCAGAATTAAATTTAATTTAACAAAATAACAGAAACAGAGCGACAATTTGAGAGACGTCTGTAAGAGTTAACGGAATTGTTTTCGCCTGAAAACGTTTATTAATTGCCAAACTTATAATTAAATGATGAAAAACACTATTTACAACAACAGCCTCCTTTATTGTTTTTTTTTCTGTTTCTGTTATTTTGTTAAATTAAATTTAATTCTGCGTTTATTTTTTTTTTTTTTTGCTGATTTGTGTCAATAGTGAATGGTTCTTTAATAAAATAACGATCACTAGTTAAATGAATAATTTTTAAAGTGGTTTTGCGAAATTTTTCAGGGTGGCCGGCACATCATCTGTGAAGGATTTACAACAAATTACAAATTAATAACTACATTTATTTGAGCAAATTGTTTCTCAACCTATTTAATTTGAGAGCAAATGATCTGGTGACGGCAGTGACAGAAACAAACAAACAAACAACCAGGTAAAACTAACAGAGTAATTTGGAAGGATTTGTTAAGTGTTATTTATTCTCAAAACTCAGAACCGTATTTATACCTTCACAGAAATCCAGATAAGTTGGTTAGTGTCATTAGTATAATCCCTTGAAATTACAAAAACCCAGCTGAACGCAACAAACATTTTTGACGTGCTTAGCATAATTTCGCCATATTTCTTTGCACCTTTTAACTTTGGATCTTATTAGTTTTTCAACTTTTGGACAACTTTTTGGGTGATCATTGTATTTTCTGATTTATCGTTTTAATTGATTCTAAATTACTCGATTGGGTTGAAAATACAAAACTAAGGACGCAGTTTTAAAATGTGGAACCCATTACTTCTGGCTAATTCGTCAATGACATTTATTTTGCAAAAATTACCGTAGACGCTTTAGATACGATCTCCAAAAGGTCTTTTTTCGTTTTAGCTGATTCTGGAATATCTACATTTTTAGATCTAAGAAAGCTAACAATGTCAGATTTTTTTATCTACTTTCCGTGTTCGTAGCGGTATTTCATTTTCTGCATCCGAATCAGAACTGATCACTATTATACACATTTGAAGAACTAGTGTGAAGAATTGATTTCTTGTAGATTCAGGTAAATTAAATTCAATAGATCGCTAACATGCCATTGTGTACTGTTTTTTGTATTTCTGGACTCGTGGACATAAAAACTAAGAAGAGATGTCTTCTACGTCGACAGTTTCGCAGTTTATTTTATCGCTTTTTCAAGACGTTCAATTTGCGTCTTTTTCTCACATGTCATCGTTTTTAAGTTAAGACGCAAATGGTATAATTGAACGTCTTGAAAAAGCGGTAAAATAAACTGCGAAACTACCGACGTAGAAGACATCTCTTCTTCTTATTTTTTATATCCACGAGTTCCGAAATATAAAAAACAGTATAAAGTAAAAATGGACGAGAATAAAATTATGAATGCCATTGTGTCTTTTAAAAAATTACAAGGAAAGACACTCAATGCATTGAATCAAAACCGCTGATAAGAGGGTTGCTTATCTGTAGGCAGACAGGTAAGAAAATGATGTTTCAGTATTTTAATTACATTTTCTTAAAATAACTAAATACTAATAAATCTCCTTAAATGGGCACGAAATGAGTGACAACTAAAATTATTATTTCAAGTCTGTCATTATATTATCTGTTTTTCTCATACCTCTCTAAAAAATGTGTCGTTTGTATACATAGGTGTGTATCAAAACTAAATACTATAGAAACACCTATATTACATGTATAATATAAAAAATAGTAGGTACAAATAACTACACTAACCGGCAAAAAAACCGGCCATCCTGAAAATTTTCGCAAAACCACTTTAAAAATTATTAATTTACTATTGACACATGATGTACAAATTAGCAAAAAAAGAAGACAATTAAACGCAGAATTAAATTTAATTTAACAAAATAACAGAAACAGACCAAGTACGATATTTTCTTAAAAAAAAAAAACAGTAACGGAGGCTGTTGTTGTAAACAGTGTTTTTCATCATTTAATTATAAGTTTGGCCATTAATAAACGTTTTCACGCGAAAATAATTCCGTTAACTCTTGCAGACGTCTCTCAAAGTGTCGCTCTGTTTCTGTTATTTTGTTAAATTAAATTAAATTCTGTGTTTAATTGGCTTCTTTTTTTTTGCTAATTTATCCTCTATTCCTATTCTTTAATAAAATAACGATCACTAGTTAAATTAATAATGTTTAAAGTTTGGTTTTGCAAATTTTTCAAGGTCGCCGTTTTTTTTGCCGGTTAGTGTAATTAAATAAGTCAAATATAAATCATATTTACTAATAAATAACTATAGAACATTGTCTGGGGGAAGCTGAGTTTACCAATAAAGGGTGGTTTCTCGGATTAACTTTAAGTACCTGCCCCCTCCTGAAACTATTTATGCAGGCGCCACTGCTCCAGCAAGTCAGTTGTTGTTCTGTGGTCAACAGTGTAACATTAAACCTCGAGTGGTTGAAGTGCGGGTTGCAGCATCATAACAAGACCAAAAGCGTTTTTGACTCATTTTCAAATAAACACTTGAGAGGTTATAAACAAGAAGGTACGGGTATTTTTATCTTATTTGTAATATTGTTAATTAATTAATATTTGTTTTTAGCCAAAATGTCATCTTGTGGAGTAGGCCGAGGTAGGGGATGGTTAAATTTGTCAAAAAGTGCGGAGCCTCCTAAACCCATGGGGTTATCAAAACCACCAATGAATACTCCATCACCAGCACCACAATTGAGTAGCGAATACGACGAATTAGTCGATCGAATTAAAGAACTGAGCACAAATGACGATGGAATCATGTTTAATAAGAAGATGAAGTACATACAATCATACTGGACACAGGACTGTACAAGACAGAAAGAAGTTGAGTAAGTTGTTTATTTAAAGTAAAGTCGGGGTTATGATAAGTGAATTTTTTGCAGAGACAGCTTTGAAAATCTGTATAAGGCATGTTTACATGACAACGAACTGGCGGTGAAACTTGTGCGTCTTATGTCGGCACGCAGTTTTATATCGCAGAAAATTCATGAGTGTGATTTACGCCAACAGTTTCTACAGCACCTGCAACGGGATTTTGATAGTAAGTTTGTTGTTATTGTAAATTTAATGTAATTTATTGGTTATGTTATTTTAGATAGTAATCAGCTTCAAACAACCAATCCTGTATTCTTTCGTAATTGTGTTCAGATGATTGGAGACTTTTACTACAAAGCTAGGTTGTCCAATGGAGAGCCCTATGTGTTTCTTGCAGTTCCTTTTGTGGCTTGTTTAGAGTTATTACTCAATAGTAAGACTCTACCAGATCTCATGTTATTGACTAGTCAGGTATGTAAACGCCTTATTTCATTGAAACATAATTAGCATCATTATACCATTTTTAGTTATTTTTGAATGGATCAACCTTGAAAACCCTCTTACCAGAAGAAATGGCAAAGTTAGGAATAACAATTAGGACTGCTTTGGTGGTTGAAACCCAACTTAGTAAAGACGTAAAACTATGGTTGTTGTTGGCACTTGATCTGTTTAGTGCAAGGTTTGGAGTCCTTCCAGCAGAAATCTACAAGTACTACGAAAGTCAGCTCGGCAGTGTTGCCATGATTAATTTTCAAGTAAGTGTGTGTAGTGCTTATTACTAATAATGTTGATTAATTCAATGTAGTTTAGAGTAGAATAACATAGAATTGTTTTTCTTTTACAGAGGCCACATGACGCCTTAAGTATACAAACGATACATACTAGTAAAATTTTGGACAGTTACCAGAGCAATGTAAATGTGCTCCAGATTTCAACCTCTCCAACTGAGCCCCCTCAAAATGATATTCAGGCCACTCATTACTCCAACCCTGCTGAATACAATGGTGTGCAACAGAAAAGTTTTGTGAAGGATACATCACAGAAGAATAAAGAAAAAACTGGACGGCCAATACTTGGAGTCGGTGCTAGATTTGTAAAAAGTAAAGCAAACGAAGATAATGGTTCATGGAATAGCAAACAGAACAGTTCAGCAGGACGAACACATAGTAAAAAACATCCTCCAAGTGTGAAGAGTAATAAAGGTTGGGAACATGATGATAGGTTCGAGAATGATTATAATTAGATTTAGTTTTACAAATATGAAACTACGATATGATCACGTAACTTTAGTCATTTTAGAATTTTATATACAACACCCTTATTGGTGTTCCGTTATTTATGACGTTGTAATTGACGTTCATAAATACTTCCGCTAGGTGATTGAAAAAGCCCTTGGTAATTTTAATTGAAGAATTTCTAAAAACAATGATATTTATTAGTGATATAAAGGGTATGTACTTACATGTACACAATTAATTCTTTATATTTATAGCATGATGTGTATATTTTAGCTCAAGCGTTTTACGTAAAATTTATGATTTTATTTTAATTAGTGAGGTGATTTTATTCTAATCTAGCTACAGTACAATAGATCTGCCAAAAAATACGCCAAAATTATTTTTTTCAATATCTTTCTTAGGTATGAATTTACAACTGATTATTTTTGTAAATACCAAAGAATAGAATTGATAACATGAAATAATTTTGACATATTTTGATACCATATACTAAGTAAGGAATAATTTAAATTAGGTAAATACCGACAACTTTTTAAAATAACTCATGGTGCCTGCTTTTTTTCTTATGACGCTAATGTTAGCCCTCAAGTTCTATACAAATGCATAATTTATGTTTTATGTTGGTAATTTCTAGTTGTAAATGTGTCTATAGCCTTGCATGAATCTAAGTTGTGTTATTATGTGATTGATGTAGAAAATCTTATTGTCATTCTATTTATTAAACAAATGGCTCTATTTAATACGTTCATTATGTAACTCTAATATGAAAAACTTAAAGATGGTGCCATTGATGTTATGCACTCTTCAGTCAAGTAGATAAGATAATTATGTACATATGACAGTTTTTGAGCCCCAAACATTTTGAATTAGTTATATTTGTATATAATGAAGTTTAGATTTTTTATCAAAATAGATATACGTAGATATTAACTTTGTCTTTTCATTACACATCATAAAAATCCTTCACTCCTTCGTCCGCAATTTTTCTACAGATAGTGGCGTGGAAAATGATCAATTTAGTGATTTGAGATCAATCATCTCAATATTTTAAGTTCTGAGTGTAAACTAGGTAAGTATTTAATAGAATCCAAGAGGCGCATGGTTAATTACAGGTTTTTTCAACGTAGCTAGAGTACGGAAAAGCAGATCTCTCCTTAATTAGTAAAATTCACGTTTACAAAAGCCATAGTTACCTTGTGGACACTTACTAAGGTGAACTGCGAAGTGGTAAGTTAAACTTTTTTTATATTTCTAAGTTCTCTACTTATAATTTCTTGACCACCGTTTTTTTACATTGGTAATCTAAATTTTAAAAAACATAATAATACTGTAGGTACATTTTACAGTTTGTTAGAAGATCATTTATTTACCTGAAACATACAAGCTGCTTACTGTTTCCTTCACTTTAATTCAGGTCACACGAATTACAGTTCGTCGTCTGAGAACTTGTTTTATCTACAGACCATAGCGCACTCAGGCCAATGTCGACTCTAAGGGTTCGGAAACGATTTGATTTATAAGCTATGATCTGTGATCTGATACACATCCCAATCGGTTTCGACCATAATTTCTGCTGTTTCAACTTTCGAATTCTCAGTGTTTCGAGATTTTAGTTTGGGGACTTTTCAGTTTACTCCTATTTATTATTGGATTTTTGGATTTTACAATTTCTCAATTTTTCAATTTCTCGGTTTTCAGTTTTTCTCTTCAATTTTAATATTTCGATTTGTCAATTTTTGACTTTTATAAACTCTTTATTTGTCGATTGGTTGATTTTTCAGGTTTTTTGGTTTTTCGATTTTTCTATTTTTTCAGGTTTCGATTTTTCAACTTCAGTTTTTTGATTTTTCGATTTCTCAATTTTTTAATTTCTGTTTTTGGACATTTCAGTTTTGGGATTTTTCAGTTTACTTATTATTCAATTTTATCTTACGATTCTGCAGGTTTTTGATTTTTCAATTTTTCGATTTTTTTTTAGGTTTCGATATTTCGACTTCACTTTTTGGATTTTTCGGTTTCTCAATTTTTCGATTCTTTAGGTTCTCAGTTTTTGGATATTTCAGTTTTGGAATTTTTCAGTTTTTCTTTCATTTTTCAGTTTTTCGATATTTCAGTTTTGATTTCTGGATTTTTCGATGTGTCGACTTTTTACTTTTTCGATTTTTAAATTTTAGATTTCTCAATTTTTTGTATTTCAATTTTTCAATATTTAAAATGTAAGATTTTTCGATTTTTCATTTCAGCTCTTCCATATTTCAATTTTTCAAATGTTTCGATTTCTTAATCTTTCGATTTTTCGATTTCCCGGTTTTAGATTTTCTGTCTTTCAATTGTCGTTTTCTCAATTTTTCGATTTTTAAATTTAGATTTTTCAGTTTTTTGATATTTTAATTTTTCAATATTTAAAATTTTAGATTTTTCGATTTCTCGATTTTTCATTTTTCATATTTCCGTTTTTCATGTTTTCGAATTTTTCAAATGTTTTGATTTCTTAATCTATCGATTTTTCGACTTCCCGGTTTTAGATTTTCTGTTTTTCAATTGTCGTTTTTTCAAATTTTCGATTTTTCAATTTTTCAAATTTGGCATTTATAAACTGTGAATTTTTCGATTTTTCAATTAATCAATGTTTTGATTTTCCCATTTCTTGACTTTCGAGGGTTTCGATATTCCTGTTGTCCTGTTCTTCAATTATTTAATTTTTCGATTTTTCATTTTTTAGTTTTTTAAAGTTTCGACTTTTCGACTTCACTTTTTGGAGTTTTCGATTGTTCAATTTTTCGACTTTTTAGGTTCTCAGTTTTCGGATTTTTCAGGTTATTAGATTCTCAGTTCGTCTTTCATTTTTCAGTTTTTCGATATCTCAGTTTTGGGATTTTTCAATATTTCGATTCTTCGACTCTTCGATTTTTGACTCCTGGATTTTTCGATGTGTTGATTATTTTACTTTTTCGATTTTAAATTTTAGATTTTTTAATTTTTAAAATTTTAGATTTTTCGATTTCTCGATTTTTCAGTTCAGGTTTTCGATATTTGAATTTTTCAAGTTTTCGAATTTTTCAAATGTTTCGATTTCTTAATCTTTTGATTTTTCGACTTCCCGGTTTTAGATTTTCGGTTTTTCAATTGTCATTTTGCCAAATTTTCGATTTTTCAATTAATCGATGTTTTGATTTTCCCATTTCTTGACCTTCGAGTGTTTCGATTTTCCTGTTCTTCAATTCTTTAATTTTTTGATTTTTCAAGTTTTTGATTTTTCAATTCTTTGGCTCTTCTGTTTTTGATTTCTGGATTTTTCGATGTGTCTACCTTTTTACTTTTTCGATTTTACAATTTTTGGATTTTTAAATTTTAGATTTTTCAATTTTTTGATATTTTAATTTTTCAATATTTCTTAATCTTCCTATTTTTCGACTTCCTGGTTTTAGATGTTCTATTTTTCAATTTTTCGATTTGTTAATTTTTCATTCCCGATTTATCGAGATTTGATTGTTCAGGTTTTCGATTTATCAGGTTTTCGATTTATCAGTTTTTCAATTTTTTATTTTGGCCTATTTCGGCTTTTCAGTTTTTCCAGTTTTCCATTTTTTCGTTTTTTGATTTTTCCGCTTTTCCAATTTTTCAACTTTTAACTTTTTGTTTGTCGATTTCTCAATTTTTCAATTTTTCGAATTTTTCAATTTTTTGATTTATCGATTTATCGAGATTTGGATTTTTCGATATTTTGATTGTCAATTTCTCAATTTATAAATTATTCAATTTTTAACTTTTCGATTTTGGCCTATTTCGGTTTCTCAATTGTTCGACTTTTCGACTACACGATTTCTTGATCTTTTGATTTTTCGATTTCTCGGTTTTTCGATTTTCCAGTTTTTCGATGTTTCGATTTTTCAGTTATCCGATTTTTTAAATTTGGGAGTTTTGATTTCTCGATTTTTCGTTATTCGGTTTTTAAATTTTACATTTTTTCGATTTTCTGATGTTTCATTTTTCGATTTTCAGTTCTTCGATATTTCGATTATTAGATTTCTCGATTTTTCGAATTTTCGATTATTTTAATTTTTCATTTTTTTCTCACTGTTAATATCATACAGTATATCGAAAACAACCACAAAAATTGTCACTAAAAACATTTAAAAATTCATACAAAATAGAACACAGTGTTTCCAGAACATTTTCCCGAAAAAAATCCATTGGGTTATTACGATTTCAACAATATTCTTAGTTTAAGACGTTTTGCTAGTATAAAACACAAATAAAGAATTAATTCTTAGTTAAACAAAATATGTAAAATCATCTAAATATGTACCAAAAATATTCACTTTGTCGTTATCAAAACCGACCAAATAACTATTTCCCGCAGAAATTATAGTCCAAACCAACCAAATCGCTTCTGAACGCTTTAAACTAAATAACTTTAGATCATTTACCTATTTATTTATTAAATAACAACCACGTTGTAGCAAACCACTGGTCTTGGATTCAGATATATACTGAATAGAGTCATAATTTTTATTTCATATAATAATAATAATAAGAATAATATTTATTATCCAACAGACCGGAGTCTACAAGGACCAATATAAATAAATATATAAAGGAATAAATTGTGATCACACCCTTTTATTATGTATTTAAAACACAGAAACATTCGCTACTGAATATTGATGAAGAATTTAAAAGTCGGCCCTACAAAGGGCCTTTCGAACAAGTGTAATACAATAGCTACTGTGTTTACGGCAGATGACAATAACAACAAAACTATTTAAAAGTTGTTGTCCCAAGTACAGCCATTTAATCATAGACCATCTACGACAACAGTGATGGTTTTATGATTTTGGGTTTTCCAAACCTTTTGTTTGCGAAGAAAGAGCATTATAACTAATAATTACACAGATAAGCCGGTTCGGTACAAGAAAAGTGCGTCGATCAAATACAACAAAGGGCCGGTACCTATAGTTTGGGGTAGTGTCATAAATTTGCAACTAATAAGCTGGGTTATTCGTTGACAAGGGTGATGAAGGAGTCAAAGTCTTAATTAAAACCACTATTTTCGTGGATATTTTGTAAGCAGCCATATCTGTACCGAGTTCGAACTCAATGTGTTTATTTTTAATTTAAATGCCCACGCTTTTTTAAAGGGTGACTTTTAAAGTTTAGTCATAAAAAATTCAAACTTCGTTTACAAATTTCACAGGTCAAGTGTCAACTGCATCGAGTTTGACATCGATCTCATTTTTTTTGCTTCACCGTTTTGAGGGTGGTTTTAAAGGTCGACTGTAGCAACCCCAGATTTCATTTAGAAATTGTAATGCGATGCCCATCGCAGGCGTTTCTAATTTGCAGACCACAGTTTATCTTGCAGACCGGGACTTAAAAATGTTCGAAATGCGCCCTGATTTGGTTCTTCTGTATTTCTCTACGCGAGAACTCCTGACATCAAATTTTAGGATATTTGGAAAAACCATTAAAAACTACCCCCAAAACAAACTTGCAGACTGGGGCTTAAAAATACTCTAATCAAGTCAAAATTTGACATTCGCTAGTTTTTCAATGCAAGGATTATTATTGATAATTATATTATACTTGAGTTTTTATGTTGATAGTAATATTTTTGTTTTTATACCATAATTATGCAAATAATAAGATGTTTTTATTACCTATGAACCCATTTTAAACCAAACGGCACCACCCCTGATTATCTATTTTTGACTAAACGCTGGCTCTTGCGTGAAGCTCGTTTGGCGACGTTCCTTTAGCATTAGTTCAATGAAGCAAGCAAGCTCCCTCCTATCATTTTACCTCCGTGCCGTATTTTTAACCCTCTCTCTACAAAGTTGTTTTGGGGATAGTTTTAAAAGGTTTGTTCGAATGGGCTAAAATGTTGCATCAATAATCCTCGCATTAAAAAAATAAGAAAATGTTGAGTTTTGACTTGATAGGAATTTAATCCCTAGTCTGCAAATCTGTTTCGGAGAAGGGCATGTTTGCTACAAGAAAAGGATCGGATTTTAAATTTTGCCCTGTTATTGTCTTCACGAGAAGTTGGCGTGTAGAAAGATAAAGACGAAAAGTAGTGGTAAGCTGGTCGACACCCAGGAAAGCTGGGGTGTAATTTATGACACCCATATTCTCTGGTATATGTGTTCCAACTGCTGATTTGTTTTTATGACTGCATCCTATTGTGAAGGAGTTAAATGTTCCACAATAGGCCTCTGCCGCAAGTAATCCAGGGGTCATAAACCATCAAGGGACCACCTGACTACACTACACATGGGCCGTATGCGCCTGTAAACTTTTAAGATGATTTATGGCACGACTATTTACATTTTCAATAGAGCTCCTAATACTTGCGGTAATTGAGATTGCAGTGCCATAAAAACAAAGTCAGAGTTGGACCACATAACAAATATCCTCTGCCGTATATTATTGTTCAACTTTCGTTCATCAACAGTTGTCCAATTTCATTCAACAAAAATTTAAGATGACGTCATCAATTTTTTGGGGAGTATAAACAGATATATTTTGATTAACAATTTACCATGCTTACAATAACTTTATTCGAAAACTGTCATCAAATATTGACATTTTCGTTAAATTCTTAGTGGGCAAAGTGATTCTTTTTGTCACATCACCGCGAAACACTTTTTCGTTCTAGAACGTAAAAGAACTGATTTTTATTGTTTGCTACTTTGCTATGATTCAAAAATTTACTTGATTTGATTTCTTTGCTTTGATTTTATTGGATTCTCGTAATTCTTTTTTGAGTTTCCGCTTATGTGGAGCTGTGCAGTTTTCGAAAAAAATTGGTCTAAAGAGTTTAGGCAGTACTTCCCTCGCTGTCGGAAACGTGACGACTGCATGTCTATTATGTTTTTTTTTTCACAGTAGATTTCGTTTTTTTTTTTGAGTCACCCGGTATATGCAAATTCAAAAAATATGAATGGAATGATAAATTACAAGTACAGACTCATCATATTTTGTATATTCTAGATAGGATTTATTCGGCAAACTTTTGAGCTGACGTCATCAGTTTTTTGTAGAAGATAACCAAATATATTTTGACTAAAAATTTATTATGCTCTTTATAACCTTAAAACATTTGCAAGATTTCAAAACATTCGGTTCTGGAGTTCCTGATTAAATCAATAAAATACATTTACCCATTCATTAATTTTTTTGGGTCACCCGGTATATGCAAATCCAAAAACTATGAATGGAATGATAAATCACAAGAAAAGACTCATCGTATTTTGTACATTTTAGATAGGATTTATTCGGCAAAATTTTGTAGTGACGTCATAATTTTTTTAGGGGGGATGAGTAAATACATTTTGATCAAAAACTTACCATGCTTATGATAACTTTAAAACACCTTCAAGATTTCAAAGCATTCGGTTTTGTAGTTCCTGAGTAAATCAGTAAAATAAATTTACGCATTCATTAATTTTTTTGAGTCATCCTGTATATGCAAATCCAAAAAATATGAATGGAGTGACATATCACAAGCACAGACTCATCATATTTTGTACATTTTACATAGGATTTATTTGGCAAACTTTTGAGCTGACGTGATTAAGTTTTTGGAGGGGATAACCAAATATATTTTGAGTAAAGATTTATGATGCTCTTTATAGCCTTAAAACATCTGCAACATTTCAAAACATTCGGATTAGCAGATTCTAAATTAAATTGCAAAATGTTATTTTATAATTTTGATTTTTTTTTTTAATCTGGACGTTTCGGGTAAAAACTCAATTCGGAGTCGTAAACTACATGTTTAGGACTATATTATTTTATACAATTTAAAACCCATTTACTATATACAATTTTGAAATGACGTCATCACATTGGTGGTGGGGATGATTAGACAAATTTTGGTTAGCGTTTTACCATCTACATCATATTCCTAATATAAAATTTTACAACAATCGGTCCAGTACTTTCGGAGATTATCTGTCTAATAAAAATCCGGGACGGCAAACAGACGGACCGACGGACGGACAGACGGACAGACGGACAGACGGACAGACGGACGGAAATGGGAGACCTATTTCTTCGTCTTCTAGGGGTCATGAAAGATCGAGAAAACGTAAAAGTAGAGAGTCGGCCGACGGACTCGATTACAATACTTGCTTTGCTTACGCTCGGGAAGTAAAAACGTTGTTTGATATTCGATTGCGAAATTCATTTGCATTTCGCAATCTAGAATCAAAAGTAGCTGTTTTTACATTGTGAACGAATTATCGGACTTTTTTTGTCAAAAAATGGTATGGAAAGTATTAATTTTTTTCACTATTTTTATTTTTTAAGAATTTTATTAAACAGTGTTTGCAAGTGGCAATTCTAACAAATTATAAAACTAAAACTCAAGTAATTATTAATGATTACATTAATGAAAATGAACACTGTTACGTTGATGGGTAAATAAAATCTGACTGATTACACAGCGACCATGTACAAAATAATTCCGGCGCAACTGAATTCGTTCGCTGGACTTCTCGCTGATTGCATCAACTGAATAATTCCTCGTTCCCGAAGGTGGCCTCTATTTAAACCCATACTCGTTCTAGATGTGCGGCGATCGGGATCTTTCTCGATTGCTGTTCGCGACTTCCGCTTCCAGGCGTTTCTTTAGCGCTCCGCCGTTTGATGGCTGTCATCGGCTTACAGACCAGAAAGTTCTCGACGGCCCATAGGCGTCGTACCGGGGCGGCGTACCTATGGGTTTATTTCTTAACAATATTAATAGGACAATTCTTATTTCCACTTATTACAAAACGAAGATTCCCAATAAATAAAAGAAAATATATTAAATTTAAAAATTTCAAAAGTTTACAAAATCTTAAGATTGTAGACATTCTAAAAATTCCAAAGTTTCCAAATGTTTGAAATATTTAAAAGGTTTCAAACCTTTCAAAATTTCTAAAGACTCGACACATTCTAAAAATCTTGAAGTTTTCATACACACTAGAATTTGCGAATTGTAAAGACACCAAAGATGCTAGATAAACTAAAGTTTTAGGTTCTAAATAGAAGAGACATCCAACAAAATCTTAAAAATTGTAAAGATCTTGGACGTACTAATACTCGTGGAAATTATAAACTTTATAAAATATCTAGTAATTCTAAAGTATCCAAATTTCTAAAGATTTTTAAAACTCTAAGGACTCTGAAAATTCGAAGATTCTAAATACTCTAAATGCTCAAACATTAAAAAGATCTTTAAAATTCTGTTCCAAATACATATTTCAAAGATTTGACAAACTTTTAAAGATTCCACAGACTCTAAAAATCATGAAAATCTGAAGAATGCTTCCTTTAATTTTTATAAATCCTGTAAGTATTAGGGGTCTTGAACACCCTAATTATCTTTCTTATACATCTCAGAGATTCTAAAGATTCCAGAGATTCCAAAAATTTCAAAGATTTAAAGACGCTTGGGGTCTATTAATTTTAGAAAATCTGGAAATGTCTAGAAAGTGTGAAAAATGTGGAAGACCTAGAAATCATGAAAATTGAGGAGAGTGTTGAATTCTGGCATATCCGAAGACTGATGTTTTCATGACATTTAGGAAATGTGGAACTTTAGAAAATTTCAAAAATGTACTCAATTCTAGAAATTCTAAACATTTTACTGAATTTGTGAAAATATTCCAAATACTGTGAAAGTTTAAAGTCTTCTCTAAATTTCAAAGATTTCGAGGATTTCAAGGGTGTTAAAACTCTAAGAAGTCTATCAATACTAAATTGATATATGTGCCCTTGTTAAAATGTAACAAAAAAAATATACGCAAAAACTGACTTTAAAAAGATATAGATACGATAAAAAAAATGTCGAGTTTTGACTTGACTGGAGCATTTTTAACCCCCAATCTGCAAGATAAACAGTGGTCTGCAATACGCGTACGAAATTTAAATATAAATACCATCCGACTTTTTTTGGAGTCACGAAGTTTAAAAATTTCTCTGTATCAGGGAATTAGCTGAATTAACAAGTTTAATTTTAACCAGTGGCGGTTCGTGACCTTTTAAAATGGGGGGGCACAGCTCTCGTTTTGCCATGAACACTTTTCTTTTATTGGTAAATCGAGAGTGGCTGTCCCTAAATTTTTCACTACAATTTGATTGCTGTAAGACAGCGGACGATGTTTTATTAAAAATTCAACTGAATTCATTATTTTTATTTAAAATTGAATTACTGCTAGCGGTCACGGTTCAAACAGGACCTGATTCCATCAACACCACCTAGAAAGGTGATCTTTATTCCATCCAAACACAGCGACTAGAGGCGCGGTTTCCATGGCAACGGTGTAAAAACGTTTAAATGGAAAATGAGGCAAATTCTAAAAGCAACCAATAATACAATTACAGAGAAGTCTTTGATATATATTAACAGTATTTTTTAAGTAAAACATAGTTAATTGTTAAGTTAAAAACAAAAACAAACACATTCAGAACAAGATTTCTCAGTGCATCTAGGGCTAAGTATTTCAGGCACCGTCTATTCGTATGTCCGCCAGTGGATCTTGCTCACTCGGTGTATATGAGACAATCTGTTACCCCTATTGTTGCTTCTAGATAAATTTCTCAATTATACTTACATTCTCCAGCTTGATTCCCTTCAGCTTAGGCACACACTCTTGTCAGTAGAATTCTGTGTCTGTACTCTTCAAATTAATTTTTTCATATTTCTAGTTCTTCGTTACTTTTAGTTTTTTTCGATTTTAAGGATACAGCCTGATAATATTAAAATTTTAATTGCAGATTTATTCGTTTTGAATTAAGCAAAACATGTTATTCCTATGTCATTTTTTTGTATAATAGAAAATACAGTTTTTTTTTCCTCTTGTGAACTCAATCCGGGGATATACTGTAGGTACAAATGGAGCATTTGAAGATTTTTCGGCATATAAATATAAATGTGCTCCAACGATAAGGATCTCCATGGGCGTTACGTGCTTTACCCAAATTGACTTCTTTATGGGCTTTACGTACTTTTGGGTTTCACACAAGTTGGCCAACTGAAAATTGTTGCACTAAATGCTGGCTTTGAGTAAAAAGATTTTCTTCCGGATACTAAACAATATCAAAGCCGATCGCCCGTCAACACGATCGCTGAAGTAACTTATGAATTATTTGGTACTTATGTTAAAGAGTTAAAGTTGAGTTATTGGATTTAAATGAATAGTTAGAACACTTAAAATTTTCTAATATAAAGATGTAAAGTAAAAAATAAGCACGCGTAAGTATATAAAAGAACATTAAAAATAAACTAACTATTAGACCTATGTACGAAGGAATTGTCCTCTAGTGAATTATGAAAAATATTGAGGATGAAAGTTAGTTAAATAAGAAGTAGGTAGTAGATTTTTTTTATTATTTTAATTTAACTTCTCTAATTTAATAAGAGTTCAATTCGCTATAGTCAAGTTGACCTCGACCACATATTGACGTATTTCTGTCGAGTTTTTGACATTTTACTATTACTTATACTTGAAAGTGTATTTTATGTGACCTTTCTGTTATCTATGATGTATATTTCTTGTGTGTCTGATCTTTTCAAATGCCCTGCTATGCGTTAATGTGGTAAGTATTCGTCTAAACACAAATTTAGTAATTAATGTATTTTGAAGCATCGTTGCCGCGTTCATGATTATTTGTGGAAGAAATAAGGCACATGCGATAAGTTTCCAGCCAGTCCCTCCCTTCAGTGGTAATTTTCTCCAAGAAGTTGCTGATTTTGATAGTATAGTTGAACCAGAATCCAATCAGGAATCTGCCCCTAATGTCATTAAAATCAGAAATAGTATGAGTGACGAAGACAAACGATCAAGTGACAAAAGTGAAGAAATACCTTATCAAAACCATCCATATTACGCAGAAAACAATGACGAAAAAAGTTTTGCCGACGTTGATAAAATTAAAAGAGAGTTGGGTCAAATGGGCACGGTTTTTGTCAATAAATTTTTTGACAGTGATAGTGACCCAGAACGCGAAGAAAGAAGTTTTAAGGTAATTGAAGAAAGACCATTTTCTGACGAACCAAAAGAGGATGAGAACGAAAATGAGGACTCTCCAGAGGAAGCATTACGCAAAGATAAAGATTTTCAAGAAGAGCAATTGAAAGCAAAAAATCTTACCAACACCAGCAGACTACTTTTCGACGAAATTGAGAACGGAAAAGCAAATGGTAATGGGGAGGAAGATGAGGCATGTTGTGAAAATGAAGCAGAAAAAGGACAAGTAAAAGAATTAGTTGCACCAGCCCACCAAAAGGGTAAGAGAGAAGAGAGAATGTAGTTAGGGTGTAGGACAGTCAGTTCTTAGGTTTAGTTTTTTCTAACTGAGAATTGCCAACGTGTTGAAATAGGTTCCTATTGTCGACTTTTGTCCGTGTCATTTTACCTATGTCCATCTAATCATCAAAGAGAAAAATCAACATCGAATCTGTTCACTACACTTTGAAATAATAAGTAAAAATTACATTACGCTTTAATAATATTTGTTCTGAAGAGAACATACATCGTTATTATTGTTATCGTTAATTGTTTGTGTTTTACAATACTAATAATGCTCTTCTGACAATGTATTACTTAAATTTTACTTTACAGGCAAACCCGGAAATCCCGATCTCTTAGAAATGCATTTTTATAAATATTTGCCTGAAACTGGAAAAGTTAAAATCGCACCTGAAGACAAAAAATCAGTGTTGATAAATTTGTACCCAGAAGATAAAACAAACAAAAAGGGATTTCAAATTCCGGAAAAATATGACTATATTGCTCTTTTATCGAAAGACAACAAATTTGTACAGGTTCCTGCTGTGAAATTTACAGTAGTGCCAGGGGAAAGTGCAAACAGACGAAGAAGAAGTGATCAATTTGAGCCGTTTTATATTTCTAGATACAGAAAATATCCTCAATCCCTTAAATTTCAACCGCCTGACAACCTATACCACACTGCTTTTAAAGGAGTATGTCCTTCACACTGGAGTCACGTACCTATACTCTTTATCAACACTATACCTGGTCTACAAAGACGATTTGGTAACAAAGTATACAAAAGGTCCTCAGATATGGATCTTGCCGACAATAAATACCTTCGCGAAGCGAATTTGTTAATTCAGAATGTCAATACGTCTTTAAGGATGGGTTTAACTGATAATAAGAAACCCATGTCTGTCGATGCTGGTGTTTTGGTTAATCCGAAATATGAAAGTTCAACGAACCAAAGATCTAAACTCTATGACAAAAAATCATTCAAAAAAGAAGTCAATGATGAATTTGATAATAGTAGAAATAATTTGGAATCAGAATTATCTACCAACGATTTATCACTGTCGTCAGCAAAAGAAAATAATTTGGTGAATAACAACGAAATGGATATAAACAAAGGCGAGAACTTAGTAAGAAATGAAATTACTTCTATAGATTCCTCATCACATAAAGAGAATAGTGAAGATAATGCTGCACTTAGTAAAAATGAAATAAACCTTGTAACCACGCTACCAAACAGAGACGATAGTTTGATCAAAAATATTATCAATCCTCTAGAAATTGATAAAGCAAACATGTTACAAAAAACTGACGTTAATCCAGCAGAAATTATACAAAATAAAGACGACAGTCTGACGAAGAGTGAATTAAGCTCTTTAGATGTTCTAACTAACAATGTCAACAGTTTGATTGACAGCGAGATAGGTTCTTTAAATTTCAAAGACAACGGTTTAGCTAAAAGTGAAATAAACTCTTTAGATATTTCACCAAGTAAAGATAACAATTTGATTAAAGACGAACTTAATTCTTTAGATTTTACATCAAATAAAGACAGTAGTTTAATAAAAAACGACATCGGTACCATTGATTTTCCCTCCAGCAAAGACAACACTTTGATAAAAAGTGAAGTTGGTTCCCTGGACGTTTCGTCGAACAACGATCCTAGTCCAATTAAAAGTGAGATCAATCCTTTAAACAATTTGATCAAAAGTGAGGTTAGTCCAATGGATATGTCATCGAACAACGATCCCAGTGCCATTAAAAATGAGATCAATCCCTTAAATAAAGGCCTGAGTAGAAATGAGATCCAACCTTTAGACAAAAGTTTAGTTAAAAGTGATATTAGTCTTGTCGACAAAGATTTAGTCAAAAATGATATTAGTCTTGTCGACAAAGGTTTACTAAAAAATGATGTCAGCTTTGCCGGTAAAGGTTTGGTCAGAAATGATGTTAGTCTTGTAGACAACGGTTTAATAAAAAATGAGGTTAGTTCATTAGAAGGATCAAGTAAGGTCAACAGTTTTATAAAAAATGAAATTAGCCCTTCGGAAGTTTCTGAAAACAAAGATAGTAATTTAATTAAAAGTGAAGTTAGTACTTTGGAGCTCACACCACATAAGAGTGATAGTTTTGTAAAAAACGAAATTAGTCCTATGGAAGTGGCGCCGGGTAAAATAGATACATTTGTGAACAACGGGTTCAATCCTATGGAAATAACACCACAAAAATCAAACGGTTTAGTAAATAATATTAACAATCCAATGAATGTTGGAAGAAGCAGTAAAAACAGGTTTGTGAAAAGTGAAGTTAGTCCAGTGGAAAATACATTCAAGGCAAAAAATTTGATAAAGAATGATATTTCATCATTAGAAATAGGATCTAATAAAGATAGTGGGGAAGATGTTGTGGGAAACAATGAAATAGACAAAGCCATGGAATTGGTTACCAACAATGACGGGCTGTCAGATCCATTTGTTAAGAATGAGATTAATCCTGTCTATGTACCAAATGATAACCCATACTTAGATAATATGCTAGACAATAAAGTTAATGATTTGTCTGAGAATGTGATGAACAGTGATAATCATAACGCGGAACAATCCGAAAATGTAGTACAAAATAAGAATGAACAAAATTCAAACAATATGATTAACAAACAAGACATGGTGAGTATTAAAACAATTGTTACTTTAAATAACACCTGAAAAAAGTATTGAATGTTAATTATTTTTTTTTTTTTTGATTGAAAATTTCTAAGTTATTAACGAATTATTTTTGTTTTGTTTTTATATAAATTTAAAATATTCAGTTAGAATTATTAGAAATTTTGCTTAAATACAAAAGTAGTACCGTATTAGATAGTTAACCATGGCATTATTTTACAATCTATTTTTTAAATTCACAGATGTCAAGTGCCTACTTAATTGATCTTCTTAAAAACGTCGACATGCTGAAAAAATCGGATCCCAATTTTAAATTTATCTCCCAAAATAAAGAGAAAAATATGAATCGTTTGATCGATGAGCCAGAAAAAGAAGGGGGAAGCAGCACCTGTGAATTTCCAGATTTTGCGATGACCACAACTTCAACAACTGCACTGGAAATTGGTCTAACACCTGCTCAGGTGGACCAAGAGTCAAAAGTACCTGATGAATCAAACGTCAACAATCCTGCACCTGCTAGTGTCATTCCTAATATTCCACTTTCAACACACCATGTGAATGAATTACCCGAAAATGGCTTAAGTACTCCACTTCCAAAGGCGCCTGTACCTTCCCATGCTCCTTCCGATATGAATAACACAAATGGAGTGGTAATAAATGAATCAACGTCAAAAGGAAATGTGTCTGCACAAAATCAGTTAGCCGCAAATGAAACAATGTATGAGGATGAAAATGATGTCGGTAATATTCTGGACTTATTAGGAAGTAACACAACTATTTGCACCACAGTTGGTACTACGGAAGGAAAGGGAGGTAAAGGAACCTCGTCAACCACTTCTGCAACAACAGGTCATATAAGTATGAGCGTCACGTCCGTTCCCACAATTTCCGCAGGCGTAATTAATTCAACTCCTACTGTAGGTACCGTAGTTTACGAAAAAACCACTTGTGGTAAGAGTACAACCCAAGCCGCTCCTAGCACAACACTAAGTTTAGTAGCCAAAGGCAAAAGTGCTTTATTAAATCAATTACACAATCTACAAAAAGACCTGAAACTAGTTTTTGAAGTACAGAATATACTCAGCGGATCCAAAAAACAACAAGAAAAAAAGAACAAGAGACGTAAAAGAGAAATATTTCAAAAATACAGACTAAGAAGAAAATGCAAGAATTCGAAAAATAAAAGTCAACTTCAAACTGCATCGAAACTAAATCCTATACAGGAAGTTCAGGCCTTGGGAAAAATTTTACAGTGGAAAGCAAAAAATGAAGGCGAAACGACTACCAACTGCAAACGAACAAAACGATTCTTATTTAAGAAACGGCGCAAGAAGAAAAGGAAGAAGAAAAAGAAGAAGAAGAAGAGGAAGAAGAAGAAGAAGTGGTGGAAGCGTGTATTCGGCCACCCTGCGGACCAACGACATTTTTTAGGCACGCTCTCTCAAAATTTCCTTTGACTTTGCGCGATTCCAGGCAAGTTAGACCGAGTAGTTCTAGTGTAGTGCGAAATAGAAAAGTAAGTCAAGTCAAACGGCAATTGGATGATGAAGGCGGTGTTTGGGAATGGTTTAATTGGCCAACTGGAAAAAGATTCGAACTAACTTCTAGTGAAACATATGCTGAACCCATGGAAACTACAACGTCGTTAAATGTTTTGAACGAGGTGCAACATGTGTTAGACGAGGTAGAACCAGCACCAAGAATGACAGTTAAAACTACAACTACTGAATTGCCCTTAAATCAGCTTAAAAGTGCATTAAATTCTTTAGAACAAAATGATGTAGAGGAAAATATAAATGAAAATAGTGATGTTGCACAAAAACAAGAACATATTATTAATGAAGTCGCACAAATGGTCACCAAAATTCAGCAAAGTAATGAAGAAGAAGAACCCCTGTACTCCACCCAACGCACCTTCGACGAATTATTAAATTCTGAAGTTTGGAATGTTCTTGAAAACTCATCACGGTTACTTTATCTTCCTACCACTGAAGTTTATAATAAGGCACCACAGGTTGAAAAATCTACGAAATATACAAGCGAAAGACATCATACAAACAAAAATATGCACGAACATTATATCGGCAACAAAGTTCATCATGTTACTATGATACACAAAGAAGAGTCCTTTAAAAACTATCCACACAAGGAAAAAACATCGGAACACACAACCATAAAATTAGGAAAAGGTACAGATAAATCTGTCCACGAAAAGTATGCCGGCAATCAATTACAGCACGTCACAGTTAATCAACATCACGATGTAGATCAGTTTTCATCAGAGTCTCCAAAAATAAACCAACGTGGGCAGTTAATGCATTATACCAATAAAAGAAGACGTACATCTTCGGAAACACCCTCTACACACCAACCTGTCAGTTTATCAGAAGCAGGGAATTCATTGATAGGTGAGTTTCATAACAAACATGAAACATCTACCTTATGTGTTCTTTGTAACAAAGGACAAGAAATTCCTGGTACATATGAAGCAGCTGAAAGTGAAGCAACAACACAAGAAAAAAATGTTGCGCTCAATGCAGATCGTACAACCAGAGTACAAGAAGGTACAGAAAAAGCAACGTTATTTTTGGATGAACTTCATAAGGGACATGGTCAGAGAATGCACTATACCAATAAAAGAAGACGTACATCTACGGAAACACCCTCAACACATCAACCTGTCAGTTTGTCAGAAGCAGGGAATTCATTCATAGATGAGTTTCATAACAAACATGAAACATCTACCTTATGTGTTCTTTGTAACAAAGGACAAGAAATTCCTGGGACATATGAAGCAGCTAAAAATGAAGTAACAACACAAAAAACAAATATGGTGCCCACTGCAGGTCACACAACCGGAGTAAAAGAAGGTACAGAAAAAACAACGTTATTTTTTGATGAACTTCATAAGGGAGATGGGCAGAGAATGCACTATACCAATAAAAGAAGACGTACATCTACGGAAACACCATCTACACATCAACCTGTGAGTTTATCAGAAGCAGGAAATTCATTCATAGATGAGTTTCATAACAAACATGAAACATCTACCTTATGTGTTCTTTGTAAAAAAGGAGAGGAAATACCGGGAACATACGCGGAAGCTAAAAGTCAAACAACTGAAAAGGAATTAGTAAAATCATCAAAAACTAAACAAGAAAGTAAATTAACGACAAAAGTAAGTGAAAAAAAGATAAAGGTTTCAGTGCAGGTGGAGCGAACGACAATACTTCCTGAAAGCACTAAGTCAGAGATGACACATAAATATACGGAACGCATAACAAAACTAAACAAACCAGAGGAAAAAATTACAACTCAAAAACCAGCTACCACTGAAAAAACAGTACATGTGGCAGTAAAGGAAAAAGAAGAAGAAGCAACAACTGAAGTGGCTAAAAATAAAGCGACAGCAAATAAAGAAGAAAGTGCCACATCTAAAGCTACTGAAGGTGGTGTGATTTCGTCACAAATTACCCGGGAAAATGAGATAAAAAGTAGCAAAGGAGAAGAAGGTGGCACAACAAAAATTTTTACAAATTCGGAAGCATTACATACTTCAATACAATCTACGAAAATAATAAACAAAGAGGCAGAAAGTATAACAACAGAAAAAAAGGGAGGAGCAACAAAAGAAGAAGGGCAAATTGTTCAAAGTGGAGCAACAACACCATATGCTACAACAGAACACAAAGGAGAATTACACAAAGAGGAAGAAGGTGCAACAAAATATAAAGAAGAAGAAGCAAGCAAGAAGACAGAAAGTGTAACAACTGAAAAAGCTGAAGGCGGTTCGCCGAGAGCACAAACAACAAAACAACACGAAGGTACAGAAACCAAAGTGCAGGAAGTGGGTACTACACAATTAAGCGAAGATGTCGAAATTACAGTTGTTGCTGCAACAGACTATATCGAAGAAGTGAGCAAAGAAGCAGAAATTGTAACAAGTGAAGAAGTTGAAGGTGGTATCACTACAATGCAAGCAGAAAAAGAACACGAAGGAGAAGAGACTAAGGAGGAATCAGTTGCTACGACTCAGTTAGTTGAGGGTGGCGCAACACCAGCTTCCGCCGTGACAGAACATGTTGAAGAACTCAGCAAAGAAGCAGAAGCTGTGACAACTGCAGTAGTTAAAGGAGGTGCGACCACACTACAAGCAGGAAAAGAACATGAAGAAAATACCAAAGAGGAACAAGTTGTCACAACACAAGTAGCTGAGGGTGGCGCGACGACAGCTCACGCTGCGAAAGAAAATGGAGAAGAACTAAACAAGGGGGCACAAGCTGTGACAACTGAAGTAGTTGAAAGTGGCGCGACCACAGTACAAGCAGGAAAAGAAAACGGAGGGGAAGAGACCAAAGAGGAAGCAGTTGGCACAACACAATTAGCCGAAGGAGGCGCAACGACAGCTCACGCTGTGGCAGAACACGAAGAAGAAGTACGCAAGGAAGAAGAAATTGTAACAACTGAAGTAGTTGAAGGTGGTGCGACCACAGCACAAGCAGGAAACGAACACGAAGCGGAAGAGACCAAAAAGGAAGCAGTTGGCACAACAAAACTAGTTGAAGGTGGTGCGACGACAAAACATGCTGCGACAGAACATGGAAAAGAAGTAAATACGGAGGCAGAAGCTGTCACAACTGAAGAAGTTCAAGGTGGTGCGACCACAGGGCTAGCAGGAAAAGAACAAGAAGGGGAAGAGACCAAGGAGGAAGAAGTTGCCACAACACAACTAGTTGAAAGTGGTGCGACGACAGCACATGTTGCGACAGAACATGGAGAAAAAGTTAATAAGGAGGCAGAAGCTGTGACAACTGAAGTAGTTGAAGGTGGTGGGACCACTGAAGAAGCGGGAAACGAACACGAAGAGGAAAAGACCAAAGAGGAAGAAGTTGGCACAACACAACTAGTTGAAGGTGGTGCGGCGACAGCTCATGTTGGGACAGAACATGGAGAAGAAGTAAGCAAGAAGACAGAAGCTGTCACAACTGGAGAAGTTCAAGCTGGTGCGACCACAGTACAAGCAGGAAAAGAACACGAAGGGGGAGAGACCAAGGAGGAACAAGTTGGCACAACACAACTAGTTGACGGTGGTGCAACGACAGCTCATGTTGCGACAGAACATGGAGAAGGGGTAAGCACGGAGGCAGAAGCTGTCACAACTGAAGAAGTTCAAGGTGGTGCGACCACCGTACAAGCAGGAAAGGAACATGAAGGGGAAGAGACCAAGGAGGAAAAACTTGGCACAACAAAATTAGTAGAAGCAGGCGAAACGACAGCTCACGTTGTGGCAGAACACGAAGAAGAAGTAAGCACGGAGGCAGAAGTTGTGACAACCGAAGTAGTTGAAGGTGGTGCGACCACAGTACAGGCAGGAAAAGAACAAGAAGGGGAAGAGATCAAGGAGGAAGAAGTTGCCACAACACAACTAGTTGAAGGTGGTGCGACGACAGCTCATGTTGCGACAGAACATGGAGAAGAAGTCAGCAAGGAGGCAGAAGCTGTCACAACTGAAGAAGTTCAAGGTGGTGCGACCACCGTACAAGCAGGAAAGGAACATGAAGGGGAAGAGACCAAGGAGGAAAAACTTGGCACAACAAAATTAGTAGAAGCAGGCGAAACGACAGCTCACGTTGTGGCAGAACACGAAGAAGAAGTAAGCACGGAGGCAGAAGCTGTGACAACCGAAGTAGTTGAAGGTGGTGCGACCACAGTACAGGCAGGAAAAGAACAAGAAGGGGAAGAGATCAAGGAGGAAGAAGTTGCCACAACACAACTAGTTGAAGGTGGTGCGACGACAGCTCATGTTGCGACAGAACATGGAGAAGAAGTCAGCAAGGAGGCAGAAGCTGTCACAACTGAAGAAGTTCAAGGTGGTGCGACCACAGTACAGGCAGGAAAAGAACACGAGGGGGAAGAGATCAAACAGGAAGAAGTTGGCACAACACAACTAGTTGAAGGTGGTGCGACGACAACTCATGTTGCGACAGAACATGGAGAACATGTAAGCAAGGAGGCAGAAGCTGCCAAAACTGAAGTAGTTGAAGGTGGTGGGATCACAGTACAAGTAGGAAAAAAACACGAAGGCGAAGAGATCAAAGAGGAAGAAGTTGGCACAACACAACTAGTTGATGGTGGTGCGACGACAGCTCATGTTGCGACAGAACATGGAGAAGAAGTCAGCAAGGAGGCAGAAGCTGTCACAACTGAAGAAGTTCAAGGTGGTGCGACCACAGTACAGGCAGGAAAAGAACACGAGGGGGAAGAGACCAAAGAGGAAGCAGTTGGCACGACACAACTAGCTGAAGGTGGTGCGACAACAGCTCATGTTGCGACAGAACATGGAGAAGAAGTAAGCAAGGAGGCAGAAGCTGTCACAACTGAAGAAGTTCAAGGTGGTGCGACCACAGTACAGGCAGGAAAAGAACACGAGGGGGAAGAGACCAAAGAGGAAGCAGTTGGCACGACACAACTAGCTGAAGGTGGTGCGACAACAGCTCATGTTGCGACAGAACACGCAGAAGAAGTAAGCAAGGAGGAAGAAGCCGTCACAACTGGAGAAGTTCAGGCTGGTGCGACCACTGTACAAGTAGGAAAAGAACACGAAGGCAAAGGGATCAAAGAGGAAGAAGTTGGCACAACGCAACTAGTTGAAGGTGGTGCGACGACAGCTCACACTGTGACACAACACGAAGAAGAAGTTAGCAAGGAGGAAGAAATTGTAACAACTGAAGTAGTTGAAGGTGGTGCGACCACAGAACAGGCAGGAAAAGAACACGAGGGGGAAGAGACCAGAGAGGAATCAGTTGGCACAACACAACTAGTTGAAGGTGGTGCGACGACAGCTCATCTTGCGACAGAACATGGAGAAGAAGTAAGTACGGAGGCAGAAGCTCTGGCAACTGAAGTAGTTGAAGGTGGTGGGACCACAGAACAAGTAGGAAAAGAACACGAAGGGGAAGAGAACAAAGAGGAAGAAGTTGGCACAACACAACTAGTTGAAGGTGGTGCGACCACAGTTCATGTTGCGACAGAACTCGAAGAAGAAGTAAGCAAGGAGGAAGAATTTGTAGCAACTGAAGCAGTTGAAGGTGGGGCGACCACATTACAAGCAGGAAAAGAACACGAAGGGGAAGAGACCAAAGAGGAAGAAGTTGGCACAACACAACTAGTTGAAGGCGGTGCGACGACAGCTCATGTTGTGACAGAACATGGAGAAGAATTAAGCACGGAGGCAGAAGTTATGACAACTGAAGTAGTTGAGGGTAGTGGGACCACAGAACAAGCAGTAAAAGAACTCGAAGAAGAAGAGACCAAGGAGGAAGAAGTTGCTACAACACAACTAGTTGAAGGTGGTGCGACGACAGCTCATGTTGCGACAGAACATGGAGAAGAAGTCAGCAAGGAGGCAGAAGCTGTCACAACTGAAGAAGTTCAAGGTGGTGCGACCACAGTACAGGCAGGAAAAGAACACGAGGGGGAAGAGATCAAAGAGGAAGAAGTTGGCACAACACAACTAGTTGAAGGTGGTGGGACCACAGTACAAGCAGGAAAAGAACACGAGGGGGCAGAGACCAAAGAGGAGGCAGTTGGCACAACACAACTAGTTGAAGGTGGTGCGACGACAGCCCATGTTGCGACAGAACATGGAGAAGAAGTAAGCAAGGAGGCAGAAGCTGTGACAACTGAAGTAGTTGAAGGTGGTGGGACCACAGGACAAGCAGGAAAAGAACAAGAAGGGGAAGAGACCAAGGAGGAAGTAGTTGCCACAACACAACTAGTTGAAGGTGGTGCGACGACAGCTCATGTTGCGACAGAACATGGAGAAGAATTAAGCACGGAGGCAGAAACTATGACAACTGAAGTAGTTAAGGGTGGTGGGACCACAGAACAAGCAGTAAAAGAACTCGAAGAAGAAGAGACCAAGGAGGAAGAAGTAGGCACAACACAACTAGTTGAAGGTGGTGCGACGACAGCTCATTTTGCAACAGAACATGGAGAAGGGGTAAGCACGGAGGCAGAAGCTGTCACAACTGAAGAAGTTCAAGGTGGTGCGATCACCGTACAACCAGGAAAGGAACATGAAGGGGAAGAGACCAAGGAGGAAGAACTTGGCACAACACAATTAGTGGAAGGAGGCGCAACGACAGCTCACGTTGTGGCAGAACACGAAGAAGAAGTAAGCACGGAGGCAGAAGCTGTGACAACCGAAGTAGTTGAAAGTGGTGCGACCACAGTACAGGCAGGAAAAGAACACGAGGGGGAAGAGACCAAAGAGGAAGCAGTTGGCACAACACAACTAGTTGAAAGTGGCGCGACGACAGCTCATGTTGCGACAGAATATGGAGAAGAAGTAAGCACGGAGGCAGAAGCTGTCACAACTGAAGTAGTTGAAAGTGGTGGGACCACAGGACAAGCAGGAAAAGAACACGAAGGGGAAGAGACCAAAGAGGAAAAAGTTGGCACGACACAACTAGTTGAAGGTGGTGCGACGACAGCTCATGTTGCGACAGAACATAGTGAAGAAGTAAGCAAGGAGGAAGAAATTGTAACAACTGAAGAAGTTCAAGGTGGTGCGACCACTGTACAAGAAGGAAAAGAACACGAAGGGGGAGAGAACAAGGAGGAAGAAGTTGGCACAACACAACTAATTGAAGGTGGGGCGACGACAGCTCATGTTACGACAGAACACGAAGAAGAAGTAAGCAAGGAGGAAGAATTTGTAACAACTGAGGCAGTTGAAGGTGGAGCGACCACAGGACAAGCAGGAAAAGAACACGAAGGGGAAGAGACCAAGGCAGAAGAAGTTGGCACAACACAACTAGTTGAAGGTGGTGCGACGACAGCTCATGTTGCGATAGAACATGGTGAAGAAGTAAGCAAAGAGGCAGAAGCCGTCACAACTGGAGAACATCATGCTGGTGCGACCACTGTACAAGTTGGAAAAGAACACGAAGAGGAAGGGACCAAACTGGAAGAAGTTGGCACAACACAATTAGGAGAAGGGGGCGCAACGACAGCTCACGCTATCACAGAACACGAAGAAGAAGTAAGCAAAGAGGAAGAAATTGTAACAACTGAGGTAGTTAAAGGTGGTGCGACCACAGTACAGGGAGGAAAAGAACACGAAGGGGAAGAAACCAAGGAAGAAGAAGTTGGCACAACACAACTAGTCGAAGGTGGTGCGACGACAGCTCATGTTGCGACAGAACACGGAGAAGAAATAAGCAAGGAGGCAGAAGCTGTCACAACTGAAGTAGTTGAAGGTGGTGGGACCACAGAACAAGCAGGAAAAGAACACGAAGGGGAAGAGACCAAAGAGGAAAAAGTTGGCACGACACAACTAGTTGAAGGTGGTGCGACGACAGCTCATGTTGCGACAGAACATGGTGAAGAAGTAAGCAAGGAGGAAGAAATTGTAACAACTGAAGAAGTTCAAGGTGGTGCGACCACTGTACAAGAAGGAAAAGAACACGAAGGGGGAGAGAATAAGGAGGAAGAAGTTGGCACAACACAACTAATTGAAGGTGGGGCGACGACAGCTCATGTTGCGCCAGAACACGAAGAAGAAGTAAGCAAGGAAGAAGAAATTGTAACAACTGAGGTAGTTGAAGGTGGTGCGACCACAGTACAGGCAGGAAAAGAACACGAAGGGGAAGAGACCAAGAAAGAAGAAGTTGGCACAACACAACTAGTGGAAGGTGGTGCGACGACAGCTCATGTTGCGACAGAAAACGGAGAAGAAGTAAGCAAAGAGGCAGAAGCCTTCACAACTGAAGAAGTTCAGGCTGGTGCGACCACTGTACAAGTTGGAAAAGAACACGAAGGGGAAGGGACCAAACAGGAAGAAGTTGGCACAACACAATTAGGTGAAGGAGGCGCAACGACAGCTCACGCTATGACAGAACACGAAGAAGAAGTAAGCAAGGAGGAAGAAATTGTAACAACTGAAGAAGTTCAAGGTGGTGCGACCACTGTACAAGAAGGAAAAGAACACGAAGGGGGAGAGAACAAGGAGGAAGAAGTTGGCACGACACAACTAGTTGAAGGTGGTGCGACAACAGCTCATGTTGCGACAGAACATGGTGAAGAAGTAAGCAAGGAGGAAGAAATTGTAACAACTGAAGAAGTTCAAGGTGGTGCGACCACTGTACAAGAAGGAAAAGAACACGAAGGGGGAGAGAATAAGGAGGAAGAAGTTGGCACAACACAACTAATTGAAGGTGGGGCGACGACAGCTCATGTTGCGCCAGAACACGAAGAAGAAGTAAGCAAGGAAGAAGAAATTGTAACAACTGAGGTAGTTGAAGGTGGTGCGACCACAGTACAGGCAGGAAAAGAACACGAAGGGGAAGAGACCAAGAAAGAAGAAGTTGGCACAACACAACTAGTGGAAGGTGGTGCGACGACAGCTCATGTTGCGACAGAACACGGAGAAGAAGTAAGCAAAGAGGCAGAAGCCTTCACAACTGAAGAAGTTCAGGCTGGTGCGACCACTGTACAAGTTGGAAAAGAACACGAAGGGGAAGGGACCAAACAGGAAGAAGTTGGCACAACACAATTAGGTGAAGGAGGCGCAACGACAGCTCACGCTATGACAGAACACGAAGAAGAAGTAAGCAAGGAGGAAGAAATTGTAACAACTGAAGAAGTTCAAGGTGGTGCGACCACTGTACAAGAAGGAAAAGAACACGAAGGGGGAGAGAACAAGGAGGAAGAAGTTGGCACGACACAACTAGTTGAAGGTGGTGCGACAACAGTTCATGTTGCGACAGAACATGGTGAAGAAGTAAGCAAGGAGGAAGAAATTGTAACAACTGAAGAAGTTCAAGGTGGTGCGACCACTGTACAAGAAGGAAAAGAACACGAAGGGGGAGAGAATAAGGAGGAAGAAGTTGGCACAACACAACTAATTGAAGGTGGGGCGACGACAGCTCATGTTGCGCCAGAACACGAAGAAGAAGTAAGCAAGGAAGAAGAAATTGTAACAACTGAGGTAGTTGAAGGTGATGCGACCACAGTACAGGCAGGAAAAGAACACGAAGGGGAAGAGACCAAGAAAGAAGAAGTTGGCACAACACAACTAGTGGAAGGTGGTGCGACGACAGCTCATGTTGCGACAGAACACGGAGAAGAAGTAAGCAAAGAGGCAGAAGCCTTCACAACTGAAGAAGTTCAGGCTGGTGCGACCACTGTACAAGTTGGAAAAGAACACGAAGGGGAAGGGACCAAACAGGAAGAAGTTGGCACAACACAATTAGGTGAAGGAGGCGCAACGACAGCTCACGCTATGACAGAACACGAAGAAGAAGTAAGCAAGGAGGAAGACATTGTAACAACTGAAGAAGTTCAAGGTGGTGCGACCACTGTACAAGAAGGAAAAGAACACGAAGGGGGAGAGAACAAGGAGGAAGAAGTTGGCACGACACAACTAGTTGAAGGTGGTGCGACAACAGCTCATGTTGCGACAGAACATGGTGAAGAAGTAAGCAAGGAGGAAGAAATTGTAACAACTGAAGAAGTTCAAGGTGGTGCGACCACTGTACAAGAAGGAAAAGAACACGAAGGGGGAGAGAATAAGGAGGAAGAAGTTGGCACAACACAACTAATTGAAGGTGGGGCGACGACAGCTCATGTTGCGCCAGAACACGAAGAAGAAGTAAGCATGGAAGAAGAAATTGTAACAACTGAGGTAGTTGAAGGTGGTGCGACCACAGTACAGGCAGGAAAAGAACACGAAGGGGAAGAGACCAAGAAAGAAGAAGTTGGCACAACACAACTAGTGGAAGGTGGTGCGACGACAGCTCATGTTGCGACAGAACACGGAGAAGAAGTAAGCAAAGAGGCAGAAGCCTTCACAACTGAAGAAGTTCAGGCTGGTGCGACCACTGTACAAGTTGGAAAAGAACACGAAGGGGAAAGGACCAAACAGGAAGAAGTTGGCACAACACAATTAGGTGAAGGAGGCGCAACGACAGCTCACGCTATGACAGAACACGAAGAAAAAGTAAGCAAGGAGGAAGAAATTGTAACAACTGAGGTAATTGAAGCTGGTGCGACCAGAGTACAGGTAGGAGAAGAACACAAAGGGGAAGAGACCAAGGCAGAAGAAGTTGGCACAACACAACTAATTGAAGGTGGTGCGACGACAGCTCATGTTGCGACAGAACACGGAGAAGAAGTAAGCAAGGAGGCTGAAGCTGTCACAACTGAAGAAGTTCAAGGTGGTGCCACCACTGTACAAGAAGGAAAAGAACACGAAGGGGGAGAGAACAAGGAGGAAGAAGTTGGCACAACACAATTAATTGAAGGTGGGGCGACGACAGCTCATGTTGCGCCAGAACACGAAGAAGAAGTAAGCAAGGAAGAAGAAATTGTAACAACTGAGGTAGTTGAAGGTGGTGCGACCACAGTACAGGCAGGAAAAGAACACGAAGGGGAAGAGACCAAGAAAGAAGAAGTTGGCACAACACAACTAGTGGAAGGTGGTGCGACGACAGCTCATGTTGCGACAGAACACGGAGAAGAAGTCAGCAAGGAGGCAGAAGTTGCCACAACTGAAATAGTTGAAGGTGGTGGGACCACAGTACAAGCAGGAAAAGAACACGAAGGGGAAGATATCAAAGAAGAAGCCGTTGGCACGACACAGCTAGCTGAAGGTGGTGCGACAACAGCTCATGTTGCGACAGACAATGGAGAAGAAGTAAGCAAGGAGGCAGAAGCTGTCACAACTGAAGAAGTTCAAGGTGGTGCGACCACAGTACAAACAGGAAAAGAACAAGAAGGTGAAGAGACCAAAGAGGAAGTAGTTGGCACAACACAACTAGTTGAGGGTGGTGCGACGACAGCTCATGTTGCGACAGAACATGGAGAAGAAATAAGCACGGAGGCAGAAGCTATGACAACTGAAGTAGTTGAGGGTGGTGGGACCACAGAACAAGCAGTAAAAGAACACGAAGAAGAAGAGACCAAGGAGGAAGAAGTTGGCACAACACAATCAGCGGAAGGGGGCACAATGACAACTCACGCTGTGGCAGAACACGAAGAAGAAGTGAGCATAGAGGAAGAAATTGTAACAACTGAGGTAGTTGAAGGTGGTGCAACCACAGTACAAGAAGGACAAGAACACGAAGGGGGAGGGAACAAGGAGGAAGAAGTTGGCACAACACAATTAGGAGAAGGGGGCGCAACGACAGCTCATGTTGCGACAGAACACGAAGAAGAAGTAAGCAAGGAGGAAGAATTTGTAACAACTGAGGCAGTAGAAGGTGGGGCGACCACAGGACAAGCAGGAAAAGAATACGAAGGGGAAGAGACCAAAGAGGAAGAAGTTGGCACAACACAACTAGTTGAAGGTGGTGCGACGACAGCTCATGTTGCAACAGAACATGGAGAAGAAGTAAACAAGGAGGCTGAAGCTGTCACAACTGAAGAAGTTCAAGGTGGTGCCACCACTGTACAAGAAGGAAAAGAACACGAAGGGGGAGAGAACAAGGAGGAAGAAGTTGGCACAACACAACTAGTTGAAGGTGGTGCGACGACAGCTCATGTTGCAACAGAACATGGAGAAGAAGTAAACAAGGAGGCTGAAGCTGTCACAACTGAAGAAGTTCAAGGTGGTGCGACTACCGTACAATCAGGAAAAGAACACGAAGGGGAAGAGACCAAGGAGGAAGAAGTTGGCACAACACAACCAGTTGAAGGTGGTGCGACAACAGCTCATGTTGCGACAGAACATGGAGAAGAATTAAGCACGGAGGCAGAAGCTATGACAACTGAAATAGTTGAGGGTGGTGGGACGACAGCTCATGTTGCGACAGAACACGGAGAAGAAGTAAGCAAGGAGGCAGAAGCTGTCACAACTGAAGTAGTTGAAGGTGGTGGGGCCACAGGACAAACAGGAAAGGAACACGAAGGGGAAGAGACCAAAGAGGAAGTAGTTGGCACAACACAACTAGTTGAGGGTGGTGCGACGACAGCTCATGTTGTGTCAGAACATGGAGAAGAAGTAAGCACGGAGGCAGAAGCTATGACAACTGAAGTAGTTGAGGGTGGTGGGACTACAGAACAAGCAGTAAAAGAACACGAAGGAGAAGAGACCAAGGAGGAAGAAGTTGGCACAACACAATCAGCGGAAGGGGGCACAATGACAGCTCATGTTGCGACAGAACACGAAGAAGAAGTAAGCAAAGAAGAAGAAATTGTAACAACTGAGGTAGTTGAAGGTGGTGCGACCACAGTACAGGTAGGAAAAGAACACGAAGGGGGAGAGAACAAGGAGGAAGAAGTTGGCACAACACAACTAATTGAAGGTGGGGCGACGACAGCCCATGTTGCGGCAGAACACGAAGAAGAAGTAAGCAAGGAGGAAGAATTTGTAACAACTGAAGCAGTTGAAGGTGGGGCGACCACAGGACAAGCAGGAAAAGAATACGAAGGGGAAGAGACCAAAGAGGAAGAAGTTGGCACAACACAACTAGTTGAAGGTGGTGCGACGACAGCTCATGTTGCGACAGAACATGGAGAAGAAGTAAGCATGGAGGCAGAAGCTGTCACAACTGAAGAAGTTCAAGGTGGTGCGACCACGGTACATGCCGGAAAAGAACAAGAAGGGGAAGAGACCGAGGTGAAAGAAGTTGGGACAACACAACTAGCTGTGAGTGGCGCTACGATAGTTCAGACTGCAATAGAACATGAAGAAGAATCAAGTAGGGAAGAAAAAGGTGGCACCACAACAGTATACGTTCTACGTGAGCATGAAGGAGAAGGAAACAAAGAGCAAGAAGCAGCCACCAAAGAAAAAGTGGTAGAAGTCTCTTCGAAACTATTTGAAACAACAGCACGTGAAGAACAAATGAGTAAGGAGCTAGAGGTTGCCACAATTGAAGTCATTACAGAGGAGGAAAGAATGTCACCCGTAGGAACCATTGCTGGACAGACTACTGTGAACAATTTACCTGGGGAGACTGTTCATCATACAACTCTTAATGCAAAAACTGTAATAGAATTTAATAATTTACACACAACAGGTAAATTTGCAGAAGCTACAGTTTATCTTGAAGATATTGTGAGTCAAACACCCGAAGAAGTCGTAGTTACATTTAAAACAATTTCATCTAACGATCAAAATTTAATACCTGGAACATTTAAACAAACTACAAATTTATTGTTGAAACATGAAACTGGAGTCGATAGGAAGTTAGGCAAGGGGACAGAAACAACTATGCAAGAAACTGCAGTCGGCAAGTTTAGTAAAAGGCATGAAACGACTGAATTACTAACTGAATTGCAAACTACGACAAGAAGAGGCACAGAAGTTATCCAGGAATTCGCTGAAGATGAAATGGAACACTTTTCAGAAAACCATGTGACACCATGTGAACTCTGTGAAACCGAAAGTAGGTTGAATAAAACTTCCACACCTCACAATGAAACTCAACAAACAGAATTGTCGTCAACAACAGAGGAAGTAGTTTCGAAATCAAATGAAACGAATTTTGCCAGTGATTTGAATGTGAAACATGTTACCAAGCTTGTTAATATTGAGGCTGCATCATCAACTGTAATTCCAGAATATGAAAAACAAGAAACTTCCAATGTAGAAACGCTTGAACATATTAGTCCCCATAGTTCCGTAATGCCGGAAGAATTAGAGTCAAAAATTCGTAACGAAAGTACAGAACATATGCTTGCAGAAACAGAAAAGGGAGAAAATATTAGCGACGAATATGAGGGAAACGAAGTGAGTAATATTTCTGAAATCCCTCAAACAAAAAAAGAAAAGACTACAGTTTCGGAAAGCGAGTCAACAACCGTGGTTTCGAAATCAAGTGAAGTGAATTTTGTTAGCGACTTAAATGTTTTGAAACATATTACCGAGTTTGGTAACACTGAAGTTATAACATCATCTGTAATTCTAGAAGATGAAGAATTAGAAACTTCCAACACAGAAGCGCTGGAACATGTTACTCGTCATAGTTCCATAATACCGGAAGAATTGGAGTCAAAAATCTTTAACGAAAGTACAGAACATTCACTTGCAACAGAAAGGGGAGAAAATGTTAGCAACGAATATGAGGAATACGAAGTGAGTAATCTTTCTGCAACCACTCAAACAAAAAAGGAAAGCGAGCCAGCAACTGTGGTTTCAAAATCAAGTGAAACGAATTTTGTTAGCGACCTGAATGTTTTGAAACATATTACCGAGTTTGGTAACACTGAAGTTGCAACATCATCTGTAATGCTAGAACATGAAGAGCAAGGAACTTCCAATGCAGAATTAGTGGAACATCATAGTTCCATAAAATCGGAAGAATTGGAGTTACAAATCTTTAACGAAAGTACAGAACATATGCTTGAAGAAACAGAAAAGGGAGAAAGTACTAACAGCGAATCTGAAGAATACGAAGTGAGTAATCTTTCTGAAACCACACAGAACAAAAACGAAAAGACTGGAGTTTCGGAAACCGAGTCAACAACAAATTTATTGCCGAAACAACAAACTGGAATCGGTAAAAAGTTTGACGAAGGGACAGCGACAACTTTGCAAGAAACTGCAGTCGGCAAGTTTAGTAAAGAGCAAGAAACAACCGAATTACTGACTGAATTACAGACTACGACAAGAAAAGGCACAGAAGTTATCCAGGAATTCGCTGAAGATGAAATGGAACACTTTTCAGAAAATAGTGTGACACCGTGTGAACTCTGTGAAACCGAAAGCATGTTCAATAAAACTTCTACACCTCAGACTAAAACTCAACAAACAGAGTTATCGTCAACAACAATGGAAGTAGTTTCAAAATCAAGTGAAACGAATTTTGCTATTGGTTCGAAACATTTTAACACTAAGGTTGCAACATCAAGCGTAATTCCAGAACATGAAGAACAAAAAACTTCCAACATAGAAACTCTGGAACATGTTAGTCATTATAGTTCCATAATACCGGAAGAACTGGAGTCAAAAATCCTTAACGAAAGTACAGAACATATGCTTGAAGGAACAGAAAAGGAAGAAAATACTAGTAACGAATACGACGAATACGAAGTGAGTAATATTTCTGAAATCACTCTAACAGAAAAAGAAAAAACTACAGTTTCGGAAAGCGAGTTTCATGAGTTACAACAAGTAACAGAATTCCCTAGTGTTCAAAATCAACTTACTGAAAAGTCGTCTTCGGTATCAATAGCGACTAACATAAGTGAAGAAGAATATGTTACTGAAGGTGTAACACCATTTTTTGAAACAGAGGAAGAAAACGGTTCTGAAACACTTAAAGAAACTGCTACGACGTACCCATATACAACAGTTAATGTAAGTGAAGAACAACATAAAAGTAAGGGTTCTAAGGCTTCCAACGTTTCAAATGCGCTAAAGTTCAGTACTACTGTCATGTTGCTGATTTCCTCTGTATATGGCAACCATACTGCTGGTACTGGGGGGACCACACACAAACCCACAACTCTTCCTTCTGTTTATGTTGACCTCCCTGTATTTTTACCAAATACGTCGACCTCTCACTTTCAAGAACATGCAACGGCGCATACTACTCCCTTAGAGAGTCATTTAATAAAAATCATGAGCAGTAACGTAACTGAAACATTGATACTCTTTCTAAGTGGACCAAACAATGAAGCTATGAAAAAATTAAATGGATCCAAGTGGGTAAGACGTTTGGGCCCGTCCGAAGCAAAGTATCAAGCTTACTCCGCGATTCCACCTTACGAAGCCATACCTTTAACAAAAATACCTTTTCCAAAGTATATAGGCTTGGATGAATGCACGAAAGGTGATTTTGAGAACAATAATAAGTGTTTCTGTTCGGTTGATAGTTTGTTGTCATCTCTGAAGCAAGGAGTAGTGGGGCAAAACACAACTGAACATTTGGCTTGTTTGAATTATCTTAAAGTTCACGGCGGGGTGACCATCGGGAATGAATCAGTGCCTCACATAAGAAAAAAAAGAAGTTACTGGTTTGGCAAATATGATGCCGAAATGAAAAGGGAAGCGATAGATTATACTAAGGGTTTTTTTAAGGAGGATTTCAAAATTCATAATACAGATGCTCGAATATATGCTTTGCCCGATTCAAGAGTGATATTACCATGTTTGAACAGAGACGAAGTTATTGAATATAATAGATATATGCAATATTACTGGACATTTGAAGATGAAGTCCGTATCAATGGTAATTTTTCAGCTGAAATATTTATGAAATTATATACTATTTTTACACAGATCATCAAATACAAGAAAATGAAGGTAACTTACTCATAGAAGATGTAATGCCTAAAGATAGTGGAAACTACACGTGCACAGTAAAATCGCGGCTCAATGAAAAAAGTAATATCGTACAAAAATATTACCATCAGCTGGTGATTGTGTCTACGCCCATATACAAAGTTACAACTAGTCTTATTTACGATCTAAAAGAACCGTGTGAATTAAGCGATGGTGATATTTTATCTATGTATTTGCCCAACATTCTAGATGGTCTTTTATGCGGATATCACGAAAAAATGTGCAAAATTGATGTTCGTCGACCGCTGTGCATTAACAGGGTTTGCTTTTCTAGGACTGCAAGTCTCAGTTTTGACCACCCCTTTTTTCCAGGAGGAAGAAAAACTGATAAACGTCACATTCACGGTAACAATGTTCACTTTAAAAGAAATTGTACCCATGATTGACATTAACAGTTGCAACTTAAACTGTCAAATGGAGCTATGCTCAAATCTTGCTGCAGTTTTAGTCAAAAATATTCAAACTTTTGCTAAGCTTACAGGTGGGTTTACATCCCTTAACAAATACATTAAAAACAATCTTTACAGTTTTTTCTAAACTCGCTCTTAAGGAACAAGATTTTAATCCAAAGAAAGTTGAACACTTGAAGAAGAAAGAAAAAGGACGGTGGTCAACACCACCTGTACTGATTGTCACTTGTCCCAGTGGATTTGGCGTAGAAAAAAAAGAACCTCGAATTTGTGGTAACCAAATCAAACACATTTTGCTGACGTTAAAAACGATTTCTTAGTTGTTTGTCCAAAAAATACGTACAATGTTGGCTCGGAATCTTACTGCAAAGAGTGTCCGGCTGGACAATACCAACCAATAGCTGGATCTAAGTCATGTTTGGTCTGTTCTTCCCCATTAGAAAATCGAGCATGTCTTCGGGTTCTGGTAAATTTTTCATGTGATAAGTTTTAAAGCTCTGTTGACTGTTCACTTTTAGTATGCGAACACTGAGTACTTCAAGATATATGTAGGTGTTGCTTTTGCGATAGTGTTGTTCCTTATTATCGTTATTTGCTATTGCACAAGAAATGGCACTGCGGACTCTTTAACCAACAGTAAAAGGCACGATTATGTATATACTATGTTAAGAAAGGATGCTGATGTAGAACGAGGGACGAATCAACCTTTATTAAAGAACACTAACAGAGGACACATAAGAAATACTGCTCCACCACAATTGCCACCCCGTGATTTTTAGTATACGGATATTTTAATTTTTATATTATTTATTTTTAAGAGAGTCAATACATTTTTTTTTTAATTTTGTGTTTACATGATTGCCGCAACTTCAGGGTTACCAATTTGTAACCAATCAAATTTTATTAATACTATTAGTCAAAACAAGCTGGTTGATTCAACTCATCTAGTTGTCTACTAAATCAGTTTGTTGAAGTTTTTGAATTAAATTATCATTCACTCAGATTCAAATATGTTGTTATTATCTCCACAACAGTAGTTTCTCCGGAAACGTGGCAGCGTGGCACATGTAAACTGCAGAGGAGTTAATTTGCTAACCCTCCCCAGCTCACGTTGTAAATTTTTATAAAATATAAAATGCAGCCGATAAAAAACAGGTACTTACCAGTCCCATGGGGATTACTCGAAACTCCTTTCTTCTTCGTCTTAGGAAATATAGGTCTTATGGTTCTTCTGCAAAATAGCGACATTTACCAAATCTAAAAGAATGATATTTACAATAATTTCCAATATATCTTAGTACAAAAATCCTGGAAACAGAATAACTATTACTTGGAACAACAAAGAACACTTTTAGAAAATTCTTAATAAGTGCAAATAAAATTATTCTGGATGTTGATGCCCAAACAGAAACTGTTGCATATTAGAACTAACTAAATCGTAATATTTTTAAGCGAAATGATGCATCTTTGAAAGCATCGAGTACAGCATCTGGGTGTGCCGTTACCATTATATTCTATAATGGTTAAAGCCTTATTTATGACTGTCCCATCACCGGCAGCAGTAATCTATTGTTAAGAAAATTAACTTTTAGACATCATAAAATCGAATTAGAACTGGGGAAACTGTAACGGAAAAATTTTAGTTGAATCTAATGACATGACATTATTACGCCTGAAATATTTGGAAAACATAACTACTAGTACGGCCCCTTCAGCACACAACACGTTTTTAAGGATTCTACCCTGTTTTTAAATGTATCCTTTTTTTAAAAGTCAAATTTTATGGAATCTACCCTGTTTTTCCAAAAATAGCCTTTTTGAAAAAAGTCAAAAAATTTTTAAGGAATCTATTATGGTTTTCCAAAGGTGAATTCGATTACGGTCAAACAAATTCACTTTTGAAAACGTTTAAAATTTAAGGATTTTACCCTGTTTTTAAAGGCATATTTAAAACTAACATTTTTAAAGATTGGCTCCATTTTCAAGGTAGTTTTAAAAAAGTAAAAAGAAAATATGGCTATAGACGCCTGAAAAAATAATAAGAGTATAACAGTGAAAATTTCTAAAGCTCATTATTATGCAGAAAACCACACATATCTACTAAATAAAAAAAAATGAAGCAAAAGTAAAAAAAAAGATAAAAAAAGTGTGTTAAGAAAAGTTATCTTGAAAACCTTGTTAACTCGGAATCGAAGATTCCCTCATGCGCCAAACGAATTTCTCTAATAATATTTTTTTATTTTCACGCGGTAGTTTTGACAATACAACAAAAGCAAATTTTTTTAATAGCGCAAGCTGAACTTCGAATAATCAAATTTTATCATTTTTCGAAAATCTGGATTTGTTTTATGGTATTTCAAAGGCGAGGGAAGTTCTGTCGAAATAACTTTGGGCTACTTTTTTTTCTTTTTAAAGGGTTTAAAAAATACCCCATAAATTATTCCCATTTGTGACCTTAATGGAAAAAATAACACTGACAGTTTAATTTTTTTTTATATTTTGCCTTTTTTTTCTTAATATATGTTCTTATTTCATTACAAAATACTTAAAACATGTTTAAAATGATAAATTCTTGTAGAGAAATATCGATTTTGAAATTAAGCTCCTCCCCTGACTCTGATAACGAATGAAAAATTCATCACAATTGAAATCGGGCCGCCTATAGGTGAGGCTTAATCTTTGGATTTCTTTTTTACTTAAAACATATAGTTTTCTTTAAACAACACAATTATTTAAAAACATGTTTCAGATGATAATTTTTTTAGAAAAATATGGATTTTGTAATTAAGTTGCGCCCCCCTTGGCTCACGATGAACAAAGAAAAATCGTTACAAATGAGCTAGGGTGGGTGGGTGGGGTTTTATATTTTACTTTTCTTTTTCTTAATGTACATAGTATATACCTTCACAACAAAAAACTGAAAACATGTTTAAAATGATAAATTTTATCCCCTACACTTCTCTATGAATTTACCCTTTTAAACATATTTTCAATTTATTGTTGTGATAAGAAAAGTATGTACACATACTAAAAAGAAGAAAGCATAATACAAACCCTGCCCACCCGCCCCTTTCTCAATTGTGACAACTGTTTTTATTCGTCGTGAGCCGAAAGGTGGAGCTTAATTGTAAAATCTTATTTCACTACAAGAAACTATCATGTGAAACATGTTTTTAAGTATTATTTATTATTATTATTATTTATTATTATTACAAACATAGAGCAGAGGCTGAAGCCTGTTATGCTCTCCGAACACATAATGAGTAGCTAGGCATTTACTACTTGTCCCAGAGAGGGTGTTCGATTTACAGATAGAGTTTTATTGTGTTTTAAGGAGATGGGTCGTAATCTTGTATTTGAATGTAGCGGTACTGGCGGAATCTACAGACTCAGGATCCATATTGTTCCACACACTAAATACCCTATTAGACAGAAAATGATGACGCCAACTGGTTCTGTACTTTTCGTGATATAGCTTCATAGAATGACCGCGCAGACGTGACGTATCGGATAGGATAAAGATGTTAGCAAGATCTACGCTAAACCGGTTGGTCAGTATATTGTATGTGCAAACTAGATCATTAAGGATACGACGGTTTTCTAAAGATAGGAGATTTAGTGAGGCTAGCCTATCAGAATAAGGATTCTTCCCCAAATTCTCAATGGTTTTTGTATACCGACGTTGTACTTTCTCAATTCTTGCCTTGTCTTTGATCAAGCTGGGACACCATATCACGCTGGCGTATTCAAGTATAGGTCGAACGTATGAAACAAATAGGTTTTTGAATAACTCCTTGTTATGTTGTTGAAAAAAAACTATATACGTTAAGAAAAAAGAAGCCAAAAATTAAGACCCACCCACCCACCCCAATCTCAAATGTGATGAATTTTTCATTCGTTGTCAGACCGAGGGGCGGAGCTTAATTGTAAAACAGATGTTTCCCAAAACAAAAATTTACCATTTTAAACATTTTAAATATCTTGGCGTGAAAAGTTCATTACATATTTCTAGAAAAAAGCCCGGGGGCCGAGTTTAATTGCAAAATCCTTATTTCTTTATAAGAAATTATCATCTAAAACATGCTTTTAAGTATAGTTTATTTTTCTTCTTCTTTGAAATAACTGAAAAATATTTTTATTGGAGGCCATTTTTCGAAATAATGATTTTGATGGAATTCTTGTAAAGGAAACAGTTTATTTGGATTTATGAGAGTATCATAAGTGTTTTTTTTTTTGTACGTACTACCAAATATGAAAATATCTCTACGATTTAAAATATCGTATAAAACGGTGCTACACCACGGTTTTATACTACAAAAACAAAATACAATATTTTTACATAATTACTATGATGCCCGACAAAAAATTTCAAACGACTTCAAATTATATTGCTTTGCTATCAAAATTTGGCTTTATGAATAACTAACCTTGCCTACTTCTTATTAGTGTTGTTAAATAACCGGCTGTTTTCAAAAATAGCTTTAATAGCTGTAATTTATCCGCATATTCAACCGGATATTCTTCGGCTATCCGCTGACAACATTGCTTCTTACTTATTACTGTAGATTTGTTTTAGCTAACCCAAACTACTACTGAATTCAAAGTGCTAAAATTTCAAATGTATTTTCAAAAGTCAGTCAGAATGACAATAAAGATTGATTTACAATGATAGTTTGGAAGTGTACTCCTTTGTGCAGGAAAAAAGCATACAAGATCTTAGAGTAAATTTTGCAATTTTTAATCTATGTGAAAATGGCTTTTTATTGCTACTAAATAAATATAATACCTACGTTGCCATACAGACCGTATTTTAGATGAAATATTATTAACTGAAAATGAAATTACACAACTAAAACAATCTAACTGTATGCTTTTTTTCAACACAGACGTGTATAACCTGCCTCCATTACTAATTAAGTATCCTAACAAAAAAATAAAATACACAACTTTTTAATTTTCTGAAATATAAGTATACATATAATAAATTACGGCCAGAAAATCAGCGTTAAATCGAGTTTATTTGATTTTATCATAAAATACTTTCAATATATCAAGACAATTTGTCCGCTAATTACGGAAAACCAGCTTCAATTTTTCTACTTTGGCACACCTGTAGAAAATACCCGTGTCAGTTCGACCGACAGTCTCGTAGTTACCTTGCGAAACAAGATTTCCTTCTAATTTAGCACATAACTGATGTAATTTATAAACTATTAACCGGTCACACAGCGCAATCTCCAATTTTCCAGCAATTTCCTCGCGCCACGTTCGTCCAATCCTCAGAAAATTTCCACGCGCACGCCACTGCACTTTGTTTTGATTAATCCGGTCGAACCCATCCCCGCACCGAGCTTCCGTCATCGGTGTATTTCTGTATTTCGCACCGAGTTCTGTGCCAACATTTCGTTAAAAAGTTAAATTTTCACAGTAGTGCTAAGAAGATGAACGCGCAATGACCGAACGGCTGCGAAGTGCGAGTACGGTGGGCTACCAATGCCCCAAGATGGAAAACGACTTGAGCCCCCGAAAGACAATGCTAGTTCTCGTGATCGTCGTGGGGTGTTTCGCGGTGCTGTGGCCCAAAGTGTTCTACCCCATGTTGGTGGGCTCCGCCAACCAGCACATCAAACCCAGCCCCATTGACAAGACGACAGGTGAGCTTCAGGACCTAACCTAACTGGGTCTAGGACGTTTTAGATTCGGGCTTAAAGGTCGCTTTTCGGAGATTAGGCAACGAAGACTTTCGAGGATTATAATCATTGAGAAGCCACTAGCTGACAGTCAAAGACATTGCTGAAATACATTTAAATAACAATGGGTTCAAGTATGTACATGCTTGTGAATTTTAAAATACCCAAGAGAAGTTGAAAGAGGAGATCAAAGTAACTTTAGTAGCTACTTCAAGCACTTTTTTTATTCAAGCCAAGTACAATAAATAATAGTTATTGAACAATTTTGTAAATTTTTGTAAAATTTATTAGCTAGTGTGGGTAGGTGGTAATGTAATTTAACAACATTTTTGAAATACCTCCACAGGTATGAACAACATAAATAATATCTCATAGCAGGTTTTCAGTGAAGATTTAGCTAAGACTTTTTTGAAATGACGTCATCATCCTTTTAAAGGGGATGAATACATTCTGATATGCAAAATTTAACACTAATCACACTGTTACTGTCTTCCCAGAATTTCCAGAATATTGTATAAGGCGATTTTGAAGTAATCAGTAAAATAAATTGTATCATATTTTTTTCAGATAACCGGTGTTAATAATTTCAAAAATTTAAAGCACATTTCAGCATAGTACATTAAATACCCGTTTAAGGATCTTATCGGGCTATACACATATATAGTTATAATAGCATAAAAGTCTTGGAAATTGCTGCCATATGTTATTATTCCTAAATTAATTTTGATTTGATAAAAAAAAATAATAATAAATACTTACGAGGTTGAATTTAAGTTCACACGAAAACATGGAATTTAGATTTTACAAATTTTTTAGTGCCAACTTCATTGTTGACTAGAAGTTCCGAAAAATCTCATCTGAAAAATGTTTGCTAAATTTAAAGCATCTGTGTGTATTCCTCAGGATATGTAATTTGTAGTGAGCAGATTTCTTAAAATCTAATACATTAAACCACTTTGTCATAAATTTTGTCTGCTACTTTATTTTAATAACAATGATTTCAATTGATCAATTTTTTAGATCGGACTTTTACTTGATGTTCTTATAACTCCTAACAATTTAACCAATCACATCGAAACAAAGAACAGGTTAAAATACGAAAAAAAAAACTGTTTGCTTGATCTTTGTTGTCTAGTTATTTTATTATTATACCACCACGATTGAACTGGAGTGATTCGGTTTTTAGAATTTCAGGAAATGGCATAAGGCCAGAAGCGAATATTGAGTACTGTTACTTTTGCTGAAAGATTTTTAACGTTGCGCTTTGGAAGAACAATCACCACTCTGGTCAAAGAAACTTTCACTAATAAGGCTACTTTTGTGTAGAGTTGATGAAAACATAGTCTTTTTGTTCTTTTGACGGTAAAGTTGGCAACAATACAGACTCAACAAGGGCAGCTTTTGATGATGATTGTACTTACGATTCAGTTTGCAATGAAGCATTGCAGCTGGCAGTCAACCAAGCAGAGTGAGAGAAACATTTCAAATCCATCATAATCATAACGAACGGAGAAAGAAGACAACAGAAATATTTATTGTAGTGATAAGACAGATACGTCAAATTGATCCTGTCCGCCCTGTATCCATGAGTCTTTTTTCTTGAACAGAACTAGCAGTAAACTGCTGTCAACGAAAAGGTTGTCATAAAAATAGCTCTGACAACTCCAACCTTCGCAATTATGACAACATCGTAAAATCATCTTCTGTCTTATTAGTTAGAGTGGGCGAAATTTGTGTGGGGTTGGCGTGTGTTCACAAAAACAATATTTCGAGATGACGTCATCAATTTTTTGGAGGAATGAATTGCTAAATTTTGGTCAGTGATTTACCATATTTATCATTATCTTAAAATACACCAAAAAAAGATAAAATGGCTATAGTTATTTACACTGAATTAGTAGTGGTTATAAGAGGCGAAGGCTTTCGCGCTAGGTTTTTACCACGTAATCATCTATAGTCCCGGAAATTTCATTCTACCCTATAAAATTTTATCGACAATAACGAGGAATTTGTCGGAGACCGTTTAGCAGGTAGTTGTACTCATAAAATAATGCTCATTTTCGCTCGTGAGTAACGATGGGCCCTGTCCGGACCTGGATTATTCTACTTTCTTACATCTGGGGATTACCGGCACGCGACAACTTCAAGTTGTAAATATCTCTTGCTATTGTACTACTGCCCGTTTCGTTATTGCCAATAAAATTTTATAGGGTAGAAAGAAATTTCCAAAAGTATAAATATATTTTTCAATAAATAGTTGCACCTAGTGTTTTGTTAAGAGTTCGAATAAACTTTGGCAAGATATTTCTATCTAAAATTAATAACTGTATAAATTTGGCAGCTAATAGTTTGGAAAAATTAAAGTAAAGTGGAGTATGAAGTATAACATTTGGTTAATGTTTCCTTAAATTTACAAAGTATTGTGATAAATAAAACGTACAACACTTGAAAAATACACCCTTTGTCATTTGAAATAAAAAAAAGATGTCGTGTGCTGCGAAATCAGCTAGATATAATACCAACGATGTGATCGTTTACAGATATTTTATTCAATTGTTTTAAATTTTTAACATCTTTCTAAATACAGTAGAACCTCGATAATCCGAATTAATCGGGGAAAAGGTGTGTTCGGATTAGCGATTTGTTCGGATCAGTGAATTTCCCAAAAATCTGAAGGGGAATTGAATAACAACTTCATTCACTGCTGAAAACAAACTTCAAGAAATAAACATTAATTTTTTATTCGAAAAAAATATTACTCCGTGACCATAAACATGCTATATTTTTGGAATCAACATGTCTATATCCCTGAATTTTTTCAGAATTTTTAGATGACTTTTTCAAAAATGAAATTTCCCATTATGTATCTCCCTTATGCAAATTTCAACCCATTGTCGACGATTTTCGAAATTTAACTACATTCTTCCATGTAGATTTTGGGCTGCAGAAGTCACTTCTGGCTGCACTTCTCCGATAACTTAAACCGTTTTTCCAGAATCGTCCACTGAAATATCGCAATTTTTAAAAATTTCAAAAAATTCGAATTTCACACCGAATTTTCCGAAAATATTGCCCCGTTACCATAAACATGCTATATTTTTGGAATCAGCACGTCGGGATGTAGGTATATATCTCTGAATTCTTTCAGAATTTTTAGACAACTTTTTCAGAAATGAAATTTTACACATAGCAGTACTTGCCAAATAACCTACCCTCTAAGAAAATAAAAGGCGGATTGGCCAGGCTAGTATTTGCCAAAATAAGACTAATTTTGACAAATGACTCTTCTAAGAAACGGTACTAACTCCGCCCACCCACCCTTTATTTTCTTAGAAGAGTACGTCATCTGCCATATTCACGTCCCTGAATTTTTTCGCAATTTTTAGACAACTTTTTTAAAGTGAAATTTTTTCAATGGTCCCCCCTTCTTCAAATTTCGGCCAGTTTTTGACATTTTCGAAACTTAACTAAATACATTTTCTTGTAGATTTCAAGTCCGAGAACTCACTTCGGGCCTCGTTTCTTTGAAAACTGCAATCGTTTTTCCAAAATCGACAGTTGAAATATCGAAATTTTTAGGAATTTTAAAAAATTCGCATGTCACATCGATTCTTTCGAAAATGTTGCTCCGTGACCGTCAACATACTATATTTTTGGAATTAGCATGTCGAGATCTACGTGCCTCATTTTTTTCACAATTTTTAGACAATTTTTTAAAAGTGAAATTTTTTCTTCAAATTTCGGCCAATTTTTGACATTTTCGAAACTTTACTACATACATTTTCTTGTAGATTTCGAGCTCGAGAACTCATTTCGGGCCTCGTTTCTTTGAAAACTGCAACCGTTTTTCCGGAATCGACCGTTGAAATATCGAAATTTTTAGAAATTTTCAAAAATTCTTATTTCGTACCGATCGAAAATGTTGCCCCGTGACCATAAACTCGCTATATTTCTGCAATCAGCACGTCGGGATATATATCCCAGAATTTTTTCAAAAATGAAATTTTCCACTATGTATTCCTCACACAAATTTCGACCCATTTTTGACGATTTTCGAAATTTAACTAAATACTTTTTCTTGTAGATTTCGGGCCGCAGAATTCACTTCCGGCCTTATTTCTTCGATAACTTCAACCTTTTTTCCAGAATTAGTTAATTAATTCAGCGCATTGAAATATCGCAACTTTTAAAAATTTCAAAAAATTCAACATAATACGTGCAGAAAGAAGATCTTGCGTAATTTTTGCAAGTAGGTGCATGTTTTCAAGTTCAGTTCGGATTGCAGAGTTTTTGTTCGGATTAAAGAGGCATCGACTTCAACTAGGCTCTGTTCGGATTACTGGATGTTCGGATAATCGTGGGTTCGGATTATAGAGGTTATACTGTATCTGAGACATTAGAACAGAACCGGTGAACAGGTATACTGTCATTCAAAAATTTGGTGAAACAATAAATCAAATGAATTATGTGTCAAGTATTGCATTACCGAAAAAATCAGTTTAACGCTGTTGAAAAGAAAAAAGTTGAAGTTATTGTCGAAAAAAACACAGACGTTATAATGCCGATGGTATATGTATTTTATAGATTTCTGTGTCTTAATTAACCGCTCTAAATTTCAAACTTGTCATTTCAAGTAACTAAGATGTTACAACAAAGGGATGAACTGAGACACCCGGTTAATGGAATTGGAAGCAAGTAGTTTTTCCTCGGGTTTTTCAGTGCATTTTCTATGTTTTATTACCAGAAAAACAATAAAAACACGATCAAACACAGCCATGGATTTTTTAAGATTTGTCTTTGATAGAATTTTCGTCTTGTCAGATTAGCGTCAATTTGAAAGTTTGAGTTGAAAATGCAACGATCAAAGATAAACTTTCAAAAATCCATGGCTGCTTTTGATCGCGTTTTTTGTTTCTCTTTCGGTAGAATTCATTAAGTACTGATGTTAGTTTTACCTGTTTCATCACAAATTATTTCAGCGATTGGTGATTGAATTACCAAAAATTACATAAAGTTTATCAAATTCATTCTGATCTTGAACCAAAAAAATCCCAAAAGCAATAATCTCATGCCTGGGGGACATTGTAAACGACAAAAATTATTAGTAATAATAATCGTAAATAAATTTACTATAAAAATAAAGAGAATACAAAAATGTAACAAAAGAGCTTAGTGAAAAAATAAAGCTGATATTGATTTATTTTTTGCCATAAAAGCATGCACACTTTTATTTGAAATACACAGCTCAATTTAGTATTACGGAGACTAGTTATGTTAATTATTTAATTAATTAAGTAAATTACTTCAGGAGTGGAATCTCGCAAACAATTTAATTACGTTGTTTCACTTGGAACTATCAGTGATTGGAACCATTACTTTTAAAAAGTAATGGATTATACTTTAACAACTATTACAATTTGCACCAGAAAAATGGCTAAAGTTTGTTTGACCACAAATTTTAAATATTCTGCCCCTATTTACTCAATTGTTTATTAAGATATTTTATGTCTGTAAAGCGCAATGGACTTTTTAATACAATTTCGATTAATGTACCTTTTTGAAAATTTAATTTTAATTTTAACGCGTTACAGCTTTTTTTTGACAACAAAATTTAAAAAAACAGAAATCAGTCTCAGTAGGATTTTTTACGCTCATTTCAACGGTGTGAAGTTTCTTACAGTCGGACGTATACTTTAGGCAAAAACTTGGGCAGAAGTTCATATGTATTTCCCTATGCTGGAATATGTTTTAGCTCACCCTTAAAATGATAAAGAGCTTATGTGTATTATGGTTACCTGGTTTCTTAACAAATTTTGTGCTAAACTCGTTGTAGATTTTAACTCTCTACTGGGTTAATTCTCTCTTTGTGGGGGCGAACCATGTATAATAATTCTAGCAGGTCAGGTAAACGATTCGTAGAGAAAAACAAAACAATGTTTTTGAGTATTTGCAAACAAAGCATACTTAAATACTTGCCAATACGGCAAAAATAATTCTTAAAACCTAAAATCCATACTCTAGTATCGAAGATTTCCGACTATTCCTGACTTTTCTCTTGGTAAAGATAAACGCAAAAACTTGTTTCTATAGAAATATGTGACTAGACGGTCACGATATTCTTCAAATTTAAAGTTGTCAATCTTTTATTTGTACCATAATTTGCAAAACTAACAAATATGAAGCTAATCTGGTATTTTTGTTTCAAGCGTTTGTCACGAGGCGATCTTTGATATGAAATTTTTTTACCATGATAATTTTTTCAGTTTTTCTAACCTCTTGATTTTGTCTTGTCTGTAGTAATAAATACTTTTTTTACTTTAGCATTTATTCTTTTTTCTTTACCTAAACACTATATAAGAAAAAACAAGTAAGAACACATTTAACTTGTCCGGAAGTAATTTACAAATGTGTATTTTAAGACGACTGATTATTATTTTTAGTTACTTTTATCTGTTTACCTACTTTCGTTGCCTAGTCAGACAATAACGCCCAAACAACAAATTTCTAAAATGTTCTAGATATATTTAACCCTCTTATACTTATCTTTGTAATCTGTTCTCTCTCTACACTCAGGATGCTGTGATGTAATCTCCGAAACTGACGTTAACACTATTAAAATCATGACTGAATTATGCGGAACCATTATTAATTCCACCGAAGATAAGCCCTTGTCAGGAAAGGAAATAGTGCAGAGGTGTCGTCAGGAGGTCCTCGATACTTGCGGCATCGACATTTCAGTGGTTTTGCAAGAACAAGTTAGATTAGGCCAAACTGTTAAACAGATCTTAGACGAAATTCGATCTTTGAATGGCTCTCTTTGCTTGAAATACAACTACGGACTCGCTCCTTGGAGACTTGGAGTTCCTCATAGAGTTACGGTCAAAGCAGCTTCCGGTGCTTCGAGTAAGACATGGTGTGCGCTATTGATTCAAGTTGACGCATAACAAGCTAATTTTATTTTACCATTCTTCTAATCAATAAAACACCTTAACACAATTTCGACACGTGTTGTTCCGTAGGTATTAGTTACTGCACACATTAACAAGTATTGATTAGCGAAGGTGTTTCTAGAAATAAACTTGTTGAATATTTTGTGACGGAATTTTTCGATTTTCAGACATCAGGCAGGAGAGGCCGATGCATTTAAGATCTGAATTGGTTCATCCAGCGTTCAGAGAAAGGGGTAGAGCCATACCACAGCCACAGGTAGCATCACCGGCGCGGCCGCCACCAAGGGTGGTTGAAGGAAGAGTAAGTTCATTTATTTACTTATATAAACCTTACGTGTAGTTACAGAATTCTCTATCTTCTTTCAACGAGAACATATGTTTAATAGATCCATAGATTTATTTGTATAGAAGAGCTTGGAATATTGTTGAAACTACATAATAGAGAAATCGGTCTACAATTTTTAACATTATCAACTTCCCTTTTGTGACAACCAGAGTTAATACATAGAATGTTGTGTTTTTTCAATTTAAAATCGAAGGGAAATACAATTAATTTTTATGATACGTTTTTAATGTTTCTTAAGAAAATGAATTCCTTGGTGATGTAAAAGCTAAAAGCAACTTTGTGTTTAGCGTTTATACATCTTGTGTTGCTTGTTAAGATGGATACATAAACATGTTGGAGGTTACATCATTGTGTATCTAAAAGCGTAATGAGACAGATATAGTTATGTATATTACTAAGATAAATGTTACTGATCACACATACTCGTTACAACTGTAAAATCCAAATAAAAATAAATTTTAAATAATGTCTATGTATAGGATCTTTAATGCCTGTTTAATAAATCCGGAACTTATAAATAGTATACTACTAATAAAGTTATCGTTTTAAGCTTGAAATTTAAGAACCGAGATCTGGAAACGCATTTATTATTGTTATATACCTAGTTGACAGAAATGGCATTGATAATTTCTATAGAAATGACGTCTATACAAGAGCATGAAGAACTACATCAGAACAAAACGTGAAGTGTCTACAAAAGGTTCTATAAAAGAACACTGAACAAATTTAAATGGAATGAAGAAGTACGAGAAGCGATTGAGACAGATGGTGAAAACATGCAAGGGATATTAAAACAAATTTGAAAAAGAAAGATAAAAAACGACGCAATTTCAACATTGTTACGCTCGTAACAGTAGATGGGTTTTAAGGTCAGTACGTAACGTGAAAAAACGTTGTATAAATTTGCTATATCTGTTATATTATGCAGGCGTTTATTAAACATGCGTAAAAAATTCAGGGAATTATTCCTTGGGTTATTTTAAGATTTGTTTATCGTTAGATTTTCGGAAATACGGTTTTAGAATATACAGAGCGCTACAAAAACTACTGAAAATGACTTGAATGCATTCTCGTCATTGACTGCAGAACTTTTTCAAAAATACTATGTTTCTTAGTGCATTGCATCCTTCAAATCATCAAATCTTAATTTTCCAATGGTGTTTCCAAGAAAACAACATTTTTTCGAACATTATTCAAGGACAAAAAAAATCTTACCTACATTTTTGTCGCATGTTTACTAAACTTCCTGTATATCATCAATGATTAAATAAAGTGCTGTGTCACTAACTACTTTCATATTTCCTCGACGTTTCACGAATATGACAAAATAGATCTCCCATTTCCGTCTATCTGCCTGACATCTATGATCTGTTTACGATTTTTTTTAAAGCACTGCAAATAAAATTTGAGTTGAATAAACTCAATAACATCCCACAATACATATCAAATAAAAAAATTAAATGGGATTTGTCGATACTGAATAGATTATTTTAATAAGTGACGCTTTATTTGGAAAAAGTGTTGTACCGCTTTACGCTGCTCCTCAAAAGTCGTCGTCGCCCTCTTCCCGGCATAACTTAAAGCAACAATTGGCATTAATTAAAAATGTTAAACGAGGTGTGACGTTTTAATAATAAAGTTTTTTTTTTTCATGGAAAGGTGCACGTAATTTCAAGAATTGTACCTACGTAAACTCGCATGCCTTTATAAACGGGCAAATTCAGTTCTTCGAGACAAAAAACAATGCGTAGAAAGGAATGCTCGGGAACGACGTAATTAGGGTATTATTTATTGAAGAAAATTTAACGGGTCTGCTCTGATGGAGCTTCTTCAAATTGTGATCGATCCAGTAATTACAGAGGTGTGGAAATGAATACATGAAAATGAACTTCCCTGGCTTGTATTTTTTTCATTAAGTCAGTATTCTGCTGAATTATTGTCGAGATGTAAAAGCCTTTCTAGATGATCCAAGTTGGCGTATTCAAGCACGACTACGGACCTCACCCCACTGGATTTTTTTCGTAGATGTTGTGATTCACCCTGAAATGTTACTCAATGTTAAGTAAGAGTTTGCAACATATTTAAATAAATTCATTTATAATTTTAAATTATATCTTATACAACGTCAAAATCAAGCATATTGCGTTTAGCTTGCATATACAAAATTTCATTAGATCAGAAAATAACGAGTTGATTTTGAAAAACACTATAAAGTTGCTACAAAACACGATAAACAATTCTCAACCTAAACCAAAAAATCTCATTCTCAGAAAACATGTTGTAGCCGTACATCAAAAATTATTATGACACGGTGTTTAGCTTATTTTTTAGCGCGAATCAATTCTCAAAATCCTATGCAATCTGCGAATTTATTTTCAGAGTGAGACAATTATGTTGGTTTTGAGCCAAAGAAATTATTTTCGTCGCCTTTCATTCTTTTGAAGAAATCCTTCAAAGATAGACATAACCGTTGTTCTGATGATTTTCTGGAATTGTGGAAGGAAGACTTATTTATCACCCACTCAGTAAAAGAAATCAATGAAATACTAAAAATAGTTCGAGCTACGCTTTACGTAATTAAATTAATATCTTGCCAATTTGTTTCAACTAAGTTCTATCAGACTAATATAATTCCAGACCTTCCGCACTAGCGTTTCAAATAAGAGCTACGTGACGTCTTGTGACTGGTCTATTTTGGTTCGGAAGGTACCCGTTCGAGCTCTATACTCATCACTTTATTATGGACTTTATTTCATTGGGATATTTTTAGATTTCTCACCCAGTCGGCAATAAGTCATATGTTTAACTTTATTTTAGTTTCTTGCTGCTTTTTACGATTTTAGGGTGGGATTTGGGGAACCGGGTTATGGTCAGCTTGTTTGTGGTATATTTTCACGAACACGATAAATATAGGTTTTATTGATGACTGTTTAATAAATTTATGGCTAAACTGTGTATATTTAGTAACTCTTTGTTGCAACAGTACATTAAGCGAAAATGTACGAAAATAAAATAAAAGATTGCAACAACCAGATTCAGTTTCACAAAATACGCACATGCGCACTACTCCCAAACCATAATGACGTCATATAAAAAATGGAAGACACTTATTAAGATCCGACATATTGAACAGTTAGACTATTTATTAAACAAATTGTTGAATTGTTGAACAAAATAGGTATCCTATGCCATTTGATATTTTTTAAACTAAAAAGAAGTTCATTTTCAGCTGCTACATTTTATTTAAATTTTATAAAATAACATAATCCGGTATTTGTAGTTTATTAATCTGCCTTTACTTTTTGCTTAAAGATACCGAGTTTTTCAGAAAAAAGAATATACAAGAATATTTGAAAAAATATCTTAGAAAATACAAAACCAACTACCCTGAAACATTCCAAATTTTTTTAAGTTACTAATAGTAAATCGCCAATCACAAGTTGTTTGTTTATAATAATAATAATAATTTTATAATTTGTCGTCAAAATACAGTCACTCTGATAAGATACCCACCTCCAGTGTATATTTTAATTATTTCGATATTTCATACACCTTGTGACGAAGAAAATCAGGGATGTATCGTGCTTTTGTTTAAAACATTTTTGAGACGGATTTTTCACACTAGGTTGACTGGAAAACGATCGAATAAAATGACCGATGTTTATTTGGATTATACAGCAGTAAAAATTTTGGACGACTGTACAACTCATTCTTAATTTTGTAATATTTAAATTTCAGCCCGGTCCCATACCAGGGATGAGGCCGACTATAGGTGGCGCAGGCCACGTGGTCCCTCCTTCCAAACAAGGAACTAGCAGCATGAGTGTCATAATGCCTATTTACACCATAGGAATTGTGATATTTTTCACCTACACTCTAATGAAAGTAATTTTGGATGTGTATTATGTCAACAAAAGGGGTTTCATTGCAAAAATTTCTAGATACTTTTCAAGAAGCAACCAGACAACGTCGGGGGCACGTTGTACCCTCAAGTGGATCCAGATCCTCACTTCCGAAAGGAAGTTTTTGAATCTGAATCGAGTCGATTAGGGCCGAGGCTCACTAGAGAAAATATTGCAAGTAAATTGGGTAAGTCTATTTTTAGTAGTTTAATTAATTGATAGACATATTGGAAGCGGGTAATTCGATGTAATATAAGCGTTTATATTTATTGAAAAAATTATCTTTATCGTATTATTTGTGTTTATGCTACTGACACGATAGGATGGGTAGAACGTGATGCAAGTAAGTGCTGCCTAGTTAACTCCACTAATTTTTACCACCATCCTTGCTGTAATTCACTTCTATTACCTCTTCATCTCTTTCATTTCATTTCTGATAGAGATTCGCAGCTTAAAATCAAACAAATTTGACATTTTCATTTAATTATTTTTAGACTTCTTATTAGTTGGAACTTTCCTTTTTTTAACTTTATACCCATTAGTCGTAGAAAAATGTTTCGTTAGAAGTTAAAGTGTAATTCATGTACCATTGAAATTAAATATAGGAATTTGGCGAATATATGTAAACACCTATTTTTTATTGCGTAGGTCAATATCATTTTCGAGATCATTTAATCAGAGTACATTTCCTTTCACCGATTCTGTGTACAATTACCGAATGTGAACGTCAGTACTTGAGGTATTTGTTTGTACAGTTTTGGCAAACATTGGTCGTTATTCGGGTTCGACAAGTAAAAATAGTGGATCGTTACTTTACTTTGTATTCAAATATTTTTGCAAACACGTATATATGACGTCCTTGATGTAACAAATATTTTGATTCAGATATTTTCTGCTAGACTTCTGCCCATTCGCTCTTTTTTAACTTGTGCTGTATATTAATGCTATAAATACCGTAAAATGTATTTATAACCGAGCTAACGCAAGACTTGAAATTTTTGCAGTGCATAAATAATCCGATTAGTTAAAGGCGATTACGCAGGGTGCAGTAAAGCGCATTTACCTGCATACAGACTTCGTGCGCAAATTGGTCATTTCGTTACGTAATTAACTTCAAATATTGCACAGTAGCCAACCGCAAAAATAAATTTCCATGTGTACTTGATACCATTCAAGTATGGACTCAGGGCAGACTTAAATATTCCATTGAAACTTAACAAAACTAAGAAGCTAAGTTTTATGAGTTTGTGTGTTTCGACCCTTTTGAAATTTGTTCTTAGGGCAGTTTTTGTTGCCACAAAATATCATTGAAATTAATATAAACCTAAAATTGCGGTAATATAAGTAAATAAGTATATAAATACGTATGCCATCAGTCAAATTAAACGGAAATGACGTCCTAACTTATTTATATTTAAGGCTAGTGGGGGTTTAGATCTTCAGTCTGAATAAATTTTAATGCAATTCTATGGTTTACGTTTTCTAAGTACTTACTGAGTCTTTTACGTTTTTAAAACTGGTACATAAAAAATGACTGTAGCTATAGTGACTTAACCTGACCCAACTTGAAGACGTTTTTATTGATTAGAAAATATACTGCATCGTATTTCTAATAAATAATAGAAAAAAGTCTAATGGCCTACAAAAATAACAAATAACAAAAAAAGTTAAATAACAATTTTTCTGGGGTTGTAGTTTCCCAATTTTATAATTTGTTTCTTACTCGAGTGTTGGTTTGAAATAAATAATGTATCATTGAGTCTAGACGAAACAGTTTACATACTTACACGGTTTATTAATAATAAAATTGAGAATGTTTGTAAATTACTTTTATTAAGCGTAGAAAACCAGTATATACGAAATTAGCCCAAATTCTAATAACATTTTAAACCACGTTGGGGATATAAAACTTTATTTGCGTTACACTTTAACCAGTGATTCAACAAAAACTTACCCAAAAGATTGTCTGACATTTATGGCTTACTTAGCGTTTGATGACTGATCAATTTCATGGTTTCTCAATAGCTGATAGTTCCTAGAATATAAAAAAGTACTTAGCGCTCATTTCCGTAAATCTACCGCTTGTTGTGTCTTGGTGATTTTGTTAAGCAGATATCAGATTTTATTCATTTTCATATATGGGTAAACTGTTGAAAGATAAAATGTTTTGTTTTATTTAAAAGATATAAAAATTGTTTTCCCGGAAATGACGTCGGATTTATTTTTTTATTATTATTGGGTAAGCGTTACATCACTATAAATAATAATTAACACCAGAATGATTTAAAAATATTTCAGTTGACAAAACACTGTATTATATTTTTATTTTTAATGCAGAAGAGACTTTAATACTCAACAGCACGTCAAAGGTATTGCAATATCTCAGTCTATAGAAAAGGCAAAAAAATATATATTTTTTCGTTCCTAACCGTAAGCTAGTGAAGCATTGTAATAAATTTAATGTACATTTTAGGAATATTGTATAAATGGCAAAACGCTAAGAAAATTTGTATGGCCGCTTTGGAACGTGGTAAATCGTTAATTACAATTTATCTGTTTGTGCTCTCCAAAAATTTGATGACGTCATCTAAAAATTTCGCTAAATAAATTCCACCATAAATATGATAAATATTTTATTTCTCAATCTGAATGTACAGGATGTCTAAAAAATTAATAAATGGAGCAATTTATCTAAATTAATATATATGTATTTGTATACACGAAAAAGGTGATGACGTCATTACAAAATTTTTATAAGAAAAACTCACTGAAAACAATGCATGGCATGCTTCTTTACCTGTAGTTTAATAATCCATACCAATTTTTATTTTTACTTACAGGGGTTAGAAAAATAAAATTCGTAGAATCAAATTTTATAATTCGGTGTATGTATTTCGGATCTGTCACATTTTTGCAAATTTTATTATGGCACATGTTAACATGTCAAGCATTAAAAATATTTCGTACCTCTAAAAGTCGTGTGAACATTGCAGTGAATGTTAGTAGTCATTTGGCCGCGGTTCAAACCTTCAATTGATTTTAAACATCGGGATGCAGAGACCACACAAAGCAAATCCTTGTTTTCTAAAGTTGTATTTTTCTGTAATAATAAAATCGATTTCTTTAAATAGGTGCTTTGACCTAGTTCAGTCACATTACTCTTCGTCGATTTTCGGGACATGAATTATTTTCAGAGTCAATATAGTTATAATATTGTTGACTCAATTCGCTACTGCTGTACCGACAATACCCCAGAGACGCTACTAGTGTAGTTCCAAAGTAAATTTTTCATCATTCGTTCGTAGTTTTTTTGTTGTTGTTGTTGCACCATTATCCCTTGGAGGAAATGTACTCGGCAATTAGAAGTCACTGTCTAGTGTAGTACAGGAGGGAATCTGGGGTTTTATTTAGAATGGGTTGGTTGTTGTGTCAACAGGAGACGCAGAGCTGGATCAACTCCGACATCGTCTGCGTGAAACAGAGTTGGCTATGGAACGCATCGTTGAACAAATGTCTAAAGTGCCTCTCAAAGCTCAGGTGCGACCTGTCCCTCCTGATCCGCACTAGCAGCTTGGCTTTAGCTTATGCATGACCCTTTCTGAGCACACCCTACACACACGTCTCCTCAGGACCCAGTTTTATTCGGTATACTGTCGGTTGGTTGCTTGTCTCAACAGGTTTGTTGGTGTTGTGAAGACCTGTTAAATGTCACACTGTTGATTATTTTCTTAGACAAAATTGTGCCGAAATGACAGCTCTTTCTCCGCAGTTGTTAATGCCATGTCAGCATTATTGGACGAAGTCGATCAAGAGATTGAAGCTCGCCGCAAAAGTAGCGAGGTAGCCTCTCAGGTAACAGTGTTACCAATATAGCCATGTACCCCTTAACAAGGAATGAAACGTTTGCCGACTGACCCCCCGTGCCATGCTTATGCTTAGACGCAGTTTTCATTTTTACATGGTAGTTTTTGGATTTACAGTTTTGTTTTTGCTCCTAATTACTATGGATTTTATGGTGTACGAATCTCGGAGTTTATTTTTATTCTTGGATGGAATAAGTAAGATTGTAGCTGCTTCATGTTTTATGTTGTCAAGTTTTTTAGTAGCGGTACGATTTGGCGAACAGTGTGGTCAATAAATAATGTTGTAGGATTTGGTCAATGGCACTTTATCAAATGGGGATGCGGTTAAGCCTCAAGACGAAGAACAACCGACCGTCAAAGTTTTAGGGATGGAAACGACTGCCAGCTGTGAAGGTGGCAAGAAATGGTCAAGACCTGAATCGCCCGTTTTGCCCACGTCGCCGCCGCCTCCACCCGCTGAACCTGTTCCACCACCGCAGGTAAGATGATGTTACTTAAGACCAATCGCAGATTTTTTTGAACGGTTTTCGTGCTTATAATAACTGCTACTACACATCTTCACATTAAAGATTCGTCAACATTGCAATTTACGTCGAAATTAAACATGCTGCGAAGTTTAAGTGTCCTATATCTTAATAATATAATAAAAGTGTTTGTCCTGACTGACAGCCTGACTGATTCATCAACGCAGAGCCTAAACTACTGAAGCTAGAAACATAAAATTTGGACCGTAGGCTCCTTTTGCGTTATAAGCACGTACTAAGAAAGGATTTTTGGAAATTTCGTCCCTAAGGGGGTAAAATAGGGGATGAAAATTCGTGTGGGAGTCTCGTGAGTTTTTAAGTTAGACGGGTTCACTGGGGAGAAGGGAGTGAACGAGATGAAAAGTGATGTATCCTAATTGCTAAAGCGGAGTTGTGGGCAAAAACTCTTCTAGTTTGTATATAATTACCAGACTTTGGCATCGTGGAAATGATGCTCATTGCCGTCCGATCGCCAGCGCTATTGCAGTCGTGGCCTATAACTTCGGGAATTCTTAATAACAATTACACACTACTTTTTCTCGGTTTTCCTCAGTTATACGAGTTCTCCTGGATCACTTCGACTGTGCCTAACTCTTATAATTATTAGTTCTGGTACACATAGTAGGAACAAATTTCGCTGTCAATATAAACTGCAACGTGGTATTTCTTAAAATTTGAACAGAACTTTTTATGGTTTATCCACATTTTTTTTTTTTTTTTTTTTGGGAGAACTAGATGAAAAAGTCATCAACCTGGCCTTGTTTTTTTGTAAACATTGTATATCCAGGGTGCCGCATCCAAGTCTGGATATAGGGAATTAACATGCGAATTGGTTTTTATTTTATAATATCTCCCCAAATCACTTTAAAGCTATTATTGAGTGATGGCTTTGTGGAGGTCGAAGAGGGCTATCGGCCAGTATTTTTTTCAAATCGTTTCATCGCGCTCATTCACTGTAAAAAGGTTTTAAAAATCGTATTTTGAAATTCGCGCCCGATCCGAATTGTCGCGAAGTGTTCCGTCGTACTGTCGAAGTTCGGCGATCGCGTATTTTCATTATCCATGCAAAATTCAAATGTCAAAGTGAAATTAGAAATTATTCTCATCAGAAATCAACGAACAAGTCAAACTGAATTATTTTATCCAGTGTGATGATTATTGTAGGACAAATTAAACGGAATAAATGCACAAATTGCACAAAATATTTTATTAGGTTATGCTATGTTCTACTGCGATTAGATGAAAAAGCGGGGGCCTGCATGTTCTTCAACAGTTAATTTAATTAGTAGGTAATTTGGATAAATTTCACCCTTTTTTTTTGGAATCACTAAAGATTGGAAGTCAATTGATTTTACATTCGTTAAGCAGGGACGGATTTTTTGCCTCCAGGAAGCATCTTCATTACAGGAAATTTTTGAGAGAGAAATGTAGAACATTGACTCATCAACATTTTAAAGTATTTTTCTCTATTACGAATGTGTTTTGGGATTCAGAAACTTTTGTATTACTGTTTTATTTGTTTATTGTGTTAACAACAACAAAAATAAAAATAATATTTCGCAAAATAAAGTTACATTTATTTTCAAAGGTGATAAAAATTACATAAAATCAGGTGGGCACGACGTTTTCTAGGGGTCTTAAACAGATGAGATAGAAGAACTTCAAAAAGCATCATGACAAAAAATTGAAGCCTGGGGACTACTTCTCACATATAGAGTTTTACGAAGGAACGCTTGAGAGAATCTAGGCTGATGGAGAGTTTTTGAGGAAAATTTGTTTTACTGACGTTCATTTGGTCTTAAGGGAAGTTATAATCGTCAGAACGATCAAATTTGAGCATTACACAACCCTCACGTGGTCCATGACCTTCGTTATCAATGGCGTGCAATTGTCAGTGTATGACTGGGGCTTCTAGGACATCATGTCATTGCACCTTTTTTCATCGAATCCGGATTGAATGCTCAGAAGTAGGATAATATGCTAGCTCAGCAAATACTTCCTGGGACTCGAAGGGTGCGGCATCTGCAGCAGGTCTTTTACATCCAGGACCAAATCTCCAGCCATACAGTTCGCATAAATGTTGTTTATTTGAACCAGTATTTTTCCGCAATGTTGGAATGGAAAGTTTGCACCGCCCCATTGGCCTGTGCAATCGCCGGATATAAACCCCTGAGAATTTTTTCTTTGGAGATTTCTTCACGACCATCTGCATTCAGACAAGCTATACAAACAGAGAAGCGCTGAAACAAGCAATCCAGCAATATTGTCTTCAGATTTCAACTAAAATGCTGATCAACACGCGTAGGAGTTTTGAAGATTGGCTTACTTACTGTACAGCTGCTGAGAGCAGTCTTTTTGAGCAATTCTTGAAAATAGTGCAATACTTCTCCAGATTCGTACAATATTTCGTTACTTCATTCATCAACAATTGTTAAGTTTTGTTATTTGTAGTTATCTAAATGGTTCATTAAAAGGTCCTCTTCAAAAGCGCCAGCTATTTTGATGGTAAATCTTATCATCACACAATAAGAAAAGCGGGCCCTCGCTTTTTCATCTAATCGCAGTAGAACATGGCATTTTAATGAGATTTTAGTAATAAAGACTCGATCAGCACCAGCAACATAACCTAATAAAATATTTTGTGCAGTTTGTGCATTTATTTCGTTTAAATTGACCTACAATAATCGTCATATTGGATAAAATAATTCAATTTGAGTCGTTCAGTGATTACTGAGTGAGGCAGCCCGAGTACATTCCTAGCTTGAGGGCTCCCAGAAAATGTCGCAATGCTGCCGATGGGCTTTGATGGGGTTTTGAGGAAGACCAGCTGCTCGAAGTCTTGAAGTCTTCATCTTGGGCTTTTTGGATACGGTCTGATTGTAGTTCGAGATGGCTCGTTTGACGGGGTCGCGCACTATGACGAATGAATGGATCAATTTGTGCATTTATTCCGTTTAATTTGTCCTACAATAATCATCACACTGGATAAAACAATTCAGTTTGACTTGTTCGTTTATTTCTGATGAGAATAATTTCTAATTTCACTTTGACATTTGAATTTTGCATGGATAATGAAAATACGCGATCGCCGAACTTCGACAGTACGACGGAACACTTCGCGACAATTCGGATCGGGCGCGAATTTCAAAATACGATTTTTAAAACCTTTTTACAGTGAATGAGCGCGATGCAACAATTTGAAAAAAATACTGGCCGATAGCCCTCTTCGACCTCCACAAAGCCATCACTCAATAATAGCTTTAAAGTGATCTGGGGAGATATTATAAAATAAAAACCAATTCGCATGTTAATTCCCTATATCCAGACTTGGATGCGGCACCCTGTCTACAATAACCTCATTTTTCCGAATAATAAAATGAATACTTTTCAACAACTATCAAATGTCAATTATATACAATAGTACGGATTAGTAAAAGATATGCGTTTTCACTCAGTTTTTTCCTATCAAAAAACTTGATGACTTTTCATGTGAACACCTGATAGCATGATTAAATGTGCTCTTGGTGCTTTGTGCGGAGAGAACAATAAAAAACAAGATCAAAGGCAGCTATGAATTTTTGAAGATTTGTCTTTTCTAGAATTTTCGTTTTGTCAGATTTCCGTCAATTTGAAACTTTGAATTGAAAGTGTAAGTGAGCAAACTTTCAAAAGTTCATGGCTATCTTTGACCATGTATAATGCATGTACTATCGCGTGCAAAAGTATTGTCGGTATCCAGCAGCGAGGGGTATTAAGAAATGTGTAGTATTTTTTTTTAATCAAACAAATAATCTGATAATCTGTACTAGGTAAAAGTACTGTCGGTACTCAGCAGCGAAGGGTATTAAGATCCTCTGCCTCCTCTCTGCAGGCTGCCATAATCCCCTAAACACTCAAGTAGAATAAAATGTACAAGGACTAAAGTTTTCTTGCTTTATTACAGAAATTGATTACACAGTACCTTAATTAGGTAGAAATTGTGTTGTAGTATGTTTTCAATTCAGAAAGTACCTTACTTTTCATAAGATAAAAGTAAATTAATGGAATTTGAACAAGTAATCGCCACATCCGTACAGATATTTTTACTTCCCGAGCGTATGCGAGAGAGAGCTAAAATACGAAGAAATAGGTGTCCCTTTTCCGTCTGTCTGTCTGTTTGTCTGTCTGTCCGTCTGTCTGCCTGTCTGTCCATCTGTCTGTCTGGCGTCACGGATTTTTATTAGATAGATCATCTCCGAAACTACTGGCCGATTGTTGTCAAATCTTGTATTTATATGAGGAATATCATGCAGATGGTAAAACGCTAACCAAAATTTGTTTAATCATCCCCACCAATAATGTGATGACGTCACTTCAAAATTGTACATAGTAAATGGATTTTAAATTGTATAAAATAACATAGTCCTACACAAGTAGTTTATGACTCCGTGTTGAGTTTTTACCCGAAACGTCCAGATTTTTGGAAAAAAAAAATCAAAGTTATAAAACAACATTTTGCAATTTCATTTTGAATCTGCAAAACCGAATGCTTTGAAATCTTGCAGATGTTTTAAAGTTATGAAAGGCATGATAAATTTTTAATCAAAATATATTTACTTATCCCCTGCCAAAAATTGATGACGTCCGCTCAAAATTTTGCCGAATAAATCCTATCTAAAATGTAGAAAATATGATGAGTCTGTATTTGTGATCTATCATTCCATTCGTATTTTTTGGATTTGGTTATACATGGTGACTCAAAAAAATTAATGAATGCGATTAATTTATTTTATTGATTTAATCAGGAACTGCAAAATCGAATGCTTTGAAATCTTGGAGATGTTTTAAAGTTATCATAAGTATGGTAAATTTTTGATCAAAATGTATTTGCCCATCCCCCCTAAAAAATTGATGACGTCACCTCAAAATTTTGCTGAACAAATCCCGTCTTAAATGTTCGAAGTATGATGAGTCTATACTTGTGATTTATCACTGCATTAATATTTTTTAGATTTGCTTATACAGGGTGCCTTAAAAATTAGTGAGTCAATTTATTTTATTGCTTAAAGTTTAAATCAAGGATTACGAAACTGGTTACTTTGAAATCTTGCAGACGTTTTGAAGTTATTGTAAGCATGGTAACTTTTTAATCAAAAGTATCTGTTTATCAGCCCCAAAAAATAGATTACGTCATCTCAAAATTTTGCCGAATAAATCCTATCTAAAATGTGCAAAATATGATCAGTCCTATACTTGTAATTTATCATTGCATTCATATTTTTTAGATTTGCTTATACAGAGTGACTCAAAAAATTAATAGATCAGTCAATTTATTTTATTGAATAAATCAAGAATTGCAACACTGAATGCTTTGAAATCTTGCAGACGTTTTAAAGTCATTGTAAGCATGGTAAATTGTTAATCAAAATAAATCTCTATCCCCCCCCCCCCCAAATTTTATGTGTTATCTCAGCTCAGAATTTTGCTGAATAAATTCTACCCAAAATATGTTGAGATTTTATTGTGATTCATCCTTGCATTCATATTTTTTATTGATCAAATTAAGAACGAATCACCCCGTTTTCCCGAAAATGTGAAAATACAAACGTCTTTATTTAATAAGAATTATAATAATGATATTCAGAACATTTTGTCGACCGTAGCTTACCACTTAATAGTTTTGATCCTCTGTTTTGAGGGGACGAACTCATTCAAATCAAACTAATTTCTACGTGACATTCTTCCGATGTATAAACATAAACACTTTCAAGTTGTTTTTCTTATCGAGGATAACTTAAGGAGGTATAGTAATGGAGTCCATCGGACAATTTGGTACTTTCATATTTTCTCGATATTTCATAACTCCTAGACAAGGCCGTAGCTAGGGGGAGGCTAGGGGATGCTGAGCCTCCTCTAGATCTAGACAAGTTATGATTAACCAAATGTGAATTACAACATCGAAAATGAAAATAAAATGTATTGTTTTATTCAATAAACGGAAATCAGAGCAATAAAAAAGTCTGGACCGTCGGCATTGTGATCCGGTTATTCGGCAATTCGTAGAAAACATCCTTTAGTTTAGTTTCTGTTTCACTCTCAAAATCAAATCTTTTAATTTTTTGAAAGAGCTTGATTTGACGAGCTGTATTTATGGACGAGGTAAGTTCTGTCGAGGTAATCTTCGATCAATTTTTTTTAAATAAAAATGAATATTTAAATTTATCACGGCTAGATTTTAAATGGGAAGTGGCGTTTTTTACCAACTTGATTTAGTGAGAAATCGAATAAACTGACGAATATTGACAATTCGAAAACAACACAAGACAAAACCTCGGAATGAAATATATAAAAATTATCTTGTGTCTGTTCAAATGACGAAATCTGCTTTCAGTGATTTAATTAATTTTTTGATGCTCTTTTTTAACGTTCGTTTTCTTCTTCATTGCCTTATATTAATAATTTGATTAGTTCTTTTTCATATAATTGACAATATTTCCTAGTAATTTTGGGGACAGTGTATACTATAACGTTATATCTGTTTACACCAAAAACTTGAACAGAATAATAAAAATTGGTTAAAGGTTATTTCCACAAAACTTCCCTCGTCCTTAAAGTATAGTCCAATAAATCCCGTTTCTTTAAAAAATTATAAAATTAATTATGCGGTTTTTGTTTTGTAATAACTTCTACTCCCTGCGCCGCCAATGCACAAATTCCAAGGGGGCGCGGTTCGCACAAGTGTAGACAATCTGACTTATATTTAAAGCAAATGACCAACAGGAAAAAACGAAACCCCAATTTTTCAGTGCATGCTTAAGTTCGATTGTTTGTGTTTACACTTCTAACGAGTTCAACTATTAGCAGTTTCTGATAACAAGCATCTGCTTTAAAAGAAAATGATACTTTATTGATTTTGGTTCCTCAACGCCAAGGAGAGGCTAGTTAATTAATTGAGCATACTCGTTTTTTTAAAAGAAATAACACAATTTAATGTTAAAGAATTATATGTCCTTGGCATCATAAGAACATTTTTGTAAAATTTGTTGAAAAGAAATACGAGTTTATTTAGTTTTTACATATTTAACACAATTTAAAACTAAGAAACTTCGGAAGAGAAACAATCATATTAGAAACAATCTAGTCAAATTCCAAACATGATAGAAAGTTAATATGAAGTATACCAATCATTATTTTCTATACATTGTCTTAATCTGTCAACCAACTTTATGAAATAATATTTTAAACCATGCACTGGAGTACTTTTTTTTCACTTTTATATTAAGAAAAATACTTTCCGAGTTTAAAATATTTTATTGTATGATACTATAACTCAGTTTCTACCTGAAAAATGTACTATGTAATCAATTTCTGTAATCAAGCAAGGAAACTTTAATCCTACCTGAGTGTTTAGGGGACTATGATAACCCGCAGTGAAGCGACGGAGGAGCTTAATACCCCTTGCTGCTGAGTACGGATTATTTGTTTGATTAAAAAAAATACCACACATTTCTTAGTGCTAAAGAAATGACGAAAGGGTCGGACGCTCTTCACACAACTGGCATTCGGTCCTGGTTTTAGATTATATTTTTTGTTTGTGTCTTTTATGATTTAAGGTAGACCTTATTTGTGTAGAAAATAAAGTCGTTATTTTAAAAATTAAAATTACCTATTTTAACCGTTTAAAAAACAAACGTTTATCAAATTTTCAGAACGTTTTAAATAAATGTATGATTAATTGATTATACTTGACAGGATACGGCTCTTGTTCTGACAAAAACAACAACAGTAAAACTATTGCCGTATTTTGCGTCCACATGGAGAAACTGTTTTAAATTTTCATAAGCTTCGCCAACAAGCGTTGGAACCATTGTTATAATACATTCATGTGACTAGAGAGAAGCCTTGATGCTAGGCATGAGCGGGATAAAACTTAACACTGGATCAGTCTCATAATTTATGAACAATACATTGTTCTATGTTCCTAGAAGATTTGGTTGAGTCAGAGTGACAATATTCTCGTAGACAAATTCTAATGTATATTCTAAAACGTAATTTAAAAATTAAAATGAGCATTATTTGAGGCTTTCAATTATTCCAGTAGATTTCTTGTTTGCTGACTAGCAGCTGCAATTTACTAATATAACTTAAAAGTTACGTTTTAAACGTTACAATTTAATGAAACAACTCCAAAAAAATCCTTTTCAGGAAATTTACTTGGAAGGTGCTTTACCAGCTCAGTCCCATCTTTTGGTTGCCGATTCAGCCATCGAACCGGAACCTGCCACTGGAGAAGATCCGGCCGTTGTACTTTCCGGAAAAATGACGTTGTCTGTCATAAGCCTAGATTCCGGTAAGTACCGAAATAACTAACAGGGAGTTATTCAAAAAGGTCGATTTTATTGTTAAGTTTAAACTTGAAGGCATGAGTGTACCTGTGAATGAGATAAATTTGAGTGCCTTGTAGTTTAAAACACTAGTAGATGTAGAATCGCACTGTTGTCTTCATTTTATTTCCTGTAAATTGATTTTATTTTTAAATTTCTAGAATAAATGGTGTAAATTTCAGGATAATTAAAATGACTGTATCAGTCATTTTTTGGTTTTGTTTTGTAACGAGCATGTATCTGAATTATGTTAATAAACCAAATGATATTTTGTGTTTTTGCTTATTTTTTAACATTGGACGTCGGGTAAGGAGTACCTGTTTTGTCTCATTTTTGATGACTTAATATCTACCAGACAGTGGTTATGGGTTGACTACAGCTTGCTGCCATTTGCAAACTCTTCAGTATTTCAGCAACTAGTTCGGTAGTTTTTCTAATATGTATTACCGACTAGGTAATAAGTTGATGGCTATTAATTTACATAATTTAAAGCTGATTGCAGCATCAGGTACGTTGATGTGTATGTACTGATCACAAAATTAACACTAACGGCAATGCAATTTGTTCATCTGTTCTCGATTATTCAGATTCTTTCTACACTAGTCTGAATTGTATTGCCATTTGTTATGTTTGGCCCTTTAACACTGAATGTTTTTACCTCCTTAACTAGCACATTCCAAATGTAAATTAAGTCTTAAAATATATACAAATTAATTTTTAAACTTTGTTTAAATTAAAACAGTTATAGCATTTATTCTAGAAAATATTTTGAATTCATTTTGTTTTAATTCTGTTGCTCTACAGAAAACGGAGTTGAGGAAACTATTGATGGTGCTGAGGATGTGACTGCGGAGAAGGAAACGACAAATAACCTCGAGGCACAAGTATCGACCATCCAACCCGTCAAAGAAACACCAGCCGTTGAAGAACCACAAGAACAAGAAGTGATAGAAGAAATTCCTACAGATGACGGTGATAACAAAAACTTGGTTAAATTAGAAGACACGACTGAAGAACAAACTGTTCCAACGAGTATTCAGGAATCAACGATTAAACTGGTACACGACCTCCTTACAGAAGAAGACGTATCACTTCCTCTCCAGACTGAAGAAACAAGTTTCAATATCGAAGAAGAAACTGAAAAGCTATTAGCTAATTTAGGAGATGACAGTACACAGTCGTCCATTCTAGAAAAGGATATTGAAGAATTTTTACAAAAAATTAAGGAACAAAGCGATTTTCAACCACCTACTATTACCTTAGAAAGTGAAGACGTACCTCACACCCTTGAAGTTGAATCTTTGGAAAAGGAGGTAGATGACCTAATCCAAGAGGCTCTAGAGAGTGTCCAACAAAGAGAAGTAGAAAGCGAAATATTACCAAATTTGAGTGAATCAACGAACGAAATTAATGACGATGTTAATGAAACAAAAACAGAGAATGTACCAGAAACCTCTGTAATGTTTTTACAAATCGAAAGTGACGCACTTGAAGTGGAAAAGGAGAAATCCCCAAAATTCGATTTGAAACAAGAAATCAGTAATGAAATTGAAAAGCTGATTCAAGAAGTGAAAGACTTGCCTATTATAGAACAGAAAGTCCAAGAAAAAGAAGAAACTAAAAAAACAGTTGACCAAATAGAAAAGGAACCAAATCTAGATGCAGAAAAATTGAAAGTAGCTGAAGAGACGCAAGCACTTTCAAACAAAGTGGAAGAAATTTCTCAAAGAATTGAAGAAATTACGTCAAGAATAGGGGATACCAGTAGTCAAGCAGAGTCTCAAATAATAGAAGCTGAAAAACCAGTTTTGAAAAAAGATGTAGAAGTTGTTGCAGAAGCTCCAAAGTCACCTATTCTAGATATCCCCAAACAACCTGAAATAGAAACACGACCTCTCGAGGAAAAAGTAGAACCTACCACAACTAAAGTAGAAGAAAACGTAAGTAGTACCAACGACGATGTTCAAGAAGTAGCCATAGAGACAAGTAATGAAAATACAGAAGTAGCAACACCCAAAGTAGAAGAAAATCTAAGTAGTAATAGAGAAGTCACCACGAGAGTAGATGTTGAACCAAAAGTTGAGAAAGTAGAAGTTGAAGCTGTTGCTGCTCCAAAACAGCGTAATGATGACACAGACGAATCGAAAGTTAGTAAAACTGGAGAAAACGTGTCAGTAAGCAACGAATCTGAGGATGAAGAGCTAGGTAGCGACGAAGAACTTGTGGAAGAAATAGAAGAAATAGTTTATGAAGAAGAAAGTGGTGACGAAGAGGAAGAAGAAATAGAAATAGAAGTAGAGGAAGAGGAGGAGAGTGAAGAAGAAATTCCAAATGAGAGAAATACGACTAGAACTGAATCTAGTTCTGCTCCAAGAGTTAATGGTGAAAGAAGTGAGGATCTTGTTGAAGAATCCAAGTATACTACAGTTAGTGGTGCCACTGCTGCAGAGAATGAGATTTCAGACGTAAGTTTTATGATATGTTTAATTCGTTATTCTAAGGGTTACTTTTTAGGAAGATCTTATAGACAACGAAGAAGTGGAAGAAGAAGAGGAAGAAATAATTGAAGTTGAGGAAGAAGTGGAAGAAGAAGAATATGTAAACGAAGAAGGTAATGATGTTAATCATGTTTCTGGAGAATCAGAACCTGAGCTTTAGATAGTATGTAACGTGATGAAGGTTTTGCTCATCTACAAATATCAACCAATGTGGAGAAGTTTTAACATCAATTAAAATCAAGGAAAAAATTACTTCGTGATCATGTTTGTTTTGTGTGAGTAGGTTAAGTTAAAATTTTATAGATTTATTTCATACATAAAATTATTTATATTCTAGTCTTTCTAAGTATACTTGATTACATAGATCAGTAATCGTGTGTTATAACTTATTGTCAGATTGTAATGCTTGTTACTGTTACCCCAGCATCACAAAACTTGTTTCTGTATTTATTAATAAATTAAAATTATTTAAACAAACTTTTATTTATATACAATAAACTACAGAATAATACCTATTCACTTTCCTTCTTCACCAGTGGTCCAATTCCCTGGCCTATGTTTCATCAAAGTCCAATCTTGCTGCCCAGATCGAAAGCCACCATATTGAACATTAAACTTGTCAGGATACAACAAATGAGTGCCATGTAAATTGGCATACTTTTTACCGACAGCCAACATTCCTAAAGCTACTCCGACTGCCAAACCTCCAACAGTTGTTCTTCTCCAAACTCCATATACGCTTCCTGCCATCATTCCACCAATAAACCAGTTCAGTCGATCATCTTTGGCCCGCACAGATCCCGCTATGTTACTTCCAAGCACAAAGGCTGTAGCAGCCCCAAAAATAGGCCAGCTGAAGTGTATGTATCGTCCAAGAGTCTGCATATAACCTTTTGGGTGTGAATACAACATAACGTCTAACGTAGAAACTCCAAATGCGGTGAGTGCCACAGGTTTAAAAATAGCCGCCAATTTCGGAAACACATCTTCTCCATCGGGACTTTTGGCATAATCAAAAGCTTTAGATTCTTTGGAAACACTCATACTTGATGTTGTTATGTAAATTTTGACAGATGACACTGACAGGGATTTTGAGTTCAGGACGTTGGTGTAGCTACAACACCAGTTTTTTTTTCTCAAGAAAAATAAGAAAATGTAATTTTAATTTCGTATGAAAACTTGAGAATTGGAAATAAATACAGGAAAATGCAGATACAATAATGTACTGTTTTGGGAATTTTTAAATAATTAAATAACTTTAGCGCCCTCTGACGGATGAATGTTTGCAATATTTATATTTTTATGCCATGAATCATCTGTTAAACGCCAAACAACGACAGTGAGAAGAAAATCCATTTATTCGTAATTTTGTTCGTGATAATATGTGAGTGAAAGTGCAAAAATGGCAGAGGATAAAAGCGAGAAAATGTTAATATCATTTATGTGCCAAAGGTGTTCTCAACCATTAAAATTAGATGATTCTTTAAGTTCCTTCAGTGAACATATTTCAGCAGAATTAAACTGTAACAAAGAAAGTGTTGTGACGCACTTGTGCTGATTTGTTGTATTTTTAGTACCAATACATTCCAATCCAGATGTAGATTTAGAATCTCAGGCCACTAGTTTCGATCACTATATATCTCCTTGTAGACTAGTCGATTCAGGAAATGGATTTATGCTTATATCAGATGAAAACGAATCACAGTCCTTAAGTCATACGTATAAGGTATGGAAAACAAAATGTGTACCTATGTTGTGCAACTGACTTGTGCTTTGCAGAAAAAAGCAGCTTTATACGATACTCTCTCAGGCAACTCCAACATTGATCATCCCTTATGTGATGAATGTACAGATTATTTAATAGAAATTTTACAGCAGGAGTTGGATGATACAAAAGCTGATTACGAAGATTATTTAAGATATTATAAAATGTAATTAAAGACCATTGTTTAAAGAAATATTAACCATATTGTTGTAGGCTTCAAAATGACAAAAATGAGCCTAAACTTATGGAACTGGAAAAAGAGTTGGAAGATTTGAAGGCAGAAGGGAGCAGATTTCTAGAAGAGTTAGAAGCACTCACAAAAGAAGAAATTGAACTACAAACTGCAATAGCAGAACAACAAGCTGAAGCCCGAAGGCTCGATCAGCAACGAGAAGTTTATTATAAAGAATATACAAAACATCAGAAAAACTACCTTCAAGCTTGTGAAGATGCTAAGAGGTAAAGTACAAGTGTAACACTCCACAGAAACAAATTATTTATTGTTATGTTTAGTTTAGAGTGCCAACTGAACTACACCCAGATGCAATTAGATAAATTGAAGAAAACAAATGTCTACAATGCTACATTTCATATTTGGCACAAGGGCCACTTTGGCACTATTAATAATTTTTGTTTGGGACGACTTCCATCAGCACCAGTTGACTGGTCAGAAATAAATGCTGCATGGGGTCAAACTGTTCTCCTGCTCTCTGCACTTGCACGTCAAATAAATATGACTTTTGAAAGATATAGATTAGTTCCATATGGCAATCATTCATACATCGAGGTATTTATGAATAATGTTTGATTTTCGCGAAATAACGGCTTTCCTAGGTTATTGGTGAACAAAAAGAATTTCCATTGTATGGATCAGGTGGATTCAAGTTTCTTTGGGATACAAAGTTTGACAACGGAATGGCTGCGTTTGCGGATTGTTTGCAACAATTTCAAGAGAAAGTTGAAAAAGGAGGTAAAGGCAGTAAACAATTTTGTTTTCCTTACAGGACAAATAAGGGGAAAATTGAAGATAATGAGGCCAGCTATTCCATAAAGTAATTGTCGGTTCTGCATAATATATAAGCAACCTTTACTAATGACAAGACTTTTAGAATACAGTTGAATTCAGAAGAACAATGGACCAAAGCAATGAAATTTATGTTGACCAATTTAAAGTGGGGTGTAGCCTGGGTTACTTCCCAAATACCTGTTGATGTTGAAGAAAACATGCAAACAGATAACTAGTGTCATTGGATGTTTAGTATTTTTTATATATTTAAGTAACTTAGTACCTACAAATATTTTACAAAATCATACCATATTTTTGTTATGAAAATGACTGACTTTGTTGTAGTTGTGTTTAATAAATTTGCAGTAGATATGTTACATGTTTTTTAAGCCAGAGTAAGTTACTTTTATTAGCTGGTGAAAGTAATGCACTCTGTGGAAAGTTTTTTGATTTTAAGAGGTGAATGTCCCCATTGTCCTCCCAGAATTGGTTTCAGTTAGTTCTCTTTATTATCGGTTTGTTAGGTAATCGAATTTCGTGACTACATCGAGATTTGCTTCAAACTAAAAACAAAAAATATGTTTTTTAAAAATTGCGCCACTTCTAGAATCCCACCATTTCCCATTCGTCACCCTTGACATTATTCCTCTCGAATGTTGGTGAATCTGACAAAAATCATGGTCACCAACGTGACAATATTAATATGACTTTGTCGATTACAAATAATTTAAAATTGCAACGAGTATTCTAAATTATAGCTAGCAAACTTTTAGAATTTGGAGACGGTGTTAATGCGAAGTTTACATAAAAAAAATTGCCATCAATTGCGACGATTTTTTCCAATTATGTCAAATGCAAATTATGGACAATGTGCCATATGAATAATGACGTCAATTTTGACTACCAAAAACGTTTCAAAATGGCTGATGTTTGTCGTTAAATCATTACCATCCGATTGAAACGATTGAATTAAACACAAAGAAATATACTTTAGCGTTTTCCAGTAGAATAAATGCGATGAGAATACCGTAAATTATTTACCATAGGCTTAGACATGTGTGATGCATGTTCGGATTTTATACAACTACTTGGTTCGTGTAAGTGTTGTTCCCCGAACTTAAATAAGGTCGTTCTTTTGATTGCAAAATCGAAGTTGTTGTAATCGTTGCTTTGTAACGACTTGACTCCTACGCGACGTGTCTTTGGCAAAACTTGTAATAACCTGTTTTGCAGACGAGGCGCAAGTTTGTAGGGAGAGTAACGAACAACCCACCCTGAGTAAGCCTGAAATTGATGTTATTTACGTGTATGTGCAGACATGGCCTGCCAGGTTGGTGTAAAACGGGTAATTCTCTTTGAATACTGAAAAATTACGTTCCAGACAATGTATGTGTTGTTATCGAGACCCAAAGAACTTGGAACGATTCAGTTGTATTACCCAAGGACTTATTTACATGGTGGTTTGTCAGCTGAAACAATTAGCCGAAAAAGGAACAGAATCAGACAAAAAAAAGGACAAAGAAGAAAACAAAGACCCATCAAATTCCGAAAAGGATAATGAGACATTAGAAAGGGATAAACTTTTAATTTTAGTGTCAAAAATATTTCTTTTAAACTTTCCTCTTTATGTGGCTTTTAAGCATACAATACAGGCTAAACTTGATGAGCTCACTCAACAAGAAATGCAAAATTTGAATTTATTTTGTGATTTGCATGATTCAGAGATTCCTATTTATTTATTAAAAAATGTTAGTTGGTTTTGTAAAATGGGGGGATTGTTAGCAATGACGGCTTGTTTTACACAGTTGTCGCCAGAACAGTTGCCAGTATCAACAGCACATGCGATGATATCAGTCGGTAAGTCATACGAAAAAACTGTTTATTGTCTCCTACACTAGCGTTACAGTTGGTAATTTGAAACTGTGGATGAATTACAAGAGCATGGTTTCTATGTTGGTTCCATTAAGGTCATGTGTGTTGCGTTATATGTGTAAATTATCGGATCAAGATCTTCGTGCTCCTACTATTAAGAGTATGGCAGGTCTGTTTTATGCTCTTTGTATATGCAAAAACACTTTCAACGATAGATTTCTTTTTAGATTTTATGTGGAATGCGATCAAAGACCCGCTGGATACTCCAGTCGCATTTGACATAGACGGGCTTGATCTAGCATTCAAATATTTTACATCAAGCACTTTAACAATGAGACTAGCGGGGATTACACAAATCAACAACCAGATTGGTGTTTTAGCAGAAATTTGTGTTGGCGAGTCTTTACCAGAAGCTGAAGCAGCCCCTAGACATATGGCCGATTGGCTAATTAACAACAACATAATTTCTCACATATTTGGTCCGAATTTGCACGTCGAGGTTTGTTATTTCATGGTTTTTCTTCGTTTTTATTTATTAACTCTAAATGTAGGTGATTAAACAAAGCCACATCATTTTAAATTTCTTGGCAATGGAAGGGCGCATTACTTGTGAACACATGGATATAATATGGGCAGCTGCTCAATTAAAACATTGCTCAAAACCTGTCCATGATCTTCTCCCGGGTTTAGTGAAACATTTAGCGGCATCTCCTACTCTGCATTTATATAGTTTGCTCACAAAACTGGAACCAAAAGATCACACGGAACAAGTATTGGTTGACATTTTAGTGAAATGCAATGTTGGGATTAATTATTCTTTTAATAGACTTTGTATCTTGCGTCAGCGCTAATCAAAGCTGTGTGGTCCAGAGGCGGAGGTGTCCCAGAAGTAGGTTTAATCAATGTAGCAGCTTCAAATGCAGGTATAACGTTACATAAATGTGCCACTTCATCAGAAAACAGTGTTAGTATAGACCCTAGTAATTCAGAAGAGGAACATGTGAGTATACCTATATGACGTTCTTATCTGATTTTATAATAATATAATTGGTTTTTAGGGTGAAAGTACTGGGCAATCAGAAAGTCATAAATCTGATAGTGAAGATATCGATGGTGTGGAAATAGATGAAGAGGATGGTCCAATTGATGCCGGAAATGCAGGGCCACCACCATGTAAATTGGCTAGGAAGCAAGCTATTGGACGGGTTCCCTGTGATGGAAGTAGCACAGATCCAGATATTGACGGTAAATTTGATTTACAATTGTTTATTAGACCCCTAAAGTTTAACCAAACTATAATTACGAGGAGTAATTAGCAAAAAGAAGATTGTAAAATTTTATAAACCAATATCTGTTTTATAAAGCAACCCATTTCCTTAAATATGTAGTAAAAAAAAGTAAACTTTTGTAAAAGCCAAATTCTACGTGATGCGTACTTTCAGTTTACTCGTTGTTCAAAATAACGACGGTAGCAAATTTGTGTGTACCGATTACAACAATGTAAATTTTTTAAATTCTACTAATCTTGTAAAGATAAATGTCTTAAATTTACAATGAATCTATAACCTGCATCTACGTGTTTGTATGTTTCTATTTTGATCAAAATATTAGATAAACTTGTACATATAATTGCCAATGTTTTTGTGAATTTTAAGTGAAGCATAAAACATGTAAATTGAGATCAACGTAATAATTTTGTATTTAATATGTACACTTGGAAGTGTAACAGTTTGTATCACCGCTCTCATGTCAATTTTCATTTTGTTCAGTTTTTCGTCATTTATTTTAAGTTAATTTGCTGTGGAAACCAGTCCTAATACTTTTTTTTTTATTTCAAAATCGTGTAGTCAACAAGGAATAGAGATTTATTGGACATTAAAAAAAATGTAAATCATTAATATATATGATAAAAAGCATTTGTCCAAGAACGCTACCTTGTTAAACATTCGACTCGTTTTTTCCATATTAGAATGTCCAAATTTAATCTGTATAGTTTGTTGACCATTTTCCAGACATGACTTTGAAAGTGAGAGAGATTTGCCGCGTAACCCGGAGTATTCTAGCTTCCTTAAGAATAAATCGCGGTCAACACAGTCTACCGATTCTCTTATTTCCTATAGAATAGTAAAAAAATTCCTTGTCACATTTTGGTAGAGTTATGATTTTAAAATTGGTTCTTTTGCTACATTTAACAACAACTAAACAACAAATTCATTGTCACTGTAACTAGTCGGGTGGCGCAAAAAAACCTATTATTTTTTCTTTTGAGTCTCGTGTGAAAATATGTTAGTTTATCGTGTTTTAAGACCCTCCTCCAAAGGACAGCTCAAAAAAAATATTTAAGAGGTCGCTCCTAATTTTTAAAAAGTTCCCAAATCGTCAAAAATTGATTTTCTCTTTGTTTAATTTTGTTTTTCTCGTTACGGTAATATTTTATAGACGAAAAAAAATAAGTTTCCCAAATTTTTAGCCCAAAATATTAATTTTTAAAAGTCGCTCGTAATTTGTTTTATTTTACAAGACTATTGCCTTAGATGTTTTCGAGCGACTTTAAGCTTTAAAATTTCATAAATTTACAATTTGTTTTCAGAATTCATAACAAAGTTTGTTTCAATGTTGTTAAAATGTTGTAAAGGTACGTGTCCACTGGAGAGTAACTTGGCGAGAATTCGCGAGAGTTACTTTCAAGGGCTTTTATTATTATTATTATTATTATTATTATTATTATTCTTATATATTCGACAGGGCGAACCCCATTTATGGAATATATTTCTGTTTAATTCAAACCGATTCAAACTTTAATTTCTTTTCGATTTGAGAGGATATTTTAGCAAATTTTGCTTGCCGATAGATGTTAAATGTCTGTCGATCAGATAAAGCTCTCAAAACCCTGTCCACTAAACAGTTGCACTCGCCTTTTGTTAATCTTCTTTCAAAAAATTCAACTGAAATGTGAATGCTGGGAAAACAGGCAGCAAACAGGAGATAAATTATTTTATTGCAAATTTAGATTTTTTGTTCAAGTAAATTTTTTAGAAAATTTGTCAAGATTTGCAAAAAGGGTATAGGTAAATTGTTTCCCGGATTAGGTTGGCAATAGCGCTTAATACGACCGGCACCTGAAGATTATCATCCCGGCAGGTTATGATTCATCAAAGAACAATTACATGCAATGTTGTAGTGTGTAAAAACATCTATAAAATTATTGTCCCTAATAATTATACTTTCAGTTGAGACAGGTATCAATTTATAAAAGCACTTGTGGATAAACACTGAAAATAAATATAAATATTAATTTTTGAATACGCATGATAATAATAAGTACATTTGTAGTACCTAATATGTAATTTATTATTAAAAATTCAGTAGAAACGTTATTAAAATAATAAAAAATGAATTTACTTCGTTGTGCATAGTTTAATCTCGTACTAAAACAAAAAATTAATAATAATGAAGTATAATCAGAATCACTTCAGATTTAGGATAAGAGAACATAATTTAGTCATTTATTTTCGTTTTACATTTTTTTTTTTTAGTATTTAACAAATTCATAAAAATGTGTTACCTATCTCAAAACGTTGTATAAATGTTGAAGTTCTATTTGCATAAAATCATAGAATCATAAACGTGTAAAATAAGTCGGCTTTACTCGAGAAATAATTTATGATGAACTGCTTACTCTCGGAAAATACTTCCCCAATTCGAAACTTCTTAGCATTGAGAGTATCTTTCGCAAGTAAACGCCGTTTGGCTTGTCCACTCGAGAGTATGTCGCTCGCGGCGAGATCCGCCGATTAGTGTTTCGTCTTTACTCGATTCGACTCGGCGCTCTCCAGGGCTGATTTTGAGGTGATTTCTCGCAAATGGACACGTACCTTAATTGTTTACTTAAAAATATCGAGTTATTAAAAAATTATATTTCCAGCGTTGTTTGATTTTTTTTTCCATCTCGCGGTGTATTTTCGTCGATTATCTCACTAATTAAAAGGTAAAACATTCATTAAAACTTGGTATAAATATTAAAAAGTCGCTCGAAAACATCTAAGGGTGCGTGTCCACTGGAGAGCAACTCTCACGAGAGTTCTGATTTTGATTTTATACCATCTTTAATCTTAAGTTGTCATTTCAAATTTCAAAGGTCTATTATTGCAATGAATTCAGTTATTACGAAAAAAATGCACGTAAAAAAGACTTATCGGAGATCACTGTCGCACTTCGAAATGCGTTCGTATTGTGAGAGTCGCTAACAAACTCGGAGAAACCAGGTAAAAACGATACGCTTACCAAGTTGAGGGCAGGCCCGACCATGGATGGCTTTCCGGGCTGATTTTGGAATTATTTCTCGCAAGCGCCCACGTACCTTAAGGCAATGCTCTTGTAAATTAAAAAAAATATATGAGCGACCTTTAAAAGTTAATATGTTGAGCTAAAAATTTGGCAAACTTATTTGTTTTTCGTCTATAAAATATTACCGTAACGAGAAAAACAAAATTAAACAAAAAGAAAATAAATTTTTGACGATTCGGGAAGTTTTTAAAAATTTGGAGTGACCTCAAAAAAAATTTTTTTTGAGCTGTCCTTTGAAGGAGGGTCTTAAAACACGATAAACTAACATATTTTCACACGAGACTCAAAAAGAAACAATAGTCGTTTTTTTGCGCCACCCTATTACCTAGTAATAAAACTTTTAGTTAATATTTCTCTCGCCCATGACCATTTTAATTTGCAAAGATATGGTTGTGTTGTTTTTGTAACATGTAATTTGATAAAATTCCAATTGGCAACAATGTTTGCCTGATAAAAAGTGTAAGTACAAATCAACAAAAATAAGCAGTTAAAAATGTTTGACGTATTAAAAATTCAAAGTTTTCAAAACCTTACGGTTAATATCTTCGTAGTTAATTTTAGGTCCCCTGGTGTTTTTATTGCTGGATGAACTTGAAAACATCTTTTGAGTTTTTAGTGTTTTTCTTTTTAATTCGGGAGACCCTTGGGTACCCATAGTGTAGAGCCCACAGAGAGTTTTTTTTGTAAATTATTTAAAACAATTTTGGGGGAATTTAGTGTTCAATTTTTGGAAAAGAATTTTCTATTTTTTCATAGAGGGTATCTCAGTTGCCAAAATCAGTTTTATCGTAGCAGCTACTAGCCTCACCCACCCACCCTCTCTTTTCTTAGAAGGTATGTCATTTGTCAAAATTGGCCTTATTTTAGCAGGTACTAGCCCCACCCACCTGCCCTCTATTTTCTTAGAGGGTATGCCATTTGCCAAAGTCAATCTTTTCTGAGCAGGTACTGGCTCCGCCCACCCACCCTCTTTCTTAGAGGGTATGTCATTTTCCAAAATCAGTTTTATCCCCCACCCACCGTCCCTCTCTTTTCTTAAAGGGTATATAATTGCCACAAACAGTTTTATCTTAGCAAGTACTGATGACTGACTTTTACAAAAAATAGTATGTACATATATGTACACTCACCGGCACGAAAAATGGGCCACCCTTATTTTTTTTTTTTTTAAGATCCGAAAATGTGCAGAATAAAGTACGATTTCGGTTGCAATACTTGAATATTGTTATGCAACGCTTATTGTAATATTTTTATCCAAAAAGAACTAAAAAACATATTATTTTAATAGAAAATGATAAAAAATCAATAATCAAACAAAAGTTGAAAAAAATTAAAGTTTCCAAAAAAGCAAAATCAATGATCATTGATACAATGTTTGAGGACGTCAATAATTGGTATTTCCCTCACGAACCTGTAAGACTGCTGCCATTCTCTAGTGCATCCTATGAAATAAATTGTTTATTTCTTCTTGTTGGATATTATCTCATTCCTTTAAAATTATATATATTCTGAAGCTCATCTAAAGTGTGGGGTGCAGGTACACTCAGTTAATATGCTGGTCAAGAAAGAACATGAAAAATAAGCGTAGTAAAAACGTCGAAGCACTGTATTCAGAAAAACATTAGCTGGCCCATTTTTCATGCCAGTGAGTGTATATACCGGGTGTTTGGGAAAAGGCGGATTAACTCTTCAGTACGTTATGTACGGGGGTTTCGGGCATCCCCAAAAAAAATAATAAAAAAATCTTTATAATGTATGTATAGTCTTTGTCATTTCTATTGAAACACCACTTGTTAATCGTAAATTTGGCAAGGTTTATATTCAGACAATTTTCTAACTAAAAGTCGTTGTCAATCAACCAAAAGCTGTTACCAATTGCTAAATTTTAAGCAAAATCAACAGGTAGTGTTTCAATAGAAATGGTAAAGACAATAGATTACGTAAAAAAAACGTAATTTGATTAGCTCCAGCTTACTTTCTGACTTCTTAGTAACGATGCTGACTGAAATCCACCTTTCATTTTTTTTATGACGATAACCATAAGAACCAGTAGGCATTAATCGTCGTGCATTATTATTAATAAAACAAGCTGTTATTTTTCATTAATAAATAAACCAACAAAAGAAAAATCCATTAAAGCATAACCAACTAAACACTTGAGATGTTCAAAATTCCTGCCTTGTCCATATAAGTAAGCTCGTAATGTTTTCAAATTTTGATCATTTTTTGTAAAAGTTACTCATCAGTATTTGCTAAGATAAAACTGATTTTGGCAATGACATACCTCCTAAGAAAAGAAAGGGTGGGTGAACGGAACTAGTAGCTACCAAGATAGGACTGATTTTGGCAAATGAGATACTTTCTAAGAAAAGTGAGGGCGGGTGGGCGGGGCTAGTACTTTCTAAGATAAAACTGATTGTGGCAAATGACATACTCTAAGAAAAGAGAGGGCGGGTGGGGGAGGGGGGTTAGTACCTACTAAGATAAGACTAATTTTAGCAAATGACGTATCCTCTAAGAAATTTAATTAAACTATTATAAGAAAAGACACTAGAGGCTCCAAAGCACTTTCAAATTCTTTCCAAACAGAAATACCTAGAACTCCAAGATTATTTTAAATTAAAAAAAAACGAGGTCCCAAAATTAACTCAGAAACAGGTAAAGTGAGAACTTTCCAAAAATAGAACACCAAAGTTCCCCAAAATTGTTTTAAATAATTTACAAAAAAATCGCCATGGGTTCCCAAAATAATACACCATACGTTCCCAAGAGTCTCCCAAATTAAAAAAGAAACAGTGCGGCACTCAAGACTTCTTCACATTCATAAAAAATAAAACACTAAAAGCTCAAAAGTTTTTTTCAGTTTCATCCAGCAACAAAACCAGATTTGTGTTTTGAAAACTTTGACAATTTTTGATACGTCAAACATTGTTAACTGCTCGATTTTTGCTGATTTGTACTATCACCTAAATTGCTCATGTCATCGATTTTTATTTAATTATCTATTGTAAGTGCAATTTCTCTCACGTTGACGTTAAAAGACGGCAGAAAATCAGAGGCGTTCATTCTAAAACAGGCACAAAATAAATTCAACAAGTTAAATTCTATTTACTTTTACAGAAACTATAAATACTGGAAAATATCGAGTGGAACAATGAACGAAATAACGAATGTAACAGCATTAATAAATTTAATATTTTGTTGCTGCTCCCTTTTCCTTATTACAGCATGTAATCTTCTATTCATAGACAAGACCGTGGTCCTTACATAGTTGTCATCAACATCGTGCCAAGCTTGTATTATTAATTCCCATAATTAATTTTTTGTCGTAGGTCTGATACGTCGGGCATTAATTTTTTTCATAAGAAAAGACCAAAAGTTTTCGACAGGATTTAAGTCGGGGCTTCTTGCAGGCCAGTCTAAGACATCTAAAAATTTCGTTGTTTTCAATCTATTCTCTAACAATTCTGGCTCTATGAATAGGACAATTGTCTTGTGGAAAAACGAAGTTATGAACGAGTCGAATGTGTAACAAGGAAGCGTTCTTGGACAAATGCTTTTTATCATATATATTAATGATTTATACTTTTTTTACTGTCAAATAAATCTCTACTTCTTGTGGACCACACAACTTTGAAATAAAAAAAAAAGTATTAGACCTGGTTTTTACAGCAAATTAACTTAAAATAAACGGACGAAAAAATTAGAAACCTATACAAACACCTAGATGCAAATTTATTGTAAATTTAAGAAAGAAAAAATATTTACCTTGAGATATATTTGGGTATAATTTCAAAGATATTTGTTAAAAATGAAGCTGAGAAGAAATAACTTGTTCACTGCCGGTCCGAACACTGCTGAAAAATTAAAAATAGCAAGTAAGAAGTTTGTACCGTCTCAGATAATGTGAATAGTTTTAAAACCAGTGCTAAAAATGGGTACACAATCCTTCAGACATTTGGGTAACAGGAGGAGGCATATTATGAAAAGAAAAAAATATATATTTATTTTTCACTATTTTGGCCCCGTACTTTCAGTTTCGTCCCTTTGTGCGTTGTCTGAAAATTTTTGCATAGTAAATTTTATTTATGGTTTATGAATCTGCCTTTATCTTTAACCTTAAACACCCAATTTTTTAGGGGGAAAAAATCAAAATTGTACAAACATGTTTTACGATTTAACTTAGAAAATACATATAAAACCTTTGAAATCTTGCAAATGGTTTAAGGTTATGGTGAAAATTGCTAATAAACAACTGAAAAACAAAGTGCAAGCACGGTTTAAACAATCCATAACAAATCTATTTGCCGATTCTAATTCAAAAACCAATTTTCACAGGTATCCCAATTAAAACCACGACTTCTGAAAAAACTAAGCGATGTTCCGCCGTATCTAAATCCAAAATCGACAAGCGACAAATGTATGTAATTCCCCAACCTCACGTGAACCCCACTCATCGATTTCGCTTTTTTAAGTAGGTCGTCGGTGAGAAAAAAAATACTATCAACATTAAACGTCTTACCTGAAGGAATCGAAACGATCGGTTCCAGCAGTTCCCAGGACGAAGCCGACGTCGAAGAAGTCCCTGCGAAATTCAGGAAGCGTCGAAAAATGCTGCGCAAAACCAGAGTGAAAAGACAGAAAGGTATAACCACCGTCGTCCACCGTTTAAAATTCTCTCTGTAAAATGACCTAGGTGTTCATAAACGTGTAGTGGCAATCAGCAGCATCGAGGCGTTGAGCGAAGTCGAGGTGGACAGCGACTCGGAAATGAAGGCGGCTCTGAAGGGGGTGGCGGCCGCCGCTCTGGTCCTGCCGGCGCAAATGAGCGGCCTAGTCGAAACGTATGTTGATTTTTGCGACTTGGTTTGTCCTTTGATTCGTAGCGTAATGGTTGTTCATCGCTTACAGAAATTTAAAACCTGCCGATTATTTAGACGAGAGTTCGTCTTGTAGCGAGTTAGGCAAGGATTCGGTCACTTTGGAGAGTCACGAAGCGGCGTGTACAAATTTTCTTACATTACATTCGCGAGGCGGGTATGTCACCGGTTTAGGTTTATTGGGTTGTACTCTAATGAGTTTATTACAGTTTGAATGTTTTCAGTCATATTTTGGAAATGCTGAGCGGAGAGGAGGCTGAGGTGGAGGGCGATGCGGACGGGAGCTATTCGTCGAGGATGAGCAACAAGTCGGAAAAGAATATGGCGGACTTCGATGGCGAGGATTCGGTATGTGAAGAGGAGTTGGCACAGCTTAATGAACATGTAAGTCTTTATTTGTAACTAAATTTAGATGACGCTCTCTTTAACTAACTTTTCGTTTTTTAAGTAATATGACTTACGGTTCGATGTTAGTAAGCTTTATATTTGCATCTAAGTGAACAATATTTTTTTTATTGACTTCTGCTTAGTGCTCTACAGATGACCTCTTTTTTTTTTCTAAAGTAATCTTTATTAGGTACCGACCAAATATGTTTGGAACAATTCTGTCTAAATGACTCTAGGCCCATTTTTACTTCCCGAGCGTAAGCAAAGGAAGTATTGTAATCGAGTCCGTCGGCCGACTCTCTACTTTTACGTTTTCTCGATCTTTCATGACCCCTAGAAGACGAAGAAATAGGTCTCCCATTTCCGTCTGTCTGTCCGTCTGTCCGTCTGTCCGTCTGTCCGTCCGTCTGTCCGTCTGTCCGTCTGTCCGTCCGTCTGTCCGTCTGTCCGTCTGTCCGTCCGTCTGTCCGTCCGTCTGTCCGTCTGTTGTCCCGGATTTTTATTAGACAGATAATCTCCGAAAGTACTCGACCGATTGTTGTGAAATTTTGTACTTATATTAAGAATATCATGTAGATGGTAAAACGCTAACCAAAATTTGTCTAATCATCCCCACCACTAATGCGATGACGTCACTTCAAAATTGTACATAGTAAATGGGTTTTCAATTGTATAAAATAACATAGTCCTACACATGTAGTTTACAACTCCGAATCGACTTTTCACCCGAAACGTCCAGATTTTTGGAAAAAAAATCAAAATTATAAAACAACATTTTGAAATTTAATTTTTAATCTGCTAACCAGAATGCTTTGAAATGTTGCAGATGTTTTAAGGCTATAAAGAGCATCATAAATCTTTAGTCAAAAAATATTTGCTTACCCCCTCCAAAAACTTGATGACGTCAGCTCAAAAGTTTGTGGAATAAATCATATCTAAAATGTACAAAATATGATGAGTCTGTACTTGTGATCTATCACTCCATTCATATTTTTTGGATTTGCATATACAGGGTGACTCAAAAAAATTAATGAATGCGTAAATATATTTTATTGATTTAATCAGGAACTACAAAACCGAATGCTCTGAAATCTTGCAGATGTTTTAAGGTCATAAAGAGCATAATAAATGTTTAGTCAAAATATATTTGCTTATCCCCTCCAAAAACTTGATGACGTCAGCTCGAAAGTTTGCCGAATAAATCTTATCTAAACTGTACAAAATATGATGAGTCTGTACTTGTAATTTATCACTCCATTCATATTTTTTGGATTTGCATATACAGGGTGACTCAAAAAAATTAATGAATGCGTAAATTTATTTTTTCGATTTAATCATGAACTGCAAAACCGAATGCTTTGAAATCTTGCAGATGTTTTAAGGTTATAAAGAGCATAATAAATGTTTAGTCAAAATACATTTGCTTATCCCCTCCAAAAAATTGATGACGTCAGCTCGAAAGTTTGCCGAATAAATCATATCTAAAATGTACAAAATATGATGAGTCTGTACTTGTGATCTATCACTCCATTCATATTTTTTGGATTTGCATATACAGGGTGACTCAAAAAAATTAATGAATGCGTAAATTTATTTTACTGATTTACTCAGAAACAACAAAACCGAATTCTTTGAAATCCACTGCGAAAAAAAAAACATAATAGGCATGCAGTCGTCACGTTTCCGACAGCGAGGGAAGTACTGTCGAAACTCTTTAGACCAATTTTTTAGTTGTTATATTTTTTGGGGTATTTATTAAGGGTGCCCAGTAGCAGACCTAAAAATGAGCTAAATAGATTTTTATTTTACGGGCGTAATTTCAATTTTGAAAAAAAGATCGACATTTCAATGGATAGATTACGTCTAAATCTCTGGGGAAGACACAATATTTTTTAAAATAAGTGATTGTTTAGTGTTTAATTAATCGTTCATTCTTCGAAGGACTTTGCGTTTTTAGACGAGGAGAGAGCATTTTTCGCTTCAACTTTTATATCAGTGCAAAGACAACATTGAGCTCTATGGGGAAGACCCGGTCATTTTTGTTTAAAATTTATATTTATCAAAATATTTGCTTTTTAAAAAAATACTGACTAATGAAAATAAAGTGAAACTAGGCAACCCTATTTACAAAGTTTTCCGTTTCAATAAACGGCTGAGTTTTACACAGCAGGGAGCCTTGCCGACCGACCCTTTCAGGTAATCAGTCCAGGTACTTTTTAGGTCATAAAACTCGTAAATACTCTTAGCTGACTGACCAACATTGTTGGAACTCGTTTACAAGTCGACTTCTCTCATTGCTGACATAATTTGATTTAAAAGTATGCAAATTTTTATAATTTTATATATTCTACTAAAATATTTTCCTTGAAAAAATTATTCAAATATTTTTTATTAATCTGTCATTTTATATATTAATCAAGACACAAAACTGACAAGATTTAGATTCTTATTACTTCACTAAGCACTTATTTACCTGAATAATCATATTTATTTACATTTAATTTTTGGATACTCTTTTCCCCACCACCTATGAGGTAGAGTATTATAGGCACTTTTTTTACGTGATATCTCCAGTAAACCTATTCCAATATTACTATTTAGTCCTGTGTGTGTTTATGCTAGAAGGGCAAAAGATTTATATGAACTACACATGACGCGAATGCAAATAAAAAAATTTAATTGTACAATTTTTTCTTTACAATTTGTCTAATGGGTTGACTTGTTTAAGAACGTGAATCTACTCTCTCCGGAAGTAAGGCATATAAATATGACATCAACGTTTGAAAGTTTTTTGAGAAATACTTTTTGCGCTATGACATATCGGGTATTTCAACTGCCTCGTTAGATACATCGTCGCCCAAGAACTTGTATGGTCCACAGACCGGAGCGCGCTCAGGCCAATGTCGACTCTATAAGCCTCCAGAAATTCTGCGGGAAATAGTTATTATTTAGATGCTTTTGTTTACACACGTCTCACATGTTTCACTCGATTTTGACATGCAACTATTTTTTTGTTTAACTAAGAATTAATTCATTCATTGCGTTTGATACTAACGTCCTAAATTAGCAATACTAGTGGAACAGTAATTATGCAGTAGATTTTTTTGGGAAAGTACAGTTATTTTTATGTTTTAGCAGCATTGTGTTCTATTTTCTATTAATTTTTACATATGCTTTGCATACGCTACCTGCTGTGGATCGGTACTTTGGGTTGCATAGTTACAAAAAATAATTCTTCCTACTGAAACCGATTTTGTGGGCGACGACTGGGGACCCTTAAATACGCAAATTTACTCGCTTGTGGGATGTTTGAAAATTAAAAATTCACCCAGTCTTCTCAATCCGGTACTTATTAAAGCTGATTTAGTTGAAATGGTTTGCAAAATTTAAAAAAAAAAACCTATTTTAATATTGCACTGTGCTTCAGTATTTTTATTCGTCACTTTTTTTGCTTCCTAGAAATATTTAACCTTTCATAACAAGTTCATTTATCGTGAATTTTGGAAACAAATTAAAATAGTACTTAATATTTGAAAAAAGGTGACGTAGACAGCTTTCCTTGGGGTCAAATCCTCTGACAGTCTTCTTCGGATTTGTATTTACTTCGTCTAATTTCGGGCTACCTTTTACATAACCATGAATTCAGTTTGAATGACAGTTTTGATACTTCATGGAACGACAAATTTTTGTTAAAAATGTTCAACTTGATATTCGATCTTTTGTAGTCACCTTGTATTATTAACACTAACTTATTTTTAATATTGTAGCAAATGTTAAAATGTATACGTCAATTTACTTTAAGAATGGGGACCGTACGTACTAATCCAATACCTGATTTCGTTTATTTTTAATTTCAGATTTTAGTACACAAATTGATTGTTCTTATGTTTTAAGGCTCAAATGAATCTTCACGCCCTAGCAAATCAGTCGCCGGAAAAATCTCCCGTTAGGGTGGACCCTAGATTGTCTGCTTGTTTCAAAGCAGACAATGTTTGTCAACCAGGAAACACACTTCTGTGGGATTTACTACAAGACGAGAAAATCGTACGAAACCATCGTTTCAACTTAACATACACTTCTAAACATAAAATTTTTAGTGCCACTTGGGAGAAGGTCTGGCACTCGAAGCAGAAAAAACTTTATGCAACCTTATTTGCTACACCCCAGACAAAGAAATCCGAATGAAATTTATCGAAGGGTGCTTACACAATTTGGCCAATAATGTGTACGTTCAATAACGCCTAAACTCCCATAAATTTCATGTCATAAATTTCAGTTCTGTTGTTGTCTCTCTAAGAATGTTGCCCAAATTGCTCACATCCTTTAGAGGTATCGATATGCACCACGTGACGCATTGGGCAGAACGTCAGCACCATATGATGAAGCATTTCTTCAATAATTTGAAAACGTACACCGCAAATCCGGCAAAATCGTTACCTTTGTACACCCACCAGATGCAAGTGCAAGTACGTTTGCATTTCCTCTCGGCCGTTTTCTCCCCGGTTGTATCACCAAACACGTTTAAGTAAGTGACTTAAGCCATAAGCAACACCCACCAAAGTGTATTGCTTTCTTAGGCTCAGCATAGAACAAGTCGACACGTTATGGGAATGTCTAGCTCACGACCCTGAATGTTCAGATGAACTCTTCAGTTGGTTGCTTTCCCAGACAAAAACCACCGAACTTCATGCTTTAAAGATCGACGCTTTGCGCAGACTCTACATGCACCATCTGCCTAGTTTGTCTCCCGAGAAGTTCAGCATGATTTGTTTGAGTCTCTTCCAGCAATTGTGTAGTTTAAACCACTTACTTGCCATCAATATGGGAACGGAATCCGTTCGAGAAAGCTACAACGTGGGAATGGACCATATGTGGAAGATCGCTCTAAGGGCAAACAACACGGACGTGAGCATGGCGGCTATTCAGTATATAAACAGTTACTACATGGGTCAAAATCTTCAAAATGAAGGTCAGTTCGTGTGGCAGTGCATGACCCATCTAAAGGCGGCCACTGAGGATCTAGTTAGCATGGGTACGCCTGGTGCGGAAGAAGCGCCGCTTTTGTGCATACAAAGGGCTTTATTGTTGATGAAGAGCCATCTGGAGACGTTTAGGCGTAGGTATGCTTACCATTTGAGGAGGTGGACCTTGGAAGGGAAAGGGATTGGGAGTCATTCGGCGTCGTCGACTGATCGCTGTGGGACACCTTTGAGGTTGATTGTTCAGTCAGGAACGTCGACGGAGCGGTGTTACTTGGATATGTTGACGTCGGATTATGTGGCAGATTTGAGGGCTGAGATCGTCAAGTGGGCAGAAGGACCAGCACAGGTAAGAGTAGTCGGTTTTTCTGTTATGGTTTTATTTAGAAAAGTAAAAAATGAAAGTACCTAAGAAAAGTAAAATCACAGCTTCTAATATTTGTAATTTTCAAAGTTGATGACGCCATTTCTGCGCGTGATTTTACAGCAACATATGACCGATTCGGGATGAGAGGCAATTGACACGAATGTCAATTAGTAAAAATGTGTTTTATTCAATAAGTGGAAGTCAGAGCAATAAAAAAGTCTGGATCGTCGGCATTCTGATCCGATCATTGCAATTTGTAGAAAACATCTTTTAGTTTAGTTTCTGTTTCACTTTCACGTCTACAGGTTGATAAGTGTTATCGCTATTTGTCTTAAATTACGAATACCATAAATGATTTTCAGTTCAGTCTCTGATAGTAATATCAGAGGTGCGACTGAATCACAAACAATTTAATCACGTCTGCCTTATGTAAATACGGCATTTTTCGAAAGAGGTGAATTTGACAAGCTATACTTCATGGTTTGTGAATCCGTGTAGAATTTTTACCCCAGACATCCAGAATTTTTGGAAAGAATTCAAAACTGAGTAACAATATTTTCTAATATAACTTTTAAACTGCAAGACCGAATGCTCTGAAATCTTGTAAATATTTTAAGGACGTCGTAATCGTGGTAAATCGTCAAACAAAATTTATTCGTTTATCCCCTTTCAAAAAATTGATGACGTCATCTCAAAATTTTGCCGAGCAAATCCTATCCAAATTGTGCAAAATATCATGACTCTATATTTGTGATTTATCATTACATTAAAAGTTTTTAAATTTCTTATACAGGTTGACTCGGAAAAAATATTGAAAGAGTCAATTTATTTTATTGATTAAATCAGGAACGGCTCACTCCATTTTCCCCAAAAATTTGGGAATATAATACTGTCATCATTAGTATTACACTGCACCTATCCAAAGTGATATACGTATCTTTGCAAAAATGTTGATGACGTCGGCACAAAATTTTGTTAAGGGAAAACTTATTTGGCCCAGCTAACTTAACTTGTAAGGATTCTCATAAAAAAATAAAATTCGCATAATCAAATTTTATAATTTTTAGATTTTTCAATTTTTCCTTTCCTTAGTTTTTCGAGTTCTTGATTTTTAAATTTTCATTTTCTCGATTAGCAATTTTTCGTTGTTTCATTTCCATTATTTTTTCAATATTTCAATTTCATAATGTTTCGTTCATTCAGTTGTTCAAATTCTCAATCATTGATTTTTTAATTCCTTGATTTTCCAAATTTTAAATTTTTCAATTTTGATATTTTTCAGTTTCTCAGTTATTCCATTTTCCGATATCTTTAATTTTCAGTATTTCAATTTTACAATATTTCGTTTTTTCGATTTTGCAGTTTTTCGATTTTTAAGTTACTTAATTTTTGATCTTTCGATTTTTCAATTTTTCAAGTTCCTCTTTGCTTTCCAATTTTTCAAAATTTGCATTTCATCCTTTTTCGTTTTTTTTTTTTTTGATTTTTCAATTTTACAATTTTATGATTTTTCCATTTTTTTATTCGAAAATTTGAAAAATCCAACAATTAAAAATCAGAAAACTAAAAAATCTGCACTTTTGCACCTTTTTGATTATTTCACTTTTTTAATTTTCAATCTTTCGATTTTTGAATTTTTCGTTTCTTCAATCTTTCAAGTTTTATAATATGTATTTCGTTTTTCATTTTTGATTTTTCAATTTTAAAATTTTGCAATTTGTTCACTTTTTTTTATTCGAAAAGTTGAAAGTCCAAAAGATCGAAAAAATAAAAATTGAGAAACTAAAACATCGGAAATAACTGAAAAATCGAAAAATTGAGAAAACCAAAAATTGTAAAATTAGAAAGTGGAAAATCGAAAAGCCAATAAATCAATGAATCGAAAAATTGGAAAACCCAAAAATTGTAAAATCGAACAATTATACTAATAGAATCGTCAAAACTGTAGTCGAAAAATTGAAAAACTAATATCGAGGAACTGAAAAATCGAATAAATGAAAACGTTTTAAATTTCAGTAATTGGAAAATGAGAAAATTCTAAAATCATAAAATTGAAAAAGAGAAAAATAAAAAAAATTACAATTACAATTACTCGTATATATTATTACATATTTAAAATGAAAAGTACAAAAATCAATAATACGAAAACTGAAAAATTTCAGATGAAAAAAGAAAAATTATAAAATCAGAACATTGAACAACACAAAAACTGACAAAAGCTAAAAAACCGAAAAATTGCAAATCGAAAAATTGAAAAAACAAATTTTAAAATTGGAGAATGGAAAAACCGAAAAATTGTCAAAATAAAGTAAACCAAAAACCCAAGATTTGAAGAAATGAAATATTGAAAAGTCGAATAAATGAAGAAGTTTTAAAATCCAATAATTGAAAAATGGAAACATTCGAAGATCGTAAAATTAAAAAAGTGAAGTATTTAAAAAATTATTATTATTATTATTACATATTTAATGTGAAAACTAGAAACATTGCAAATCGAAGAAATGAAAAATAAAAAATCCTTAAACTGAAGAATCTAAAACTAAAAATATTAAAAATTAAAAAATCCAAAAATTGCATATCAAAAAATTGAAAAATTACTAAATTATAAAATCAAATTATTGAAAAATCGAAAAGTTGAATACTCCTGAAATTGCAAATGAAAAAAAGGCAAAATCTAGAAATTGAAACATTCAAAAGTTGGAAAATTAAAAAAGTGAAGTATAAAAATAAAATTGTAGAAACGAAAAATTGAAAAAATTGACACTGAAAAAAACAAAAAATTGTAAAAATAAAAAAAATAAAAACCGAAACAAGAAATTGCAAATCTAAAATTTAAAGAAATGAAAAGTTAAAGAATCGAAAAACTGAAAAATTAAAAGTTGAAAATTAAGAAATTTTAAATCGGAAAATTGCAAAATCTAAAATTGAAGAAACAAAAAAATGAAAAATTGAAAAATCGCAAATCGAAAAATTGAAGAAACGAGAAACTGAAAAAATTAAAATTGAAAAACAAAAAATTATAAAATCGAAAAATAGAATAACTGAAAAAAATAAAGAAAATAAAAAACCGAAACTAAAATAAAGATTATCATAAAAAATTAATTCGACCAATTTTTCTAGTCAATAATAATCAGAATTCGTGTGTTCATCTCTTCCAAAAACTTGGAAACTTCATCCTTAAATACCTAGATCTTCTCAAAAGTGTTAATGACGTTATTCCAGAAATTTAGTGAATAAAGATTTTTTTTTTAAAGAAGTTTCCTAAAAATTGTAATCTTACTACATGAAACAAAAGGACCAATAATAAACTATCCTTTTTGAAACGTTTGGAAATGCAGCTTAAATTGTACAATTTTACCGGAAAATTTATTAAATTCATTGTAGATGAAAAACCAAGATTCGGACTCAGGCGGACACAAACAGAATGACACTTGGATCAGACTAATTACACAAGGTCAAGAGCTGACGATAGACTGTGATGAAAAAACTCTAGCGGAAATGGGCTTCAAAGATAATCAGATGATTTACATTTCGATAGGAGTTTCAAAAAATATGAAAAAACGCGAATGTTTAGATTTACCATCAATGCAACCGCCACCACCAAGAGAATCGATACCAACATTACTCCTATTGCGACCGAACTATTTCGAGCAGTTATTCTCTTTGATGCACACCCTCAGCTCCATGAAAGTACCAGTAAAGGGTGGCGTAAGTTTTAATAATTTTGGTAAAGAACTAGTTAATAAAAGGCGCCTTTTAGCATCATATTCCAAACACTAAAGCTCAAGTACTTAGTAGAAGAGTTTGGGATATCTTAAGTTTGTTACCTACTAGTCCGACGTTGTTGCAAGGCTTCAAACAGTTGGACACTCCACTTACAGAGCTTCTTGATCCGTCAAGCGCACAAAAATTGATGTATTCGTTGTACATTGTCGAATCTTTGAGTGCTAAAAGCAGCCAGAGTAAACAAACCGAGAACGATAAGGAACCGTGGATTCGCACTTTTATCCATCATGGTGGACTTCGCCATTTGTTTGATATATTCATGTCAGGTTAGTACTTTTCTTGTGATTACGATAATTCGTAATTGAATTGTGGTTTATTTTTAATTTACAGGCGTTCTCCAACGAGATGGCGGCAACGGCAGCGAATGGCAACAAGATTGTTTAGCTTCCTTACTCAAAATTACGTGTCAGTTGGGCGTCGAACCCCTTCCACTTGATTCGAGGCCTTCTCGAAGCGATAAAATCGTAATTCCAAATTTAAATGAGGTTAGTTTTTTCACATTAGTTTGTACAAATTAGCTGAAATATTTATAGGCAATGTTGTCCATGATTGACGTCAAAAGTACCATGCCTCAACTCACCAGCATTTTAGAAGAAGCGTCGTTACCGAAGGATCCAAACCTTTACAAGACGGGATTCTGGGGAAGAGCCCAAGTCGTTCATTATGCTATGTCTTTTTTAGTGTCGTGGTTACATTGTAGTGAAGATGCTAGGCAAGCACTCTTTCAGTCACCGAATTTCTCCGTGTGGCTCCAGCGGCTGGTAAGTTTATTTTAGAAAAAAATAACTGATCCAATTTTTTTAATTGCTACAATTTACTTTTTGATAGGTTTTGGAAGACCCAGAACCCGCCGTTCGTCGCGAAGTGTGTTCGGCTGTGTACAGGTTATGTTTAGGTGTTTCCGCCAGCGGCGATGTGTTAGAAAGCAGCTTAGTAGCTCCGATGCTCTCAGAACTATTACTGTACTTAGATAAAGCTGAGAGTATGGGACCTCAAAAATTCGAAGCGATCCCTGCACTTGAAGAAGGTAAAGAACCCTACGGTCCAGCCTGCAGAGATTACTTCTGGCTAGTGGCACGACTAGTCGATAGTTTACCCGAAGATCTAATAAAAGAAAGTCTCGAAGACCCCCAAAATTGCGTCGTCGACATCAACGGTTTAACCAACAAAATCGCACGTTCACTTCTATCAAGAGATTATCTCGAAACCCGGCATCGAACGATAGACGATGACGGTCTCATCGGACTTCTAAATCTTTTAACGAATTTAATCAAACATCGGCCGCCTTTCCAAGTCAGCAAACAAGGGCAAGAGTTGTTGGTTGAAGTGTTTAATTTTTTGTTCGCGTTACCTAGTCCTAAACTACGACACGTACCGAAGTGTAAATCGCCAAGATCGAGAACCGCGTCTTATGATTTGTTGGTGGAGTTGGTGAAGGGGGCGCCACAGAACTACTATATTTTGCACGAGAAGTTGCTGAAACAGCACCAACCAGGTTTGTAGGAAAAGGCGTCATTTCTAGTTTTAAGGAGTTTTTGCAGGACCGCATTCACCGTATCCTTGGGATTATTGGCCACATGAAGACGGTCGATCGGAGTGCGGTTACGTAGGGTTAACTAATTTAGGAGCAACGTGTTATATGGCTTCTTGCATGCAACATTTGTACATGATGCCGCAAGCTAGAGCGTCGATTCTTGCCGCAAACACTGAACATTCGAAACACGAACCTACTTTGAAGGAGCTGCAGAGGATGTTTGCATATTTATTGGTGAGAAGAAAACATACCTAAAATATTGTCAAAACCAATTCTGTGATTGATTTATAGGAAAGCGAAAGGAAAGCCTACAATCCCCGCAGTTTCTGCAAAGTGTACACCATGGATCACCAACCGCTCAACACTGCCGAGCAGAAAGACATGGCGGAGTTCTTCATCGACCTGGTCAGTAAACTGGAAGAAATGACGCCGGCTCTGAAAACTGTCGTGAAAAAGTTGTTTTGTGGTGTACTTAGCAACAATGTTGTTTCTTTAGTAGGTTTTATGAGTGTGTTGTTGGACTATCGATCGAGGATTGCTCTTTTTAGGACTGTGATCATGTTAGTCGTACTTTAGAAGAGTTTTATACCGTTCGCTGTCAAGTAGCCGACATGAGAAACCTTTACGAATCATTAGATGAAGTTACGGTTAAGGACACTCTTGAAGGTGATAACATGTATACGTGCTCGCAATGTGGGAAAAAGGTTAGGGCTGAAAAGAGGGCTTGTTTTAAAAAGTTACCGCATATATTGTGCTTTAATACGATGAGGTACACGTTCAACATGCTGACGATGCTCAAAGAGAAGGTCAACACGCATTTCTCGTTTCCGTTAAGACTCAATATGGCGGGCTACGTCGAGAAGCAGTTGATGCCGCAACACTATCAAGGTAAGCATATGTCATATTACTAAGAACAATTTCTAAATAGTGCAGAAAAAACATACTATTTTTTACGAATCTCGTTATACTACGTATTTTCGTTTTCTGGGGTCGAATTTGAGTCGTTTACGCATAGTTGCGTGTGGCCAATATGAAACCTAATTTCTATAGCAGAATCACTGACGAGTTCAGTGAACGACGAACCTACCGTTTCTATTGGAAACCATGTGTTTTTTTTTTGAGTGTTTATGACTCATTTTTGTACTAGATTTGTTGCAGTTAGGTGGGGTGTGTATATTTGCGATTTTAGGATGTTTCATTCGGTTTGAGCATAGGTTTTGTTGTTTCGCAACAAGTGAATAAGCCAAACTTCTTGTAGTATTTCACGTAAAATATTTTAAATAGAGTGGTTGCGTTTCTCACCATTCCTGGTTTTACTAATGTAAATTGGACATCGACTCAATAGGGCTTTAGCTCAAGCTGTTGGTGCGACTTTCACGTGATCACTGGCAATGGAACGCTCACTCACCTTTGGAGTGCCTATGGAGTATCTAAAATCTTAAAGAATTTGCGAGAAAATCCTAGAACTAACGTTTTTCACAATTCAAATCATTATACAGATGGGGCCATTAATAATAACCGCCGGCAAAGATCCGGTTTCACTTTCTGGTTGCACATTTTTTTATTTCTTTGTTTTCATACTCAAACTGTTGGGTAAAAGTATGAAAATAAATTTTGGACGATAATCAAGTCACAAATAAGACTTGAACCTTTAAATGTGTTCTCTTTAAATGAAAAACTTAGATACAATCCTGCTTTTGTCTTTATTATTTATTAAGTAAAAAATTAAAAATATTACAGTTATGTTTGTGGTGGTAGACAATACAGAATTTTCTTAATTTATATTCATTTTGGCTAAAAATCAATTTCACAGTAAGACACCTTCAAGTAATTTAAAAAAAGTGACGGGCAATCCACCAGACAAATATTAAACACGACGGCGGGACGTAAGGCGATAAATTTGGCTGGCCGACTGTGCAGTGCCAACCACGTCACAACCTCACTGGCGTTTGATGCAAATCAGGGTTTATCTAATCACGATCATCACGGAAATTGTGATATTGACCAGTCGTTGTTAATTTTTAAAGCATTTTAACATCTAGGAGAACTCTTATAATTGAGAAAAAGTAGTAAATCCTATTAAGAATTCGTGAAGTTATAGGCTACGACTGCAATATCGCTGGCGATCGGACGGCAATGAGAATCACTTTCGCGATGCCGAAGTGTGTTTATAATAAAACTGGATAATGTGTTATTTTTTTGTATTGTAATATCGAGATAATCGACACACAAATACGCGTTCGTGACTCGGAAATATTCGAATCGGTACATTTTTGATCAAAATGTGAGCATGTGAAAGATTTACATAAAATTTTCGTTTCATTTATGGTTGGATGATGACTGACTAATTAAATTTTAGTTCCCTGGGAAGATGACAATGAGTCATTTCCCGTAAATACCTTGTTTCTATGATTTTCTGATTATAAAAAATTTGCAGAAACTATACGTGCTAGAAAAAATTAGATTAGGAACGTGTATTTTCATTTCTGATTATTACAAAAACCTTTCATTTTGTCCACCAGTGTAATTAATGAGACACCGAGGAGCGTGAGCTTAGTAAGTAATGAATTAATGATAATAATCAATCAAAAATATTAACAAGGTTGATCAGAAACGATTTAAATGTGATTTAAGCACAATAGCAAAGAACTACAAAAATTTGCATTTTCAGTTTACAAAAAAAAAAAGGATCAAATGAATATGAGCCAGTATTTTTTAAGTTCTTGATGTTAAGGTAACACTTTTAAAACTTGATATGACGACAGTTGAACTATTTTTACCTTTGTTTATTCATGCATAAAATCTTGCAATACGGATATTACCAACAAACCTGTTTCAATTTTTTCAACCCTTGCATCTTAGAGAAAGAACAAGAAAATTAAGATACCTTAACTTGGTAATGTTGCAAAAGAAATCCCAAAATTAAATATATTTGTAAAGCCATAAAAAACAACATAATATATAATCTTTATTCTTATACCACATAATATAATGTTTACACTATACAGGGTGTTTCTTTTATTTGGTACAGCCCTGTAACTTTTTACTTCCCAAGCGTAAGCGAAGAAAGTATTTTAATCGGGTCCGGCTGACTCTCTACTTTTACGTTTTCTCGACCTTTCATGACCCCTACAGGACGAAGAAATGGGTCTTCCGTTTCCGTCTGTCTATCTATCTGTCTCTCCGTCTGTCTGCCGTTACGTATTTTTATTAGACAGATAATCTCCGAAAGTACTGGACCGATTGTTGTCAAATTTTGTATTTATATTAGGAATATCATGCTGATGATAAAACGTTAACTAAAATTTCTCTTATCGTCCCCACCACTAATGCGATGACGTCACTTCAAAATTGTACGTAGCAAATGGGTTTTAAATTGTATAAAGTAACATAGTCCTAAACATGTAGTTTATGACTTCGAATAAAGTTTTTACCCGAAATATCCAGATTTTTGGAAAAAAAATCAAAATTATAAAAAAACATGTTGCAATTTAATTTTGAATCTGCTAAACCGAAAGCTTTGAAATCTTGCAGATGTTTTAAGGCTATAAAGAGCATAATAAATAATTTCGGAGGCTTCCACGGTCGGATCGTTTTCCGGGTTGGAATCGTGTTAATTGAGTTTTTGGGCTTAAAGTTTCGCACACTTTCGTAAGTGGCATCTTCAGGAGAAGGGTTAAGAATAAGGCAAAATAGCACGGTAACTCAGTATGTCAACCATACCAGAGGCGAAACTCAATTAACACGGTTCCAACCCGGAAAACGATCATGTAGCATAATAAATGTTTAGTCAAAATATATTTGCTTATCTCCCCCTAAAAATTTGATGACGTCACCTCAAAATTTTGTTCAATAAATCCTATCTAAAATGTACAAAATCTGATGATTGGATTTGCGTATACAGGTGACTCAAAAAAATATCATTGCATTTCTTTGAGTCACTTTCGACCAATTTTTTATTCTCGAAGGTAAACCTGTAGTTCTTGGAGCAAATGTGTATCATTTTAAAAGATCTATGTCATGACAACGTCACATTTTGATTATAACTTCTTTCATAAATGGAAATATTGATTTTTTGTAAAAACTCAAAAGCAACCAATATTCGAAAATCAATACGTAAAAGTTATTCAATAAAATAGGCGAAAAATTCATATTTATTGATGACAACCTAGTAACTTGAAAAATTGACATTCATTTCAATTATTCACATAAGTGATCTTTTAAAATGATACAAATTTGTTCAAACAACTAATTTAAAAATAAAAAAATACAAGGGTTGTTTCAGATAAAAGAAGTACGTGATATAAATGAAACAATTTCATGAGGTTCAAAAATAATAGACAATGCGCAGAAAATGTTTTAAGAAAATATTATTTTAAAAAGCAAATAAAACTTATCAAAAGTAATAAATATTGAACTTGCAGAGTTTTTTTTTTCTCACCATTACAGTAAAACAAAAATTTAGAAAAACTAAAAAAATGTGGCGATTTTTTTTTTATTTATTTTGGTTTCTGTCAATTATTTCATATTAATGAAATGATGCATACATACATAGAACTCATTCGTTTTTATTTATGAACTACATTTTGTTAACATATTTAGATTCATAAATTAAAAAGTCATTCGATGTCCGGTTTTAGCTAACTCACCATGTATATAATTATTTCTTATTTGCAGTGTGACAACAACACAACAAAACAAAGTTTACAATTTGCTTTGAGTCTTTTTCTTTTGTTTTCATGCACCAAAAAACCGTCTAAAAAAGAGGAGCTGGTAATGTAATTAATTAAAATTGTTTTTTTTTTCCACAGTCTTAGATTTTACATTATGTAAGTAGTGAATTTGAAATCATCAACGAAAGTATATAAAATGTTAATAATTTTAAATATTCTATAAATTAACATGAAGTGAATATGGAGGTGAAGTTGCAAATTGTGGGCTTGTACTGTATGAAATAGTTTTAATATCCCAATTTGGCCTTTATGTTCGATAATAATCTGCATATGTAGAAAACGATATTTGTAAACAGTTTTATTAACCTACACCGTCTACAATATATATTTATTTAAATAATACGAATTAATAGGCTTACCACTCGAGTTGTGTACTGTACTTTTTCTAATACGATGGAAGTTAAATATCGAACTGTCACTTTTGACAAATTTTTATGACATCTGTACAATTATGTAATTATATATATTACCCACTGGTGTGGGTAATGATGGATTTACTTTAAAGGACGCCCGTTTGTAATTGATCGATTACTATAAGAGGAATAGAAAAAAAACTATTTACTTTCAAGAATAAATATGAAATAATGCTAAGTTAATTTATATGTTCTGATAGTGATAATACAACATATTCATTGTTGGTTGTTATACGAACTGATTTTCTTTGTTTTTTTGTGTCGATGGTAATTTATTGAAGTTTTACACTAACTTACAAGAAACGAAAAATGAAAAATGGCGTTTTGATATCTATAGAAATAGTAAAGAATTTCTTTTTTTTAACAAGTGTGACATCAGGATAATAATAATTTTTCTACTATATTTTTTTGATATATTGTTAGTTTAAACTGCCTCTTTGTTCAAAAAATATCCAGCCAATGTTAACAGAAAACAAGAAACTGGGGAGAAAATGATCCACCATACATGATTTCATTTGATGATTTTACAAGTATCCTTAGGTATACTTAATTATTATTATACATTTTTTATCTAATGAGTTAAACTTGTCAACGAAAAATTGCTCTTTTTTTATTACTCACAAATCTAAATTGAGTTTAAAAATTAAAGCGTGTTTGATAAAAATAATATTATTAAAAATAATTTTAATAATTAATAATATTTATTATTGTAACTTAAATGATTATGATCAGTAACTTCGATTAAATAACTTTATATTAATTTGGAAATTACAAGAAATCGTACTAACCGTGCAACAGTGGGGTATGATGCTTTCGTTCGACACTTTCGACTTTGAAATCGAGAAACGATGGAGGGATGCGTTTCAGTGAGACTGAATGTAAATCTTGATTTTAGTACTTTCTTCAAGGGTACAGATACTTTCGGCAGTTCGTTAGACCAGGGCCGCGGGGGGCGGTCATTATTAATGGCTCTATCTGTACCAAATTTATATATTTTTTTTTAATTTGAGACAATGTACAACATCCAAGTTTTTCAGACTGCTTAAATGTCTAGACTACAAAGTTTTTTCGTACTGAAATATGACGAGAAACTGATTTCCAGCCCGAATTTGAACATTTAGAAATCATTTGTCTGAAATAGGGCACCTGAAATGTAAGAAAAAGCACCTGCAAATGCTCGAACTGTTACTTTGCACGGTCCAGAGTATCTACACTAAAGCTCCAGCTATCAGAATATGGTGCTCAGTAGACACGTAATTCCTTAAAACTCACAGTTATCCAATTCAGCAAGAAAAGGTAGTTCTACTTTGTGTTTTGTCATCGTAGATCCTAGAGCATCTGAAGTGTTCGAACACATGCCGAGAAATCCTAGAACGGATATTTTCTACAGTTCTGACCAACTACGTCAAAACTGCACCCGTGAAACAGTTTAGCACACCTAAGTCTCTTGGGAAGATGCAAAATCCATAGAACTCGAAGCTACAAATTTCGTATTGAAATTTCCCGAGACGCTGATTTCCAACTCGAATTTGAACATTTATAAAGCTTTTGCATGACCATGGCACATCCAAAATAAAAAAAAAAAAGGCTCGGAAATCCTTGAAATCGTTCTGAATATCTACAATCGTCAGAACATAGATGTCTCCTTTGCATGATTTAAGACATTTTACAGCAACATGCCTAGATCTGGCAGTTCTGGCACCTATAAAATTTAACAAGAAATCTGATTTCTAGGGCAGATTTGAATGTTTACTTTTACGTGGAGTATCCTAAATATTATAAAATATATCAGCAAAACTTATATTTTTCACAGTTCTGACCAGCTACTCCAAAACCACACCCGTCAGAGTGTGAGAACGGACACAAATAGCCTTGTTTCGAAATCTGAGCCGATTTAGCATACGAAGTACGTTTGACAAACTCAAAATGCATAAATAAAATTCCCAAAATGAAAAAAAAAGGAACTAAAGACTTTCTAAATAAGTTTAGACCGATTTTTTTGATATTATTTATTTATCTCGAAAATGGTACGGATACCCTCAGTTTTGTTTATGATGGATTGTTAATGAATCGAATTTATATTTTTTGCTGTTTTTAAGATCACAATGGTGAGAAAGCCAGGTTCATTTCATATTAATAGCGTTACGGAGTTTCCACATCATCATTGCTTTTCCCAATTTATTGTTGCAAATGTTTAGAGAAGTTTGTTTTCGAAAAAAATATATACATGTGCAATTTATTTCTAATTTGTGATTACTGCCATTGGCGTTTCATGTGTATGTATGCCTGACATGCACATTTACTTATGGACCAGTGGTTGAAAATCTTGTGTGACATAGTAATGATTATCATAATAATCTAGTTTAGTACTCATGTCAGTCACCTAAAGAAATTAATTTTCTCGTTTCTCAACGCAGAGGACAAACTAAAACAGTACGAGCCCGAGGATGAACAATACGAATACGATCTAATCGGCGTCACCGTCCATACAGGAACTGCAGATGGTGGACATTACTATAGTTTTATCAAAGATAGAACAGCTGGTTCAAGGGATAAGTGGTTCCTTTTTAACGATGCCGAAGTCAAACCGTTTGATCCAAATCAAATAGCGGCTGAATGTTTTGGTGGAGAAATGACGGTCAGTTTAATATTTTACTGAAAACCTCACTTTTTCTACAACACAACTTTCACAGAGTAAAACATACGACAGCGTTACGGATAAATTTATGGACTTTAGTTTCGAAAAAACTAATAGTGCATATATGTTATTTTATGAGCGTTGTCCCATCGTAACACCTGAGGGATCAGAAAGTGCATCCACGGCACTCGAATCTGGAGATTCTCTAAGTAATCACCCGTCGAGTTCGTCCATAGCCACTTTCGAACTTAGCAAAGAATTGGAGGATTGGATCTGGCAGGATAACATGCATTTCATTCAGGATAAGAATATTTTCGAACATACTTATTTTAAGTGAGTTAGAGGAAAATGAACGAATCTCGAAAATGAGAGTTTTTGTTTTGTAGTTTCATGTGGCAGATCTGCGGTTACATCCCCCAAACTATTTTACCGATAGAGCCTGACATAACACAGAAAGCAGCCCAACTTTCTACTTCTTTTTTCATAGAAACGTTCATTCATGCCAAAGAGAAGGTGAGTTTGAATGAAGTGCGGACGGGAAACGAAACGACTGACTTTGATTGTAGCCAACAATGGTGCAGTGGGTGGAGTTAGTCACAAAGCAATTCAACGCCTGCCAAGAGGCATGCATATGGTTCTTGGAGCACATGGCTAACGATACCTGGTGGCCAGTTCAAGTATTACTGAAATGTCCGAATCAAATGGTGCGACAAATGTTCCAAAGGCTGTGCATACATGTGATACAACGCTTGAAGCAGTCACATTCTAGTTTATATTTAGAGATCGATCGGGACATTCCAGCTTCGTTGAAAGAAGACAACAAGGCAATTGAACCCTCGAAAATCGGCAATGCTTCTTGTGTGACTAAATTTATCAAAACTTTATTATCTCTTGTGAGTGGTACACTGATATTTGTTGTTAAAGTAATAAAAGTGGTTTTTCAGATGGAACATGGAGCGAAAGCGCATTTGAAACATTTGACGGAGTATTTCGGTTTTTTGTATGAGTTTAGTAAGATGGGGGAGGAGGAGTCGAAGTTTTTATTAGCAGTAGGAGCAATTCATTCGATGGTGCATTTTTATTTAGGGCAAAAAGCAAACGATTTTGTAAGTTTGTGATTGAAAAGTTGTTCAAGTGAGACAATTGAGTGTTTTATGTAGGTGGATGTCAGCGAAGGCGAGGAAGAGGAAGAAGTAGTAGCTCTACCGAATGACAAATACAAACCAGCTTCACTCGATAAAATGATAACTTTAATAGCGTCACTAGTCGAAAAAAGTAGAGATTCTAATGTGAAACTGCAGTTAAGCGAAAAAGATTACGGCGCTGTTGCTGAAGGAAAGGTTAGAAACTACATTTCATCTTGCAGATTTACAGTTTAAATTTTTAGGGTTTTCCGTTTTTGTATCAACAAATTAAAGATAACATCAATCTTCAGCAAACGCGGAATTTGATTCACTCTTTGTGTCGCGGCAACAACCAGCTAGCTCAATCTATAATTTGCATGATCTCACAAGCTATTTCTAGACATTCCGATGTGAGTTATTAAGGGGAAAAAGCGACGTTAGGTTGATGTTTATTTTTTTTTTTTTAGACTTCTCAACCGTTTTTCAAAATTCTTACGTTACTTACTGAAAGTACTGCTCAAGGTTCCGGTGGTTCATCCTCTCAACCCTGTTTCACTCAACTAGTTTTACAGAAAGTATGGGAAGCTGCGGAATGTTGTCCTTATTCGGCACTCGATTGGTTGGCGCTACAAGTGACTAGGAACCGACTGGTTCATCAGTGGGTGTTGAGTTCGATGGATTCGTGGTTGGAGCATTTCCTTATAGCCCACAGTAATCAACGAGTTCGGAACGGTATGTAAACTTTATTAGCTAGTTTTAGTTGTGTCTATTGGTTGAATAGGTGGTGAACTTGTAGATAACAAATTAAGAAATATGTAAAATTACTTGACCAAATGCACTAATTACCTATTATGACACCTGAAGACACTTAGATGTCTATAGCAAAAAAATATTTTGGGAGTCGCAAATTTACAGAATTCTTCGTCCAAAAATCCACTGAATTAATGTTTTACGACCATACTAAATCTTGCTGAGCACCAATTTTAAATGGCTTTGCTGTAGAGCGTTTCATTTTTCGAGTAAGAATAATTTAAAGTTTGGCATATTTTTATTACAAACATGTTTTGCACAGCAACAATGAATTTTTTTGGCGTTCATTTTTGTATGAAATTTATCTAATCATTCCTACCACAAATTTGATAACGTCATTTTGCTGAATAAATCCTATTTAAAATACTAAGATGCCTATTTTTGATCTTAGATTCTTGAAAAAAATCAGCATTATGTAACAAAATTTTACAATTTAACTTAGGAACTACAAAAATAATTGTTTTGAAATTTTGAACACGCTTTAATGTTATCATGAATATGGTAAATTGCTAATCATAGTTCACCTCTTCATCAAAAACGTGGATGACGCCATCTTAAAATTTTACCAAGTAAAACGTATTAAAAATATGAAAATATTTTTAACTTTATTTGTATATGTTTTTGGAAAAAAGTTTAGAATTCTGTAACGAACTTTTACAGTTTAACATAAAAACGGCGAAATCGATTGCTCTGAAATTTGATATAACCAAATATTCATTTTTTTTACTTCCCAAGCGTAAGCTACGGAAATATGTGCTGTAATAATCGATTTTATCGGGCGACTAGCTACTTTAATTTTTTCCCGATGTGTCATGACCACTAGAGTACAAAAAAATAAATCTCCCGTTTCCGTCTGTCTGTCCGGACCAATTGTTGTAATTTTATATATGTCTTGTGAATATTGTGTATATGTAAAACGTTAACCAAACTTGTAATGACGTCACCTCAAACTTGTACATATTAAATGGGTTTTAAATTTATAAAATAACATACCCCTGCATATGTAGTTTATGAACCCGCGGTAAGTTTTTACCCGAAACGTTCAGATTTTTGAAAAAAGAAAAAATTGTATAACATCTTAAAATTTGCTGCAAAACCGAATGCTCTGAAATCTTGCAGGTGTTTTGGCTTTTAACCTAAAATACCCAAAATATGATCTAGGCTTATGATTTACCATTGCATTCATATGTTTTAGTGGCAAAAAAATTAATGTATTAGTCAATTTATTTTATTGATTAAATCAAGAACGGCTCATCCCATTTTCTCCTAAATTTGAGTATACTTTACTGTTATTAATAATATTACACTGAATCTATTCAAATCGATATACGTATCCTTGCAAAAATGTTATGACGTAATTACAAAATTTTGTAATGGAAACATATGCATATTATACTTCTTTACTTATACTTTAACAGTCTACGGCTATGTTTTTTAACTTATAGGGATTATCGGAAAAAATAAAATTCGGAGAATTAAATTGTATAATTTTTCAAAGATCTGTACTTGCTGGTTGACCTGTATTTCGGGGGCGAGGCAAGTACGGTCTAAATAGACGTATTTTTTGTTCCAAAGACCTGTTGGTATCAACTCATTTTTTTTTTTTTTTTTAGAAAATTTTGGTTGAAATTTACAGTGTGACATGCCCATATTTTTAACGATATTCATGGAAAAAAACAAAATTGTCCAATACCATTTTACAATCTATCCGAGAAACTACTGAATCAGTTCGAGGATGGTCGTAGTTAGCGCTATGTGTATATATTTTCAGGGTGGCCGGTTTTTTGCGGGTCAGTGTATTTGTCTTCTTTGAAATTGTTCAGTTTTTCGTTTGCGGATAGAATTCTGGCTAGGATATATTTTTTGCACTCGCGGAAATAGAAGTCGGTTTCTAGGACCGCAGAATCGGGAGGGAAATAGAACATTTACTCTCTAGGGAGAGAAATACATAAACAAATACACAGTAGAGGCTTTAAACAGTTTTGACTTTACTCTCACCCCACTATTCTCTAAATCATTGATACTGTTATATTGATCGGTGAATAAAATCGGCGTGGGTAAAACTCAACAATTTATTTCTTAGTAACTCGAATTTACACGACTAATTACACAGCGATTATGTACAAAATAATTCCGGCGCAACTTGACTGGCTCTTCCCTGGATTCGACTGAATTTGTTTCTCGTTGTCTGGACTACACTCTGCCTGCTCCCGACGGTGGTTTCCATTTAAAGAGCCACGCGGTCCTTCTCGAAACGCCTCCGTCACTGCTTCTAGACTTGTCTGGAGCACCCATTCGCGACTTCCGTTCTTCTCCGGCCGCCGTCACCGAAAATGAGTCATCATCGCCGTACATACGAGAACCCATAGGCGTCGTACCGGGGCCGCGTATGGGTTTATTTCGTAACAATACGTATAGTTTTCGCAATTTAGGAGCCAACAAATTCAGGACAGCAGCATCACGAATTTCTTGCGGATCTTCGTCTTGCATTTTGATCGAAAAAAAAATCACTGTCAATGTTTACTTTTTTTTTTTTTGTTATGACATAGGAAATCATGTATATCTATCCCTCGATGTACCGATATAATACGTATATAATTATGGGTAGAGCAAACGATGACACGTGACAGCAATTTTTGATCCAAAATTCCGTCAAATAATTGTGAAAAAAACAATAGCGTCGCAAGTAGACGAGATTTAGATATTTAGAAGAAATAATTAAAACGATTTCATTAAAAATCAATTAATTCAGGTTTTTTATTTCCGATTTCTTAAGTTTTCAGGCAACTCTCGCATTGCGTGGCTTTTTAATTAATAATAATAGTAATAATTTTATTTTCTGGTCTTTTAACTGTTTGTAAATTTAATTGATTTGGCAATCGGGTCAACATTGTTTTTCTAATATTTTTGACAATGTTTCCAGACGAATAATGGTTGTTTTTTTAAATGTTGCTTAAATTTAAAAAAACTTGTTCTACTAAGTGGCTACTCGAAAAGTGTCATCCGACACACGAAATAGGGAGCCAACCTTATATTCTTTAAGGGCCACAAATCGTAGATGTGGTGTCATCGCAATTCTTTTGGCTTTCGATCCTAAACAATTAAAACAACTTCGACAAATTCTTCAATTTCTTATACTTGTAACAACATAGGCAACACAATTGTAGAGTGCGTTTTGTTCTCGTCTGGAAAAATCTGTTTTATTTGCTTTCCAATCCGAAGGTAAAGTTGGAGGTAAATCACTAGCGTTTATTTATTTATTATTTTTTTGTTTTTCACCATCTTTCTTTTTTAACATAATTTTAACAACCAGCCAAAGGTGTTCTTTTATCAGTTTCATAATTACTGTCCGTAACTTCATACTATTATAAATATCAAGATACTGTGATACAGATAAAAGTTTTAGGTCATATTTAACCTGAATTGCTATTGGAACAGGATATTGTGCTCGATTTTGTGAAAAAAAAATTCTAAACAATCTTTTGAAAATCTGGACGTTCATAAGTAAGATTTTTTTTCATTCAGAAATACATTTTGAAGAGTCAAAATCGAGGTGGTAGTTAATATTACAGCCGTTTGTACGGGTTTCCAAAAGACTTTTCCGAATTGGTCTCCGAATCAATTTCATAGTTGAAAATAAATAATGTATTATGTATATCCTTTAACAATTCCAAAATTTCGTAGATTTTCAAATTAAATTTACTGAAGGTAGCATCTTCGATCTCGAACTAATTAATTTAAACCATTTATATACCGTATCTATAAAAAATCTGTTGTTATTGAAGACTTATCTTCTATTTCTTCGGCATTAAATTTTATGCCGCTACTAACGTTTGTGTTAATAACATATAATGAATTTGAAATTTTCATTTTATTAAAATAACTAACCTGTAAAAAATCCATGTTTAATTTTGGGGCAAATTGTAAGTCAACTTTATTTTTTCGTTGCAAAATTCTGATGTACTGAATTGATGGGACGAAATCCTGTTTCCAGTCTGTATAAATAAACATCAAATTGTGCAAATTGTGAATAAATGAATATTACAAATAGATGCTTTTAGTGGACACTTTTGTTGTCAGTTAATGTCTCGACGTGGCTGCTTTCCACTTTGTTTTAATTTTTAATTATTTAAAACAATAATTGCCAAAAAAATGTATTCGAAAGGCACCGAAAATGTGTTTTGTGGTGATTTTTAAAGCAGATTTTTATTTCAAACTCAAGAAGAGAAAGATTTCTAGAATTTAGTACTGAATTTGGACGCAATTCTTAAACTACACATAAGAATTTAATTAAGTTAGGCGAAATTTCTTAATCCAAAATTTTGAAATCACGTCATCAAATTTGCGGGGGGAGATAAACAGATATATCTTGATTAGCGTTTTTCCTGACATTAAATTTCAATAGAGTCGGTTTCTTTATTTTCTCAGATACAGTTTATTGTGAAATCTGTACTGGAAAAAAATATTGTAATATTATTATATTTAAAACAGTTTTTCAAAAAGTTGGGTAAAAATTCACAAAACATCCCCGGATTGGGTTTGATATCGAGATGCTAATTCGAAAAATATAGTGTCTTTATGGTTCCAAGGCACGATTTTAGAAATACTCAATTTGAAATTCAACTTTTTTCAAAAATTCTATCAAAAATTGGTTGGATTGTTCCAAGAAATGAAGCCGAAAGTAACCTCTAGAACTCAAAATCTGTAAGAAAGTATCTTTCGGTAAGTTTCAAAGGTGGTTGAAGAAGGGTCGAAATTTTCGTACGAACGAAGATAAAAAAATTGAGATTTTGCAAAAATGTGGAAATCCACAAAAAATTTGAATTTTCACGTACGAAAATATAGCGTATTTATGGTCCCGGGCAAAAATTTTTGAAATATTTGATCCTAAATTCAATTTTTTTCAAAAATATTAAAAATTGTCTTGTTTCAAAGGACCATTCTGAAAAAAAGTTCGGAGTTATCAAACTAATGAAACCAAAAGTAATTTTTAGACGTCAAAATCTTCTAGAAAATGTCTTAAAAGAAATGCCAAAAATAAAATCTAAGGTAACAATGATGTTAAGGTAGAAGTTTTTGAAATTCTGTTTGGATATTTTTTTAAATATCTTAAAATATCTGGAATGTCTAAAATAAATGTAATATTTAGTTGTATTTCCGTTTTATTTAAAATTTATAATTCTAATTTAAAATTTTCAAAATAAAAAAAATTAAATTAAATTATATGTGTATTTTAAGGTGTCAAATGTTGTGTTTGATGACAGATTCTAGTTTAAAAATGGGAACAGCTTTTAGCCTAACACGTTTTTCAATGTCAAAATTTAGAAAATAAATATCATTTGTAAAAATATGTGGCTTAAAAATGAATTCTGATTTAAAAAAAATGACATAACCTGAACCTTAAATATCAATGTCTAAGTAAAATCTATTTTGGAAAATTTTATTTTATAAGGACTTCTAAAGCCATAATTCAGAGAACTATTCTAACATAGCTCATAAAATTTGGGAAAACATTTTTTTCGTTTCCGCCTGTCTGTCTGTCAGAATGTCTGTGGTCGATCTGTTGAAGGTTGTATTGAGCAAATAATATGGACGTCACCTTAAAATATTGGTGAGAAAATTTCTTTTTAAGTGTACAGCATAGTGTGCTCTTTCATTTCCAGTGTTATTTACTTAACTATACGAAAAAAAAAAATAGAAAAAATCAGAGAAAATTAACAAAATTTTTCTCCAAAAATGGAACAATTTCATCTAAAATTGTTAAGTTTATATTGTTTATGTTCAGTAAGATATTTTTTTTACCTTAAAATTATTTTTTTTAATTAAAACCTTTTGGTAATTTTATTGGCTGTTTCTATCATAATTTTAAAAATTGATCCAACTCTGTTCCTCTTATACCGGGTGTCTGAAAAATGGCGGATTAACTCTTCAGTACGCCATGTACGATTTTTTTTAATAATTTTTTGTAACAGTAAGCTAAGTTTTGCTTTTACTTCCCGAGCGTAAGCAAAGGAAGTATTGTAATCGAGTCCGTCGGCCGACTCTCTACTTTTACGTTTTCTCGATCTTTCATGACCTCTAGAAGACGAAGAAATAGGTCTCCCATTTCCGTCTGTCTGTCCGTCTGTCCGTCCGTCCGTCTGTCCGTCTGTCCGTCTGTCCGTCTGTCCGTCCGTCTGTCCGTCTGTCCGTCTGTTGTCCCGGATTTTTATTAGACAGATAATCTCCGAAAGTACTCGGCCGATTGTTGTGAAATTTTGTACTTATATTAAGAATATCATGTAGATGGTAAAACGCTAACCAAAATTTGTCTAATCATCCCCACCACTAATGCGATGACGTCACTTCAAAATTGTACATAGTAAATGGGTTTTCAATTGTATAAAATAACATAGTCCTACACATGTAGTTTACAACTCTGAATCGACTTTTCACCCGAAACGTCCAGATTTTTGGAAAAAAAATCAAAATTACAAAACAATATTTTGAAATTTAATTTTTAATCTGCTAACCAGAATGCTTTGAAATGTTGCAGATGTTTTAAGGCTATAAAGAGCATCATAAATCTTTAGTCAAAAAATATTTGCTTATCCCCTCCAAAAACTTGATGACGTCAGCTCAAAGGTTTGTGGAATAAATCATATCTAAAATGTACAAAATATGATGAGTCTGTACTTGTGATCTATCACTCCATTCATATTTTTTGGATTTGCATATACAGGGTGACTCAAAAAAATTAATGAATGCGTAAATATATTTTATTGATTTAATCAGGAACTACAAAACCGAATGCTCTGAAATCTTGCAGATGTTTTAAGGCTATAAAGAGCATCATAAATCTTTAGTCAAAAAATATTTGCTTATCCCCTCCAAAAACTTGATGACGTCAGCTCAAAAGTTTGTGGAATAAATCATATCTAAAATGTACAAAATATGATGAGTCCGTACTTGTGATCTATCACTCCATTCATATTTTTTGGATTTGCATATACAGGGTGACTCAAAAAAATTAATGAATGCGTAAATATATTTTATTGATTTAATCAGGAACTACAAAACCGAATGCTCTGAAATCTTGCAGATGTTTTAAGGTCATAAAGAGCATAATAAATGTTTAGTCAAAATATATTTGCTTATCCCCTCCAAAAACTTGATGACGTCAGCTCGAAAATTTGCCGAATAAATCATATCTAAAATGTACAAAATATGGTGAGTCTCTTCTTGTGATTTATCATTCCATTCAAATTTTTTCGATTTGCATATACAGGGTGACTCAAAAAAATTAATGAATGCGTAAATTTATTTTATTGATTTAATCAGGAACTACAAAACCGAATGCTTTGAAATCTTGCAGATGTTGTAAGGTTATAATAAAGAGCATAATAAATTTTTAGTCAAAATATATTTGGTTATCTTCTACAAAAAACTGATGACGTCAGCTCAAAAGTTTGCCGAATAAATCGTATCTAAAATGTACAAAATATGATGAGTCTGTACTTGTGATTTATCATTCCATTCATATTTTTGGATTTGCATATGCAGGGTGACTCAAAAAAATTAATGAAGGCGTGAATTTATTTTATCGATTTAATCAGGAATTACAAAACCGAATGCTTTGAAATCTTGGGAATATTTTAAAGTTATTATAAGCATGGTAAACTTTTGTTCAAAATGTATTTGTTCATCCCTCCTAAAAAAATTGATGACGTCACCCTTAAATTTTGCTGAATAAATCCTATCTAAAATGCAAAAAATATGATGAGTTTGTACTTGTGATTTATCATTCCATTCATATTTTTTAGATTTTCTTAAGAGGTGGTTCAAAAAAATTAATGAAGTCAATTTATTTTATTGATTAAATTAAAGGCAACACTTGTTATTAGTATTACACCCCAACCAACCCAATTTGGTAGACACAAAATTTGTTAAAGGAAAAACTCGGTTGAAACATAAGAGTAGCACGCTTATTTACATCGACTTTAACATTACAGACCTGCATTTGTTTTATGCGGTCACTTGGTTCCGCGAATGCGAAATAGACATGTTTATAATCAACCAATTGTAAATTTCACCGTCAAGAATTAAAATAAAACGCAATGTTTTATATAATAAGCGGAAGTCGAAGCAATAAAACCGATGGTCGTTTTGTTTACAGTTTCTCTGTTTGGCTCTTACGTATGCTGTTACGCTTGTCATCTTAAATTAAGAATGTTTATACATAAACGATTTTCAGTTGCCCCTCATATTACTAGACAGCGGATTTCTGTCGGGCTACGTCACGATTATAGGGGGGGACGTGCTGGATTCCATAAATATAATTAACGATTTATTAATCAAACGGCTAAGTAAATGAGAACGGGAATTAACAGCAGAGTGCAACGAAACAACGTTATTCTAATCTCAAATAAACGAAGTGCAGTCCGCAACGGCAATGAATTCGCATCCCGTGCGAGCCGTACCGAGTTTGGCCTTGCCTAGCCCGACAGAAATCCGCTCTCTAGATAGATATTACACACCGGAGCCGTATACGTGAGTAAATTGTTTCGTTATTTTATTGATTATAAGAAATCAATATTCAAAACGACCCAATTCATTTTCCCGAAAATTTGGGAACACAATAATTTTATTCTTAGTATTACACTACATCTATCCCAACTGATATACGTGTCCTTGCAAAAATGTTGATGACGTCATCACAATTTTTTTTTAAATTCCCACTACAAAAATGTAATGAGAAAAAAAAAACATAATAGGCATGCAGTCGTCAAGTTTCCGACAGCGAGGGAAGTACTGTCTAAACTCTTTAGACCAATTTTTTTCTAGTTTTATGAGCAAACAGTAGCCCCGCCCACCCACCCCTTCGTCATTCCGGTGACTACTCTTAATATTGTTCAGTTCTATCTTAATCAAATCACTTGGTAAATTATACTTCTCGACAAAGTGGTCCGTTAACTGAATTATTTTGTTCTGCACCAAACACTGTTTATATTGTGATAACCCAAACATCCCGCCTTAAATTGACATGTGAGAAAAAAAATTGAAAGCCCGCGAAAAATTAAAAAATTCAAAATTTGGCCTCGGCTGTGATCGTCTAACAAAATGAAACCCTACGTTGTGTTTTTGAAAAATGGCGGGATGCGTTCAGATGCAAATGGTGGACCCCAAGGTTGGAAAAGTACCGCTAAATAAAACACAACATTTATGGAGGACTCAAAATTCCTCCACTGACAAAAAAAAGAAAAAAAAGTTGCTTGCAATGGTGACTCGTGACTTACGCTCAGGCTGGCCAGAGGGGGCCGAATCGCAATCGCTGTTCAGCTCCAAAAAAAAAAAACTTTGAGTGACTTGAAATGAAATCAAATTAAACGTTCTGAATCAATGCAAATATTTGAATATCTCAAATTTAATAAAAACAAAGCAAAATCTGAATTAAAGTAACTGGATGCAAATACACAAGTTATTATAGACGTATGGCGCCAAATTTAAAATTATGGCGGTCAACAAGAGCTAGTTCTAACACAAGCGGAGTTTGAGGCTACCGGTCGGGGCTATTCTCTATTACGGACAAGCCGTACGCAGTTCGGTTCCGGCAAAGTACAGAAGCTGACAGCGTTACGTCATCGCGACCGCCCCTGAATTCTATTCAAATCTGCATCGTTTGTACAGATGGCGCGATAAATCTCGCCAGCTCGATTAGGAACCGTGCACTCCGCTTCTGCCACGTATTTCGGTGTTATTTAACCTCAATTCCATTTTAAATGTTCAATTTCTATGACTCTGATATTAACTGAACAAGTGTTAAAGTTTCAAAAAGAGCAATAAACAATATTTAAATTCGTGAAGTTAAAACTGTAGAGCATGAAAGTTTACGTTCAATTTAAATTATACAACAAAGAAAATTACTGAAGTTAAAATTGTCAGACAGAGGAATAATGAGATTAATATTTGCCACACTTTATCAACGAGTCAAAGAATTTATATTATGTTATATACATTATGCCATGGTCCGAGTGATTGGTTACTTAAAATAATTAACTTTGAGAATTTATCGTGAACTGGTTTCTGCAACAAAACACATAATAAATAAATACAAAAACACCCAGTCATCGTTGCGAGAAAAAAGCGTATCGGTGATGTAAATTTTAGCGTTGCGAGGAAATGCCTCGGTAATGTAATTTTTAACGTGCGACTTTCGCTAATGTATTTCAACTATTTAACAATATTTTACGTAATATTTTTAATAAAATTGTATAGGTGATATTGTTCATCTACAAATTTGAAGTGTACGTTTACATAATGTTTTAAGCATAATAAAAACCACCAAGTCGACATAAGCATTCGTGCTATCGACCTTTTGTAAAATCGTACCTTTGTAACTTTAAAACAACATGATGAAATATATTTCTAGCGGCCGGTTATTTGTTGGTATCCCTGGTCCCCAGCGCCCCATTCAGGCAGGGTTTTAGAGCGACACACAGAATGCAGAGAGAACCTCAACTGACAAACGAAGCTCAAACTGTCCTCCATCAAGTATACACCGGCTTGTTGAGGCTACTATCTTCTGCGAAGCACTACACGGACATGCAGCAGCATGGCACCATGAAACTAACAACGTATTTTGCTCTACTAATGTACTGCTGTATTAGTAGAACCGAAAAATTAATGGTATTTTCTTCACTAGGCACCATTACAAGTGTCATTTTAACTTTTAATTACAGTTTGGTCAGTATTTCCTTCAACTGTGGCACTTGTTTCATCCAAAATTATCGGAACCATCCATACCGGCATATCATAACAAACAAGCATTATTAGCATTTTGGAACCACGTTTGTGTCGACTGTCCAGAAAACGTTCAACTGATGTTACAGAACGCGCATGTTACTAAAAATATTGCCTTTAATTATATTCTGTGAGTATTGCTTTTTTTTGTAAAAAAAAATGCGTTATTTTTGTTTTTACAGTGCCGATCATGACGATCAAGAAATTGTTATATATAATCGTGCCATGTTACCGGCCTATTACGGGTTGTTAAGGATGATGTGTCAACAAAGTCGGATTTTTACGAGACATTTAGCGCAACATCAAAACTTACAATGGGCATTTAAAAATATTACACCTCATCCTACACAATATCCCCAGGTAAAAATAAAAAAATCGTTCTTCGGGTGATGCCGCGGTCGTCGAATTTTCGACAAACTGTTGTATTTTCAGTTTCATTCTTTTAATTTTTGTTTTGTACTAGGCGGTTGAAGAATTGTTCAAATTGATGCAACTTATGGTGATGAAACACCCGGACATGACCGAAGCCGAACAACGAGAGATCTGCAGTTTCAGACGAACCACGCTTATGACGTACCTGCAATGTTTAGACGGCAGAACTAGTTGGGGAACTTTAATATCGGCGTTTCGGATTTTACTCGAGTCGAACGATGACAAACTCTACGTTGCTTATAATGGTGGTTTACAGATTGTTTTTGAGGTGACTAAAACCAACGCTCAGATTTACACCACAACATAATCTAATCATGTTACAGTGTTTTCAAAATCTTCACATCATGCTTCATGAAGCCACAGCCTGTCACGTGTCGGGTGATTTAATGGACATCTTGACCATCATGCAAGACCTAGTCAGGTGTGTGCGGTCTTTCAGGGACAACAAGGATGCGAGAGGCATTTTATTAGCGACTAAAGATTGGTTGGAAGTTCTTCGTAAATTGGCAACACTGTTAAATACTTATAATCCTCCAGAAATGCGATCGTTGTGTATAGGTACTGTGTACTATGTACTACTGTGTATGTCGATATGAATGTTAAATTTTCTAGATGTTTTGAAAGAGTTTGTTCTAATAATGGCGCCTGAAGTGATGCAAATTTTAGTCCCGTTGTTGTCACATTGTCATTCGGCGTTTCAAGATAGTCACGATGCAGTGCCTCTCGGTCCGTATTTTCCCAGAAGAGGTCACTCGCTACCGGTAGTTGCTGGCAAAGGCGGTGCCCGTCCTTTGCGACCCATGGTACAAATGACAGTGCCGCATAATCAACTAGAGTGCAGTCGAGGTGTCGATCCAGAATACGACGAAGCTCTCGACAAATTTTACACCCCTTACCATGATTTTATCGACATGTTGTTTAGGCTTGCTGTAAATAATGACACAGTGACTGAGGTGTTAGTTAATCTGAGCGCAGTAGTTGGCTTTGAGGCTGTACCGTTACATTCCACGTACTTCCCGAAGTTGTGGCTCGACATTTTGAAGGCTCAGGTGAGTACTGCCGATACCCACAACTCGGTTTTAATTTTTACGTACTTGCAGCACATAGACCGGAAGTATATATCGATGTTGACTAGCTGTAATTATTTCGTGGATTATATAGATGCAGTGTTATTGGATGAAAGATCGGCGTTAACCGTAGATGTGATTTATGAGTTTTTAGTTGCATTTTTCCCGAAAGTATCAGCTCATGTACTGTCCGAGCAAACTTTAACGATGATTGACAACACAGTAGTAGCTCTAAGCGACCAAGTCGGTTCACTGGAAATCACGAAAGTTGCCAAACGACTCTCCGGGGATCTGAGAGCTTTAGTATTAGTATACAGCAGTCCTGAGGCTGTTCCGCCGCCACTTCTACGAAACACTTTGAAACAGTTACAGAATAAGGTGCACACGGAGATTGCGAAGGTCGATCCAGGTTATAAAGGTGCGTACTTATTTTATAAACCCATGTTTTATGACACTTGTGAAACTCAAACTTTACCTCAATGATTTTAAACATCACTTGACGGCACTTCATATTTCTAAAATCGTAATAATTCACAGGGAGGTCAGACTGCATAGCAACCGATTGTAAGATATTTACGGGTAGTATTATAATCGAGAAACAATAATGTGATGACGTCACTTCAAAATTGTACATAGTAAATGGATTTCAAATTGTATAAAATAACATAGTCCTACACATGTTGTTTATGACTCCGTGTTGAGTTTTTACCCGAAACGTCCAGATTTTTGGAAAAAAAATCATAATTATAAAACAACATTTTACAATTTAATTTTAAATCTGCAAAACGGAATGCTTTGAAATCCTGCAGATGTTTTAAAGTTATGATAAGCATGATAAATTTTTAATCAAAAATATTTGCTAATCTTCTCCAAACAAATGATGACGTCAGCTCAAAATTTTGCCAAATAAATCGTATCGAAAATGTCCAAAATATGATGAGTGATTTATCATTCCATTCACATTTTTTGGATTCCTATACAGGGTGACACAAAAAAATCAATCAATGTGTGAATTTATTTTTTTGATTTAATCAAGAGCTGCAAAACCAAATGCTTTGAAATCTTGGAAATAGCTTAAAGTTATCATAAACATGGTAAATTTTTGACCAAAATGTATTTGCTCATTCCCCCTAAAAAACTGATGACGTCGCCTCAAAATATTGCTGAGTAAATCCTATCTTAAATGTGTAAAATGTGATGACTGCATACTAGTGATTTATCACTGCATTAATATTTTTTAGATTTGCTTATACAGAGTGTCTCAAAAAAATTAATCACTGAGTGAATTTATTTTTTTGATTAAATCAAGAATTGCAAAACTGAATTCTTTGAAATCTTGCAGACGTTTTAAAGTTATTGTGACCATATTTATTCCCCCCAAAAAATTGATGCCGTCAGCTCAAAATTTTGACAAATAAAGTCTACCCCAAATATTCAGAACATTTTGTTCCATTGTGGTTTAAATAATAATTTTAGTCCTGTGTTTTGAGAAGGCGAACACATTCAAAATCAAACTAATTTCTACGTGACATTCTTTCGATGTATTAACATTAATAAACACTTGAGCGTCAAGTGTTGAAGGACAAGGGTTGTTAGAGATGGATTATCTTAAGTTCAACATGTTGAGTCATCAGAATCTGACAGTCAGTAGCGTAACATGCACGCTTCAAAAGGGGGTGGTTTTTAAATTTATTTTTTTAAATCGCAAACAATAAAACACAGAAACATAAACTTCAGTGAACTGGTCAACACGCTAGCACAAATGCGAATGAATCTATTAGGCACTAATCTAAACAGGTACAGGCTCAGGTAGAAAAGTTCACGCCCATTCGAAACTGGATATGTTGACAAGAATTTATTTTCTCAGAATTAATTTTTTATAATTTTTCAAAGAAACTGAATTTGTTTCATTGTACTTCAGGGGCGAGGGATGTTCTGTCGAAACAACTGTCGATCAACTTTTTTCTTTTATAATCACAGTTGACTTAAAAACGCCTTTCTTGAATGAGAAAAAATCGTCTTAGCAACCTTTGGAATTTTTAATGTTAAAAAATTTATGTTGGCAACACTAGCCCATTCCTTGTTTGTGTTAAACAGTTTGACATTTATGGTTAAATAATTGACAAATAAAATGTTAAATAACTGCAATACCGACATCATTATTTTAAAAATAAATTCAATGGTTTACGAGACGTTTGTTTTTTTTTCGAACATCAGGTATTTCATGTGGGACTTATTAATTTAATTTAAATCAAATTATATGAGACATTTCGCAATACTTTTTAACAATATCTTGTGACATTTGCGTAGAACTCAGAGATATTAAAAACACAACTGAGTTCTTATGTTTGAAGTTTTTCTACTACTGTACATCTTAAAAAAATTGGTCGTATATTGCAAAATATTGTTATTCAGTTTTGAATTTTTTACAAAAATTCGGGATGCCTAGGGTGAAAATTCGACACGGATTCACATTCCACAAGTATCCGCAAGAAGTATCTTATTTTTTAAAAATTGAAAAAAATTTTGGACATGACGTCATCCCATTGCTGGTGAGGAAGATTATCCAAATTTTACTTAGTGTTTACCCGTCTACATGATGTTCCTAACAATTGGTCCAGTAGTTTTGGAGATTACTTGTCTAATAAAAATGGATACAGAAAGACAGACGGAAACGGGAGTTAGTACACCTTGCATATTTAGTCATCGTATTCATTGCAAGTTAAAAAGTAAATACCTTCCTAGATAGATTTCTACTACAGATACGAGTATATCACGTATGGTATTTCTATGAGAAAAAATATGTTTAAGACTTAAACTATGTTTAAATTGTGTTAGAAATGCAGTGTTTGGGGTTTTAAAATAAAAAATAAATAGAATACAAAATTTTATTTACTAAAAAATTGCTTTAAAATATATATAGTACTAAACAATGAAACAAAGTTCTTATTTTGCACACCCTTGACATAAGTAAATGTTTGCGTTGTAATGGAGATTATTATTTGTGGGAGTCAAATAAAATATTAAAAAAATGGATGTCCTAAGAATAATTATTCTCGTACTATTCCAGTCATTATTTCCGCAGCAATATAATTTTAACTTTAAGAATTTCACGTTTTCTTGACTTTTCACAGCTCTTAAAATACAAAAGTTATCGATTTTTAAATTGGTCCGATATTCAAAATTTTTGAATAAATATCAAATCAAAATCAGGGGTGTACAAAATTTCATCTCTATTGTCGTCATAGCTAAGCATAAAGAGGTGCTCGGAAAACAAGTTTAGTCACAAGTCCATAGTTCTACAGAAAAGCAATTCTAGACTAGGAACTAGCTCTTTCACGAAAAATATGACGTGTTCATAACTACCGTGATCCCGAAAATAAAACGAATTAGAGTTGACTGATAGACCTGAAATCTGAACACATCAACCGGTTTATGGAATACTTTAACTGAGATTAAGTTAATCGCGCATTTAACAAGGCGTTTAACGACGTCTGATTGGCGTAGAGTCGAGCACGTGGTACTTTAACGCCTCATTAAAAATTTAATCGTAATCATATATCTAACTGAGCTGTAAACCGACTCCTAGTGACTGTAGTCAGTTAAGGGTTATATCGACACTAATTTACGCCAAATTAACAGCAGTAGTACCACCCAAACCTTGACAGGCAACTTCCACTCCAATTCATTTTATTTTCGCACGGTGCTTAATAAAATTCATTGTTATTAAATAAAGCAATTGTGTCTAGCATTTTGCAATGTAGGGTTCGATGTAGCCAATATCTAGTCATGCAGCCGTTTGACCTCTCTTCTACAATTTTTTTTTTTTCATATTTAGTAATGAAAATAATCATGCTTTGCAGATAAAGAAAAAGCAGATGGTGAAGCTGCGAAAGTCGTAAGTGAAGATGGACCGAGTACTTCAACAGACACTAGTGATAAAACGAGTAAACTGAAAAGTGGCAGTGATTCAGAAACGCAGAACACATCCGGTGGTGACGATAGTGCCGATGAAAAAGTTAAAGGTCCTTTGGCGAACTTCAAGTTGTTGGAATCGATATTGAACGAACTACTCGCCATTGTTGATAAAAAGGCTTAATTTTTATTTTGTATGACCAAACTCTTTTTAAGTGTTCTTTACAGATACAAAACCGCTTTTCGATATCGATGTGTTTTTAATTTTTCATTGTAGATACTTGCAATAACTGGATGGTTATACTTTTGTAAATTTTAGAGCTTTAAATGGCAACCACCCGCCGTGGTTGCGAGTAGCAGGGTTTTTTGCCTTAAGATTAATTTAATAATTAAATTCTATTAATTTAAGCATGTATCCTCTATAAACCTCGTTAACATGCTTGTAAACAGATTTCATTGTATTATTTCATGCTTCTTAAATTTTCACTGTAAACTTTTTCATTACAAGACTGTTAATAAAATATCTCTTTTATATGTTGCCGTATACGATTTTTGATTTACCCCCCGAATTTGAACTAGAGGACCCGACGCGAGTGTGCGTGTGAAAGACGAGATAACGTGAGTGTCGGTTTTATTAATGTTTATTCTTTCGAACATTCATACCTCTTTTATGAATCTACAAAATGTAAATACAAAATATAATAATAAACGATACACGGTAGGTGTGTCAAGGTTTATCCATGTGTATTTTCCATATCGTAATTAATTAGCAAATACAAAAACAAAACTACACATATACAGTGTCTACATAATTATAAGTGATTATTTTATACAAGTAGCATATAGATACACAAGATAATTTAGTTAATAAATCTACCTAAACATTGTAGGTTAAAACTTAGGCGTCTCACTATTCCCCTGCGTAAACTCTGCGATCCTTAACGTACCGTCTTACGAGTTTTTCAGAAGATGGGAGAGACCCAAGCGGTCAGTCGAAACGACTGCGCATCATACGTCAATTAATCTATCAGAATTGTCTAATCTACTGCACAATGCACAGGCAGAACTAGGTACAGAGCATGTGATTCAGTACGAAAATTCCTTTGTAACTCTAAAGCTGTATTTACATTTTAACTGTATGAAATCCTTGTCCATTTATAAAAAACCGAGAAACTTTAAATTGACTTCAAAATTCTTACAGCTTCACTGCTCACCAACTCGCCTCAACAAAAACAGGTCTTACTAATAAGTATAAATATAATAGTTATTAAAAAAAAATCAAAACTAATTCATCTTAAAAAAAAAATCATATATAATACACACTTGAGATTAAGGTAATAGTAAACATTAGATTTAAAGTACATAAGCGTTTTGCGACATCCACTGGCCAGAACAAGAAAAGAACTGAAATGCATCCACAGTCGATTCCATTACAAAATTGCACGTAAATTGCACCCTATGCAAACACTAACACGAAAACAAAAACAAGAAGCTGTGGATGTGTACTAATTAACAAATGTAAAAAAATATCGCACAAGTCATTTATTTCACATAAAAAGTCATAAAGTAAACGTCCCCAATAAACTGGAGACAGAAATAAATACATAAGGAGAATAATTTATGACGTTGATACGCTCTATAAAATACAATTAAAAGCTAATTCATTAATAACTATCAATTGGAAACTCTTGTTTCGTTATCAATCGGGCGGGGCAAAGCAATGAGCGGCCGAATCCGAATCGTCTTAGGCTTGGTTCCAGTATGAGGTTGGGTATGGCTGTTTTGTGCCCCCTTTGGCCGGGTTGGATGTCTGCGAGCGATTTCCACTGTTATTTCCAGAATCCTAACAACAAACACATCGTCAGTACCTTCCACCGAACGGAGAAAACGTTCCCCAAAAACCCGCAACCAAATTCAAAAACAAAAAAACAGGATTATTACAAGCTAGTTTTACAAAAGTTGGTTCAAAAGAAATTAGCACTTAAAACATTTTCCAAATGAGAAATTAAACACTACTGTTGGTTAGAAACAAAGCCTGCAACAAACAGCAATGCACAAACACAAAATATAGGCATGGTGTGTCCCGAAATGACTTACCACGCGTCGGCCTTGGTGCCTGACATCCATCTACAAGCAAAACAAATCTAAGTAACTTAAAAGTTTGTGATTCATGCTGTTTGTGACCGATTGAATCCAAGTCGCATCAAATAAGAAGCGATGTAAAATAACATTGCCAAAAACATGCATTATTTGACGAAAATTTTTGTTTTAATTTGACGACTTTAATATTGTACAACTATCGTCTCAGTTCAGCAAGATATATTGGACATCTTCCAACAAGTACACATCTAGTTTTTTAATACATATAAAATTTTACGACTAATACTAGTACCGCAGGAACCAAATCGACATTTTTACTTGCCTATAATTTTTTCTAAAGACATTTTTTCTATAAGGAGTATTTGAAAAATTCATATAATAAGATTACTAATATTTACATGACACAAACAAATTTGTAGTGCTATAAAAAATGGCGTTCTTGTCTCGACCATTAACATAACCTTTGTCACACATCTTGCTGAACCGACACTTCGTCGTCGCTGGCGTGGATTACAGCAAATTTAGAGAAAATAAATAGTGACGTCCTTCGTCCTTTCCACCAAAAACGTGACACGCAAATGTTATTTTTGAGTCCTTGGAATAAAAAATCGAACGCAAATCGGTAATTTCGATGTAAGCAATCACAATATTTCGAAAAATACCTGATGAAGCGGCTGATGCATCAACTGAGTTGAAAGTTGCTGCTGATGTGGCGTCATTGTTGGAATATAAACCTGTGGTCCATAACCCGTTCCGCTAGGGGCCAGCCCTGCGTTCTGACCAGCATGCAATGTACCAGCAAAGGGTGGTGGCGTACCGGAATGAAAACCTTGTTTGTCATACGACTGGAACAACATGCCAAAGTTTTATATTTAAACCGACAACATTTCAGGAGTTGAACATTTAAAACAAGCTTTATTTGTTCTTATAAATTGTTAATACTTCTAATCAACGGCACGGAATGGAAGAAAGTGAAACAGGGGTTATAAAATTATATATTTTTGGAAAGGTAGGGGATTTTTCTAGTGGAACCAACTCAGAACGAGAGTTTTTGTTTCCTAACAATAACAACAGTTGTTCCCAGAACGTTATTTTTGTATGCACAAGAGACTTTAAATGACACTGTACCAGCAGACACGTATGTTTAAAATTTCAATGTGCCATCAAACATTTGAAAAACAAATTTTCCCAAAATTCCGTCATAAAATTTTAGTGAATACGTAAACAACGTTCCGAGTATAATCATATTCATAACTCAAGGATCACCACTATCATAGCGCTCACAGAAGTTTCATGAATCTGTTAAGTATTGTACTTACATTAACTTTTCCTAGAGCTGCATGTGATTTGCCATACATAGCAGATAAGTCGTTTCCACTGGAACCCGTCGACGTCGCGTTAACTCCGCCCCCTTTCTGCCCCTGGTTGTTGCCAACGTAACCAGTTTTGTTGTAATCTTGCGTTTGACTTAGCGTATCGTAACTGCCGTAACCCGAACCGTACGTCGCTGGTTTCGGATACTGAGTGCTGTTGCTCGAGCCGTGAGCATTCGTCGCAGCAGGCAGTTGCTGTAATTAACAAAATTTACAAATTTTTATATTACACATCTACGATCTGTGTAGCTGCTATCAATCGTACGGCACAGATCACCTAAATAAATTCCTACAAAAATCATATTCTACGAACAAATGCTATTCACAATCAAATGGACATGCAATAAAACTAACATTACTGAACTATAAATGATAGTTTTCCGTACCTTTTATTTAACAGAAAATAACAAATATAAAAAAACGTTAAGTATATTGTTACGTTGATCGGTGAATAAAATCGGCGTGGGTTAAACTCAACAATTTATTTCTTAATAACTCGAATTACACGACTGATTATTACACAGCGATTATGTACAAAATAATTCCGGCGCAACTTGACTGTACTCTCGTGGATACGACTGCTTGAATAATCATCGTTCCCGACGGTGGCCTCTATTTTAAACCTAACCTTACAAAAAAATCAACATCAACTTGACGACTTTTACAACTAAACACCCGAATGACGTATCTTTGGAGTATTGTTATGAAAGTATAACTTTTTTTTTCTAGTAAGGAACATGATCAATTTGTGATAGCAGTTTATTTTCATGCGAATGAAGCGGATTCATGTAATGGGAAGGAAAATAAATCTGCGAAACTTTTAGATTTAGCGAAATTTGTACCAAACTTGTTTAATCATTTTAATTTCTTCAATTAGTTCAAGGAGTGGTCAGTGATCGTTTAAAAACTATTATTCGGAGACAGAGGGAACAAAAATTTGCGGGGGGGAAATTTTCGGAAAAAAATTTGCTAAAATCGTAAGATGGAAACTGCGGCGCAGATAATCCAAGTAAAAACTTTCTTTAAATTAAAATTACACTTTTCTAATGTTTTCTCTACTGGATATTTAAATCACTGTACTGGTGTTATCGGCGCAACAAAGACACACAAACATCAGCTGATTCTGAAATAATTGAAGTGATTATCGTCAAGTATACATTGATAACAACCATCCTGATGAGACCAGCTTTCAACTAAAAAACACTGCATCGAAATCGGTCCATCCGTTTGGGAAATACGGTGCCACAGACAAATCCACAAATAAATAAAAGGCTGCAAAGTTAAAAGTGAGGTTAAGTTATTGCCATCGAACACAGCTAAAAACCATCCCGATCGAACAAATTTTCAAACAAAAAAAGCCACATTGAAGTTAGTTCATCCATTTGGGAATTATGGTGCCACAGACACAGGGAGACAGACGAAGAGGTCAAAATTATAACAGCCCACTTTTTCAGTCGGGAGTTAAAAAAAAACTGCTGGCCATTCTTGAAAAACAAAAAAACTACGTTTACATGACGTAAAAAAATGACCCTTCAGTGTTCACTTACATTATTTCAGTTTTGTACTTTAAAAAAATTGCAAAATGTTACATAGAATGTTTTCTTTTTATTTTATAAAATTTCAATAATATTTACATGCGAAATTTTAAAGTGACATCATCAAATTGTGGGTGGGGGATAATTGAACAAATTTTAGTTAGCATTTTACAATCTAATCTACACGATAAACACATAAAATTTGACAACAATCGGTCCCATTGTTTTGGAGATCATCTGTCTAAAAAAAATTGACAAAGACAGAAGGAATCGGGGAACTCTAGGCGTCATGAAACGTCGACATTCAAAATATTTATTTAATTGCTACAGATTTATATCGCCTTGGACACGAAAATATGTCAAAAAATGGTTGGCTCAAAATTGATAAATTACATTTAATCATCTCTATGTTTTTATCATTTCTATGAGTAAAATTTAATTCTTGAAAAGGCCAATTAAGTATTGTGAAAAAGGGTTAGCAATGTACGAATGGTCTTACCAGATTTGATCGATTTTATCTACTACAACTGCACTTCTAAAATGCACAAAAAAGAAGATATATATTTTTATAACAACAGGACAGTTAAACATATTGTCAGTTTCTTGTTGAAAAAAAAAGACTTCGTATACTACAAAAAAACGGACCAAATATAAGCCCCGCCCACCCACCCCTTCTCAATTGTGATGAATATTCTATTCATGGTGAGTGACGGGTGGAGTTGCAAAATCCTCGTTTCTCTGTAAGAAATTACCAGATGAAATATGTTTTTAAAAGGGTAGATTTTATAGAGAAATACTGATGTCACAATTGAGACCGGGGCGGCTGGGTGGGGCATTTTTTTTTAATATATAGATTTTTCTTTTAACAACAGAATAGTTAAATATATTGTCAGTTTCTTGTTGGTAAAAGAAGACTCTGTATATTAAGAAAAAATAGGCCAAATATAAGCCCCGCCCACCCACCCCTTCTCCAATGTGATGAATATTTTATTCATCGTGAGCTGAAGGACGGAGTTCAGTTGCAAAATCCTCGTTACTCTACAAGAAATTAACATATGAAATGTTTTTAAAAGGGTAAATTTTTTTAGAGAAATATTCATGTCACAATTGAGATTGGGGTGGGTGGGTGGGGCTAGTGCCTGCTAAGATAAGACTGATATTGGCAAATGACCTACCCTCTAAGAAAACGAAGAGTAGAGGGTGTATCATTTGCCAAAATCAGCCTTATTTTGGCAAGTACTAGCCCCACCCACCCACCCGTTATTTTCTTAGAAGGTATGTTATTTGACAATATCAGCTTGATCTTGGTAAGCACCAGCCCCCCCATCCGCCCTTTATTTTCTTAGAATGATAGTACCTGCTAAGATAAGACTGATTTTGGCAAATTACATACCCTCTAAGAAAAGAGAGGGTGGGTGGGCGGGACTAGTACCTGCCAAGATAAAACTGATTTTGGCAAATCACATACCCGCTAGGAAAAGAGAGGGTGGGTGGGCGGGCCTAGTAATTGCCACGATAAGACTGATTTTGGCAAATAACATATCCTCTGAGGAAAGAGAGGGTGGGTGGGTGGGGTCAGTGCCTGCTAAGATAAGACTAATATTGGCAAATAACCTACTCTCTAAGAAAATGAAGAGCAGAGGCTATATCATTTACCAAAATCAGTCTTATCTTGACAAGTATTGGCCCCGCCCACCCACCCGTTATTTACTTCTTGGGTATGCGATTTGCCAAAATCAGTCTTATTTTGGCAAGCACTAGCCCCGCCCACCCGCACTTTATTTTCTTGGAATGCTAGTACCTGCTGAGATAAGACTGATATTGGCAAACTATAAGAAAATGGAGGGCGAATGGACGGGGCTGGTACTTACTAAGATAAGACTGATTTTGCCAAATGACAACTTTTTTGTTTTGAAAATACGATGATCTTTCCATCTCAAAATAAGTTAAAATGTAGTTTGAAGTTTATTTGCATTGTTAAATTGAAATGTGATTTGAATGTACCCTTTAAATTAAGCAATAAATTATTTACTTATAGAGCCATCGTTTTAATAATTAATCGCAATTAAGAAAAACCCGATATTGTTTTATAGTATATCCTTTAGATTTCTTTTACAATTCATAATCTGATGTTAATTCAATATAATGAAGCATAAAAGTTGCAGCGAGCGGTTAAAAAATACAATTCTTGCAGTTTTTCTGAAAGGATAAAAATGGAACTAAATCAATAAATACTTCAAAATTCAAATCAATCGTGGTGTCATCTAGTTCGACAAGTTTAAAATGTACAGCAACAACGAAAACTGTAAAATCTACAATTAATGTGTGAATGTTTTTTGATAGTAGCGTCCATAGAAACTAAACAATACAATAAATTTTGGTCACTCGGAAGTGCTGACCTTCCAATTTTTAAATCTATTAAAAAAAATTTTTTTTAATAGTATCGTCATCCAATTTTTTTTACCCATTATTTTATCATGAACTGTTTAAATTTTAAGCAGATTTGTAATAACTGCATTATATACTTACGCAGTAAATGATGTTCAGTACCGGTCAAACCAATCCCAGCCTTGGGCCGGATCGACCGTAAAACCATGCAAACTCTACAGAATCGTCCCAACACAAATGCAAATATTACCTTAAACTAATAAAAACTCACCGTATACATCGTGCCAAACTGATAATTAGGGAAAGTATTCAACGCAGTGAAGAAATACGGCGGACCAGTACCGGCAAGTATAGGTCCAGCCTGATGTCCTTGCGTCAAGGTGCTAGTCTGTTGCGACAGCGTCGAAGGTACAGGCGAAGCGTTGTTGTCACCCCTCGTAAACCTTCCGTCTGAGATCGAATAACCTACGTTGCCCAAAGTGCCATCTCTTACAGCGGCCAACGTCGTCGGAGTCTGGTAACTCATGTCATAGTAGGGAGTCGTCTGAATACATAATAAACGAACTTGTCACTCTATCAAAACGACTTGCCCAGTTAAAAAAAAACATTATTATTAGCAAGCTTTGCTGTACACATTGTCAGAGACTAAAGCAACAGAATTAGCTGGACCACTGTTAAGTATTCAGCGAATTATGTACATAAAAACGGGTGAGTCATTTTGATGCCAATGAGTGAGAAGAAGTTTATACACACGCACATCGACGTGCCGCTGTAGCTAACCGCTTGTGTCAAACAACCTTAACTCCAGCGAGTTAAGTGCGGCAGCGACAGCGGCACGATGCAAGCTGAAGCCAGTCAGACTCTAAGACACAACAGAACAAACAAACATGGGGTTTATTAGGAAGGTGGATAAATGGTTTGAAAGTGCACACAGCGCTGATTGTTACAGTACATGTAGGCAAATTATAGTTCCTGAGTAACAGATGAAAGAATGACATGTTGGGAAATAAAGCAACATTTAAATTTTTTTTTACATTAGGAAGATCTCTGAAACTGGGCGGTTAAAATGTACAGTATGTAGAAAAAATGTGAAGCAAACTTGAAGTTATGGCGTCACTGATAGTATTATCGAACATACAACAAAATTTTAAGAACACATTTCAAATATGTCATAACTGAAATTGAAACATTGTTTTCATATTAAAACGTACAGATCGATGACGTCATAATCACCGATCAATCCGAATTTCATTTTTTTTTCTTTTTTAAATGCTCACTCCTTATAAAAACGTTTATCTGTTTGAATGTTTTAAAGCTATTTTTATTCATAAATCTTTCGTTAAATTTTTTGAACATACTGGATGCACAATGGTCACAAAATAAAAGGTAATACGAAGTACGGGAACCTGGTAGTATTTAACTTCTAGTAGTTTCTGAAGCTACACAATTTGATACTACGTTTAGCACACTGAGCTCCACTAATTTTCATCATCAATCTCCCAAACTGAAAGGTGCCCACAAAAAAAAGATGCATTTTCATGAAAACAAGAAAAGTCATCCCCTCTATGGTGTCGCATTTTGTATTTTGTAGTTTTAACAAAAAAATTACATTTTATGTTAATAACGAAATCTAAAAAGCATAAAATTTCAATAGTTTCATGCACGAATGACAATATAAATAACAAATTTATTTGATAAAACGAGAAGCTGTGCTTTAAATGAGTTTATTACAATTAAAAATAATGTCAAAACTTGGTAAAAAGGAAGTAATAAACTCACTAAAAGTCAAAAAGCAGAAATTCATAATCTCAACACAAGCATTACAAAATTATAACGGAAAACAATATCTCATAAAAAATGCAATAACACACATTTAAAAAGTATAAGTTAACACACATTGCGCTAGCGTTATTGGTGCTAATAATATTAACGGATGTAGTCAATGAAAAAAACAAATAACAAACTTGCACGAAATAGCGCACAGTAAAGCTTCTATAAAATACAAAAGAGATTAAAAAATTACACCGCAAAACACGAAATGTAAATCCACTGATAAGGTTTGAGCATTTTTACACTGCTTTCAAGCAATAAAAAAATCTTCACGATTTTTGTTTTGAATAATATTTAAACTGAAATGATCAAAACATGATTACTAAAAAGCAAGCTTTTACTGAATTTATGTATTGTTATCAAAGTACAAAACACATTAAAATAACTAGGGAGGGCACCATTATGACTGTGATGCACCGTCCAAACGGCAACGAAATAACAGCCTCAATCTAGATGTATACTGGAAATATTAATAAACCCAAACGTTTCATGAGAAAATTTTGTAACCGACTTTTTTCAAATTACTGAAAAATCGATTTTTTCCTCAACCATTAAGGAGAAAATTAACGGAGAAATTCTTACTTTCTTTGAGTAAGCAGAGAAAATTTAAGCTATAGAAATTCTCCTAAGTCTTCATAGGAACCAGCTTTAATTGGTTCATCACCTGTACGACCACGTCAACTCAAAAATCTTTCGCGTTTTCAAAACGAAAACCAAGCGTACTAGTGTAACATCCCTTAATAGGATTAAAACCAAACCTAATAAACCCTCTCATCAAAATCCAACCCTGTTGTGTATTCATATTCACATTGAAGTGAAGCTGATGTTCCCACACATAGTGCAAACGCATGCTATCGGTGGATTTATTATAAAGCCCATAATACACACCATATGTGGCAGCCTTTGCTGTAGTAGTTGCATTTCCTCGTATGAATAGACCTGCGGCGGTTGGAAATACGGAACTTGGCCCATAATGTAGGGAGTGCTCATCACGGGTGCTACACCTGGAGGTATATTTGAAACAACACTACTGGAATTCTTCGCGGCTGTAAAAGAAAAACATGTTTCCTCTTTAAAATAACGGACAGAACTACACGAACCTAACGTTGTCGTCGATTTCGTAACCGAAACCGTCGTTTGAGACAATGAAAGAGCGGTCGTTGACGTAACATTACTCGACGTCGTTGTTTGCGTATTACTAACTGTGTTCGAACTGTTGTCATAGCCGCTGTCTTTCCCGAGTTTGTGATTACTCGCCGAACTGTAACTGTTGTACTGACTCGTCGTTGTGTTGCCCAAATTTGAACTGTTGTTCAAACCTATCAAGCAAACATATCGCATTTAATTTGAAAAGTCTGGTTTTATTTAAGAGGGAGTTCAACTCGCGAGTATAAAATAATGAATATCGTTAGTGCCGTAGGAAAAATATTTCCACACCGCAGATTACTTTTATAACCTACATTTTAAAAATAATTTTACAGATTATATGAGTGATCAAGTCTATTACTTGAAATCGTTTTTTTTTTTTTAATTCTGAATTCCCACTTAGATTTTCAACGAGTTATACTATATTCTACATTATGAATCTTACCTGCGTTAGCACCATACACTGACTGAGCAGAATTTTGTTGGTACGACTGGTTATTCGAGGGGTATGAGTTCGCTTGACTTATCGACGGGAAAGCACCAGCATTTGCATTAGACTGATATGACGCCGCCGATGAGTACGCATTCTGATACGGAGTGTTGTAGGGGGCCGCCTGACTGTTCGCATAATTGCTGTTGGCTTGGTTGGAAACGTATGAATTGGAAGTCTGAAATGTTCGTATTTTAGTCTCAAATTTTTTATGCAATATACACAACAAAAGAAATTAAACAATTCAGGATGCCAACATCAATCCTATAGGGCAATTCAACAGAAGAACTTTTAACAATTAACAAAAAACTCGTCGATTGTAAGAATTCAACTGCATAAAAAGCCCCTCAGTCTCGTCATCGTTTCATCATAAAAATATCTGAAAGGAGTTCATTACCGCACAATTATATGAGGTAATATAAAGGTTTGGCAGATGTGATATAAATAAATGTTCAACTGTATAAAACGCATCTTAACTTGAACTATGAACAATTGTGAATTTATAGATTTCTTATCTTATTTAGGAAAATTTTGCCATAAAAAGTATGTTTTATACTAAAAACTAAACTTTATCAAAAAGTCTCTAAAATCTGCTAATCTCTCACTTGACAAACGTACAAACTGTCATTCCTCTGTAAAATAAATAAATACAAAAATCCACAATTTCATAGCTTTTGAAGAGAATTGAAGACACATTCAAAAACAAAATAACTAAAATTATTTAGTGTGAACGAATAAAATATACCTGCGTCCCACTATACGTCGTAGTGTTGTATGTGTTAGTCTTCTGTTGGTAGGAATTATACGTTGATGGTTGCGAGTACGAGTGGTTGTCTCCCTGCTTCCCGATATCAAGTCCTGACGGCGTCACAGATGGCGTTGCCGTACTGCCGGTCGAACTCCTCGGCGCCGAATTGTAAGCGTTGGTTAAGTGTTCGCTTGTTTGTGGAATGCTATCCGTATTTGTAAGCTGCATAACACACAAATTAGCCACAGATTCAAACACTCAGTAAGTACACTTACGCTCTGCGTTAACGCCGAGCTAATACTGCTTTGGGTATTAGATTTTGGTGAATACGCATCTAGAGTGGAATTTTGATTTGCGGCATTGAGATCCATGTTACCAGTCGATGTGACAGTCGTGCTGTCCAAATTTGATGCGTTCGTGGAACCATACTTGTTGTCGTTGACAGCGTCGAAGGAATTGCTGTCCGACATGAAGTCCATCGCACCAAACTGGACATCCAAGTAGCCGATGGTACTGTTTAGATCTCCAGGCATTTCCACTGCGCTCGCAGGAATCTGAAATGTAAATAAGCATTTTAATCCACTAGTAAGAGATAGAATGAATGAACTTAAAGATAAAAGGACTCAGGCTGCCAAATCAACAACGAACAATGACAAGTGAACACATCTCGTTTAAATTAACAAAAAACTTGTCAAAATAATGAGAAGTGAACGCCGTCAAAGTCTCAGTCTCGTCATCTGGTTTCATCATTGAAAAAAAAAAATAAAAATACTGTGAATCTTTTGTATAGTCACCACGTAAAAATTTATTACAAATTGGACAATGCAGAAAACCGTATAAAATATTGTAATGAAGGTCTTGCGTGAATAGCAAAGAAGCAGTGACGCAAATGCGGATATAATTACATTTTGTCTAACTAATCAGTGCTAACGATAAAATTATTATTTGTTCAACCCATTTTTAAATACTGTACACAAATGAGAAAAAAATTACATTTATACGTTTATTTTTAAAGCGCTAAATTGCTGTGAAACTGACTTTTTTTGACTCACAGAGAAAGCAAATCCTGAAATAAATTAGCATAAAAGAAAAATGTTTAATAATAAAATAAATAAAATGTCCGCAACGAACCTTACATTACAGATTTTTTTCAGAGCTACTGACTGATGACAACTCTGAAAATATCTTTTTTTAGGTAACAACCAAACAAAATGAAGCGAAAGGTAGTCAAAACTCACATTGGTCCGAAAGCACTGCCCAAAAAGTTGGTGTAAAGTTGTTTAGACAGACCTTTGAAGCACAATAAACCAAAACCAGTTTCTTAGACAAATTATAAAATTTGATTCTGTAAATTTTATTTTCTATTATCTGTAAGTTAAAATTAAAATAAGGGTGGATTATTAACTTACTGGTAAAAGAGCATGAAATGCGTATATTTCGAATGTGATTTTGTATATAAAATTTTGGATGTCGCCAACTTTTTAATGCGGACAGACATATTAATTTGAGTAGACATAGTGTAACGCCAGGAACACAGTATTGCATTCCCAGAATTTTAGGAAAATACCAGGACCTCTTTTTTTATTTAACCAATCACAAACATTGCTTCACTCATTAATTTTTTGAAAACATTTTCTATAAACAACTGTAAAAAATATGAGAACCTACATGAGAAGCATGCTATTGTGAACATTTTAAATGAGTTCGGAAAGTTTTGAGGTGAAGTCACTGTGTTTTTGGAAGGAGTGAACACATGAATGCCTAATGGCAATTTACCACAAGAGTGAATTAATAAACAACAAGAATAAAAATATGTTATTTAATTTTGTAAAAATGACTTTTTAAACACTTTGGTACTTTAAAACAACAAACGGCTATCTAGCAACTTTACGCAACTAAATATTTTTTCCGCTGAAAATTTCCGTACATGGTAATTATTTTTTTCTGTTTACAAAAAACAGTAAAATTGGTATAAAGTTAAATAGAACATCTCGGCCCTTGAAGTACAAACAAATTCAAATGTTCAGATAAATTATCAAAGATATTCTGCAATTTTTTAAAAACGCCTATACATAAAAATAAAAAATTATCATTTACATAAAATTAAAAAACTACTTTTAATTCAATCAGCAAAATTAAATGATTAATTGTTTTTTTTTTAATTTTTAAAAATATTGATCGTTGTTCTGTGTTCCTTAAATTAATCTTTCCAAAAGCAATTTTAAGAAAATGAACTATAATCCAACAAAACCCACTTCTTTAAAAAAAAATAAAATTTGATTTTGGGATTTTCGTTTTATGATAACCTTTATAAAGTAAAAACTAGCGGCGTAAATGACACCCCCGCAGCTCCTGTGCCAAGAATTTGCGCCCCCGAGTACGGATAATGGAAAATATATTTAAAGCAGATACAAGCTTAACTTCAAGTGTTTATGTTTATACATCGAAAGAATGTCACGTAGAAATTAGTTTGATTTGAATGAGTTTGTCTGCTCAAAACAGACAAAAAGTGACATGCGTATTCTCATATTTTCAGGAAAATGGGGTGACTCGTTCTTAATTCAAGGAATAAAAGATTTGTGATGGCGTCACCAACTAGTGACAGCACAAAAGGAAAAAAAAAAGGAACGACCAAGTTTGGTATCGAACGTGCGACCATCGGTCCACAAATGATTATATCCTTAGTTAGTGGTAAAACGTTATTATAATGTGTTAATTTTTTGCGAAAATTAAGACAATTAGGGAAAAAACTCAAAGCGCATTCCTACACCACAAGTATAGGACTATATTGTTGTATAACATCTAAATAATTTTAAAATTTAATTCTTTGAAATTACGACATCAAATTGTTAGTGGGGTTAATTAGCCAAATTTTGATTAGCGGTTTACCACCTACATCTACATGATATTCGTATAGTAAAATACGTACAAAATTTGCTTTTAGTTTCAGCGATTACGTGTCTAATAAAAATCGACGCAGACGACAGATAGACAGCAGTGGCGTAACTATCGGTGTTCCATGTGTTCGCCGGAACACGGGCCCGCTGCTTCAAGGGGCCCGGTCCGGTCACACGAACCTTTTTTTTTTATTAGATTTTTTTATATTATTGCCCAAATTACATCCCAAAATAAAAAAATCGAAAATGTGCGGTAATCCCAGGATCAATCGTTCATTGCCATTTAGTACTATTTACAAATTTTTTGCTGCAAAGGGCTGGACTTTTGGCGGCATCTCAATATCATAGACTCAATAAATTCGGGTTTTAGCGACCGGCATCGGCGGTCAAAAATGCAGCAGCATCTGTTTCTAATAAACCTGTCGCAGTGTCGCAATCCCATTGTGGCAAATCTAACACCCTATGTAGTAAATTACCAATCTTTATCCGACAAAAATATGACTAATTTATGATGCAAGACAACAAAATACTTAAATTTTGTCCTCAGATCTACAGTGAAACTTCATGCTGTAATAAGACGTGAAAAAAAAAATGTAAGTAAAAAAAAACTGGACTGGGAAATTATTACAGAATGATCTACCTGCACTAGTTTCACTGAAATTATCACAGCAGTTTCATTTTTCTTACCATACCTCTTTCGGTGGCTTCAGCGGAAAGATCTTTTTCGAAATTAAAAATGACTAAAAATTTTTTAAGAAACACAATGGCTCAATGCAGATTATCTTCACTGCATCTCTCAATTGGAAATCAAATTGCCAGAAGCTTAGATGTGTCAAATTTTGTATTAACTTGTGTCCATTGGAAAATAAGAAGAAAACAATTTTGAGATTAAAAAAAAAAGGGCATTTTTATCTACATTTCTATACTTACTTATATTATAAAGCTGAAGAGTTTGTTTGGTTGAACGCGCTAATCTCAGAAACTACTGGTTCGAATTAAAAAAATCTTGTTGTGTTGGATAGTCCATTTATCGAGGAAGATTATAGATTACATAACATCACGCTACGATCAATAGGAGTGGAGCAGCAATGAAAAATATCGGAAAAACGGGAAAATTATTCCTCTTTTGACAGCTTCTGTTGCTTACGCTGCTTAAACGATTAAAATTACATAAAAATCATGTATGATGGAATTGTTCCCTTCTAAAAGTTCTAAAGAAAAGTCTCCGACAGCATGTGTCTATCTTTTAAGGTCGACTCAGTATAACCATTTTTATGGTAATGAAATTTGTTCCAAAATAATCTAATATAAAATTCTTGTGTCACAGTGTTTGTAACCAAACTCCTCCGAAACGGCTTGACCGATTTTTATGAAATTTTTTGTGTTTATTCGGTAGGTCTAGTAAAATATTTTTTATACCCCTAAGTGATAAGGCTGGCCCACCAATTTTTTTTTTAATTTTTTAGACAACATTTTTTATTTTTTTTTTTAAGATTTGGTATCAAAAAATACATATAACCCTAATTTTTCACCCTTCTACCTCCAACCCCCATTTTTTAATAACGATATGAGTATCTTTGCTTTCATCCACAGATGCACAATAGGGTTGCAAGATGGCTATTGAATATAATCATTGTCGTACGATAAATTTTTATGTATAATTTATAATTTAATTTAATTATATTATATTTGTATTTATTTTAATTTAATTTTTTATTTAACTACCAAAATGTTCACTAGAAATGCCAAAACAACGTTTGCCGGGTTGGCTAGTTTCTAATATGTATAATTGTATATATTTTAATTATATGTATTCAGGTAATTATTGTATTTTGTTTTTTTAATTCAATGTTTCAGGTAGAATAATTTTAATAAAACGTAAGCCCTAATTGCAGTCTACTCATACTTTACTCATTATACTCGTATTTTTAAATATTTTTATTTCGCTGTTCATTAGGGGCCCCACAGTGTTGTAGAACACAGGCCCGCACTTTGATTGTTACGCCACTGATAGACAGACACGCGGAAACGGGAAATAACTTTTTTGGTACACTCGGGTTATGAAACGTTGAGAAAACATGAAACTGGCAAGTCGCCCGATGGACACTATTACTATACTTCCTTAGCTTAACGCTGAGGATATGAATAGAATGATACATTACAAGTACAGACTCATCATATCTTGCACATTTTCGATGCGATTTATTCGGAAAATTTTGAGATAACAGGCCCAATTCTGAATCAAACCTGTTAAAATTTAAAGGTTGTTAAAAAATAAACAACCAATCAGATTTACGAATTTAACTCGTTACTATGGAAATTTGCAATGTAACACCCTTTAAATTTAACAACTTTGATTCAGAATTGCCCCTAACGTCAAAAAATTTTGGGTATAAACAGATATATTTTGACGACGAATTTAAGATAGGGCGCGTGGGCGGGGCTTATAGTTTGCCTTTTTTTCGTAATATGCATAGCCATCTTTTCACAGAAACTTAGAATATAGTTAAAATAGTACATTTTTGCAAGGAAATATGGATTTTGCAATCATGGGGCGGAGCCTAATTGCAAAATCGATATATCCTTATACAAATTTTCCATTTTAAACATGTTTTAAGTTTCATGTTGTGAAAAGAAGTCTACACATCCTAAAACAAAATGGCAAAATGTAAGCCCGCCCGCCCGCCCTACTTCAATTGTGATGATTTTTTTTATTCGCCGTGAACCAAAGGGGTAGATCTTAACTGCAAAATACTTATTTCCTTACAAGAAATTAAAAACATGCTTTTGAGTATCGTGTTTTTCAAAGAATAGGTATGTTAAGAAAAAAGCCAAAATATAAACCCCGCCCACCCACCCCATCTCAATTGTGATATATTTTTTTAATTCTTATAAAGTTAAAACACATTTAAAGTGATAAATTTTTATAAACAAATATGGATTTTGCAATTAAGCTCCGCCCCCAGGTCTGTCTACGAATGAAAACTTCATTACTGTTTAGATCAGGGCAGGTATGGGTGGGGCTTAATCTTTGGGTTTAATTTTTTCTTAATATACGTAGTATTCTTTGAATAACACGATACTCAAAAACATGTCTTAGATGGTAATTTCTTGTATAGAAATAATAAGGATTTTGCAATTAAATTCCGCTCCTTTGGCTCCTGACGATAAAAAAAAATCGTCACAATTGAGATAGGGCGGGTGGGCGGGCCACATACTTTGCCTTTTTTCTTACTATACGTAGTCGTCTTTTCAGAACAAAAAACTTAAGACATGTTTGAAATAGTAAATATGGATCTTACAATTAAGCCCCGCCCCTTGATCTGACAACGAATGAAAAATTCATCACAATCGAGAATTGAGATCGAGGCGGGTATGGGTGGAGCCTAGTCTTTGGCTTTATTTTTTCTTAATATACATAATTCAATAATGTTAATGTAATTATTGGCTAGAGCGACCATATTTAACCATTTACACAATAGTAAAGAAGACTCGTAATTTCACCAGACATCACCAACAGGCAGCCAAAAAATTCACTAACACTAATATAAATTTAACAGCTACTTTCCAAGAAAAAATCCGCTGCTCCTCAATGATGCAAATGCTTACATTTGATTCGTATTAAAGGTGACCATACAAAAGTTATTGACAGTTCTCACACACGTTACAACAAAATTAAACACTTACCTTGGACGGCGGCGGCACCCTCGCTCGTTGCGTTTTAGTCCGTACTGGCTGCTGAGCAGGTTGCTGTTCGCTCGTACTCTGATAGTTGTTGTTCGCTGCCGGATAAGAACTATTGACATAGGCGTTGGGAGACGTTCCATACTGTTGGTTGTTTGTGTAAGACTGCGAACCGGGCGTATTTCCAGAATTATAAACTTGATTTGAATTTTGAGCGTGGTAAGTCTGAGCTGTTCCGTACTGTTTAATGTTATCACTGTTTTGTTGGGTAAGTTGGTTAAGGTACTGAGTCTGTGCGGCGTTTAGAGTTCCTCCTATTTGGACGGGACTCGGTGAAGGCAACTGAGTGGCCTGAGAGGACATCTGTAGAGTTTGTCCAAGTTGTTGGCCAGTGTTTATCACGGCGTTGTCCATCGATAACCCGACCACCGAAGGTTCGTTAATTACGTCCATCGCTGGTGCCACACTAGGCGTGAACACCTTGGTATCCGCCAAACTGCCCGTGTATTCTTCTGTCGTCCATTCGTCAGTGCCGGGGAAATCATCCCAATTTTCTAGAAAAAACAGATTCAGTCCACAAGGAAGTTTTTCTAGATTACCATTAAGAACCCATCAAATTGTAACTATTTTTTTATGCCGGATCAAATGGCATTAAAGGGTTCAAATTATACATACAGAGTGAGTAACGTTACGATGATACAACTGAATTAAATTCGTCTAGAAGTATAACAAAATAAATTTCATTTGGAAAATACAGCGTAACGTGTTCCTTTACCTATTGTGTAAAAATTCGTCATAAAATTATTTAGCTAGAATTTACCTAGCCCTTAAAGCACAATCAACAAATCCAGTTATTATAAAAGTTGATTTTGCAGATTTTATATTTTATAACATACATGTACTAAAAAAATAGTACTGTGTTCCCAGAATTTTGAGAAAATTATATAAAGTATTTTTGATATAATCAGCAAACTTAACTGATTCATTAATAACTCACATAAATAATTAAAAAACAAACAAACAAACAAACATATTATTAAAGCTAAACAACGTTGCATCTCGAAAAACAAATTTTTAACAAACTTTTATGCACTAAATTTTTACGGTGACGTCATTAATTTTCTAGAAAGGATTAAAATAAATAAATCTTAATCGTTATTCTGTAACCACTACTTAGTCCAAATTATTTTCTTTTGCGATAAAGATGCACGTCTCACTATAAATTTCAAATAAAATTTATTTAACAAAATTTTGAGATCAAGTTTTTGAAAAGGCTTTGTAAATTCTAAGTTAAATTGTAAATTTGTGGTTGTACAATTTTTTCTTTATTGTTCCAAAAACCTAGACGCATAACGTTATAAATATTTTAAATAGGATTTACTTACCAAAATTTTGAGAGGACGTCATCAAGTTTTTGGAGGAGAAAAACAAATTAATTAGTTTTACTATATTCGTCATAACCTTAAAACGTTAAATTATAAAATTTTGTTGTACAATTTTGATTTTTTCAATAAATCTACATGCGTAAGGTTAAGAATAGGGGTGTACATAAATCACAGGTACAGAAACACATTGTTTTATACACGTTCGGGAAATAAAAATTTACCCTTACTTTTAATTTTACGCATACAGGTTATCTTAAGAAATATATTTAAATGAGAAACTATACAAGACTCCTTTGAAATTTGAAACTTATATTAATTTAAAGATTAAGAACATTAAACAAAATTTACTCATTCACACCAGAAAGTCGAAAAAATTATATGAATCTTGATAAAAAAATTCGTCCTGAGATGCAATATTGCTTGTGCTTTGATAATAGATTTTTTTAAACATATTACTTTTAAAACTCAGTCCCCAAATTCTGGTCACACAACAACGCAACGATTTAATTTTACATTAGTTATCAGCTAATATTTTTATCTTTGCTAAAAAGTTGGCGACAATAAAAAAATGATTAAATCTTCCTTTGAAAAAATACGCTCCTATATGCATGCGGGACTGCTTGTGTTACAGAGGTGAGGAATATTTAATGTAAAAAGGTTACAGATTGTTTCCAAAGCTACTGGACACCCACAGAAAGCACTTCAATTTCGCTTTTTTACACCCCTGATCATACACTTTTTATTTCCTTTAATTTATAAAAAAATGAAACAACAATTTCTAAGAAAACCAAAATCTTCTAACAGTTATTTTACTTTATTGTTACCAACTGTACATTAGTCATCTAGCGATGAATTCCTTAATCCTGTTTGCTGTGATTTCTAGGAAAAAAGTGAAAAAACAGAAATTTATTCTAGTTCTTTCTTTTTCGCTTTTGGTGTGATGCACGCTAGAACTTGAATTTTTGTTCGAAAAATCACGTCTTAATCCATCATACACTTGACTTAAGTAAAAGCACGAAAATGTTTTTTCGAAAAATTATAAAATTTGATTTTGCGAATTTTATCTTTGTAAGAGAAGCCCGTAAGTAAAAAAGATATGTGTGTAATATGAAAGCAAATGCAAAGAAGCATGCTACGCATCGACTTCAAATGATTTTTTTTTACAAAATTTTGTGATGACGTCATCACCACTTCTGCAAAAACACGTATATCAATTTGGATGGGTGCAGGGTAATACTAATAATAACAGTAGATGTTCCTCATTCAATCAATAAAATAAATTGACTCATTCATTAATTTTTTATAACTCGTCGTATTTTGCACATTTTAAATAGGATTTATCCGTTTACCATAACTGCAAAACGTCTGCAAGATTTCAAACCATTCGGTTTTACAAATTCAAAATTAAATTGCTATATAGTTTTGTTTTTTTAAATCTACATATCACGGCTAAAAACTCAACACGGATTCATCAATTACATGTATATTATTGTTAATTTACACAATTTAAAACCCACTTACTATGTACAATTTTGAGGTGACGTCATCATATTGTTGGTGGGGATGATTAGACAAAATTTGGTTAGCGTTTTACCATCTACAAGATATTCATTATATACATATAAAATTTGCCGACCGAAACGGAAGACCCATTTTGTCGTACTATAGGGGTCATGACCAATCGAGAAAATATGCCAGTCACTCGATGACTCGATTACAATACTTCCTTCGCTTGTGGCAAAATATTAGTCAGTGGAGTTTCTATATTACGTTCTGTGTCGTTTCTTTGAAGTTCTCTCTTCTTGGAAGCAAGTCATTTATTATAACCTTGATCCTGACATTGTCTAGGTCAATGATATAAACTGACCTGCACAAATTAAGCATGTAACAAGTAGTTTTAAGTGGTCTTTTTTTATCCAGTAGGTGGTTATGTGTAATTTTTAGAAGGCTATCGACACTTATTCTTTTTTATTAAACCGTATACGCAAAATTAAAAGTGTGTATAGATTGATTCACCCATAAGAAAAAGCCAAGTCCGGCTACATATTTCACGTAAAACTTACTTTGAATATTTTGACGTACAATGAATCTTTTGGAGACAAGAACGGGCAAACTTTGGTTAACGCTTCACCTTCTATTCGATATTCTTAAAATGCACTAACAATTTTAAAGTAAACGGTTTCTCAGATAAATTTCCTGAAGATAGACAAACGTAAACGGTAAACTTACATTTTCGGATTCTACGAGCTGTGAAACGCCAAGAAAATAAGACATTAAACATTCATCAAAATGACCCTATTACAAGCCTTAGCGAACGCTCGAAAAAGTACAAAGCACCATTTTAATTTATTTTGGAACAGTGTTTTTTGTGAATAGTATCGATTTTTGATTTTGTTACGAATTTTTACCCTGAATTGTAACTAAATTCTGAAGATTTCACATTTTTATTTTAAATAGATGTTGGTATGTTTGGGCTGCATTGGATAAACTGTCGAAATTTATCGACTGTGATTCCTAACATTTTATAAACAGTGTTTAACAAAGATTTATCCCACCTGTTAACTTTTTTTTTAGTAATAAAATTATTCGTTCATAAAAATTGAAATAAATCATACATACACAATTAATTTAACCACATCATCGTTTTGTACACCATTTACAACAAATGTTAATGTTTTAAAAATTAAAAAAAAATTGAATGGAATTCTGAAGACAACTAAATAAACAAATTTCACAAGTGAATCTTTATCATAAAATTAAAAGAAAAAGGGTTTCATGCCTCAGCTGACATACCCTATGTTATATCTGTCCTACAATCTCACATTGAATATTGTTTAATGAAATAATGAGATATCTTTCATAAAAAAGTGGAATTCAGATAAATATGTTGAAAAAAAAATGAAATATCTACTTTGCAGCAAAGGGTGATGATCAATGTTTAAATGATGAACTACTTTAATATTAAATCCCTGGAAAGTACCTTGAAAATTTTATATTCTGAATATCTGATTGCAAAAGAGTGAAATTTAAAACTAAGAAAAAAAAATTTTAAAAACCTTACATAAATATAAACAGATAAGATATTTGTGTTTGACTGTTTCCCGTGTGATTTTAAAGTACAATATAACATATTGTTTGATAAGTAATTGTTTTGTTTTTATTGTTAGCTGATATTTTTTTTCCATTATCTGTAAGCACTTTCAAAAATATGTAGTTATTTTCGCCCAACTTTCCTCGATTCTGAACAACCAGTGTAACAGGCTTTTCGTAGCGTATTTTTCAACAATATCATTTAAAAATCTTTTAGAATGGAGTCACCAGCTTTTTGATGGCAATAATCACAAGGACACATTTTTATGTAACCAACGGAGACTTGAACTTTGATACTTTCTGCATACACATCTACTTATTTAGAGACTAGTCAAGTTACTGCATTTAAGACATTTAAAACTAGTCACAAATTGTCTGTGCAAAGGCTTTTGTAAAACCATGTAAAATTATTTAAGCTTTTCGCAGTAAATCCGAGGTGGGAAAAAACTTTTCACGTCAAAACTAACAACCAAAAACTTATATCTCGTGTTGCTCAAATCTCGTTAAAACACTCGTCCCTCCACCACTTCCTCTAACAAAGACACACGCAAAACACCTCGTGACATAACAATCGACTTTTTTCCCATTTCTGGCTCAATTTAATTTGTAACATTATACTTTTTGCGAGCTCCGGTAATAACCATCATTACACAAATTACGGGTCATTTAAGCAAGCAGACACCAGATCAGAAATTACCTGTGTGGTTCGTCGTCGCAGCAACCGTGTTGTTGTCCCACGTGTTGGAGTTGTCCCAGGTGTCGATCGGCTTATTGTACGTGTTGTTCCGACTTCCCCTAGGCGGATACCTCCCTCCGGCTCGTCCGCCGCCCCTTCCGCGGCCCCCGCCGGGACCGCGGGTCGACCCTCCCGGTCGCCCCCGTCGGTCTCGATGGAAGTCCGAACGACCGCCGCCTTCTTCGAGGTTGCGTTCGTTCTCCTGTTTCTCTCGGCCTCGCCAGCCCCGACTGTCGTTGTGGCGGCCGTGCAGACGTGGCGGGCCGCCTTTGTTACGCGGCTTATCCTTGTCGTTGGCGTTGCCTGGGCCGCCGCCGGTGCCGCCACTCGGCTGAGAGTCGTTCCACTCGTCCCCGGCTGCGATTTCTTCTGTTTTATCCTGTTTGCTGGCCGATGCCTGTCGGTTCTTTTTCTTTTTGACCCTGGTCTCCCATTCGCCCTGAAAAAATAGTTTTTTTTGTTAATGACACCATTTAGATCACAAACACGTGACAGCAATCCAAATATCCAAAAATTCTAACCCAGGATACTGAGCGATATATGAAAATCATTTAAATAATAATTATAGATTCTTTCAAAACTTGTACCACAACTTTCCTCGCCGTTGCAGCATCAATGTTTTAATAAACAATATTTACTCATAATAATAACTCACTTAAATGACGTCATTTACTTTTTTCTATCACCTTTTTTTAATTTGGTGAAATTTTTACATTATAAAAGCCCATCCATAAATTTGATTCTCCCTCATCTCTCACTCCCGACAAAAAAGTCGACAATATTTGTCATAAAATTTATTGTTTTGTAAGCTGAAAACTGATGCAAACCGCATTTCAAATTTTTCATTAATAATTGAAATTTTGATTTTTAAAAATACGTAATGTAAAAATTTCACCAAATTAAAAAAAAGTAGCCATTCGTCCGATAGACTCGAGTACTAATTTCCTTAGCTTACGCTCAGGAACCAGAAGGATGGTAGTAAACTTTTTTTAAGTTAAAATTCGTCTCTTTACTTAGAACAGATTCGTCATTAGAAAGTGACGCTAGCAAACGTGCCCATGACAGCGTAACACTGACGACACACAACTTCCATCAAACTGATACGTAATATACTCGAGAATATTTGGATAAATTGTCTGATCCAAAGATCCTAAGCTGCGTTTTACAACACAGGGATTTTTTGTTGTATAACGTGCAATTTTGAGTTCAATTAAAGGTCAGGTCTGAATCTAATGAGTAATAAAATGACACAATTCTTACTTCCTGAGTATTTTAATGGAGTAATTTTGGCGATTATCTAATTTCAAATTTTCTTGGCGTTTCACAGTTCGTAGAACACGAAGCGGGTAAAATCTTAAACTCCCACCAAAAACTTGCCACCACTTTGAAGTACCGTTAAACAAAATCGCCTTAAATGATGAGTACGACACACTCCTCTATCTACTACATGGCCTTTACTTACTTTTATTAATTTCTATTCCAGAGACTGGTATATCCGAAGCGCAGTAATGATTAATGTTATATTGTAAGTACCAAAATGAATATACTTAACCCCACCAAAATTTATAATTAAATACTTATTTAATGAAAACCACTCCCTTACATGGATGCAATGCAAAAAGAAATTGGTCGAAAAATGATAAAATTTGATTTTGCGATTTTTGTTTTGTGATGCGGACAATATTTAAAGCAGATAACTATATTCTCAGTACATGCTTAACTTCGACTGTTTATGTTTATACTTCGAAAAACTTTGACGATCTATTAGCAGTTCCGATAACAAGTATTAGAGGCGGCAAATATGCATTTGTGTTAAAAGAAAATGATTTTTTTTATTTTGTCGTCTCAAAACAGAGGAGAGGACTAATTAATTAATTATGCTACAAAGGAGCAAAACTTTACTTTAGATGGGCAGTTGTTACGAGAATTTTTAGTTTTGCAATTTCAAAATTAAATCATAAAATGTTTTTATACAATTTTTTTTTTTTTGCCTAAAATCTCGATGCCTAGGATAAAAACTGAACACGGATTCATAAATGTAATAAATGTGGGAGTATCTTATTTTATAAAATTTCAATACCATTTACTACTGTAAATTTTGGAGATGATGTCATCCTATTGTTGGTGGGGATGAAGACAAATTTTGCTCAGTGTTTTACCATTTGCACGATATTCCTAGCATACGTAAAATTTAATAACAATCGCTCCAATAGTTTCTAATAATAAATAAATAAATAAAACTATTGGAAAAAAATACACCAGAAAATTTACTAAATTTAAACACAGTAATAATTATTGTACAACTACAGGCGACAATTTTAGATTAGTTATCAAAAATTTTTATTTTCCACATTATGCTTTACTTATTTGAATTCCTTATCGGTTAAATATGTATTGATAAGTTCATCAGCAACTAAATTGAAAAAAGAACATTGGTGTGGCCATTTGCCTGCTGCAATCACTTTTAATGCCGGATGACACGATAACGACCGTGCTTACGGCACTCGATATAAAATACTCAAGAGCGCTCCGTTCTTCATCCCATTAAAAACAACTTTCAATTGGTGTTAAAGCAGTATATTAGTTTTTATGGAAACGTAATTAATTTTCAAATAGTCAATTTTATGACGAAGAGTTTTATGGCGTCTTGAATTTAACAATGATTAATTTTATTAAACGACTGAAAACTCTTATGTGGCAAAACTACAACAACTTCAGCAAGTCAGCAATGCAACTATTATTAAAAACATCGTGATTTACAAGTCATGAACATTGTATCGGCCTTATTAACATAAACCTTGTTTTGAAATGAACATAAAGCTAACATTTTAAAAAACCAGTAACTCGTTTCATGCTGCCCAAAACTCCACAGACTTAATTATCACGGAATTACTTCATTTCATGATAATATAGTCTGCCCTCGTTAGGTCCTTACACACTTTTCTATTATTCGATTAAAGCACGCATGTTTTAATACAAATAAAACACTTCTTCTTTTATTTAAATTGGTTTTAATCAAGTTCTGAGACTGTAGATAGAATTTTGCATATTACACGTGGGCCAGGGCGCTATTATCATACTCACGACATGACACAACTCGACTAACGCCTCATTCTAAGTACCCTTCATACTCGTAGGATATGATGTTTTATCCCACTTGTAAGTAACTATTATAAATTTCTGACTACGTGTCTGTCATATACTGATACGTATTATAGCAACGACCAAAACGTATCAAGTGAAAAAAATAGCCATAGTCACAATTTCTGTTGTGGGAAAAAGGGGTTTATCATGAAGATCAAAGAACACGGTCTAGTGAATAAAGAATCAAGATAATAGCTGTACAGTGCAGTGTAAAATTAAAAAAAAACTAAATCATTGAATAGCAAACAGTACTGTCAAAATTTTTGTCAGATTTAGGAACTATTATTTCAAGTTACAATTATCTGCTGCTACTTTAAAACAAACACGTATCGCACAAATGCAGCGTCTGTATGTTGGTATAATTACAATTAGCTACACATGATGGCAGTAGCACATCTGCATATTATGGAGTAACAGTACGTGTTGACAATATTGTCATTAACAGAAAACCAATTTTACGTAAAGTTTTCAAGTTCGATTGCAAAATTAATAAGGAACTTCGTAATTCGCAGACTCCTTAGACATGAAAAATCCAGTATTTGTGAACTTAAAATGCCCGCTCAGGTTTATTTTTAACACAATCAGATCTTATTCAGACATCCACTCAACCCTAGGTCTGTTTCACAGTATTCAGAGCTAATTTTACGCCTACGAACAAATCGCTACCTAATTTGAAAGATTTTTATTTTTGATGTGAATAAAAGAATAATAATAAAAGATTACGATCATTTGTATGATTCTTTTTCTTTTCAATACAATTGCTGTGCTTTCGTTATTTTTAGTACGAACAAATCTAGAGCGATCTTAATCATATTTCGTATCTAAACGTGCAACGTAAATAATATAACTTCTGCAGCGGTGTAAATAACACACCCGCAGCATTTTATCAATTTTAAGCAAAATTTGATGATTGGAAGAATAAGCGGCGGCAGATAACAAGTATACATTTGTGTTATGTGTCAAAAAAAAATCGGATTGATCTTGTACCATAAAAATAGGATCAGATACAATTATCAATCAAGCTACAATGGAGCATAAGATTTTGAATATTATTTTTAGTAAGCAGCTGTTATAATTATTTTATTATTATTAAATACACGCAACATTTACGTTCGCGGGGATGGGAAGGAACTTTTGTATTTTTAATTATAGTACTGTGTGTATGATAAAAATTTTATAAAATGCTCGTACGTAGAAACGTAACGACTACAGAATTATTGTTGATGATTTCACTTTTTTACCGTTAGTGTTTATGTATCTAAGGAGACACAATGATGGTTTGCAACGTTGGCGTAAGTATGTGACGCTTTGCTACCGCTGAACTACTAAAGTAAATCTTCCCACAAAAAAAAAAAACTATAAAAGTCACAGAACTTAAAGACCACGTGCTCATTATAGAACAAAAATTTAATTTCTACAGTCATAAACGTGTTTAATGAAAAATACATATATACTTGAAAAATAAAGCAGACATTACTTTTATCATTATCGGAAACTTGGTTAATATGGATTAACCAATGATTATAGTCATTTCTCGATAGAATCGATTTATTCACAAAGTGTTATTAACATCTTGAAATGAATAAAAGGATAATCAATATTCATCAGATACGTGAATTATGTATACGTATGCAAACATCAAATTACAAAACCAGGTCAAATCCTACGTACTCGTTATTATGATATCTTACTGTCTATCAGAGATTCTTTCATTTAGCTCAAGTGGGCGCTAATGACGGAAAAGCTAGCAATTTAGATTTTTTTTTACAGATACAATAATTTGATTTTACGATTCACAAAAATAGTATGTTCTGTATTTTAAATTTTTGTTCGTTCATGCACGTTTTGCGAAACGGTATTTCAAACAACTCATAATTCGATGCGACTCAGCACAAATCCACCAACTATTCCAACAGTTACGTAAGTAGTGCGCAAATGGTATAATGACAGTTATAAAATCAAATATTTTATACAATTGTATTTTGACAATACTAATAAAAATGTGAGCAAAAAATGATCGATAAGCTCGACGGAAAAACTCGAAAAAAAATTAAATTGGTCGAAAGTTATTTCGAAAGAACTTCCCTCGCTCCTGAAGTACAATGAAACGTATCCAACATTTTAGAATTGAGTTTTTTCTTTACACAATATTGTGATAACGTCATCAACATTTTTGCAAGGACAGGTATATCAACAATAAAATAAATTAAGTCACTCTTTTTTTTTGAGCCACGTATTTACGCAAATCTAAAAAATATGAATGTAATGATAAATCACAAGTGAAAACTCATCATATTCTACATGACGTCATCAACTTTTTGGAGGCGATAAGCAAATATATTTTGAATTAAAAATGTTCATGTTTATCATAACTTTAAAACATCTGATATACTTTTTTGAAAACACAAAAATGATCAATTTCAAAATTAAAAGAAATTTGAATATAAGCAAGTACCCAAAGTTATTAGCTTGAAAATTATAAATCAAACAAAGCGAAAATTTCGACTATAAAACAACTTGATGAATTTTTAAGTAACAATCCTGATGAATTATTTAATTTTATCTACCGTAAAAAAATAAGTTTGAACGTGTACTTTAATAATTTTTTGTGGAGTCTTTGAATATAGCGTTATAAATATTTCCTTCCTTCCCGAATAATACTGACTAACATTGCAGTTTTGATCCAGGAAATATAAAAAAAAAAATACATAGAATTGACGTTATTAAAATATTCATACCAATCACGTTCCGTATTTCTTATCAAAGTGCGTTAATTTGCACTGTCTGGCTTGAAACAACAACAGGAAATAAAGTACATTATTAATGTAATTTACCCTAGAAGCAACGTCCGAACTGTGTACAAAAACACATTTTTAATATTGCTATAAGGCATAAGTTTTACAAAGCAATTTTCGATGTCAACACAATGAACTGTTTATAACGAATTTATTTTCTCAAAAACACACGCAACCCACAGCATTTTAGATTAATGAAAGAGCTGCCCCAACAGTAAAAATTGCTCTAAGGTTACTTAAACACAACTTCCCCCGCTCTTGAAGTACACTCGAACAAATAAAGCTTCTTCTAAAAATGTTAAAATTTAATTTTTCATTGTAACATCTATAATTAAAAAGAAATTCATGTGTGAACTGTCAAAGCACAGGTAAAGAAATATGTTAGGCAGTAGCCTAAATAACACCCTCGTATCCCATGCACCGAGAGGCTCGCAAAGTGTAAGAGGACACAGTCCATGCATTTATAATTTCACAACAATCGGTCAGATAGTTGGTAGATTATGTGTCTAATCAAAATTTGGACCGACGGCAGACAGACGGACGGAAATAGAAAACCTAGTTATTGGGGTCATGAAACGTCGAGACAACTTGAAAGTGGCGATTCTTTAGCGTACGTTTGGAAAATAAAAATCAATTTTCATATCAGTAATCAATTATTGTTTCAATCGAATTAAACCAAAACAATTAAAAAAAATAAACAAATAAAGGAATTAGCAAATTATGGACGTCATTCAATCATAGCCGACTTAAATGCTCAAATGATAAAAAATCTAATCGGTTATCAGCTGGTTGATAACGTTCCAGTTTCAGTTTATTACTTATTTTTCGATAAATATGCACTTTTATTCCTCTGTTATAATATTACAATTTTGTGAAAACTATCCAAATAAAATATTTCAATCAAATTCCACTTGGTGTTTTACCTTAGTTTTAAAACAAAGCAAAAATGATACTCCGAATATTTATAAAGCTTATTTCTACATACGGTGTATCAGATTTTTTTCTCTTCATTTCTAGTAAAATACAGTTTCTTACTGAATAAACATCTTATAATATAACTTTAGCTTAACATGGTCGACGCAGTAATTATTTGCTCGTTCTAATGAAATTTAATTTTGAAAAATTAAAAACTCCACGTTTGCAATTGCTTCTGTATGCTACAAATTTCACGAAACTCGATAAGGAATAGGAAAAATACAGACTGAAGAAATGTTATCGCTTTTACACATAATATGTATGACAAATAATGAGTAATGCATAACACTCTACTATAAATTTCTATACTGTGTAATAAAAATTTCTTTAATATTTATAACTTGACTTAATCTCGATTACATATTCCAAATCAAGACAAGTGAACTTTGTTGTTAAACAAATTAAAACGTTTTTGAAATTTTGTGTATTATTTATAAATTTTAATAAAACAGTCCTTTAACTTAATTTTTGGGTAATGTTCATTATGATACTAGTACAAACGAAAATCATAACAGGTTTTAAGGTACGAAGTTTGACCTCCAACTATATTGATTTGGAATGGGATTTAGCAGGGTGTTTCATACATAAAACAAATTACTTTACCAAAAACGAGATAGAACGAAATAACCCTTGCTTGCTCCAAAAAGTATTTACCGTGTTTTTATAGTATTGGGATTAGCAAACATTTACAATTTTTAGCAAGCTTCAAGGTCAGATAGTTTCCGGAAATTCTTGGCAAACAAATAAAAAAAGTCTGTTGTAATAAATTTTACAGAACACGTGAAAAATACCCCAAAAGTAAACATGTCAAAAAGATGAGCTACATTTGTTCTTTTAACGTGACTTTTTAGGTATTTTAAATATGAACCTGCAATCATGAGAAAATTACGAGAACTTCATAAATTCTATGTAAATATGATCAGCAAAATTCCTTATTTGACATGGACATGATTCATTTAAAATTAACCATGAGTTATGGCTGCAAATATAAGTAATTCATTTCTGGTCAAAAACCAAGGGTGATATGAAATCAATACACATGAAATTAAATAAAATATTACAACTTTTAAATTCCCGTGAAATACTTCAGACATCAAAATCAAAACAAACATTTATCTAAAAAGCCATTTTTAAAAGAAAACTATTACATATCTGTCTGAAAATATTACAAAAAAAACAATCCAAACTACACTCAGCAGACACAGTACTTTGTTAAGATACTGGTTTACCACTTAAAAATTAAAAAATACGTGTATTTCTATGGAAAGAGACACTTACGTGACCCGTATTTTCAAGGAGCATGTTCATGGCCATGTTTACATCGAAATCGCATTCATGGAGAGCTAAACAGACCTCTTCTTCAGATCGCTGGGACATTTCAATAAGTTGCCGGACTTTTTCTTTAATAGACGGATCTTCTGATTTTGAATGTGTACTGTCTCTGTTAGCTTGCTGTTTGTCTGAACCCTTGCCTGTAACACCTTTATTTGTACTTCTTGGTATTTATATGCAAAAACTCACCTGTATCGGATTTGTCTGATTTGTGTGATTTATTGTCGGTCTTCGACCCTTTCCCACCCTTAGAGGTGGTTCGATTGCTCGAACTCATGATTTGTACAGTATGTACAGTGTACTATTTACAAACTATCTGTAAACAACAGGTAACACAAAGTTAAAAAATGTGTAGAACTCGCTGCAAAGTGGTAAAATTAGCCAAATTAGGGCATTTTAAGTACGAGTGAATGTACAAAATCGGCGCAATTTTCACAGAACTGCTCGCAGCACCCAACAACATTAGTAACGTCACCAGTTGACAAAAATTGATGACTAATTTACGTCGCGTCCCAAACTTCAAGTCTGATGGGAATAAGAGCAAATAACATTTTCACAAAACAGTTCTTGCGAAATAACTTGATTTTCCGGCTAGCTAATGTTATTACAATGGCAACACTGTCTCGAACCGTGCGAAAGAATCTTAACGTTGCGAGTTTATCGCATCGTGAAAGGCACAAATCCGACCAAAATCACGCTTTTCGCGACCACGGATTCAACGTCCAGGGAGCCCACGGGTCCCAACGACCGCTATTTTACCATGTGGAGGGACGCCATTTCAGAGCTTGGAAAGATAGCAGTTTGTGACAACCAAACAGTACGAGGAAATTCACGCGGATCCGGTGAGTAAAAACTTGTTTCCTTGCTAGAATTCGCGTTTAGGGCACGATATAGAGCACAATACCTTGATAGACACTCACTAACAATTGTAAATCAGATGAAAACGAGAACATTAACCATACCTGTATAATTCAGTAAAACCACAACGCACTAGTAGCTGGTCACGTGATCGCTTAAAATGGCGGCTGACCGCCTAGCTAAACGCGCCAAATTACCGACTGAGCTGACTTGGGGTTTTTAATTGCCAATTTCATGAAAGGCACTGGCAGAACTTAGGGCATTTTTAGGCAAATGCGAAACTATACCAAAATAGTTTCATTTTGAACATACTTTTGTGGAAACAACGCGGCTTCAGTGCTCTAAATAATAATAAATGTAGTGTCCTGATTGCAGGGATTTTTTAAATTTAAACTGTTTAAAAGTGAATGGCGGGGACGTGGCTAAAGTAGCAGCTTTTATTTATTTATTTAATTTAATTTTTTATTTTAACCTTCTGTCGTACCGGTTATTGGCATGTTCGGGTTGTATTCTCAAGTTCAAAACATTTCCGTTTACATTAACCATAACTTTGAAGTTATTTTGTCGTTTTTTAAGCAATCGCCCACATCATTGCTATAAATTAAAATGCAATTAACTTTTTTTCAATTAGTGTAATATATACGAGAAAATTATAAAATTTTAACCATGCCTATTCGTACTACATGAAGTACTAAGTATTTTTAAATAATTTCTTTGTAATATTTGACATCATTGTACGTAAAAGTAAAATATCCCCAGGGCGAACTTGACTTATTTTTTGTTTCCCAAAGGGTTTCCCAGTTTTATTATATGACGATGTTTCTGTTTATAATCACTTCATTTTTAAAAAACATCATAGGCAATTTGATTCTGTAATAAAGAACGTAAGGCCTCTAGTCAATTATTATGTAAAGGCCCTTGTACACTTGCCATAAACGGAAGCGTACCGTATGAGCAACAAAGTTTTATAATTAGACTTTTAGATTAAGGGAGGCTGTGATCAGCGCACGTTAGACGTACTAGATATAGATATAGGATAAGCTTACCTGTATCTATATTAATTATCACAGCCTCCCTTATTTATCCAAAAGTTTGTTGTGCAAATTGTGCAAAAAAACAGAAATTTCAGAAAAAAATGGCTGCTGCGGGAGTATTATTGTATTATAATACTAATTATTCACAACTTAAACTCCTGTTTGCATCGTGGTTGCATTTTTTTTTTATGAAATTTCTCATGAATGACCGCAACAAGATAAAATTACGTTCCTGTAATAACCTTGACCGATGGAATGACTAATAAAACAAAAAGTTTAAATAATTTGTTATTATTGTCATAGGTAGAACGCACGTCTGAATACCCCATCAAAAATAGTTCTGGGTTTAACCACTTTGTTAAAATTTATCTATATTACTTCCCGAGCGTAAGAGAAGGAAATATTGTTATCGAGACCGTCGGCCGACTCTACTTTTACGTTTTCTCGACCTTTCATGACCCCTAGAGTACGAAGGAATAGGTCTGCCGTTTCCGTCTGTGTCTGTCTGCGGTCCAGGATTTTTATTAGACAGATAATCTCCAAAAGTACTGAGTCAATTGTTGTCAAATTTTGTATTTATATTAGGAATATCATGTATTATAGATGGTAAAACGCTCACCAAAATTTGTTTAATCATCCTTACCAATAATGTTCATAATCGTACATACAAATGGGTTTTAAATTGTATAAAATAACATAGCCCTACACATGTAGTTTATCCTCTCCAAAAAATCGATGACGTCAGCTCACAATTTTGCCGAATAAATCCTATTTAAAATGTGCAAAATATGATCAGTCTATACTTGTAATTTATCAATGCATTCGTATTTTTTAGATTTGCTTATAGGGGGTGACTCAAAAAAATGAATTAATCAATCAACTTATTTTATTGAATAAATCAAGAATTGCAAAAATTAATACTTTGAAATCTTGCAGATATTTTAAGGTTATTGTAAGCATGCAACCAAATATATCTGTTGATTCCCTCCAAGAAATTGATGACGTCATCTCAAAATTTTGCCGAATGTTTACTTGTGATTTATCACTTCATTCATATTTTTTTATCTGCCCCCTATTTTCTCAAAGGATATGTCGTTTGCCAAAATTAGTCTTATTTTAGCAAGGACTAGCCCCGCCCACCCGCCCTCTATTTTCTTAAAGGGTATTTTATTTGCCAAAATCAGTCTTATCTTAGCAAATACTAGCATTTTGGCAAATGTAAAAACTCTTGTCCATTCGCCGTAAACGGAAACGTAACCAAAAAACCAAATAAAGTCTTGTGGACTTACCACGCATAAAAACGTAGAGCAGAAACAATAAACTTAACCTGCATACAATAGCAGTTACTTTAAATATTTTTTTTACCAAAAATTGAAAGCTGATCTAAATCTTGAAAGACTTTATTCTAAAAATTGACGCATCAATAAATTCTCTACCTTCACAGTTATTTATTTTTCTTTAAGTATGTAATTGCGTTACGTTCCTGTTGCGGAGTTCAGCGCGTGTGACGTAACTTTTACGAAAGATTTAAATCAAACTTGGATACATGACAAAAAATATGTATATTTATGCTAGAATTGCACATTCATTTTTTTTTAATAAATAGAAAACAATTTTACTACAAATGAAGTAAAATTTTATATAAGTATACAAAAAATATCTACACGTTTAAAACTAAAGAAAAAATGTACACACATAACAAACACTAGTGGTCTAAAATACGCATATTTCCGGAAACTATTTTATTTTCTAAATTGGCACCTGAAGGAATATCAATTCTGTCTCCATGATTTGCTATTATAATTACAGTACCCTGAAACATAAACTATTAAAAAAACGCAAACCTCACTTTTGCTCCATTAATACCTTCAATGAAACTCCCCTACCGAACGTAACATCACCAGAAACGGTCAAGTGATCTAACTCAATTAAATCCGGTATATTCGCGAATCTTCCTAGAAAGTCTTTAACTATAGCGAAATGGTTGTCCCCTAATTTAACCAAAGGAGTAGTGGGGAACATTCTCTGCGGCGACATAACTAGCGATCCGTTCTTTAAACTATAAAGATTGCTCATAACCAAAAGGAGATCCGATGTTTTCTTCACTGGCAAGAATCGACTGCGAGGTACATTGATTCCAATACCTCCTTCGAACGATTTCATGGCTGCACCAACAGCGGTTTCTAACTGGATGACATTCAATCCGTTGTTTAATGTTTTGTTGTTAATAATTATTTCCAAACTGAGGGACCCTTCGGTGAGAACTCGTTCAATAGCTGAAACATGAAAAATTTTGTTAAAAATGGGAGCGTTATTTTGATATTGGATTACCGTCAAGCTTAGCCCAAAGATTATTTGTGTTGAAGAATTTGAACGTTTTAACTGATTTGAAGTCATCAACGTGCTCTTTTGGGACTTGTGCGATCTCAAGAAGTCGGAGTTTGTTTTGATATTGGATTAAAGTACCACCCTGTAGAAGACAAAATTGACAGTATATATTTTGATAATGAAAAGTTGTTTTTCAGAGAGTTGAGTTTGTATGTTGATTTTTACTTTAAGGTCTAGTTTGAGAAATAGGCACATTAAATTTTAAACCGATTCTTAATTTAGAAAATTATAATAAAGGAAATACGAAAATCAGCAAAAAGTTTTGTCAGATAATAAAATAAAAAAATTTTAAAAATTTATGTGCATTTTGACGTAACAATTTTACTAAATGGAGACTACTGGGTTCTGATTGTCTATATTTAATAGCGCTTTAATTTAATTACTTATGATGAATTAATCGCATAGTTAATTTAACAACCTTTTTATAAAACCGGGCTTTAAGGTCAAAGATAGGGTTAAATTAATTTACCACCTAATATAATCCTCGTTATATTAATCAACGTTCATTAGAACGCGTTAACTTTTTTAGTTATGGTGAAAATATTTTAATTTATACATTTCAATTTTCCACTTAAATCAGGTTCAAAATTTACTAGTATTACTAAAACTAATATATATATTTTTCACCTATTGTATACAGTATGACTGTCTTTTACTTGATTTGGTGTTACCTTCACCATATACATCTTATCTTAATATATATAAATCTCGTGTCACAATGTTTGTCCTCAATGGACTCCTAAACCACTTAACCGATTATAATAAAATTCGCACACCATGTGCAGTTCGATCCAACTTGAGAGATAGGATAGTTTAAATCTCAAATTATAGTCGCAATTTTAATTTATTGCTAATTATTTGTCTGTTATTATTTGACAGTCACAATTATCTCTTAACTCCAAATGATTCTAACAGATGTCGATACCTTTCGACTGGGTTGAGTAAGTAATCAATAGATGGCGCTGCTATGGTAAATCTACTAAAGTCACTAGATCTACTATTACTTTTAGAAAGTACGGCAAACTGCCTGTGGTCGGAATTCGACAGAGAGGAACCTAACCTATGTGTTAAACAAAGATAGCGCGAGGCTAGTAATTTTCGCTATCTGTCAACGAAAGTTTGATGTGTTTACGATTTGAGGTTACGACAGACTGTACTAGAATTATTGAGTTAACGGACCGGAAAGAACACTATTCCAGTCCCAAAGTAACTCCAGCCCTATTCAACGAGAAAGTGTCACCGGTAACCAGCAAACAGTCGTGGAAGACGTGTTACCACCAAGGCAATTGACGGCCAATTGACAGTAACAGGATCGCCATACCGGAAGCAAAAAATACCTGCTGTCGAAAAGACGGAGCATAACAAGGACACAGATATATTTCTATTTCATAAAAGTTACTAATTGCCACACATTTCAAGATCGAGTCACATTAAAATCTACGAACGTGTCATATAAGCTACATTTTAACAGCATAATTACCACGTGTTGTTGACGCTATAAAATTAATTAAATTTATTTTGTAGTGAACGAAATATTGTGTTCAACGTACTTCCCCTTCAAATCTCAATCCAGTGAATTTGTATACCAACATCAACATTTTCGTCTTTGTTCGTAAATAATTTCATTGTACTAAAGGGTTATAGTAGTAGAAAGTCAAATAAGGAGATCACCATATTTTTTTACAAATACCATCTGTGTGAAAAAGCATAGTGGACTCCGTGACTGATGTTCTCTTATTGTTACTCTTAGATTGTTTACTATAATGTAATATAACAAAAACTTTAGCCACAGCAACGCGTGGCCGGGTCAGCTAGTATACTATATGTATTCAAGAAGTCAACACCAGATGGTGCATTTTTCCAACGGGAAAAGTAGAATTATCAGTTTGGAATTCCACAAACCTTTATTTTGAATTTAGGCACATTTTATGACATTTACTATTATTTTTACTTCCCAAGCGTAAGCTAAGGAAGTATAGTAATCGAGTCCATCGGCCGAATTGTCACTTGACAAATAATCTTCGCAACTACTGGGCCGATTGTTGTCACAATTTGTATGTATATTAGGAATATCATATAGATGGTTAAACGCTAACTAAATCCTGGCTAATCATCCCCACCACCAATGGATTGACGTTATCTCCAAAATTTATAATAAAGTTTTTTTTTTTAATTTGTAAATAAGATACGCCTGCACTTGTGGTGTGTCGAATTTTCACCCCAGACATCCGGAATTTTTGGAAAAAATTCAAAACTGAATAACAATATTTTGCAATGTAACTTTGAAACTGCAAAACCGATTACTCTGAAATCTTGTAAATATTTTAAGGTGATCGTAATCATGGTAAATCGTTAAGCAAAATTTATTCGTTTATCCCCTCTCAACAAATTGATGACGTCATCTCCAAATTTTGCCGAATAAATCCTCATTTGAAACTTACGCCCAACACGCTTGTTTATATCTTGTAATTTTTTGAAAAATCTGAATTTATTTTTACCTTTAACCAATTTTTGAGATGTTTTTTCATTTTTCAATTTTTCCATTTTTCAAAGAAGAAATATGTATTTTGCAATTACGCTCCGCTCCTCGGTCTAACAACGAATGAAAAATTCATCACAATTGAAATCGGAGCAGGTGGGTGGGGTTTAATCTTTGTTGTTTTTTTTTAATATATAGAGTTTTCTTCCAACAACAGGATAGTTAACATGTTCTCAGTTTCTTGTTGGGAAAAAAGACTTCGTATATTAAGAAAAAAATTGGTCTAAAGAGTTTAGACAGTACTTCCCTCGCTGTCGGAAACTTGACGACTGCATGCCTATTGTGTTTTTTTTTTCTCATTACATTTTTGTAGTGGGAATTTAAAAAAAAATTGTGATGACGTCATCAACATTTTTGCAAGGACATGTATATCAGTTGGGATAGATGTAGTGTAATACTAAGAATAAAATTATTGTATTCCCAAATTTTCGGGAAAATGAATTGGGTCGTTTTGAATATTGATTTCTTATAATCAATAAAATAACGAAACAATTTACTCACGTATACGGCGTCGGTGTGTAATATCTAGAGAGCGGATTTCTGTCGGGCTAGGCAAGGCCAAACTCGGTACGGCTCGTACGGGATGCGAATTCATTGCGGTTGCGGACTGCACTTCGTTTATTTGAGATTAGAATAACGCTGTTTCGTTGCACTCTGCTGTTAATTCCCGTTCTCATTTACTTAGCCGTTTGATTAATAAATCGTTAATTATATTTATGGAATTAGTACCGATTAAACGTGACGTAGCCCGACAAAAATCCGCTGTCTAGTAATATGAAAGGCAACTGAAAATCGTTTATGTATAAACATTCTTAATTTAAGATGACAAGCGTAACAGCATACGTGAGAGTCAAACAGAGAAACTGTAAACAAAACGACCATGGGTTTTATTTTAATTCTTGACGGTGAAATTCACAATTGGTTGATTATAAACATGTCTATTTCACATTCGCGGAACCAAGTGAGCGCATAAAACAAATGCAGGTCTGTAATGTTAAAGTCGATGTAAATAAGCGTGCTACCCTTATGTTTCAACCGAGTTTTTCCTTTAACAAATTTTGTGTCTACCAAATTGGGTTGGTTGGGGTGTAATACTAATAATAAGTGTTGCCTTTAATTTAATCAATAAAATAAATTGACTTCATTAATTTTTTTGAACCACCTCTTAAGAAAATCTAAAAAATATGAATGGAATGATAAATCACAAGTACAAACTCATCATATTTTTTGCATTTTAGATAGGATTTATTCAGCAAAATTTAAGGGTGACGTCATCAATTTTTTTAGGAGGGATGCACAAATACATTTTGAACAAAAGTTTACCATGCTTATAATAACTTTAAAATATTCCCAAGATTTCAAAGCATTCGGTTTTGTAATTCCTGATTAAATCGATAAAATAAATTCACGCCTTCATTAATTTTTTTGAGTCACCCTGCATATGCAAATCCAAAAATATGAATGGAATGATAAATCACAAGTACAGACTCATCATATTTTGTACATTTTAGATACGATTTATTCGGCAAACTTTTGAGCTGATGTCATCAGTTTTTTGTAGAAGATTTGACGAAAAATTTATTATGCTCTTTATAACCTTAAAACATCTGCAAGATTTCAGAGCATTCGGTTTTGTAGTTCCTGATTAAATCAATAAAATATATTTACGCATTCATTAATTTTTTTGAGTCACCCTGTATATGCAAATCCAAAAAATATGAATGGAGTGATAAATTACAAGTACAGACTCATCATATTTTTACAGTTTAGATAGGATTTATTCGGCAAACTTTCGAGCTGACGTCATCAATTTTTTGGAGGGGATAAGCAAATATATTTTGACTAAACATTTATTATGCTCTTTATAACCTTAAAACATCTGCAAGATTTCAAAGCATTCGGTTTTGTAGTTTCTGAGTAAATCAGTAAAATAAATTTACGCATTCATTAATTTTTTTGAGTCACCCTGTATATGCAAATCCAAAAAATATGAATGGAGTGATAGATCACAAGTACAGACTCATCATATTTTGTACATTATGGATATGATTTATTCCACAAACTTTTGACCTGACGTCATCAAGTTTTTGGAGGGGATAAGCAAATATTTTTTGACTAAAGATTTATGATGCTCTTTATAGCCTTAAAACATCTGCAACATTTCAAAGCATTCTGGTTAGCAGATTAAAAATTAAATTTCAAAATGTTGTTTTATAATTTTGATTTTTTTTCCAAAAATCTGGACGTTTCGGGTGAAAAGTCGATTCAGAGTTGTAAACTACATGTGTAGGACTATGTTATTTTATACAATTGAAAACCCATTTACTATGTACAATTTTGAAGTGACGTCATCGCATTAGTGGTGGGGATGATTAGACAAATTTTGGTTAGCGTTTTACCATCTACATGATATTCTTAATATAAGTACAAAATTTCACAACAATCGGTCGAGTACTTTCGGAGATTATCTGTCTAATAAAAATCCGGGACGGCAGACGGACAGACGGACGGACAGACGGACAGACAGACGGAAATGGGAGACCTATTTCTTCGTCTTCTAGGGGTCATGAAAGATCGAGAAAACGTACAAGTAGAGAGTCGGCCGACGGACTCGATTACAATACTTCCTTTGCTTACGCTCGGGAAGTAAAAATGGGCAAAATATAAGCCCCGCCCACCCACCCCTTCTCAATGTGATGAATTTTTTATTCATCGTGAACCTGACGTGACCTACCGTGACCCGACCTCTTCTAGTTAGAAAAATAGTCGAAAATGTCAAAAGTGTCAAAATCAGTTTTATCTTATCAAATATTAGCCCCACCCACCCACCCTGTTTTTTTTTGGAAGGTATTTGATTTGCCGAAATCAGCCTTATCTTAGTAAGTACTAGTCTCCCCCCCTCTTCTATTTCTAAGGACTAATTTTACTTCTGTTAAGTATAAGGTCATTTATTTGATTCAGATCGGATAAAATCAATCACTCAAAAAGGGGCAGGGAGGGTGGGCGGGGCTAGTTATGTTCTTTTTTCGAGTGGGACTGGAAACTAATAATAGAATCTAGAATAGTCTAATGAAAAAAGTAAAAAAAAAAAACGCTAATCGTATTTTTTTTTTTTTTTTGTTATACTATTTGCTATAAAATTTGTTATTTCATGCATCTGACCTGACTTGACCTACCGTGACCTGACCTCTTCTAGTTAGAAAAATAGTCGAAAATGTCAAAAGTGCCAAAATCAGTTTTATCTTATCAAATATTAGCCCCACCCGCCCACCCTCTGTGTTTTTGGAAGGTATGTAATTTGCCGAAATCAGCCTTATCTTAGTAAGTACTAGCCTCCCCCCCTCTTCTATTTCTAAGGACTAATTTTACTTCTGTTAAGTATAAGGTCATTTATTTGATTCAGATCGGATAAAATCAATCACTCAAAAAGGGGCAGGGTGGGTGGGCGGGGCTAGTTATGGTCTTTTTTCGAGTGGGACTGGAAACTAATAATAGAATCTAGAATAGTCTAATGAAAAAAGTAAAAAAAAAAAAAACGCTAATCGTATTTTTTTTTTTTGTTATACTATTTGCTATAAAATTTGTTATTTCATGCATCTGACCTGACTTGACCTACCGTGACCTGACCTCTTCTAGTTAGAAAAATAGTCGAAAATGTCAAAAGTGCCAAAATCAGTTTTATCTTATCAAATATTAGCCCCACCCGCCTACCCTCTGTTTTTTTGGAAGGTATTTAATTTGCCGAAATCAGCCTTATCTTAGTAAGTACTAGCCTCCCCCCTCTTCTATTTCTAAGGACTAATTTTACTTCTGTTAAGTATAAGGTCATTTATTTGATTCAGATCGGATAAAATCAATCACTCAAAAAGGGGCAGGGTGGGTGGGCGGGGCTAGTTATGGTCTTTTTTCGAGTGGGACTGGAAACTAATAATAGAATCTAGAATAGTCTAATGAAAAAAGTAAAAAAAAAAACGCTAATCGTATTTTTTTTTTTTTTTGTTATACTATTTGCTATAAAATTTGTTATTTCATGCATCTGACCTGACTTGACCTACCGTGACCTGACCTCTTCTAGTTAGAAAAATAGTCGAAAATGTTAAAAGTGCCAAAATCAGTTTTATCTTATCAAATATTAGCCCCACCCGCCCACCCTCTGTGTTTTTGGAAGGTATGTAATTTGCCGAAATCAGCCTTATCTTAGTAAGTACTAGCCTCCCCCCCTCTTCTATTTCTAAGGACTAATTTTACTTCTGTTAAGTATAAGGTCATTTATTTGATTCAGATCGGATAAAATCAATCACTCAAAAAGGGGCAGGGTGGGTGGGCGGGGCTAGTTATGTTCTTTTTTCGAGTGGGACTGGAAACTAATAATAGAATCTAGAATAGTCTAATGAAAAAAGTAAAAAAAACAACGCTAATCGTATATTTTTTTTTTTTTTTTGTTATACTATTTGCTACTATAAAATTTGTTATTTCATGCATCTGACCTGACTTGACCTACCGTGACCTGACCTCTTCTAGTTAGAAAAATAGTTGAAAATGTCAAAAGTGCCAAAATCAGTCTTATCTTATCAAATATTAGCCCCACCCGCCCACCCTCTGTTTTTTTGGAAGGTATTTAATTTGCCGAAATCAGCCTTATCTTAGTAAGTACTAGCCTCCCCCCTCTTCTATTTCTAAGGACTAATTTTATTTCTGTCAAGGATAAGGTCATTTATTTGATTCAGATCGGATAAAATCGATCACCGAAAAAGAGGCAGGGTGGGTGGGCGGGACTAGTTATGTTCTTCTGTCGAGTGAGACTGGAAACTAATAATAGAATCTAGAATAGTCTAATGAAAAAAGTAAAAAAAAAAACGCTAATCGTATTTTTTTTATTATACTATTTGCTATAAAATTTATTTCTTATTTCATGCATCTGACCTGACTCGACCTACCGTGACCTGACTTCTTCTAGTTAGAAAAATAGTCGAAAATGTCAAAATCAGTTTTATCTTATCAAATATTAGCCCCGCGCACCCACCCTCTGTTTTTTTTTGGAAGGTATTTGATTTGCCAAAATCAGCCTTATCTTATAAGTACTAGCCTCCCCCCCTCTTCTATTTCTAAGGACTAATTTTACTTCTGTTAAGTATAAGCTCATTTATTTGATTCAGATCGGATAAAATCAATCACTGAAAAAGAGGCAGGGTGGGTGGGCGGGGCTAGTTATGTTCTTCTGTCGAGTGGGACTTAGTTGCAAAATCCTCATTTCTCAACAAGAAATTACCATATGAAACAGGTTTTTAAAAGAGTAGAATTTTCTAAAGAAATTTTGATAATTAAACCCCGCCCCTCGGTCTGATTAGAAATGAAAAACTCATCACAACTGAGATCGGGGTGGGTGGGTGGGGCTTAATCTTAGTTTTTTTTTTCTTCATGTACATAGTTTCTTCCAACAATTTTTTGACACAAAGAACAAGAGATATTATAATTAAGAACATAGGGTCAATATACTATTCAATAATTTTGGACTGTTCTTCTAATGTAAGCCACGTAGAATAACTTGTACTTTCCCGTTTTTTTTTCGGAAACCTGAAGAAATGTAAAAATTGAAAAATTCAAAATTCAAAACTCGTGAAATTTCAAATCGAAAAACTGCAAAATCTAAAAATTGAAGCGTCCGAAAGTTGGAAATCGGAGAACTGGAAAATTTAAAAATGAAAACTCGAAGAATTGTAGAAAAGAAAAACAATAAATGAAAAATTGCAAATGGAAAAATTGACGAAACGAAAAATTGAAAAAACAAAAAATTGAAAAATTGTAGAAAGAAAGAAAATAAAAAACTACGACGAAATATTGCAAAATCTATAAATTGAAAAATTCAAAAGTTGGAAACTCGAAAAATTTGAAATCTAAAAATGAAACAAAAAATGAAAGATTGAAGAACTGAAAAATTCAAGTCAAAAAAGCTGTGGGATCGTTATTTACGCCACTGGATTTGACTTTATAGAGGATATCAGAAAAGAAAAATTGCAAAAACAAAATTTTTCGAAAAAGTGGAATTTATTTGGCTGCACTTCAGAGGCCATGGAAGTTCTGTTGAAATAACCTTCAACCAATTTTTGTTTACAATAAAACTGTAAATCTTTGCTCTCTGTACAAAAAGAGAAGAATTTTAACGACGTTATAGGCAGTTACTAGTTAACTCTGTGACGATATTTCTTTTGTTCTTTTAACAAAACATCCTTTTTTAGTTTTTTTCTAAACAAAATATGACTGGCACATCTTTAATTGTGTATTTACAAAGTATTTTAAAACTAAAAATTAACTGTGTTAACTAATAATTAATAATTAATATCTCAGCCTACAAATAACTTTTAAACAATTTACGCAATAGATGCCAGTGCTCTCATCATTATACAGAGTTCACTTCATATTCGACATATTTCTCATCTAAAGTCTAAATGATCACAATAAATTTATCTATCTAATCGCGTGTGAAATAGTACGCAATAAAATTACTCATCCGCCTTGTCACTTTTTAGCCTTTATTCTCAACTATAGTTGGGCATTTTGTGCATTTTTATTTTTAAATGAAAGAAATTACTTGAGGTCAATTATACAAATCAGTTTAACGTTACACGTAGAGTGCGATTTTTTGATTAATAGCAACAAGATCAAGTTAGATTTAAGTCGTGTTATAGAATACAGCTTAGTTTTACTTACGGCATCTTGTGCACGCAAGTTTTTCATAGTACCTGTATTACAAATATAAACAAAATTTTAAGATGTTTGTTTAGAACTGATACAAGATATCTGCCTAAATCGAGCTTCTGTAACCTATAAAATATACTATTTCGTAACACATGGATGTAAAAATCCGACAAGGGAAACAAGCGTTTTGTTAAAAAATTAATCACCACGCAGTATGCGATAAATATTGCGAAACCGGTAACAAAATTTTATCACACTAGCAGTCCAGAGGAAAGATATTTAAACTCAATTTCAAAACTACCACGTGCAAACACTCAATTTTCTGTCGCTAAAGTAATAATTACCTGGAAAATTGTACACGATTTGAAAAAATTTTTGCTACTCTCAATCCAAAACTTTTTATTACATTGACCCATTTTGCACATGACATTTTTTCTTACTCAAAAATATTAAGTCTAAAACTTCCAAGTTGTGTTAAAAACAGTACATATTTGACGTAAAGACTTCTCACGCTCCATGTGCATTTTCGTATTTTCTTGTTATAAAAAAGGTTTGCTTTTGTTACCCGCTTTAGAAAATTTCACACTCAAGGTTTTGCACAAACTTTGACTCATCTCAAAGAAGAACGTCTGTTTTTATGTAGAATTGTAAATACTGTGGACTGAAAATATTTTATCCCATTAGCTTAAATAATATTAATGGTTGTTTGTTCAGTAACACAAAATGTACTTTTGAGTGCACAATTAAGCAAGTTTTACAAACATTTTTTTAGAAATTTGTTCACTGCCAATTTGCAAAAATACAGCTTCTTACCTTAACATCAGCCCTGGTTTTGTCTGTAACTTCCATCACAAACTCGTGTTGAATTTTATCCTTTGGATTCAACAGCAAGTTCAGGATATTCAAATCCACAGTGGCTCCTAAATTATCGATATTCGAAATGAAACAATATTCCCTTCCGTCATCAATGAATTTCTTCAGCAATCCCGAATTCCTAAAACTTTGGTAAAAATCGCCGTGACCTGGCGGATACCACGATTCCAAATCGTTATGCACGTCCACTTTTTTAGTAATAGGCATTAAAGTTTCCCTATTTACTCGTGGGTAACAGGACTGATTAAACGTATGAATTTCCACTTGAAGATTTTTGTATTTCCTAATAACTTTCTCCGTATCTTCGTCCGTATTGAACGAATTCATCAAAATCAAAGGGACGTTGACCTTGTATGTTTTATTAAGGTGCTAAAACCGAGAGGATTAGTAAAATTGTGAATCAAAATTGTTCTTGTACCTCTATCTGCTGTACTGTCAAATCGAGGAAAGTGAGATCATTCCGCACCGCTATCACCGATTTAGGCCCATGGCATCCCATAGAAGTCCCAAGACCGCCGTTAAGTTTAACAACTACCAGTTTATTAAGCATATTGTGTATAGTATCTGTAGTTGGCGTCTCCAGAGTATTGTAATCTCTAACAGCATCATTAGGCAACTTCTCAATTTTATCCCAATCAACAGAAGGTCCAGTTTCTTCGAGAAACCTTCCAAATAAAGCTGTAAATCCGGCGAACTCTTTTCGAATTTTATTTCTGTCATTTTCTGGAGCTGTGGAGAGGAGTTTTTCTAACTCCTTCTCCAGCAAATTAAGCGCGTCCCTCTTCGTGGCTTCCCTGAATTCACGTGACCCGCTAGAGGCCCTTGTGTGGCCCCGAACCTACAAGCAAACACAAAAACGTCAAAAAATAATAACAACAATTTGACACTTACAGTTTCGCCGTCCCAGTACATGGAGGGTTGATTTTTACGATAATTGAGTATTTTAAAATGGTCACAGTCGACGAGACGTTTTTACTAGGTGACTGTCGTACGAAATAGGGACGAAACTTATCTACTTTGTTATCATTATTGCTTGAAAGCACATAACTAACATTAAAAATTTATGAATTCTCTTCACTATTACGTTGCCAATTTTTAAACGAGGGACATCAACGTATTTGTTTACACTATTACACGGCGTTTTGCTATTGGAATTATCCAAATATACGTTATGAATTCGTCCTTGTGGTTTAACAGATGATATTAGTATGAGGTGTATGTTAATACATACCCTTTCTAGTAGAGTCTCCATCCTGATTAGACACACGACACGAAAACGCGATTAGGACTGAATTGTTTCAGCGGGTACTTATTTTTATATACAAGTGATAAAACGAAGATATTTCCTTGGCCAGATATGACCGTTTTGACGAGACTATTATTAGACGTCGTCAATTTAAATGATTCTCATCACTGGAGTATTACAACTTGCAAACAAGAGCATAAATAAAATTGATATCGCTAGATATAATTATGCAATTCTTTTACATATATGAGCACGTCGCGTGTATGTGCTGTGTTCGTTTCGTTGTTAAATGACAGTCGGACAGAAATTATAAAGTTCTACAAAACGACATGTGCGTACATGCTGGAGGATAATGAGCACTAAATTCAATTGTGTTTTTTTTTTATTTATAAAGTGTTGCTTATGTGATATCGACAGCAGGCAATGATTAAATACTATGTAATGGAAAATAATTTAGTCTTTGCAGACGGAAAAAAATTAAAATGCAAGTAGATACTACTACTAATCTGAATCACCTAATGCACGAAACAAATTAGTGAAAACAATATATGTGACAATAGAAACTGAAAAAAAAAACATGTACTTATTTGTAATTTCTAACAACATAGCAAATGCTACAGCTTTTAATCTATTTTTACAACATTATACAAGTACTTAATAATTTTCTTTACTTCTCACACAAAATTATAACCAATATTATAAATTGTAAAATACTTTGAAATGGCGTCATCAAATTTTTAGTGAGGATGATCACGGTTTTATCATCTACACCATATTCTTATAATCATTCTAAAATTTCACAACCATTCACCAAATGAAACCTGTTACCCTCAGCTCACGCCGGCATAACAATAAAAAAATTAGATAAAAGATCCAACAGAAATTATTTGCCGAACTAACACCATTCATATAAAAATAGGCCCTCTTCTACGAAATGGAAAGTATCACACACTATTATTATCATTTACACACTCAGTAAATGAATAGATAAAAATTATTGCCGAGATTATAATCGGTTTTACTTAACCTACAAAAATATATCATTTTTACTAAACATCGTAAGATATATTTTAATAATAATAATAAAAAAATAGAGAAGATTGTTTTTCAAATAATCTGCAACCTGTCTGTATTTCAGTCGGTTATTAAGAAATTAAAAAAATATGTATAACCTTTTATCACTACAGATTCGACGCCCATGTGACACACTGCAAGAACTAAACCATCGAAGAATTAACACACATCTCAAAAGAACTTACTTAAATTCAGGGTCATCGCTGGTAATTAATTATCACTAATTAAGAAGTGAATTACGTATTCGACACATGCTAAACTAACAAAAATAAAAATAGATTTTTTCTAAAGAGGAGTATTTGCTAAATTATCTCATACAAAATTGTTGAATCATGTTATTACCTGTTTCGCGTTATTCAGCAAATTTATAAACGATGTAACGAAATGCGACAAGGATTGATGAGACCTTAATATCTATGTTAATTTTAGTGCCGACAATAATTGATAAAGTTTAACCTTTCAATAGATAAAGTTATGTGTGGTAAAAAATCCTAGACTCCTTCAAACTAAATTCTTTCGTTCGTTGGTGTTAAGATAAAATATTTATTTCTGATAAGTCTATTAACAAGATTGTATTTTTTGACACTACTTCTATGCTTCGAATTGTCTAATTTTTCATTAAGAAGTAGGTAAAAAGTCTTTTAGTCGCATGTTTCCCAATTTACTCTGTACATATAATAAATACAAAACTTTCGTAATTTATCTAATAAAACGAAACTCCTAGAATGAATCACAATTTTATGTCTTTAATCTCCAGTCATACGTGTTTACTCGGAACATATTTGATCAACTAATGAAAAGACAGGAAAAAAAACAAACATTACACACCCATCTCTCCATTTCAATTGCTTCAATTTCGTCTTCCTGATTTCTTGATATTTCGTTATTGTAACGATATTTCAAAAGATAGTGAGCAAGATATTGGAGAGGGTCTGTCACTTTTCTTGACACTGCTTCCGACAGAGCTAAATTTAGAGGTTTACCAATAGTCTCTTTTAAATATTGCATGTTCTGTAAATACATTCTTCGCTATAAGTTGATCTCTATTAAAATAAGTATTTACGATTTCTGTTACAAGAATAATAACGAGTCACAAAAATTGATTCAGAGAGTTGGTACTCCTTGTTTCTGTTAATCTTATGACAGATTTGTGTAAGGTTAAGTCGCAATTATTCCAGTGACCAAACAAGAAAGTACTCCAGCAATTTATACTCACACTTAAACTTAGGAAACTGTTCTGCTCCCCAGATAGGGACATATTAAGAAACGCAATCAAATGTAGAAAAATAACAAACCTAAAATTTGAAACTTCAAATCTGTACTTCTTTTTTTTTTGTCAAATATTAAAAAAAGACGCCACGGCGTTTTGAATTTTGAAATCTGAAACTTCAAACCTGGCAGCTAATATTTCTCGACAACTTAATAAACTAAAATTATTCTGAATCGGGTTTTTGATGACCCGGTAGTACTCTATCTTGATACATTTCGTTATAGATTTTTAGCACCTACTTTGTTGTTAAAAATATATCTACAATTTACCATTAAAGATAAACTATGGCTGCCTTTGATCGCGTTTTTTAATGTTCTCTCGGTATTTAGTAACTGTAATGCTTTAGAAAATATTATATACTTGTTTTCTGACCTTTGCAATTACAAAATTTATGGAATTAAATTTTACGAAATTTAATAACAACTTGTTACTCATCCAAACTGTTTATGCATTATTGCAACCACACACATAATTCCAAGGACATCAACGTGCACACATGTTATACTTCACAAACTAATCATTTGGGAAAAAAATCTTAATTTAACGTCAATTTGGAATTTCACTAGTGGTTTTCTTAAAAGTGCTACATGCTAACACTAAGTAACTTGACCAAAATATGTTAATATAAACATGATAATGAATTCTTGCTAAAATAAAGAGACATAAATCCGTGATGTATACCACAATTTTCACTCAAAAATTAACAAAACTGTTTTTTTTTTACTCGGAATTACCAAATTAATAGTGAGTTTTTCCTAGTAACCAGTGTTACACGTGTAAATAAGACAAGTCATTTTGAAGTTATTGAAGCGTTAATTGTCACTTCAAGTTCACATTTCCAAAAATCGTTAAAGACATGAGTTTAACTGATAGTGATCCTTCAAAAATATACAGAAAAGTTCGTCTTTTGCCCCTAAAATCAATGGACATTTTTGAGAAACGTTACGAAGAATTTGTGAAGCGGAAATAACAAAATTCAAAGCAAGGAAATATTCTAATGAGCGATGAATAATCTGCGCTTAACACTCGCACCAGTGCAGTTACTCAAGAAAGAGCACATCAAGCTTTTGGTAAATAGTTTTCAGTTATATTTAACATAACTAATCGCACAAACTGTACTAAAAATGTAAGTATAGTGTCCGAAATACTACAAGGTTAGATGGCCCCACTAAACTTAATAATGGGGTGTTATAATTGCGTCATAAATCAAGGATTTATCTCAATACCTACTGCTGGGTAATCTGTTTAAACATTTTTGGTACATTAAACCAACACAAACACAATTAAAACTGTGGGTTTGCCTAATTAACTGCTCCATTGTCGTCTTCACAATACCCTAATTTTACCACAGCCATATAACGTTGTAGTATCTGAGACACTATACATATAAAATAAAAGCTCTAAATAAATCGTCAAATTGAAGTTTCAGCTTTGTGGCCCTAGGGATGTAAAAATTTGAATACGTCTCAGAGGAGCTTTAGTCTCAAAAGTGCAAAAATTTTGGATATTTATGGTAATCTGATTTTTACTTCCCGAGCGTAAGCTAAGGAAAAAAGTGGTATCCCGTTTTATAACAATTTTTTTTTTTAATTTTGTAAATAAGATACACCTGCACTCGTTGTGTATGAATCCGTGTCGAATTTTCACCCTTGACATCCAGAATTTTTGGAAAAAAATCAAAACTGAATAACAATAGCTTTGAAACTGCAGAACCGATTATTCTGAAATCTTGTAAATATTTTAAGATGATCCTAATCCTGGTAAATCCTTAAGCCAAATTTATTCGTTTATCCCCTCCCAAAAAATTGTTGACGTCATCTCAAAATTTTGCCGAATAAATCCTCATTTGGAACTTACGCCCAATACGCTTGTTCACATTTATTTTAACATTACATACACATTCTTATTTTAACTTACAAGGGTTATCATAAAAAAATAAAATTCGCAAAATCAAATCTTATAATTTTTCGAAAAATCTGGATTTACATATACATATTTACCTTTAACCAATTTTTGAGATGTTTTTTCGTTTTCTTTCATTTTTTAATTTTTCCATTTTTCAAAGTTTCGGTTTCATAATTTTTCGTTTTTGCAACTTTAATACTTTTATCAATTTTTCAATTTCACGCTTGCAAATTTTTCAGTTTATTGTTTCTTGAATTTTTCGTTTTGATATTTTTCAATTTTGCAATTTTTCGATATTATAATTTTTCATTCTTCGCGTCTTCAGTTTCTCAATTATTAATTTTTCGATTTTTCAATTTTTTGTTTCCTCAATTTTCAAGTTCTTTATTTTTATTTTTCATTTACTTTATTTCCCAATCTTCAAATTTTTCGATTTTGCTTTTTTGGATTTCTCAATTATCCGATTTTGTAGTTTTCGATTTGTAATGCCCGTTTGTACCGTACTTTTAATCACCTGATCAACCTTATGCTTTGTTTAATTTATTAAAATTAAAATTTATTTGCCTTTTTTTTATGATACCTGTAGCCTTCTTTTCACAACAAGAAACTTAAAACATGTTGAAAATGGTAAATTTTTGTAGAGAAATATGTATTTTGCAATTACACTCCGCTCCTCGATCTAACAACGATTGAAAAATTCATCACAATTGAGATCGGGGCGGGTGGGTGGGGTTTAATCTTTTTTGTTTTTTTTTTATATGTAGAGTTTTCTTCCAACAACAGGATAGTTAACATGTTTTCAGTTTCTTGTTGGGAAAAAAGACTTCGTATATTAAGAAAAAATGGACAAAATATAAGCCCCGCCCACCCGCCCCTTCTCAATTGTGATGAATTTTTTATTCATCGTGAACCAAGAGGGCGGAGCTTAGTTGCAAAATCCTCATTTCCCAACAAGAAATTACCATATGAAACATGTTTTTAAAAGAGTACAATTTTCTAGAGAAATTTTGATGTTACAATTGAAGTCCGCCCCTCGGTCTCATGGGGAATGAAAAACTCATCACAACTGAGATTGGGGCGGGCGGGTGGGGCTTAATCTTAGTTTTTTTTTCCTTCATGTACATAGTTCCTTCCAACAATTTTTTAGCACAAAGAACACGAGATTTAATAAAAAACATAGGGTCATCAATATATTATTCAATAATTTTGGACTGTACTTTCTCGTTTTTCTCGAAAAACTGAAGAAATGAAAAACTGAAAAATTAAAAATTCAAAACTCGTGAAATTTCAAATTGAAAAACTGCAAAATCTAAAAATTGGAACATTCGAAAGTTGGAAAATCGGAAAACTCGAAGAGATATCGCAGAATTGTAGAAAAGAAAAACAAAAAACTGAATTGTAAAAATAAAGAAAATAAAAACCTGGAGAAACTTAATTCGAAAAATTGCAAAATCTATAAATTGAAAAATTCAAAAGTTGAAAACTCAAAAACTTTGAAATCGAAAAAATGAAGAGACAAAAAATGAAAGATTGAAGTCAAAACGCTGTGGGACCGTTATTTACGCCACTGGATTTTACTTTATAGAGGATATCAGAAAACAAAAATGGCAAAAATAAAATAAAATTTTTCAAAAAAGTGGGATTTATTTGGCTGCACTTCAGAGGCGAGGGAAGTTCTGTTGAAATAACCTTCAACCAATTTTTAAATCTAATTTACCGTTATGAACCAATATTTTATCAAATGTCCAACACGTGTTAAAAGTATCAAAAAATAAATAATCACATTAAATTTGTTGGAATTATAAACTTACAATTTATAGTATAGTTAGTTTGAACAAAAATAATCACCAAAACGTATCTAAAAAATGTATTAAATGCAATGTTGTTTGTCCTCAGCAATATACTTTATTTTTTATAACTGCTTATCAAGGGTGTCTCAAAAAAAATTAAAATGGAGAGGATTATTCTACCAAATAATCAAAAATCCTTATACAAGTTTCCTAAAATTTAAAAAAAAAAACAGTAAGCTTGCAGTGTTAAGTCATAAGTAATAAAACTGATATAATCGTCTGTAAAAAATTGATGACATCACCAACATACTTTTTTAAAAAATTTCGCTGGCAACATGCAACGTGTAATCTGCGGTTTAATAATCTTTGTTAGTTTTATTTTACTTTTGAAAAATTTCATGTAAATCCTTGTCAACATTTAGTTTTTTTATTTTATTCCAAAAATGTATTCTCCAAAAATATGAAACAAATATTTATTTCGAAACATGTTTTGAAATTTTTACGAAAATCTCGCCATTTTCTCAATGTTACATATAATTTTTATTGTATAGGTATGTAAAAAACTGCCACCATGACACATTTTTTTTCTGAACTGACCGAATTCATCTCTTGTTGTTTTTAAATTCCTAATTTAACTCAAAAGGAAAAATCCTTTTACTAGCAAATAAAAAATCAGCGTTTGCATTAATTCATTTTACACAGGTTGTCCCAGCGAAATCTTCTGATGACCACACTTTGCTCTTAACAGTATTTTGACGAAACAGAAAACCGGTTCTAAACAACCACTTTGGAGTTATCTCCATTAAACCAATTTTCCAGTGGGATTCCCCGTCTTACGACACTTTTTGCAGAATTTCAGATTCCAATTTTTGTTTTTTTCTTTTTTTTAATTTTTTAATAGTTGTTATTTTTTTTTTTAGTTACTTTTATGGGTAATAAAACGAATGGCACTTTTTCTTAAGAGGAGTCTTAAGATGGGTAATTCCTTTGAAAACTTAGGATGGTGGGGGTAACTTGAGAAACTTTTTCTCAAAAGTTGGTATTATTATACAAAACACATGAAAAGTTTTCAAACATAGGTATTGTAAAAAATTATGGTACAATTTGGAACACGGAGTAGTTTATGCGTTAACTGTCCTAGTTTAATTATATAAAAAAAGCATAGGCGTACATGAATTTAAATCTCAAAACATATGTCACTTATATTCGTATTACTTTAAACTTAAATGCCACTGTTATGTCATTTTGACATAAAATATCCGTTTTACACTAGGAAAAAATTTTTATTTAGCCAACCGAGATAAATGAAAGCATAAACTATTCCGTGGTCCCAACTGTACATATGTATATGACATTTGTCAGAAATCACACCAACAGTAATAAAGACACCGTTTTTTGTCGCAGAAATATCGTCACCAGAACAATAACTATAATTGTGTATTTGTTGAGCAGTTACATAACTTACTTTATGATCACCATACTCACACATTTTTACTTTATCTGTATATAACCACTTAATTTATCTTCTATTTAAGTTTTTATCTTTAACATTAGCTTATCTGATTCTGAAGCCGTTTAATCCTTTAAACACGGTTTTATTCGTAATTCAATTTTGTATAAATTTTAAATATCTAAAGAAATATTAAGAAAAAAGTGTTTATTCTTCTACGAAAAACAGGTAAAGTAACATGCCTTAGAGCTTGCTTTTGTCTTGTGTGTCATGCATGATAGCCATAATAATCATTCTCATAGATAAAAAATAAATTATCTAATGTCAAGCAATTTTCATATGTATTAGTAGCTCTACATGACCGTGTAGTAGATATCCTAAAATAAATTATTCTGATTAAAAAGTAGACACCTATTTAGTAATAATAGCATTAATTTATATGCAAAAGGATCAACATGTATAAGGCCGTCAACAATTTTTGCTGATAACAATTTCTACGGGTTCGTGGCGGGGTTATCGTAATTTTAAATTTATACGACAATTTAACAGTAAATTGCACCTGAATTGTTTGTTAACTTTTGCATTTTCTTATCTACTACGAAACACTTTATTTAAAAAATGCGGTATTCAATTCAAATCAAACGTGAATCAAATCCAGTCGCGAAAGTTCAGCGGTCGCGTAAAGGTCGTTAAAGGACACGAGCGAAACAACATCTAAACAAACCTTCGATAACCTTACTCTACATTATCATCACAAACAAATATAAATTTTGACTCACTTTTTTCTCATCTCCACCGACGGTCAACATCGGAGCCCCTTTTCTTAACCTGAAATTCCTGTCAACAACTGAATGTATTTTTCACGTTTTACAGGTTAGCCAACCATTGCGCACACGCATTGTCCAGGGGCGTAGGCAGATGACGTTCCCGAAGGGGTTGCCGCATTTCGCCAAAGGCGAAGTGATCAAGGGCTTTGGGAGGGGGTCGAAGGAGTTGGGGATTCCAACCGCGAATTACGATGTGGATGTCGTAAATAACATGCCCAAAGAAGTGGAGCCTGGAATTTATTTTGGCTTCGCTAAAGTAGACCAAGGACCTGTTTACAAAATGGTCATGAGTGTGGGGTGGAATCCGTTCTATAATAACACGCAAAAGTCGATGGAAATTTATATTATTCAAAAGTTCGATGAAGATTTCTATGGGAAGATGCTCAAGGTTGTGATGCTTGGTTATCTCAGACCTGAAAAAAATTTTAATAGCGTGGACGAACTGATAAAGGCTATCAATAATGATGTTAAAGAAGCAGAAGTCAAGCTGGACGAAGAACAGTTTTCGAAATTCAAAACACATGAGTTCTTTTCATGAGTTTGTTTTTAATAGCCACAAATTTAATACAAACATGTTTTTGTTATATTATGTGTTACACAGTGTTTTAATATCTATATATAATATACAGTGCCCAACACAATTTTGTTTTTCAACTATACCAAGGAGCTACATTGATAGATTAGATTTTTTACATTGCCGGATATCATTTTTTATAAGATTTTGAGAACGACGCAAAATACTCAACAATCAGTCAGTATTATAGTTATTACATCTAATAATAATTAAAGATTGTGATAAACTTTATAATGGTCGCGCAATTAAAGAAAAACAAACATTTTCCTCATGTGTTTAAGCTTACGTCAAATTATCATGATAAGTAGGTAGATGCAATTTAACCAATAAAATTTATAATTGTGAATAGCAGATAATAAATATAGCAAGTAATTTTTTGTAAAAATAACTATTTCAAATGTAAAATCAACTTGTTGGACTCATTCTTATTAATTTTAATTAAGTAATCCTACTTTTTCCACACATATTAAAAAAAGTCGTAATTCGTTCTGATATTTTCATTAATAATTTTAAAGTGTATTTTAACTTTTGTGAAAAGAACCCTGCAATATATGGAATTTTTTAATAAAATTATATTTTCTTACATAGTTTCGTTAATCCATTAACACTTGTTATTTTATAATATTAAATTGTACATTGCGCCCTCAATATATTAATTAATCCCTGCCAAGAAATTAATGACGTCATTTGACAAAGGTATTAAAGAAAGCTTCGCCTAAGTATAAGAACTGACAATGTTTTGATTACACTTCACTTTGACATTTATTTTTAAGTATGTTTCTTTTTGTCATATCAAAAATTGGTTGTTTTTACTTCCCGAACGTAAGTGAGTCGAGTCCACGGTTGTAGAATAGATAGGTTTGTACACTAATGGCTTGGGATGGGGACGCTTCTTTTCGATCCCTATATCCATGGAAAGGACACATACAGCTAGCGCCTCTACCTTGTCGAGCGGAAATCATTCTAGTTATTTTGGGGATTTTCGTTTACATTGCTTTATGAACAATACAAAATTTGTAAATGACATTTGATCGGAGTCGATAAGTACGATTTCTTTTATTAATTACATCGGGTATAGACAGATGCCTATAGAGTTCTGTGTCCCTAAAACGTCAAAAACCAGGCGACGCGATCGACAATTGGCGTCGCTGATATGCAAATGTATGCTAGTGTATCAACCTATCTATTCTACAACCGTGGTCGAGTCCATCGGCCGAATTGCCACTTTCATATTTTCTCGACGTGTCATGACCTCTAGAGTACGAAAAAAGTGGTATCCCGTTTCCGTCTTTCGGTCTGTCTGGTGTCTGTATCCATTTTTATTAGACAAGTAATCTCCACAACTACTGGACCGATTGTTGTCATATTTTGTATGTATATGTATTAGGAATATCATGTAGATGTAATGACGTTATCTCCAAAATTTATAAAAAAATGAATAACAGTATTTTGTAATATAACTTTGAAACTCCAAAACCGATTTCTCTTGACATCTTGTAAATATTTTAAGGTGATCGTAAACATGGCAAAATTTATTCGGTTATCCCCTCCCAAAATATTGATGACGTCATCTGAAAATTTTTCCGAATAAATCCTCATTTGGAACTTACGCCCAACACACTTCTTTACATTTACTTTAGCATTACATACACATTCTTATTTTAACTTGCAAGGGTTATCCTAAGAAAATAAAATTCGCAAAATCAAATCTTATAATTTTTCGAAAAATCTGAATTTATATTTACTAACCAATTTTTGAGATGTTTTGTCGTTTTCTTCCATTTTTCAAAGTTTCGGTTTCATAATTTTTCGTTTTTGTGATCTTTAAGATCCGGTTTATGGAAAGCAAATTCAAAGTTAATCGCGATTAATTTTAATTGAGGTCCGTTGCTAGCTCTAAGCAATGTGCATATTTTAACCAATCACGGGCTCATATTCTACAATTTAATCCTATGTTAAATTATTGAGGATTCAGTATTTAATTTGCTTTCCATAAACCGACCCTAGTTTTATCTTGAATTTTTTGTTTTGAAATTTTTGAATTTTGCACTTTTTCGATATTATAATTTTTCTTCGCGTCTTCAGTTTCTCAATTTTTAATTTTTCGATTTTTCAATTTTTTGTTTCCCCAGTTTTCAAGTTCTTTATTTTTATTTTTCATTTTCCCGATTTTTAATTTTTCATTTTCTTGATTTTAATCACAATGTTTTGTCTCATTTCCTTTAGTTTTTCAATGTTTCTTCCAATTTTACAATTTTTCGTTCATTTCCTTCTTCAAATTTTTCATTTTTTAATTCCTCGATTTTCCATTTATCAAATTTTTTAATTTTGCAATTTTTGGATTTCTCAATGATCCGATTTTCCGGTTGTTTAATTTCCAGTATTTCAAATTTACAATATTTCGTTTTTTCGATTTTGTAAATATTCGATTTGTAATGCCCGTTTGTACCGTACTTTTAATCACCTGATTAACTTTATGCTTTGTTTAATTTGACAGATTTGTTTGCCTTTTTTATCATACCTGTAGCCTTTTTTTCACAACAAGAAACTAAAAATATGTTGAAAAGGGTAAATTTTTGTAGAGAAATATGTATTTTGCTATTACGCTCCGCCCCTCGGTCTAACAACGAATGAAATATTCATTACAATTGAGATCGGGGCGGGTGGGTGGGGCTTAATCTTTGTTGGTTTTTTTTAATAGGTGTATACAGTTTTCTTTCAACAACAGGAGAGTTAACATGTTTTCAGTTTCTTGTTAGGTAAAAAGACCCACCCCTTCTCAATTGTGATGAATTTTTTATTCATCGTGAGCCAAGAGGGCGGAGCTTAGTTGCAAAATCCTCATTTCTCAACATGAAATTACCATATAAAAAATGTTTTTAAAAGAGTAGAATTTTTTAAAGAAATTTTGATGTTAGAATAATTAAACTCCGCCCCTCGGTCTCGGCCTGATTAGGAATGAAAAACTCTTCAGAATTAAGATCGGGGCGGGTGGGTGGGGCTTAGAATTTGTTTTTTTTTTTCTTCAAGTACCTACATGGTTTCTTCCAACAATTTTTTGGCACAAAGAACAAGAGATATTATAATAAAAAACATAGGATCAAAATATTATTCAATCATTTTGGACTGTACTGGTAATGTAAGCTACGCAGAACAACTTGTACTTTCTCGTTTTTCTCGAAAAACTGAAGAAATGAAAAACTGAAAGATTAAATATTCAAAACTCGTGAAATTACAAATCGAAAAACTGCAAAATCTAAAAATTGAAGCATTCGAAATTTGGAAAATCGGAAAACTCGAAAATTTAAAAATGAAAACTCGAGGAGATATAGCAGAATTGTATTTAGAACAGAAAAACAAAAAAAATGAAAAATTGCAAATGGAAAAATTGACGAAAGGAAAAATTGAAACAACAAAAAATTATAAAATCTGAACATTGAAAAATTGTAAAAATGAAGAAACAAAAAAATGAAAGATTGAAGACCTATGGAACCGTTATTTACGCCACTGGATTCTACTTTATAGAGAATATCAGAAAACAGAAATTGCAAAAATAAAATAAAATTTTTCACAAAAGTGGGATTTATTTGACTGCACTTCAGAGACGAGGGAAGTTCTATTGAAATAACCTTCAACCAATCAATTTTTTTGTACTTTTTCTCTGATGATCCCCATACCGTGCACTGTGCGGTAACTGTGCGGAAATTGTCTAAATTATGCAATATTCAATAAATATCCGTATAGATGGTTGCCTAATAATGTTTTTAGGTTAAAAGTGTACATTCAAATTAAACCTTTGAAATAAACTATACTGCTTTTTAAACATTAACAAATGCAAAGCAAATTATGGCTTTAAGAATTGCAAATCTATTAGGACCTCGTTTATTAAATGTAAGTACTAAATAAACAGTGTGCCATTGTTGAGGTTATGTTCCAGGAGCCCCTTGTTGCTCTAACCGTGTCCCGCTCCCACGACCAATTTGTGCGTCACAGACATACAAAACACTGGAATCCCAAATGGAAAACTCTTCGTCGCCAAAAAGTCATGAGAGTAAAACTACCAAATTTCCAAGAAAAACCAGAAGATCTCTCTGAAGAAGAGATACGTTCACGATTAAAAGAACAGGGAATTTTACCGCCACGTCCTTGGAACGAAAAACCGTTTTTCCTCAGTTGCACAGGTGGAATTTTTGAAGCGTATGTTCCACCAGAAGGTGACGGCAAAATTTCGCCTATCCAGGTTCAAGGTGCCAAGCAAAAGCTTCAGTACCTGGAGAAGAAGTCAAGAACAATGATGGCGATTCGTAAAATAAAGTCGTTTGAAGAGGAATTTGACACCGCTACGTTTTGTAAAGAAGCTGAAGATATTTACGTTAAAATGCACGACCTTATGGCTAAGAGAGATCTCGAAAACATGACTGATTATGTCACAGAACGTGCGTATCCTGAGGTTATTCATAATATTGAAAATAAGACGATTCATTGGAAGTTGATCAAGAATATTGAGTTACCTAGAGTTGTACATGCAAGGTGTACAGACGTAATTACTAAAGAAAATATTTTTGGACAAACAACTGTGAGATTTCACACACAACAGGTATGAAATTGTGGGAATTGAATTTGATAAAAATGGTTTATTTTTTAGATGTTGGCAGTGTATGATCGTTTTGGACGATTAATGCATGGTAGTGAAATCATAGCAAAGGATGTCTTAGAGTATGTTGTTTTTGAAAGACATTTGGCCAATTTGTATGGTAAATGGAGAGTTCATGGGAAAATAATCCCGGATTGGCTGCCCCCAAAAGAACCATCCCTCATTACATATTTAAAACCCGCTGAAGAAACAAGTACCACAGAAACAGCAGTTACTAAAACTTCTCCAGACACGGAACAGGAAATTCCGAAAGAAAGTAACACTTAAAAAACATACAAAAAAATATATTTTAAATATTAAATTAGATCATAATATACAAAATTCCAATAAATTATGAAAGTTATTTTTTACAATAATATACAACAATTAATCTAAACAAAGCTGCTCGAAGGCTGTTCTAGATACAACGTTTTATTTTTATCACTTGTAGTTAATTCTTTAGGTTTATAAAACCCATTCTGTCCCCAATTTGGTGGCTTAATAGGAACAATTTTCGGTTTAGGTGGTAACGGAGGCGGCTCCACACATTTCGGGCTTTCTCTCTTATTTTCAATCACTGTATTCTCCAAACTGCTACACTTTGACGGCGTAGACTGGTTTGACTTAGAACTTTCATCAGATGAAAATTTATTGGGAGAATAAATCCTCAGATTATTTAATTTATTCTGGTTATGATTCGTAAAAGTACTGTTATTGTTCGTCAAATTGTTAAAATCTTTAGCGATAATGTTCCTATTTTCGTAATTATACTGTGATAAATTTGGTAGTCTCTTCGGGCTTGAGTCTCCTTGACTATCTACATAAAAACGACTATTGTTCGTTTCTCCCACACCCCGCTGAGGTTTTCTAAGGCCATGTTCACCAGTGTCTTTATCTTTTAGAAAATCCGGTAATTCGAAGTTGATTTCTGTCCCTCGTTGATCCTCTAAACGGGATCTTTGCGCTCTTGTCAAGCCTTCCACTAGTTCTGAAAAAATAAATAAATCAATAAGCGAACATACATAAAATTGTATGAAAACTTACCATCGCTTTCGCTGCACGGAACTTGCAATTTATTGACGCCAGTTTTCCACTTGGCGATCAGCGGCTTCTTCACCTGTTCTCCTGTTACATCTTCTGCAGTAGTTCCATTCGGTTGCATCTTTAATTTCGGCATCAAAGACTTTTTCTTCCGTTCGTGAACCCCCGAATCGCGTCGTAAAAACCGGCCGAAGATACCCGAGGAGTGTTCCGATCCCCAATCTTCGCTCTTTACTGATCCCTTATCCGACTTCGGTTTGAGAAAATCCGCATCGCTTTTCTCTTGAAGAATATCTTCGTATACTTGATTGGTAATTTCATCGAGTTTCGCTTTATCAGTGCTCACTTTAATAACTGGATTTACAGGTACGTTTTTTGATTCTTCCCAATACTGAACTTTAAGTCTTTTTTCGTCGATGGAGGTGATAGGCAAGAAGATGTCGACTGGGCCGTTTTCGTCTAAGGTTACTTTCGCGTGGTCTAGATTATAGTGATATCTGAGTAGAATCGGTCGCAGTACGTCTGCGATTATTTTCGTCGATTTGGATTTCACGGATATCACTTTTTTGTTTGGTAGGTCGATTTTGAAGACGACTCTTTGTTCAACGGTCACTTCGCAACCCGCCAGTTTGTTTGAAGGCTCATTCAGATCGATCGCCTAGAAAAAAGAAAGGGATGTCATTCGATATTTCGAAATAGCTTTTAACTGTTATTAATTAACGTAATGTAACAATGGAATTTGTGTGTAACCACATTTTATCAAGAATTTCTCGTTTTTATCATTTTGGTCAAGAACAATGGTTGAATTGCACAAGTTAGATTATGCATTCTTTTGAAATGTCGGGTTTGATGTTTGATGAAAGAAAATCAAGAGTGTGGTTTTTCTAATGAAAGATTAACCGACGTCATGGTGCAATTGCATTCACTTAGCACACAGGATGTTGCATCCTAAGACTTGTTCCCGTCACTCCACTATTATTTAATAAAAATTATTTATGATATTGTTAAACGTATTATCTCGAGAGTACTTCCAACATGTGGTTTCATGAACGGTCCAGTTCAAAACTGTTTGGCAAGATGACCCATAGAAGTTTGCCTCACTTTTTCATACAGTGGATATTACTTCCACAGATATGGGTAGTTACAATTTTTAAGGTCGATTTATAGTTAATTGATTAAATATTTAATTCGAATTAAAACTTAATATGCCAGAGAATTTAAGCTTTAGGTGAAACTTGTACATTAACACAGATTTTATTAAAAAGAGGAAGTATAAAATTATAAAGCATGAGTAACGACAATTAATTACAGATGTGTCATACTTCCTTGCAGATTGAAATATTGTGCTTGTACATATTAACAAACAATTAGTCTGTGTACATCTCACGTGATATTTGAATTTAGTTTTAACTATTAATAGTCTAAACATTATGCACTCACGTGCAAAAATATTTGTACAGCTATTACAGAAATGTTATACAATCTATCAAAAATAAACTCTCTGGTCGTAGCATGGGGTGATAATTTATTATCAAAACAAATGACCACATACTTCGTTTCCTAAATTTTATTTCAAATCTACTAAATTAGTGCCTTTTTCTAAATATCGTTGTTTATTTTATCTTCCTTTGGTATGTAGACACCTAATGATTGTTTAAATAGTGTATTTATACTATTATATAATTATATTACATCACCTGACATTGAGAGTACACAAAAATTAAACACGAAAATGACACTGCATATTAATATTGTTTAGTTGATTAATTGTCAATAAGAAAAAGCGTAACTTTCATTTCAATGAGTATGGATTTTAATGAACGGTAAAAAGACTCGTTACACTCGAAATATTTACACAAAGTAACCCGAGAAAACCGAATTAAAATGTGCTTCTATGGGTATAAAAGATCCTAAATTAAGTTGGTTTTGGAAGATCTATCACTACATTTTTAACAAGAATTTGCCTCTCCTTTATTTCAGCAAATAACTTATTATCTAAAAATATCATAAATAATAGAAAAATTAGTTATTGACCACGAATTGAATTTTGCCGCCACATTAAAAAAAGCACACAACTAAATTTAAGAACTTTTTCTTAGCTCCACCATAAAACAATACTAGGGACTTCTCCCAAATTTTTTACTCAACTTTTTTTTTGTTTCCACATACATCCAAAACACATTTTAAATGGACTTCAATTTAGTTATATCATACAAAGTGTTGATGAAAAAATTACACGTCTGTTTATCCCAAAAACTTTTTTTATTTATATGAAAATCTTACGTCCAATTCGAAATAATGCCAAGCTGAAATTACGCGCTGATATTTGAAATACTTTTAAATCCTTTTAACTTCAGTATTTAAATAACACATCAAGAACTACAGTTTTATTCACGTGAACGTGCTCGCTGAGCTCGCATTTTTTTTTCGGCTTTATTCTCATAGAAGTCTGCAGGAAAGAGTCTCAGCGAAGTTGTATGGAATAAATTTGTAGACTTTAAAACGCACGTTTAATTTTAGACAATAAAAATTTCTCTCATTAATAAATTCAGCTTCTCGGGGGCATTAACAGTAAATCTTTATAACACTTAAACGTGCTCGCTGTGCTCGCATTCTTAGTGTTTTTTTTTTTCTAAAATAATGAATCGTCGGCACTGCTACTTAGTTTGTTTTATTATAATAATTCTATAGACGCTAAATTATTGTGAAAAAATCAACTTGAGGAAGTATTAGCCCCACCCACCCTTTTTTTCTTAAAGAATATGTCATCTCCCAAAATCAGTCTATCTTAGCAAGTTGTAATCCCGCCCAAATCAGTCTCACCTTTATAGGTACTAGCCCCACCCACCCGCCCTTTATTTTCTTAGAGGATGTCATTTGCCAAAATCACTCTTGCTAACGTAAGTCTTATTTTGGCAAATGACATATCCTCTGAGAAAATAGGGGCGGGTGGGCGGGGCTAATACTTGGTAAGATACGATTGATTTTAGCAAATGACATACCCTCTAGGAAAATAAACGGTGGGTGGGCAGGGCTAGTACTTGCTACGATAAGACTTATTTCGGCAAATGATATCCTCTGGGAAAATAGGGGGCGGGTGGGCGGGCCTAGTATTTGTTAAGATAAAACTGATTTTGCCCCTATTAATCTTGTAAAAACTTGTGAAATTTAAAGGTGTTAAATTGCAAATTTTCATATTAACGAGTTAAATTCCTACATCTACCCAAAATGTGCAAAATACGATGAGTTTTTATTTGTGATTTATCATTGTATTCATATTTTTTAGATTTAGTTAGACAGGTGGCTCAAACAAATTAATGAATGTGTCAATTTATTTTATTGATAAAATGAGGAACGGCTCCATTTCCCCACAAAATTTTGGGAATACAATACAGTTATTGTTAGTATTACACTACACCAATACAAAACGTTAAAAAATTGTATATAAATCGGATATGTGTATAATGATAGAAATGTATGTATAATCTGTGGTACCTTTTTGTGCGAAGAAATTTATTGTGTCAAATTTTATATATATTTTGTTGCTTCACTACAAGAATAAAATATACCGAAGAGCATATTATTGAGTTCTGCGACGGCAAATTCTGAATATCAGGATGCTGCAGATCCAGTTAGTGGGATGTTTTTGATCTACACATGGCCATGGAACGTATACAAATGAAGTTGGTCATGGCTTCTGGCACACAGCTATGATATTTATGATGTTGATAGTACAAAAAAAAATATATACTAGGCTTTGGGTATTTAATTCTACCAATTAGAAAGGTATTTTAACTGTGATAATAAATTTAACTTATTCATGACGACTTGTGTATTTATTTTGACAAATCAACTCAGGAATTTTTAACCAATTAAATGGCAGAATTTGTTGAAACTCATCAAGTAACATTAATGTTCAAACCAAATACGTTTTAACACATTTATCTTTTATTATTTAACATTAATTCAGAAAATGTCACTTCCACATGCACCATTCGCACTAGTGACAAATATGTATACAATTAAAGGAAAGAAAAAAGCTGACGTCTGCTGTAAATATGTAGAGCAACAGAAAAAACAAAATCTCTGAACTCCATTAAAACAGTTTTTTGTTTTAATTATTACATAACTGTCAACTTATTTCTATATATAATTATTATCCACAAAAACATAAACTTGAAAAAGCGATCATTTCCTGCAAAAATTAAAAATTACTAAGTAAACGATGCAATTAAAACCATCAACATTCCAAGTTTTTATTTTAATGGAGCTCTCAAGTTATCAGAGTGGAACGCCTAAGTGGAACAGAAGTAATTTAAATAATTTGAAAATAAAACATACCTTTGAATGCTTGTCAGTATATACTTCAAACGCCGAATAGGCCAATCCTCGTTTATCCAATAATCGCGTCACCAACTGCTGAATTGTTTCCGATGCTTTAATTTGTACTACAGTCGTGCTTCCGTTACTCAGTAACACTCTACACAAGGGACCTCTAGCCACAGTCGACACCGTCATTTCATCTTGATTCCCTTTGACGGAATCCTGCAAACAAACGCAAAAAAACGTGCTTATCCAAAATTATAATAAATTTCGACTGACTTTAAAACAATCACAAATGAATCAAGAACTTACTTGCGTCGAGCCAATGGCCAAATCCAACGACGTCAACGACGACTTACTGCTATGAGTATCACTCCCGCCCCCCATTTTCCCATTAACGCTCTCATTACTAGTAATAATATCACTCCTTTTTTGTATATACTCAGTTTCGCCCCTATCTTTAGACTTCGATCTGTTCTTTCTGTGCCACGGCAACAACGACTTCCTTCTCCTATCTTCCGCATTACTTAACGACTTCTTTAATTTCGTGGGCGTGTTGAGCGACGGTGGTTGTAACAGTAACCCAGCGTCCGGCAGAGGCCTCTCCGCTTCCCCAGAAAGACACTGTTTGTAGAGGGTGGACTTCAGAAACCGCGGATAACTGTCAAACTTCATCAAGTTGAAGATTTGTTTCTGCGCTTGATCGAACAACGTGATGCTGGCTTCTTGGAGCGATTGTTCGGTGCAGTGGCGTCCGTGCGAATCCACGTTCACTCCTTCGGGGGCTCCCACGCATAGGTGCTGTTGGTATATTCTTTGGGCTTCGGCGACGCGCTCCGGGCCAGCCGGAAGTCGTCGGTAGCGTTCGCATGCCGTCCAGAAGTAAATGTTTTCGGCACTGAACTCCTTTTTGAGAAACTCCTGAAAGAGAAGGGAAAAATTCTGTTGTAGAGTAAATGAAAAACGAATAGAATGACTAGGCGGTAAATAATTCGCTATGTTACAAAAGCTAACGTTAATGACAAGTTGATAATTTGATTAAAATCAAAACATTGTGAAGTAAGATAGCATTTACATTTATATTTTAGAAGAATCAATCATAATCGCTAAGAGATGGGCTCAGTTGATTTATGAAGGAGACATGTGACTATGATCAATATTTTGCTATGTAGCACAAAACAACGGATATATAGATTTTTAAAAAATCTCGTGAGTAAATAATAAAAAATAAACTTTCGGTAACAAACTCTTCATGTGTAAAATACAATAGATCAACAATATTCTGTGAATTCGTGTTTTAATTAAAATGGAATCCATCTTTTATTATTCTTCTTTTCTGAATATAAATTTCTATTTTGTTTCCCATTTAATTAAGTTTTATTACTTTTACTAAATATGCAGTGCTCTAGCGGTATTATTATGCAAATTTTAGCTTATTTTATGCAGGTTGTGTAAGCCGTAATTTCTGATAGGACATGTCTGTAATTGATTCTTAAAAAATATTTTTTTTTTTGTGAGATCACCTATATTATTATGTATGATGCCTTATTTGAAGGTCCCTTTCATCATTAAAGTACATATTATAGCTGTAATCACTTCATAAAAACAGTTTCATATTGAAGCCAAACATTTTGTAATGATATTAACAATGTTACTACATTGACAGTTTCATTTGAAAAATTTAAGGAGAAAATTTTATGACGTGATTATGAGGAAAAAAAAGTAGAAAACATTATTTCTAAAGTAACCAACCCTACAATTTGTTTCTTCTTTAATATTGATGACTGATATACATACATATACTTACTGCTCTTGCAAATATTTTTTTCTACAGTGAAATAGGTCCTTTGAATATTTGACGGTCCACAAAATCTTAAAAGTAGACACGGAAATCGACCTGCCATTGGCACATTGTTATTTAGAGTCTGTTTACAAAGTGTTTATTGCACACTAAGTTGAACTTCACAGAGCAATAAAGTTTTAGTGGATATCTCATTTGCCAGAATCAGTTTTATCTTGGCAGCTACTAACTAGCCCCGCCCACCCACCCTCTCTTTTCTTGGAAGGTACCTCATTTACCAAAGTCACTCTTATCTTAGCAGGTACTAGCCCCGCCCACCCGCCCCCTATTTTCTCAGAGGATATGTAATTTGCCAAAATAAGACTTATGTTAGCAAGACTGATTTTGGCAAATAGATCCTCTAAGAAAACAAAGGGTGGATGGGCGGGACTAACATTTGCTAAGATTGATTTTGGCAGATGACATATCCTTGAAGAAAATAAGGGGCGGGTGGGTGGGTCTACTACCTGTCAAGATGAGACTAATTTTGGCAAATGAACATTCTAAGAAAAAAAAGGGGAACTCTACGAATTCACATGTGCTTACTGCACTGGTCTTCTCTTAGCAGGCACTAGCCCCTCCCACGTACCCTCTCTTCTCTTTGAGCGTATCTCATTTGCCAAAATCAGTCTTATCTGGGTGGGTACTAGCCCCGCCCACACACCCTCTATTTTCTTAGAGGGTATGTCATAGCCAAAATCAGTTTTATCTTAGTAAGTACTGATGACTAACTTTTACAAAAAATAATAAAACTTTGGAAACATTACCAGCTTACTTATCTGCACAAGGCAGGAATTTTGAACATTTTCTCTAGCGTTTAGTGGGTCATGTTTAATGGATTTTTCTGTTGTTGCTCTTGTTTTTGTTTATAATTTAAAAATGTCTTATTAATTATTTTTTGGGTTTATTTATTAGTGAAAAATAATAGCTAACGATTAATGACTGGTGGTTGTTATGGTTGCCAATTTCACTTTTATAAAATTACGTGTTTTTCGTAATCTACATCATAAAGAATTTTTTATTATTTTTTTGGAACTACCGAAACCCCCGTATATAACGTACTGAAGAGTTAATCCGTGATTTTCTAGACACCCGGTATACATACAAAGTGTTAAATTGTACACAGAAGGAAAAAAATAAGAAAATAATTTTTCTATTTTACTTTCTTTACTTACTTTTTAATGTTATTTTTATACATATACCTGTTTTTAGAGACAAAATTTGTAATATGCTTTAGCTGCATACTGATTGAAATAATTATTATCACAACGCGATTCACCAATTTAAAAAGTCTAGAAGTACCAGGTTCCACAAATTTTAACTATTGTAGAATATGTTTGCAAAGAAAAAAAAAGTATATCAAAAACTACGACAATTTTATGATCATTTTTAATATTATAGGAGACATCTTTGGTTTTTTAAGAGGACAAAGATTACATAACTCAAAAGCTATAAAACAAAAACGAATTTTGTTTTTAATATTTTGTATTTGTGTACAGATCACAATATTCAAAGTTAGACAGAGATAGTGAGACATACACGACCTTAAAAAATTAAAGACTTGAGAAAATGGTCGATGTTCCACCCTACATTTAACTGTTATTAATGATCTCTACATTATGGGAATTCTTAGAACAGGAACATCATGTAAACATAACGTTCTTTACAGTTAAATACATGAAATAGTAATAAATGTACATACACCAGAATGCTATAAAAACGGTTAAGAGTCATTAACACCGTTTCTACACTTTTGTTGCTCATATATACCTGTGTAATACGCATACGCGTCCTTTATTTCAATATTTACCAGTTGATTGCGCTATCACACGATTTATTTGTAGCTCCAAAATTACACTACTGTACAACAGGGCGATTATGCTATCAAAATTCTTCTAGAATAATTTCTGGTATTCTCACACTGTCTTGTAAGTCAAAAATATAAACGACTTTTATTTAAAATTTTTTTATGACATTTTAAACGGGAATTAAATTCAACTGTAAACAATGATCTGATAACACTACACTTTTGAAACTTTTTGTTTAATAGAATTCAAAAAGGATACTGTAATTTTGTTTAGTATAAAATATCGAGTAGGCTTTGGAAAAACTGCTTTTTTAATTTGCCGCTTCCAGGCGATGATGAGTAATCATCACAACAAGGCGGCAAAATTCACAAAATCTCAAAGCCTACTTGATGCACAATCTTTTATAATAAGCTTGTCGGTATTACTTCATTACGAAGTAATAAATTAAGTAACAAATTTTGGAAAAAAAACTGCTTCAGGAAACAAAATCAGTGACAGAAATACACCAGTCCTTTCGATAGATAACATTTGAAATATCATTTAATAAAATTCGAACTATTTCTTTGTTACATAAATTACAGCGTTGTAATCCTATTTGATAAGGTCAACAAATCAGTTCGAAATAGTTACTTTTACTTCACATTCACAATGACGAAAGGTACACGTTTAGAAAAAACAAACAACTGATAAACGCAGACACAACATACATAATCTTGATAGCGTTTTAATTTTGACCAAATCTGTTATCAAAGTGATATGTTTCCATAAAATTTCTACATTTACACCTCATGCAAAACTTACAGCAAACGTATGCAGTCCTAATGGATCCTCCAGGAGTTTCTCGAAGGATGTTGCCCAACCAGCGGGTCCTTCCGAACTATTACTCTTGGCCGACCCATTTTCCTCACACTGCAAACCAAAAATCCCATTGTAAATGACCGCTGGCATCACCCCCGTGGGAATAAAGCGTCAAGTGCGGCCAGCTGTACTTCCATTACATGAAATAATCGAGAGAGAAGCCCTCGTACTTGAATAACATGTCAATTGTCCACACCAGACGCTTAATTGGAACTAATAGATGAATGCCATGACGTGTTATCGTAGCATCCATACCTATTACGCATCAACCGAACCACATAATTACCTCCAAACGGTTCGAACTGACGAAGAAACATGGATTTTTTGCGTAGCAATCCATGACGCCCCGGCACTTGGTACATTTTTGATAAGACTAAGTTTAATGACAGTGGCTCGATAAGAGGCGAATTACTTATTGATAAGTTTAGACGATTAAATACGTGAAATCACAAAACATGCAACTGTGTATACCTGGGGGACTACTACGTCAGTCTGGGCAAGAAGTGAAGCGGGACGTCTCGGTAACCGTTGAGAACCTCCTCGGCGAAAGGAGCCGTTGAAGCGTTTGAAGGGAGGCCTGAGCGCCACCACCAGCCCCGTACCAATACTTCCATCGCTACACCACATGCAACCCCATTAATTAGTCTACTGATTGTTATTAAAGTTATAAAATAATCAAGCAGAAGTGGAAGGCGACAGCTTATCGTCTTTATGGGCTGTTTCCAAGTATTGTTGTTTCAATTGATAATGATGCAAGTAGGTCGCGTAATCAATTTTTGCAACTGGCTTTTCATTATGGAACATTTTGCAAATGTAACTAATTTAATTTACAAACTAAACCGTTACTGATAAAATGGTGCGAAACTTCTCACTCTCCGGTTTCGGCGAACTGCTAAGATCTTATCTGAACTGGAACACTCCCTTGGAAAAAGCGGTCATAATAGCACACAGGAAAATGGTATTTCAAGGAAATAAAATTACAATATAAATATTTGTTGGCATGAAAAACAACACCCAATATTATTGCTGTGTTTGTTTCTCACAAAACGGGGAAAATATTTACATATTTTGTATTTTGAAATAAAAATTAATGCCTTTAAAGGAAATTTAAACACTAATGTTTTTATCATCATTTTAGTTTTAATTATTATTGCAGTGTTTCCCTTATGGCATAATCTAAGTACGTGAGATCGATGTGCTGATTTTGAGCATTTTCCTCTGTAATAATATCGAACCTGTTTTTCTTTTAAGTACTAAATTTAATAAATATTAATTTAATTTTTGTTAACCCTCGTTGAAGCACAATCAAGCAAGTCCATTTTCTTAGATAAATTATCAAATCTGATTCTGCATTTTTTAGCATCTTCTATAAAGGTTTCTAAAAATGATTTATTTACTAAAGCACTAACAATGTTGTTTTCGAACCACATTTTTGTACAAACATTTATTAATGCACAAAATTTTGAGATGACGTCATTAACTTTCTAAAGAAGATGAATAAACAAATCTGAATCATTTTTCTGTATTTATTAAATTAATGTCAATATTCCAAATTTGAAAAAAAAAATTGCAATATTTGTATTTTTCCAATTTTATTTTTTCGGACCACAGGAACAATTTTTTGTACGACTGTTTAGAAAAGTAAAATTTCGGTAACAGTCGTAGGAAAAGAAGTGCTACTTTTACTTGCTTTCACGCTAGTTGCGCAATCTTGTAGAAAATAAACTCACAATGTTGGTATCGTTAATATTTGTTGTAAAAATAAAATCTTAATTTAGACTCCAATTTTCACGTTTGTGCAAATTATTATTTATGTAAAGTGTCTACAACCTTGCAAAGGTTGACCTGAGAGAGTAAAATTGAATCAAGAAATTGTGTTGTTCTTCATTTTCTTTATTTTATGAACGTTGATATTAGAAATGGGAACAAGCACAAAAGTAACTAAGTGACGAAAATTCAAAACAGGGTTACAATTATTTAATTTTGTTCAGTGAATAAACCTTATTCACAAAGTAAACCATTAATAACAAGGAGACTCAAATAACTAGGAGTATTTGCTTGTAGTCTGCAAGGAAGGCCAAATTGATTGTGTTAAGATTAAATGATTGTACTGAGTATAAAAGTAGTTTTTCGAATTTTCGCTACTTATAGGGTGTTCGTTTTATACCATCGAATTGATTGAAATAAACTAGGAGTATTCAATAATAATACTCACAATCGCATGTAGAAAAATTTCAAATTATTTCAAATTTTTGACTAATTCTTATGTATGATCATTTTTTACTTCCCGAGCCTAAGCTAAGGAAGTATAGTAATCGAGTCCATCGGTCGAATTGCTACTTTCATAGTTTCTCGACGTGTCATGAGCTCTAGAGTGCGAAAAAAGTGGTATCCCGTTTCCGTCTGTCTGTCTGTCTGGTGTCTGTATCCATTTTTAATAGACGAGTAATCTCCGCAACTACTGAACCGATTATTATCATATTTTGTATGTGTATTCGGAAAATACCACCACCACCAATGACATTATCTCCAAAATTTATAACAAAGTTATTTTAAATTTTGTAAATAAGGTACGTCTGTACTTGTTGTGTATGAGTCCGTGTCGAATTTTCACCCTAGATATCCAAAATTTTTGGAAAAAATTCAAAACTGAATAACAATATTTTGCAATAGAAATTTGAAACTGCAAAATTTATTCGTTTATCCCTTCCCAAAAAATTGATGACGTCATCTCAAAATTTTGCCTAATAAATCCTCATTTGGAACTTACGCCCAACACGCTTGTTTACCTTTACTTTAACATTACATGAGATATTTTTCCATTTTTCAAAGTATCGGTTTCATAATTTTTCGTTTTTGCAACTTTAAGATCAGGTTTATGGAAAGCGAATTAAAAGTTAATCGCGATTAATTTTAATTGAGGTCCGTTGCTATGCAATATGCATGTTTTAACCAATCACGGGCTCATATTCTACAATTTAATCCTATGTTAAATTAATCGAGGATTCAATATTTATATCGCTTTCCATAAACCGACCCTAATTTTATCAATTTTTCAATTTCACGCTTGCAAATTTTTCAGATTATCGTTTCTTGAATTTTTCGTTTTGAAATTTTGCAATTTTTCGATATTATAACTTTTCATTCTTCGGGTCTTCAGTTTCTCAATTTTTAATTTTGCGATTTTTGTTTCGTCAATTTTCAAGTTCTTACTTTTTATTTTTCATTTTATCAAGTTTTTAATTTTCATTTTCTTGATTTTAATCACAATTATTTGTTTCATTTCCTTTATTTTTTAAATGTTTCTTCCAATTTTACAATTTTTCGTTCGGCTATTTGATTCTTCAAGTTTTTAATTTTTCAATTCCTCGATTTTCTAATTTTCAAATTTTTTAATTTTGCAATTTTTGGATTTCTCAATTATCCGATTTTCCGATTTTTTAATTTCCGGTATTTTGGATTTACAATATTTCGTCTTTTTGATTTTGTAGTTATTCGATTTTTAATACCCGTTTGTACCGTACTTTTAATCACCTGATGCTTTGTTTAATTTGCCAGATTTGTTTGCCTTTTTTTATCATACCTGTAGCCTTCTTTTCACAACAAGAAACTTAAAACATGTTGAAAATGGTAAATTTTTGTAGAGAAATATGTATTTTGCAATTACGGTCCACTCCTCGGTCTAACAACGAATGAAAAATTCATCACAATTGAGAACGGGGCGGGTGGGTGGTTGTTGTTTTTTTAATACACAGAGTTTTCTTTCAACAACAGCATAGTTAACATGTTTTCAGTTTCTTGTTGGGAAAAAAGACTTCGTATATTAAGAAAAAAATGGACAAAATATAAGCCCCGCCCGCCCACCCCTTCGCAATTGTGATGAATTTTTTATTCATCGTGAAGCAAGAGGGCAGAGCTTAGTTGCAAAATCCTCATTTCTCACCAAGAAATTACCATATGAAACATGTTTTTAAAAGAGTAGAATTCTCTAGAGAAATTTTGATGTTACAATTAAACTCCGCCGTTCGGTCTGATTACGAATGAAAAACTCATCAGAATTAAGAAAGGGGCGGGTGGGTGGAGCTTAATCTTTTTTTTTCTTCTTCATGTACATAGTTTCTTCCAACAATTTGTTGGCACAAGGAACAAGAGATATTATAATAAAAAAACATAGGGTCAATATATTATTCAATAATTTTGGACTGTACTTCTAATGTAAGCTACGAAGAATAACTGAAGCGTTCGAAAGTTGGAAAATCGGAAAACTGGAAAATTTAAAAATGGAAACTCGAAGAGATACCGCAGAATTGCAGAAAAGAAAAACAAAAAAATTAAAAATTGCAAATGGAAAAATTAACGAAACGAAAAATTGCAAAAATAAAGAAAATAAAAAACTGAAACGGAAAATTCCAAATGGAAAAATTAAAAATTGAAAACTGGAGAAACTCAATTCGAAAAATTGCAAAATCTATAAATTGAAAAATTCAAAAGTTGAAAATTATTAAGTACAAAGTAATTTACACCGTAATGAAAATTCTTTCAACTACGACCAGTGGTAAATTAAATCGACACAACATTGCCGCCAATTAAAGGCACGACGGTCGGAGCCGATAACGTTATCTTAAAATAGTACCTAATCTGGTTACAAGTTTTTGTCCAGCGCTTTGTATCAATGGTGATTTCTGTCGTTTCAAACTTACAACAGCTTAACATCCTACATATTAAAACTCGTGCTCTTATTATTCATAAAAATATTAATACCGGGAACATGATTTTACGGAACGGGGAAGTAATTTTAGAAGTGACACTTTCGGTTAAAACCGAATGTTTACAAAACTAATGTTGAGATATACGATAATGTAAGATTAGGTGAACATTTCACTTTATAAAATCGGTTTTATAACGTTATAAAACACATTCTTACAAAGACTTATTAAACTTGGTAAAATCCTTTCGTAACGATATCACTATTTTAATAATTAATATTTTTAAACACGTTTTCTACTAATAAATGTACAAATACATGCGTGAGTAACGAAACCGACTTCAGAGTTTTATGAGGTAAAGGAAAATTTCGTCATCTTATCAGGCACCTCATATCTCACGAATGGCTTATGAGTCGAGATGGCATGTAAAATCACGATCCACTAATCCAGTTTGTTATTGAAACAATTATTATTTTCCTGTTATTTTTCAACATTTTGTAATTTTTATAAAAATTAAGTACCCACATTTTTCTCCTCCTCTTACATAAGGTTTCACATCAATCAAAATTTACATTAACATATTTACATTCTCCGAAATAAAGCGAATGTTTAATTGGGATAACAATCCACCTATATATTCAAATTCAACAAATTTAATCTTATTAAATCCATACAATCCACTTTAAAATTACAAAGACCTTCGCGAATCGTACACGTGTCGATAAATGTAACCAATTCTAAAAAAAACACGAGTGTAGGTACGACTTAACATAATCCGGCCCTGCGCCCACCGATTTTAATCAACGAAATCGCCTTCAAAGCTCTTGTTTTGATTTATATTACCAAGTCAAAATCACAAAAATCACGTGCTATTCAAATGGCCATTATCTGCCTTCAACATCTAATTTGTTTATTATCTCTTACATCACAACCCAGAAGTGTGTTTATTATCCCACCCGACTCCCAGCAAGACCGAAAAAATACACCGAAAAAAAGAAAAACCCGCACACAATATACAGTGCGGGAAAAATCAACAAAAAGGTGTTGCAGTTGGCATCCTTCCACTCTGATTGGACCGAAAATGTAAAAAACTCACCCCGTCTTTTGATAAAGCAACTGGCACACAATGTGATTGTAAACTTTCGATAAGGTATCCATTACGAAAAATAGGGCAGATGTTATGCACAAACACACTTTGTCCGTTCCATCAAGACACGAATTTTCCGCGCTATTTTCGCGAATGAGAAAAATTCAGTCACGACGCATCCGTTTCTCCGCAGCGTTGCGCACTCACTGTTAACACCAAAAAATGCAAAAAACGACTGGCTGCTAATCTAATCTATAAACAAATTCACACCGTGTGTATAAACAATAAAAGCTTTTTGCGAAGGGAAAATTGCTTCACCCGGAGCGCAGGAAAAATGAGATGTCCTCGCAGAGGCCGCTAATTAAATTCAAATCTCAGTTCATTGTTTGTACGGAAACAAAATGATAAACACAATTTTTTATTTGTTGACTTAATTCAAGATTGCGCTAAATTTAGACCGAGGCATCATCACCCAGAGTCATTTCTTCGCGAATTTAAACTGTTTGAACAATGATACTTCGCTGCAACGGTAAACAAACCCGATTAAAATATTTTTAATGCAAATTCTGTCACTTCATTTAGCGCGTTATCTCTTATCTCGAAACTAGGGTTCTTGAGGAATCGTGACGCTGGGTGTGAGTAATATTTAAAATTATTATTAGTGTCGTCATTGTTTCCCTTCCGAGTACGGAGTTATCGGTAAGACAAACGGAACGGTGGACACACTTTCGTTTAAAAATAATACGATTATTTTTTTTACAACTGATTACATAAAATATTATTCACTGGTCACTTTATAGAATGAATGTGAATGACAACAATTGAGACTCACCCAAATAACATCGGATGCACTAAAGGTCACTTCCACTCCCGCTTTCTGTTCGCTTTCAATTAATAAACTGAGATGAATGAAATGACAAAGTGCGGGCATTACAGCGGATGTAAATGTTTTAGGGTACAATACAGAAACAGTATACATAACGTCATAGTCTGAAAGGCAACAGTTGGTACATATAGCGGAATTGAATAAAAACGGTCGAGTCAGGTGGGTTCAAAATACCCGACAGAAACAGGTGCATTATTATAACGTTACGTTGAAAATTTAGTGGCAGTTTGATTTGTTTGTATGTGCAAAGAAGAAAATTTTAATTCAAATTAAGATAAAAATGACCGTACGAAAACAAGACTTAATTTATAATCCTTCCAATCACACTGTCAATTGATCTGATAGAATTGAGAGAACCCAAAAAGTAAAGATACGAGGTTTTTTTTCGTTTGAAAGTGCATTACTTTCTAAATGCAACGCAACGTTACGCAACAAAAGGCATAAATAGTTAAAAATTTCCTTTTAACACTGGTGGTAACTGTTACCATATATATATTGCTAAAAACCAATTTTAAATTCGAATTTACTCAAATTTTGTTATGTAATAATAAATAAATACATTTAATAAAATAAATAATTTCATAAGATTTGTTTTTAAAGCTTGCGTTAGGATTTATTCTGATTTTATGTCGCAGATTATTTTGTCAAATTTATTTTCTAAACGCAGACACTAATTTGGTAAATTACATAAATTTAAAGTTGTCAAATTTTCACTATCCTTAATAAACTTGCATTCTTGAAGGCACGCCTAGGAATTGCAAACGAAGCGTATTTATTAATCGCAGGCTTTTAGATTTAACGGACATTTTTGTTCGTAGTCGGATTTTTTGATATCAACGAAGTTGTAATTATTTGCGTATTTATTTTAATAAAATAAATAATTTGATAAGATTTGTTTTTAAAGTTTGCGGATTCGTTCTGATTTTACGTCGCAGATTATTTTGTCAAATTTACTTTCTAAACGTAGACACTAATTTGGTAAATTACTTAAATTTAAAGTTGTCAATTTTTCACTATCCTTAATAAACTTGCATTCTTGAAGACACGCCTAGGAATTTCAAAAGAAGCTGTATTTATTAATCGGAGGCTTTTAGATTTAACGGACATTTTTTCCGCAGTTGGAGTTTTTGATATCAGCGAGGTTGCAATCATTTGCGTATTTATTTTTGCATAACAAATATTATGATTATTTTTCCAACTGGCTTGCGACAAACGACAAACAGTAGTGTCATATGAAAAACCGTTCTGCGGTTTGCCCTAAACAAACATGCGCAAGCCAATACAATACAAAGGTCAACATGAAAAAATTACTAAAAAATGTTGTTTCCCAAAGGGGTGCAAATTATCAAAATTATTATTATTATTATTATTATTTTTAGAATAATATCTGGACTTGATTTTTCTTGTGATGATACATGGCATTTCAACGAAATGAACAAAGGACAAAATTACCTCCGATTTAAAATAATTAGAATCTGCACTATATGTAGATGGTTCCAGCTTAACTTTCCAGGATATAAAACTCATTAACAATGCATATTATGAGAACTCGCGGCAGAGTTGTCATTTGGCAAAAACGCATCAATTTCCTGAATAAGTTAGTACATAAGTATATGAATCATACAATTTATCATAAAGTCTTTGTCATTCGGCACCTATTGCATTTAAAACTGTAATTTCAATTAACATTGTTTGAATAGACGAGGTGAATTTTTAAAAATGTGTCGTTAATGCAATTCGAAGATATTTTCTTTGCTACATGTATGAACTTCTTGTACCTGAAGTGTCGCGAAAACACATGTAGCAGTGTTTTATAAATAAAATATTTTGAACCTAAACTGTATTTTACAAAATGTTGCTGTTGTTTATTAAAACTTTATTCTGAAAATATATTTTCATACTGAATTATTCATATTTCAGAATATACTAATTTTAACTTTACTTTCAAAAATCTTTCTGTTACCTGCACAAAAATTGTTTGAAAAAACTTTTTTTTTGTAACCTAAAATTTTGAAATCTTGAACAATTAAAAAAAACTTCACCTTCTGAAAATTTTAATATACGTTTTTTGCAAGTGGATAACAAAGATTTCACTATTTTAATAAATAAAAATCGAATTTTACCGCTTGCGGAATGATTTTACAAGATTGTACAGATTCATGTAACGACTTCTTCTGAAAATCGATACGCTTTTATAACCAACAACACAGCATGGAATTCTCTGTATCTTGTCGAAAGTGTATTGCTTCGGTGGAAATAAAACGACCATTATTTCAAATATCATTGCTTCTTCATTAAGCACATTTTTCGAATTTAATAGGGAAATTTTAGCTTCTTTACTGATCCAGTACTATGGTATTGATAACTTTTTTTTTAACCATGAAATAAAACTTGCCGAAAATAAATTTTCCTTAACTTCAATCGTCTGAATGCAGTTTCTAAAAAAAGAATCCGCTTACATCATTTATTTGCACGCAGGAAACAGTGTTAAGTGTAGCATAACAAAAATAGGTAATACAATTCGAAGAGTGATTATTTCCTCCTTGTTACATAAACTTCGTAACAGTAAAAGGAAATTATTACAAAATGATACCACAAAAGAAAACAAAGTGCAACTGTTTTCATTTTAGATGAAAATTGAACGATTATAAATTCGATGAAAATGTGGAAAAGCCGCTAACTATGCATACATAACTTTAAGGAACTAAAAAATTGGTAAAAACAAAACGTTAATACAAAGTAGAATTGTTCTGTTTTTTAAAAATGGTCAGGCTTTTAAAAAATAACTACATAATTGAAAAACTGGATTATACATTAAAAGAATCATATTAACGAACGACTCTAATAAAAGAGTTTCCTCAAAACCTCGCTACTCAGAAGAGGCGGTCAATCTATTACAGGGTCTATTACGCTTGTTATAGGGATCGTGTTTACGTTTTTATGTATTGAGTAATAATAATAATATAATAATATTGATCTAGATAACGCACGCAGCGAAAATAATAGTTAATCTGTTATGTATTTATATGAATGAGTAAAATCAGAGTTTATCAAGGAGTGAAAAAATCAGTCCTTTGGAAAAACTGCTGATTGTCACGAGAATCTATTTGTGTGCACATATAACAAAAATGAAAGAAATTTTGAATTACAGAGTAACTAATTTAATTTGAATATGTGCAAATCATGGGATCCAATTAAATCGAAAAAATTAAATGCATTGTCGTTTTTAGGAGATCACGTATAAATTTTTTAGCAACAAATGTAATTTTAGGAACATTAAGTAAGCCAAAAAAACAAACGTGAAATGTGTAATTTTTTTTTATGCTAGAAAATCATTTTTTTTTATTTTTGATTTTTCAATTTGTCCTTTTTCAATTTTTCGATTTGCAGTTTTTCATCTTTTGGTTTTTTCAATTTTTGATTTCTGACCTTTTGAATTTTTCAGTTTTACGATTTGGTCGTTTTTAGTTTTTCAATTTTTATGTTTAATTTTTTTTTATTTTATGGGTTAAGCACATCGGTGTCATTCGAATGTTGTTGCTTTCGCCACGTTTATTTACATCGTGAGGATTTTTAATGGCAGCCATTTTATAATTTTTTTGAATTTTAAGTTTTTCCAAATTTTGATTTATCAACATTTCATTTTTTCAATTTTTAATTTACAATTTTTCATCAGCTCGATTTGTCAATTTCTAGATCGTTTATTCAGTTTTTGGATTTTCCAGTTTCTTAATATGGATTTCAATTTTCAAATTTTCCATTTGTAAATTTACAGTTTTCTAATTTTAGGTTTTCTAGTTTTCAATCTTTAATTTTTCAATTTTTAGCATTTTTTATTTTTTCAATTTGTAATTTTTCGATATTTCAATTTTGCACTTTTTTTTCAATTTTTAATTTAGCTTTTGAATTTTTCAGTTCTCAATTGATTAATATTTCAATTTCCCAAATTCTAATTTTTAATTTAATTTTAAAGAACAAATTTATTAAAACTGAAATTTTGATGATTTTACAGTTTTTGGATTTTTCAATTTCCATATTTAAAGTTTTCTTAACTAATTAATTTGTAATTGCTTTCACCGCGTTTATTTATATTGCGTTGACTGAGCATTTTTTTAAGAGCACCCATTTTTGAGTTTTTAAAAATTCTTTAGTTTTCCGATTTTGCAATTTCTCCATTTTCTGACTGTTGTTAAATTGTACAATTTTTCGAATTTGTTTCAGTTTTTCAAAGTTTATATTTATCAACTCTTGAATTTTTCAATGTTTCGATTTTATAGTTACATAGATTTTTAACTTTTTCGATTTAGAATTTTTCAGTTCTACAGTTTTTCGATTTTACAATTTTTCGGTTTCAAGTTTTCTAGTTTTCAATCTTTCAAATTTTGAGATTTTCGATCTTAACAATTTTGGTTCATTTAGTTTAGCTTTTAATTAATCAAGTTCTCATTTTTGCATTTTTAAATTTTGGTCAAAAGGAACAAATTTATTCAAACTGAAATTTGAAAAAATTGTAAAGCATGATTTTTTTCATATTGCTCTTGTATTTTCGATCTGTTTCTTCGAAAAATGGAAACACCTAAAATAAAAAATCAAAAAATTGGAAATCTAACGACTGAAAAAAAGGAAAAAATAAAATATCGACAAATTGAGAAATCTAAAAATAATTATAGAAATAACTAATCTAAAAGGTGAAGCAACGAAATATTGAAAAATCTAAAAATTAAAAAAACTGGAAACTCAAAAAATTGCGGAAACGAGAAATTAAAAATCTAAAAATTGAAAAAGCAAAATTTCAAATTTGAAATTTCAAAAAATTTGCAACACGAAAAATTGAAGAACCGAAAAATTCAAAAATAGAAAAATTGTGGAATCTAGAAATTGCAAATCGCAAAGATGAAGTAACGAAAAACTAAAAAATCGAAAAATTAAATCCGAAAGTTGAAAACTCAAAAATGTGCTAATCGAAAAAACAACTAGAATGAAAAACATGCAATAAAAAACTCTTTAATCAAAATGAATACTTCTAAAACAGCTTTTCTGTAATTAATGTAGGGAATGTAGTCTGGGGCACAAAACTGCTTTTTTGACATGGCGAAGACAAAATCGGAAATTGGAATTGGAATGGATGTTCAATTTTCTATTTCGTAACCTGTAAGTTATTTCACGATAAAAACATGACTAATGTAGAATAGAGTAAATATAACAAAATTATCATTTCGAGTAGACAATCATATCAAAATAAAATGAAATAAAATTCTTATGATTATGGATCAACTTGGGGTCAAGCATTATTGAATAACGAAGTATGAATCAAACTGTAACTAATTATATATGTACATGAAAATAAGGGTTAATTTTTACAAAATTATTATATTTTTATTTTTACATAGAAATTACATCTACAAAAAGTCCTCAGTAAAAGGAACCTTCTGTTTGTTTCACAGTTTCCGGGATTGCTAAGAGGACTAAGCTTTTCGCTCCGCAAGGATTGGTAATCATACCACATCTCGTTTTCGGTGAACAGCGCTTCGTTTTAAAACATTTTTCCATTTTTTTCCATTTGTTAATTAAATACAGTTTTCACGTAATATAGAGCTTTTTTGCAAATATTTGTTTTTGTAATTTTTATTTAGTAGAGTTTAGTATAGTCTACCTTCGATATCCAGTGGTTTTATAATCTCCAGATTTTAAAAATATTTTCAAACAGCTGCTGCCTCATTCAAAATTTATAAACTAAACATAAATACTGTGGCAATTATGCACTTCAAAATTTGCGGTGCACTTACCGGAAGTAAGTAATTTCAATTAATTATCACTTGTTTGGTTGCACACAGCATTAAAACAAATTTCTGTTGACGTGCATGTCAAGGGATTAATTGACACTTTAGAAACTACGCCATGTATCGTTAGTGTTGATCCTTCCAGCTATTAAAAGTTTCGGTGACTTTAAACAGTTATTTAAAAGTTGGCGGATCATGAGTTAAGAAGACATCTGGTGTAAATAGTATCTACTAGATTAAACGCAGAAGTAAGATTAGGTGTCATGTGTCTACAATTACGATTCATGTCCTACAACTATCATTTACAACGCAGCGTGGTACGAAATGAAAATAATCTTCCAGAATTAATTCTTGTGGAATAATTCGTCTGGACAACTGATAAAATCCACTCCCACAGTGATAAGCTCTTATATCATACAAAATGGACTTACCAATGTGACATACGGGGAACTAATCATAAATCGTGGTAATTTTCATCCTACACAATAAAATATGAACTTTTTAATTTTGTGCGTCGCCCGCTGTAAACTCATGTGAATACTGACTGGCATTATTAATTAACCAAGTCATTTCAACCACAATTTTTAGGCACGTAATCGCCAAAAGCAGCTAAACAGCGTCTTATTCGTACTGATATTTTAGCAACATATGTTGATGCATGAAAACGAGAACTTTAGTGCAGATGATTCGCGCGTTGTAAAAACCACGCAAAAAACAAAGACCTATCCCAAGGCAGTAAACTGATGGCAACAAAAAAATTTAAATGGCGCCATAATTTCGTAAAAATAACAAACCACATCTGTGCGCAGAGATTTCAACACCAAAAAAGGGACGAGAATAAGTAGTTCCTTATTAAAAATAATTTAACGAAACTCGGACTGATTTTTTAAGACACTTAAGTAACCAGAGAGTAGTTATTTACAAGCTCATACCTAATGCAAGAGTGGCATTTGAATAAATGCTGCGAAGTAGCCTATTAAATGTCATGATCGATTACGCTGCAAGGCCCTATTACTTACTACATTACTATTACCATATAGGGACCATGTTAGGTTATAAAAGAAAATCTGATTTGACCGCACTTCGATTAAAATGAACTTACGTAACTGTAACAGCACTATTAATCCTCTCAATTAAAAATTTTCGTCAAATTTCAAAACGCCCCAAACACGTCCATTTCTTACACTTTTATTACATTATTTGTAGACTTTCGAAGACATTTTTAGCTGCGTAAACATCCCAAACCATCAAGAAATTTTTGCATTTCAACTGTTATCAACATCGCAATCATAACATGGTTATGTCATTTTTATTGCCTATAAAATTCCGATTTTTATGACACATTTAAGAAACCTTAAAGCTTGTAGATTCACGTTTATATCTTTTCCATAAATTATACAATCTGTATCTTATTTCAACGACTTAACTCAATAAATCAACCAACTTCAAATTCATATTGGAATGGAATGAGGTCGTTCGATGCCGAAAGCAAGCATTTAATTACGCTATCAGACTCATCGAAAATAACACTCTTTTATTAACTTATTCCAATTTTGGCGATTGGGCGAAGCATGATTTATGGCCGGTATCTTGCCGACAATAGAACTTTCTTCGACGAATTAATACCGAACACTTCCTCTGGAGAAAAGTAGGTTAAAACCCATATAACGAAACACAGAAAATAGAAAAATGTTAATAAACAAGTAGATACCGCGGGTTTATTGTGTGATGAATCGCACGTAACACTGATATCAACTATTAAATTATTTATAGCAGACTGTCGAACGGAATAATAATTACCGCAACGTACAACATTAAAACGAATTACCGCGGGAATCTCTGACGTCGATTGTGCGTAAGCAATATCATTAAAGGTATTAATGACTTTCGTATTTGATTAAGGATCACGTGATAATTTTTATCAAAACGCACTTCTCGTAATACTATACAACTAGACGGAAAATGCAAGACAATACCTGAGACAATCTTCGTCCGATGAAGAAACTTCGAAGTTTGTATTTTTCATTCTTGTGCATCTCAATTAGTACGTTATCACTGGATTAAATCAGGGTCACTGTATCCGTGTTTGTTGTTTTCTCGAGTTTTTTCATTTGTTTAAGCAATTAGCGTTCAGCAGCCTTTTTATTAACACGAAATAACGTCAAAGTAACGGGGTCACCAGATTGGTACTATACAAGTGTAAAATTGCAGTAAACGATTATTTTATTACATTCTCGTTCCGATTACGTCCTTGCATTTCACCTGCTGGCAAGTACACTTCTTGTTTACGGATAAAAATGAGTATTTTCATTGTTTGCAGTTTCTCAACTGCTAATAATTAACTGTGAGTCGACGAATGTAAACAAACATCGTGGTGTATTAGACAAAAGTAAAAGGATTTGTGTTGGTTAAACATGAATCAACTGCTCTTTGAGTTATCCGCTTGGGAAGTTGCTGCAAGAAAACCGACTGACATTGTTTCACAACACTACGGCTAACTGTACTGACGCGGTTACATTGTAACAATAATTAGTGCAATTAACTTTCATTAAACATTTTAATGCAAACAATAATAAACATTAGACGAACAAGTGCAGGAGTGTTCGAGCATTCAAAAATGAGGTCATTGCGGCCAATTTTTGTTAACGCTACTAATTTCAAACAAAAATACAAGAAATCATTATTTACTACTTATTAATAATTTTTGGCTGTGGCAAAACTGTAACTTCAAAGTTACAAAAGTTGCTTCGTTTACCACGGTACCAAGACGTCAAACGAAGATCTTTAGACCAATTACTGTAGGATCATTTGCCGTAGAAAGTTCGCCTTTTCACCAAAAAAATGTTTGATCTGCAAACTGGATTGGCCCATATTTCAGTGAATTTCATCCATCAAAATACTTTACTTTAATGTGCTGTTAAAAAAGACACAAATCAGTTTTTACGAGCACTAAAATATAACAAAAAATCACAATTATTAGGAAACTTGTATTTAAAAATGTCTATTTGATCTTTTGAAAAACTTAAATTTACAGATCAAACTAGAATGTTCATAAAGAAAAATGATGTACAAATTTTCGCACTTTAATTTATGCAGTTATCAAAAATGTGCCATTTTTTTAAGATGCTGATACATAAACTTGTAATTAGTCTTGTTTTTACTTATTTATATTTTTAAAATTACGTCTTTCTGCTTACCACATCATATTTCAGAATCTACCAACAATCATTCTAGGAGGTTTCTAAATTTCCTCTACAAAAAAGCTTTACTATTACTTGCACAACAAACAACATTTTTTTGTCGATTAGTGGAAAAATTGTAGAGTTTGTCAAAAATATTTCATCAAAAATTAAAGTATTTAACAATTGACTTGACGTAAACATGATAGTGTTTCGCATACCCAGTGAGCAATGAATGATGTTTTTCAAAAATTTGTTTTTAAACTCGAACGATATCTCGGACATGGCACATTAAATGAAATATGCCGCATTTATGGGTCGTTTTAGACACCGCTGATTTCAAAATTTTTCAAAAACAGTTTTTTAGGTGACCATTACAAATCTAGTTGAATCACGACCATGAAGTTTCACTTTTTCGTATTGAAATGTCAAAATTATTTTTTCGAGCTCACTTGTCACTTTTTTATACTCATTTGTCAAAAACTTACTTTCGCGTCCTTGGCTTCTGTGTATGTTCAACATAAATAATTTTTTCTTCAAACGTCAGAAAAACGGACCTTTGTATACCACCATATACATCGTAAAAGATGCATTTCAATACCAGGTTTATAAAAATACTTTTTCTGACGCCGTCAGAAAAAGTCATTTTTTCTGCCACCTTTGTTTCTGCGATCAATAAATCGAGATTATCACGCGTACCTGGTAAATGCTGACAGTTATGTTAAAAGCAAATACGCCGTATGGTAGAATTGATTGCAAACAGTGTTCATGGTGTGTAGTTCCTGCTTGTCACGTTGTGTGGTGGTATGATGTAGTGATACCGGGGATAGTGAGGTTATGTAATAATAAATGTGTTACATTTTAACTTGATTGAGACGTTTGAAGAAAAAATAGTATGTTTTATTCGGAGTAAAAGTGCCTTTTCGTGCCTCGTCTGTATTGCCGCCATGAAAAGTAACACTTTTGCTCCTAATAAAACAATATACAATTATTTCTTAAATAAAAAAGCCACAAGCATCGTTGGTAAACATAATCTTTCTGATATTTAGATTTTCCCTTTACTGAATGTCGTTATAGAATATCACGGGAGCAATTTTTTTCTTAACAGAAGAGCAAAGTTAGCACCTCTTAATTTTAACCAGCGCTCCTCAAAATCATTTACATAACCAATTACTTCTCTGTATGATCGCTCAAAAACGTTGTGCAGGTAATTTTTTCATAGCTCAAAAAACTACCAACAGTTCTACGAAAGTGGTCCTTAATAATGTATACAGATTTTTAATGATAAGTATATGAATTAACGAAAAAATAATCAAATTTGCAAAAACCAATGTGTCTTACGGGTCAATTTCAAATTAGATTTGCGATATCACAAGTCTCCGTTGCTATGGAAGATGCGATGACAGTGGTTGAGTTTCCGAATCGCAAAAACTGTCATCGCATCTTTGATAGCAACGATTTGCGATATCGCAAATCCAATTTGAAATTGGCGTCCAAGGATCTTACAAACGAACTTTTTCGAAATTTGGACAATTTATTAACATTGATTTCATGATTACTTGATTACAGAGGACAACGATTAATTTATTTATATCTAATTCAATACCTCTAGAAAGTTTATGACGTCATCACACAAATTAATGAAATAACAATAAGCTTTAGTAACATGTTTTTGTGTCAGAACAATTTTTATAAGATGATTAAAAATTATAAATGACTCAAATAATTTTATTAATCTAAGTAATACAGAATGGTTTATGGTTATCTAATTTCCTCAAAGCTCTAAGAACACAGTGCTATTTTCACTTCTCGAACGTAAGCGAAGGAAGTATTGTAATCGAGTGTAATTTTACGTTTTCTCGATCTTTCATGACCCTTAGAGTACGAAGAAATAGGTCTCCCGTTTCCGTCTGTCTGCCGTTCTGATTTTTATTACATACAGACAATCTCCGAAAGTACTGGACCGATTGTCGTCAAATTTTGATTTATATTAGGAATATCATGCAGATGGTAAAACGCTAACCAAAATTTGTCTAATCATCGCCACCAATAATTTGATGACGTCACTTCAAAATTGTACATAGAAAATGGGCTTTAAATTGTATAAAATAACAGTCCTACCACTGGTCCTACACATGCAGTTTATGACTCCGTGTTGAGTTTTTACCTAAAACGTCAAAATTTTTGGAAAAAATCAAAATTATAAAACATTTTGCAATTTAATTTTGAATCTGCCAAATTGAATGCTTTGAAATCTGGCATGTTTTAAAATTATGGTAAGCATAATAAATTTTTAATCAAAATTTTGCCCCATAAATTCTATCTAAAATGTACAAAAAATGATTAGTGTGTGATTTATCAGTCATCACTACATTCATATTTTTTAAATTTGCTTAAACAGGGTGACTCAAATTTTTTTTATTATTATTATTTAATTGATTTATTCGGAGACTGCAAAACCGAACCTTTCAAATCTTGCACAAGCATGGGAAATTTTTGATGTATTTGTTCATCCTCCCTAAAAGATTTATGACGTCATATCAAAATATTGCTGAATATATACTAACTTAAATGTGCAAAATATGATGAGTCTATACTTGTGATTAATTTTTAATACATATATCATTAATATGTTTTAAATTTGCATATACAGGGTGTTTCAGAAAAATTAGTAACTGACTTGCTAAAAAATAAATATCCAATCATATTTAGGAATTTAACACTTTAACACCTTTTAAATTTGACAAGTTTTTACAAGTTTAATAGAGGCAAAATCAATCTTATCTTTCGTTTTTTTTCATTTGCCAAACTTAGTTTAACCTTTGCAACTACTAGCCCCGCCCACCCGCCCCCTATTTTGTCAGAGGGTAGGTAGGAATATAAAATCAGTCTTATCTGAGTAAGTGTTAGCCCCACCCAGCCGTCCCTATTTTCTCAAAGGATATGTCATTTGCCAAAATAAGATTTATCTTAGCAATTACTATCCCCTGAGAAAATAAAGGGCGGGTGGGCGGAGCTAGTACTTGCTAACATAAGTCTTATTTTGGCAAATGGCATATCCTTTAAGAAAGTAAAGGGTGGGTGGGCAGGGCTAGTATTTGCTAAGATAAGACTTATTTCGGCAAATAACATATCCTCTGGAAAAATAGAGGGCGGGTGGGCGGGCATAGTACTTGTTAATTGATAAAACTGATTTTGCCCCTATTAATCTTGTAAAAACTTGTGAAATTTAAAGGTGTTAAAATGCAAATTTCCATAGTAACGTGTTAAATTCCTAAATCCACCCGAAATGTGCAAAGTATGATGAGTTTTTACTTGTGATTTATTATTGCACTCATATTTTTTAGATTTGCTTATACAGGGGGTCAAAAAAATTAATGAATGTGTCAATTTATTTTACTGATTAAATCAGGAATGGCAAGATAAATGTGTCCTTGCAAAAATGTTGATGACTTCATCACAAAATTCTGTAAAGTAAAAACTCAACTCAAAAATTCTAGATATATTTGACTGCACTTTAGATGCGAGGGAAATTCTGTCGAAACAGTTTTCGACCAATTTTTTATTTTACTATATCGGCGCAGAAAAAATAATATTTGCAAAATAAGTAATAACCTTACAAGCCACACAAAATATGGAAAGTTGTTACCGTCAATTTGTACTGAAATTAGAACTTCTTGCAACACTCAGCTATACAACAACAATTCTTTAATACAAACTATTTATTAGATTAGATTACGATACATAAGATAACGTTATGAACTAAAATTCGGAAGTTAACCCAAAATGTACAAAATATTTTGTTTAAGTACATTAACCTTAATCAAAGAAATCTAAAATGTTTAAAAGTCACCGTACAAACAGTAATATCTGAAATATTTAAAAACATCAAAATGCAGCTTCACGACAATTCTTCGTTAAATAATAAAAATATAAATGAGAAGTGGGACAACTCACTCTACACTGTATTTAAACAGCTAGCTAGATCTTATAACTGTTAAATGTATTGTCTTTTGTCTACTTTCGGAGTCAATTGCAAACCTCTAGAAACGCAGTCAATTTAGATTTAAAAGTTCTTAATTAGTTTTCAAACAGATATCGTAATTAATGCATTTTCTGAAAAACTCACAGACTGCTTGCTTAAGTTAATCAAAGCTTCGCGCGTCGCCGATCTTTAGTGGTAAAAAACTCGAAATACGACTTTGATGAAAACATTATGGCTCTTTTGTAAACCAACTTGAAAGACAGGCGCATTTTGTTTGGAACAATCGACATTGTTCAGCTAAGTAACATGTTAAGTATGGCGTTTCTTAAGACCAGTTCTTTGTCCACGGTTATTCTTAACTGTTATTAATAATGCTATTAATTGCAACAGCAACGCAAATGTTTTGTTAAGTACCTTTAAGCATCATTCAAGTAGGAATTTGAATTTCTATAAGACAGAATATGTAGTGATTTCAGTTTTGTTCTTTGTAAAAAAACTATTTAGTATCTACAATTTAATTGTCATTCATGAAGTCAAACACTTGCTTCGAAATTATAAGATTGCTAGGTATTAACACTGACAAAAACACGTTTAAAAATATGACCCACTCGTAAAAAACTTTGACAACGTATGCATCAATATAATATTAAAAATGACTTTATATGAACTCATTTGACTCGTTGAGTACAGTCACAGCTGTCGAAAGAGTTTTATATTTCAATAAGAATACTATCAAACGTTGGTCCTTCGAGCCGGATCAACAATGTCACAGGCCTCGATTTACTCTCACTTCTGCAAAAATCCTTTTCAGAATAGACATCCATTTCATATCATCCGAAGCATATCATAAACATTTTAATAAAAATAAAACTTATCAGACAAAAGTTCAAGTTCAAACACGACGGATCAATTCTACGCAAATCTTACTACATGGTCCGCGTTGCCAAAAACCCTGATCAGAATTACATTCAAAAATTTGGGCCAAACAAAGCAATTAAACTTGAAAACACGATTAACCATCAATCAAAACATCGTTGTTTATGCAAAATATGTTTACTTCTGCATAGGAACTGTTTTCGACACATTAAACCGCATATCCGTCATTGCAATTCCGATACCGTTGATATCCATGTTATGCGTTTGTTTTTTATTATATCAATTAGGTGGTTCGCAGTTATTGGAAGGATGATACACTGCGTTCGGTGGAAACGTCAAAGGACGGCGCCAGCAAATCGTCGTCGGTATTTTTAGAATTTCATTGAAAACGACGGACAATCAAGGCGTGCTAATGCAGAGACAACCCCCCACACAGTTCTTCAGTTGGCGTCTGATGACCGCTTTATTCATTACGAATAAAGTGCGGAAATGGTGTGGTAATTTGATAGCTTTCATCTTGATTGAAATGGCCGGCCACTTGTGTTCTTTTGTTTTAGAAGGGATAGTTAACAAGCTATACGATATTGCTGTCAGGCGTGATAGTCATTCAGAGAAAGTTTCTATTACTTGGTCGTTCGTGTGTTATAGAGTTCAATTCTCATGCCTGTTTGGACTTTTGCGTAAAACTATTAGCATACAAAAGATGTAAACAACAATACAGCTGTCTGTCTACAGGAAAATGAGCACATAAAGTAGATAGCGGACATCATATTTAGGAAAAATTATCAATATATTTGATATTTACATTTTCAGACCGTGTTTTTACAAATAAATGAGTCGTTGAAACACTCCAACCAAATAAAAAGTCGCCAATAAAGAAAAACATATCACTATTTGTTAAATTCGATGTCGACATTACGATAATATGGACATTTTTGAGGGCGGTGACATCAGATAAAACGAAAACTTACTGGCAGACTGACTAATTTGTAAACAATTCCCCACGGATTATTCTGCCATACACACACAACCTGTTTACTGAAATGAAATAAAATTAATTTATTCTTTTTATAAAGACGTCTTTCATCTTTTCAAAGAAGCAATCAGTTAAACTACTGAAACTACTGAATGGTCCTAAAATTAGCACCACAGGAAATACTAAAAATATTTCGTTTTTACGAAACAAAATATTTAAGATTCGTCTAATCTTTTATAAAGTTCTTTTTAAACTAAACACTATCTTTCTGTATGGATAGTACTCGTCCTACATCAATCAAGTTAATAAAAATGATTTATTTCTCGGCAGCGGTCAGCATTGCCACAGATTGTTGGCATTCCTCACACAATTTAATTACGCCAAGCTGTAATAATAATAATAATTTATTATCTGTCAAACATTGTTGCATTGTTTATAGAGTTCGCGAGATCAAAGTATAAAGTTTTAAGTGTAATACCATCAATCTTCTGCTGTTATTACCGTTACTTGCAACCGATGCAATCATATTAGAACCTTAAGGGCCGTTATATCATTGATCAAGTCGATCAACTTTAATGGGTGTGAAAGTGCCCTTAGGGTTTTTACATTTTTCAAGAGAAAATTGTCTTCATCGATCTAGCTTTGAATTTACAAGTTTTATACAAATGACCTTTCAAACATTCAACATAAATTTAGAATTGTAATTCTGGCTACAAGAACTATTTACTAAACATTAAAACGTCCAAGTATTAAGAAAATTTTTTTGTTATTATAATCCTAATTAAAAAAACTGATTTCGTCGCATTCATATTATCGAATTTTCAAAACAGTTACATCATACCTGGTTTCTTGGGTTCTAATGCATCACAATAAAATAAATTTATTTCTTCCCATAAATCTAACCATAAAATTTCAATTTATATTATAAACAACTTTAATTTGTTATGATTGATTATTATTAGCAACACCTTTTTTAAAGTTTTGTTTTTCTGAAGCAAATTAACTTCTAACTCATCTGTGGGAGTAGTTTAATTTGTAAACAGTTGATCACCACATGACCAGAAAGAACAGTTAAACAACACTAAATTATTTGTACTTATAGTTACGAGATTCTTATACTACCTGCCACTTTCAAGTTCAAAAATTTGGAAAGTTATTCTACTGCAATATCCATAATACTACAAATTTACACAGGTCGTTACTTTATTTATAGTTACACGTGTTGCACACAGTATTTCTACTATAGGTGTCTAAGTAGAGACATTAGTACATACTTATTCCAGAAGAACAGTATGGCAAAAAAAATTAAGAATACAAAGAAAAAGTTCACAGTTATAAAAAAGGTGTTTTTTTAACCAACACAAATCATTCACTACATTCTGATGATCATCCGAGAAATGAAACATATTAAAAGAAAAATTCAAGTGACATTAAAAAAAAGGAAATCCCCTGGAAAGTTTTGGATCACAAAATCCACAGAATACTTTTATTTTTGCCGAAATGTGAGCAAAATACAAAAGAATTCACACAATAATAATTGATAGAGGTTTCAAGGAGATGACTATAAATTTTAAACGTATCCTTAAATTTGGCCAAAAAAAATGTGAAGACTGTCAGGGTAGTAATTTTCAGTAAATTTTAAAAGTACACTCAAAAAGACCTCATGAAAAGATTACGTATATTTTTTTCTAACCACAGTCACAGAAATTATGGCTAAGAACAAATCATTTTTACTAAAATACAAATAATGAAAATTAATGCGTTGGTTGGTATCAAAATTTAAAGAAAGAAAAAGGTAAACAAACACAAAAATTAGTATATTCGAGTTGTATTGAATTTTTTTTTATAAAAAACCGAATTTGTCTTCAAACATTTGCAAAAACATTAAAAGATATTGAAAAAAAAAGCACTGCGTACATTTCAACTTTTGAAATCCCAAAAATCGTAAGCTCAAAAACCTGAAATAAAATGTTCATCAAAAATGTTTTCAACTTATACCTAGATTTAGCAATTTTTCGAATTGAGTTTCTCCAGTTTTCAATTTTTAATTTTTCCATTTGCAATTTTTCGTTTCAGTTTTTTATTTTCTTAATTTTTGCAATTTTTGAATGTCCGATTTTATTATTTCTTGTTTTTTCAATTTTTCGTTTCGTCAATTTTCCCATTTGCAATTTTTCATTTTTTTGTTTTTCTTTTCTAACTACAATTCTGCGATATCTCTTCGAGTTTTGATTTTTAAATTTTCCGGTTTTTCGATTTTCTAAATTTCGAACGCTTCAATTTTTATGTAGATTTTGCAATTTTTCGATTTGAAATTTCACGAGTTTTGAATTTTGAATTTTTTAATTTCTACGTTTCTTCAGTTTTTCGAGAAAAACGAGAAAGTACAAATTATTCTACGGGTTTACATTAGAAGTACAGTCCAAAATTATTGAGTAATATATTGACCCTATGAAGAAACTATGTACATGAAAAAAAAACTAAGATTAAGCCCCACCCACCCGCCCCGATCTCAGTTTTTCATTCCTAATCAGACCGAGGGGCGAAGTTTAATTGTAACATCAAAATTTCTCTATAGAATTTTACTCTTCTAAAAACATGTTTCATATGGTAATTTCTTGTTGAGAAATGAGGATTTTGGAACTAAGCTCCACCCTTCAGCTCCCCATCAATAAAAAATTCATCACAATTGAGAATGGGTGGGTGGGCGGGGCTTATATTTTGTCCATTTTTTTCTTAATATGCAAGTCGTTTTTCCCAACAAGAAACTGAAAACATGTTAACTATTCTGTTGTTGAAAGAAAACTCTATATATTAAAAAAAAAACACAGATTAAACACCACCCACCCTCCCCGATCTTAATTGTAATGAATTTTTCATTTGTTGTTAGACCAAGGAGCGGAGCGTAATTGCAAAATACATATTTCTCTACAAAAATTTACCATTTTCAACATGTTTTACGTTTCTTGTTGTGAAAAGAAGGCTACGGACTAGTGGCATTAAAAAAAATGCAAACAAATCTGTCAAATTAAACAAAGCATGAAGTTAATCAGGTGATTAAAAGTACGGTACAAACTGCCATTGCAACAAAGAAATATTGTAAATTCGAAATACTGGAAATTCAAAAATTTGAAAATTGGAAAATCGAGGAATTGAAAAATGAAAGATTTGAAGAATGAAATAAACAAGCGGAAAATTGTAAAATTGGAAGGAACATTGAAAAAATAAAGGAAATGAAACAAAAAATTGTGATTAAAATCAAGAAAATGAAAATTAAAAAATCGGGAAAATGAAAAATAAAAATAAAGAACTTGCAAATGGAGAAAACAAAAAACTGAAATCTCGAAAAATTAAAAATTGAGACACTAAAGACGCGAAGAATGAAAAATTATAATATCGAAAAATTGCAAAATTGAAAAATTTCAAAAGGAAAAATTCAAACGGTCAACTGAAAAATTTGCAAGCGTGAAATTGAAAAATTGATAAAATTAGGGTCGGCTTATGGAAAGCGAATTAAAATCCTCAACTAATTTAACATAGGATTAAATTGTAAAATATGAGCCCGTGATTGGTTAAAACATGCACGTTGCATAACAACGGACCTCAATTAAAATTAATCGCGATTAACTTTTAATCCGATTTCCATAAACCAGACCTTAAATTTGCAAAAACTAAAAATTATGAAACCGAAACTTTGAAAAACGAAAGAAAATGAAAAAACATCTCAAAAATTAGTTAAAGGTAAAAATAAATCCAAATTTTTCGAAAAATTATTAGATTTGATTTTGCGAATTTTATTTTTTTAGGATAACCCTTGTAAGCTAAAATAAAAATGTGTATGTAATGTCAAAGTAAATGTAAACAAGCGTGTTGGACGTAAGTTCCAAATGAGGATTTATTCGGCAAAATTTTGAGATGACGTCATCAATTTTTTGGGAGGGGATAAAGGAATAAATTTTGCTTATCGATTTACAATGATTACGATCACCTTAAAATATTTACAAGATTTCAGAGTAATCCAGTTTTGCAGTTTCAAAGTTATTCTGCAAAATATTATTCAGTTTTGAATTTTTTCCAAAAATTCGGGATGTCTAGGGTGAAAATTCGACACGGATTCATACACAACAAGTGCAGGCGTATCTTATTTGGTAAAATTTAAAATAACTTTGTTATAAATTTTGGAGATAACGTCATTCCATTGGTGGTGCGGATGATTACCAGACAGACAGACAGACAGACAGACAGACAGACAGACAGACAGACAGACAGACAGACAGACGGAAACGGAATACCATTTCTTTCGTACTCTAAAGGTCACGACACGTCGAGAAAATGTGAAAGTGGCAATTCGGCCGATGGACTCGATTGCTATACTTCCTTAGCTTATGCCCGGGAAGTAAAAACGACCAAAGACAATTATTTAATGATAAAAATAAGCGCAAGCTTTTCTATAACTAAATGTTTGTAAAAAACAAACACAAAGTCGGTGAGTTCACCCTGGTGCAGGAGTTTCGAATCGTACACCAGCCACTGTTGTTAATTTAATGTTGCAGCTGATGATTGTAATAAAAATTCGCTTGAAATAAATAAATAAACACACGAAAAAATAGTATGTAGTCTAAATTCACACGCATACAAAAAAATTGGCTTAAAGTTAAGTATTTAGACTGGAGTTTCCGCGCCTCTGAAAGAAAATCCATACATTGAACAAATTAAAAAAATAATAATTTTGATTTTTTTCCAGTAACTTATCAGCGCGATATTAAAAATGAAGCTGAATTCATAAATCCTAGCATAGACGCGTACGGTTTTGTACATTTATGCCAGTTTTGATACAGATTAAGGAACGGTTGCATATCTTATGCATACATTGCTTTGGAAGTTGTGGTTTAAGCTCTAGCCACATCAAACCTTGTGGTTGAGGTCTTTTAAGCCTTGTGCTAAATTTTACGCGAATTTTAAAATTGTCGACCGACCTCGAAGCTTCTATTGAACAAAAATTACCCAACTATTACAAACATATTTTCCCCTACGGTTTAAGTGAAACATCTCACTTGGCACAATAAATCCCACAAAAGAATAAATGAACTTGTTTCCTGTGTTTATTCCAAATCCAAATTTTTGCGTCGAGTGTCAAACACGATGCACCTGTACATCTTCAACGTTTCCGTGGGTCGTTAAATTTCCTGCAGGAATCGTACATCAAAAATACTTCTCGACCCGCGTGCCCACATTCATCCGAAAAATAGAAAAATTCCATGCAAGAAACATGACGAATTGTGGTAAGTGTCACTTCCTTTTCTGTACACGAAAAAACCGCAGCATACGCTTCATAACAATAACCCAAAAGTTATATACTTAGAATCACATTTCTGTTTACACAGCTTTGTGTGTGATGTGTGTGGACGCACGTTATGACGCACCCAAATCAAAATAGAATAATGGTCCATTTACACAAAAAAGGGTACATCTCTTGTGATCAAATCAACGATCATCCCGAACAGACGTCAGCGTTTTATTGTCCGTGGAATATCACAAAATCAACAAAAACCCGCGTCAACAGCGACTTCATTAATCTGATTGCACGCGCTCGTTTATCGGTAATTATCCCAGCAATTCCGGGTTTTATGTCTGCGGGTGCGGGAAGTCCCATTCTTACCATCATGGGCGGATATCAGGGAAGGATATGACGGGTGAGGGAGCTGGCAAGTGATTCACTGATTGTTCTTGAATTTGATTACACACAGAAACGTAAAAATGAGAATAATTTAAGTCAACGACCTTTGCTGTGAGAGTACCAGATTCTCTCAAGATGTAATTAGCATGACTTTGGTTCTTAACCAACTATGGTTAATTACGACAAATTTATAATCCACGATATAATCAACGATTAGAATACTTTCAGCAGTACGTCCCGACTAATTTCTTTACTTTGGGAAAGTGCTCAAACGAATAGATATCATCCAGACAATCAAATAACACTCTAATTTATCTTTAATTGCGCCTAAAAGACCGTAATAAAAACTTACAATGAACGTTGGATGTGGCGGCGCAATCATGATTTTTTGTTCGTGATGAAAATAATTACATGCGATGATATCATAAATTTCTCACAATTCTCCACATTACGATGGTATCTGCTTTCACAAGGAAAATTAAAACCGTACTTAAACAACAGAATTCATGCACCAAAAGCAACTTTCGACATCGCCGAAACCACAAGAAAAACATCCACTCTGTTCATGAAAATTTAACAAGCGCCAACACAACTGCCCTTGAAATAATTTCCAATTGGCATTAATTAAACCCAACCTACAATCCCAATTACCAAAATATGTTCACTCCTCGCCCATTATTCTTTTCATTAGTGGCTTTTAAACTTACAGGCATATTTCCATGACTTCTTCGAATGGTACAGGCTGTTCGATAATTGTCAGAAAAATTCGGTCACCTCACACTGCACTACAGTCATTGTGGAATCAAAAAAGTCCTGGTACGACATCACAACATAGTAAGACTTTCGAAAAACTCCAATTGTTTTACGACTTTCTGTTAGCTGAAAGCTCTTTGCAGCACTACTACATCAAGCCTTCCACTAGCGAATGACCGTCGACGTCCGTTCGAATTCATTGAGAAATAATACAGAGGCATCGTGACTTAGAGAGGGGGCACGAGGAATCCTTCATTTTGCAATCGTGGGTATTGGGCAAAACAGAAAAATGTGAGGCATGGACTAAATTCCTCGAGATTAATGAATTAAAAATAAATGGTGCAGGAGCCGTGAAAATTAATGACTCATGGTTGGCGCGGTAGCAATTATTTCAATAATCGTCGGTGGAGAAAGAATAACAAGTTCATCAGAAAACACATTTTCTGGGTGAAATTTATTATTTGTTAACTAATGCGCAAAATGACATATTGGTAGTCGCGAATGGAATTTTTTCAATGAGGCGGTAATCGAGTTACAGCATTATTCGTGGGCGCCAAGGCGTTCCGCGAATGAGGAATACACTTTTTTTGAATTGCATTTTATCACTAAAATAACACCATAAAACTGATTATGTCGTTTTACTACGTCTTGTTATATGAATTATTGATTATCAGTGCATGGAATGGTATCTTGGCGCACAAGAAAAATACATTTAACGAGACATAACCGAACTATTTTTTTAAGCAATGGCATTTTGACGCTCCAATAATAATTTTGTAAAAACGATATATAAACATTTACTAATGACAACTGCATCTTTATTAAAAATATGTAATGTAATTAACATAAACACATGTATCTTGAACTCTGTGCGAAAACATATTTCTTTACGTTGTTCAAAACAATTAAAAAAAATTGGTCGAAGGTTATTTCGACAGAACTTCCCTATTTCTAATATCTATACGAAATTTGACAACAATCGGTTAAGCAGTTTCGAAGATTACGTGTCTAATACAAATGGATACAGACAGCAGACAGGCAGACAGACAGACAAACGGAAACGGGAGACTACTTTTTTCCTACTGTAAACATTATATTCTCACTAATAAATATTTGTATGGAAAAAGTAACTTTTTCGAAATAATTGTCATTATCATGATTTTTCACAATTTTTCTATTAATAGTCATCAAAAAATTGATTTTTGAATTTTACAATGTCCTCTTTTTAGGATTAACATACAATTTGTTTCTTTTTTTATGAAATACGCTATATATTTTAATGCTCTGATTGATCTTTCACGTTGTTCCAACTTCTTTGATTTTTTTAGCAATGCAAAGGCTCATAAAAAAATCTCAATAGTATTATTTTTAACATATAAATATTTAAATTTATGATGGGTAGATTTTAAAAGGGAAGTGATGTTTTTTTATCAACCTGACGAATATTGGCAATTCGAAAATAAAACAAGACGAAACCTCGGAATGAAATACTATATAAAAATTATCTTCTATTTATCTTCTATCTATTTCAATTTTGGGACTTTTAAAAACTTCGACTTTTAAATTTTTCGATTTTTGGTCCTCTCGTTTGTAGATTTTTCGATTTTTCAGTTTTCGATTTAAACCCTTTTCTTTCCATTTTTTGCTTTCTCGTTTTTAGATCATCACATTTTATACCAATAACGAGCACTGGTTTGTGGAGGACGCCGAGGCTTGAAAATTTTAGAATCCAGTTGAACCCATCCATATTTAATAATGATAAAATAAAAATTGTCATAACATCAACTTACCCAAAATAATATTCAGAACGTTTTGCTGCATTGTAGCTTAATAATAAACAGCTGAAGTTAATCATGTACTGACAATATATTTTTACTTCAGAGAAAGTTTTGCAGTTGCCTAGTGTTTTTTCAAAATAAAATCTTCGCGGCCTCTTATGTTTTTTTGAAAACATTTTAAAAATCTCGGGGATCCGTGGAGTTCGTTGTTTGGAAAGAATTTTACAGAATCTTAGGGGCTCCTACCGTCTTTTTTTTTAATATTAAATAAAATTTGAAAAATCAAGAATTTTAAAAATCTAAAAAATCCAAAAATTAAAGTATCGAATAGACAAAAAAATTGAAAAATGTAATACGTATTTCAAAAATTTGCAGAATTTTAATTTAATTTAATTTTAAAAATTTAAAAATCAAAATCTTGAAAAATCTCAAAATTGAAAAATCCCAAAACTCAAATAGAGAAATGGAAAAATCGGAAAATAAAAATCGATTAATCGAGACATTGGGAAATCGAAAAGTTCAAAAATTTAGAAACGCCAAAAATTGAAAAACTGAAAATTCGAAAAATTTGAATACATAAATCCCAAAAATTGGAGACTCGAATAATCGAAAAACTGAGAAATCGAGAAATTGAAATCTAAACATTGGAAAAACGCAAAAGCGAAACGTCAAAAATCGAGAAATCGAAAAATTGAGATATCGAAATAGCTGAAGATCGAAAAGTGGAAAAATTCAATATTGAAAAATGTAAACTTAAAAAACCCGATAAATCGAAAAATTAAAAAATCGAATTATCGAAAAACTGAAAAATTAATTCCGAGAATTGAAAAATGGAAAAATCTAAAAATGAGAAGACAAAAACTCGAAAGACAGAAATCGAAACAACAAAAAAGTGAAAAACCTAAAATTTAAAAATTCGAAAAATTGAAAAATCAAAAAACTGAAAAATCGAAAAATGTAAGATTTAAAAAAATAGAGTCGAAAAACATAAAAATTTAAAATTGAAATACATATTGAAAAATCCCAAAACTTGAACATTGAAAATATGAAAATTGAGAAATCGAGAAATCGGAAAGACGAAAAATCGAAAAATTAAAAAAATCATTAATCAAGAAATTTTGAAATCAAAAAATTCAAAAATTTGGAAACGCCAAAAATTGAAAAATCGGAAAATCGAAAAGATGAATTCTCGAAAAATTGAGAAATCGGAATCAAAAACTGAAAAATCGAAAAATGGGAAAATTCAAAATTGAAAAATTTTTACTTAAAAAACCGTTAAACCAAAAAGTGAAAAATCGAACATAGAAAAACTGAAAAATGGATTCCGAAAAATTGAAAAACAGGGAAATCTAAAAGCGAGAAGGCGAAAAATCGAAAGAAAACCGTTAAATCGGAATTGAAAAATCGAAATATCGAAAAACTGAAAAATTAATTCCGCAAAATTGAAAAGTCGAAAAATCAAAAAACTGAAAAATCGAAAAATGTAAGATTTAAAAAAATGCAAAATTTTGAAACATCGCATAAGTAAAAAATCAAAAAAAGAAAGTCGAAAAACATAAAAATTTAAAATTGAAATACATATTGAAAAATCCCAAAACTTAAACATATGAAAATCGAAAAATTGGGAAATCGACAAATCGGAAAGACGAAAAATCAAAAAGTGGAACAATTAAAAAAATCAATAATAAAGAAATTGAGAAATCGAAAAATCCAAAAATTTAGAAACGCCAAAAATTGAAACATCAGAAAATCGAAAAAATGAATTCTCGAAAAATTGAGAAATCAAAATCGAAAAACTGAAAAATCGCAAAATCCAAACATTAAAAGATCAAGAAGTCGAGAAGTCGAAAAATTGAAAAATCGAAAAAGGGGAAAATTCAAAATTGAAAAATTTTAACTTAAAAAGACCGTTCAACCAAAAAGTGAAAAATCGAACACCGAAAAACTGAAAAATTAATTCCGAAAAATTGAAAAACCAGGGGATCTAAAAACGAGTAGGCAACAAATCGAAAGAATGAGAAATTGAAACAACAAAAAAGTGAAAAATTTAAAATTTAAAAATTCGAAAAATTGAAAATTTAAAAAATCGGGCAATTTGATGTTTTGATTGCCCAAAAATCAAAAAACTGAAAAATCTAAAAATGTAAACTCACAATATTTTGAAAAATCGAATAAGTAAATCAAAAACACGAAAAGTCGAAAAATCAAAGTATTTGAAAGTTCCAAAATTGAAATAGATACAAAATAATTTTTATATACATATTTCATTCCTCGCAGCTGGGTACCGACAATACTTTTGCGTGTGATAGTACACAGATGTAACAAATGTAAAGCACCTGGGCGATCATCAATTCTTTCTTTAGACTGGTACCTAGAGTGCCTTAATTCGATCCAAACTGATAAGAGCACCTATTATAAACTTTGTATAAATTTAAGTTGTCCCTTTTTAAATTCGAATTTTAAAATCTAAAACTAACGTGAAACTAAATAAGTCACAAAGTAGATACGCAGTAAATAAAGCCGTTAGATAACGGCAGAATTTTATGTCGCAAAAATGTTTGCAACATATGTCTCATACACATAAACAAGTTACTACGGAATTATTATCTTATAATTTCTAAAACGTCTGTATTTTTTTTTATATTTCATGAATGGTAATATTGTTTCAATAAAGAATTATTAAAATAATTTTTAAGGGACTTCGCTTCCTAACCCAAAATGAACTGAATATGTTCCTGCATAAAGTAAGCTTAATTAGAGTCAGGTAGATACTTATCGGGCCGGAGTTAAGGTGTCGCATTAGTAAACGCCCGACCTAGACCTGAGTTTGAAGTTCTCCGGTGTACCCCACTGTCGGACAAACTTTGATTTAGTTCCCCTGCAGTCAATCGTGGCTTCTTTTTTTGAAAGAGTATCTCGAGAATAAAATCTTAATTAGGGCTCGAGCACGGAAAATTCTCGCCGATTACTCGGTGGTACCGAACAGAGTACCGTAAAAATACAGTTTCACTGCAGTCGCATTGAACGGTCTTTGTCTTGAATTACAGCAATTTTTAATATTTGAGTTACATTAAAAATATGTAAGTTTTATTATTTCACATAGAGGTTAAAAATTTAAAAATACTGCGAGTCGTATTATTAGCCAAATATGGAGAATCATGTCCCGTGTCCAAGGTTATAGCGGTAACGTAACGTCAAATTTAATAATTAAAATAGCCGACTGTCCATATAACAATTGACGTTCTAGATTATTCATACATCCCGGCACAAACTAAAACCCTATACTGAAACTGACTAATTTCGGAGTCATTCACATTACCGCGGATTGTTCAATTTAAATTACAGTTCTCGTTCCGAAAACACCGGAACAACTTATAACGATAAAGTATGAATTTCCTGACGCCACCCATTAGAATAAAATGCGACCGCCAAGTTTGATGCACATCTGGCATTATAAATGCGTGGCATTATGTATATGATGCAGGTAAATATTATGGATGGTGTTACTTCAACAATGATGCATTCACTTGATGATTCACCTATAATTCATTGTTCTGATGAAACAAATAATGTTTGTGTCCCTATTTACATTAAATTACGTCAAACAACCTTAATGGGTTTATCAAGAAACCACTACAATGAAATGAGTAAACGCGGAGACTGGGCGGAAACTTAGAACCCAACAGGTGGCAGAAAGGAATCACATCGTGGTATGTGAAGTTTCTCGTGTAAATACGCCCGCCAACGTACTCAAGGTTGATAAATGGGTGTATGTTTCCTAATATCTGTGTCACACACTTAAAAAAAATAAATATGTGTAAAATGATATGCAAACTTGGAATGTGTAGATCTCGTCGACGCAATTCTGTTACCAAATGACACTGCAAAATATATAGCGGTACTTTTTCATAAAAAAGTAATAATTTATGTTGCATCTTTTTATTAATTTGTTACAGTGAATAAAATTTATCAAAATAAAAGCAACCTTGCAACGCTCGCCAAGTACAATAAAATTCAATTTATCTGAAGCTAGTTACATTGAGGTATAGGCAACCAACAATACATGCGCAGTAAATACACCACTCATTTAGAAAAAGGATCACGTTGTTAAAACAAAATTAAACATACATTTCTGACAACAACTTTAGTTGTTTTCGTATTTCTCTTATATTTGAAACTTTGAAATGCGCGAACAAACAATTTTTAGAAGGAAGCAAACAATGAATCATACAATTTTATAATTCACTAAAATTTACATAATAATTTTCAAAGTATTTAACACAAGGATTTAAACAAGCTGTTGCCTATCTGAAACTCCTAGATAACGTAGTGCAGGTAAACCGGTCAACGCTTTTCAAAACTTTCTTATTGGAATGCTGATCATGACGTATTTCTCGTGATATTTAACACATTTTTATCATATTTTAAAAACATCATATTAAATCATTTCACAACACCAATTTTTCAACCTAAGCTGGTACTGCCAGTCTCTCTTGATAAGCAGATATAGTTTCGTTTTCAAATAGCGAATGCTGATCAAATGAATTCGAATGAGAAGAACCTCTTAGGATGGTACATTGAAGTAATAATTAATCCTCTGATTCTTTCAATTCTGCACTACTCAAATATGTGACAAATTTATAGCTATTTTTTTATTTGATAACTCTAGTAAAGTGTTTGTTGCTAAAACCTGCATCAAAACAGAAACCGCTGCACTAATCTAGTGGTTGATGTTTTTTGTCAATAAAGTTAAAGAATGCCAAAATGGTGAATTAAAATTTAAGAAATTCGTCATCATCATAAAACGCAGTACAATTAAAAACCTTTTAAAAGTGAAGCAATCAAACTAGAATCCGCCAGAATTCACGCATTACAACATCACACCCATTTATTTGGTCCGACTTGTTATAGTTTTTTATAACACCGGTCGTCTAAAATTTAGGTTTGATAAACTTTTTTTTTTATTCTTATAAAACAGTTAAAATACGTTTCAGTTTTGTGTGTACGTAAATAAAGCAAACACGTAATTAAATCATATTTTTAGAATTTTAAATACTGCATCAACAACAAAATTCATCCCTACGTACACTGACTGCAACCCCCTTCAATCAATTTTGTTGTTCGTACAGTATATTTCGTCGCCACGTTGAGCAATAATAACTTGAAAGTTATGAATTATTTTAATTATATTAAAAAAAAAGCAACGAATTTACTCTTAACGTCAGTCGAGAGATTTTAAGAACTGTTTCATAAAAGTTTATTAAGCCTACTCATACAATGGCGCACTAACTCTACGACACATTGAGCTGTTTATTGAGCTGAGAAAAAAATATTTAAAGAATCCTTCGACGCAAAGTTTAATTTTTCTTTTCGATATTTCCCCATATTTTAATTGATTACTTAGTGTTTTGATGATTTTTTATGATCTTTCTCAAACTTAAGTGGGATTTATAAACTTGCTGTTGAGGTTGAAGCTGACGTTGCTTTTAGGGCTGAAAATTCTCATTTATAAACTCCGTTGTCAAGTTGGCGTTGATGGTAACTTTGATGTTCAACTTTTGCCGTATTTAAAGGGGTTGTAGATGAAAAGTGGAGGATTTAAGTTGATTACTACAAAAATTTACCATTTTAGACATGTTTTAAGTTTCTTGTTGTCGAAATAAGTCTACACATACTAAGGAAAAAAGACAAAATGTAGCCCCGCCCACCCACCCTATCTCAATTTTTTTTATTCGTCGTGAGCCAAAGGAGCGGAATTTAAATGCAAAATTCTTATTGTTTCTCTCTCTGCAAGAAATTACCATGGAAGACATTTTTTGAGTATCATGTTATTCAAAGAATGCTATGTATATTACGAAAAAATTCGTTGGCAGACCTATGAGCGGGGCCTAATTGGAAAATCCATATTTCCTTACAAAAATTTACCATTTTAAACGTGTTTTAAGTTTCTAAAAATAAAAAAATCGTCACAATTGAGACGGGGTGGGTGGGTGGGGTTTATATTTTCCTTTTTTTTCTTAATACATAGTATTTTTCGAACAACACGATGCTCAAAAACATGTTTTTAATTTCCTGTAAAGAAATAAATATTTTGCAGTTAAGCTTGCCTTGGTTCAGGGCAAATAAAAAAAGTCATTGAGATAGGGCGGGTAGGTGGGTTTCCATTTGGCTTTTTGTTTTAATATGTGCAGACTTCTTTTCACCACATGAAACTTAAAACATGTTTAAAATGGAAAATTTGTATAACGAAATATCGATTTTGCAATTAGGCTCCGCCCCATAATTGCAAAATCCATATTTCTTTGCATAAACCATTTTAATCATGTTTTAAAGTTTCTTGTTATGAAAAGATGGCTATGTATATTAAGAAAAAAAGGCAAAATATTATGACCGCCCACCCGCCCTATCTCAATTCTGATGATTTTTTTATTCGTCGTAAGCCGAGCGGCGAAGCTTAACTGCAAAATCCTTATTTTTCTACGAGAAATTAAAAACATGTTTTTGTGTAAGTATTGTATTGTTCAAAGAATACTGTGTATATTAAGAAAAAAATAAACCCCACCCATACTCGCCCCGATCTCAATTCTCAATTATGACGAATTTATCATTGTTGTTAGATCGAGGGGCGGGGCTTAATTGTAAAATCCGTATTTATTTACAAGAATTTACCATTTAAGAATGTTTTAAGTTTCTTGTTCTGAAAAGACGACTACGTATATTAAGAAAAAGACAAAATATAAGCCCCGCCCACCCGCCCTGTCTCAATTGTGATGATTTTTTTTAGTCGTTAAGAGCCAAAGGAACGGAATTTAATTGAAAACTCCTTATCTATTTAAGAATAAAAAAAGCATCACAATTGAGTGGGTGGGCGGAGTTTATATTTTGCCTTTTTTTTCTTAATATACATAGTATTGTTTGAACAACATACTACTCAGAAACATGTTTTTAATTTATTGTAAAAAATAAGTATTTTGCACTTAAGCTTGGTTCACGGCGAATAAAAATAATCATCACAATTGAGATAGGGCGGGTGGGCGGGCTTTCATTTTGCCTTTTTGCATGTTTAAAATGGAAAATTTGTATAAGAAAATATCGATTTTGCAATTAGGCTCCGTCCCATAATCGCAAAATCAATATTTCCTTGCAAAAATATACCATTTTAACCATATTCTATGTTTCTTGTTGTGAGAAGATAGCTATGTATATTAAGAAAAAAAAAGGCAAAATATAAGCCGCGCCCACCCGCCCTGTTTCAATTCTGATAATTTTTTTTATTCATCGTAAGCCGAGGGGCGGAGCTTAATTGTACAATCCTTATTTTTCTACGAGAAATTACCATGTGAAATATGTTCTTAAGTAATCTTTGGCTTAATATACATAGTATTCTTTGAACAACACGATATTTACTCAAAATTTACCATTTTAAACATGTTTTATCTTTCTTGCTGTGAAAGGAAGACTACACATATTAAGAAAAAAAGGGCAAAATGTAAGCCCTTATAGTTATAATACCGAATCTGTTTTTGAGACGAATAGCAATAAATCTTGTTGAAAATGATGGCAGCTATTTAAAATAAGTATGAGGGTTTCAGTGAACAGGTGATTAAATGCCTTAATATTAGTGGACCTCATTATCTTCATTAAAATTAGAATTAGTGCTGTCAACCACAAAAAACAGAACTTTCATTGGTTAAAAACCCACGGTCAACGGCAACGTCAACGGTGAACAGCAACGTTAGCAACAACTTTACAAATCGACCTTTGGACTTGTGAATTTAATGGCGTACCTAGTGCACCTTTTTTGAGCAGCCTGTATATATTTATATATAGAGGATATATTAATAACCACAGCCCTTGGTATCTCATTAACCGCTAGAGATAAAAAAGGTTTAACAACTAAAATCATACGACTTTTTGAACTGCATAACTTAATTATTTTTAAGTATACAGTGTTTAATTTTTGGGGAGAACATATAATTTAGTTCTTTTTTTTTAATGGAATATTTTATATATTTTACAAAAGCTGCTTAGCCGCTTTTTACAGTTTATTATTTGTTTCCTTTGGGCTGGGAAATGCATAGCTGTGTAACCCGCACTTAAGAAGAGAGTACACATGTGGATTTAGCAATTAAAACATGCAGTACACATAACACCATAATTTTTTTTATTCATAAAATATTTTATTTAAATTACGAAAATATTTATAAGCCTTCTGAACGTGTTTTTTTATTGTAAAGTAGCAATAATAGACATTTTTATTTTGTCAACAGGTACATATGACCGTGGCAACAATGTGTCATGGAATTGATGAGATATTTTTATCATCTATTAAAGGGAATTCAGTACGTTATCTCAAATAAAATAAAATACTTGTGTGGAGTTCATGAAATAAGTTAAAAAAATCTTTTTTTTAATATGCAGAATAACATTGGAAAAACAAGTGTGACGGTCCACCCTTGAGGAGAAACCGCAAAATACCGCAATAAGAAACTTCAGAACATAATTCTCTAACTCAAAGATTAAATTCGCATATTCGCAAAAAGCAAGCAAATTGCGCATGTCCAATCGCGTATGTATTCCAACCACCAAATAATTGCAAAACCCATATTCGCAAACCATTGAGAAGTGCTCACTCAGTCAACCCTAGCTAAATACCACACCCAAGCAAAAGTTCCAAGATGGCGACAGCATGTGACGTTAACATGATAACAAGACAAAGAAGAATCCACAACGTTGGCACGTGATTCTAACGACATTCAATTAAAAGCACAGAGGAACCAACACCAAATAAATCACATCAAATTAACTACCAAAGGCGTTACACAATAACGCAACGCAAGATAAAAGAAGCATAAAACAAACCAAATCTCACGCATTACCATCAATCTATTTTGCGACTTATCAGTCTGACGAAATTCTCGGAACAACGAAACTAAGACTTATAAAACCTCTAAATAAAGCCCAAAAGGATTGCATTCTTATCAACTAACCCAAATACGAATACCACGATGCAACACGTGCACTCATAAAGATGCCACCAAAGACATAATTAATGAGAAAAACGCCGTATAAAAGGTCGCAAAATCGAGAAGTCGAGGAAGTCGAATCCAGTGTGCCACGAAGACGACAAGTACCTACAACGATCGATACCCAAGTAGAGCCGTGCTGAAGCCTTGTCCAGCTGATAGTTCCTTGCCCGAAATTGCGAAGGAAGACTTAGAAAAGTTCCATGGTTTTTTGTAAGTGAAAGAATCTAAATTTAAACCGTCATGCATGTGTTATCTTGCTTCTGTGCCTTCTTCGATAATCGACTGATGTGTGATTAACCTGGACCTCCGTCATTATACGAAAAATTTAACTTGTTAAATTGGGGAATGGTCCATTACTGTCATCGAAAGGGCGAACGTTTATCAACTCAGAACTGAGGAATTATCTGAGAGATGGGTTACTAGTCTGTCGCTTAAATGCAAACGCCATTAACAAAATGATGAAGATAACGAAAGCGGTCACTGCTCTCTGCGGTCCCTGTTTTAATGTGAATCTCGGAATTTTGACGAATCTTGGGGGGATTTCCGGATAACCCGTGTACCTTAATAAAAGCTTTAAGACTTCCCGTAGTTAATGATTAATCGCGCATTTATGAAAATATGTAGTATTGTCATTTGTTATGTTTGCTCTAAGGTCCGGAAACTTCCTTCCATGATTTTTGAACAGTTTCTTTTATTCTTTTTAATTTGTTTATGGAAATGCTAATCATTCCAAATTTTATTACTGCGACTTAGGGTAATAGGGAATGATCCTTGTGAAAGGTACCATTTGCAAATTGGACCTCATACGTCCATGTCAATTTAACGTCATACTTTAATATTTACTGCCAATTAATTTAAGTTTTGTGCTAATATTTTATTGATCAGGGATAGAAAAAGATTATTTAAGGACATTTCGAGTAGCGTTTTCGTTTTAAATAACTTTAAGGAGACATTGATATTTGGCCTTTTGTAGTAACAGTTGATTGCCATGTATTTAAATAATTGAAATGAATAGTGACTCTTTTAGTTTTGTTTTATCAAGTAGGTAGGGATTATTTAGCGGACGCGTCAAAATACGATTTTTGGATTCGTAGCCTTAAGAATGTATTTATATTTAATCTTTGTCTGGGACTTACAATTTTTACCATTAATTCTGTTTGAATTTAGATTTAATATACTTGTTAAATGAAGACTACATGTTACTTATTACCTCTCCCTGATTGCAATTTAGCTATCCATTTCCAAGGAAATGGGCCTACACCCAAATAAATAATTTTGTTAGTGTCCATGCTTGGCCACCGATAATAACACGGATGGACACGACAAAATGGCGCAGTCGGTAGGATCATTCGCTAAATTGCAAAAAAAAAGGGGAGTTGTAATAATGAATTAACAAAAAGAAAAATTTTTTCAATCTTAAAAACATAAAAATCACAAAAATCAGAAAAATTTAAAATCACGGACAACCTAGAGTGTAAAATAAGATTAGTGTATTACTATTAGTTTTTTTTTTTAAGTGAAGCGTAACCATTTTAGCGTAAGTTCGTTCGTACTATTTTCAATGCTTTTCAACCGAACTTATCTCGGAATATCGCTTTGGAAAATGGAAATTAATCTCGCACGATTTTAGTGAACCGTTCTCATAAGAACAAATTTAAAATAAATGTTGTAAGTTGCAGATTTTAGAAAAATGTGTTAACGGCAAGGTAAATGAAATCAGTTTTTGAGCATTTTTTTTTTTTTTTTACAATTAGGCATTTTAACTTTTATCTAAACAGCCGCATTCATTTAACGAGTCTCTTTTCTATCGAGCACACTTATTATGATAATTCCAGAAAAACATTAAGTTCGAGAATTTACGCAATTTATTCAACTAGAGTGCACACAGAGTTTAAATACTTCATACCTACCAAGTTTTGCCTATAAGAACATTTGATAATTTTTTACTTCATCTTTCTCACTTTTCTCACTTTTAAACCAGGGAACAACTTTTCTTTCGATTACTTCGAATAGCACAGAAAGCTCATGAAATACACGCCAGAAACTTTCAATCACTTGAAATTTATTTCAAATTATAAGACTTACACCATAAGAACATCATCATGTATAATAATCACTCCACCGACAATTTAGTTCGGAATAGGCGACGATCGCAGTGTGAGTCAGTAGTACCACCAGGAACTGACCAGATAATATCCCAACTCGCGAAAAATTCGGCGGTGATGGAACAAAGTCCGCTTCGTAGGTAGGCAGAAGTGTCCGTTGTACCCCAACTACGGGCGTTTTGCTGGGTTGCGGGGCGCGATGTCGAAAGTCCGTCCCAAATCGAACCCACAATTTCTAACGAATTTCTGCGAATTTGATTGACAATCTCGCAAAGCATCTAGGCGTCGAGGAAAAGCTCTTCTCCGTCCGAAGATAACGTAGAAAATCGGTAAAAACTCGTCGTTGTTCACCTACAAATAAAAAAAGTAATCGTTGAAAAGATTTCATTACAAAATTAAAGTAAATTAACAGACATACGTTTGAACCATTGAGAACACAATAGAAAACAAAATCATTACTTACCTATTTCTGCTTTTGCTTGCTAGATTAATTTTCACAACAACAGACATGATCTTACTTGTATGAAAAATCACTGAACACTAAAACGGTTATCTCAAGTTCCCAAATTTAGAAACAGTGGGACAAGAGGGTTCTCTCGCTTTATCGAACCCCTATTTGGTGCGAAGATGCACCCGATTGCGCCCTTGTGGTTATACAACACCAGATGTCACACAAACAGTGATTTACATGTTATACCATTATTAATTGCTCACACTCTCGTTGAATTTCAAGTTCAAAGTTTTACATACAGGATTAAAAGAATAAATAAAATTGTTAACTGGAATTTTATTAAGTAGTAAAGAGAAGACTTTCGCTTATTTTGTTCCGTTTATTTTCGCAAAAAGTTCTTATCGTCATGACTGTCAATACCGGTAATGTGCTAACTTTATTCATGCGAACGCTGCAACCCTGCAAGTACCTTTCCGAAATGCATCAGTACAAAAACCCGTGCAGTAGCGCAGTTCTTAATCGCGAACCCCCAACTCAAGAAGTCGTACCAGATGTTTAATAAAACACGATAGCTTCCCCTGCCAAGTGCATCTTTCACAGACCCAGATGTTTAATAACATACCATAGTTTACCTTAATTTCGCAACATCAGAATAAATGATAAGAAAGAACAATTTATTCAAATAACGCTTATGCATATAATTAATAATAAAACCCAACGACTTCATTCTATTTGGTGAGGGATATTCACCCTGACTCGGAACAGCTAGAACCGGAAATGCTTCTGAGATAAAACAGTAAAAAAAAAAAAATCATTTTCGAAATTTAAATAAAGTAAAACAAATTTAAACAAATAGATAAATCATTGCTAGCTTTGTCATGTACGTTTTGACGAAATCCTTAAAGAATTTTCATTTAAATTTTATAAAACCTACTTTAAATAATTACAGGCAATCTTTAGCTTTTCGACTCTAAAATAACAAAAGAAAAATCAATATCTAAACCAATCAGTCAATCATTTTTTTTTATGTATGAACCATGCCCTACTAATTTTTTTCTGAACGTCTAATTCATATTTGATAAAAATAGAACCTCTATCTGAACTTTGATAAACAACACATTAATTAACAAAAAAAAATTGTTGTTAGATTTTCTGAAATTAGACTTTAAAGCTGTCCATAAGTAATTTTGTCTTGTTGAATTTAAAGAAAGAATTTTATAAATCACAGTTAAAATAATAAACGAATTATGTTTGGATTTTTTTAAAGTAGATTTTACGTAAAAAAAAAACCATTTTGTTTTGTTAAACTTCCAGCATAAAAATAAAATAATAATAATATATTTAAATTTTAATTTTTGGAATAATGTAAACAAAATGAATCAGTACTTGTAAATAACCCAGATTTAAGAACAGAACTCGATAAGGCAATACAGTAAATCTTGTTATAATAGAGAAGACATAAATAACTAAGTAAATAACGAATAAAACAAACATTTAGAAAACTTTCTTGTTGAGCCGAATAAAAACAAGTGTGAACTCCAGAGCATAAAAGACTAGAACAGCAAGGTGAAACAAATAAGGAGATAATTTACACCCATTACTAAAAGAAAAAAAAATATATGCATAAGATTTAAGCAAATTAAAGGCTGATTGTCGACACTTAACTTGTGCTGTACCTATTCAGAGTACCCCGTCAACAAATCGTTGTAGCATTACCAGATGTTGAAACAAAATAAATCCGATAATTTTACACTCTCAAGTCATATCGCTAGAAAACATACAATAAACAAGAACTAAATATGTCAAGAATTACATTTCTTTTTTAAACCACGGCTCAAAACAGCTTAAAACCCACGTAAACTTACACATAAGTGGCTGTAACCCCCAGTAACCTCAGTTGTCAATTTTAAGTCAAACATACAATGAAAATAAAAGAAAAAGATGAACTTGCAAGGGACACGATTATCTTATCAAGCATGTGAAAATGATCGGAAAAACTAACGAAAATTGTGCGTAAAAAAAAAAAAAATTGTTAAATAAACACATTAAGAAATAACGACCATCAGTCCATGAAGATATTTTATAGCATATCAAAATTTTTAACAAGTTGGAAATAATAAAATACTAAAAATTTATAACATTCAAAATTTCAATTTCAGTCTTGACTTAATCAATAAATTATTTTTAAACCTATAGCAAGAATTATCAAAAAAAAAAAAAAAAAAATATATAGCGATTTTATAAGCTTTAACTTAAATTACGGGTACATTTTCCAAAACGATCATCAAGCCAACCGACGAAATTTTACAACAGAGTATACCTACACTACCGCATTTACCACAAGAAGGGAACTAAAATTCAAAATTATCACTAGTTATCACCACCCAAGATAGTGCCCCAAATAACGAAGTAAGAAGTTTTTATTTAAAACAGTTTCGTTGGAACTGTACGGCGTGAAAATAGTGAAATTATTAAATATTCAGAGATTCAAAATTGCGTAAGCCAGAAATTATTACCAACAATAGTTTGCAGAATTGACGAGAAGTAAGCATAGGTAATAAATAACGTTTAGGAAAATAATTATCATAATTAAGTGAAAAAGGCTTCGATATAATGTCGGTTTAACAAAGATGAAATTTGTATAACAACTATTTACTCAATTACCAGCAAGTAGAATAGTAGAATAGCAGTTTAGTTTATAAGTTAGCATTACCAGACAAATAGAAACCGATAAACTGATAAAAGCTGTACGCAGCCTATCTATAAGTCGCGATGATGATAATAATAATAATACCAGAACTCAAAACTATTGGTAATCGTTTGTGCCCAAAAGAGAAACACAGAGACAGACACTACCTACTAAGTGTTAGCGGTACCAAAGTAAGGGTTGTAACCGTGTGAAGAACAACTCTGCACGTACTACGAAATTGCCATCAATAAAATCGATTCGATAAATTCATAGCGATCACTTTAGAATAATTATAGCATCCGGTTATATAACAGGACAAATATAAATAATAATGAGAAGAACATTCAAAAAAAAAAAAAACATCTCCAACAAAAATCGAGGATTTTTCCATTTATGACAGTTTAAATAAGGCACTAAGCCACCTTAGAATTTGTTTTATTTTTTTTGATATCGTAGCAAGAGAAACCTTTGAAGACGATGTTTCAAATATCGTGTTGGACTGGTGGTAAAACACCCCAACAAAGCGCGCATAAATTGAGAAGAATTAACAAGTATGAAAGACCGCAGATAATAAGAGATTTAAGAGAAGATTTAAAGTTAAAGAGAGAAGATACCGTAATGGCAACCCCATACGTAAATGTGAATCAGTTAGGTTTAGGAGAAGAGTTAAATTGGAAAGATTCATTCGAATTAAGCAATATCGGCATGGCAACCCCATACGAAGCTGGAAAGATTCATTCGAATTAAGCAATATCGGCATGGCAACCCCATACGAAGCTGGAATCGCATTAGATTTAAGAGATACCATTTTGGCAACCTCACACGAAAATGAAACTACGTTAGTTTTTAAGAGATACCGTCATGGCAACCCCAGGCGAAGATGCATATGCATTAGTTGCATATGCGTTAGTTTTTAGAGATACCGTCATGGTCACCCCAGGCGAAGTTGCAGAGGCATTAGTTTTAAGAGATACCGTCATGGCAACCCCAGGCGAAGATGCATATGCAGTAGTTGCATATGCGTTAGTTTTTAGAGATACCGTCATGGCAACCCCAGGCGAAGATGCAGATGCATTAGTTGCAAATGCGTTAGTTTTAAGAGATACCGTCATGGCAACCCCAGGCGAAGATGCAGATGCAGTAGTTGCAGATGCGTTAGTTTTAGAGATACCGTCATGGCAACCCCAGGCGAAGATGCCGATGCGATAGTTTTTAAGAGATACCGTCGTGGCAATCCCAGACGAAGATGCAGATGCAGTAGTTGCAGATGCGTTAGTTTTAGAGATACCGTCATGGCAACCCCAGGCGAAGATGTAGTTTCATTGGGATTAGGAGAAGATGTCGAGTGGGAGAATTTAATAGAAATAGGGGCTAACGTTGTGGCGACCCCGAATACAGGAGCTCCTGAAAGTTTTTTTTTTTGAAGATGTGAGTTAGTGAAGAAGACGTGAATTATTGGAAACAAGTAGATGAAGAAGCGGTATAATTTAAGAAAAAAAAAAAGGGAAGTAATTGAAGCAAAGCAACCCGTAGTATTAACTTAGGATTAGTTACTAAAGGTATCAAAGGCTACGAAAAATCAAAAGAATTAAGTGAAGAGTACTGGAACACCAGCAACATTACCATAAACCTCGGAAAAATGAAGACCGTACTAGATCACTAGATCAATCGATGATACAGAACTTCGTTGAAAAATTTCTCGACAATACCACCAAGTAGTCAAGTTGTTTGACAAGGTACACTTTCGAAACTGGCCATTTCGCAGTGTATTATTATTGACCAAACCCTTGAATGAGAAGTTCTACGACGTTTAAACAACACGCATGTTCTGTACATGAAAAAAAAAAAAATGTCCTGGTATGAATGACAAGTACAAGAGAGCAACTAAAATCCGAAAGAAGGAAAAATCTGAGAAAAATGTTGCAAGATAGAAGTTTATTAGAAGAAAATTAATTAAGAGACAGTAAGTTAGAAGAAAGTTAATTGATCAATGTAAGGTGAGTTAGTGTACAGTAAATTGAAATAAAGTTAATTACCAGAAAGTAAATTACAAGTAAAGTGAATTAGCGTAAAGCGAAAAGTAGTTTAGAATACAGTGATTTGAACACCATTATGAAACAAATATCATCAGAAGTGAATTGTCAACAACCCGAAGTTATCAGCTATTTGAAAATCTATAATCAGAATCAAATATCTTTCGCAAGGCTGACCAACAATTACCATACACCAACTAGCAAAAGTCAACCATTAATCACACTTATACTACCATTGTATCATATAATTAATAAGCAATGGACAATTTTCAACCCAAATTTAGGAAACATGTTTGCAACAACAACACTGACAATCAATACAGAAGCAAGACTAACATTCACGCAAATGCAAAATTTAAGCGACAGAAGCATCTATACTGCTCAGGAAATTCGAGCCGCACAAGATGCTGTTATTCAATCAAGAACGTAAAGCCATAAGTAACATACTCACACGTAAAGTGATGGGTCAAGAAATAGACAACCAATGTGTTTCAATGCTACATAGGTTTACCGTCGAAGAAATGGAAGAACTAGTAGAAACCACTATCGAAAAGATGTGGGGCTGATTCAAATGGATAGGTTCCTGGACAAATAGCATTCTAGGGATCTATGTTATTATTCGCTTTATCAAAATTCTAATAGAAATAATTATAAACGCCATAGAAATCCAGAAGAAACATTAAAATATTAGCTAATTTTTGTCTTAGAATACTTTCATTATTTGGTTATTGCACCGTAAACACTAAGCGAAATAACATATTTAATAAAAAACCCACTTTTAACCCAACATACCTTCCCACTAACCTTGATTCAAATTTTATTGTTGACAGGTGCATGTTTGGCACCCCAATTGGATTATACAATTAAGAACTTTTAATAATTTGTAACAGTTATAAGGGATGCCGTGTTGTCGGCACCAATCAAAACATCTCCCTCTTCTTACGATTCGTGGTAGAAACAAGATGTAACAAATCACTTGCTTAATTCTGTTTATTAATAAATCGTTTTTATAGTTCAATAATTTATAAAATCCAAAAGATTTACTATGAAACGACAAAAAACTATCCTACTCTAAAGTATCAGAAAAAACCAATTTCATTCAGCTTAGAAGATATTACGAAAACCGCGAAAAAGAGACTAACCGTACATAGGTACCATAACATTCGTCGACCTTAAACAAACGGACGATAACTTAAGAGAGACCGGTAACCACACCTATATACTAGACTAGATATACTAACAATGCATGCAATGATGTTAAAATATAATCCATAAAAAAAATATATATATATATCCTTAAAATTCACAAAAGTTAAAAAGTTTGCATGAAAGCAAGATAATAAGTATGACTGTAAATAAATTGACAAAAAGGAACTAACTCTGACAAGTGCTTCTAAAAACACGATGTACACTATAAATCAAGACTGGGCGCCCATAATTTGCCCAGTCCAAGACAATCCACAGCTTCATAATTTGACGTGGCACACTGCAAGAAACAGTACTAGTCCAATTCGTTGGAGGAGTCAGGAAGCAAACACCTTTGACAATTTATCAACAACAATGACCTTTGTTCGCCACCCCATGAACTGCGGAGAGGGACAAACCATGAACCTCATGCAATACAACCCAAATGAAGCTCGTTTTGAGAAGTCACAAACCCTAACGTACCAACCCAGATGTCAACCATCAGTATTCCTTAAAGAACTGGAGCAATACAGCGACATCTTAATCATTGTATTCGGTTTGATCATAATTAACCTACTCTTATGTTACATGATCAACTTGTACCATGGTTCTTCTAAACACAGCAACTCAACCAGTGAACACATTCCAACCCGAACGGAGACACCGACCTTCCTGGAAGTAACCACAGCTTCCGAAAGAACACCCACATCGAAAACCCTAACACGAACTCTATCCAACATAACCTGGCGTTCCAACTACAAGGAAAATCCAGTATACATGGAGAACAATGGAACATCAGTCATCTATGACTTTCCTAAACCAGCCACACGAATTCGGGACGACATGATCATTAACGACTTCAAAGAAACCCAAGTATATGCAAGCGTACAACAATCAAATAACATTCAGAAGAGTCCACAACAAACCAAACCTACAAGTAGTTCGAATGACGAGATGTTGCACCCCTTCCATACGTACTCCAACGTACCCATGCACCAAGGCCTAGCCCCTCGAAAAAATGAAGTCATTGAAGTACCAACCACCTTTTCCATTGAACGCGAAAGTGAAACCAAGATCCCAGAGTTGAGCCAGAAAGTTCCAAGCATCCCTTAACGAATCATCACAACTAATGAAAAGAAGAACCATCACAGGCACCAGCATCCCGGTAACAATTTAAGAAGATTGTAATATTATAATATTAAGTAATAGTTGGCACAACTTTTAACATCTCTTAATGATTAAATGATCAAAGAAGAACAAAAGTTTTGCTAACAGTGACAGCCGCAATTCAATAGAAACGGGGACTTGAGAGTAAACTACGAAGATTTAAAAGCTCGCAGTTTACTTTTTGCAAGGGAGTGTTGTGACGGTCCACCCTTGAGGAGAAACCGCAAAATACCGCAATAAGAAACTTCAGAACATAATTCTCTAACTCAAAGATTAAATTCGCATATTCGCAAAAAGCAAGCAAATTGCGCATGTCCAATCGCGTATGTATTCCAACCACCAAATAATTGCAAAACCCATATTCGCAAACCATTGAGAAGTGCTCACTCAGTCAACCCTAGCTAAATACCACACCCAAGCAAAAGTTCCAAGATGGCGACAGCATGTGACGTTAACATGATAACAAGACAAAGAAGAATCCACAACGTTGGCACGTGATTCTAACGACATTCAATTAAAAGCACAGAGGAACCAACACCAAATAAATCACATCAAATTAACTACCAAAGGCGTTACACAATAACGCAACGCAAGATAAAAGAAGCATAAAACAAACCAAATCTCACGCATTACCATCAATCTATTTTGCGACTTATCAGTCTGACGAAATTCTCGGAACAACGAAACTAAGACTTATAAAACCTCTAAATAAAGCCCAAAAGGATTGCATTCTTATCAACTAACCCAAATACGAATACCACGATGCAACACGTGCACTCATAAAGATGCCACCAAAGACATAATTAATGAGAAAAACGCCGTATAAAAGGTCGCAAAATCGAGAAGTCGAGGAAGTCGAATCCAGTGTGCCACGAAGACGACAAGTACCTACAACGATCGATACCCAAGTAGAGCCGTGCTGAAGCCTTGTCCAGCTGATAGTTCCTTGCCCGAAATTGCGAAGGAAGACTTAGAAAAGTTCCATGGTTTTTTGTAAGTGAAAGAATCTAAATTTAAACCGTCATGCATGTGTTATCTTGCTTCTGTGCCTTCTTCGATAATCGACTGATGTGTGATTAACCTGGACCTCCGTCATTATACGAAAAATTTAACTTGTTAAATTGGGGAATGGTCCATTACTGTCATCGAAAGGGCGAACGTTTATCAACTCAGAACTGAGGAATTATCTGAGAGATGGGTTACTAGTCTGTCGCTTAAATGCAAACGCCATTAACAAAATGATGAAGATAACGAAAGCGGTCACTGCTCTCTGCGGTCCCTGTTTTAATGTGAATCTCGGAATTTTGACGAATCTTGGGGGGATTTCCGGATAACCCGTGTACCTTAATAAAAGCTTTAAGACTTCCCGTAGTTAATGATTAATCGCGCATTTATGAAAATATGTAGTATTGTCATTTGTTATGTTTGCTCTAAGGTCCGGAAACTTCCTTCCATGATTTTTGAACAGTTTCTTTTATTCTTTTTAATTTGTTTATGGAAATGCTAATCATTCCAAATTTTATTACTGCGACTTAGGGTAATAGGGAATGATCCTTGTGAAAGGTACCATTTGCAAATTGGACCTCATACGTCCATGTCAATTTAACGTCATACTTTAATATTTACTGCCAATTAATTTAAGTTTTGTGCTAATATTTTATTGATCAGGGATAGAAAAAGATTATTTAAGGACATTTCGAGTAGCGTTTTCGTTTTAAATAACTTTAAGGAGACATTGATATTTGGCCTTTTGTAGTAACAGTTGATTGCCATGTATTTAAATAATTGAAATGAATAGTGACTCTTTTAGTTTTGTTTTATCAAGTAGGTAGGGATTATTTAGCGGACGCGTCAAAATACGATTTTTGGATTCGTAGCCTTAAGAATGTATTTATATTTAATCTTTGTCTGGGACTTACAATTTTTACCATTAATTCTGTTTGAATTTAGATTTAATATACTTGTTAAATGAAGACTACATGTTACTTATTACCTCTCCCTGATTGCAATTTAGCTATCCATTTCCAAGGAAATGGGCCTACACCCAAATAAATAATTTTGTTAGTGTCCATGCTTGGCCACCGATAATAACACGGATGGACACGACACAAGCTAATAAATGCTGTTCCCAAATCTGTTCAAACTTAAAACATTAACCTTTATGAACCTTATTATGTGGTAATTTGTTACCAAACATGACATTTATCACATTAAAAAGAAAAGGAAAGTTTTCAATTTTTTCCGAATAATTACGTACAACAAACTAAAAAGTTAACCTTCAAGAAATATTACTTGTTTTAATTCAACCAATTTTTGGTTTTCTTACCGTTTTCAGCTCTTCAAAAGTGAACAACGAAGAAGTCAAAAACGTATACATACACCAAAAGAGCAAAATCTTAATAATTGAACTCAACATCTGCCACATAAATGTTATATTAAAATAGCAGTGCCTATACAAAATGGACTATTTGTATTGTTACTACATAATTGTTATATTCATGCACTAACTGTTAGTATTTTCTACTACTGAAATAGTTTATCTTAGCGTCACACCTTGGAGACTCACCTCTAAATCCTGTTCCATGTCATTCCTCTGCATCCGTACATCTGGTTCACTCTGTGCTATATTTCTGATGGTTTTGTTCTGACCTTCCCAGCTACAAAGTTCTTGCAAACTACCATACCCATATTTTTCAACAGAATCCAAATTATTCAATTCCTCACAACTATGATTTGGCTTTGACAATCCATACACCTTTGGACTTAGTTTATAACTAATAATATTCTCATCAAATTTGTCCAAATTATCACAACTGTTAACCATTTTACACTGTCTTTTCAGTTTTTTATTTTCAAAGAACGGTAAATGCGGTGCTTTAAAAACACTCTTCAAGTTACTCAATTCAACACTTTTGGAGCTGTGCACTGAGACATTATCAACTGAACTTTTAAGTTCTATGTCTTCTGATACTGAAATTGTTTCATATGACTTCTGTCTTATGCTGTCAGGAACATCTACTGGTCTTTCTGAGTACCCCTGGCCTGTGTCTAGTTCAAGAGTTCGAGTATTGTCATCAGAACTTGTAAGACTGGATGGTGATAACCCTCTTGACACTCTGACTGGTCGATCAGGCATAGCTCTACATGTCAATCTATTGTAAATTTCAGCATTATTGTTCTGTTTAGCCAACAATAAATTTTCGGATTTTTCCAACACGTTTTTAATATTAACCGAACCGCAAGCCCTGATATTATTTAAGTTATTCATCTGCTTAATATTACTAGTACGTTCATAAACCTCAGTTTTTGATAAATTATTTGGTAACTTAATATCAAGATTATTTTTACACCTAATATTATTCAATTCGTAGTTTTGTGAGTGATCATTATTCAATGGCAAATCTAAACTTTCAAGAGGAATGCTGGACGCGTCAATACCTGAAGGTCTATTGTTGGTAGTCGACGTAACAATAGGAAATGCTCGATGCGCCGGAAACTCCACAACCAGGATTCTGTCACTAATATTGCCACAATCATCCCGAAACCCAATTCCTGAATCTGAATTACTCGATGCACTTGGCTGAGGCGAGTTTGCTATAAGAGGTCCCAAATGAATCTCATCCACAACACCGTTTTTGTAAGTGTTGTCACTACTTTGCAGTTTATACATGTTTTGTACTAAATTCACAATGTATAAAGCGTTTCGTGGAAATTCCAGACAGTGTCCTGAGATGACATCACTTGTGCAACTAAATTTGAAACTCTCGGCTTTTTTAACATGAAGGTTATGGTCGACGATTTTAGGGTCAATCATGAAAACATGGCAACTATTCGAAACTTCGATTTCGCTTTCAGTGTTGTTAAACTTTTTTTCTTCAGAGTGCCACACATTGACGTCTCCGAACCGTTTTTGTAAGCTGTCGTTGTTTCTAGTGTCACAGACAGCGCTTGTTACCAACCCGAAATACCTGGACTCTCTGTCAGCTGTGGAGCCTATGTAGACCACTCGGTTGGTTGGGTAAATGGCAAGAATGTGGTTGCTGGAGTTTTTTAAGGTTAGGCAGGTGGGGAAGATCGTCATAAGCACGGCCGTGGGGGCCCTTTTCTCTTGACGGAGCTTCCTGATGCAGCTGCACACAGTTTGCAACCTCGAATTTGGCAACAGTTGTTTTGGCATTTCAATTGTTCCTAAATAGCCTACTAGAGCTTTGTATTCCACGGGTCCTGCTTCGTCCTCCATGGGCAGAGGGTTGGTGATGTTGAGCAAGTTGGGGGTGTTTTCGTCGTTGTAGGGTGGTTTGAGGTCGTTGGCGTGTTTCTTGGTGGCGTTTTCACACTCTGGTCTCTGCGCTTGTTTATAAAGGCGATGCGCCCTAGGTTTGTGCATATACTTGGGCTTCCTGGCGCTGACCATCCTGTTCACGTCCAGCTCTTCCTCGCTGCTGTCCGAGTAGTAGTTCTCGGCGATGGTCATCCTTATGGGCCCCACGCAGTTGCCGATGAGGTTGACGACGGCGTCGTGCGTGATTTTCGAGACGGACATCCCGTTGACGGAGATGAGGAAGTCCCCGGCCCGGAGCCCTGCGTGGTCCGCGGGGGAGTTGGCCACGATGCAGGACAGAATGCAGGGCTGCTGGCCCGAGATGGTGAAGCCGAACCCGTTGGGGCCGCGCAGCACCTCGACGGTACGGATGCCGTAGTTGGGGCGCTTTTTGCGCCGCCTACTGGGGTGCATGGCTGCGAACACGGGGCGAACGTCCCTTTGCACAACACGTCACGGAGGTTGTTGATTTCTACAGTTTTTAAATGACCGTTGGAATGCGTTTTCCCTCTAGCGGCAAATAGCTCAACCGCTGAAGACGGCTTTGTGCGGCCACCATCCCACTCCGCGCTCCGGAGAAAATTCGGCCTACATTCCCAAACTGGTTTGTTTATTGAAAAATGCAAATTATTTAAGAACGTTTATTGAACTATTGGATACACATTCTTCAGGAGAGAAGAGACGGAGGGATTTTTAATGCGTGCGATATTATAATTGCGATGAGTAGGCGAAGATGACCTAATCGCTGGATTATTCTGGATTCCGGGGGACTGTCTTCGTATTGAGACTTCTCGAATAATAATTTACAGGAGGCTTGACTAGTCAGATGGACATTTATTATTTTATATTTTAGATAACTCGAGAAGAGTGTTGAACTTATTATTTATATATATGCTAGAACATCTCACAAAAAAACAGGAGAACTAATTTTCGAAATATACAAATATAATAAAACTTAATAAATATGTTCTATAAATCTTAAGCAACTAGTTGCACTTCAAAATAATCATTTTTACAATAAAATATTACATATACTTATAAAAATAAAAAAAATGTAACATTGTGAATGCTGCAACCAGTAATACTGAACTGAAGAAATAATGTACTGGTAGATATACCGTCTTCCGTAAATCGAGGAATGGAATTTTAAAACTACTGCGCTTCTCAAGTTGCAGTTATTTCCTCTAATATATGTCCATTTAATACCAAGTAACTGATTTTACCGTCTTTCATACGCAATCCTATATCACAAGAGTCTCTAACAGATTAATTTACACAATAGAATAATACATAGTTATTTATTATACAAGACGATACACAAATTCTTTGTCTACGAGTGAAAAGATAAAGATTGTTTATCGTCGTGTATAATTTTTTATTTTATTTTGTACCAAATTTTAAAAATATTATAATGCAACTGTAGCAATACCTATTTTCAATATTCCGCGCTGGCAAAAGAAATGGCGTTGGACATAAATTAGATAAATGGGTTGTCTTAGTTTCACCTTGTTTATGCGGTTTCATTTTGTAAAATTAATAAACAGCAAACCATTTCGCTGTGAAAACCACCAAAAACGCGGTAAACGTTGTATTCGGAAGATTCTAGTAACATGTCGGACGAGATTACGATTGCTGCTAATGCGGATATAGCAAAATTATTACCCGAAAAATTGAGAGAAGCATACGAGAAAGAGTACGAGTCGTTCGTTAGATGGAAAGAAGCAAAGAAAATTAAAGGAACTACTAATGAAGAAATTCTGATCGCATATTTCGGCGAAAAATCGTCACGAACGAAGTCGCCGTGTCTTTGGTCTTACTACTCCATGCTAAAGAAAAGGTTGTTGGTGCGCGAAAAAATTGATATATCCAGGTATGCACATAAGTACAATCAAGCAAAAGCGGTGCAGATATAGTTCACTGATTTGTATTCTCAAGAACAAAACAAAAGGCTACAAACCAAGAAAATCTCGCGTGTTTGATACAAAGGTCGTCATGAAGTTTTGGCGAGAAGCTTCCAATGATGAGTACTAATTGGAAAAGGTAAATTTGCTTTGGACCCGTATTTTCCCGTATATTAATACACGTATCAGTTACAGGTTATTTCTATCATGGAGATATTTGGAGCTTGTAGGAGCTGTGAATTATATAATTTGACCATCGAAGATGTGAAGGATAGAGCTGACGTTGTGATGGTCAATCTACGTGACACCAAAACAAATGTAGATCGCAATTTTGGAATTATTGGCGACGAGAATGGAATTAATCCCGTAGATATTGTTAGAAAATACAGAGCCTTACGTCCACAGCACGTCGCACATAACTTCTTTTTTGTTAATTATCGTAACGGAAAGTGCAACGAATTGGCATTAATAAGATGTATAAGGTATCCGAAAGGATTGCAAGTTATTTGAAGTTGGATTCATCTAATAAGGAATACACCGGTCATTGCTTTCGATGATCGTCAGCAACAATTTTGGCCAACAGCGGAGATGACTTTTTAAGTGTGAAAAATCTTGGTGGCTGAATGTCCTCATCTGTTGCAGAATCATACATTGATCAATGCGAAGCCACAAAAATTGCTGTTTCAAAGAAAATTTTGGTTGGTGTGCAAGGAAATCCTACGCACTCGGATAATATCCAAGTAATGGAGACATATTTAAAGGATTTAGGGGGGGGGGGGGAGGGGGGGCAAATGCGTCCATCACTATTGAACATTGGGCACATTGAACATTGCAATATAAATGTGTACGAAAATAAAGCTGGTTCGTCCGGTTATTTATCATAATTGTTTTTATAATGAATTAATGAATTTTTAATATAATACTTTCAATAATGTAATTTAAAAAAAATAAAGAGTAAATAAAAGACTTCTTTATCGTCTAGTGGATAAAATACTACTTTATCTACTAAAACTAGGGCCCAAACTCCTACTTTTAACTTTAGGTACAAAATAAAATAAAATATCTGTTGGCGTAACGTTTAAGTAATACAAAAATTGTTTCCACATACTTACTTAAATAAATAAATATAATTTCTGTGTCATTCTTATTGCACACACACACTTAGGTATGATATGTACTATTTAATATATATAATATTGATTAACCTATTACTAAGTTTCGGATTTTAGGTCGTTCAAAAATGTATAAAAGGAGACATTTTTAGGTCCCAAAATTGACGAATTAGGTTATAAAAATCTTAGTTTAGGTTAAAAACCTGGAGGAAAAAATATTTACTCAACGAAAAAACATACATCAAAAAAATATATATTTAAAAAAAAAAACATTAAACAAAACATTCATTATAGAAACAAATATTTTGTGTAACAAACAAAAAAAATGATTAAATAAATAAACGATCTATAGTTACGTCCACAAGTTATCGCAAAAAAATGGTGATCAAATTAAAGCAAGTCGCATTTAACAAAAAATAAAATATTAATTCAGGTATTTAAAATGAGTTACAAAAGCAAATTATATATTTCTCTAAATTTCCGATTGTAAATTTACACCTTTGATCGCTTAAAACACTTTTAAGTTTTGAAAACGTGCGTTCCACATCACAAGAAGTGATGGGTGCAAAATTAAATATTGAACAATCTACGTTTTCATTTTTGTTGGTAGCATTTCCATTACCGCAAATTACGTTATTTACGGAACATATAAAATCGTATCCTGGATTCTTTTTTAATAGAGAACATAATTTTTGGAACGCCATTTCCCCCACCTTTCCTGGTGTGTTTTTTAAAGATGTAGGTATACACTTTTTCCACAATTTCCATACTTTGGTTTAATTTTAAACCTATAGTTTCTAATTGTTCTATTGCATTAGGAATAATTTTAAAGTGAGTTTTAATGTACAAGAGTTCATTTTTAACGTTTGCTTTACTCAGGAATTCTTGAGCTTTTTTAATGCTTTGTGCATCTGTGGCTTCAAATGACATTACAACCTAAAAATATTTAATATAAGAATGATAGTAAAAAAACCATTATATATTTACTGACTTATTTTAAAACATCAAAGTGTTCTGCATAAAACAATGCTGCTTGAATCTAAGTGCCCCACCTGGTTAATACAGGTTCAGGTGGGAGAGGTGTATTTGGTAAACTGTTTTTATAAAAATCTACTCTTATCGGCGCTTTTAAAAAGATTTTCTTAACATTGCTAATTATCCCATTGACATCTGGATAATTCAGTCTAATTGTTTCAGACACTATAAATGTAACCCATGTGCCATACATATGTTAAGTGTGTTATATTTTCATAAAACACCTTCAAATTAGTACCAGTTTTGATCATGTATGAAGCACCATCTGATACAAACCATTTAACTTTTTGGTGTTCAGTTCCTTTTGGCCACAATAAAGCTACAAATTAACAATTAAATAAATTATAATAGTTTCAATGCTTAAAATTATCAATAGCATTCCCAAGGATTCGTTTATAAATCTCGAGATTGTGTTGCTATTAAGTAGTTTTATCAAGCTGCTTCAAAGCTAGTAGAAATGGACGGCCAGCTTCTTCAGAAGATAACTTTCCAATTACTAAATGGGGTATGTATCTTCCTAATCTGTCTGTCGTCTCATCGACGCTAATCCATATATCATTGTTGCCAATAGAATTTCCAATTTGTTTAATTACCTGTAAATTATAAAATTTTTTAAATAAAAATTCTAGTGCTTACCATATCGTAATATTTTGGTATATTTATGCATAAATTTTTTAAACTCAGGACAACGAACTTTATTCCATGGAATATTTGCTGCGGTAAATGCCCTACATAAATCTGTGCAAAATTGCGTAAAATCATTGTCGGAACTAGTGTTTAATAAAGTCTGTTTACTGGATTTATTCTTGTTCTTTTTATGTGCATCGCCACTGCAGTGTTGTTCAAAGTGTGATTTTTTTTCGCACTTAAACTAGGAAACAAAAATGTGAACATAATTCAAGCTTCAGTAGGTATTTTAAATGTTTACTTACAACTTTTCCACACACTTTGCAGAATAACTCATTGCCTTTGGTTGAAGAAGGAAATTGAAAATTAGTGTCCAAATTATTCCCTAACCATAATTTGATTTTATCTTTCATGGATGATTTTACCTTAGGCATTTTGAGGATTCTTTGCTGTATGTACAAAAATTAAAACCGACCCCAGCACACTCACTAACACGCAAAGACACTCAGTATCAATAACAATAAACTTCTAAAATAAAATGCTTTTTCAGAAATTCACCTCCTTTCGGCTATAATCTAAATGAAATGCAGGCCAGCGTTGTCAGTTGGCGACGCCAACCCGTACCATTAAACTCAAGGGCGTTGTTTACAATCCATTTTTAAACAATCTGCCAGCCAAAACAATGAATTCACGGAAAATCTCTATTGTGCAAGCACGTCCGCTTCGTTGGTCGTGGAATCCTCTTTTAAACCTTTTACAATTTACAATTAGGTCGTTTAATTAACACTTCAGGTCTGTAACGGTAAATTAGGCATTTTAGGTAGTAATAAATGGGCATTAAATAAATAGAATTTTTTAAATTCGGATAAATAAGTATATAAATTTCGCTGCAATGCCTGAAGTAGATATAAAAAGGCAAAAAACCTAAGATCCGAAGCCTACCTCTTACCTATCTAAAACCTGGAAGATCGTTTCTAATCGTAGTTTCTAATATTCATCAAAGTGTGTTAGGATTATTAGATTTTCTTAAACTCAGATTTTAAAAGATAAAGCTTCCATGTTTCTGAGATTGCTAAATTATGTTATAAAATTGTATGCCTTAAATTCGTCGGATATCTATGGCAGACTTACTTAATCTTTACACTATAAGAATTAACACGAAATTGGAATAACGTACCAACAAAATTGCATAGGAATTTCAAAGATAAACTGTGGTTATGAAGCCTAAGAAGAGACCAATCAGAGAGTATGTAAATGTATATAGGCCGTTCCATTAAAAGAAAAAAACATCATTTTACGTACTGCATAGTCGAATACAATTCTAGTGTAGGCTACTGAAAGACTCATACAACTTTAGTATTTAACTTTTTTTCTATATGTAATAGCAATAATTAAGAAGATACATATAAACCCCAAACCACGAAATTATAAAAATTCATGTTTAAATTAAACATCGTTTTAAACTTTTTAGCCGCTATATACCAGCCAAAATAACGCTGTAGTTCATAAAACACGGAAATGCAGGCAGGGGTTAATTCATTCGGTCGATTCATCCCCCTCAAGAAAGTAATGACGTCGGATAAAATTTTGCTAAGTAAATTTTTTTTGCTCGAATATATTCTGTAATATTTAGCTTCGTTGACGTTTTATCGTGTCGGCAAGTAAGTATGTGAATACGTAATTTCATTTTGTATTATTCTTTTTCAAATAATGCTGCATAGTGAGGCTTTCACGAATTCTCACTAAATGGTCTGACATAATAGCTTCAAATTTACTAATTCTACTACTTTAAAAAATGATCATTATTAGATTCATAATCTATCTGAAATGCCTCTAAATAGTAAGCACTGTTGCCCTAGAAAGTGAATAATGACTAGAAGGCGTTCCAGAACATTTTGCCAATGACGCGTTTCTTCGTTACTTACGAAGTCTTTGATGTGTGGTGTGACAATTTAACACAATTTTTATGTGGCGTCAAAGGATTTTTACTTGTCTCGTGAGAACTAAATCTTAGCACCTTGCTGCACCTGTGTAATACCATCAGTCACTATTATGTATCTCCTGGTCGCTAAAGCGATGGAAATAGTAAGGTAATCATGTACAAGTCCTTTTTGTACTAGTAGTAAACGAAGCGAGAATGATCAACATTTTCTGGCCACATGCAGGGCTTGGCGAAAGACTTACCTATTTATTGCATAAGTATTGACGCTGGAAGGTGGCACGTGGAGTTCTTCTCCTGATGTTACTAGAGTTGCAAAAGATTCGCCAGAACTTATTAAGTAGGTACAAATAAAATTTCGTCATTCTGCAAAATATTTAATTCAACTCGTAACTAAGGAGTTGCTAGAACTACTATCACTATTAAATTCATTTTTTAAAAATGTTGTTTAAAATTCATTTAATTTTTTAAATTCAGAATCATTTTAAACTGTTCGCTTTTGGAATTCGGCATCCGATAATAATCGTTTTCTACCATCTTTTGGCAAAATAATTCTGATAACATTCCACGTTTTAAATTACAATAGTACGAGAGAACAATTCCTGGACTTTACTGAACATTACCGTAAACGTGAACTACTCGAGAATTGAAGGGAGAATACGGACTAAAAGGTTTAAAAGTCGCTTCCGAAGAATTTTCTGTAAATAAAATAAACAACCTTAGGTATTAAATTTGTGTAGATATACCTAACAGATCATCTCGCTGATTTCATCAAGTCCAAAGATGAGGTGCACGCACTTAATTTTATAAGTGAAATATATATTATTGTTCTATTGTTGTTTGTTATTAGTCACCTTAAAATTTGACACTTGAACTGATGGAATGCGAAAATTGTGTTTCTCACTTAAAGACTTATTTATATTTTTGTAGTTACATTTAATTTTCTAACTCTCCTGTTGTCCACATTACATTCCTTCCTCTATAGGTAGGTCCTAAATTAAGTGTCCTCCTTCAATCTAAAAACAATGGCGTTTTCAGAATTGTAAGCTCTCTATCCGTTCTCATGGTACAAAGCCGCGGAGTTTTATCTGGAACAACTGTCAATACACATCCGAGCAAATTTTATTATTATGTAGTGTACGTACTATTAAAAATAAGAAAAAATCTACACCATTCCCTGTGAACTTTCGAAAATACGTTTTACGCGGACATTAATTATTACAAATATTAGGAATTGCTATTATTGGTTGCCTATAGGTCGTTACTGATGATAAACATAAAATGTACAGGTAAGTCAGCTAGAAGGGTACACCTCGAATAACTTTTTTATTTATGAACCTATAACCTATCGTAATGGACTAATGGAATTCAATTTATAAATAAAGACGAATGAGTTCAATGTATGCAATATGGATGACTTCATAAGCATGACATAATTGACAAAAAGTCCAATAATTAACAAAATCGTCACAAAAAATGTTTTTTTAATTTATCTGAATTTTGAAACAAAAAAACTGAAAAATGAAAAAATTTAAATTGTATTTCTGCAATGCACGTGAGCTATTATTCTCCATTTGCAAGTAATATCATTACTTCTGGTGAATAAATAAAAAAATTATTCGAGGTGTGCCATTTTAGCTGACTCACCCTGTATAAGTAATAATTCATAAAAAGTATAATATCATCTAAGATGTGAAGCTGTGATACAGGGGAGGATGGAACTTACTAAAGCAGTTTGAGAAAAATTTAGACCCGCGCCCTTGAAAACCGAAGTGGCTATTTTTTACAAATTTTACTTCATTTGATTATACACTCATGGACAAAAATATGAAATATTTTGAAGTTTTCAGTAATGTTCCAGAAATGCTCGATCGTATCCGGGTTATATGGAAACCAATTCAGTCTTTCAATTTGAGCCCCATCAAAGTAAGAATTCACGATCCCAGAGGTCCCTGTGGGATCGTAAATTCTTACTTTGAATTTTAATTTTTTTGAGCCATCTGTATAAGCAAATTTAAAAAATATTATTGCAATTATAAATCACAAGTAAAATTCATCATATTTTGCACATTTTGGGTAGAATTTATTCGGCAAAATTTTGAGATGACGTCATTAATTTTTTGGGGGGGGAATAAACAGATATATTTTGATAACAATTTACTATGCTTTCAGTAACTTTAAAACGTCTGCAAGATTTCAAAGTGTTCAGTTTTGCAATTCTTGATTTAATCAATAAAATAAATTGACTCAGTCATTACTTTTATTGAGAGATCCCGTATAAGCAAATCTAAAAAATATTAATGCAGAGATAAATCACACGTATCATATTTTGCACATTTAAGATTGGATTTATTCGGCAAAATTTTGAGCTGATGTCATCAATTTTTGGAGAGAATAAGCAGATTCAAAATTAAATTGTAAAATGTTGTTTTATACTTTTGATTTTTTACAACAATCGAACGTTTTGGGTAAAAATTCAAGATGGAGTCATAAACTACTATGTTATTTTATACAATTTTGAATAGACGTCATCACACTATTGGTGTTGACAATTAGACAAAGTTTTGTTAGCATTTTATCACTTACATGATATTCCTAATATAAATAAAAAAATTGACAACTAATATCGGCCTAGTACTTTCGAAGATCATCTGTCTAATAAAAATCCGGACAGACGCCAAACAGACGGACAGACAGACGCAAACGGGAGACCTCTTTCTTGGTAGTCTAGGAGTCATGAAAGGTTGAGAAAACGTAAAAATAGGGAATTGGTCCACGAATTCGATTACAATACTTCCTTCGCTTACGCTCGGGAAATAAAAATCCACGAACTTTAAAAGAATGATAGGGAATGGGTTTTCGAATTTAGAATGTTTAAAAAATATGCCTTCTATTGAGCTAGAACTGTCGTCTAACTTAAAAGATTCAGGCGTACAGGATTATTCATGTGTGCATAAAATTCTTCACATTCACAATTGCAGAGTTGTTTGCTTAGTCGTCATATTCCACGAATTCAATGTTTTATCACTTCAAATGTACAAATAACTACTTCTCTAATAGTACTGGTTGATGGTTTCAAGAATAATATTATAAACAACCTAAACTGACTTTATAGCTTTAAATTTCATTTCAATTTTCAAACAAAAAGTTTTTTTTTAATAAAAATGTTTCCCACATTTTTATCACTTAGATACCTAATATACAGCTTTAATATGTGCACATTAATTGTAATAAGATACAAGATTCATCAAATATCATTTATTAGGTGATTTCTTGTATAAACTGACGTTATGCTTACAAACCTGTACTGAATTCCCTTACGAACCAACACTGTGTGTTTTGCAGACAAGGATAGCAAAAATGTCAACTAAACCAATAAATCAGTTTTGAAGGTTGTATATAATTAATTATCATCATTTGAATTCGGAAAACGGCAATTTATAAAAATAAATGAGCTGTAAAATCTAAAATCTTCTGATATGTAAAAAAATATCGGCGGGTTTGGATTCTTCCTCTGATCTTTGAATAACTCGCACATGCAAAATAAGATTGCCATTAACGCATAAATTTTTAAATTGTAAACAAAAATAACTTGGCTACTAGACGTCGACTTTTTCATTAACTTGAAAAAACAGCCACTTTTAATTTTAAATTTCTTTGGCAATTAAAATAAATATACACTTTTTATTGATAGAAAAATTTTTAAGTGTGGATAAAACAAATTTTATTTTTTAAAAATATGTAATAAATAAATTAGTACAGATGTAGGTATAGCAAAATATTTAATAATATAATATCATAATGAATAACCTCAAAACGAAAAACTTTAAATATCAAAAATTTTTGGTGTACTGATATCCTGATGATCTTGTAAATAGTGTGGGGTGAGAGAGGACACACTATTCGTCTTCCTTGACATAATAGATACGGTGTCGCTATTTCTTCGTTGATTTTGTCTGCAAATAAATAGCCATAACATATAAGAGAATAAGTTTCAGTTAAAATCGAGATGTTTACCGTTTTTTAAGTGCAGTTTTGACACGCGAAGAAAATAATCTCATAAACCACAAAAGAGCCACGAACGCTACAATCACTAAACTAATACCAATAGCCCACCATGTGATGGCGAGTTCAAATTCTGGCTCATCATAATCTTCAAAAGAATTGTTTACGAAACAGCCGTGAATGTCCAGTTGATCTTTCTGATACCATATTTTTTCTAAATGCTCTGTATTTAACTGATAGCCATCCCAGTTTGAACTGTCATAGAAAATGGGTACTTTAAATGTTATTTGGGTACAGGTTGTGCTTTCTGGCCAGTTGTAAGGACATTGTGTTATCTTGGATATCATGACGTATTCGGATCTGAAAAAAATGTGTAAGTGCCTTGTACCAAAAATGATTAAATTTGTTACGTTATGTTGGGAGATAACTCAATGTTATTAATTCTGCAATACTCGAAACTTATGCTAGCCACACATTCTTGAAAAGCTTGCTTAACTGAAGCGTTATTATATTCTAAATAATTTCTTCCTGTCATATTTACTGTTATAAAAATTGAATCATCCTTTTGCGTCGTTGGGACAGTCAGAGTGGTTGTACTAACAGTTGTGGGGACTGTAGATGTTCCTTCACCTTTTTAAAAATGTTGTTAGTAATGTCAGATGATTTGAAGAGGATTCCGATTTCTTACCTACTCTTTGAAATTTGATAGTAAAGTTCGCCCACGGAGGATCATCAGGATTTTCATCATCTTGCCTTGTATTCTCGCAATATGCATAAACCATATGTGTCTTAAACAAATACGAAATAGGTCCTTTGACTGTATTAGCAAAGACTCGCCCATCAGTTGCACCATCAATGCGGGAATTTCCTCCTTCTATTAGGAGATAATTGCCATTTGAAATGCTGACATCTGACACCGTCGCCGATATAAAATACCCTGGAGTTACATTAAAAATTTCCGGGTTAGCGCCTTGGCAATCTGTCCAAGTAAATGAGCGCACTAGATTAATAACTGTCGATTCTGTCGTTGGAATTGTTGTCGTTGTTGTTGGTGTGGTAGCAGTTGTTGTCGTTGTGGGGGCTTGTGACGTTGTAGATGTTGTAGAAGTCGATGTCGTTGTCGTTGAAGAAACTTGTGTCGTTGTAGATGCCGATGCAGATGTTTGTGTTGTTGGAGTTTGTGATGTAATTGAAGTTGGTGTCGTTGAAGATATCGATGTCGTTGTTGTTTGTGTTATAGAAGTTGGTGTCGTTGTAGATATGGGTGTTGCTGTAGATTGTGATGGAACAGTTGAAGGTATCGGCTCTGTTGGTGCCATCGTTGTGGGATCATCACATTTTATTGTTGATACTTCTAAAAGTAAAAAAAAGATATTTTGTGAAGTTATAGATATACAAGTTTATTTCTTGTAAAGTACAACCAATACCGCGTGGACATGAGTGTGACATGAAGTTTTACTTTCAGATAAATATACTGATTTTACAATGTAAAATATGCCACTATAAACATGCTACTATGCCCCTTTTTTGCGAATTTAAATGCTTCGTTACTGACGTAATGAATAAAATAAAACGGTTCGTATGTTTATGATAAATTATAAAAACTAAAGTTATTTAGACACAAATTTACTTCGGCTTTGAAGTAAAGGCAAATAAATATAGCTTCTTCGAAAAATTATAAAATTTAAAATAAAGATATATGTGAGGTGCCAAAGTCAGATCAAGAAGCATGCTATGCATATGTTTCAAGTGAGTTTTTCCATAACAAAATTTTGTTTTCACGTCATCAACACTTAGCAAGGACAGGTAAATCAATTTGCGTAGGTGCAATATAATACTAATAATAACAGTAGGGGTCATGATACGTCGACAAAATCTGAAACTTATTCGGATGGACCCTATTATAATATTTCGTTCTATTTTCTATATTTCTATCCAATTCCTTAGTTTACGTTCGAAAAGTTAAAATGAAAAATACTTCCTATTACCTATTTGAGTTTTCAGTTTTTAAATGAATTTTAAGTAAATTCTGTAACCCCTTAAGCAATGTATTAAATATTGAAGCATTCTAGTAAAATTTAAAATAAACGGCGTACAGACCTGTTAAAATTACACTTTACATAACATTGTTTTACAGGTGACGTCTTTAATATTTTAAAATTTTAATTAAGGTTTCATCATTTTTGATGGTGGAAGGTTATTTTGCGAGAACTTTCTTCGCCTTTGAAGTACAATCTAAAAATTCAACAAATTCCGTTTCTATAAAAAAATTGATTTTGCTAAATTTTATTTGTGATAACTTCTATACATTAAAAATACATGTGTAGATACTTAGTAGTAAGAGTGTAACAACAAAAAACCTCAAGGCGGATTCATAAACCGTAAGTACAGAAGTGTGTTGTTTTATAAAATTTAAATAATATTTCTCATACAAAATTTTGAAGTGGTATCATCAAATTGTGTTGAACGACAAATTTTGGTTAGGATTTTACCTTCTACACGATATTCGTAATATACATGTAAAATGTAACAACAATCGGTCCGGTGGCTTAGGAGATTATGTCTAAAAAAATTGGTCTAAAGAGTTTAGACTCGCTGTCGGAAACGTGACGACTGCATGCCTATTATTTTTTTTTTCACAGTAGATTTCAAAACATTCGGTTTTGTAGTTCCTGAGTAAACCAATAAAATATATATACGCATTCATTATTTTTTTTGAGTCACCCGGTATATGCAAATTCAAAAAATATGAATGGAATGATAAATTAGAACTACAGACTCATCATATTTTGTATATTCTAGATAGAATTTATTCGGCAAACTTTTGAGCTGACGTCATCAGTTTTTTGGAGAAGATAACCAAATATATTTTGACCAAAAATTTATTATGCTCTTTATAACCTTAAAACATCTGCAAGATTTCAAAACATTCGTTCTGTAGTTCCTGATTAAATCAATAAAATACATTTACGCATTCATTAATTTTTTTGGGTCACCCTGTATACGCAAATCCAAAAAATATGAATGGAGTGATAAATCATAAGAAGAGACTCATCACATTTTGTACATTTTAGATAGGATTTATTCAGCAAACTTTCGAGCTGACGTCATTAATTTTTTGGAGGGGATAAGCAAATATATTTTGACTAAACATTTATTATGCTCTTTATAACCTTAAAAGATTTGCAAGATTTCAAAACATTCGGTTTTGTAGTTCCTGATTAACTCAATAAAATAAATTCACGCATTCATTAATTTTTTTGAGTCACCCTGTATATGCAAATCGAAAAAATTTGAATGGAATGATGAATCACAAGAAGAGATTCACCATATTTTGTACACTTTAGATAGGATTTATTCAGCAAAATTTTGTGGTGACGTCATACATTTTTTAAGGGGGATGACCAAATACATTTTGATCAAAATTTTACCATGCTTATGATAATTTTAAAACATCTTCAAGATTTCAAAGCATTCGGTTTCGCATCATCATGCGTAAATTTATGCAAATCCAAAAAATATGGATAGAGTGATATATCACAAGAACAGACTCATCATTTTTTGTACATTTTAGATATGATTTATTCGGCAAACTTTTGAGCTGACGTCATCAAGTTTTTGGAGGGGATAACCAAATATATTTTGACTAAAGATTTATGATGCTCTTTATAACCTTAAAATATCTGCAACATTTCAAAACATTCGGGTTAGCAGATTCAAAATTAAATTGCAAAATATTGTTTCATAATTTTGATTTTTTTTTCAAAAATCTGGACGTTTCGGGTAAAAACTCAATTCGGACTCGTAAAGTACATGTGTAGGACTATGTTATTTTATACAATTTAAAACCCATTTACTATGTACAATATTGAAGTGACGTCATCGCATTAGTGGTAGGGATGATTAGACAAATTTTGGTTAGCGTTTTACCATCTACATGATATTCCTAATGTAAGTACAAAATTTCACGACAATCGGTCCAGTACTTTCGGTGATTATCTGTCTAATAAAAATCCGGGACGGCAGACAGACGGACAGACAGACGGAAATGGGAGACCTATTTCTTCTAGGGGTCATGAAAGATCGAGAAAACGTAAAAGTAGAGAGTCGGTCGACGGACTCGATTACAATACCTTGCTTACGCTCGAGAAGTAAAAATAACAAGTACAACTTTGTTATGTCAAAGTGGTCCAGTTTTCTATGGCCGTCGGAAGTAGAAAACACGTAGTAAGGCAGTCAAACACAAATTTAAATTATAAATTTAAATATAAAAAACTTTTCAATTATTTTGATAATTTTAAATAATTGAGTAAAACATAAACATCACTTTCTTTAGAACTTGAAACTTCAATCAAATTCGAAGAAATGCAGGTAGATATCACCACTTGATATATGTACTAGAACAATACGTCACTGAAATAAAATAAAGCATAGGTACTGAAAAGTAATCATCTGATATAATTTTATTAAAAGATGAATATTTCTCAACCATAATATGCTATTAGGACACTTAAATCCCTACTACGTTAAAATTTGAAGTATTTATCGGTGTGATAATTTGTAAAATGAAGTAAACCAGAACGTTGCACAAATACTTACTTAAATAAAGTAGCAAGCAAAACAAGTACGTCGAATGTATTCTTGTCATGTTCCGAAATTTGCTATATGCAGCAGTTGTAAAATCAAGAAAAACACTGCACAAATTTAACAACTACAGATTTTAAACACGTTCACAAAGTGATTTTTTTTTTGATAAATCTAAGATAAGATTAAAAATATAAGTTAACGGAAATAATACCAAAGATAAGTGAATTCGTCAGAGATATAGTCGATTAACAATCAAAATAGATATGATATTATTTTTTGAGCGGAATAAAGTAATGCAGGAAATTCTTGAATTCGCGGATGTGTAGATAAAATTGTTTGAGTTGACGTCAGAAACGTTTTGAAAAAGACAAAAAAATGTTTTAATTAATATTCTGGACTCCCTAAATCAGAGCTAGCACATATCTCACAAAAACACTTTTGAGATAAAGTTGATAGTCTAAACTTTACCATAGCACACGAAATTTAAAACGCGGTTGATTGATATTTTGAAAAATAACAGATAGTCGAGCAGGTTAGACTTCGCATTTTTAACTGATGATATTTTGTACTAATAGTTATAAGAACAAATAAATTAAATTTGTGTCTGCAAATTACTGTCAAAAGTTTATATTATTTCACCATTTACAAGGTGTCAACTATTTTGCAACAATAGAACTTTCTTCGCCTCAGAGGCAAAATCCATGGACGTTAAAGTGAATTTTTTAATAACGATATGTTAATAACACTAACAATATATGGATCGTCGAATAAATTCATTATAATCGAAGTTAATCAGTTTTTATATAAAAAAAGGTGGTTTATAATGTTCAAAAGAAACACCTACATATTTGCAACCCTAATTAAAATATAATAGACTACAACGAATTTTTTTAACATTCAGGGGAATGAGTAATGTTACACCGTTGACACACTATGCCTATACTTATCTAGGCTAGAGTAAGGCGAAATTTGAATAAAATTGATTCAGTTGCGACGACGCTATCCAGTGCGACTAACTTATTTATTGCTTTATACTTGCTAAACAGATATTTCGAATAGGTATTTTGTCTTCCAAGTTCTATTCACGTTATCTGCTTAAGAAGTCCTCAGTTCCCCTTTTGAAACACTGGTTGGTACGGTGGAGGTCCCCTACCGTTTAAGATTAATTAACAGACTTAAGTTGTCAACATCCGGATTGGAGACGCTTCTCTCTCAAACACTAGGTAGACATATTTGGAGAATTCTGAAAGAAATGTTGCCATAACAGTCACTGTAATTACAAAAACTTTGTTCTCTTCGGTTCAGATTTTTGCTATAATCAGTGAATGTTCAAGAAAAAAAGCGAAAGCTCTACGGTAAAATAACTACTTATTCGTCGTAAAAATAATTTTATTAAAAAGCGTGAGACAAAACATCACTTAACAAACCATTTTTGCTCAACACAAACAAAATAACCATTATACCTTATGCGGTAGAAAAATGAATAAATGAAAAGTAAATATTATTACTAAAAATAAGTAACCTCAAACCTTACGAAAATGAAATGCTAAAAGACATGAAAGTGGTAATTGGTCAATAAAACTGATGGCTATGAAAAAATGCTAATTGGTAGTGAACGAACTTCTTATTCTCTCTTACAACACTTAAACACATGATTTTCCCTCAAGTTACTGATATAATATCATTATTAATCAGTTATAATAGAGAATCTCAATATTTCAATATTCATATTTATGTGAAATTCGATTTTTGCACCTTTGATTAGAATATTATACAAGGAGAGTTCGGATTTTTGTTGTTATTTCTCACAATGTGACATTTAGTAAATACCATTATCTGACATTTTCGTCTCTGTCAGTTGTTTTAAATGTGATCAATTTCATTTATATCAGTTAAAATAATACATACATGTACACGACTATAATTTTAAAAATAAAGTTATTACTACACTAGACAGTGGTTAGGGTGACCACAGGTTATTATAAATAAAGGGCACCAGATACCAAAATGTCAAAAGAATAACTTTTTTAAAATGATTACCAAATTTCGTAGTAACATTTGGAAAAACCTTCTAAACTTATTTAAGGTACTAAAAATGTTTACATTTTTCCAAATGACGCTACCACTTTTTAATGGATATATATGCTAACGTAAATTTTGTTAAATTTTTGGATTTGTATACCCAAATAATCGGGTTAAAAAATTAATTACCACCGTCTTGATATAGACATGAAAATAATTTTTATCGTAATTTTTAAACAAAATATGACACATCAATGAAATCAGAAAAAAAAAGAAATAAATGGACGTTAAAGATTAGTTTTTCAGATCAGATCGTAGTACATTTAAAACCATGTAATTTGACATACACATAATGCTGACTCGGGTTTTTTTTTCAATAAAATTTTGCCTTTTTTTAGATATTCTGTGTTAGCAATTCTGCAAAATTAAAACGTGTTACTAAAGCACAATGACATCACACATTCGTTGCAAATGTTTTAATAAATATTTATTTGACAGGTCATAATTTTAGTCGATGCTTTGTAATCATCAAAACAATGGCATTGTCTTACCAACAAATCGAAGAACAAAATTCTAATATGTAGTTTGAATTACTTAATTAAAAAATTATCACAAGGAAATTTGTATTGGTATTAATAACAAAGCAAACGAAATTTTGTGACGAATATTTCTTAATTAAACTGAAATTGCAGGCTGTGTAACTACCAACATTCAATGAACAATTGGCATAATTCAAGGTCATGCAACCAAAACTCAATTTAAATGATATTTTTTATTATGTTCATTGACATCCTGTTAAGTAGGTATTAATTCATAAGTTGACAAGAACAAATGAAGTTCAGTACTTGACTGTTTCAGACACTGAAGTTTGTTGCCCTTTAAGCAGCATTACACTTGAATGTAAAAATAGCTTGTCCTTTCTCAAAAAAACAAATCATTATTTATAAACTATTGTCGTTCATCTAAACTTAAATTTGTATCGAAATGTTTCTTGTTCATTGAAAGGCTACGATGTTTTACTTATAATAATAAAAATGATAGGAGTAATATTCTAAACTTCATAACAAACTATTAAATACAACCATTAGAATTATAAATCTTGAGATATATTAAGCGTCTTAGATAAAACTATACATACTTCAGTGGTGAGTTATGTTAAATTGACCATAATTTTCAAGATAATAAATTAGTGTCTCTTACATTTACTACTTTGTTAAATAATTCGTACATTAATGAAATAGGAGACCCTATTAAAACGTTCATTCGACTAGTTTAGCAATAAAATCTAGTATCATGTTACACATACTCAATTTTATCGCTTATTCTCCAAAAACTTTCTAAAAAAATACATTTTTTGTAACAGAAAATATTACCATTTTTCAGTTACAAATTAATGAAGAATAATGTATTCAAGCAATATTTATTACTATTTTTTGTTATCACTTCCCTATCTTCATTTTTCATTTGCTACAAAATCTAATTAGTATAAATTCCTCGAATGTTCAGCTACATAACACGAACAATTTCACTGAGTAACCACGTCTGAAAAATTCACGTAACTCTCGTCTTAGACAGAAATAAATAGATTCAAATTATTTTTAATTAACCAAACAAATGTCCCAAAAAGAAGGTAAGCGTGACTCTTTGACATGAAACTTATCTAAACTACAAACTTGGCACTTTAACGATCCGTTAAGTGTACGATACAGTATCGTTCTTTAGATAGTTCTGAAAATAAAATTGAAATATCGCTCCGTGCAAGAGCACATTAATGTGAAGATAACAAGTCAGTGATTTTGGAATGTTTATGAGATTCCTGTTCGTTACAACTGTAAAATCTGTTGGTACCAGCCGAAAGCGGCGGCATTGGTAAGTTTTATATTGGTACAGTACTTTTTACTTCTCAAGAAATGTAGGACTGTTGCTACAAAGTGATAAAAAATCTGTTGATAAAAAAAACATGGTATCGTTGCCCTAGTGACTTACGTACTGTAAAAATATAAACATTACGTGAATGACAGTGATTGATAACTCGTCGAGACAATTTTTGCAGCTGATAATATAATCAATTTGTATATGTGCAATATAATCATAATAAATCACATTACTGTTTTTGCCGAAATTTGGAAAATTAAATTAGGACAGACTGTGATACTATATCGACTTATTATTTTTAATGAAATCGTCAACATACACATGGAAACAGAAAACTCGCACTTTCGGATTCCATGAATTGAAATTTGTATAAATAATAAATATCTAAAAAAAATTTGTAGCAGTTCCATATTTTCACTGATGAATTCGATGATTTTATTTGTGCTTTGATTAGGTGAGATGTAATGACAATCGTTATGATTATTTTACTATTCACATTTTGCTACAAAAATGTTTCTAATTAAATTATGTTTGTTAAAGCTGTATTATTATTATTAAATTCTCAGCGCCCTTTCAGGCCGAAGGAGAAGCAGTGCAGGAATGCAGAGCTGAGTGTTTTTCCCCGGTTCGCTCCGAATTTGCCCGATTGAGCGTTTCACCCGAAACCTGACGGATGAAGTGAACTCATTCGCGTAAATACTAGAGACAATGTAGCTGATTTAAAGAACTGTTCATTCACCACATAAAAAGTCGTAGTAACTTTTAACCGAAATCATGGCAGTGATTTATATAACAAGAGAAAAATTAATTCGCATCGTAAAGGTTTTCAACCAAGTATTAAGTTGAAGTGAACATGACACCAACCGCAAACTAGTGAGTAATGTAATGTGTACATCAAAAGCAGCGTTTTTATGTTTGTTTAATGAAACTGTTTAATTTATCTAAAAATTATTATAATTAATTTGACTTCATTTGAATTAATGTGTCCCCGAAAAGACACAAAAGCTGGTATGTTAATTGTCAACATTTTAATAAAATTTGACATTATTTATAAAAATGAATATGAAAATGATTTAGTTTTAATTTGTGGCATTCGTGTTTTTAAGGAAGTAATATTTCTTTCAGTTATTATGTGTTGTTATATAACTTTTAAATGTTGCATAAATCAGCATAATATTCAGATTTTTTTTATAAGTGCAAATGCATGTTTACCTGCGACACGAAGCTTGGGTCCATTGTGATGGAATGTCTAAATTAAGACCATGGCATTAATATTATGTATGCTTGCTCTTGTACTATTTCAGATACCAGACCACCATATCTGCGGGAGAATAAAACCACTTCCAAAATTAATTTACAAAACCGCGACTTCCTGCATATTCAAATTTCTGAGACGACGTTTGATCGTATCACGACTTAAAAGGTACACATTATTCAATTACACAATAATCTACGACCCTCTTCACCTATTCAGGTACGAATTAATTAATTTTTCGTCAACAAGGACCCATTATGTAAGGCTCTTTAGTTCGTTAAACTCATCATCTCCATATATTTTTCTAACGACAAGAATATGTTTAGAATTCCGTATTTCCAAAGAATAGTTTAATTTAGTGCAAGCTGTTGAGTTAAACGCTCATAACAAGTTCAATAGCCAACTGTTTGTTTTTGTTTACACTGCACCAACTGCAGTTGCACTACTACTATTAAGTTTCGAGTAAAGTGACTTGCGAAAATGACTGAAAATAAGCAGAGTGACGCGAATAAATAAACGCGGAACATATCGCATTACTCCAACATTGTTAGGTCAGATTTATAATTACCGTTTTCGAACGGAAATTTATGTGACACCTTTTTAAAATATTTCTGTGTTTTTGCATTAATCTAATTTAAAATTCGGAATTTCGTAGGTTTTTGCAAACGATAATTTAAATGTTACACATTACTCTTCTCTTCCGCCTGTTAATAAGATCAATTAGAATTTACAATTCTTGTGTGGTCTGTTCTAGTTTAAATGGGCGCCACAGTGTTAAAGCCATTAAGATTAGGATCATATTTTTCCTAGCGATTACGTAAAATTGACGCTTGTTATTAACTAGTTAACAACGAATATATGGCTTGATGAATTTTTTGAAGCATTAGGATCGCCACGCGATTACTCATTCAGAATTTTTTAACAACAGGACAATCAAAACCGAGGATCTACCCATTTATATGCGAAATGAGTCTTCACGTGTTTATGAAGACGTGAAGATTTTATTTTCTTATTCATGGATGTTTGCCATTAATAACAAAAATACTTCCAGATTTTCCCGCCAGAATGATTTCCTGTCGCTTGTTAAAATACTGAATTGTTTATATAATTTTAAATAAAAACTTGGAAAGTATTTCAAGTTCAACAACACCACTTTAGACGTAACTAATGTCTGTGCTAATTTTGGTACCAGAAAAGTGGTAAATTTGGATGGGGATCATAATAGAAACTTTGCTGAACCATTTCGTAAGTTGTGTCTGCAAAGCTTCGATTAACCGATGAACTGTTAGAAATGTAAACCGGCGGGTTTTATAAAAAGCTCACCACTGACTAAAATATTGTTTGTGGGTATAAATAACATAAGCGGTCAAGAATTCAGCCGCCTTAAACGATATATATTGTTGTATTATTACAGTTATTATTAAATTGAAGCATACAGACGTTTCCTGACGAAAACGACTCAATTAGTCGGATACATCAATAACGTTAAAAGTGACTAGGGATGTCACCAAATTAAACTATTTAATTTATAGCTCCATGCCTTTAAATTAATAAAATGGTCTAAAAGATTTTCACCATTAACACTTATTGCCCTACGCAATGATTTTCTTTTCATGGGAGCCGCCTTAAACGATGAAAAAAAAAACACTGCGATAAATTAATCAAGTGTTTAATTACCTGTCGAATTGTGAAATGATATCAAAACGTACATGTGGAGGACATCTGTTCATCTGGAAGGATCATTTCATGGCTTCTTTATCAATGGACGAAAAGTTTAGATTTGAACAGTCGCTCTTTATCACTGGGACGGTGTGGACGTTATTTCAGTCTATTCGCTAGACGATAGACGTTTGTGTGAAAGACGTTCGTCAGTTTTGTGAAAAATTTGTTTCTTCAAAGCAGTGAAAACAATTAACACGATTTTTTTCACAATATCTTCCAGTTTTGTTTATCGTTGAAAAAAAAAGCAAGTAAGTATTATATCATTATTTAAATTAGATTTTTAATGTATTGCATAAAAAACGTGCTTATCAAAATTTCGGTAAATTAATCACGTCGTGGAAACACTATTTTGAGTTAATGAACTGATATAGATATAAACAATGACAGGTTTTGTATAAAGGTCACGAACTCTTTTTATTTATTGTAATAATTGTTTTCTTATGACAATAAATGCTTTCCTTTTACACAAATCTACATAGAGAAGAAACCGTCTTTAATCACTTCTAATACCACAATTGTTGTTCCTGTATTTATGATGAAAATATAAGGCAGAACATTTATGTTGGACTTATCTTGCTTAATCAAGCAGAAAATAACATGGTTCTTTTATTACATATTTATGACACTGTGTTAGTTTACATCTAAACAAAAACGCCGCACCGATGTATCATACTTATCACATTTACACCATTTTTGTGTTTATTTTTGTTGAGGTGAATACACACGTTGTTGTAACAGTAACACACAAACACACAATATATTAAATTGAAGAAGTGTTAATGCTTCGAAAAAAAGCGTCATATTATGTAAGACACATGTAATAAGAGTAGCGGGCTAAACAAGATCATGTAACTTCTGTTTTATTTATTTGTTCAAGTTCGCTGGTATTCCTTTATGTGAAGCGAATGTAAAAATACGGCAGCATTATACACACTTGCCAGAAATGTATTTAATGTTGGATTTAATTAAAAAGAAAATTAATGGTGCTCGTTTTTTCTTAATTCTTTGAAGTATAAAGTTCGTCATCGTTTTGAGCAACTTGCGTTCAAAAGTTGTGAAAGAATTACAGCAGTTGTGTGATCGTAAAATTAAGAATTATTATCAGTTCCACAGTGCTCTATTTTTTGTCGTAATTACTATTTAGGTAGAATTTTTTATTTGAAAACAAAATTGCTACAACATTACCACTCCTACAACATATTAATTTTTATTTTTTAAAGTTGTTTTTTTTATTTAATCAAATTTTCTCAGTACATGAATATTCAAAATTCACATAATTATCATTATATGTACAAAATGTCTGATAAAAAGAGAGTTTCTAAAGCCATTTTGAATAAAAAAAAAATGTAATTATACTCATATCCTTGAAGATAATTGGCAAAAAATAAGACAGATTTATTTTTAAGACAAATAACAAATCGGAAATAAAATATAATTTCCTAGTAAATATTTATATAAAAAAGCTATATGCCGTTTATACTAAGGACATACTTCTTTACGGAAAAAAAAACTACAAAAAAACTAAACTAGGAATAAGATCAAGAGTAATATTTGTTTTCAAAAGGTCCATCAACTCATTATTAAAAAATGATATAACGGCACACAGCACGTTCCGTAATTTCACAACTTACTGTTATTACAACTGTATAATTAATGGTGGAAATAATTGAAAAATGTTTTAAATTAAGAAATGTAACTGCATCCAGAACTATGCAAAGCTAAGAGAACAATTTTGTTTAATAACTCTAGGTAAGAATTATAATTGTGATAAAGATTCTAAACTGTTATAAAAAAAATATTTCCAAAATCCACTGTACACAATCCTGCAGCACGTTAAAACAATCTATTCGTAGTACTTTTCCGAATTTTATGACGAAAGCTTAAACAAAGTTATTTAGACAAGACTTTCATACATACTGAAGAACAATTCATTAAACAGCCCTAGTTTCATAGACAAATTATAAAATTTGTATGTATTTTTAACAAACAGTAGGGATAAATGACTAAACTACAAGAAAGTTTTTAGTGGGGATAAATATATTAATTTTGATACATACAATGTAACCTTAATAACGACAGTACTATATAATCAAAATTCTGGAAAATTACGTACCTAAACTGTTTTTGAATTAATCAGTGAAATAAACTCCATCATCAATATTTAGAGACATCATCTATAAAAAATTCTAAAAAATATGAATACACTTAAGCCATATCGGACTATAAATTTCAAGTGAGATTTTGATGTGACGTTATCAAGTTTTCGGAAATAATGTATAGGTCAATTCTAATTACCCGATTTACCATGTTTGTGATAACCTTTAAGGGTGTGTAAAATTTCAGAGCGATCTATTCTGCAGTTTACAAATAAATTGTAAAATTTTGTTATAGAATTAGTACACCCGGGGAGTAAAAAATATGTTAACAATACACTATAAGTTTATTTCCCCTGCAACACCGAAAATACAAAATTGCAAAAACTATCAACGCGTTTCGCTAACTACGTTGGCATTATCTAGACAGTGGCGGCGGTCCAAGCACCAAAGGGTGACAACAACTCACTCGCACAGCCAGAGAATCACTTTGCAAAAACGTAAAAAAAAATCGGGACGGCAGACAGACAGACGGACAGACAGATAGACAGACAGGCGGAAACGGGAAACCCATAAATGAAGGTCCACTAATATTAAGCCATTTAATCACCTGTTCACCGAAAACCTCATATTTTAAATAGGTTCCACCATTTTCTACACTGTAGTTTTCTGTCAATACTTAAGTATGTATTATTAAAGATAGTTTTCGACGTTTAAATCTACAAGATTTATTGCTACTCGTCTCAAAAACAGATTAGGTTTCTTAATATGAGTGGCACTTAATTTTTGGTTTGTTTTTTCTTAATATATATAGTATTCTTTGAACAACACGATACTCAAAAACATGTTTTTTATTTCTTGTAGAGAAATAAGGATTTTGCATTTAAGCTCCTTCCCTTAACCCACGACGAATTAAAAAAATTGAGATAGGGCGGGTGGGCGAGTCTTACATTTTGCCTTTTTTTCTTAATATGTGTAATCATCTTTTCAAAACAGAAACTTAAAACATGTTTAAAATGGTACATTTGTATATGGAAATATTGATTTTGCAATTACGCTCCGCCCCTCGATCTGACAACGAATGAAAAATTCATCACTGTTGAGATGGAGATGGATGGGTGGGGATTCTCTTTTGGTTTCCTTTTTTAATTAACACATTTATTAGTTTTCTTTGTATAACAAGATTACTTAACAACATATTTCACATGGTCATTTGTTGTAGAAAAATAAGGATTTTACAATTAAGCTCCGCCTCTCGGCTTACGACGAATAAAACAAATCATCGGAATTGAGATAGGGCCATCATAGTTTGCCTTTTTTTTCTTAATATCCATAGCCATCTTTTCATAACAAGGAACTTAGAACATGATTAAAATGGTTTATACAAGGAAATATGAGTTTTGCAATTATGGGGCGGAGCCTAATTGCAACATCGATATTTCTTTATACAAATTTTCCATTTTAAACATGTTTTAAGTTTCATGTTGTGAAAAAAAGTCTACACATATTAAAACAAAAAGCCAAATGTAAGCCCACCCACCCGCCCTATCTCAATTGTGATGAATTTTTTCATTTGCCCTTAACCAAGGGAACTTAGCTTAACTGCAGAATACTTATTTCTTTACAAGAAAGTAAAAGCATGATTTTGAGCATCGTGTTCTTCGAAGAACACTATGTATATGTATTAAAAAAAAAATTAAAATATAACTCGCGCCCCCACCCCTTCCCAATTGTGATGGTTTCTTTTACTTTTAGAAACTTAAGACACCTTTAAAATGGTAAATTTTTGTAACAAAATATGGATATTGTAATTAGGCTCCGCGCCCCTAAGTCTGCCAACGAATGAAAACTTCATTACTATTTCGATCAGGGCAGTTATGGGTGGTGCTTAATCTTTGGCTTTAATTTTTTCTTAATATACATGGTATTTTTTGAATAACACGATACTCAAAAAAATCTCTTACATGATAATTTCTAGTAGAGAGAGAAATAATAAGAATTTTGTATTTAAATTCCGCTCCTTTGGCTCTCATAAAATCATCACAATTGAGATAGGGTGGGTGGGCGGGGCAACATTTTGCCTTTCTTTCTTAATATGTGTAGACTTATTTCGACAAGAAACTTAAAACATGTCTAAAATGGTAAATTTTAGGAAAGATGTTCGAAATCTGAGAAAAATCTTATGATGAATTTTCTGCAGAGGACATAACAGTCTTTCCATTTTATCGATTGAAAAAGAGAAGAAGGTAAATTTTGATAACGTCATAGAATATTTTGCCAAAATAAAGACCCGTAAGCATGTTTAGTATTTGATATTTTAATATATATAGGCGGGAAGGGGGGGGGGGGGGGGGCTGCTCAATAGAAAACAGAAATAGAAATTAACAATTCTAATGGAAATTCAAACGTTTTCCCATGAAACCAAGAAATAACCCGTTATTATGATTACATACATTATTTTTCATTTATTTATCATTACTTAAGGGTATAATTATTTACTTAACTTCGAAATATGTTGTTTAATGTTTACTAAACAAATTTCTAGAATTACACAACTTATATAACACGTTTCTGTGTAAACGTATTAATAAATGTCTTGGTTTCCAGCCCACTTCTATTGTTATTATAATTATATTTTTATGATAATGAACACAATTATTTCAAAATTTTTAATCAGATTGTACTTATTAATGTTAAATTTATTGCTATGTTGTGAGTCTCACCAAACAAGTTCGTCTCGCTTTTTTTGGTATTTAATAGATCGATTAATACGAAACTCAGTTGACTTGTTTTTGAACAAATTTAATAGTTTGGCTTTTGTTGGAAATGAAAGCTTTTAATTCTATTCAAAACATTCGTCACACGACTTAAATGAAATTCGTTTAGCTATGACTTTAAAAGTAAAAACTCCAATAAAACGAATTCTCATTTTAGTTTTCTTTCTGTATTTATTTTTTTCTAAAAATATATTATACACACCACACAAAAAACATGAAACAAACTGACACATGTGTCTTGTAAAACGAACAGTTTTTCATTTTCCTATCACTTTTAAAATAATAAGTATTTGATATAATTCTCTTATATTTGTTAAATAAAAAAAATCTAAGAGCTTTTCAGTAAATAAGGAAGTCATACAAACCACAAACCAATAATGTGAGTGGTGATTTTACTATGTTTGCTTGCGTGACTTGTACCAGTAACATTAATAACTGAGTTTATGAAAACAAATCTTGTGCAGATGCAAACATTTTAATCGACACTAAAACTTCGGAAAATTACAGAACAAACTGAAGCATTTCAAAACGTTCTCCTTTTTCTCTTTTCGCCTGGTGAATGTTAATCACCTCAGGAGTGATTAACAGGGCACATATTTAAGTATCTTGTTAAAAACAAACAATCATAAAACGGAATCCACATAAATACAAATATTTCAAAACTATTTTTTTGTGTTCAAGTTGATTGATTAATTATAAGTGTCAAGTGAACCCTAGACGCCCAAATTAAAATTGATTGGCGCACTTTTACAAAGCTCTGCTGCTTTAGAGATGGGGATAATTAAAATCCTAAAATTTAATAAACGCTGTTAAAAAATTATGTCACTTGACAAAAAAGCCGCTATGATATCATAATTCACAGCAATTTAAGTTAAATGTTTCGCACATTTTTGTTTTATACAGTTGTCTATTCTTTTAATTCAAGTCAAGGTCGTTCAGACGCTGAATTTTAAATTCGCATGCTTCGGAAATCTTTGATGATGTTTTTTCGGATGTGAGTTTTATTTAGTAGAACCGATAAAATTCACAGCGATGAAATACCTGAATGACCTGAGAAAAACTATCATTAGCTATAAATAAGACTGCGATGTTTAGGTTTTAAATAAATTGTCAAAATTACATTAAAAGATTAGTTTCTTTTGGTGCTTTAGTAGATTTATTAGTGCGTTTATAATGTTACGTCGCGTCAAAAATGGCTAGGTAATTTAAATTTAGTATAAGGATCAAAATAACGACTAAAAAAATAACAAGTTTTATATTACGGAATTGAAGAAACTTGTCTATTTATTTTGAGGAAATTCAAAAATGACAAAATCCTATAATGAGTTGCTGGCAAGTTTTCAACTAGCATAAAACACAAAATGTAAAATTTATTCTTCGTGTTTTCGTTAATTTCGTCGTCAGCTACACATTTTATAGATACGGCAGCAACAATGGATTTTTATAGCGCACAGGGTATTATAAGTCGATATTTCATTGTGTGTCGTTTATAAATATCAAAATTTATTGTATTTGTATCTTTAGTGAGTTCTTTATTGTTTTGTTTTGAAAATACCTATAATTATAAAATTTTAGCGGATGTAAATTATTACATGTCCAGTAAATTAAAATAACAAGGAAGAAGAAGAAGAAAGCACTAAAACAGTTTCTGGGAGTAACACTAAAGTAAGTGGTCTGTCTATACATTATCTAACGTTTTTGGCCTGTTCTGTGTAAGCAATTAAAAAAAAATAAACAATAGATATACAGCACTTTACATCAGGATGTGTTTTTAATAAAAATCTGTTTACAATTTTATAAAATGACGATAATTAATTTTTTGATAGGGATAAATATTTAATTTTATTACAATATAAAAACAATTACACAATCAATTTTACTGTGATGGGATGATTAACTTTCTGGCGGAAAATAATAAATAAATAATATTGGTTAATGTTCTGTGACCCGTAAATCAACATTACTGTGCTAAAAATTGCGAAAAAATCCGTGATAGATGTGAACTATAAATTGTAAAATTTGATTCATGGTTTAAAATTAATTTTTTGAGTACTCTTTACGATTTCATTGTGACCATTGATTAATTTACCGAACTTCCCTCACTCCTGTGGTATATGCAATAAAACAAGTTGAGTTTAGGAATTTTCAAGATCCTTACAAATTCTTTCAAAAATAAAACATAAAGGGCGACAAAGATTTTTTTGCATTCTTAAAAAAAGACTTTAGAAGCCCCTCAAATTTTTTACATCTTTTTTAAAAATAAAACAACAAGTGTGCAGCAATTTTTTCAAATTCTTTCGAAAATAGAACACGAGGGACCCTAAACATTTTTTAAGCATTTTTTGAATAGACATATTTTATTTAGAATGAATGATAATGATTTTGTCGGGTTTAAGAAAGCGTTTATTTGAACTACTTTTTACACTTTTTTATATGACAATACATGAAAAAGAAACACAATTATCACTGGTAAATCAATATTAATCAACTAGGTAGAATCGTTCGTGAAATGACTCTAATACCTTTAAAAAATCATTCTCGTGTGCTAAATTACCATTTCGTGCATCTCTAAAGCAGACGGCTATTACCAACAAGTTCCCTATTATATTGTCTAAAATAAAATAAAAGCAGTTTACTTTTCTATAAAATTCCCCTATACAGTATAGTAATTTTGAAGTCCTTTCGCTCTTTTTTAAGGCTTGAAATACTAGTTAGCTAGCATTTTTTTAGCTTTCCGCTAACAGAATGTTGCTTAACACGAACCCAGAAACCACAAAAGGGTTGAAATGCAGCCAACGTTGTATTAAAATTGTATGTGTCACACCAACTCATTAGAAACTATGTTTTTGGAGAGTCCTCAGGGCAGCATTCTAGTACCCACCTTGTAATATATAGTGTATACTTTTCTATGTCAGTTTCAATTAGTTTGCTCACGGAAAAGTAAATGTAGAAAGGGCGGGAATTTTAATTAAAAGATAAAAAAACATGTAATAGGTTTTCAGAGCCCTGTTTCCAACGAATATTTCACAATGACAGCCATTGAATGTTCACGGCCTTAAAATCCGCCTAAGGAAAGACGTTCATAACACTTTCGGAAGGCGTGTGTCCCACATCAGTATAAATTACAGAACACGCTTCTTTCGTTCTTATAAACCTTTATATTCCTGTAGAGATTGATTGTTGTTCTACAAACACAAATGTTGAAATTTCGTTTTGTAAAATTTAATTTGAAAATTATTTTTCACACTAGTGAGCACCTTCCACACTTTGAGCAAAAATGTGTTAAAGAAACTGAATCAACAATTCAAAATTTATAAATTATTATTATCATAAATTGTATTGACGTTGAAAAATTGGACAGTAAACGTGAAACAATTTATTTGAAGCAACAGAATTGCTTCAACTCGTGAGAATTATTGACTGCAAGGTGTGAAGTTGGTGACTGATGTTGCATTCCACATCTTCAATAAGTCTTCCGGGTAATCCTACTTCGCTCTAACTGGAATCATTAACGTGTCCTTCCGTACTTCTAGAATTAGATTTCCTAAAATATACTGAGAGTGTTGCAGTTGACGCCGATGGTTGACGTTTGATTTCTGTTTACAAAGTTGTTTTTTTTAATGATCACTTTATTTTAAGTTTACATAAATTTAACCAAATTAAAATAATTTATTTTCATGAATATTACGAAAAATTGAACCCCCAAACCGTAATCAATTCAGCATACATGTTAGAATAAAGAATAATTTTGATATAAAAAGTGTAACATTGTTATCAGAATTTTGAAAAAAAATTATAAAAACCGTTTTTAATTTATCATCAGTTGTGATGGTATCTTATCAAAATTTCTACTGAGACAAATTGTAAAAATGCGTTCTATAAACGTACCCTTTTTACAATAATCTTTATCCATAAGTTTAAAAATATTGAAACAAATTTCAAGTGAGCAAAATCTGAAATAACATGGTTAATTTTTTTATCATATTTGAGGTGAAACGACAAATTTTGTTCTGTGCTTTACAATTTACAAACATAACGTGAACGAGAGATTTTCGCATTCTACAAGCTCAAAGTAATTTGATCATAATACTTCTTTAGCTTTGTAGATAGTTGAGAAGAAACTGACTACATTGACGTTCATTATTAAGCAGATAATGTCAGTGTTTACTCCAGGGAGTCTTAATATGTCTTCATTTGAGAATATATCAGATTTCTACGGTTGATAATAAATGATTTACGTTGAAAGAAAGTCGGTAACAACTCAGTGTTTTGACGTCACAGAAATTAATCCTACGAGATCTTAATATATTGACATGAAATTATAGTTTTCTGAAATTTTTGATAGATGATTAATAATGAAAGTTGTACCGCTCCCTATAATGTGTATTGAATTACTGAAGTTAACGGAAATTAAAAAATAATTAGTCCATAATAATAATTATCTACGAATTCATAGTTTCTATACTGTTTTTGTTTTTACAATTTGAATTCTACTTTAACCTAATTTTGGACTGTCCGGAAGTTTCAAAATAGAGCACGGTAATCTGAATTAAGAAATAAAATCTGGTGACAACTATTTGTTTCTTCAAGAGTACCACTTCTGAGATCTGAACAAAACAAACAAACGAAAAACTGTAACAGTTTTTTTTACAAGAATGTGTAAAACACATGCGGAATTCTTCACATAAATGAATATAGTCGTAGAAAAAATGTATGTGTACCAGGTGCAGAAAAGATACTATAATAATTATGTGCTAACGCTCGTTTGGCATATTTCACACACGCATCATAATCAGCTCTTGCAGCACCTTGTACTACACCTGTAGTTCCCTGAAAAACACGACGTTCAAAATTATACACAGTGCCTATGCACTTATCTATACAAGTCTTGAAATATGTTTTGACACAAGTTGATCAACGAAGCAAGAGAGGGAGGAAATTAGGGAGCTATAAACGAAAAAACGTTATTGCGGTAGCGTTGTTGCCGTATATTTTTGATACATTAACAAGAAAATGATGATTTTAGGTTTTGACATTTTATTTTAGGAAATTTTATTGCAATTACAAAATCTTAGAATCAACTAAGAAATTACGTATTTTGTTCTTTAAGGAAGAAACCAGTTCTTCTATTGGGCAAAATTTGTTTTATAAAGTCATTATTATGATCCCTGTAAAAAAGTCACGTTGACAGCACCATCGGGCAATTCCATATGGTAGGTGATTGGCAAAACGCAACTTTGCTATGAAAGGTACAACAGAAAGCCATTAGTTTTTTTTTAATTTGCAAAGATATCATCGAGTACAGTTGTTTTCTATTTAAAAACATTCTTCTAGTTTTATATTACAGTCTGGTTCATTTTTTAACTCATTTAACTTTTCCTAAATTTCTTGACTCAACAGTAAATTTATATCCAATATTTTTCAAAAATTTACACTAGGAAATCGAGTGACTTGTAATTGATTTTCACGACCCAAAGTTTTTAGCACGTAAATCCCTATGACCAGCGTTAAAAAAGACGTTAACCCCTGTCAGAATTTTAAAAATTTGCTTAAAATTTTCAAAAAATATTTTTATTTTTAATAATAAAATAACGTAATAAATGTTCAAAATATTGTCCATCATTTCTTTCACATTCACCAAAACGATTTCAGAAAAATGTTTTAACTTTAAGGTTATAACATATAATGACTCTAATCGTCTCCGTTTTTTTTATGTTCTAAATTATATGTAGTAAAATAAACTTTTTTTAATGTACTCTACATCAAAAATCTAAGGGAGGTCATATCGCAGTTCATCGGGAGCCAAGTAAGAATAGTACTGTGTGATGTGTTCTTTTAGTATTCACCATAAATTAAAAGCATATCAGCTTTTTCATCGTGTCATCAGGAGTTTGACTAAAAAATTTACCAGTTTCTTGTTCAGTCACTGTTTCGATATTTCAAGAAATTAAACAGAAGTATCAACGATCCCTTGTAAAATGCGATTTGCGTGTTGAATTCAGGCACGCTCTTCATTACTTGTGAACCACCCTATATAAAAAAGTGATTACTCCTATTTATTTTATGTATTCGACTGTGTACGGAATTTTGGAATTATTAATAACAACACATGCAGTGGCGGGGTAAAGGGGGGGGGGTGTTCGCTATTCGCCACTGATACCAAGCACCAAGGGGTGTCAACGACAATTAACTCGCACAGAAAGAGAATACTTACAGAAGAATCACTCTGCAAAAACATACAAAAAAAAAATCGGGACGGCAGACAGACAGACGGAAAAGGGAGACTCATTTCTTCGTACTGAAGGAGTTATGAAAAGTCGAGAAAATGTAAAAGTAGAGAGTCGGCCGACGTACTTGATTATAATACTTCCTTCGCTTACGCATGGGAAGTAAAAATAATGTCTTGATAGATTTTACGAAGAACTGGACCATCGTTACATATGAAGATATTTTCGTAACATTTACTGTTGTTTATATAATCCGTTGACATTGCCGTTGAAAGTTAGCACGTCGTTGGGGTTACGTTCGAGATGACCAACTTTTAAGTGGAATTTATAAACTTGCTGTTGACGTTGAAGTTCCCGCTGCAGTTGTTGTTGCCAAGGACGTTGCTTTTATAGCTGAAAATTGTCAGTTATAAACTCCGTTGACAAGTTACCGTTGATAGTAACTTTGATGTTCAACTTTTGCCGTATTTATATATTTTCCTTTTTTTCTTAATATACTTATATAGTATTTCTTGGACAATACGATACTCAAAAACATGTTTTTAATTTCTTGTAAAGAAGTAAATATTTTGGAATTAAGCTCCGTCCCCTAGGTTCACGGCAAATAAAATAAATCATCACAATTGAGATACGGCGGTGGGCGGATTTACATTTTGCCTTTTTGTTTCAATATTATGTAGATTTCTTTTCACAACATAAAACCTAAAACATGTTTAATATGGAAAATTTATATAAGGAAATATCAATTTTGCAAATAGACTCCGCACCATAATTGCAAAATCCATATTTCCTTGCAAAAATGTACTCCTACCATTTTAAACATGTTTTAAGTTTCTTGTTGTGAAAAGATGACCACACATATTAAGAAAAAAAAAAGGCAAAATGTAAGCCTCGCTCACAACCCCCCCATTTCAATTGTGATGATTTTTTATTCGTCGTGAGCCAAGGGGGCGGAGTTTAATTGACTTTTGAGTATCATGTTGTTCAAAGAATGCTAAACAAGCCAAAAATTAAGCCCCACCCACATCCATCCCAAGCTCAATTGTGATGAATTTTTCAGTCGTTGTCAGATTGAGAGGCAAAATCGATACTTTCCTACAAAAATTTACCATTTTGCAATTACGCTCCGCCCTTCGGTCTGACAACGAATGAAAAATTCATCGCTGCTCGGCTTACGATGAATTAAAAAAATCATCAGAATTGAGATAGGGCGGGTGGGCGGCGGTTATATTTTCTTAACATACACAGCCACCTTGTCATAACAAGAAATTTAACATGGCTAAAATGGTTTTTGCAAGGAAATATGGATTTTGCAAACATTTTTTCTATTGCAAAATCGATGTTTCCTTATACAAATTTTTCATTATAAGCATGTTTTAAGTTCCATGTTGTGAAAAGAAGTCTACACATATTAAAAAAAAGGCAAAACGTTTTGCAGTTAAGCTCCGTCCCCTTGGCTCACGACGAAATAAAAAAAATCATCACAATTGAGATAGAGTGGGTGGGCGGGGCTACATTTTGCCTTTTTTTTCTTAGTATGTGTAGACTTATTTCGACAATATGAAACTTAAAACATGTCTAAAGTGGTAAATTTTTGTATTAATCAACTTAAATCCTCCACTTTTCTTCTACAACTTCTTTAAATACGGCAAAAGTTGAAGTTTATAAATGACAATTTTCACCTCTAAAAGCAACTGCAACGGGAACTTCAACAGTATAAATTTATAATCCCACTGCTAACGTCATCAAAAAAAGATGTTCATGAAGTGGTTCCAAATCTAACAGAAATTTACGATGAATTTTCTGCAGAGGACATAATGTTGGAAATTTTACGACTTAGAAGCCGCCAGCATTTCTTCCCAAGAAGCGGGTCAGTGGACTACATTGCAACTTTTCAGATTCTTCGTAAAATGGCGCTATTCTGAGTCTTAGTAGTATTAGGTTATTTTGGTGGTTTTATGTGAAAAAAGCTTTTCAAAATTAAAATTGACAAAATCGTGCATAAGGTCCACAAGAGCTAAGCGCAACTAAACAATCTTTCCATTTTATCAATTGAAAAAAAGAGGTAAGTAAATTTTGCTAACGTCATAGAATGTTTTGCCAAAGTAAATAATAATAATAATCTATATTAATAAAAATGAATCGCCGAAATGTATGTACGCTCATAACTTCAGAACGACTGCACCGAATTGGACGATTCTTTTTTTTATGTGTTCCTTATTGTCAGGAGAAGGTTTATATGTAAGAATATTTATAAAAAATAAGACGGGTAAAAGATAAAAAAAAATTTAAAAATTTTGCATGGGAATCGCCACTTCGAATGAATTTGAATAGTTGGCGTTCCTGACGGACCTGTCGCCTAACTGACGTGTCACACAAAACTATTTCTTCCGTGCGATTGTGAAAAGTATTATTGCATTTCAAGTCGTTGTTTGTTTTTTCGTAACAAAAAACGTCGTTTATTTTAATAAAAGTGTTCGTTAAAGTGAATTTAGTTACGCATTGCAAAAGTTTCTTATTAATTTTGATCTGCCATTCTATTTACGTATATTCACTTTGTTGGTTTCGACAAAACCTAAAACTTTACCGTTATTCGAGGATTTAATTTGAAATTTTCAATATTTTAAAATTCTCAAGACAAAATTTACAGATTTGATTGACGGTGAAAATAATTCTGTATCGTTTTATGCCGAGAAGACGACAAGCTGACATACGTCCACGAAGTCAATCAAATGTCCGACGAACTACCTCAGGTGCAAATCGCAATGATTTATTTCATGGGTAATTCGGATACGGAAGTTGATCAGCGTTGTGCTCATAATAATCAACATAATAGTCAAACATTGAAGCGAGACATTGGGTGGTATGAATAAAACTGAGTAGATACTCATATTCGAAGTACGAAGTACCTATTTGCAAACATTGTATCTCCCCGGACACAAATTGAACATCTACGGGTTTTGTGAGCATTTAATCTAAAAATGAGCATCGGTGTGGCAAATGACTATTTGTCCTTATAAATAATAAATAAAATGTAATATATTTTTGTTTCCTTAAGAATACAAAGTTAACAAAGTTAGTTGAGTTACAAAAGTCTCTTTTGCTCCACGTTGGCCACCAACGAGCGATTTTCAAGATTTTTGTGAAACTTTGCTGGTTTTGAATTTGAATTTTCCTCGATAGTTGATGCTCAGCAAGAACCACGGGAAGGTCTGGAGCAGATCTCGCTAGGAAAGGAGAGAGCTAGGATTTGTTAATGAGGGATAGAACGTTATACAGTACAATACAATTGAAATACAATACAGGTACCTACAATCTAACTACAATACAGAATACACTACAGATACAGATACAATTCAGATACAATACAAATGCAAAGTTAGTAGCCAATACACCACCGGAAGAAATTGTACCAAAAATTGAGAATGTTGCAAAATGAAAACCCAAGCAAGCACACCCATGGAACTCGGAACGAAATCTATTGGTCGCAGCGCTCACACGCCTAAGGGAGACCCCAGCCGCATAAATCCAAGGCCGACTGACCTCATCCTTATAGGAGATGCGACCCAGCGTCTAAGGGCCAACAGAACCCCCCCAGGCCAAAGCGTCTGACGACATGGAGAATTCAGTCCCGGAACCAAAGAATGCACTGTTGCAAAATTAAAACCCAAGCAAATGCACCATGAAAACAAAGTATTTGCACCACTGGAGCTAAATTGGCAAGACCCAAGTTAAGTTAGTAACACATACAATATACAGTACAAAATGCTTCAATTACAAAAGTTACAATATACAAATTTCTCCACGTTTGCCACCAAAGAGCGATGACTTTGCTCGCTCGTTGCTGTTGCCCAGCAAGAACCAAACAATACGAGGAGGTCTGGAGTGCGTCTTGCCATTAAAAGAGAGGACTAAGGTTTGATAGCATGGGTGAAGGACACCGTATTTTGTAAATTTGGACGCCGTACTTTAAAAATGATGAATACCGTATTTTGTGAATTATGAACGCAGTACTTTGTATATTCTAAAGGCGTACTTTATCAGTCCTGAATGCATGTTATTAACAACATATTAAAAAAAAAATCGGGCATTTTTGGAAAAATATCCACTTTCCTTCGTGTTCACAGCACTTAACACAAAACATTTTCGCTAATATTTATTAACAATAAATTAGAAATTCGCGAACACGTGCTACTTTTAACCCAAAACGAAGCTCCAATGTTGCTGCTACCAGACCGGAATCAAAACTGAACAGAAAGGATAGCAAAATGTGACCTTTTATCTGGTAGCTCACGTGACAGTGACATCATCGTACGTCACGATGAGATTGCAAAAATTATTTTTCATATTTTAGATCAGAAATTGTACATTTTCGGGGTTAATTTAACAACGTTTAAACAAACTAATTTGTTTTTACTAACCTCGTGTTCTTAGGAAAACGGATTTCGGTTTAATTATCATATATTGATAGTTATCATATTTGAACATTATGAATTGTATTAATTATGTTTAAATTTTATTTAATTATATCGCGAAAATGTATAGCTTTGACCCACCAACTTCAATCGTTTCGAAAATTTATCCAAAATGTAAACATTGTCGACCAAACGAATCACGGAATCCGATAAATTAAAACTGAAGTCGTACTTACCCTGTTTTCGGTCCTTTTCGGAAAAATATCCATTTTCGTTCGTGTTCACAGCACTAACTCAACATATTTTCCGTAATATGTATTAATAATAAACTATAAATTCGCTAAAACGCTCCACTTTTACGCCGAAATGAAGCGACGATCTTGCCGCCATCAAACAGAAATTAAAACTGAACACAAAGGACCGAAACACGTGACCTTTATACAAGTAGCTCAGGTGACATTGACGTCATCGTACGTCACGATGAGATTGCAAAATTTATTTTTCATATTTTGGCCGGGAAAATGCACATTTTCGGGGATAATTTAACATTGTTTAAACAAATTGATTTGTTTTTAATAATTTCGGGCTTGTAGGACAACGGGTTTCGGTTTAATTATCATACATTGATGCTTATCATATTTAAACATTATAAATGATATTAATTATGTTTAAAATTTATTTATTTATGTCGTGAAAATGTATAGCTTTGATCAACCGATTTCAATCGTTTCGAAAATTTTCCCAAAATTTAAATATTGTCGAGTGAACGAATCACGGAATCCGATAAATTAAAACTGAACTCGAACTTACCCTGTTTTCGGTCCTTTTCGAAAAAATATCCATTTTCGTTCGTGTTCACAGTACTAATACAACACATTTTTACTAATATTTAAATATATAAATTAGAAATTCGTGAAAAGAGCCCTACTTTTAAGCCAAAACGGACTCTGATGTTGCTGCCACCAAACCGAAATCAAAACTAAACGCAGAGGACCGAAAAATGTGACCTTTTATCAGGTGGCTCACGTGACAGTGGCGTCATCGTACGTCACGATGAGATTGCAAAAATTATTTTTCATATTTTCGCTCAGAAATTGTACATGTTCGGGGTTAATTTAACAATGTTTAAACGAACTAATTTGTTTTTGCTAACCTCGTGTTCTTAGGAAAATGGTTTTCGGTTTAATTATCACATATTAATAGTTATCATATTTAAACATTATGAATTATATTAATTATGTCATTTCTGCAACTCTTGAGTTATTTTCTAAAATAAATTGACTGATCCGTACATTTTTTTGTCACTGTAAAAGCAAATCTAAAAAATATGAATGCAATGATAAATTTACGAAAATATACTGATGATATTTTGCACATTTTAGATAGGATTTATTTGGCAAAATCTTGAGATGACGTCATCAAGTTTTTGGGCTTGATAAACAGATATATTTTAATTAAAAACGTACCATGTCAAACAGTAACTTCAAAACGTCTGCAATAAATCTAAAAATTTAGTTTTGCAATTCTTGATTCAATCAATAAAATAAACTCACTCAGTGATTAATTTTTTTTGAGACACCCCCTATAAGCAAAACTAAAAAATATGAATGGAATGATAAATCACAAGTATAGTCTCATCCTATTTTGGATATTTTAAAAAAGATTTATTTGGCAAAATTTTGGGCTGACGTCATCAATTTTTTGGAGGAAGTAAGTATTGTTTTGAATAAAAATTTATTATGCTTATCAGATGTTTAAAACATCTGCAAGATTTCAAAGCATTCGGTTTGCAGATTCAAAATTAAGTTGTAGGTGAAACGAAGTTCACGGGGTCAGCTAGTAATAATAATAATAATAGAATTTATTTGCCCAACAGACACCAATTATAGGACAAAATAAAAAGTAATACAAAGTAAAATAGATACAAATAAATACAACAAACAAAAAATCTAAATCTAAACGTAACTGTTACTAATAATAATTTATAACAAAATAAAGAAATAAACTAGCTGAAATTGCAAACTACATCGTAATAGCAAAAATATCATCATATTCTTTGTTAGCATTTCTAGACATGTGAGTAAAGGGAGCTTTCCAAAGAATATTGGTTTTAGGAGTTGGAAAATCAAATGTAGACATATGACGAGTTGCAATCCGTGGGACAGAGAAATTTAACGACGACAAGAGATCAGGACAATCAAGTTTCCCGTTCACCAATTTCCATGCAAAGCTGGGACTATGTATTTCTCTCCATCTGGCAAGACTTATGACCCGATGTCTTTGCATCAACATATTGTAATCAGCATTTCGCTCTGGATAAATACCTTCACACCTAAAAGTCAAAAATTTCAAGAAGCGACGCTGAATTTTCTCAATTGCGAACTGGTGTGTAACATAAATTGGGTACCATACAATAGAAGCACACTCCAGTTTACTGTCTATAAATGTAAAATATAGAGTTTTAATTAAACAAGGGTTCATAAAGCCAATTGGTATATAAATCCCAACATTTTGGAAGAAGTTAAACATATGTCACTGATGTGCTCAATAAAAGATAACTGCGGATCAAAGGTAACACCAAGATCTTTAACAATTTCTCTCTTTTGTAATGATTGGTTACAAATTAAATAAGAACTAGGAATTGGATTTACTTTTTTTGTATAAGTCAGATAGAAACACTTATCAGGATTTAGTCTTAATTGCAAAAACTGACAGCCATCAATAAACAGATTTAATTGAGCTTGAAAATTAATATAATCAGATTCATTGTTGATAGAGGCATATAGTTTTATGTCGTCCGCATAAGCTACTATTTTACACTTCATAGACGCAAGCAAATCATTGATAAACAATCTAAATAGTAGCGGACCCAAATTAGAACCTTGAGGTACCCCAGAGGATCCAACATAACTAAACGACGTGAAACCATTGTAAAAAACAAAATTGATTCTATTAATGAGGTAAGACGCTATGAGTTTTAAAAAGGTAGACGCAAATCCGAATGCACTAAGCTTTTGCAATAAAATACTGTGATTGATGCTATCAAAAGCACTGAAGAAATCGGTGTAAATGACGTCAACCTGCCCACGATTGTCAAGAATCTCACTGAGATATTGGGTCAAGGTAGCCAGATTGGTAACAGTTGAGGGAGCAGGAATAAATCCATGTTGGTGTGTTGACAAATGACTTACGAACATTGCACAAGATGTTTCTATAAATGACTAACTCGAATACTTTGGCAAAGTTAGAAAGAATTGAAATGGGTCTGTAATTATTAACATCTGACTTATCTCCCTTTTTGAAAATTGGTGTGTTTCTAGCACATTTCCAAGAGTCCGGAAAAACAGAACTTTTTATAGCTAGATTGATTATGATTGATAACGGTTTAGCTAACACAAATCTAGCATCCCGAACAAGAAAACTGGGGATAAGATCCTCACCAAAAGTAAGCTTGTTTGTTAAAGTACTTCTACTAACTGTTCCTCCGTAACAGGCTGCATACTAAAAGATAATTTATTTGTAATGATGTCGGGAATGCCAGTGTTTGCACCAGAAAGATACACATTTGAAAATTTTTCGGCAAACATATCCACAATTTTCTGGGGATCATCTGAGACATTTCCATTATAGGTGATTTTGCCAGGAATACAAGTTGTACCTTTCTACGTATTTCAATAAATTTTTGGGTGTAGAATGAATAGACTGTTCAATTTCTCTAAGATAATTATCATGACCTGACCTGATTAATTGTTTTACCATTGCCCTAAGCCTTTTGAATTCAATGTGACTGTACGTCTTCTTCCACTTCTTTCTGTAATAATTCTTCATTTTTAAAGTTTCAATTATCTGTTTATTAAACCACACTGGGTAGCTAGACTTTTTAAGCCCGGAAGCACGTTTAGTATTTGTTGTTTAATTATATGGGGGGTGCTCAATAGAAAACCGCCCTGGGTGCCAAACCACGCTACGCCACCACTGAGCACATGCGACCATTTCTGGATAGTTTACACAGTAAAAAACATTTGCAAACAAAACCAAAAAACAAGAAGTTTAAAGGAACATAAGTAATGTTGTTCATCAAGCTCCATATTTTAGTTTACTGTACATGACAAATGTTGAAAAGTGTTCTAAATTATGGCAAAATGGCATAACCACGAGAAAACGGATGCTACAAAAAAATTAACGCCAAACATAATGTGTTTGCTAATTGAAGTAAAATTGAGATTTGCAAAATATATTAATAATAATCATAGTTTTTTGCCAACTGGGGCAAGATCTACACAACCTTCATAAATTTCAAGGCAGAATTTGACAAGATTAGCAAAACGGTATCATAAAATAAAATGAGGTAGCAAATACACAAAAAAAGCTCATACCATTAAAAGTCTCCTGGTGTAGAATCTTAAAAAAGGAGAAGATGTGGAAATTATTACTATGAGAGAAGACATAAAAAAATTTACAAAATGGTGTCTTTCATCCGTGTTAAAAGTGCCAAAAACTACAAAAGAAACCAAGGATACCAGTAGAGTTGAGTGTGTGGGGTAATACTAATAGTTAATTATGAGTTTTCCACGTTTCACACATTTTGACATTTACATATAATACGCCGTTTGTCTACATATTTTTTTAATAAAAGCTGTGTGACTGCTTGTTAGCATTCTTTAGTAGTGTTAATTACAACGTGAAACTTTCATGTTGATTTTATATTTCAGCAGTGCAGTATGTTAAACATAAATGTGAGCGACTGTTAAAAATAGAAATATTGAAGTGAAATAAATTTTAAAAACTATTAAATGTTAAAATGGCCAAAATCCAAACATTTTATAGAGCGACTGGACGTTATGCAAATTTATAAAAACATGCTGTAAATCCAACTTTTAAACTTTTTGGGGTTTTAGAAGTACAGTAAGTAAGAGTTTACTGATTAATGTATTAACATCTACATGACACAGCCCATGCATCTGTGTTTTGACAACAAAGTGATTAATATTTTTTACATGGTAATAAATTTGAACGCCTTTTTGTACAATCTATTTTGACGACATACTGACGTACTGACGAGTATGAAGCTGGTTATTGTATGATGAAGAGTCAAAAGTGAATAGACAGCAACGGCTGCGTATTTACTTTGTACATAATATCGTTCGACCAAGTTTTCTGTAAGCGATTATGAGACGATGTTACTTATGAATACCAAAAATGATGCGTCATATAGAATATTAGAGCGCGTAGCGAGCGAGACGTTGTCTATACAAAAGTGCGTATTCAAGCTCTGAAAAGAAGCGACCGCTTTTAATCAATATTTTGACCTTTTTGATATGCAGATTAACATTTTCGACCTCCTTGACTGTAATTATTGAATTAATGTTCTAAATCTTGCGTGCACTAAGACAACTGTTTAACTTAATTAAATTATTGTTCACATCAAAGTAGACACAAAAAGATAAACACGAGGACGAAATATATATCTATATATTTCGTGAAACACCGTTCTGACGTGTATATTATTAATAAATTTTCCCAAAATTGTCAAACATTTTAATTAAAATGTCCATGAATAAACAATGCAAACAAAAACTCAAAAATGTATTCAAAATTAGCTGCGATTAAATGCTTTTGTTTTTGTCCTTTTGCGGGTTTGTACTTTTATCTTAATGACATATACGCAATTGTTTATAATTTTGCGTACGATTTTTTGTATAGAAATGTTAGTGCTCATAGAGATAAATAATACATTTTTCTTGCAGATAAGACAAACAGTTCCTTGTTGTATCCAGCAAAATCACTACCATGCTGATCGAATACCTCATAATCTTGACTTTTACATTCAGTACAGCTTCAGGTAAGTATATAAATTAATTTAAACCAGTTCTAACATACAATTCTAGGTTCTGGTCTGCATGGACCTTGTGAGGGGAACGAGCAGTGCGGCACCCTTGATACTTACTGCAAGAATGGTATTTGCGTGTGTAAAGATGATTTCGTCGTATTTTATGACCACTGTGTCCAACGTAAGTGGAATGAATAACTAATTATTTTCTAAAAGCAAATCAGGCGCCGCTGAGAGTCCTTGATAAGATCGACTACTACAAGATATTGCTATGCGGGAACATCAATAAAAAAATGCTTGAACAAGTGTTGACTCTTTGTAACAAATTCGAAAGCGTGGAAAGATTAATAGACCAGACCAACATGTTTGGGCGAAAAAAAATAAGGCGGTTTATAGCGTCTATTGGATTATTGTGGTAATTAAGAGTGTTGTTTGTTGTGACATACTGTTAGACAAGATGTATGACTGTGGTGTACGTAATAAATGATGGGGAGATTTTTTACACTTTTCCCGATATGGATAGATCATCTGAATGAACTACAAATTAATTTATTATGGCTTATAAGATCATTTGTAATTTTAATTGTTTAAGCGCTGTTTAAAGTGCACTCCAGAAATAGACACGGCTCTGATTTCTCGGTACTTGTCAATAAACGCATTTTCTTCGGAATCATTCCCTCAGAATGCCGTCTCACTGATGCCACTGCAGATACAACCCAAGAAAAAATTATACCATTAGTATGCTTAAGAAGCGTTGAGTGTGTCAGCAACAATAAAAATCATTGTTTGCGAAATTTATTCCAGCAAATCAAACACGCCGCACAGAGAAAATAAAATACCATTTACAGCGCATCGAGCGAAGCCACTTGTTACATTCCTTCCAATTTTCGCATTTTTTCCAAATGTTTTATGGTAGCGCTTTACGATGACTTTGTATATTTTAATTAGGAAGCAACACTTACAAGCAATTAAAACTTAATGTGTACCATTTCTCGGCTGTAAATCATCCGTTAGTTCACGGACTGTCAGCAGCCCCTAATAACTTTTAATTTTTATCGCGCCTCTTTTTAGTTGCCACTCCCCACATCCAGTGCATGCATAAATCAAACTGCATCGCGATTCTGGGACAAAAAGGTTTCTGCAAGAGTCACAAATGTGTCTGTAAATCATTCCATCATTTTTATAACAATCAGTGCATCAAGAGCAAAGGTAAGGCAGGGAGTATTCTTAAACTTAATACGTAATGTAAAAACAAAATAACAACACCCTCTAGCTCGCTTAACATGCATGAAGACAAAAATCCCGTCCTTTGTGAAGCTTTAACAATTAACTCATTATGAATTTATGACCTCTTGTTTTTTGATTTTTTTCATGTTTCAAATTTACACATGAACAAGGGAATATAACATAAATAAAATTTAGGCAAAGTGGATAAAATTTATTCATTCGCTTATATTATACAACATTTTTTCCAATAACTAAATTAAAGTCCTTTCGATTAAAACTACATTTACATTTATAACTGGAGTCTGGAATATTTGCAATTTACATATCGATTATTGTTAATGTAACAACCAGATCCATTAAGATCTGCACAAGTTGAGGTGATCAAATAAAAGCGGTTCGCGCTAATTCATTCTTGCACATTTAAGATTATTTTACATATTTTTACACATTTTTGCATATTTTTGCGTCTTTTTTGATATTGGACAAATTTTCCCGATACTTAAGTTTTAATTATAACTAATAGCACCGACTTTGAAAACAATTCGTCAAAAAAAATTCTCGTTAACTGGGCCACTGTACTGCAACGTAAATATACCTGGGCCGGAAGTCTAAAACCTCTTCATAAAATATTGCTAACTAATAGCCTACGAAAAATCCTTTGGCGTAACCATTTTATCCCAAACTTTATTTGTTCAATTCATCGACGAAATGTTAAATTAGGTTGGAGTCCAAAACGTTTCTGATCAAAGTCACCTCTGATCCTTTGAATTAAATACTGTGTGTCGTTGATTATCTTTTTTAAGTATAATTTTTAATATCAATTTGACTGTGAGAAGCAGACGAAAGTGTCTGTGACAAACACGTGCTATTTCATATGTACACTGCGTTTCAAATAAAATGCACCACCTAGAAGGAGTAGGCGTAGAATGTTGAAATTTGGTGGAGAAGACTATTGCACGTAGACAAACATTTGATTAAAATTTCAAAGAAAAAATAAAATGTCTAACACAAGAAATGTTAATAATGTGTTAAAATTCCACGTGCACGAATACAAGACTGTATTCTTCTAGGCATGCTTAAAATGAGATGATCTATTGCCTGCTGGGGTATCTCATTCCAGGCATTTTGAATTTGTTGTAGACATTCTTCCAAAGTCTTTGGAGGATGTGGTAAATTGCGCAGCCTTCTATGCATTAAATCCTAAACATTTTCGATTGTTGATAAATCTGGTGATAGGGCAGGCCAGGGTAAGAAGTTGACGTTATTTTCGTCAAACACTCTTTAAGTTAATATGGCCACATGAGGCCACGCATTATCTTGTTCATAAGATGTTCTTCGACGGTTCGAGAGATAAGGAAAAAGAAATTGATTTAACACGTTAACGATGTAATGCCGGGCATTTAGCGTGCCTGGAATGAACACTAAGGGAGTACTTCAACAGATGTGTATACCATCCCATATCATTACTCCAGGTGTTAGAGCGATATGACATCTCTGTACAAATTCCAGATTTTACCTTTGGCCTCAAGGCCTTCGAACACGTATGCGTCCATCAGAGTGCCACAAACAAGACCTAGACTTGTTCCTAAACATTATGACATTCCACTATTACAGCCATTGCTGCCTGTCTTGGTACCAGTGAAGCCTGGTAGTTTTGTGTTCTTGTGGTAAGGGAAGTTTGCAGTTTGGACGATAAGATCTCAAGCCAAAGGAACGAATTTGGCGGTAGATGGTACTCCTCGGATTCTGTGCCCAATTGCTGTCATCCAGTCCATCCCGACTGGTCGTTATGGTTACCAAGGGTACTGAATAACACTTCTTCTTAGCAAATGATCTTCGCGTTCTTGGGTGACTCTGAAACGGTCGGTACCCCTGCGACGCATTTGTAGCTCTTCGTTGTTCCATTCTCGACTTGTTCTTAATATCGTAGAATCCGTTGGGCCGAGTCTTCTGGTGATTTCCCGAAATGGTAAACTAGCCTCATGCATCCCAATCATTCGCCCTCTTTCAATAGGTGTTATCTGTTGAAAATTACCTCGTGTGTGAACTCGTAGCATTTTTGCAAGCACAATAATGACAAATGTCAAGTAAAATTGCAAAAGAATCTTACTCAAGTATCTTTAAAACATAATCAAAAAATTAATAAAAATCGAATAACACTCGGTATATTATCTAAACAAGTAGTAGTTTTTCTTTCAAATTTTAATCAATTGTTTGTCTATATGCAACAGTCTTCTCCACCAAATTTCTACATTCTACGCCTACTCCTTCTAGGTGGTGCATTTTATATGAAACGCAGTGTATATAGCTCACTTCACGAAAGCACCGGTAAAGTGACAATTATTCTTTTAAGAACACTAAAAATGTCTGAGGAGACATAAAAGCGCTCGGACGGGTTTACTTACTAATTTGCGGGGAGGAAACTGTGCGAGCATAATAATTATTAATTGTACCTAATCTAATTGGTCAAATCCTAAGTATAGTGCACCAACAAGAAAGTGGTTTTGCGATTTTAACTCATTGTCAACCAAGGATGTAGCTTTTAAGTGTAAATTTATGACACGCTGGCACGCTTCTAAACAGGACCGGCTTATCTTTAGCGGTATTAGTTGAAGGTGCTCGTTGTTCGCAGACGAGGTACTTGGAAGTCAAAATCATGCAACCATTATTTTCGTTGGAGCACTATAACAGATTATAATGGTTCAGTATGCTGCTCCCACAGTAGTTCCACTTAATTTTTTTTTCTGACGTGACCTTTTTATTTCTCATTACCGAATAATTCAGACAAAATCTTCGTCATTTCATTTTCATTAAGAATCACAAAATCTTTCGAATTCAAAATGATCAAAAAAATAAAAATAATCGTGAAGTTGATTTCAGAAAGTCGGTCACTGCATTTTTAATAAAAATTTGCCGCTTCCTTAAAAGAATATAAATAATGTTATGTATTGCATGCTTTAGTTGTATTCAATCAACATTCCTATAAGAAATGTTCAAAATAGCCTTAATTTTGCGGCAAGCACATTCTGATACTAAAGAAAGTTAACTAAATGACTGACATTTAAGACAGACGACGAATAGTCATTTATCATCACAACGAGGCGGCAAACTTCACGAAAGTTCAAACTGATACATGTCTTTTTTTATTTAGAGTCAAGACACTGCAGACAATAAACAGAATCAGAGAGACATAGATCAACTACTCTAAAATTTTATGCGTGTCTTACGACTTTCTTGAAGATGACAGGACGTGACGAAATCCTCTCGAAACTATCAAAGCAGATTTTAACACTGATTTATTAATTACATAATATCAACTATATCAGAACAAAAATCAGAAAGACTACAAACAAGGGAACTAGGAAAAATAATATTTTCGCATTCTACGAATTTTGCAATTCCAACAAAATTAGAACTCAGAATGAATCACACTGGCCTTCTTACAAGGTTTTTTTCACTAACAATACTGCATCCCAGTATTTCTTTAATAATTTTTTCAAATGCCATCAACTTTCTAATGAAGATATATAAAATTTTGCTTCTAAGTATATATATACACAATCCGTAAATCAGTCAAATTGTGCTCTAAGAAATAAATTCGTTATGTAATCTCTAAGACAATAGCAAATCTGAAATTTATAGCTTTTACAACCCACGTAGGTACCGCATGACCGACAAAATTTTAGATAAAGGAAAACTGTGATTAATACAAGGAAACTTATTCTATTTCTTTCTAATAAACATAAGCTCTTTATTTATTACGTTCTACGTAAGCTAAGCACAGCCCCCTTCAAATATTTGTGAAAACTATAATTTATTTGGAACATATAGGAACGTTTTATCTAACATGTTCGCATGTTGCATTTCACATGAAGGTAGAATGACTCATTCTACCTCCATTGTGTTTCAGTATCTATTTTATATACACAACTTCACTTAGGTACTTTACCTTCTCTACGCGTAACGTAAGTAAGTAACGAGAATTAGATATTATGCTAAGATCATCAAATCTACTTGGAGAATACAAAAACACGAGTTTCCCTCTCCTGACTAGCTGTTAGAAATATTCTGAAACGATATTTTTTGAACCCTTACGATGATTATTATTATTAAGATAATGGAGTAACCTAAATTTGTATACAGAACCACAAAAGCGGCACACCACATACTTTTTTCACCTATGATTTTAATAATACTAGTATTTTTCACTTTATTTACCAAAAAACACCCTTTAAATTGATTTATTTATTTATAACACTATGCTTTTATTTTTCAAAACTGTTTATAGAGAAATCCTCAAAAAATATATTGCTACTGTCACCAATTGCTAAATTTTAAGCAAAATCAACACGTGGTGATTATTAAAAATTTAGTGAGATTTTTCGAAACCAAACTGATGTACGACCTCTTATATAAGAACTAATTTATTTTAAACATTTTTAGTTGCACTAACATAACTGTCTCATCCACAAAATTCTAATATTAATTTTTTTTAACTAAATCTTTATTGAAAAATACACTCCCAGATTTATGACTGTCTAAAGTCACATTACTTTGTAAAAATTCAAAAATGTTTACTTTTCTTTTCCATATTAACCTAATTTAAAACTAATTCTGCAATTATATTTTTTTAGGTTTGGATGAACAGTGCGACAACGACCACCAGTGTTACTGTGGGCAAGACTGCAACGATAAAATCGAATGTGCAAAGGGCATATGCGCCTGCAAATACGGGTTTAAAGTGTATAGGCGAAGATGTATACCAGATGGTAATGTTACTAACGTAATATCTTCACTGCCTTCATTACCTTCTAGTATATGTAACTTGAAACCAGATTCTACTTCTAGACTGTTACCAATGATATTTTTTATAATAAAGTTCTGGCATTTGTAAAACATGGCGATTTTTGTACGTCCTTTATAACAACAAAAGTTTATTTATTTATTAGTTTATTATTATTAAGATGAATGGTCTTGAAAAATCGGGGTATTGTAAAATTGGATGATTGATCAAAATTTTCTCGCAGGTTTCGAAGGTGGTTATGAATTGTTGCTCATGTGATATCTTGGCATTTTTCTTCAAGTATTTTGTCAAAGTTTTTGTGAGCTGTGCAAATTTTGGTATGAATTTTTTGTAATAACCGAGTAGTCCTCAAAATCCTTTAATTTCTTTCTGGGTTTTCGGTAATGGGTGGTTCATGACTGCTTTTATTTTATCTGGGTTTGATTTTACTCCTTCGGGTGTGCTAACGTGTCCTAAGTATGCTACTTCTTTTCATAAAAATTCGCTTTTGTCCAGTTGTATTTTGAAATTTGCTTTTCTTAATCTTTCGAAGACTTCTTTTTCTTTTAGTCGTGAGATATATTTTTGGAATGTAGCTGAGGCATTCTTTAATCCAAAGGGCATACGTAGAAATTCGTAATGTCCATTTTCTCTGCTGAACGCTGTTTAACTTCCCAAGCGTAAGCAAAGGAAGTACTGTAGTTGAGTTCGTCGGCCGACTCTCTACTTTTGCATTTTCTCGACCTATCATGGCCTAGAGGACGAAGAAATAGGTCTCCCGTTTCCGTCTGTCTGTCTGTCTGTCCGTCTGTGCGTCTGTCCGTCTGTTTGCGGTCCCCAATTTTTATTAGACAGATCATCTCCGAAACTACTGGACCGATTGTTGTGAAATTTTGTATTTATGTTAAGAATATCATGTAGATGGTAAAACGCTAACCAAAATTTTCCTAATCATCCCCACCAATAATGTGATGACGAAGCTGTGATGATGGCTTACTTGCAAAACCTGGTGAGTTAGTATCGTTTAAATATATGTTTACTAATAATAGTCCTTTTTTATAAAGTCTGGAAAATACAACCCTAATTCCTTGTGGGCACAGTATTCGTAGTACTTGAAAGCGACTTTCCTGATAAATGAAAATATTGACATTTCGATTTTCAAACAATTGATTGCATTCCTGAAGCAAAAGTCGAAGGGATATTCTCCCAAAAAATCACAAGTCTTGACAGGGGAACAAGTTTTAACGTTCATAAGAAATGCGCCTAACGAAACGCATCTTTTGAACAAGGTATGCAAAAGATTTATTTGAGAATGTTTTCTCAAAATTTCAGTTGATTCTAGTAATGGGCGTATCTGGTGCGTTAAGAAAAATTGAGATGGTGAAAATGTTATTGATAAAGGAAGTGTTATATTAGTGGAAATTCCAAAAACTAAAACCGATGAATCCAAGTCGTTTACTATAATAGAAGAGTAAGAATTGGGTGCGTTGCAGTTGGTTCGGAAGTACGCATTTAGCAGAGAAAAAGCACTACCCGTTGGGAAAAATTCGATAGGAAGTGTTCCATCTATTTATTGCTCGCTACTTAAAATTGGAAAATCCGAAACAATATACGGGAGACTGTCTTCGACGCACATCGTCGACTTCTTTAGTCGAAGCAGAAGACAGTTTTGAAACTTTGAAAAGGCACGACCGTGGCGGAGGGCTATATAACGGATAGCATGGCAACCAAAAATAAAGCAGCACAATTGATTGCAAGTTCTGTTTCCTCAGCAAAAGGATCTTCATCAAACTTACTTTAAGAGAAAGCTATCCACTTAGAAAATTCTGTTTTAACCGGAAACTTTCATCTACCATCTGGAATTGCTGCTTCTTCTTTGATGTCAGGGACATTTCAAAATTGTAATTTTTATTTCGTTACACATTAGAAACTTTTTTGACTTTTGTACATTCTGTTGTAGTTATTAATGTTGAATAAAATTGTTGAAAAAATTGGAGGGCGTTATGGTTCATAAAAGCCTCTCATAATAGCCTGGTTATTATAGAGTTGTTAATGTGTCTGGTATCATAGCGATTATAAGGAAATAATAGATGAGTGAAATATAAAACATTTTATTTACGTCGTAGGTGGAGATGGAGAGGCAATAAAAAGTAATCTGATTAATTATTATTATTATGTATTAGATCTGAATGGACTGCGGCTGCTCAATTTGGTTGAAGCATCTGACATTTAAATAAATAGGTGAGAGGCTTCGGAAGAGTAAACACAAAAATTTTTTTACATCGACAGATTTGGTCTAGAACGTGGAACAAATTTGGAGGATTTCAAAATATCTTTCAAGTTTCAAAGTCCCCCAAAGAGACGAAATGGCGACTAAGTGGTTAATATTTATTTAGAGAGGCCGTTGAGGGAATAATTAAGACCTACAATACGATAAAACCTGTCTGAGAATTATATATGAGTGTGTGTAAATAAGACAATAACTAACTGCAATTTCGAAAGACATTGTAACTTATTTTGAGGAAAAAAAGGTCGAATGTTCATTTAAAAAAGCAAAGCACTAGTTTTAACAGATTAGTTGACAAGGCTGTATTTATTGCAACCCTACTAATACTGTTAAAAAAAGACACTAATTACATTAAAGTTTTATTAATATATTTATTTTAACACCGTCTTAAAAATAAAAAGCTAAAGCGTAGATAAAAAGATGCACAAAAAATTATCTCTTCCACTTATTAATCCCTCGGTGATATACTTATTAGTGATTAAGTGCATGTGCAAAGTAAAAATGTTCGGTTCCGTAAGTATAAATCGTGTCTTCAATCAAAGGCTACTATTTTTTTCTTTAAGATTAATTCCAAGAAATACTTCGACAGATTTATACCCCGTAGAGTAAATACTGAGATAGATTTAATGAGAAGCAGTGACGGCGATGGGTTGCTAAATAGTCCACATGTTCAAAATGAAGGTGAATTTATTAATTACGCCAAAGTGCGATACCATCACGGCAATTTTCAAAAGCTCTTAAGGAACACCTTACTTCCGTTAGAAGCCAAAGTTTTAAACTTTTTCCCCCCCAAAAAAATTTCATTGAATGGTGTTTCCACTCAGTCGAATGAAACGTGGCCAGTGAAACTACGCAGAAAACCAGTCATCGGTCCACCTGAAATGATCCTAGATATGCCACAATTTGACTCACATCTATGTTAAGTAATAAATTTTTGTGGTTTTGAAAGAAATGACAGTCATTGTAGGTCATCATGTTGCCGACTGGAGTAGCCAAAATTGTCTAGCTACAATTTTTGAAAACGAAGTGCACATGTGGTATCCAGATACAGGCTGTCGCAGAGCGACAACTAATACAGGACAAGGAGTTCAACACTGCGTTAAATGGGCACCCGATGGCAGCAAATTTGCTGTTGGTTTGTTTCCAAATAGGATCGGTATTTGGTGTATCGTCAAGAATAAAGTAAGAATGCATTTGTAATTCTAATTTTTCAGTTCCTTTTTTATTTTACTAAAATTTCGATTGTTTGCAGCAAATACATGAAAACCATTGCTGCTTGAATTTCTGCGAAATATTTTGCCTAGAATGGCTAGATAACAAGATGTTAGTAGCAGGATGCAGTAGAGGCATTTTAAGTATTTATACATCCGAATTAAATCTTTTAAAAAGAGTCTGCTGTTTTCCACAATGCAGTATCATTAACATTACTGTTTCCTGTAATAAAAGTTTTCTTGCTACAAGCAGCATGGACAAGACGGTGATTGTGTGGAAGATTTCAGACATGGAACGAGTGTTCACCATTAAAAGCAAATCAATAATTAGAGTAAGTTAACTTTCAAGATAGAAGCTTTTGTTTAGGTACATTGCGCCCTTTTTGAAGGCTTTAGCATGGCACCCTTGGAAGAACTCATTGCTTGCTTGTGGCTGTACTGATGAAGCTTCAGCACGTGTAACTATATGGAATATAAATACTCAAAACCAAGTTGCTCGTGAAAAAACCTGTTACAAAAATTCGTCTATAGGTGCTTTAATTTTTAATCCAATTAGTGGAGAACTTGTGGTAAGTTAATTTTCTTTATTAAACAAAAATCAAATTCGTCTTTCAGGTCAGTTATTTTGTACGTGGCAACCATGCAGGAACTGGAATTATCACTGTTCTTTCTAATATTGATAAAGTTGTAGAGGAACTCCATATTCATGATGCTCCCATATTGTATCTTCTCTGGGGTAATGGAGGAAGACAGTTAGGTAATAACAATATCATTAGATTAGGTATCAGGTATCAGTTACAAAAAATTCAATACATATAAGAACCATCGATTTTTATGTCCACTGTTTGAAATTTCTGGAAACACAACATCAAAAAATGTTTCCAGTTTGCAGAACCAGTTTTTACAATTTTTAGTATTATATAATTGTCATGCACAGATTTTTTAGCAAATCTTGTAAAAAAAAATGGTATTTATGTTTCAGCTTCTATAAGTGCGGATGAGAATTTATGTATATGGAATTTTTTTGGTAATCCTAGCATAGAAGTAAAGCAAACACAAGACAACTCCAGACGCTCAAATTTGCTTTATCCTTGCATTAGGTAAACATTTTAATCTATTCCTTTTAGTGTTGAAGGTTTTTATATTTTGTAATTTGTTTGCATTTTTTAACATTTGTCGAAAAAACGCTTTTATTATTTTACTGTTTAGATGTTTCTATAAAAAATTATTACATTATACAAATAGACTACATACGTGCTGACATAAACATTATTTTAATTAGGTCTTGTTTTATTTTTGCGTGTAATGTGTAAGGAGCGAGTTTTTAATGGAAGATTCCTAAAATTAAAATTTTATACATAGTCACACACATGGACGATATTTTATTAGAATAGACACGGAAATATTTTTCGCTTTGAACCCACTTTGTACTGGGCAAATTAAAATCACCAGCTACTCAAATCACAAAATTTGAAATTTTACTACAAATTTTGGAGACATGCAATGATGAATAATAATCATTAATTCAATGGGGGAATTAAGAATTAGGAAGGAAATAAACTGTATAATACTGTTACGTTGTTCGGTGATTTAAAAATCGGCGTAGGTAACACTCAACAATTTATTTCTTAGTAACTCAAATTTACACGACTAATTACACAGCGATTATGTACAGAATAACTCCGACCCGATTGGAATGGATTTGACTAGACTCTACCTCTCTTTGTCTGGACTTCACTGACTTTTCCCGACGTGGTTCCCATTTTAAACAACAACGCGGTCCTTCTCGAAAAGTCTTAGTCACCGCTTCTATGCTTGTTCTTTAGCGAATGTCATCCGGCCGCCGTCACCGACGTGTGTCACCCATCATTGCCGCACATACTAGAAAACCCATAAGCGTCGTACCGGGGCGACTTATGGGCTTAGTTCGTAACAATACATATAAGGACTCCCACCATAACTATTCACGATCCTAAATGTTAACATTTAGCATGAAAGAACGAAACTTTGTCAAATCATATTATGTAAAAAGAAAATTCTGTAAAAAACAATTCAAGAACTAAGAGCACCCTTCAACATTCGAAATATTTTTTTTTCAAGAAAAACGCTTCATATTTGAGATAAATAACAGAAGCTTTCAGTTGACCACTTTTAAAACAGTTACTTTGATATGTCGGTCAGGCCAAACCACATCTCAACTGCTAAAAATTTGCTGATCTTGTTTATGTAGTAAATCCCGTCACTTCTTCCATATATTACTTCCCGAGCGCAAGCTAAGTCATGAACCCTAGAATACGAAAACATAGATCTCTCGTTTGCGTCAGTTTGTCTGTCTGCCGTCTGCCGTTCTAAATACCAGACCAATTGTTGTCAAATTTTTGATGTATATTAGAAATGTCGTGTAGATGATAAAACTCTCACCAAAATTTGTCTCATCTCTACCACCAATGTGATGATGTCATCTCCAAAATTTGCAATAGTAAATGTTGTTTAAATTTTATAAAATAACATACTCCTCCACTTGTAGTTTATGAGCCCTATTGAGTTTTTACCCTTCCCAACCAGATTTTTGTAAAAAAATCAAAATTTTGTAACATCTTACAATGTAACTTTGAAATTGCGAAGCGGAATGTTCTGAAACACTGCAATCGTTATAGATTGCTTGAACATAAATGATTTTGAGTCGCCTATGCTAATATGTACACGCGGCATGCGTGAGTAAACTGTTTCGTTATTTTATTGATTACATATAAATCAGTATTCAAGACGACCCAATTCATTTTCCCAAAAATTTGGGAATACAGTACTTTTATTTTTGGTATTACACTACATCTATCCAAACTGATATACGTGTCCTTGCAAAAATGTTGATGACGTAATGAGAAAAAAAAACATAGTAGGCATACAGTCATCATGTTTCCGACAACGAGGGAAGTACTGTCTGAACTCTTTAGACCAATTTTTTAAGCTGCTCTTAACAAGTACCCCAAAGCAATCTTCCATACTGGAGCTTAAAAATACTCCAATTGAGTCGAAAGTTACCACTTGCTGAGTTCTTTAAACAAAAAATTATCATGTTAAGTTTTAGTCACCTCCACGCAACTTATAAAAATGATTCATAGTTTACATTCATTTAAAGTACAAGTAGCAGAAAAATTTTAGACACATGTAAAGAAACATATTATATATATAATATTTCTAAAGTAGGTGCGCACCGTAGAGGTAGATCTACTAGGGTGATAAATGGTTCTTCCAGGTCCTCAGAGAAACTGGTTGTTCCAGTGGCGTGCTCAAAAGCGTTTGCGGGATACTGGGCATAAAACAAAAATAATTTCATAAGAAAGCATATAAAAGCAGCAGCAACAAATTTACTCGAGTTTTTGATTGGTTAAGATTGGTTGCGACGGTCGTCGTGTTATCTCCAGCTTCGCGCAAACCGAGCTAATTCCTACAACAACTGCGTCATCACCCAACGATCTTAATATGCAGTGTTAATTATGAAAAATGTTGTTTTGTTACCTTTTATAACTTTATTTTAATGCATATATTTTTAATAACCATTCTCATATTCATAATTATATTTTGCAAAAGCGTTGAATTTTTATTTTTGTTTTTGGAAGCGCATCTTGCACGTGGGAGGATATGGGTCTGCAGAATGATTGTCCATTGTGGACTTACGCTGATATCGTAACATGTGTATACAACTTTGTCTCAGTAAAAACTAATAAAGAAAAAAAAAACCTTCATTTTTGAGTTTTATTTAAGCGCCAAAATAAAAAAAAATACATCAGCCTTCCTAGGAACATTACCGCACTTATAAGTTCACTTAGTTTTAACACGCCCTCCTCGCGATCCTTTACCACCTCTAGATCCACGACCACCCCTTGAACCTGGACCTTTAGCAGGCCTAGGAGATGTAGCCGAGCTAGAATCACCATCAGCATCATCTATAGTCACATCATCAACTTTTTTGCTTTTAGGACGATTAGGATCATTTAAGAGTTGCTTAAATTCATCCACATTTCTAGCTGCTTGAAGACGTGCTAAAGATTCTTGAATTTCATGTTCTTCTGGTTGTAATTCAATTAACTTCTTAATCATATATTCCTCTTGATTGCTAAAATAAATAAACAATAAAAATTTAGTGTTACAATGAAACATGATAAAGGAAATATACTCTGTTATATATGAAGGCGCTTCTGCGTCATTAGCATCTATGCATCTCTTCACTGCTTCATTTAAACCCGCTAAATTCAATACCGCTAACTGATTATTCTCATCAAAATACTTTGGTATTAGATCTTCAACTCGATGAATTTCGTCGTCAATTTCTTCCTGTAACAAATGTGAAGATAGTGTTCCGACTGTTTCATTTCAACTCACGTCATCATCAATTTCTAAACCAATTCCACTGCTTCTACTTCGAGTTTTTTTATTGATTGACACAAATTTTATAACATCTTCGGGATTAGCAACTCTTTCGCCAAATTCTTGTCCGAATCTAATTGCGTTGAAGAGTTGCCGTTCATCGTGATAATTAACCATAAGTCTAATTAACGGTAGCATGTTCCCGCGTCTTCCATAGTTTTTTGCTTCATTAATCATCTCTTCTATTTTTGCTTTAATCTGTTGCTTCGCTTGCTCCGACAGTGGAACTCTCCCAACTACTCGAGGAACTGGGTCCAGTACTAGAATTCCATGGATAAATGGTCTCACAGTGTTTAATTCTATTGGCGTAATATTAAAATTTTGTCCATGAACTCTAAGCAACCCGACTTTCTTAGGCAATGCTTCACCCTCTGCTAAAGATGTAGCGACTGTACTACCAGGTTGCGTAACGTAAGTTTTGCCATTCAGCAAGCAAGTCGGGTTAATTTGACAGTCGTGTTCGTGACCCCAGAAAACTAAATTAAAAAACGAAGGAATGCAAGTTTCGGGTATAAAATTTTTAGCACCTCGGTTCTTAGCTCTGTTCTGGTGTAAAACTAGTATGTTGAACCAATCGTCTAAATTTTCTGGCACTTTCATTTTAACTTTGTTATTCAAAAATAATCTTCCTAAACGTTCATCTCTGATATGAGATATTCCATATAAGGCTAAATGCGTTTCGCCTTTCTTTAGCAAAACGGGATTAACTTCGACGTGGGTGACATCATCCCAACGACCAAAATAATTTACTAGACCCATTGAAGCCATTAGATCTAAGGCTGAAATCTGTCTTTTACCAGAAGGGTCATCGTGGTTGCCATGAATCGAAAAAATAGGAATTGAGATGTTCATGTTGGGGTCTTCGTAATTTACGCTGGCATTTCGGTGGAAGTTTACAGAGGGATCCGATAAAACTTCTATTTCTACCGATCTGTCACCCAGGCAATATCTACAATTATTTTGAGTTACAGCGGTACTAGAATAATACTAATTGTCTATTAACTTTACTAGTGATTAAGTTAAATTTAATAAAAATTGGTCTATCAGACAGAATTCATCCACATCTGTGACATACACACTTCCAGTTTCTTAGATAAGTTATAAAAGTATTCTGCAAATTTTATTTCTTAAAGGTATTAAGGACCATATGTATTGAAATAAAACACAATACTGTTCAAAAAAATTAGACAAATCATTTTTTCTTGAATCAAGAAATTTGTAAAGCCACTATTAATTTTTCCATATTTTAATCGAACGTGCGTTTTTGACTACATTTTTTTTCTAATATAAATGACTCACTAAATTTTTTGGAATTATATTCTTCTACATACAGTATAACCTCTATAATCCGAACCCACGATTATCCGAACATCCAGTAATCCGAAGAGAGGCTAGTTGAAGTCGATCTCTCTTTAATCCGAACAAAAATTCTGCAATCCGAACCAACTTGAAAACATGCACCTACTTGCAAAAATGACGCAAGATCTTCTTTCTGTACGTGTTGTATTAAATTTTTTAAAATTTTCAAAAATTGTGATATTTCAATTCCCTGAATTAATTAACTAATTCTGGAAAAAAAAGTTGAAGTTATCGAAAAAATGAGGCGGGAAGTGACTTTTGCGCCCCGAAATCTTCAAGAAAAAATATTTAGTTAAAATAGTAGTAGTACTTGTCAAATAACCTTCCCTCTAAGAAAATAAAGGGAGGCTGGGCCAGGCTAGTATATATTTACCAAAATAAGACTCATTTTGGCAAATGACCTATTCTTCTAAGAAAAGGTACTAGCCCCGCCCACCCACCCCTTATTTTCTTACAAAAGTGGATCATCTGCCAAAATCAGTCTTATTTAACAAGTACTAGCCCCGCCCACCCACCCTTTTTTTCTTAGAGGATCTCATTTTTTTTATTCTTTATTTCCTTTGAGGAGTAGGACACTGGACAAAATTAGTCTTATTTTGGCAAATACTAGCCCGGCCCACCCGCCCTTTGTTTTCTTAGAGGTAGATCATCTGCCAAAATCAGTCTTATCGTAGCGAATACTACTCAATTTTTCAGTTTTTCGATTTTCAACTTTCGAATTTTTCAATTTCTCGCTTTTTAAATTTTCAATTTTTTAATCTGTCTTTCGAGTTTTCATTTCTCTATCCAACTGCAAAAAACTTTCGATTTTTAATTTTACCATTTTGACAGTTTTCCGATTTCTCAATTATTTGATTTTTAAAAATATCCAGAAAATAGATTTCTTTAAATTTTCGATTTTTAAAAGTAATTTTGATCAGCGATTGCCATGTTTACCGTAACTTTAAAACACCTGAAAACTTTGTTTCTAATTTTCAATTTTTGGATATTTCGATTTTTCAAAATTTCGGGTTCGAATAAATTTGTTCTTTTAGTTAAAAAATCGAAAAATGACAAATCGTGAAAAGGAAAAATTTTAACTTGAGAACTTGAAAAATTAAAAATCAAAAAATTCCAAAATTGTAAAGTTAACACTCGAAAAATCAAAAGATTGGAATTAAAAACTGCAAAATTGTCAAACAAATTGTATATCAAATGAAATATTCCAAAGTCGAAAAATCTAAAAACTAAAAAAAAATGAAAACTGAAATTTCAAATTCGATTTTGTAAGATATGTTTTTTTTTCAATTTTTCGATATTTCAGTTTTTGATTTTCCGATTAAACAGTTGTACAATTTTCCGATTTCTCATTTACCCAATTTTTCAATTCGTCGTTTTTTGATTTTTAAGTTTTTTTATTTTTACCAAGTACTAGCCCCACCCACCCAGCGTTTATTTTCTTAGACGAATAAGTCATCTGCCAAAATCAATCTTATCTTGGCAAGTACTAGCCCCGCCCACCCATCCTTTCTTTCTTTCTTTCTTTCTTTCTTTCTTTCTTTCTTTCTTAGAAGAGTGGATCATCTGCCAAAATCAGTCTTATCTTGACAAGGACTAGCCCCGCCTACCCACCCTTATTTTCTTAAAGGATATGTCGTTTGCAAAAATCAGTCTCATATTTGCCAAGATAAGACTGATTTTGGCAGATGACCTACTCTTCTAAAAAAATAAAGGGTGGGCGGGCGGGGCTAGTACCTTTTCTTAGAAGAGTACGTCATTTGTCAAATAAGTCTTATTTTAGCAAGTACTAGCCTGGCCCACCCGCCTTTTATTTTTTTAGAGTTGTCTAAAAATTCTGAATAAATTCAGACGTGTTGATTCCATTGTTGGTTAAGAATACTTTATTTCTGTTTAATAAAATTAGGGTTTATTTCGTGAAATTTGTTTTCAGCAGTGTATGAAATTGTTATTCAATTCCCTTTCAACTTTTTGGGAAATTCGCTGATCCGAAGAAATCGCTAATCCGAACACACCTTTCCCCAATTAATTCGGATTATCGAGGTTATACTGTATTTACACACTGCTAATAAGGCGGTAAAAAGGAGGTTAAGGGTACATGCATGAAATATCAGATGGTTTTGGTTGAGTCTTGACTTGACTTGACTTGACCTTTTTTCATGCGGTGTTTCTCGTGAACAAGCCTGTATATATTTTTTTGCACAAACTGTTTGCACAGAACTCTTCTACAACACCCTCTGATTACGTTCATCTTCTTCAAATGTTGTGCAAATACTTCCTTTTGCCACAAAAAAATGTTAAAATTCCCATTCGTGCACTGGCACCTGGTACTAACATAACCCCACTTTTTATAGTCACCAACACGTATGAGTGTGATGTCGGGTTTTTAGTGGAGGCAGGGAGCTTCGCGCACTGCACACCATTACAAACATACTCCCAATCGTGGAACTTCTTGTTCCGTGGATTTAGTAACTGGAATTCATGCGAGTTAAATATTGTATAGTTGGTTGCCTACATTTGGCGCAACTAATACGGTGCAAACCATAAAACGAAAAACAAATAAATATTTTTTTGCTGGCACAAGGAGGCATTTGTACAATTTTTGAAGATGAGGAACGTAATCGGGGGTGATGTAGAAGAGTTTTACGCAAACAGTTTGTGCGAAATCGAAAAGTGCGTTTTGTAAAATTTCACTAAAATTATTAAATTCATAATATTGAGAGTCAAACAGCAATTATGTAGTTTCTTGTCCTTAATAAATCATATAGAAGCAAGGTAATTAATAGTTATCAACAAGAACAATTTCATGATTCTTCTTAAGCAACATACCTATTAATTAAGATATTAATGGTGACTACTTTAGTAATAGTTTTAGTCATACAAGGTTTTCAGTAATATTCGTTGTTAAATAAATGAAGAAAGAAATGCTAATTGAAAGGTAAATCCGTGCTTTTCTAAGAAATTACAACACCAATTATTGTACTGGTTCGCAGTGGCTTTTAAGAATTAATTAAATTACTGAAACCTCAAAAAATAGGTCCTTCTTAAAGTTTACTTCACCAATTCTGAGTCTATCACCAGCACCTACTGAAATTGTCTGAATTACTCACTTTCTAATCAGTTCAGTACATTTATTAATACAATAAGGGGTTGGTCTTGTCTCGTGGAATAAATCACCTCCTAACAAAATAAAGTCAACTTGCTCCTTGTTAGCAATATTTAAGACTTCCTCAAATGTAACAAAGGTGTCATTTTCTAAAAAAGAAACAGATCAGATGTGAAAAAGCAGTTACGACGAAATACCTACCTCTGTTTGGAATATGTTCACCATAACCTAAATGTATGTCCGTAGCCAGGAGGATTTTAAATGTATCGGCCTCTGCAATGTCATCCATTATGTTAAAAACAGTTCAAAAATCTAACTAGAATAAATTTAAAGGCTACAATTAATTATTTTATATTTTGGTTAGAAATAACCCGAGCGGGAAATGTAGAACAAATTCTGCAATATGAAAAGTGATTTGGTGCCAAAAAAATCACTAAATATAATTATAACAAAATATAAAATTTTAAATGCAGAAAATGGAATAAACACCCATAATTATATTTCAAATTAATGCATTAATTAATAATAAATAATAATGTTTTGGTCACGATATTTTTAGAAATGTTTATTTTGTTGTGACCAGCGTAAGGGATTTTCGTCACTCAAATCACAGTTGGTAGTACATTCGAACTTGATGCTTGTCACAAATCTGTCACAAAACACGTGTTGTGGTGTTGTGGTTGTGGATCCTTGGTTGTGGAAGCCTGTGGTGGAAGCTGGTGGAAGGTGGAAGCAGTGAGACATCTTTGGGTGGAAGTTGTGGTGGAACCCATGGAAGTAGAATATTCATGTTTGATTCATGTGATCACAGCATGTGAAATATGTTAGTCGTATTACTTCCATCTGTACCGTAACTTCCATGGTGGAAGTATGTTTTATGTTTAAAATAGTTGTCTTGTTAAGAATAAAATTTGTTTAATATTTAAATCGAAAAACAACATGAAGTTTAGAGGATTAATGACTGATGCAGCAGTCATGAAAGATTTTATGAGTATGTTTGTTATTGATTCACAAATCTATGTTTCTCTTTGATGTCATTGCAGATGTAGCTACAGGTCTGTCTAAGTTTTCAAAGAACTGTGTTATGAGAATAACAACAAGAAAAGTTTATTTTATTATATCAGAGGAAGAAAGTGGGCCCAGACGCCCTTTAGCTTGGTGTGAATTACCCGTTAATTTTTATTTTAAACAATATAACTTGGTAGGACTTAATGAAGAGTATAATGAAATTTACTTAGAACTGTCAACAGGTATAAACTAATCCAGGCTTAAGTTTTATGTAACAAATTTAATTGTAGCCCTCTTGGCGAGATCATTATCTCTGCTAAAACAAAATGTGAAATCTCTAAAAATTAAATTAACCAACAAGGACTCTCCATGCTTAACGTTAGAAATGGAATTGGTATGTGTTAATTAATATTAGTGGAGAAAATAGACCAACAAACTCTTTATAGGCATCTGAAAGTATACAAAGTCGACAGTGTGTACATGACATTCCTGTTGAGGTGATATCACTAAAACACTGGAAAGATTATGAGGAACCGCGATTTAATGACTTTCATGTATAAATTTAATATTTTTTCATACAGATACTAATAGCACAATTTATTAGGTTTCTATTGAAATGCCTAACTTAAAAACGATAAAAACAATAGTCGAAAGAATGAGAAACATGAGCCATAGTTTAATTGTGTCGGCGACAAAAGATGGACGATTAACTTTCCAGATAAAAACAAATATAGTGACTTTATCATCTCATTTCCCAGGCCTGAGCGTTGAAAGTTTTGCTAGTGAGAAATTCATCCAAACGTATACAGATTGAAAATTATTTCAAATTTCAGTTGGTCAGCTACAATTATCCCAGGACTATGAAAATGACGAAGAACAACGAGTGAATTCAGTTGTTGACATTAAGAAGTTTCTAATGTTTCTGTCAGGTATGCAGCTAAACCACTGTCGAACAGTCTGCAGCATTGTTCATGGTAAAATGGTAAAGTTATTCATGGAACAACCAGGAGTGCTCTCGTTACAAGTATTTTTAACACAATTAAGCATCTAAAACTTTGTATTTAAGCTAAAACACTTACAAGAACAATTAAAGTAACTAAAAACAAAAAAGGTAGCCACGTTTTTACAAAACCACAGAAACTTACATACTTGGAATAAATTAACATTAAGAATGCAAGTTTTACCATATTCCAGCTTTTGGAATTGTCATATTGCATTAAGTTAAGTGCTGTGGCAACATGTGAATGACAATTATCACAAAATAAGTTGTGCATCCGACCGCTGTATATTTCGGAAGCTTCAGTCACTGCTCTGTCCCACCCTGTGATGCCGCCATAGGCTAGTGCAGGCTTGAGCTGCCAGTATTTTGTGGGGCGCCCAAAAGCCATGTTATCTTGGGAGACGTAATAAGGTCCGGCAAAGTCGCGAATAATGCCAGAACTTAGGCATACTCCCATGTGTCCGATAAAAGGGAAGAGCCACGTCAGGATGGGAATGGGGGTCCATACTATGCAGCACGGGTATCGATCCTTTGATTTATCGATTTCGCCAAATTGTGTCATTTCGACGTCGGAAGGGGAAGCCATGTAATCAACGACAAATTTCCATTTTATGCAAAGTGTTTTATCTGGTTTTCAAATATCTCGACTTTTCATAAACAAATCTGACAGCACTCCGACAGATCCTAATGACAGGTGTCAGCTGTCAAAATTGATTCGTGGCGGGAAAATTTAAGTTCGATGGGTTTGATACAAATTTTTCAATATCTTTGATTTGTTATATTAAATGAATTAGCACTGTTATAAGTTTATTAAAATATGTTTACTTGAAGTATTTTATTAGTTTTTAATTGTATATAAGTGTAAAAGTTTTCCAGTTGCAATGAAGCCATATATGACACTACTTTTTAACAAATCGATTGGCCTCTTTTACTAATCGTTTCACGTTTTCTGCATCTTCGTCGGCTTCTTGCGACTCATCCCAATCAGAATCTTCCTCATATGAACTTCCATTGTACTCATCACTATCATCATCATTAATAAAAGGGTCTTCTGAATCATCAAATTCCCTCATTTCTTGACTGGTTGCCACATTTAAACGCTCCACCTTCTTTCTATTTCTTTTTTCTGCGCAAAAAAAAATAAATGAATTTCATAAACAGACATTTATTAAAAATATAGCACACAAAATATTAATTACCACTCTCATAACCATCTTTCCTATTTAAATTTTTATTACAATAAGGACAAAAGCGACAGCACCTATTTTTAGTATAAATGAGAACATTTACACCCTTACTTTTACTTGGAGGGTCTCGACTGGGGTGTTTATATTCCCTCCTGTGATCCTTATTTTTTCGATAACATGTCGCTCCATAACTACAAGTTGGTCTGTTATCATCTGGATCACTTTCATAATCAGAATCTCCAGGATGTGTGTAATCCTGTCTGTGCACTGGATTTTTTCTAAAATGTTTGAAACGTTAGTTTGAATTGGTTCTTCTAATTTGTATTACCTGTAACACTGCGCTCCATACCAGCACCTTTCACGTTTTGGTTTAGAATTAGAAGTGCTAGGGTTCCCATCATCTTTGTCTGCAGTGGATTGACCATTGTGATCTTGTTTTGCAGTAACTGGATCAATTTGGGGTACATCATCTTGATTTGCAGTAGGTTGATCATTTTGATCTTGTTTTGAAGTAGCTTGGTCAGTTTGAGATGTACCTTCATCTACTTGTTGTACCTCACCAATATTTTCAGGTACTGCATCTTTATTTTCAGCTGTATCTCCTTTAGGTAATACATCTTGGTTATCCCATGCTACTTTTGAGTTCCCATTTTCTTCCAGTGTAGTACCATTTTCACTATCATTAGGATTTTCTTTTGGTTTTAATACTTCTACATTAGTTACATCTGAGTTATTTGTATCGCAATTGTCATTTTGAGTTTTTATTTTCTTATCAGGAGGTGCATCATCAAGATCAGGTGAGCATCTTTTTGATGTAAAATTTTTGGGCTCAATTTCTGATGAAGATTCTTCACATATTTTAATTTTAAACCAAAAGTCATCTGGGAGAAGAGCAAAGTTATCTCCATCATGAAGTTGCGTAGTTGCGTCTTTCTTTAATATTGTAATTGTTTTGCTTTCTGCTGCTCGAAGGAAGCAAGGATTGACATGTATCTACAATAATATGAATTATTTCATTGGGTTTCATGGCAAAGCTGTAATCTTACCGATGTTAGTGTTATATTATCTGGTGTGACTTCTATTGTTGCGTGATTTCTGGATATCCTTTTATCATTGCACTGCAATAACTATGTTTATGATTTCTTTAGACGTTCAGTAGTAGATATTACCTGCAAAGATGTACCCCGTCCTAAAACATGTGACCCTTGTGTAAAAGTTGTGATAACTTCATCCTCACCGAGTTTAAAAAGTTTAACCAACATTTTAAAATATAAAAGTATTTAAAAATAAGCTGACAGATATCACCTACATAAACAACTAACAAAAATTACAAAATGTCAACATAACCTCAAATGTAAAGTTTATTCTTTCTTGTCAAAATGATTTAAATAAATTAGAGACTAGAGCGAAAATTATCTGATCACACTTTCAGCGCAATGTTGGCCATGTAGCCAATGTTTGTGTGTAGTTATTTAAATCATGCGCCCGTAAAGATATTTGAAATGTGACGTAATATATATAGCCCAACTTGTTCAGACTTGTCGAGGACAGTGGATTAATTATAGCTGGATTAAATTCAAACATTTGAAATTCGTGCTGATACGAAATGCAACCAGCAATACACCACATCTGCGTGTATTGCTGGTTGCTTTTACATGTAGAATGTTCGTACCAGTGGCGGAACCTGCGATAGTTTCTGGGTTTTCAAAATATTAAAATTCGTCACTGCTAAAATTATACCCATAGGTAGAAAACTTCCTTGATATGTTAACTGCCGGAAAAAATACTTTTGTATCACTTGTAGTAACAAGAACAATATCAACCCCAATAAAAAATGAAGAATTTAAAATTAATTAGAATGCTGATTTTTAATAAAATTAATTGCCATTTTGCTATTAAAAGTTTTGTATGTTGCAATATTGCTTTGAAGTTCAATCAGCGGATTTTACATTGGGGAAAACAAAGACTGCATTAAAAGATTTTGTGTTTTATTGCTCAAATTATAAGTAGGTGTTCACACAGTGATATAAAAAAATGAAAGCGCCCAACTAGGGATGCTGGCTTTAAAATTTAATATATGCTTAACTAAACTATGCACCAGTACATACTTACACACGATTCTGTAATTTATTGCACTAAAAAATTTTAAATCACCCCACAGTTCATTTTGAAGCCAACACCATTCATGTTCTTGTACTTGGAGCTTACAGTGGAAGTAATCATGACTATAAAAATTTCAACAATCTCAACTTACAGTATCACTAACACTAAATAACACAGACAAATTAAATTAAAAAGGCCTCAAACATGTAGAGTACTATTTTTTAATATCATGGAATCTCAATTGTGCTATAATTTCACCTCTGTAAAATGAACGCTTGGACCTCCATAGGGCACATCAATAAGTCACCTTTAATGTGAACTTCGTTTTTCAAGAGTAAAAATGATAAAGACGTTTTAAAAAGTTTACTTCCTAATTCTGTAGGGAGTAGTGCGCTGATGTTAACCTAAAATTTATTAATTAAATTAGTTAAAGACAACTGTTTCACGTCGATTATATGGACTTACTGATCCTTGACTTAACGGAAACTGTTTTAACAAAGTTTGATCAGCAAAGCACGTATCCACAAACTGTCTGTGTACAACAAAAGCAACATGATCCCTTCCTTTCAAAGTCACACCCGTTCGTAAAGTCGGTATTACGAAATCAACACCAAATTCAGCTTCTACGCTTAGGTAATCAGGCTGGGAAATTTTATCTTCGTCTTCTGTCCTCAATAAACGTACTAAAGGATTTAGTAAAGTCTGTGCCGCAACATGGGCCGCTAACGTTGGAAAACCTGAAGGATGTCCTTCCGCAGTTGCCTTGAAAACAACGAGTGTATAATATTCCGCGATTATCTTTTAACTTACTCGACATGAATGTGTTTTTTGTTCTAGAATTATTCTAAAGATGTGTTTAGTTGGGCGATTATCTAAAACAGCTTGTCCCAGACCCAGATTGTCGTCTTGATTTAGTCTGCGATCCAACATTATTTCAATTTGTCCTTCAAGCAAGGAACTCGTACCAAGAGGACTACCAGTTAACACAGTCAAGCGTGTTTTGTCATCTTCAATGTAAGCAGATACGGGTATTGGATAGTAGTTTGCTTGTATAGGGAGTTTTTGAAAACGTTTTCTCCTCAAGATCTGCAAAGAAGCAAAGGGTAGCAGTTACAACACATCCAAAATATACATATTGTAAGTAACTGCAGTTAAATTTAAAATTTCAAAAACCGAAACAAGTCAGAAAAATTATAGAAGGTATTATCTTTAGAAATGACGAAAAGTGACAGAAATACGCACCTCGAAACCATTCAAGTCAGTGAAGAATTCGTCTGAATTTTTGATATTTGTTGATAATCGCATTACCAACTCAAAATTGGAAGTTTTAGCAATGTCAACGATATTTTCAATTTCAATTCCTAGGCTATCCGCACCTAAAAAAATTTGTTAATTGCGATCAAAAAATTCTACTGTAATTTATACCCACCGAGAGAACTGTACAAAGTTACACTATGACGAACGTAAGGCAACTGAACAGTAACTGAAGACATAATCGGTCCCTCAATCACATTCACAATAGTATTTTCAATATGCAATGGAACAGCATCTCCATCTGGCAAGAATAAGTAGGCACCACTTCGTTCAGCAGTTTGTCTGACTCCATACCTAAACAAAAGAATTCTTTTTTTTTTCATTCAATGAAAAACTGAAAACATACTTTGCAAAATCCAAATGAACCGGAACTGTGTTAGCTCCCACTTTCAGCGCTTTTAACAAACCCAAATTGCTGAAAGACGCTGTCAATCTGTTATTTTGTAAGGTAAATTCGCGTGAACTCGGTGAAACTAAAATGTCGGAAAAACCAACAGGTGCTTGAACGTCTCCATATTGGTTGTAAATTCTAATACCACTGCGTACGCTTTCACTGTAACATACATTATGACAAGTTGTCTGTAATCCATCATGTTAACTTACACTGGAGATTCATATTCCCATAGTGCGTTTATGGTATAACTAACAAGCCCCAAAGCTGGTATATGTACAACAAAAGACAGCTGATACTTCGTTTGTGACATGGAAGATCCATACTCAAAAATAGGCGACACCTGACATTTAATTCTTTTCTTTTTTGTGTCTAAGACTTCCACATAAGGCGTGGAAACGTGAAGTGTTACTACTTCTTCTCTATCGAAACTCAGGGAGTTAAAAATTGCAATTCTTTTCGCTCTTAGTTCAGGTCCAATGGTAATCGGATACCGTTCGGCTATAGAGTCATGAGAGTGTCTTACGTCGTCAATATTGTAAAAAAGGGCGTTGCGATCAGGGGTTTCTGCATCTTTGCCTGATAATAAAATATGAGCAGCGTGTTGTATAACGTGCTGGCAACCATTAAGGGCTGCCAACATTCTAAAAAATATAGATATATCAACCGATCTATGGAGATAATTGTTGATATATATACTTTTTGCCGTAGTCTATCACCACGTGATCTTTAGCAGTGCCTGTAATACCGTCATGGTGTTGAAACAAAGAAAGCGATTTTCTAGCATCTGATAATTGTCTTTCTAAGCCTACTTCTCGGTCGGTTATCCATGCTGAGCCTGGTTTACCACTTAAATAAGCCAAAGTAAGAATCGTCTCAGCAGCTCTAAAACCGTCAAGTTATTGTAACCTTTGTCGGATTTATCATCATCATATACGGATATCACTGGGTAAAAACATAGATTTTAATACCTTATGTAGGAAAGAAGTATTCTATCCATCCTCTTATAAAAAGGTCTCGACGTATAATATCCGCTCCAGTAATGATCGTCACGATCGGAATAAGTAAAAAAGTCTCCTGACAAAGAGGGAAAATCAGCATCCTTCCTATCGTTATGAAGAGCCTCAAAATAATCTGTCAGCGTCCCAAATTGCGCTTGTACGTTTAAGTTAAGATTAGAGTTCATATGATCAAATAATCTCTGATAGTTATTATATTGCACGTCCCATTCCGTCGAATGATCATACCTAAAATCGTCACCTAACGGTGCTAGAACTACATTTGTTTTATAAAGTTTTGATTTTTTTCTGTACTGATCCAATAACATCACAGCTCTACAATAAGCAAAAGGGCCACGTCAAGTTACACAGTTCTCTAAAAAAATATACCTTTGAGCCACGTTTTTATCAGTGATTTCTTGCGGCGGAACTTTCCAGGGACAGTGGAGACCATGTCCCGGAAGTCTTTTAAAATCAAACTGGCAACAAACTTTCGGATCAGGACCACAAGTGTGAGGTATATCATAGCCATAAAAAGGCATCATGTGAGTAAACATATCAGTCTTACCAGTACCATCTAAAAATGCATATATTTTAAATTTTATCTACATGTTTCCAAAACAATTATCGAACAACGGTAAAAACATTCTCTCATCGAAAAAGTCACATATTTAGAAAAATTATTTATTACAAATGCACTGGAATCTAAGGACATCTACTCGTATTAAGTAACACTGTTAACTTTTTTTTTAATACCAAGAGAACAACAAAAAACACGATCAAAGACAGCCATAGATTTCTGAAGGTTTGTCTTTGTAGAATATTCATCTCGTTGATTACCGTCAACGTGAAAGTTGGAGTTAAAAACGCAACGATCATAGACAAACTTTAAAAATCCATAGCTGTCTTTGACCATATTTTTATTGCTCTCTCGCGTAGTTAATTCTTGCGACTCTCGAAGCAGAAAAATGCGAATTTACAGATAATGTTAAGATTTTAATCGTTAACTGGTTCTAACACAATTTAACAGACTTTAGATTTGTTCAGATAGAGCACTTGCAGGGGTTTTCATGAAATTCACTTAGTCAGGACTCGTTTGATTTTGTTTGTCTAATTATGAATGAGGTTTCTGGATGCTTATACTAAAGTGTTACATTATAACACTTCTTAATTCCTCATACAAGATTACTAATAGTTCATTTACGGCAGCTAAATCAATCTAACGTTATCCCACTCTGGGAAAAGGACAGTGAAAGTAAGGTAGCATTCATAATATCGTGGACTGAGGTGCGGGGGATTTAAAATTTTTCCCTTTAGACAGTTATCATCATGATATCACCGAGATATATTTTCTTGCAACGTGGATAATTACATCACTCGTAACGCCTGGTACATTCTGTGTTGTTTATTTATCATGTGTTTTGTTTGGGGAAAAGCTGGGGACATTCCACGATATAAACTCTCCAAGCTAATGGTTTTAAGTAACCACTCATTTGGATCAAGACATCATTTAACATAATGTAAATTCTTTGCTTGAATCGTTGATAAAGTGTGGCATAATTTAACATCAGGTAAATTCTTTGTTCTGGCAGGGGCCATGTTGAAAGAGTATTTTCAAACCGAGCACATGTTTGAACTGTAAAATCTCGAAGAAATTAACAACATTGTGGGATGAGCATTATACTCCTTTGATTTAGACCATTATTTGCACAACGCCGCAGGATTGATCGCATTTCTCGCCATTTTGAACCTCCAGATTGTCTGCTATGTTTTTGTTTATATGTTTGTTTGGGGGAATGTATGGCCCACAATCCAGCTGAATAACTTCACTTTTAAAAATGAACTAATAACTCGAATGGACACAAAATATTAAACTTATGTAATTTTGTTAGTTTTGCAATTTTTCACCTCATACAATTTTTCTGTATCTCACAATTTTAACTTCAGTAATTTTCTTTGTTGTATAATTTAAATTGAACGTAAATTTTCAAACTTTGCAGTTCCTCACGTAACTTTTTTTATCTGCACAAGTTTTATTTCACACCAGATCTTTTTTATTTTTATAAATCTTTGCTAGTTTTTGTTATGTAAATATTTTGTTGATTAATGCTTCCATCATATAAATTGTCTGATTTCCAATCTCAATCTCAGATAAGAATTCTTTGCTGTTTAAAACTTCACGAGAGTGTATGGCAAATTTAAATGTTATTTACTGCTCTTTTTGAAACTTTAACACTTGTTCAGTTGTAGTTTAATGTCAGAGTTATAGAAATTGAAGATTTAAATGGAACTGAGGTAAAATAGCACAGAAACACGTAGCGGAAGCGGAGTGTGCGGTTCCTTGTCGAGCTGGCGGTCGCGCCATCTACACAAAAGATGCAGATCTTGAATAGAAGTCAGGGACGGTCGGGATGATGTGACGCTGTCAGCTTATTTATAGCCGTGATTTCCAACCACGAGTTTGCGACCGTAACGACCTGTTGTAATATTTTTTATTTAATTTATAAGACATATGCATTTCTTGCAAAAATACGCCCAACACGGTGCCGTAATGAAAAACCATATCGTGATTTGGTTTCGATGCTTCCCATTATTAAAAAAATTCAAAACAATTGGATACTTTTGAAATTTCTAAAGTGAAATATACTTATACAAAAAGTACAAATTATGGGCTGTGCTATTAAATAAAAAACACGTTAGTAGTATCTTGCGTGTCAAAAACAGAACATGTGTGTTGAAAATAATTTTGTCTTTGAGGTTTTTTTATCTCTAAGAACTATTGAGATATCAAGAAGCGTCCATTTAACTCATCCTGTATATGTCTATATATTTAGAAATATATTTTGAAGTTTTTTTGAATACCTTCTACTGTTCCAATTTCTACTGATACTTGAATATAACTAAAATTGAAAATAAAACGAATGAAATATTACAAAATCTATTTTGACGTCATCTATTTTTTTAAACGACAATCGCAGGTGACACTGTCAAAGTTTTGACGTCGCTGGCCTTTTTTACAATATTATTTTTTCAAAACTTTAAAATAAATAATATCGTCCTGCACGGAATTTCCTTCGCCTCTGAAGCACAACAATAAACGAAATCGTATCAGCTTATAATTCAATCAATATTTGCCCAACTTTTTGATGGATAGTTGGATTTTGATTATACAGTATAACACTGATCATAAAGTCCGTTCTATAATTTTCTCATATAAATTGTGATGGTATCTCACCAAATTATGTATTTATTTTTTTTAATATAATATACATGGTGTTCCAAAAATGACGCATAAGATCGATGGTACGTTGTTAAGAAGGCAGAAAGTTAGTGCCATATTATTAAATCACAGATAAAGGAAGACTTCAAATACATACAACAATTTTTGGAGAAAAAAGTTTTTTCAAAACAAGAATATAAGTGAAGATAACTTTCTTTTTGAGCAAAATTCCTTTTTTTTAAACACGAATTCTTTGATGTGATTTTTTCAAAATACGCATAATAAATACTCCTAATATATAATTAACGAACACATTTAAAAAATTAAGTTAAAAATATTTTGGGTATTTTGGAAGGATTTTTCTTTGGTTTTTTCACCTGACTATCAACTCAGTTTTTAATTTTTCTACTTTCTTTAAAATGTTACGATTTTTTTTATTTTGCTAAAACCTCAAATCTTTAATTAAATCAAAGTAAATTGTACTTTTTTTGAGCCAAAAAATTGGTTCCTCCCAATATACAGGGTGAGTCACTAAGCGCGCTGCTCAATATTTTATTAATCATTAGAAAAAGAAAAAAAGCCCAGAGTTCTTTGAGGACCATACACTCAAATTACAGAGTGTTCTGTTTTTAAGGCGTAACACACAACTTAGTATTTTTCAAATTGAACACCCGATATATCTCTATATATCATAATTAATTGTCCTCTTTGTATTAGACAACTAAAATTTACTTTTGAAATTCCACTATAACATCAAATTCTTGCATAGTCAGCAAGAAAAATAATCGCAAAACCTCCACTTCTATGTCTTGTTTCAATTTTCTTCTTCTATATTTCAACTTCCTTGGCATCCAGTTACTGGAATTCAGATTTCTCTTTGTTTTTATTAAATTTGTGATATTCAAATATTTGCATTGATTCAGAACGTTTAATTTGATTTTATTCAAAGTTTTTTTTTTGTAGCTGAGCATTAAGAGGGGTCTTCAACGAGCACTTAGTCGCTGGTTTTTTCTTTTCTTTTTTTTTGTCAGTGAAGGAATAAATAATTTTGTGTCCTCCATATATTTGGTGTTTTATTTAGCGGTACTTTTCCAACCTTGGGGTCCACCATTTGCATCTGAACGCATCCCGCCATTTTTCAAAAACACAATGTAGGTCAAATTTTTGAATTTTTCGCGGGCTTTCAGTTTTTTTCACATGTCAATTTAAGGCGGGATGTTTGAGTTACCACAGTATAAAATAAACTATGACAAGTCGTTCTTTCCAGTTAAATACTTATATAATGAAATAAATGTTGACTTCACGATAATTCTCTAATTTTATTAACAATAAGGTTATCAAATTATAATTAGATATCACTCCTTTTTAAAGATTTGTATGCATCTATAGGTCGTGAAAAAAACAATACGTACAATGAATTAAGGTTTGATAAATTTGCCAAGGTCGAAATATCATATCATCGAAAAAAAAAACAATTTATTTCGATAGAACTTCCCCCACTCCTGAAGCAAATCCCGCTTCTTTGACCAATTATAAAATTTGATTTTGCGACTTTTGTTTTGTGTAACCTCTATAAAGTAAAAACCAATGGCATAAATAACAGCGCACAAATGCAAAAATAGCAAATATATTTAACGAGAAAATGAACTCTTAGGAATTACACGGTTAGCTTCGAGTATTTATGTTTATACTACGGACGAATTCGACTATAATCACGTACAAGCATCAGCGGTTGCATAAAAGAAAATGAAGTTTGATTAATTTTGTCTCCAGGAGTGGACTGATTACTACAGCAAAACGATCCGACAATTATTTTGGGTGAGGAGCTGTTATTATAATAAAAATTATTTGCGGTGTGACATTAGGTACTGTAATTTTCGAGTAAACGGGGTGAACTTTTCTTGATTTCATAAACATTTTTTATTAATTTTTGTAAAATAATTGTGATTAAAACTAAATGCGGATGCGTAAATTACAAATGTAGGAGTATATGATTTTATAAAATTTTAAAAATATTTATTGTTAAAAATTTTGAGGGGATGGCATCACGTTTTTGTTGGGGAGGATTAGACAAATTTTGGTTAGCGTTTAACTATCTACACATGATATTACTAATATACATACAACATTTGACAACAAACGGTCCAGTAGTTTCAGAGATTAGGTGTCTAATTAAAATGGATACAGACACCAGACAGACAGACAGACGGAAACGGGCGACTACTTTTTCGTACTCTTGAGGTCATGAAACATTGAGAAAACATAAAAAGGGCCGATGAATTCGGTTACTTTACTTCCTTAGCTTACCCTTGGGAAGTAAAAACGCTCTAGTAGGACATGAAATTTGTTTTTAAAATAATGAAGTTGGTAACACCGACGCACTCCTTGTTTAGTTTGACAATTACGGTAAAATAAAAGCGATTATTTTAAAAATAAAGTTCATGGCCCACCAGAAGACTTTTTTGTATTTTTGTTACGTGTACGAAATTGTTAGTAGTTTATAGCAATTTTGGCTTTCCCAAATTGTTGTCTGTCTGTCTATCTGGTGTCCGTATCCATTTTTATTAGACACGTAATCTCAGACACTACTAGATCGATTGTTCTCAAATTTTGTATGTATATTAGTAATATCATGTAGATAGTTCAACACTAACCAAAATTTTGCTAATCATCCCCGCCAACAATTTGATGACGTCATTTCAAAGAATTCTTACGTTTATTTGATTTAACTGTTATCACAACAAATTTCTACGTGACATTCTTCCGATGTATGTATAACCAAGCAATTTGTTTTGTTGTTCTAATAATACATCATTAAAAAACATACAAAAATCCTTTTGAAAATAGTTTTTCTTTAGTGTTAAAAAAAGTAATAACACACTTTTTTTTGGTCCTTTTTCTTCCCAATAATTTTGAATTTTATTTTAAGGTAACCGCAAGGTAGTTTAGCGTTACTGTGAAATATTTAGGAGAAAAAAGAACACAAAGGATTTTATTAATTTTTTAACAATCTCAATAAGGTCTTACAGATAATGAAAACTGTAATGTGACTGACTTACGTAAATATTTTGCTCTTCTGCAGTTCTGTATTTTAAATTTTGCCCTCAAACAGGCCCTTCTATTATATTTTTTTTAATTTGAGCTAAAGCTTGCAAAATCAACATACAAAACCTAAATAAGTAATGCCTCATGGTGAAGAAATCCTTATTTCCGCCACCACATTTATACAAAATTTAAGCGTACACTCAACAATCCACGAAAGCAATAAAACTAACTTACCCCATAGTTGTCTCCAGCGGAATTCCAGCTGTTGCTTGCTCGCCAACTCTTTCTTCACTGAATAATGCACTCTCTGCATCAGCGTATTTCGAAAACCCATTTCTTTCAAAAGTACTGGTTGTGTCAAAGACATTCCAAATGGGTCAATAGCCCAGCTACTTTGTGGAGTATAATTTAAATTCTGTTGTAACCACTGATGGCCTTCAGTTAGCTGCTGCATTATAGATATCCAATGAGAATTAGCTTCGTCATTCATAACCCACCCCCCTGTAACAATCTCTAATTGGTTATTGCGTATTAATCTCTTAACAACTTCTCGTTCATCTTCCCCCAGATCTTCCCACCACATTGAAAAATAAGAAATCTCAGCCCATATGAATTTCCTGCGTGGGTCCTCAGGTAATTTCAAAAGCATGTTATTTAAAATGTGCTTAGTTTGAGTTAAATAGTACTCTTCTACAGTTTTAATCCAACCAGGATCATTGTGCGAGTGTGGTACCACAAACACTTTTAACTTATTTTGTCTGTTCCAGTCTTTTTCGTCTACTTCAATTTTCCAACCCTGCTTCCAGGCACCGCCGTCAGGATTATCAAATTTTAATCTCTTGTAAATCTCTAACATTTGAATATCAGTTTTAGGGACAAAATTCAACTGAAAAGGACAGTTTGATTCATATAGTACTTCTGTAATGACAGGCTTTAGTCTGTCCTTTGGATTCATTTGTGAATTTTTGATGGAATGTGAACTGGCGTTTTGTGGAATAATATTTTTCATCACATTTTTGATATCTTGTACTTCATTGCCATGTTGGTTTAGGTCATGTTCCAGCTGTTTGATTCGATTCTCTAAATTCACAAATTTCAGCTGAAAATTTAGGTTAGTTTTTTGAGAATTAAATAATGAAAACATACGCTTTCATAATCGGCCACTGGTTGCCGCTTTCCTGCAAATTCTGACAAATCTTTTGCTGAGTAGATCATGATGATGATAAGTACTACAAGGGCTGAGCCGATAACAGCTACAGCCCTTTTTAACCGCATCATTGAGGTAAGGATTATTCACAGTATCCTGCAAACTGATAACATGTAAACAGATTTTATTACGTTGGAGTTGTTTTGATCTTTTTGTTGCACGTTTACTTCAAACTGACATGACAAGACATTGATCCATGTATAACAGTACGACACCAGAATTAAGTACTCATTGGTAATCTATGTTAGCTGCGTTTCTTGTCTTTGAGGGTTTTTTAATTACTTACACATTTAGTTTAAATTCGGCAATGAATTCCACCAACACAACACAGTTGTCGCGAAATGTCAAAATGACATTTATGACGTTTCTATCACTTGACAGAGATACCAACGTGAGAGTGAAAAAATCTCAGTAAACTTCCAATAAAAACGTCGGAAATTTAGGGGATATTTTTCGTTCCGGCGGCCCAAAAACAATATTGCAACTTAAAAGAAAAAATAATCAATTCTACTGTCAGTGTCAACTGTAGTTAATTGGTTATAAGTTATAACTATATATCAAATTGTTATATATTTTTCCGCATTTCTATTATGTCTTGCAACCACTGCAATACCAAGTTTAATTTTTTCCATAAAGAAGTAAGTATTTTCGTCAAAGCAATATTTTAAACTTAGTTTTAATTTGCTTCAGATGGGTTGTTCAAATTGCGGGCTTTCCTTTTGCAATAAATGTTTAAAGCAGAAATGTAAAATACCCAATAAGGGGCTTAGTGAACATAATGTATGTAAACTGTGTTATTCGAAGTTAGCATCTGGTACAAGTACAACACAGCCAATGAATATTCCACCGCCGGATGCGTTCATAAAGTAAGATGTGCACCATTTATACTACAATTAATGAAACTTATTCTAGTGCCGTTCCTAAGTTCCCATTACCTCCCTTTATAACCACCAATTCACTAAGGTACATATAACGTGATAGTAACATTGTTTTAACAATTTTTGCAGAAGGTTAGAAAATTTGGAAAATCCTCTAGCGCCACCAATTACGATGTATAAAACGGACCCGAAAATTCAAGCTTTGAGGAGTGGATTGTCACCTGCCGATCAGAAAATTCTTGACCGATTAGAAAGACTTAAAGAAGAAAAAGGTCCCCCTCCAACGGAAGGCGAATTGAGGCGGAGACTTGCTAGTTTGAAGGGTGAAAACGATTACGTGGAAGGACCAAGCAAACCTGTATGTGTTTAAAATGTTGTCATGGAAGTCTAATAGTTTTATACTTTTAGTTGTTTACTGTTGATACAAGGACAGATCAACAAAAAGCTGATTCATTGTTGGAACAGTTTGTTAGTGAGAGAGACATTGAATTGGCTCATAATCCTCAAGATGAAATTGAAGCAAGGTTGGCTACTTTACGAGAACAGGGTGTGAGACCAAATGAGGGACCATATATTAGTAACTTACATGATTCCAGTAGTTCAGAAGAGGAAGTTGATAAAATTACTAAAAAGGTAAGTTATTTTAGTGATGACGAATAATCTTTATGCATTTGTGGAGCAAATGGTTTGAATATGTTTAAGAAAAATAGGTTACCTTGATCCAGGAAAAGAGTAAGAGGCAACATATATAGAAATGAATTAGTACTACGTGGTTGACCTTGTACCAGTGTGGTTTTCATGAAGTTATAATTGTATTCGTTTTGAAACAAAAAAATAAATAAATATGTATGTTTTAACGGAAAAAGTGGGTACTGTTGCAAACTTGTTAGAATTGTAGATTATTTAAAATTATATGTAAGAAGCTTTTTCATCTAAAGTAATTCAAAATGGATCTAAGCCGCCTACTATCTAAATTCAACTATATGTTACGTTAGAATTATTGTCATTCTACAGCCCTGTTGTCATTATTCTTAGACAGCTACAGAAAAGAATAGTTCAAATGAACTGCATTTTTTAACATGTTATAATTTCTTCGTCCACTAGCTTTCTGGTAGCTAGAGTACTTTGACATAATATATCGTTTTTAAGAGTGTGGACCACGGTGGTATCACGAAATGACAGTTTCAACTTTAAAATATTTTAGGTTATATGACTGGTTGTCAGAAACACGTGTATGCCAAAATTGTTGTCAAATTTGTCATGAACGTTCGTCTCAAAGGGTTTTCCAGTGTCCTAAAAAAATTGCAGCAGTCCACTTGACTGTGATTTTTTATAATTTGTCATTTTTTGAAGTAAAAAGTCAAGATTTTAAAGATAAAGCACCAATTAAAATTGTTAATCCGGAACAAACAATTAATGAACAAAATATCAAAATTCAAAATTTAATAACCACTGAAAAAGAATTATTATTAGCGCAAATCGAATGTTTAGGAAAGTACTACCAAAATTTGTTGCAGCAGAAAGAAGATAAAATTTGTTATTTAAAAGAAAAAATTAACAGTTTGAATTTTAAAAAATTATAAATTAATGACAAACTATTGATTGCAGGTAAATTTGGAGTGAACAAACAAGTAATTACAAATGCACTTAAATAAAAAAAATTGAGGAGGTGGCGCCTCGACACTGTAGCAAAAGCACTATCCATTAAATTTTCTTGTGGTTCTTCAGGCTATGAATCTTTATTAAAATTAAACTATTTATTGCCATCTTTGCGTACGTTACGTCGGAAAATATAGCATATTCTACCCAGGTATATTACACGAATTTTTTTATTATTTAAATTTAAAAGTTAAAGATTTTAAAGACTGTGAAAAAGACTATTGTTTATATTTAAATGAGACGGCTTTAACGCCTGGAAAGCAATACTGCACAGCTTCCTCTACCATACTAGAATATGAAACCCTGGAAATTTTTTCAGTGATAGCCACTCATTCTTTAGTTATCATGATAGGTGTAGTATTGCGGTGGTGAAAACAAGTAATTTTGTATCACTTTACAGGAAATTCCACAAATGGACAGTTATTAGGAGGTCACATTAAAAAATTAATAATTTTAGCCACAAAAACGAATTTAAATATTGTAAATATTACGACAGATATGGATGCAAGAAATCAGGCGATGTGGAAATATTTTGTCATTAAATCTAGAAAAATTGTTCTTCAAAATTTCATTTTTAATCCAGCTCATGAATCAAAAAATATATATTTCATGGCAGATTCTTCTCACATTTACAAAAATATAAGGTTTGCATTGGTAAATAACAAAATTATGATAATTCCAGGCGAGTTTGGTAATAAATATGCATTACCAAGCAATGAGGTTAACATTAAATACACTGAGGACTTTGCGGAAGTTCAAGAAAATTTCTAATTAAAATTAGCACCAAAATTAAGTAGTGATTTGTACAATCTGAATCATTTTGACAAAATTAAAGTTTCTTTGGCCTGTAATTTATAAATTTTTGTGTACGTCAAGATTTTCACAAGATGCCTTAGAAAATATTTTTAGGCAAATAAGACCAAATGCACTTCAGTTTAGGTCACTTCTTAAAAATTTATGTGTAATTCAATGCTTCAAAAGTACCTACAGTAGGGGAAGTTATACAGTATCAAATGATCAAAATTTATTAGGAGTAAGAGATTTACCAGCTTCAAGTAATGCGGTTTCTTCTGCAGTTTCGACAGTTTCTCTTCCTAGGGGCTGGAACAGTCACAACCAAGCATTTTGTGAGACAATTGTCTATAAGCAGTTACATATTACCAAAACATTTTCTAGGCCTTATACGAAATTGGTTTGTGTAAGAGAATTTAAAGTTAATTCATTAACATATCCAATAGGACTTGTGTTTAATTTGTTTTTAACTATGTAAAAATTTTTTGAAAATCTAAAGACGGCAATTTCTGAACAAAATGTTGATTTAAAAACTCTATATTTACACGAAATGAAACTTGATCACCAAATTGCAAGTTTTAAATTGCCAGTTTGTCATAATATTAAATTAAAAATTTTAAAACTATTTTCTTTGTTTCGGGTTCGAATACATCTTGAAAAAGAACAACGCAAAATAAGAACGAAAATTTTAGAAGAACGGGGTGCATGTAGAGAAAGTCGAAGTTTAGGTATAAGAGATACTTTGTTCTTTGATAGTTAGTTCATTTCTTTTAGTTCGAAATTTAGTAATATAAATGTAAATATAATTAAATCGATTTTATTTTTGTCCAAAAGACAAAATGTATGTCTCTTATGTGATGATTTTTTTTATTCGCCGTGAACCAAGAGGGCGGAGCTTAACTGCAAAATTATTATTATATTCTTATTTTTTTTACAAAAAATTAAAACATGTTTTTGAGAATCGTGCTGTTGAAAGAATACTATGCATATTAAGAAAAAAGACGAAATATAAACCCCGTCCACCCACCCTGTCTCAATTGTAATGAATTTTTTTATTCTTAGACACTTAACCACGTTTAAAATGATAAATTTTTGTAGGAAAATATGGATTTTGCAATTAGACTCCGCCTCTAGGTCTGGCAACGAATGAAAACTTCATTAGTACATATTTACGAGTAGATCAGGGTAGGTATGGGTGGGGCTTACCCTTTGGCTTTAATTTTTTCTTAATATACATAGCATTCTTTGAACAACAGCATACTCAAAAAGATGTTTTTTATTTCTTGTAGAGAAATACGGATTTTGCAGTTAAGCCCCGCCTCTCGGTTTATGACGAATAAAAAAATCATCAGAATTGAGACAGGGCGGGTGGGTGGGGCTTACATTTTGCCTTTTTTTAATATACATGGCCATCTTTTCACAAGAAGAAGCTTAAAACATGGTTGAAATAGTAAATTTTTGCAAGGAAATATGGATTTTCAATTATGAGGTGGAGCCTAATTGCAAAATCGATATTTCCTTATACAAATTATCCATTTTAAACATGTTTTAAGTTTCATCTTGTGAAAATAAATCTACACGTATTAAAACAAAAAGGCAAAATGTGAGCCCGCCCACCCGCCCTATCTCAAATGTGATGATTTTTTTTTATGCGCCGTGAATCAAGGGGGCGAAGCTTAATTGCAAAATACTTATTTGTTTAAAAATAATTAAAAACATTAAGAAAAAAAGGAAAATATAAGTAGTACCTGCTAATATAAGAGTGATTTTAGCAAATGACGTATCTTCGTAAGAAATTTAACTAAATTATTATAATAAAAGAGACTAGAGGCTCCAAAGCACTTTCAAATTCTTTCCAAACAGGAATACCTAGAACCTCAAGAATGTTTTTTTTTTCACTGGGTCCCAAAATTAATTCAAAAACAGATCAGGTCAGAATTTTCCAAAAATAGAACACCAAAGTTCCCCAAAATTATTTTAAATAATTTACAAAAAAAATTCCATGGGCTTCCAAAATAATACACCATGTATTACTGTAGCACTCACGATTTTTTCAGATTCTTATAAAGTAAAACACTGAAAGCTCAACAAATTTTTTTCAAGTTCATCCAGCAACAAAAATAAAATAAATATCTATTATTAATCATTTACAATTTTGTTTTATCAGTTTCAAATTACCACAAATCCCTACCCTTGACTGTCACACTGCGATAAATCCACAGGTTGGCATCAAAGCATGACAGCTACATTTTCACGTTCATAATTTTACCATCTCAACAACGAAGCATTTGGTGTTTGTTGTTGTTTCGACTTAAAATAATATAAATCATCTAATCAAAAATAAGAACTTTACGTTAAATGGACTTGCAAATGAACAACAGTTCTTTGCGTTTTTCTCAAAACATAGTGTGATTAAGTTCAAGGGTTTGATTCTTCATGCCCCAACTTTGGTGAATGTTTAGTGAGTAGACCAAATTTTGTACACTGACTTCTTCTATAGTTTACGATTTTTCGTATTTTTTGTCAAACCTATAGCTGTATAGACGGTACTTAATGCTACTACCATACTTGGTTGAGCGTCATAAAAGCTATGTAAGCTCAGACCTTGAAAGATATGGATTGTTTGAAGCTTTTTACTTGCTTAGAATTTTGAACACGTGACAGTATTGAAAACCTCGGATACATGTGTATGTCAGACCCCTCATTATAAGTCAATTATTGTTTAGCCCTAGTTGTACAGTTGAAAATTTTATTTTTTAAATATCTGTTTTTGTTTTAATTAGAAATTTAGAAAAGATAAACTTATGTGTATTAATAATTCAGAGAATTTATTATAAAATTGGAGAATATAAAAATGTAATAACATTTGCACAGAATGTTTATCTTTAAAGCATAAAATTAATTAAGTAAATAGTTCACTTTATAATGGACGGAAAATCTGCGTTTTCGTAATTGACGAATTATGAAACCCCAATAACATATGAAACTACATATTCGCCAGGGGGATTCTTATTGTAATGCTTTCTTTAGCTGTGTGTATTTTTATTAATTGAATTTATAAGGTAGCAAATAATTGATTGTGGGTTTTAGTTTGTCGTATAATACATATGTATTTATGTACTAAAGATTTTTAAAATCAAATAAGTCCTCCAAAGCAATTGTTGAAATTTGTTTTTGTAGCTTGAAAAGAAAATTTTGAATAACAGCTTTAGTTTTCTCCTACAATAAAAAATACATAATATCAATAACATTCATAAGTCAAAGACAAAAATACTAGCTACAATTCAAACAGAAAAATGTAATAACGTGCACCGAAACGTAACTTACACTAGATTTCTTTTTCGTAAGGTGGCGTTTCCTTAAATCAAAACATGGTAATTATTTGGAGACACAGTTTAAATTTTCATTCAGTGTTCGGCATCCTTGATCGACTTGCAGTGCTGTTCTTGTGGAAAATCCAGTAACAGAATTTAAAAAATACAAAAGTTACTTTACAAAAGCTAGTGAAAATAAACAATTGCATTCAAAGACTGGATAGTTGATAGTTCATAGTATTAGATTTCTTAGAAGTGTGCATTAATCTATTTCTAATGAGCATTTTTTAACAAATTAATATTGAAAATGAGTTGCCAGTTTTGTTTTTGATAAAAAATACAAAGTGCCTGCGGTATTGTTGATTAGATATTAGATAAATAAAATTATTGCAATACGTTTTTACTTAAATACATAGATACACTTGAAATACTTATCTTGTAGATAAATTACACAATATAAAATGATTTTTGACTATTATTGTGCTTGCGTAAAAGGATTTCTTCTGACTTTAGGTATATAAAAAAATACAACTTACGTGTGTCGGATATTACACTCACTTATCTAACAGGAATCTGGTTTTAATATTATAATTTACCTAGGTACTCGTTGATGTGTTTCTATATTTAGTCACTCCTAAACCACCGGAAGTGTCGTAAAATTACAAAACTTTTTTAATACGATCGTGAAATAATGCTTAAGGTACTTAAGTACGGGACTGATAACCATGATCAATTGACATTGCTATATGCTGTTGGTTAAATAGGGCTCATAGAGATAATCTCCACATTGTGTCACCTCGTATCAAGTCAAACCATGCATGTTTTTTGATTGCAGATAATGGACGAAGTAGCAATCGAAGAACGTTTACCCAAACAAACCTTTAAAAAACTGACGCCAAGTTCTTCTAATGAAGAAGAGGTAGATCGGTCTTCACCAGAACTTCCATGGTGCGTCCTATGTAATAACGATGCCAAATTCCGATGTTTCGACTGTGGAGGGGATTTATACTGCGGCGAATGTAACATCGAAGTGCATAAAAACTGGGCCGACACTGATCATAAAGTTGTTCCATTCAAGCCAAAATGAATTGTCCTCCAACACAAAGCACAAACTAGATAGTTATATATTTCTATTATTACATATTTTTACAACGGAATCAATATTTTGCTTAATACGAACTTTCTCGCCTCATTTTAACACAGACCTGTGTAGTTGTTAAGGGCTGACGTGTGGGATCAGGAATTGTGAAAAGTTGTTATTGATTTTAAATGCAGAGTGCAGTCTGTCCCTGACTGGCGGGGAATGACTTATTAAATAAACTGTCAGTTCTTAGTTTAATTAAATATTTTACATATTCGATCTACGCAATGCAACTATTGTACGTTCACTTATCCACCTACATACACGTGTTCCAATGATTTTAGCATAGACGGAAGTTGAAGAGGTTGCACTGTGTTCTTGCGTTTATTTGCGTAAAGACTAAATAAAATTAAGATTAAATTAAAATCCAACATATATTCTTCACTTTATTGAGCACATGTATGATATAAATCGAGAGTACATCGTCAATAAGTGAACAGTAATTTTGATAAACTGGTTGTAAAATATTTAACTAACTATTTGAATTTTGTAAATATTATCATTAAACCAAATAAATACAGCTGTGCAGTTCTCGAAGATACGTGACTTGCCGCTATTCCCACGGACAGACTAAACGCGTTGGCTTTTTTAAGCAGTTTTGTTAAATCTTTATTGATGTTTTTCACCTTGAGATTCTTTATTGGGTAGATTTTAACCAAACACATCGGTTGGTCCAAGTTTTAAAATATGCGACAAACATTGCTTTTTGTTGCTAGCAGTGATGACCTCCGCTGTAAGTACTAACATCGATGATTTAGTACGATTTTAGCCATAAATGTAAAAATCATACTGTACAAGAAAAGGATTTATTTATAAATGTATAGTAAATATAAAAGAATCTTAACAGTATATGTTTTTTTTTTAACCTAATTTACCCTTTATAAGTACCTGAACAACTAGTAAAAATTTGGAAAAATTGTAAGCCTTTGGGAGACTTGTTTGTTAAATTTAACGCTGGTTGTCGTAAACTTAGTTCTACAACAGTCACGCAGTCTGAAATGACAAAAGTAAACACACAAATTCTTCCTCCATTTTTCAACATGAATTATTCCCTCTGAAAACGCGAAATTTAACATTTCATTTTAACGTAATCCAACAATGGCATGTTAAAATGATCCCCTATGGCAGACTTCGTAACATGGGTGTCAAGTCTATTCAAAAATAACTTCACGTGAACAGTTTTGCTATTTCTGCAAAGTATATTAATGTTAAATTTGTTACAGCGTCGTTTCAACTGTCCTTCAGTTTGTTCGTTGTTCATAATTAGACAAGTGCCACAGATCATTATGCTATTCAACGCCCTGCTTGACACCGGAGCCGCTGGAATATTTATTGATAGCGACGCCATCGCAGTGCTGCGTTAAAGAAAGGTTCCTTCTCTTTGTGACGAGCCGTCTCTAAATCAGTTCACGAGAAAATCTCAACAAAAAGACGAAAAACAAATCCCCAGAACATAAAAACAAAATTTGCAAATTTGCAAATCTTGATTACTTAAAACACATGTCAAAATCTACATATAGTACCATTCAAACAGACAATCAGAATCGACCACCAATCCCTAAACGTAAGAATAAAATTCGCATATTCGCAAATATCAAATATCATTGCGCTTGTCAGACATTGCGCACAACATGCGCAGAACTATACACCCATAAAAACCGCCAATCGCAATTACTTTCATTAGAATTCGTACCTAAACTAAAACAGCAGCAGGCGAAACCCAGACGCATAAAAAACAGATCAAAGAACACCGCCTTTATTAACGGAGATGCAGCGATGACGACATGGGAACCATGATGCAAGTTGAAAAAAGCGAAAAATTTACGAGACGAGACGAAATCCTACTCAAACCAAACTAACCTTATAAAACAGCGAAATAAGACCTAAAGACGCGTCCCAAGCAAACCATGATTTAAGCTTTTTATTACTCGCTAACGTCGCGAAAGGCAAAATAAATGGGTAAAAATCCCTATAAAAGCAGTAGCATAGAAAGCGATTTTCAAATTTCGAGGTGCCGTGGGCCACGATGTTGGTCTGCTTCGCGAATTTTCCACTATCTTCGTCTGAATTTCGAATAAATCCTGATTTCTATGCTCCATGCTGTGTAAGTCTACCCTCAGTCTCACTTAACTTATCTCGCTCTCGCCACCCCAATGTGTTTTCGATTTCGGCTGTACCTATTAAGCATTTATTTATGCGTTTTTTGTCGGTGGTTTTCGATGCGTTTGGTGTGAACAGAGAGCGCCGGGGAGCGGAAGGAATTTTTAGTGTTAACAGATGTTCTCGTTTGCGGGCGGTACTCTTAGCCTTGTGTCGGCTTTTAGTCGTCGGGGAGGATTTTTCGAAAATTTACCGATCGTCTTTTATTAAAATTAATCCAACATTTCCTCGGTTTTTGGGAGGTTTCCAAAATGGAACCACTTTAATCTGATTCCTTTGCAGTTGATAATTTACTTTGAGTTTATTACCATTCAATATGATCCTGTTCTCTGGTTATTTTGCAGTAGTTTTGGGAAACCTCGCACTTCATGCGAATTTAATGTTTCCACCGTACTTTAGAACATTTATGGTACTATTTTCCCAGCATTTACTCGTAGCTTCGTTGAAAGGCTCTGGCCATCCACTTTTGCTTTTACCTGACCACCCAGTAACCGCTGATTTTCTCATGAACCAGTGTTCGCGCCCGGAGTATTTGACGAATTAATTAATTAAATTAAAAAGTAAAGTAGAAATTACTTATCTCTCTTTTTGAATGATTTATTTTAATAATTAGCGTAGATTTAAGTGCATGTTTTAATCCGGTTAATTTTAGTTTTTATTCTCAGGAAGGTTTCCTCGATTTCCACTGATATCTTAGTTTAATTTTTTTTGCAGGGGTTTTGATAGTCCTTAGCTAGCATGTAAATACCAGTTGTAATTTATTAAATGATTATAAGTGGATTATTCGAATTCGTAGTGTGGTGACCGAATTTGAATCAAATTTTCGCGCTGAAATTAACAGCAGCGCGAAATCACATTTCAATCATTGGAAGTTGAAAAAAAATTCAATAAAAAAATTGTTAAACATAGGCAACCAAATATGCACGTAACGCTTGGGGTTAGTTTTGCACGTTTAGTTAGAGGGCGGCTTGGTTGGAGAGAGCGGCATGTTGAAAGCGTGAGTCATTATCTTTCGGTTCGGTATAGTGGATGCATGATGAAAGGACGCTGTAAGTAGCTAGGTTTAAATTAGCTGGTTTGGTAGTTAATAAAAGGGAGGAAGCCTTTGTTTAACGACAATCAATCGTAACCGACGGCGCCCAGTTCCCCCAATCCGCGCAGCTAATTCTTGTAGCTTTTAATCGAAAGAACATGCGATCTTTCAACCCGGACCACGTGCTGTAAATTCACCAATCAAGTTAGTTTTTCTTAATCGTCAGCTAGTGCTAACACAATTTAACAATCAGGATTATTTAAATAAACCACTTGCTAGAAGATTTCATGAAATTCACTTAGTCAGGATAACACTTTTATTGTTTAATTACGAATGAGTTTCTGGGTACACACACTTAAGTGTTACGTTATAACACTTCTTAATTCTCCACACAAGATTGCTAATAGTTCATTTACGGCAGTTAAATGAACTAATTCATACCGTATACCGTGAATTGTCGGGGGGTTAAAATAATTTCTTCCCTTAGGCGGTTATCATCGTATCGTGATCACATCACCGAGGCATGTCCTCGCCACGCTAAAGATTGATTACATCACCGGGGCATGCCCTCGTGACGTTAAAGATTGATGACTGATTACATCACCTGTTATTCCTCGCAAGGCTAAAATTTACATCATCGAGGTATTTCCTCGCAACGCTAAAATTTACATCATCGAAGCATTTCCTCGCAATGAAAATTTTGTTGTGTTTATTTATTATGTGTCTTGTTGGGGTAATCAGTTTCATGGTATTTTAAACTCTCAAAGTAAATTGAGTTGATAAAGTGTGGCAAATATTAATCTCATGTAAATTTTGTTAACTTTGCAAATTTTCACCTCATACAATATTTCTCTATTTCACAATTATAACTTCAGTAATTTTCTTTGTTATATAATTTTAATTGAACGTAAATTTCATGTTCTGCAGTTTTAACCTCACATAATATTTTTATTTGCACAAGTTTACTTCACACCAGATCTTTTGTTTTATAAATCTTTGCTAAGTTTTGTTTTGTAAATATTTTGTTGATGAATGTTTCCATCGTATACATTATTTGATGTCTAATTTCAATCTCGCATAAGAATTATTTGTTGTTTAAAACTTCACAAGATTGTATGGCGAATTTAAATATTGTTTACTGTTCTTTTGAAACTTTAATACTCGTTCAGTTGTTGTTAATATCAGTCATAAGAAATTGAACATTTAAAATGAAATTGAGGTTAAATAACACAGAAAACGTGGCAGAAGCGAAGTGCGGTTCCTAGTCGAGCTGGCGAGATCTATCGCGTCACCTGCACAAAGGGTACAGGTTTGGATAGATTCAATGGCGGTCGCCGATATTGTAACGCTCTTAGGTTCTGTCCTTAGCCGAGATCCAACTGCGGACGGCATGTTCATCATGAAGATGTGTGATGTGCTATTTGGGTAGGCTTGCGATAGATAGAATCACCGCCGTGGGGGGAGAACAGCCCCGACCGGTTGTCCCAAACTCCGCTTGTGCTAGAACGAATAACTTGTGTATTTGCATTTGCATCCAGTTACTTTAATTCAGATTTTGCTTTGTTTTTATTAAATTTTGATATTCAAATATTTGCATTGATTCCAAACATATGTATAGGATTTTGTGTTAGTTCGGTTTTCATATGTGTATGTCGGTCAATTCGCGAGTGTCTTTTTCATATTTTAAGGTGTTTCATTTGAAATGTCATATGTTGGTGAATATACGATAGGGGGTTTTTAGGCTGAGGAGTGAATGCTCGCAGCTCTTTTCCTCCTAGAGAGCGGGTGCGAATTTTAGCCCCCTCCCAAAAATTTTGTGTATTATTTCTTGCGCTCTCGACTCACACGCAGTGTATGCTCTTGTATGAAAGAACGTCTTCCCGACATGTAAAAAAAAAAGAAAAAAAAAACAAACAACGTAGGTTCCTTTTGTTAGACGATCAAGGCCAAATTTTGAAATTTTGAATTTTTCGCTAGCCTTTCAAACTTTTTCAAGGTCAATTTAAGGTGGGAAGTTTGGGTTACCCACAGTATCTTGCAGTTTTCGAAGTTTAGTTATCAGTTCCTTCCCGAGCTGATCTTCGCTATTAACACCGCTCGATAAATGTCTCCCCCGCGTTCCTCGGCCCTCCAAATGTCTGCTATATGTCTTGGCCAACGATTTCGAAACCGCTGTCGAACAGACCTTAACCGTGACGTCACATTTTCTGGAGCATCTGGCTATTCTCCCTGAGTTGGACCAGATGATCTGGGTGAACTTGTCGAGAGGGTTCATTACGCAGTCCTCACTACAGTCTCTGCCATCGCGAATGGAGATGTCACGTGGGCAATAAGTGATAAGAAGCGAACATTCGCTTTCCTCCGCAACAAACTCTTTCACCATATACTTGAGGCCGTACACGGTGTACAGTACAAGGTCGTCTCGCCAGTTGTATACAACTTAAGTAGGTACAATGGGGTACACCTGCCGCCGCATCCACTTCAAGGACCTGAAACCCTTTTCCGGCGACAACTCAGATTTGCCCCAAGACCGTTGACAATACACCGCTGTCTGAACCAAAAACTTCAGGGCTAAGAGGTCTTCAAAAAAAAAAAATCGGTACCGAGTTGGGCACTGTATGCAATTGGCTCATCGCCAGCCGAAGAATCCAGCCCGTACCGTCATATCTGCCGTTGTTTTTTTTGTGCTCGCGCGCGATAAGCCGTACTCATGCAGTTAAGCGCGGCTAGTCCCCGTCCGTTTTAACATCGCCGCCGCGTGACCCCTTTCAGCGTATCGTCACCGTCTCCCCAGGAACCGAAGCAGGACCATGTGGAGAGCAGCCTACTAGAGGGAGAGCGCTTCGGATGACTGACCGTTTTTTTCGTTACAGTTATTTCCGTTTGTTTAACTGTTATATTATTTCTGTCTCGTGCGTCCACTCACGATACCCACTGGAGATCCGTTTTTCGCCAGGAAGCTGGCACCCGAGCAACCGTCCCCGTAAAAGACGCCAACCCCCGTGGCAAAAAAGGTTCGCCAACATCGACTCATCGTGTCAATTTAGGGTCTTTTTTGTAATGTGTACTTTCATTCCAACTTCTCTGTCTTTGGTTCCATTCTAATAAAATATTCAGTCTACATAACAACTAACACAGAACAGACAACATTTACGAGTGATATTATTGCATACTGCGCTAGGAGTTGTGGCGGCACAATAACACGTTAAGAAAGTTAAGCTCCTCCGTAGTCTAGTGGTAAGAGCACCCGCCCGGCAAGCGGTGAAAGTGTTTTTCGATTCCCACCGGAGAAGCAACATTTTTCTTCGCTTACATTCAGAGTCGTCGGAGAATGCACAGATAACTTTTTTGCTTTAGTTAAAGCTATTACTTCATTTTGCAAGTAATTTAAACAATCCAAAAACAAAAAAAAACAAAAGAGGGTGGTTTGAAGTACTTATTTTCCCTCGCCATGTGATATGTTACACGGAATGGTTACCCCGTAGTGGTGGCGTCTTATTAGTTTTTTAATTTAGAAAAGAAAATAAGTACACTGCGAAGCCTTTCCCGCTCTTTTCTAATTTTTGATTATTTGCTTAGTGCCCGAATTTTAAGTGAATTTGATGTCTGAGATTTTTATGTGATTCTGAGACCTTAATCAGTGGGTGTCGCAAAAACTGCCCCTTAGGTCCTGGATCTGTGAAGGACCGCTTCGGGATAGTAAGAAGGGTAAATCAGACGTTGACAATTTCACTCCACTATTGATAGGCATGTAATACAGGTTAACCCAGACATCATCACAAGATAACATATCTCGTCAGGGGACTTATTATTATCAATTAAAATGAAGACATAATTTATTAATCATAGATAAGTAATGGTAATATATGTACATGAACGTTAAGCTAGATTATAACCCACTCGTAACGAATGGAGCACGGGCGGTGGGGATACTCACCTTAAGAGTAAAAGAAGTAAAAGACTGTCCAATTCCGAAGTTATGCGTGTGGATGAGATAAAGAACTTACGGCGACACAATAACACGTTGGTAAGCGGAAAAAGATAAGCGACCTCGTGGTCTAGTGGTCACTTCGGAAGTACAAATTGCAGATGAATGCGGTGAGATGTAAAAAGTGACGTCGACGCTGACTGTTGTCCAAATTTTTGATAGATCAATGGCAAAATTGTTAGCTAGAAGTTTTTAACGCATTTTCAAGTTGGTGTGTACGGAATCCTGTGAATCGCGTAACGTAACGTCGAAAACTAGGAGACTCGATCGTCTTGATGAGAGGTATCGATTCCTTAAACGTGACCTATAATTTGCACTCTCATAGTTTTTCGTTTTGTATTCATACCACACCGAGTAATAACTTGGGTACTGCCATCCACTCACTTTTGAAAAAATGTTACGAACTAGAGACTTGCGTTATTTTCACAACGAGTTGTACAGTAGTAATATACAGTAGCAATCTTGTTTTGAAAAGAGGTTTGGTAGCTCAGAAAATACAGTCCCTCATATTTTTCGTAGTTTTTGCTCCAGGTCCAGAGGAACCGCATTTCGGACATTTGTGTTCTATTTAGTACTAAATGTTTATTTTCACTTCTATTTACTTTAACGAAATTTAAAAAAGTTCTAATTCCATATTTTTGCATTTCAATTCTAGGTCACTTTTTCACCTTTGATGTTCAATACTTGTTACGAATTGGGGGGGGGGATTAGAGCAACAATAATTATTGTCATCATAGCAGCCCGAAATATGCAAACTGCAGTCACATCACAGAAGTCATATCAAGTCATATTTTCGATGTTGACACATCAGTGACATCAGTCAAGTTTTTATAGACCTTTTTGTTCTAGATTCCGATTTACATTATCATCACGATGCAATACGATGATATTGTGCCAGAAGATGGACCCCAGCCAGACATGGTTTTTGACGGTGTGGTACCTGATGCTGGCGATCTTACCCATCGGCCCTCTTTGGATTCTGTTTTTGATATTAGTCCTATGAAAAAAACGAACGAGTAATTTGGGCGACGGCACAGAAATACACTCATGCGTACTTTTAGAATTTTAGTTGAAAAAATGTTGCAAGGTTTAAGCGAAATTGACTTTTCGATTCAAAGAAAGACCGAAGCCCTGGAAAACTTGGACGTCACCATACAAATTGTTAATTACAAAATAGGTGAAGCGACGCAAGAGTTTAAAACGAAAATTGGCGAAATGCAAAATCAAAGGAGCAGACTGTTGAGTTCGATTGACAACAAGTCAGAACTATCTCTCATTATCAATGATCTTGATAAGAAAATTTCTGATTTAGAAAAAGAACTTGACTATAAATGCAAAAGTTTCCGCCAAGAAAAAATTGTATATTTAGGGGTTTGTTTTAATTTAGTAGAGAAAAATGTTCCTTGCAGGCGTTTCAACAACAAGCCGAGGCATTAATGTTTCAACTAGATGAAGATGCAGAGTTGATGGAAGACCGACTTAAAGACCTAAAAGCAGAACTTGATGTACAAATGGGGACCCTGTATAGGGCACACGTTGTTCTAATAAATCAAAAATTTACCCCAATGATTGAACAGCTGGAGCAACATCTGCTATATTACCAGAAATTGAAGCAAACAGAATGGAAGGTTGAGCATACTGACATGAAATTAACAGGTTATTACAAAAATACATTTTTTTTTATATAATTTTATTCTGGTTTTGTATTTTAATACATATTAATGTAAAACACAATTCTTAGAAATTCTTCAGGACAAAGGCATTGAAGTTACACCTTCTGGTAAACTGCTCACGCGTACAGGCAGTGTCATGACGTTTGGAGAAGCTCAAGAGAAAGGTTACTTCAAAGAAGTCAGTATTTCACTGGACAAAATCCTACAGTTTTTCAAAGAGCGTGAACAACAGCAGCAAGCCATTGACCAAATCGGTCCTCCAGATGTTTCCATCTCTAGTGAAGGTAAAATTAATTAATATCAAACAATTACGATAATAATGTTAAATAGCCAGTACAACTGAAAGCAAGATGTCAACTGAAGATGTTAAATATTTAAAGCAGTACGTCGGCAAACCTTTAACTCTTGCTTTAGCTGAGATAACTGCCAAACAACCCAGAGATCCTATACATTATCTGGGCCATTATTTGTTTAAATACAGATATAACCAAGAGCTTGAGGAAGTACGAAAGAGGGAAATTGATGAACTCACTGCGGAGAGGAAAGTACTAGCGGAGGAGCGATGGGTATGTAAAAAATAAAATATTATTTTTTTATTTACAAAATCTAAATTCTAAATTATATTATCCCATACAACATACATCAAAAAATCTGAACTTCGTATTTTTTTTTACAATCAAAATGTTCACATTTCAAACTTTATATTAAATTGTAACCTTGCTTTTGATGAGTTGCTGCAGTGGATAACGGTTGAATTGGCAGTTATTAGACAATATCTATTACATTACCAATATGACTCAACACTGGTGAGTTGTTAAAGTGATTACAATAGCACAATATAAATTGAGTTTTAGAAAACCTTGGACGTCATTTTCCTGTTATTTTGAAAACTTTGATGTAGTTTGTCATCACAAAATTTTGTTAAGTATAGAATAATGAAAATTTATTTTTCACCCTCTCCAGAAAATTACTGACGTCATCGCAAAAATTTATCAATTAAATGTTTATTAAGAAATGTGCTACGAGATACAACATTTTGAGCTAATATGTTTTGATTTTTTTTAGTTGTTCATACACGATGTTTAAAAAATAATAAAACATGAATCAATCGATTTTATGGATAAATTAATAATTAATTTTTGTACTGTTGTACACTTCGTATAAGTGTCGGTTCAAGGTATGGAATCACAAAATATTTAAAACGCTGTTTCATTTTTAGAAACGGTTTGTCGAAGAGGAAGCCAGAAACGCCGTAATGGACATGATCATACGCGCAGAAAACATCGCTTTACAAAATGAACTAAAGAGAATTGAAGAACAACAACTAAGAGCTTTAGAAGAGGAAGAAGGATTTTATAGCTCGGAACACAACACAATACTCGACGAAGCAAAAGATTGATTTGTATAACGTATACTCACATGTATCGCCCTTGATTGATTCACTACGACTTTCCACAAGAGCATCTTCAAAATCTTCCATTTTACGTTGCTCCACCACGTTACCTGTGGAATTAAATTGTACTTTACATCCATTTCTAAATAAACTCTCTATCAAAAATAATCCAAAATATGTCCGTTTGAGTTTCGCTCCAGAAACAGAAAAAAACGATGATGCTTTTTGGTCAGTTTTTGTAATTTTGAGCGTATGTTGTACGGATAAATGCGCATAGCTGAATGTATATGCCACAAGTTTTGTGATGTAGTAGTGCGCTATCTTATTCATACTGTCGTGATATCAAAACAATTTTTACAAAGACCTCACCTGCAGTAAACGCTCGTTAATTCTTGACGAATGCGGCGAACAGGCCCAAAAGATTACTTTTCAAATCGCATTATGACCAAAAACATCATGGACCTTGGCTGGGGACGCACGATTCTTCAGCTCATTCGTACATAAACCGACGATGACTTGGCTCTGGTTAATTTTCCGCAAGACGATATTTCTCTCTTCCTTTGTTTTACGTTTTTTCGCTCGAGGGGCGTAGAACATAAGCATGATAAGGTGTTACGCGTCCTTTCGGACCAGTTATTGTTCTCAAGGGCTCTTTTCCGCCAGTATATCGATTGTGCATTCGCTATTCGGCCCATTATTTCGAGTCTTGTAATTTCAGTCGTTGCTAACCGTAGTTTGTGTTTAGTGCTTATTACTTTTGAACGTGCTTTACTTTATTTGGAAGAAACAAATCAAAAGCGATGCCGGTTGATTACTTCGTATGAGCATTGATCGCAGAGATCAATATAATCGTTTAGTTAACGCAGCGCAAAATTCGTTTCGAGCAGGCGTTTTAAGCGCTGGTTTCACAAATAAACCAGTATGTGGTTCACATCGGGATTTATTTTATTCAAAAACTGCCCGTTTAAACAGCGCATATTTCATATTCCACTCGCATTCTAATTATCGCATTTCGGGGATGATCCGCGTAATTTGTACATCGTATTTCTATTTTTTAAAAACGTAGCCGGAATATGTGCGACGAAATTGCGAATGTGGCACGTTCAAACATCAGTAAGCACTATTTTAAAATTATTAATTTATCTGATTTTACAAAGCGTACCTGATAACAAAAAGAACACATAAAAGTAGTCAATTAAATGAGAACAAAAAGGCTATTTTAGGTGTTGTGAATTTATTGAGGCTGATTCTTAGTTTTGAAAAACCAACAGATCAAGTTAAGGGGAAGTAACTTTCTGAAAGTACCTTCTTTCTACAAAGTTAGTTGTTCTGTTGGTCATCTTTAAATCAAGAATGCCTTCAAGGAAACATGTATTGTATTTCACCAGTCCAAGACGCAAGAAATATTGCTGTATTAAATATCGCTAATACGAATTTATTCATAGCATTACCAAGACTGGAGACTACGTGACGCACAACATCCAGAAAACATTACACATAAAAACAAAGAAACTTAAAACATTTCGATAGAAAAAACTTATACGCTTCATTTTCAACGATTCAATAGTCACTAATTATAATATAGCTTGAAATTTCTGTGATTTTGTTGAAAATGTGTATGTATTTTTAAGTAACAGAATAAACGGGGCAACATTTCCTCTACTATAAAAAGTAAAATAACTTAAATTAACAGCTAAGCACCAAACGTGTTTTGCACTTAATTTAAAAATATTGAGACAAAAGACAAGACTAAGCTAAAGTTCCAACGCTTTAGCAAGGAATATGTGAGAAACTGATTATCATTTTAGAAAACAGTCAAATAAAGAATTTTTTAAAGCAAACGTGTTTTAAAACAATATATGGTGGTCGTAGCACAGAAGATCAAACCATCAAACTTCTCACGTTTTGTCTGCAATTTTTAATGCTACTCACAAAGAATCATATAAAATGAACTAAAAACTTACTCCGAATTTTTTTTTCGTTGGGGTTTCAAAACTGGTATTTTAAAAATCAATTAATAAAATTATAACAGCATGCTTAATTTTTCTCTCAATATTTGTTTTAGTGATCTCCAAGGGAAGATCTTTCTCATATGTAAAAATCCAAATACCATGAATACACTAAATGCATTGAACCTTACGACTAACGCCACTTAATATAAAAAACAAAATTTTAGATTTGTATCTGGAAAACTGAAAACTTAAATCACTAACTAGAGGTGATTTTTGTGGAAGACACATTGTGTATATTGTTGTTGGAGCAAGATTTCGTAACTTTTTGAATAATTTTACGCAGTGCTTTATAGTCTTCAAAACGATCCGGCGACGAAACTTAACCTACGATTGGTTTAGTCCGATAAGATGACAGCGTAGATGTTGAAATTTGCAGTGTGGTGGAGGTAATACTCAGTGACAAAATTCGATTGTTCCCCTCCATTTTTAAGCCAATAGAATTTACCAGCAATTTAACACTGCAATTAGATCTAGATCAGATTTAATGATTGTACTACTTTCATTTTTTTCCATGCCACTTTTTTAATGACATATTCGTAAGTTATAAAACGATGCTGTGTACTTTTTTACAGAATGCGCCACCAACAATCTAAATGAACGGTATTTGAATTATCAATTTAAATGGCGAAAACAGTAACAGGGGATAAAACAGGAAACAAGTTATATCCGTCGCTTTAGGACGATAGAATGGGATTTTGATAGAAAAGTGCTGCTAAATGTATCGGTCCAGAAGCGACGGATACATTATTTGCATCTCTTTTTATATAAAACATATAATATATTATTGTATGTTTATCTTAAATCTTTGTAACCCGATGGCAAAACCAATACCTATTTTGATTTTTATAGGAACAAAAGTGTTACTCAATTTTTATTTAAACTGTACATTTATCCCGATAGAACTAAAAAACGTCCCTTCCAAGTTGTGAAAGACATTCACAATCGACCTTAACGCTGACTTAAAATTAACACGATGCCGAAAAGAGTTTGGGTTACATTACATTAATTAAGAACGACAATCATACTTAGAAGTTGTGGGCTTATTTACACAATCCGCATGCTCCAGTGCGCATATAGTCGCTATGCTATTAAATAAAATATGACAAACGAGTATAAACATTGGAAAAAAAAAATTGAAATCGTCTTTTGGTGTTCCAATTTCCTTATTATGTAGTTACCAAAAACTCCGCATTTTCTCAGAAGATATTATTTCTTTTCTCCCTCTCAGTTGTTACTCGCTAATAGAAACAGCTTTTTACTAACATTTTATTCAAATTATTTCAAGTTTTTTAAAGAATTCGTCAATATTGGTAGTACATTAAAAACAATACATGTTAATTGTCATATTTAACAATTTTTTAAAGGTTGCGACAATTCATTTTTGGATATTTTGTGTACGTTTTATGATAGTCGGATCTCGACAATTCGATTTTTTTGTGTCAACCATTAAAGACAAATACAAATTAATACAACATCCAAAGCATGGGAAATTGTCATAAAACGTTTATGAAAATATTTCAGAAGAAATGTATAAGGGATTAAACTCAATGGAGATTTTAATAGGAGGACGTGATAACAAACAGCAAACCCGATTATTTTGTAAGACAAACATTTATTTTGTTCTAGTTTTCAATTATTATGTATCATGTTGTAATAATTTTGTATATAAATAACAAGTTTTTTTTTAATACTACTCAAATAAAACTATAATGACATCTACATACGAACTCGATCCACAGCGCCGCTATATCGGAGTAATGCGAGTATATTAGAGTAATCGTAAAAAGGTTGAAAACTTAACTATAGATGTTTCTGGCGCCAACGTGCTTTGAATTGTTTGTCAGTTTATGTCGCGTCCAAATAATTTCGCACGGCGTCATTATGAAACGTCTTGCCGGAAAGATCAAAGGAATGAAAATGAGAAAATAACCGAAATTATAAAAGACAGTTTTTATTATAGACATTTATGTCAACTATACAACTCACAAAAGGATAATATTTCGTCCAAGATCACGAATAAAATACAAAATAGGAAAATTAATTTGTTACCATTAAAACTAGATTGAAACGCAAAATTATACTACGTTTAAAAAATACGAATTGCATTAGGTGGTAATAAAATCTGGGCGCCATTTTGGTTGATTTGGTGTATAGAGAAAATACGCAGCTTATTTACTAGGGATGTGTTTCGTTTAGTGACCGTTTTAAAAATATTTACACGACAGTCGTGTCAACAAAGGGCTGCTTAAAATCTGCGTCCGGGAGCTGGAGACCAGGGCCGCCATCGTTCGCATAGCTACAAATAAGAATTGAACAAACTTAGTACAGTTCAGAGAATATGTAATCGCTTTATTGCGTTTTTTCTCTTTCCACAGTGCTAGAAAATATAATTTAAAAATAAGGAAAAAAAAAGAGGGGGGAAAAAAGTCTGCCCGACCTGTGAAAACTATTCTAACCTACAACAAAAACTATATCTAGTAGATCAGGTAGACGTTTTAAACCACTTATTAGATTTCCAATCTATATAAGGCTACTTATTGGCGCTTCCATTGCACAAAGACCCTACCGTAAAGACACAAATTTACCCAAATTTTCCTACTTTCAGCGCATAATTTTTGTTTCGCAAATTTATAAATAACCACAACTACATCTACAAAGTCCGTTTAAATCTCAATCCGCATATAGTTAGACGTACCGCACTCAGATGTCGCTACTCCAAACGCAACGCCAGCTTAAAAATAACTGTAAATAAAAACAAACTTGGGTAAATTACTTACATTACCTTATATAGAATGAAAACACCATCTAGTATAATATGTACAAAATTTTTAAATGAAAATAGTTAACTCTCCATACTAGGCAAAACTGTTTTCAGTCTCAAATCTTGGACCAAAACTTCCTGAAACAATACCTCTTTATTATTTTTAGATCGCACCCGCGGAACTCCCCAAAGAGGCATCGCTTCACGGTGATTTCTAGAAATGAGCACTCCACGTATGACTTACCCTCCTCTCTGCTGAGGTAGTGGAGGGTAAGCGGCGTCGTAAGAACCACGCCCTCCTGCTCCTGTCCCGTACGTGTCGCCGTAGCCGCCAGGATTTCCATAACCTGGTGCCGTTCCGTAACCTCGGGTGTCGCTGTAACCGGCGCTTTGCGGAGGAGGGTTGCCGAAACTACCGCCACCGGTTCCGTACCCGCTAGCCGGGGCACCTGTTGGACCTCCGTAACCTGCCGGGGCGCCGGTTGCGGGACTTCCGTATGCGGCACTGTAGCCGTTTGCCGAACCCGTACCGTAACCACTACGGTCTGCAAAGCCGCCTGCACCACCCCTGTGATAGGACAATTTTGAATGTTTAACAAAAATCCAATTCCTTAAAACACTATTTTCGAACAATACTCTAAACTTTATGTTTGAGGTGTACAAAAACACTAAATTCCAACTTTTATTTTAAATAAATTTCATTAATTTAATTTTAATAAAAGTTAAATGTATGAATCGTCGTTATCAAATGCGCCGTCTGTACAATTATGTGTTTGTTTTCTATGGATGATTCTGGGACATCTAGTTTTTTTGAGTAATTGGGGACTCGTCTATGTTATTATCAAGAGCGCCTATCTTAAAATAATTCTACGAACATTCAAATTATCTACTTTTGTGGGCGAATCCGATCATTATTATTGTATTGTACAATGTCCTAAATTAAAACTACTGAAATACCATACGGAGTTTTCTGATTGTACTAAAATCGCCGAATAGATGTAGTAATAACAATGCGCTATCAACACGTAAACAATTTAATGATTAGAAACTACGTGTCCCGAAGTCGATTTTACAACATACTCTAAAATCTAAACACTAGGTACTTTTGTCGAGCGTTCTGACTTATTCGTGTAAATTTGTTGTGGTTAGGTGAAGGTGTGTGTATTTGTGGTATGGACGATTTTCAGGTGTTTGATTCAGTTTAAACGTGCTAGTGTATTGGACATCAACTCCGCAGAGGTTTAGCGCAGGTTGTTTGCGCAACTATCACGTGATCACTATATCTGTTTGGCGAGTCTTATATAATAAAGATTTTGATAGTCGCAATGATGTTTTAAGTCAAGTCGTTTCTGCATCTTCCGAGAACTTATTTAAACATCAAAATGATTCTATGTGTTGCCAATAAATTGCTTGATAATTATCTATACTATTAAGATATTATTGTTTTAAGATAAACATAAAGTGAAAGCATTTTCATTTTTGACAATTTTTTCTAAATTGTGTCACTCATACGGCTAGTCTTGTTTTTAAGTGGTGAAAAAAGTGCTAGTCGCATGTGAAAACAAGCCTTTTTCTGTAAAGATTTCATTCTATTTTATTTATTACATAAACGACTTTGTTTGAGATAACTTTAGATTCGGTAAACTAGGAATCTATCCTATTTCAAGCACTTTTTGAGATATAGATGACCGCAATAGAACAGACATTTTCATGAGACAATCGTATAGCCTACACTTCTACTTTTTAGACATAGAAGGATTGTAGCTTTGGATTTCAATGTTACTACAGTAAACTGAACATTATTATTTATGTGGAAACCTTCAAGAAACAATTCGTTGTGCGACTAGTTTGCACACCTTATTTTCTCGCGGTAATTAATAATTAATTTTAACAGTAGGTAAGTACCATTTGCTTCGGTAGTTTAAACTTGTAGTGTAGTGTAGGAATTCAAGTACACTTTGAAATTTCATAGATTCTTTTGTCGCCTCGTTCTAGTAACTGACTATTCATCTGTCTGTCACAAATGTCAATTATAATCTAACTTTCTGAAGAGTAAGAACGTGGTTGCAGTAAGATGGGAACTACGTTAATCATTTCTTATATATTATAGGAATGCCTGATTAAATATCTACAACTAAAGAATGTCCCGCAATATCCTTAATTATGTTATGTATAGATTGTGACACATTGTTCGATGAAATAAAGACGGCTGGGAAGTCTTATTAATCTTGATATACAATCTTATATAAGCATCTTAAGTCGACGCACATTGAAAAAAAAATTGCTCGAAGGTTATTTCAACAGAACTTCCCTCACTCCTAACTTCAGCTTTTCCGAAAAATTATAAAATTTAATCATGCAAATTTTATTTATTTTTTATGAGAATCCTTATATCTTTAAATAAAGTCATGTGTGTGTGTTAAAGTAAAAGTAAAGAAGCGTGCTGGGCGTACGTTACAAATGAGTTTTCCCTTTACAAAATTTTGTGATGACGTCATCAACATTTTTGCAAAGATACGTATACCACTTTGGATAAGTGCAATGTAATACTAATGATGTATTGTATGCCCAAATTTTCGGGAAAACGGAATGACCCGTTTCCGATTTAATCAATAAAATAAACTGACTCATTCATTAATTTTTATGAGTCACCCTGTATAAGAAATTTCAAAACTTTTAACGCAACGCTAAATTTTGCTTAACTATTTACCATGATTACGATAACCTTAAAATATTTACAAGATTTCAGAGCAATCGGTTTTAGAGTTTCAAAGCTATAATATAATATTGCAAAATACTGTGAGTCAATTTTAAATTTTTTCCAAAAATTTTGAATGTCTAGGGTGAAAATTCGACACGGATTCACACACCACAAGTGCAGGAGTATCTTATTTTATAGAATTTAAAAAACTTTTTATTATAAATTTTACAGATGACGTCATCCCAATGCTGGTGGGGATGATTAGCCAAATTTTAGTTAGCGTTTAATCATTGTGGTGACCAAATTTGAATTTGAAAAAAAATCAATCAAGAAAATCGTTAAACATAGGCAACCTTGGTTCTTTTCTGGTGGTTGGTAGCTCCTAGGGAATTTCTGTTGAGAGGGTTGGTAAAAGTTGATTTGGTGGCTGGAGGGGTGAGTCGGGTGAGAGACTTCACTTTTGTTTTGTTTGTTGTGAGTGCAACCACAGTGAATTAGGTAGGTTAAGCTTAGTTGGTTTGGTAATTAATAAAAAGAAGAAAGCCTTTGTTTAACGACAATTAATCGTAACGACGCCGCTAGTTTCCCCAACACGTGTAGTTAATTCTTGCAGGTTTTTCCACGCGGAAATAAGCGAATTTTCAACCGACACTTAACGCGTGGTGTAAAGTTGTTTTAGTTTGTAAATTCATTGTTCATGTTAGGATTTTAATCGTTAACTGATTCTAACACAATTTAACAGGCATTAAATTTGTTCAGATAGAGCACTTGCAGGAGTGTTCATGAAATTCACTTGGTCAGGATTCACCCTTTGTTTACCAAATTATGAATTAGGTTTCTGGATGCTTATACTTAAGTGTTACATTATAACACTTCTTAATTCCTCACACAAGATTACTAATAGTTCATTTACGACAGTTAACATTAACCTAACGTTATCCCATTCTGAGAAAAAGACCGTGAAGGTGCGGCAGACTTCATAATATCGTGGACAGGGAGATTAAAAAATTTTCCCCTTAAGCAGTTATTATCATCATATCATTACATCACCGAGACATTTTCTCACAACGTAGAAAAGAGAAGCTTTTCTCGCAACGCCTGATACCTTTTGTGTTGTTTATTTATCATGTGTTTTGTTTTGGATAAGCAGAGGACAGTCCACGATATAAACTCTCAAAGCTAATTGTTTTAAGTAACCAATGACTTGGATCAAGGCATCATCATTTAACATAATGTAAATTTTTTGTTTGAATAGTTGATAAAGTGTGGCATAATTTAACATCAGGTACATTTTTTGTTGAAAGGGTATTTTTAAACCGAGCACATGTTTGAACTGTAAAATCTCGTTGAACAAATTAACAATATTGTGGGTCATGTAGGACGTACATTTTATTCCTTTGATTTAGACCATTATTTGCAGAACGCCACAGGATTGATCACATTTCTGGGAGACATATTTTTGGCGAATTTTTTTGGACGGCGCATTCGTCCGAAATGGCCGACAATGGCCCACAATGCAGCTGAATAACTTCACTTTTAAAAATTAACCAATAACTCAAATGGACATAAAATATTAAACTCATGTAGTTTTGTTAGCTTTGCAATTTTTCACCTCATACAACTTTTCTCTATCTCACAGTTTTTAACTTCAGTAGTTTTCTTTGTTGCATAATTTAAATTGAACGTAAATTTTCATCCTCTGCAGTTTCTAACCTCACATAATTTTTTTGTTTGCACAAGTTTTTACTTCACACCAAAATTTTTGTTATTATAAATTTTTGCTAGTTTTTTCATGTAAATATTTTGTTGATTAATGCTTACATCATATAAATTGTCTAATGTCCAATGTTAATCTCCGATAAGAATTCTTTGCTGTTTTAAAATTTCACGAGAGTGTAAGGCGAATTAAAATGTTGTTTATTGCTTTTTTTTAAACTTTAACACTTGTTCAGCTGTCACTTAATATCAGAGTTATATGTAGAAAGTGAACATTTAAATGGAATTGAGATAAATAACACAGAAATAGATGGTGGAAGTGGAGTGCGCGGTTGCTTGTTGAGCTGGCGGTCGCACCATCTGCACAAAAGGATGCAGGCCTAGGATAGAAGTCAGGGGAGTGGTCGGGATGACGGTGACGCTCGCGACTTGGCCCAATAGCCGGGATTTCCTACCACGAGTTTGCGACCGTAGCGGCCTGTCTGCGCGCGGCACATTTCTTTGTCATAGAGGGGTGCTGGGTGGCATGTACTTGCCGATAGGATAGAACAGAATCACCGTTGTGGGGGGAGAACAGCCACAACCAGGAGCCCTAAACTCCGCTTGCGCAACGCCCCCTATGGCTAGTTTAAATTTTGTTCTCTTGTTGACTGCCATAATTTTAAATTTGCCGCCACACGTTCGTAATAACTTGTGTATTTGCATCCAGTTACTTTACATTTTGCTTTGTTTTTATCAAATTTGCGATATTCAAATATTTGCATTGATTAAGAACGTTTACTCTGATTTCATCCAAAGTTTTTTTTTTTTGTAACTGAACACTAATAAGAAGGTTCCAGCTTTTTTTTGTCAGTGGAGGAATTAAATAATTTTGTCTCTTCTATATATTTTGTGTTTTATTTGGCGGTACTTCTCCAACCTTGGGGTTCACCACTTGCATCTGAACGCATTCCCCATTGGTTTTCCTTCAGCGTGATTAAACTAAATCTCACAACCAATTTAATTCAGTACAGCCGCAGGTTCAGTTTCCGCTTTTTGTTGTCAAAGTAAATTGTAGATGGCGGTGCAATGTTCACACCGATTTTTGGCCATTTTCAAGTGATAAATCAGCCGAAAATTAGTTAACTTATGGCACACCAGATGTCATTTCAAAATATTTACTTCAGCTATTGCCGGACTCAAAATAGACTATTTATTTTAAGTGTCATATAAATTTAATACAAGACAAATACTTTTTTTAGAAACACGAGTTGTTACAATTAACAACTGTATTTAAAAACTTGAGAACGAATAGTAGTTTGAAAAATGCAAAGTTGATGAGATTTTGTCAAAAATGTGTCAAAACGTCATCGTGCACGGGATGTTGCTTTAGAAATTAGGTTAACCAATCTTTCAAAAAGTCTTAAGTGTCAACAATCGATGGGTAATTAATTACTTATGATATTTAGATGGTCGGAACATTAAATTACCCACCATTAGCTTTGAAACAATCGCCATTGTACCTTCCATATTATATTATATCTGCCCTTACAGACTGATTATAAATTCGCAGAAAATCTTGGATATCAATGTCCTTCCACTGTCACAAAGTGTGAAATACCGTAAGTATTGTAACATCAGATTTTTAGTTTTGTCATTTCAATTCTTTTAAACTTTAAACGTCAATGTGACAATAAAGTCCAAACTGTATATAGTAGGTAGACATTAGGTGGCATGCATATTACTCGAGCTAAATTATTGGTTGCCTACTATCAGGAAGCAAACGGCCTGAATAAGCTTTGTCTTTGACATTTGTGAAAACCAAGGATCAGTTTCCCAATCATCACAACGAGGCGCCAAAGTTCACGAAATTTCAAAGCAAACTTTATTTAGTCATTTAAGATCATTGTCGCTCCATGATTCCTATTGAAGTGATCTTAACAACTACAAAAATATATGTCAAAATTCAAATCCATTCATATCGATTCATGCAAATTGTTCAACATTTCGAATTTCTTAAAAGTAGAGAACTTAATCTTTAGATAATTTGATGAACATTCATCACTAGTCTGCAATAGGAAATATCATTTTAAGGCTTTTTTAAAATCATTTCACGCACTTTAAATATAGGTATTTGTTAGATATCATAAAACGCAATAAAATTAAAATAGCGCAACTAAATAATCGCAAAAAATTCGATTCTTGGCACAATTTCTCCCCATTTACTGTACGTTTCCATAGCACGGATAATTACAAAACGTAGTTATGTCAAAATTAGCCACCAACACTGCATTCTGCTTTGAAAATATAACTGACAACATCGCAGTATTTGAAGTTTTGTCATAGGGGAAACTTATAACGATGGCTCAAACTCAATGGCAGATTTTGGAAGTGTTTTGACGTTTCAAAGGGAGATAATAAACTCAAATTCTACAAACGTTAAAATAATTGCATTATAATTTGTTTGCATTTGCGTGTTTCATGATGACAACCTTGACATTCATAGACGTTTCAACGGTACAAAAATCAATGGAAATGAAAATCACCACTCAAGTTTTTTTGTTGGCAATTAAAATCAACAGGTGGTTTCTTAATTTTGGCAAAAACTATATCAAGTTTTTGGCTAAGCGCAAGTTTAGACGTTGTAAAATATCAAAAGACCATTTAAATTCTCCAATTAAGATGTTTGGTGGCTTTTCATCATTCTTTTTAATAACATAGGCTTGATTAACCTTCAGTTGTAAATGTGTTTTTCAACTCATTTGAACTTTCAGCAAATAGTGACAATATTTTCGTTATAGTAATACATTGCCAACCAATGTGCCAATTGAACGGATAATTTAAATGGTCATTCATACTTATATGCTGCAATACTGTTTTTAAGCCACCATTAACTGAATTTATGGTCTATGTAACTTACATTGGCTTTGGTCCTGTGTCTCTTCTGCTGTACAATTCTCCAACTGGAGCCCCTCTGTCAAAAGTGCCAGGACCTCTGGGTGGTGGACCTTGCTGATCTAACAATGGTCTTCTATCATTCATTAGTGGTCTTCTATCATCATATTCTGCAGGTGGGGGTGGTCTTCTATCATCAAACTCCCCTCTAGGCCCTTCTGGATAACCAGGACCACGAGCATCTCCATACGGACGCCGATCTACCTCCCAAATAAGTAAAACAAGAAACAGCCAAATTAATCAATCATACCATAATCATTGCCGAAGGGCCTTCGATCCCCCCCAAAACCGCCTCCGCGCCGATCGTCGTACGGCGGTCTTCTATCCCCATATCCTCCCTCATAACCGCCCCTCTGTGGTCTGTCGTAGCCGCCAAATCTGTCGCCGCCGCCTCCATAGGGAGGGTAATCGCGACCGGCCCCAAAGCCGCCGCCGTTTCTATGGGGAGGGCCTCGGAAATCATTTCGTGCGTAAGGTCCTCCTCTGTCTTTTCCTCCACGCATCGGACCTCCGCCGCCAGGGCCACGCCTGGGCTTGACACGTCCTTTTTCCACGGAAATTCTCCCGCCCATGAAGTTTGTACCATTGAGTTCAGAAATGGCCTTCATAGCGAGATCGTGGTCTTCCAAATGCAGGAAACCACATCTGTTGGAAATATCGCATTCAGCGATAGCTCCGTAAGGTGCGAATAACTGACGTAAATCATCGGTGGTGACTCCGTTGGGCAGGCTTCCAACGAATACCTTCGTGGTGGTTTCCGAACGACGATTCTATGGGTTGATAAATTAGTTTAAAATAAAAGTGATGTTTAGTGATTTATTTACCATTTCTGGATTTATATTCCCAAATTATAAACAAACACCGGCGGTTCCTTCTCCGAAGAATCAAACAAAATGGACGCTTGATGGCGTTATGGCGAACGCCAAATGCTTGGTATTTTTTAGTGACAAAATTGTACAATACCCTAAAACGGATGGCGGTAGAATATAATTTTTTTTTTCTTTAAACGAAGAACGTGAAGAACTATGTTGAACAAATGATCAGACAAACATAAATTGCATCATGTTGTTAATGTACAAAAATTATCCACATTTATTATTTACAACTAAAACAATTTAATGTCTAACCTATACCATCAAAGTTAACACGACAAAAGTTAGGTTAAAGTGTAATAAGGCAGCATTAACGATTTGCTGTGGAGACAAAACAATGGCTCAGAAGCTATCCCCGGACATGTTTAGAAGTGTCTTCAGAAGCATAGATAAAGACGTTGTACGCTGGTTTCCAGGTCATATGGATCGTGGTCTCAAGCAGATGCAGCAGAAACTCCGTTCCGTAGATTGCATTATTGAAGTACATGATGCTCGAATCCCAATTTCAGGAAGAAATGCCGATTTTAAATACACCGTTAGTGGGATAAAACCCCATATTTTAGTCCTCAACAAAGTTGATTTAATCAACAGGAATTTAATACCGAAAATTAAGGATCATCTAAGAAATGAGTACAATAACATCATTTTCACAAACTGTAAAGATCAGCAGTGTAAAGGTGTAAAAGCTCTGTTCCCTTTAGCACAACATATTATTAAAAACTCGGATAGGTTCAATAGGACAGGGAGTGAAGATCATTGTGTTATGATAATCGGAGTGCCAAATGTGGGTAAATCGTCACTAATTAACGCGTTGAGGGTGAGATATATGCACAAAGGTAACGCTACACCTGTAGGAGCAACGCCTGGAATAACAAGAAGTGTCCTTCAGAAAATAAAAATGAGTGAAAATCCACTTTTTTACTTGTTGGATACTCCAGGAATTTTAACACCAAAAATTGATAATACTGAGACGGGTTTAAAATTGGCGTTGTGTGCGACTATACAGGATCATCTAGTTGGAGAGACCATTATGGCAGATTACTTGTTGTTTTGGTTAAACAAAAATGGACATTTTGATTATGTAGACTATTTTCAACTTGAACAAGCTACAGACAACATTTTAGATGTTTTAAGACAAATTAGTACAAAAAAAAATTATATGATCAAACTCAGAGATGCACATAATAATTATGTACTTCGACCAGACTTGGAACAGGCAGCAAAAATAATGTTACGGGCGTTTAGAAATGGTAACATAGGAAAATATATGCTGGACGAGAATTTATTGTAATTTTTTTATTTGTAAATAGAAACTTCGTATGAATAAACTTATTCAGAAATATAAATGTTTCAAAGGTGTTGTTCAAACTGACCGCTGTAAACTAAAGTGTCACCAACTGAAGCATACAAAACCATAACCTAAAATTATTAATAGATTGAAATCATTAATTATAGTTACATACAAATATTTAAATTAAACAGGATCAAATGCGTGAAAAACATTTAATACGTAATTATTGACTAAAATAACCGAAAGAAATAAACACAGCGGTCTCTTTAATCCCTTCTGACATTTCACTTCACAGAACTTAAATTTGACGTTCTAGAATTTTGACAAACGAAGAAAATTTTTGGAAAATTGTGGCATTTGGAAAATAAAGGAGTTGGTAGTTCTTCGGAGATGGCCTTAGCTTCAATTTTACGCAACGCTTCGAGAGTGCAAGGTACGTTTTTTCCAAAACAAAAAGAAGTCCATTACATAACCACTCATTTTTGCAGCCGGAGCCCTACCACGATTTTTTTTTAAACCTGCGTCAGTAGCAGTCAACAGAAATTTCTCATCATCTTTATGCCCTAACTATGCAACATTTAATAAGAATAGCAATTTGAATCTCGGTTTATTTGTACCACATGGCAAAATTTTAATCGCTCCTCAGGCAAGGATGATGTCTGGAGACCACAGCAGATTATGGCCAATAGAAAAAGCCCTTTCTGTGAGTTTGTTAGTCCTAGTACCTGCAGCAATCGCAAGCCCTCATTTTATTTTGGATAATTTACTCGCAGTTGCAGCAGTGGCACACTTTCACTGGTATGAACTGAAAAATGAAATTATCAAAGTTTGATTTTTTTTTGTAGGGGACTGGAAGCAGTGGTTATTGATTATGCACGTCCTATTGTTGTTGGTAATGTTTTAGCAAAACTAGCACTTTTTTTGCTGTACATCATTTCTGCAACAACTTTGGGTGGTCTTATTTATTACAACGTTAATGAAGATGGTATTGGTCAAACGATTAGGCAGTTTTGGGCCATTAAAGGTTCTGGAAAGGAAAAGACGGCTGATTCCTCAGGAAGTGAAAAGAAATAAACAACACTTTACTTCTCTATTTCATGAAATTTTCATAAACCATGTTACAATAAATTTAAAAATTATTTATGAAAACACTTTGACATAACAGTATTGTCAATAAATTAACTATAATTATTGTCTTAAAGTTTGGGAATGTTTTGTTCATAAAATATTTTTAAAGCTTCTAATTGCCTGGTATGTAGTAAGATATGTGGTCTCTTAATCTGCATGTGGATCAATGCTTGTTCAGGTGTCCAACTATATCTCTGTAGTTACAAACAGATCAATTAATGCATTCATTTTATTCAACTGTATACCTGTATCAAATAACATCCAACTAACGTGGCGCTTCGGGTTCTACCAGCTTTACAGTGTACATAAACTGTTGGTTTTTTCGGCTCTGGTTTTTCCAGCTCTGATTTTTCCAGCTCTGGTTTTTCCAGCTCTGCTTTTTTCAGCTCTGGTTTTTGCAACCCTAGTTTTTGCAGCTCACTGGAATCTACTTCCTTATTAATAGTTTTAAAAATAAAGTCTACTCCCTCTCTTAGTTTCTGCTGAGATGGAGTAACAAATATGTCTGTGGTGGCCAGTTGTAAAAAATCAACGCCATACGCTTTCCACTTCTGCATGAAAAGCATCAGTTAATAAAAAAAGCTAAAAAAAATACAAACCTTTGCCTTGACTGCCAAACATAATTCATAGCATTCATTCATTGAAACGACTCCTTTGACATTTTCCTCGTTTAAAAGCTGTAAAATAACTTGATTAGTTATTACGTTAAAAAGAAACCTGCTAAGTGTTGTTTTTATGAAGTCAGTATAAAGTCTCGTTTTTAAGTGAAGATTCCAAATATAACTAGCTTGACTAGAAACGAAATTTAAAAAAAGTTGCTTTTAATAAATGTTGATTATATCAAAATAGGTAGTTAATATTTTAAAAATAATGTTATATTTAGATACGTAATTAAAAAAAAAAAACAATATTACTCAATGATAACAAACCGTATTAATTCTCATTATCAAATGGACAAATAGGTTTAGTAATAACAAAATTTATTTAAACTTTTTAAGAACTGCTTTTTTCTCTATTTTTTTTTTAAGTAGAATAGGATATTCTACTTTTAAGAAACGGAAAGAGAAACACATTCTGACGAGCGGCGTTCTCGAACCATCGAGATGAACGTATAGGTTTAAATAGAGGCCACCGTCGGGAACGAAGATTATTCAGTGAATCGAGTCCGCGAGAGTACAGTCGAGTTGCGCCGGAATTATTTTGTACAAAATCGCTGTGTAATAGTGAGTCGTGTAATTCGAGTTATTAAGAAAAACATTGTTGAGTTTAACCCACGCCGATTTTATTCACCCGTTCAACGTAATATGTTAATTTTATAGTATCTAGGTACATGTGAGATTAATTATAATGCTGCATTCCCATAATCGGGAAAATTACATAACATGTTCTTCAGATGATGTGCGGTTTATACATATTTTTTTATGTCACCCGATGCCGATTTTTTCTCAAACAGATTTTTTAAAGTACATGAATTCTGTGAAATTTTAGGATGTTATCAACTTTTTAGTGGGAATAAATAAATACATTAATAATTATGGTAAGTGCAATATGTAATACTAATGAATAACAATCCCAACAAACAAAAATACATATATTACTAGAGCGCAAATAACGCTGCAACTCGAAACACATTTTTTAACAAACATTTTTGCGATGAACAAATAAATTTTAATCGTTTTATTATACAATCAATCATTAAACCAAATCTCAGTACCTAACAACATTAAAAAAAGTAGTTTTGTAAATTCTAAGACAAAGCTTTACTAATTTTACCTTTTGTACGAGAATCCGTATACGTGTCACTAAAAATGTATACACATGATTATTAAACTACACATAAATTTTCAAAGGAGATTTACTTAACAAAATTTTGGAAAATAATGAATTCTGATTTGCGATTTACCACATTATCGTAGCCTTAATCGTTGTACATAATTTCACAGCAAGTGGTTTTGTAGTTTTTAAATTGATTTGTAAAATTCTGGTTAGCTAGCGGTTTACTATCTATATACAGGGTGTCCCAGAATTCGCGCCATTCCCGTGAATGACATGTTCCCTGTCCCGAACTGTGCCGTAATTCGCAAAAAGAATTGTCCAGGCTTTAACCGTGTGAGAACTGGAAGGCGATTAAGTTGACCAATAGAGAGGCTGCTTTTATATCCGAACGTTTCTATGTTCAAAGTTACCTATGCCAAGAACAAAAAATCGGGTAATACTAAAGTTGAATGAATTTTTTTCGAATCCCCCTCCGTCAACAAAAGGAAACAGAAGTGTGGTTATAAATTTAATCATTTTGACAATTGTTTGTCATAAACTGTCACGAAGTTCATCACTGCCCTGAAGAGACGCTTCTGCGCCAAAGATGACTGATTAATGTACACAGAGACGTCAAGGTTTACTTTAAGGCAAGTAGCATGGGACAGAAGTTATTTCTGCTGCCATTCTAGTTAAATTGTGTTTAACTGGGCTGGACATGTCATAAGAGAAGCTGTTTCATTTCATCGTAGGCAAATAATACACTTATTACTATTCTACATAGTGTAGATACCGAAGAGCAGGTATTAGAAGTCATTGTCTTAGAGCCCCGTGAATAATGTGTTGTTCTTTTAAATGAAAATTAGTACATTTTCAGAATTCACTATGCATCATGTCCCTGATATTAAGTTTATCGTTATTTCTAAAAAAGAGTACCACATGTCCATTCAAAGAACGTTATTAAGAGTACTAAAACATAAATATCGCTTTTGATTAATCGGTGCTTATAATTTTCAATAAACAGTAGGTATCAATTTTTACTGAACAACTTTATTGTTGTTGATACCTAATCTAAGCAACGAAAAAAGAGACGAGACTCCACTTCTCTGGTGTATTGAGATCATAGGTATCTGCTGTGGTGTCAATCATGTGGGGGAGATACTGAAAACGGAGACTTATTCAAGAATAATATTGATGTTGCACATGATGATTTAAAATAGTTTCTTTAAAGTTCTGAGTATTTTCTAGAGATTGAAAAGATACGAATAAAAATTATAACAAAAATCGTTTAGTTGAATTTTTTTTTAAGAACAATACAAACTATAAACAAATCAGTACCAATACCACTAAGTTATTGATGTCTTATTCATACTAGTATAAAGAATATTTGGAAATGATGTTAATTTATGGAGAATGTAAACGCTCTGCAGCCACTGCTGTGAGCGAATATACAGGTCTTTTCCCCAATCATCGGCTCCTTGACCAGCATGTGTTTCGTCGTTTGTTGCATCCAGCAAAACAAGATGGATCTTTTCAGCCTATTCGGAAAGGCCTTCCTGGGGCTCCACGGATTATATGCGTAGACGGTGAAGACCAAGTGGCACAAATGAATTGATGCTCAAGATCGATCATGCATCGTATCCTTACAGACAAAAATCTGCATCCTTACTATTGACGAATGTGCAGCATCTGCGACGAGCCGACTGCGCGACGAATGCATGTTGCTCAATGGTTAATGCGACAAAATGACCTAAATCCTGATTTTTCACGGCACATTCTTTTCGCCGACGAATGGTCATTTTACCGAAAAGGAATATTTAATGTGCACAATTGGCACTTCTGGGCAAACGAAAATCCACATTTCGCTAACGTGAGAGCATATCAAGAGCAATACCATTAATCTATGGGCTGGAATCGTTGTACTGTAACGTTATTAAAGAGTGTGCTCAAAATGACCACCATTAACTTCAATGTAAGTTCTAGCTCGTCGAATCATGTTGTGTTGTGTATTATTTAACATCTCAGGAGTAACTGTAGCGTAGGCTTCGTACAGTCTCTCTTCCAGTTCTTCTAACGTAGCTAGAGGTTCTCTATATACCTAATTTTTGATTTGATTCCAGGTAACACAAACGGCCCCACCTAAAAAACCAGGAACGGAGTTTAGTGATAATTTTATCAGATGCATTAAAATTTTTACCACAGTAGTACCAATGATTCCAGCTCATAGATTAATAGTAAATCGCTCCTGATATGCTCTCACCCTAGTGAGATGTGGATTTTCGTGTGCCCAGAAATGCCAATTGTGTGTATTAAACATTCCTTCTTGGGAAAATGAACATTCGTCGGTGAAAAGAATGCGCCGTGAAAAATCAGGATTTAGTTCATTTTGTCGCAGTAACCATTGAGCAAAATGTACTCGTCGCGGGTAATCGGTTGGTCGCAGATGCTGCACTCTCGTGTAATGGTAAGGATGCAGTCTTCTCTCTTGAAGGATACGATGAGTGGTCGATCTTGAGCATCCACTCATTTGCGCTACGCAGCGGACACTTCTCCTAGGATCCGCTTCCATGTTTTCTAACACTTGCTCTTCAGAACCTACACGTACATTCCGTGGAGCACCAGCACGGCCTTTCCGACTAGGCTGAAAAGATCCTTCTTCTCTTGCTCGATGTAACAATCGGTGAAACACATGTTGGTGTGGGTGCCGACGATTGGGGAAACGACCTGTATATTCGCGTACAGCAGCGGCTGCATTGCGATTGCACTCTCCATAAATTAACATCATTTCCAAATATTCTTCATTTGAAATCGACATTTTTTTCCTACAGTGCTTCAAAATTGTCTTGACAAGTTGACAAAATAATGTCAAATTATGGCCGGTCAACTGAAATTTTTGAACACATTCTCTAATACGTTTACGTCCAGTTTGATGTGTTATATCAGGACTTTTCGTATATTAAGTTCGTTGTTGGCTTAATTCGTGTTGCCTGTTTAATTTGTATTATTATTAAATAAAAAAAAAAAAACACGATTTATGTCACATTTTTTATTCGTATCTTTTCAATCTCTAGAAAATACTCAGAACTTTAAAGAAACTATTTTAAATCATCATGTGCAACATCAATATTATTCTTGAATAAGTGTCCGTTTTCAATATCTCCCCCACATGATTGACACCACAGCAGATACCTATGATCTCAATACACCAGAGAAGTGGAGTCTCGTCTCTTTTTCGTTGCTTAGATTAGGTATCAACAACAAAGCTGTTCAGTAAAAATTGGTACCTACTGTTTATTGAAAATTATAAGCACCGATTAATCAAAAGCGATATTTATGTTTTAGTACTCTTAATAACGTTCTTTGAATGGACATGTGGTACTCTTTTTTAGAAATAACGATAAATTTAATATCAGGGACACGATGCACAGTGAATTCTGTAAATGTACTAATTTTCATTTAAAAGAACAACACATTATTCACGGGGCTCTAAGAAAATGACTTCTAATACCTGCTCTTCGGTATCTACACTATGTAGAATAGTAATAAATGTATTATTTGCCTACGATGAAATGAAACAGCTTCTCTTATGGCATGTCCAGCCCAGTTAAACACAATTTAACTAGAATGGCAGCAGAAATAACTTCTGTCCCATGCTACTTGCCTTAAACTAAACCTTGACGTCTTTGTCTACATTAACCAGTCATCTTTGGCGCAGAAGCGTCTCTTCAGGTAAGTGATGAACTTCGTGACAGTATATGACAAACAATTGTCAAAATGATTAAATTTATAACCACACTTCTGTTTCCTTTTGTTGACGGAGGGGGATTCGAAAAAAATTCATTCAACTTTAGTATTACCCGATTTTTTGTTCTTGGCATAGGTAACTTTGAACATAGAAACGTTCGGATATAAAAGCAGCCTCTCTATTGGTCAACTTAATCGCCTTCCAGTTCTCACACGGTTAAAGCCTGGACAATTCTTTTTGCGAATTACGGCACAGTTCGGGACAGGGAACATGTCATTCACGGGAATGGCGCGAATTCTGGGACACCCTGTATATGACATTCTTAAAATATATTTAAAATTTTACACCAATTAGTCTAGCAATTTCGGAGATTATTTGTCCAATAAAACCCTCAACAAGTGACAAATAAGGAACATCAATTTATTTCATATTCTAGCATGGGGTTAGCCTTTCTTGAAATAGACTCATCTATTGCAGTACTTTCCTAGCTTATGCTTAGTAAGTAAAAAGCTGATGTCTGGCATAGTAGGCTGTAGTTTAAATAATAACTCATAAGGTGTATTAGAGTAGTGCACTTATGACAGACTGACATTAATTGCATAAATACTATCTAAATGTTTTAAATACCACAAATCCAGTATATCAAATTATGTAAGTGTTATAATTTCAGCATCAACAACAACTACAATAAAATAACTGTTAAATAATAATGTTAAATTCTTGTTCTTTATTAATCTTAATAACACAGGCCTGCGATGGTTTTCCCCCAACAAAATCAAGTAGTAATTTTGGTAGGTCTTAGATACTCATGTATAAAAAAAATTGCAAAAATTTCTATCACGTACAGTTTCTGCAAAAAATATTTTTTTCAGTTTTGTTCTTAGTACTATAAAAATTAACTTCTAGATTTTGTGGTAATAATCTGTATCGATAATGGTGTTGATATTTCATTTCGTGTTCAGCTTAGTAAGAGCTATTTGTGTCGACTATGCGCTTACTACCCTGAATTTAAACAAAAATTACTAATGTCTTCTCGGAAATGGGTTAATTCTTCAGATAAGTTTGCTGACACCAATGATTTGGATGGAGCCACAAAATCATACAGACGATTGTTACTTTTACTGTTCAAATATAAAATGATATAATGCGAAAAATGTAACAGCAATAACATATCCTATCGTGAATACAAGAGAAAACGCTTAAATCAGAGCTTTGAAGAAAGAAAAAAAGAAGCTTCTTGATTTATTTGTCTTTTTAAGTTTTGTTTATAACTAATTTAGTTCATTTAATAAATAAACATTCAATTTTATTTTATTTTTTCATAAAAATTGTTTGAAAAACTATGAATATTTAGGCCTGCATAAAAATAAATCTCGATGTGCTACAAAAAAACTAGAGTTATATTTTAATTCGGCATACATAAATACGTAAAAAAAACAATATTATTTAAAAGGGAAATTAAAAGTTATATTTCGCTGTGTAATCAATCAATAATTTGGGGCAAATTTTGTTCTGGACTCTATTTTTGAAATAATATGTTCTAATGGTTTATGGACACATTTTTTCACGTGGAAAAAATAATTTGCGTTCGTATACTACTGAATTTCAAATCGCACGAACTGTATCATAATTTGTTTTCTTTCACGTAAACTCCTGAATCACGATGTGTAACATATTATCGTATACACCACAATTAAAAAAGTTCATTTTTCAAAAATCCATAAACTATTCAAACGTACATTATAATAATAAATGACAACCAATTTCATGCACTTTGGGTTATTTAATCTTAAAAAAAGAGTTACAGATTACAATTATTTTAAATATCACACACTTTGTCTGACATTTTAAATCTTCAATGAATATGCAAAAACCTTTTGTGAGGAGTGTATTTTATTTCATGCAAAAATCTGATTCAAAATTTTTTTAAAATCACGTCCATTTTAACAGGTCAAGCTTGAATAAAGAAGGAAGTAGGGCGCTGGTTGGGCGGACATTGTCAGTCACCCATAATCATAATTCGCTTCAATTTACTAAACTGATAAATTTTCAAACGTTTCCTTAAGTTCAATGACACAAAAACAATTCTTGGTCAAGGTTCAAGAGGAACATTTTCTGGTTCAAGGTCTTTTTCGCATGCTTATCATATCAATAGGTACCTTAAGCTGTGCAGTGTTCACAGTCACAATGAAAGCTTCAAGAAACCAAGACTTTTACTGAAAAAAGCTTGAAAATTGTACTTTACCTGTTCTGTGATACTTGGAAAAGGTAGAGCTCCCAAAATTACATTGTCGTCGATCCTGTCAAACCATCTTCGCGATGAAATTTTTTCCATAATCACATTATAGAACAGGGTAGGGTAAAATGTGACCCTCGCGAACATGCTTTTTAATTTCTGGAATTTTAGCAAAATTGTTACACTTTTGTATTGATTGTCACCTGTTTGCATTCATTTTCTTCGATTACTTTCTTCTGCGACTGGTGTTAAATAAACGACGTCGACCCACATTCTCCCACTTAGAAAGTTGTGGTTAGGATTAGGAGGAGGAACTGGGTTACGCTACGCTTACGCATAGAAATGACATCAGCAGCGGATACAGAGTGATCAAACATAATTTTGGTATACAGAGTGGTCATATTACGAATTTTAAGTTTAATTTGAATAGGTGTGTTTTAAAATTCATTGTTGGCCCGGCCGACACAATGCATTGATTAAATACCACAAAGCAAGGCTTGAGATATATTTACAACAAAGTATATTCGAAAGTTTGAAAAATTAAAATTCTCTTTCAATTTTGTGGTGCTTGCATCGTGTCATAGGGCTTTTAAACAAAATTTTGATGCACTTATCAACGATGAGCTTGTATTTACACGTCGTTTTATTTTTTATTTTCATAAATTGACGTTTCACCATTTCCAGTTTCCAGTCATGAATTCATGATGATTTTCCAGATTCATTTAAATTTTTAAATATTTATTCATTTTTTGTACCGAATTTTTTTTATTAATAAAACTCTTACCTAACAACTTTCGATGAATGTCTGATAATATGTAAATCACGGTTGTAAATACATACGACTCTACTATATACAGGAGTTTGGATTAAATTTTTTTCTTGTTCGTTATTTGAGTCAAATGTTCTCTGAAGTTTGCGGTTTCACAACTGATTTTTTTCTGCCAGTGCTACGATTCGTTGATAAAATTCTTTTGTTTAATTATTTTTATCACGAATTTAATGTGGTTGATTTGTAAAAAAGGTATTTGCTAATCTGCTTGAGACGTGAATAATTTGTTTTTCGTTTCGAAATAATGTATTTTCGTAATTTTTAAAATATGGCGATACAACCTACAAACTGTTTACTGATTCCACCAAATTTGCGAAACTTATGTATTCAAGAGCTAAGGAGTGTAATAATGGGCCGAATTTATTCAATATGTATAACTGACAGTTATAATAATTGTATTATCGTATATCAACGGAGTATCAACCCACCAGTTTCATATTTGTTAAAAATGAAAAAAAAAACAACTTTTGTTAACATTTATTTTTCAACTATAACGTGGACAGTTCATAAAAAATGTATACAAAACACTGTTAAGCTTGAGGAGGAGCTTGAGGTCTTCTGAAGTATACGATAGCAGCTAATATCGCAGTAAGAGTTGTAATCAAGTACAAGTCCCAGTTGGATCCAAACATTTCATTAAAATCAAACAAACTGGACAAATGACTCTGGAAACAAAATCAGTAAAAACTCTGTACTCGCTCATCAGAATCGAAATACCTCCCGTAAACTGTTTAAGCTAAACATCAAGTTAAGTTTAAATAGTGCCAAAGCAACAGGAACTTTTGCGTCAGCGCTTGTCTCAGCCGCCAAATCGTAACACCTCTTAGCTAAATGAACATCTTTAGCCATTCCAAGTCCCTGCTCATGCATATAACCCAAGTTGAACATCGCTTGAGCGTTATGTTGCTGTTCGGAAGCTAGTCGATAATGGCTTGCGGCAGTTTCGTAGTCTACAGGTGTTCCTAAACCGTAGTAATGGTAATCCCCCATTTTTACCTACAATTTTAAAATTGAAATACATGCGTTATACATATGTGTTTATGTTGATTAAAACGTGTTTTTCTGATATTTTATATCGGCATTTACGGGTTGTAATGATCTTGTAACCGATATTGATTTAAACTGTGGCGCATGTAATACTTATTTACTGGTTGTGCAAATAAACAAATTGTAATTGGCCTTGCATTGGACCTTTGGATAGTACTACTGGGGTCACTTTGAGGCAAAACTATGCTAATATAGCCTGTGACCACGACCTTTGACTAATTACTTTATGTTACTATATGTGATATACTACTGAATTAATTGTGCCAGTTATAAAACTGGTCTGATAGCCAACAGTAATTCATTTTAATTACTTGCATAAGTTTATGAAAATAATATAAGTTCGTGGAACTGACACAAATATTCTACATACACAGCACAGACTTTAATAAAATCTACTTAAACGTTATCAAAACCCACGTGTTTAGACCAACTAAAACCAATAAAATTTTCCAAAATCGTGAATTACTTGTGCTGCCGAATATCCTTGAGCTGCAGCACGCCCCCAGTACAGCAAAGCTCTTGAAAGCGACTCCTGAGTACTAAACATCGGCACTTCGCTCCTGTCCAGCAAGAATGCGGCATTGCTTTGAGCAACTTCATATCCCAATTCCGCCAACAGTGCGTACTGGACAAATGCCTCATTGAATCTGTTCTCGTTATAGTCTGAATGAGCCTGAAAGCACACGTTCTCAAAAAATCCTCGTTTTTGTCTCACACGGTTCATTTACTTGCATCAAAATTTCACCCCAGCGTCCTCTTTCGGCTACATTTTTAAACAATTCGACAGCGGTGGGGCACGACCGTAACATTCCGGTCCCTTGAGCATGCATTTGACCTAGGTTGTAATAAGCTAGCACATGGCCGGATTGGGAAGCCAAAGAGAAATATTTGTTGGCTAGTTTGTAGTCTTTTCGAACTCCAAGACCGCTGAAATACATGTTACCCAGTTGAAGTTGGCCGTCCACCCAGCCTTGGTCCGCTGCAGCTAAGAAATATTTGTAGGCTTTGGTGTAGTCTTTTTCGACTCCGCGGCCGTACAAGTACATCAGACCTAACCCGCTTAGACCCACGGGGTTGTTCAAGTCTGATGCTTTTTTGAAGTATTTGAAAGCTGTGTCATTGTCGGCTTTTACTTCGTCGCTTCCATCGAGGTAGATCTGGGAAAAGTAAAATTGTTGCGTGACTGAATGAAAACAGTGTGTACACAAATTTTATATGATATACATTGTCGGATTGAAGACATGGGGGTCCACCGGGAAACTTACAAAGTGGGGTATTATATACAGACGTCGTTTGCGTATTATTATTACTATTATTTTCAGTTTTGGCGGCGACATTGGCGTTTTGAAAAAATGGTGTTCTTTTTGAAATTTTGATGACGCTATCAAGAAAAACAAACTTAATAAAAAAAATGTGGAAGGTTACTTTCACAGACCTTCCCCCGCCCTTGAAGTATAATTCGACAAATATTAATCTCTATAAAGTGGCGTAATTCACATACCTGCAGCCCCTGCGCCTTTAAATATGAAATATATTTAAAGCAGATAACTAGCGGAAAAAAATGTAGACAGTATATGTTTAACTTCGAATTCCACTATTAGCACGTTCAGATTACAGGCATTAGCGGTTAAAAGAAAATTAAATTTGGTTGATTTTGTATCATCAGCGCAGAGGAAGGGATTGATCGATTAATTCATAATCAGTTTTTTCCCAAAAACACTCATAAATTTGAAGACATTGGGCAAAACGGCAAACCATTTACGATATTTCATAATATTAAAATATTTTTGCAATTTCAAAGTTTAATTGTAAAATATTGTTATACAATGTTGATTTTTTTCCAAAAATCTGGATGCTAAAGGTAAAAACTCAACACGGATTCATAAATCACTCATACAAGAATATGTTATTTTATAAAGTTTAAAGAACATTTGTTCGGTAAATTTCTAAGATGACGTGATAATTTTTTGGGAAGACCTTAAACGAACAAATTTTGATTAACGATTTATCATCTTTCATATAACCTTAAAACGTTTGCAATATTTTAGTACATTTGCTTTTGCAATTTGAAAGTTAAATAATTGTAATTCACAATTTTGAATTTTTTCCCAAATATCTCGATGTCTAGGGTAAAAACTGAACGCAGATTCTAAATTACACATACATGGTGTATGTAATTCCATAAAATTGAAGGAACATTTGTTCTACAAAATTATAAAATGATGTCATCATTTTTTAGTACGTCATAAACGAAAAAAGCTTGCAAGTTTTCAGAGCATTCGGTTTTACAATTTCAAAGTTAAGTAGTAAAATATTGTTAAACAATTTTTATTTTTTTCGCAAAAATCTGGATGTCTAAGGCGAAAACTCGACACAGATTCATGAATCACACATGCAGAAGTATGCGATCCTATAAAATTAAATATACGGTGGTACGTTTCACCCCACATTTTGTTTTTTAATTTATTATAAGGTGCTTTATCATTTTTTTAAGAAAACAAGCCAATTTCATGTTGAATTTTTTTTTTTTGTAAAAATCTCAGTCAGCGGTTTCTGTATGGATCCGCTGGAATCATGGTCAAAATTTTTAGAAATCCACAACTTTTTAAAAATAACCTTAAAATGCTTTAAAAAATGATACAGTACTGTAAAATTGATGAAAAAAAAATGTGTTTATTTTCTACTGATTTCAATTTAGAAATTTCATCTACAACGTCCGATAATCCAATCTTTAAATCTGAGTTATTCCGATTAGTTATTTGGTAAATATAAATTAAAGAATTCGGCAAAATTGTAAAATGATGTCATTATTGTTTTAGAAACATAAACGAAAAAATTTGATTAACGATTTACCATGCTTACGATAACCTTAAAACGTTTGCAAAATTTTAGAGCATTCGGTTTTCCAGTTTCAAAGTTGCAAGATGTTGCAATTAATTTTTTTCTCAAAAAATTTGGTTGTCTAGGATCAAAAATCAACATGGGTTCATAGACCACATGTGGAGGAGTATCTTATTTTATTAAATTTAAATAATATTTACTACTGTAAATTTTGGGGATGACGTCAACAAATTGTTGGTAGGTATGATTAGCCAAATTTTCAGTCAATTTCGGAGATTATCTGTCTAATAAAAATCCGGACCCATGGCAGACAGACAGACAGACGGAGACATTTATGGTTTTTTATGAGTTTGTTATATTTTTAGGAATACTTATTGCATTCGTAATTGCAAAATCCCTTATATGTGAAAAATGCATTGTAATAGAAAAAGGAAGTCGACTATTTGCCGGTATACAATATACAATCCCACACTGATGATATAAAACCACATGAGGCCAAATGCGAAAGAAAGATTCAGTAGTTGGTAACAGAACTGTCTGCTACTCTTTTGTTAATACAAATCCATGTAGCTCATAAATTGACATTTATAATTTTTAAATTTGCAAAGCTAAAATGCTGACTTTTTATAAAAACTAGCATTTTGCTACGATTAATTAGAGCCATACTTCAAACTCTATATTCGTATTTCATGTTTTAATTTAACGAAATGCCATTTTATGAAAATAATTTTCTTTTCTCCTACCTTATAGCTAGAGGGAAGAATTATAATACGGTCATTCTGACAATGATTAACTGACATGTTTTAACGTATAGTTCGTAGAATACGAAACAATTGATGAACGATGATATGGTAAAATTTTAACATTTTTTTCTATTCACCTTCAAAAAAATATGGCCGTTATCTCAAACTTTTTAAATAAATCCTTTTTTTTTTTTGTTCTGATTTAATGAAATCATAACCAATAACGTAAGAAGAGTACAAAATTCAAACATTATTTTGGCAATTTTCAAGAAACTAATTTTTTTTGTAAATTCGACTAGACTTATTTTTGGATAGGTATCTCATTTTTAAACAAACTAGCTAATAAAGCAGAAATTCAGTTATTTTTTCTCCCTGGGAGTAAGCTAGATTTAGAAAATTATGTTCTAAAATAGATTTTTTTACCTTCCATGCATATTATTGGGAGCTTTTACTAATTTTTACTCTAAAATTATGTGATCATTAGGGATGTACCGACTAGTGGCCGACCGGTCGGATAAGCCGACTATTCGGCCGTTTTTCATCGTCGGCTGGCAGTCGGCGACTGGTCGGCTAAACAGCCGATCGGTCGGCTTTTTTTATTAAAATTAAAATAGTATATAATACAATTAAACCCGGTTTACAGAACCTCAATCAAATATGTAATTGCGATTTAATTTTTAACACGGCGTTAAAGTACCATGTGACCGATTCTACGCCGATCAGAAGTCGCTAATGGCCTTGTTAAACGCGTGATCAACTTAATCTCAGTTAAAATATTGTATAAACTGGCCCTAAATTGTGTTATTCTTTATTTTTGTACTGAGTTACTACAAAAAAAAAAAAAAAATGTTAAAATTATCCATACAAATTTAACACATTTTTTGGAAAACAAAGGAACTTTTATTAAAATAAAACAAATTTTTTAAGGTAGTCAGAGAAATAGAAAAAAAACACACTGTCTGTCCCATTTATAAACCGGTTTTAGCAAAGCCGAATAGTCGGCCGACTAGTCGGTTTTTACTGGCCGAACAATCGGCTAGTCGGTTAGTCGGCCAGACCTACAGTCGGTACATCCCTAGTGATCATTCATCAATCAGAAATACTAACTGAAGTTTTAAAAACAAAGGCTACTTTAACTCTGTTTCTTATAAAATAATTAAACAAAAATTGCACATTTCAGAAAAAAAAAACTAGTAACGGGTAGCACTCTAGTAATATTTAAAAAAAAGGACAGATGTTTGGTTGTCCATAATTCCGAAAAATCAAAGAATTATGGTTTTTCTTTAACATGGATAATACTTTCATTTTTTGATGTGCCCGGGCACGTTATTGCAAAAAATAAAATATTAAATGACATTTTTATCAAAACAATTCTATCATAATACTTCTCTAGGTTATCGCTGAGAAAAAAATATAAAAAATTACTTTTCCCAAGTAAGCCATAGCAATAGCGTTTCCTGCATTAGCTGCTTGCGTAAAGTAATGCATGGCCTTTTGATAATCCAAGTCTACACCCCTGCCTCCTTGGTAGTGTAACTGTCCCAATCCAACTTGTGCCTGTATGTCACCTTTCTCAGCCAACAACTGATAATATTCAATCAGATCATTATCTAAAATTCCTGAAGTATATCCATTTTCTAATTCATCCAAAAGTCTAATTCTTTGTATGGCTGCACCACCACCAAATGATACTCCTTGACTAACTATAAAAACATTTTTTTTAATATATTTTTTTTTTAATGCTGTAACCAAACCGTACTACCTTTATCTGCAACTTGTCTATAAAAGTCTAAGGCTTTTTCACAACTAGGAGCAACAGTAATCCCTGACCAGTAACGATAACCTAAAACCATTTGAGCCCAGGTGTTACCTCCTAATGCTCCAAATGTGTAGTGAACTAAAGCTTTCGCTTGACTAACATTTACAGTTAATCCAGATGCATATAAAAACGCTACCAAAAAATCAGTTTAAATCAATATTTACTAAATTGATGGAAATTTACCTAAACCTGTGTGGCCATCAGCATGGCCAATGTCAGATAAGGATACAAAAATCGCTTTAGCGGCCTCTAAATTCTGCTCCAAAGGATAACCAAACAACCTAGCCCACGCAACTAAAGCATTTGCTTCAATATCTCCCTTCTCAGAAGCTTCTAACAACAATTGATATGCGCGCTTCTTGTCTGGTCTTGTTTTATTCAAAAGCGCAGCTGCTTCTTCATAAATCCCTCTTCCTTCAATCTCCGTGGGTGACATTTTCTTCTGCTTAATCTCCGGTGGTGGCGGTAATTCGTCCACCTCTGACGTCTCTAAATCAGTCTCTTCAATCACAACATTTTTTAAGCCGATCTCTTGGACCATTTTCTGAATGACCTTAGCCTGGTCAAGCATAAAAAGGTCTACGGCGTCTGAAATTTCATCATTAGCATTTGTGTCACCTACAATGCTTTTATTTGAAACCTCGATCCCTGATTTCCACGTGTACGGTGACCTTACCTTTCCTACGTTCACGTTCTTTTGTTAGGTCTGGGGCAGGTACTACTTTAAGAGCGGGAGCATCGTCGTCGTCTTCGACAGACGAGACGAAGTCCCCTTCTGTCTTTTCGTCGTCTTTATTTTCACTTTTTGCTTTATCAGGAGGTCCTTGTAAATCTTCCTCTGAGAATTCACAACACAGGAGACACAGGAAGAGAAAAATTAAAAGTTTGTGGCGCATTCTTATCACTTTTAATTTAATTTTGCAAATATCTTATCACATACGTGTCCTGAAAACGTCACGGCCATCGATTTTTGATTTTAAGTTTTAAGGTTAGATTGCACCTTACATTTTATACACCATATTTTGCGGTTTTCACAAAAGCGGCACGTTTTGGGGTACAAACATATTTTTTCTGGAAATTAGTAGAAGAACGCACACTCATTTGTTGATTTGTGAGATAATAGCGATAATTGGTGTTTATCTAAACGTCAAACTGACAGTGACAGTTGTTATTTTGTCATTCGTCAACTGGTCACCGACGAATTCATCGTTTTGACATTAGATGGCAACACTTGGGGTGGATATTAAGGTCACTAGATTCTCTCTTTTCAAGGTGTGGCGAATTTCCCATAAGCACGAAGTGACATCTACTTAATTTGCCACACCCCTTACAACTATTGGCTACAGCAAAGTCACTATATAATGTGACTACATGTTGCAGTTACTGAGCTAGAATGTAGTGAATCAATTATATTTTTATTCATTGTAATAATTTACTTTCTATTAATGATATTACATCAGCATGAGTAAACGCATTCACCAAATTAGCTAATTCTTTGGTATCACAACTTCCTGCTTCATTTTCTATATTATTAAATCGATTTTTTTGTTCTTTCAAAAAAGTTAAAAAATCTTCATCTGATAATATAGGTATTGGGTGTAAAAATGAAAATTTTTTATAGTATGTTCCACTTTCCTCGTTAATGTTATCTTCAGGTTCCTTGGTACTCTTGACAATGTTTGTACACATCTTAATTAAATTTATTGAGGCATGTATGGATGTGCTTTCAATGCTCTAAAAAAATCATAGTTCAACAAATTTTAAAGTTTCCACTTTAATTATTATAATAACCTCATCTGAATTTGGATTTAAGATCATGTCTTTCTCTTCTTTGTTGAGATTTTTTGTAATCTGCGCAATAAACAACTGAACCAAGGATTCTTTCAGTCGTTCTTTATCATCTATTGGCTAAAATAACAAAGTTGATATCCAAAATATCTAGTAAATTTATCTTACCAGTGGTAACCAAACATTGATACTTATTCCTGTGTCTAAATTTTCCACATAATGCCACCATTTGTGTGGCACAAATAATACATCTCCAGGTTCTAGAATAATTTTCCTGCAATTTTTAACTCCTAAACACATTTTAAATTAATTTAGATATAATTTTCTACCTGTGAAATCCTCTACATTTGGGCTGAAAAAATTGAGGTTTGAATAAATGCTGGATTCCTCATAAGGAACTCTTGTAGGTTTTAAATCTGTCTCTGGTGAACACAAAACCCACTGTTTTCTGAAAATTTGCTTTATATTATATAAATTTACATTCCAAATTAATGCCATACCTGCCATAAATTTGAGCAATTAAGTTACACCCATATGTGTCTACATGGCATGGTGTATGGGCTCCAGCTGAGCCTATCCATATGGTTGAATCTTCAAACGTTAACTCAGGAAAACCAAATTTGCTCCAGTTAATACTCTAAAGAAATAACGTTAGCACATAACAAAAAAGTTACAATGAAAAATACATCTTTCAAATCCTTAATACCGTGAAACCATTCTTTTAAGTATTTGTAGTCAAAGTACATCCAGTTCTGATTCTCTGTTGTCATTGATGATAAAAATTCTTTAAAAGTCGCGTTCTTGGTGACTGTTTTTCTTTCCCATTGTGGTTCCTAAAATAACACTAGCTGATTGTTTTTGTGGAGTCTAAATTTAACATGCCTTTGTAAATAGCTTTCGCCCACAACGAAAAATTAATTTTTCGTCTTTTAAAACTTGCTGCCAATCGTCTAACGTCCACGTAAGAGGAGCCCAATTTAGTTGGTTTTTAATAAGAAATGGTTCAGTTGCACTTAAAATTAACTGTCGCAAATCTTTAGGTTCCATACTTTATAAATAAAAACAATATTTAAAAATAATAGGTACCAATAACGAAGGTACAAAATCATAACCTACAATCACAGCTACGTAGCAAAGCCCCTGTGGGATGCAACCAGTAATACACAACATTCTTTTTTTGTGTGTTATAAATGAATGTGGGAAATAAATATAAAACATTGAAATACATGGTCACAGCTATTATTTTGTGTTCGCGAGTTTACATAACTGTGGTGTGAAGTAAAAGTCATTTAATTGCGTCGTTTTGTTAGAGTGTTGTATGTATCAATTAATATTATAAATTTTATATTGTATATAAAAAAAAAACAATATTTAACATTTTAAGGAGTTTGTTACCGTAGCAGTTCTTTAAAAAATTGTATTTTAATTTTACCGCTGAAATGCTCAATCATGCAAAAAAGGACGAGGATATAAATATATCAAACACGTGACGCGTTTTGTCTTTTTCTAATTCAACAACGATTGGTTGAATGTTGATAGTCAATATGGCTGCATCTGTCATTGTGGTAAATGAACTAAATTTGTGAATTAAGGTGAATTAGTGATAAATTGATAGAATTTAAAACACATAGCATTAGTAAAACTGACAAGGTGCTGTTGTAAACGGTTGTATTAATTTAAAAACGAAATAAAATTGGAAAATTTATAGTGCATAATTAATCCATACAGGTGACATATTTTGCGTTAACATTCAGGTAATTGGTTAATTATATTTCATATCGTTTGTTGTACACGTCAAGGTTGCAAAACTATGTAGTAACTCATTAGTAAACATTGAAGTACCCAGTGCGTGTTTATTGTTACAGATGTCGAATTTGATTCCTCCACTTCTAAGCAGTTCGCCACCTCCTATTGTCGGACCTCTTGACGAAGACGACGACGATGAATTTGGAGACTTTCGAGCGGCTGCAGATTCATATGACTGTGATGGTAAACTTGAAGTATCATTTTGTTCATTTTTAATACCATTTTCAACAGATTTTTCTTTGCCACCCTCTCCTCAGAAATCACCAGAAAAAGAACTGAAAACTGATATTTCCAGAGTCAATTTAGATATAAATTGTAATAAAAGCCAAAAAATCTCAAGCACAACAGAGATGCCAACTCAGAATTTAAATGGATCAATTCTTAACGAAGAAGTAAAAAAAGACTTTCAAGATAGAAGAAAAAGTTTAGATGTTAAAGTAGATGATGACCCAAACCCACATGAATTTGAAGTCAATTTTAGTAATAGTCAATCTGAATCACCACCAAAATTTTTTGATAACAATAAAGATGTTAATTCCTTACAAAACGATGAACAAACGGAGGACAAACCAACTGAGTTAAATGTAAGCGAGCAGGATAGCAAAATAAAAGATGACAGTACCGCTGTGGAAGACGTTTTTGATTTTGAAAGTGTCGTACCAATTTCCAAAAATGCTTGTGATGAAAATCAACAAAACGAAGTTGCTTCTGTAGAACTGAAATCGAGTGAAGTAGATAATGAAAATGAAAACAACTTAAACAATAAAGAGAATGAAGAAAGTTTGTTTGATGCTTTTAGTGATTGTGTACAGGAAAAGACTAGCAACTCTGATGATTTGTCAGATATGAATGAACATAGTGAGATTAAATCGGAAAATGATGGTATCGAAGAAATTAATTTTGAAATTACTAGTAAAGATGAAGGGGAGAGTAAAGTTGATGACTCCTCAAAAGAAGAAAATTATGATAATTTAAGTGAATCTTCGGTGAGTTTAAAAGTTTGTGAAACTGACCCAAAATTGAGTGAGGATGAATTTGGTGATTTTGAAAATCACTTTGCTACTGAGGTTGATGATATACATAAAACATCTGAAGACGAATTTGATGATTTTGTGGATCCTTGTCCACCGATGCAGGATGTCGAGGAAAGGATTGATGATGACTTCGGCGATTTTGAGTCTTCAGAGTTTGCAGATTTTTCATCACAAGCGTGTGAAAAGCCTACGTTTTTAGAAATAGATGAGAAGAACGCCGTTGATAAGAGTGAAACAATCTTGAAAGATATATTTCCATCGGTAGATTCGGAAATGAAGGAGTTTGAATTTGCTGATGAAACAAAGGGAATCACAGTATTTGATGAATTGAAGGATGTGACTGAAACAAACGCCTTAATTTATCAGTGGTCTAAGTCAAACAGCCAGAAGATGTTCTTTAAAGCTTTAAATATTGATACGAGAAATATAGTAAGTGTTAAATAACGCAACTTTTTAAATATTTAAAACGTTTTTTCCAGTTGTATGGACCTGCGTGGAACTGTTCGATGCCAAGATTCGCTGCTAATCTCGGTTTAACACCTCTTGAACCCGTAAAAACTGAAATACTCACTCCTACTCCCATTCAGAATGTCTCGAGTCCGTCCAATTCTAGTCAGAAGAACAACAGTGATATTCCCACAGCACAGTTTGATTGGAGTGGTTCAGGACTGATAAATCCTCTTGATTGTAAGTATCTGATTAATTAATCAGTGTCAAAGTCAATACGCGTTTTGAGCGCTAATATACTTGAAAATTTTTTTCACGCTCGCTCAATGGATTCCCTAATGCTCATTTCCACAAATCCAAAACAAAATTTGATGACATACTAAAATGCACCTACAGACTCACAAACCATGCTGTTAGATTTAGAGCAGTTGGTAGCCTCCCTCGATATTCCTTCAACCACTCATCCCAATTCCAACCAGTCTCCTTCACCTTCCAATGAATTATTGGATGAGTGGGATCTGTGGTTACAGTGTAAGTATAGAGTACTGAATTGAACTTGATCAAAGTAGATGATATTTTCATAAAGTAGAAAGTATTTAGTACATGTGTGTATATTTTTGTGATCAAAAAAGTGCCTACTTCTTGACAGGAAAAATTTTAATTGTAATCTTTTGTTGTGCCAGTAAGTAATTATAAGTATGATCTATATAAAAATCATGAACGATGTTAACTACAAATTTTGAGATTTTTTTTTAACTTTTATCGTCATTCATTCGTAAAAAACACAATTTTAATTACTGAAAAATATAATTCCTTTATACAAAATATGCATTAATTTTGAAGATGTAATTTTTTGCTTCCGTTGGTGATAAGGATTTATTGTGATCTGTTTTGTTACAGCAAATGATTTTTGTAAAATTTTCGATTAAGGAAATAAGCATTATTAATTTATTTTTGATAATTTTTTTTTTTTTTAATTTCGTAATCAAGTGGTGCAATAGTATAGCGGAAGTCACTTTTAAAAGTAGAATTTTACTGCAATTACTCGCAGTCAATGCTTTAACTAAGTAGATAAGGTATTCTGCATTTTTATCAACAGCTATTTCCGTATTGTATAATGAAATCGAGGACGATGTTTTAATAAGACAACAAAATTTCCAACAGTCTTCCACAATTTTTTATTTAGTTTCATATCTTTGTTTTCTGAATATTTTTATATATTTTTTAATAGCTTGAATCACTTTTTAAGAATCTTTTACGAAATCTATTTTTTTGGGGAATATACGCATGTTTGACGTATTATATAACTCAAAGTTTGTCTTCTCTGTGGCGTTTTGTTTAAAATAAATAGATAAATTTTAATAAATCATTGTTGAAAGTAGTAATAATTTTTGTGGGGATATGAACTTACAAATAATTAAATCGTTGATACGTTTTGTCGTAATAAAATGATTAGGTTTGGTAGTGTTACCAAACTTTTTTTTGTTTGTAAACTACAAAACTTTTCTTTTTTAAACATTATTTATTGTTGAGAGATGTACAAAATGCATTATTGATTCAATTAACGTATCTTTAAAAAATAAAATTTTATAATGTATTCAAATATTTTCCAAAAATCACAAACCAAGGTAGATTCATAAACCACAAGTATAGGAGTATGTTATTTTATTAAATTTTAATGGCCTTTACTAAAAACCACTGCGTTGGTGGGGATGATTAGACAAATTTGACGACAATCGGTCCAGTAGTTTCAGAGATTATCTCTCTAACAAAAATCGACACAGACAACAGGCAGACAGCTGGAAACGGAAGAAAATTTTTTTCGCACTCTTGGGGTCATGAAGCGTCAAGAAAACATGAAAGTGGCTAGTCGTCCGATGGACTATATTACAATACTTCATTCACTTGCGTTCCGGAAGTACTTAATAATGGAGTGATAACTTTGAAAATTATCACGGTATTTTATATTTTAACAGCACTGTTCTTACATAGTATGTTTGACAGTGCCATGATATCGTGTTTAATGAATACAGGAGTGTGTCGAGTTCAAGTTAATTAGTGGGTCTACACCTACTATTATTAGATAACACACGCTGTGTAACTAATTCTTGTATAGCTAAGTATAAAAATGCCAGTTTCACTATATTAAATTAACATATATTTTAAATTTATTATTATATTAAAAGTATAATTAAGAAGTAACTTGTATCTATTATACGAATTTTTACTTTCTGAGCATATGCTATTTTATTTATAATACAATATGTATGTTAGGAATATCGTGTAGATGCTAAAACGCTAACCAAAATTTGTTTGATTATCGCCAACAATTTGACAACGTCATCTCAAACTTTTGCGTGGTAAACATTACTTAAATATTAAAAAATAACATACTTGTACTCTTGTGGTTTATGAATCTGTCTTGATATTCAGAGTTTTGAAAAAAAAATCAAAATTCTATACAAATTGAGTTAGAAACTGCAAAACCGAATGCAAATTCCCCCCCCAAAAAAAGACCGTCTTCTCCAAATATTTACTTATAGATTATTATGGCATTCATCTTTTTTAAATTAGCTTATACAGGGTGGTTAAAAAATGAATGAAGCAATTTGTTTTATTTATTAAACCAAGAACCACTCACCTCATTTTCTTGAAATTTTGGCAACCCAGCACTGTTATTATTATTAATAGTATTACACTGTATCTATCTAAATATCAGGTTAATATACGTGTCTTTGATAAAAAATTGATGACGTTATTACAAAATTTTGTTATGAAAAACTTACTTGAAAAAAAAAATCTATATATACGAGGTGTTTGGGAAATGGCGGATTAATTCTTCAGTACGTTATGTACGGGGGTTTCGGAAGTCCCAAAATAATAATAAAAAAAATCTTTATGATGTAGATTACGAAAAAAACCTAATTTTATAAAAATAAAATTGGCAACACTGCACGCACCTAATGCGTGAATATCTCTGGTTTACTTTTTGATTTCTTAGTAAACAAAACAACAACAAAAAATAAATTTAGAAAAGAAATTTTAATTTCAAAAATAAAATACATTAGGTACGATTAATTAAAGGTGGACTTTGTCGATTGTTTGCCAATTTTGGAATATCAGCCTTGAAACCACTTGTCGTCACTTTCAAAAGATTTTCTAAATGTAGATCACTGAGTCGCGAACGATATTTAGATTTTACGATTTTCATCTGAGAAAAATTGTGTTCACATATATGTGCTTCCAAATATAGACAACATTTTTTGTCCAAATATTTTCAGTTTTGACAAATTTGCATAAAATTCTTTTAACTGCCCTCCCTGAACATCGTTTTTCAAATCTTCACTTGCTTGAAGTTCTATAACTTCCAATTGCAGATCAGATCTTCAGACATTTTGCAGGGATCGGTATAAAACGGATTTCCAAAAAAATTTAATTCTACATCTTTTTCGTGAAAATTTGCGAATCGATTGATAAATTCTTGTTCTAATAAAGTAATGAATTTTTATGTTGAAGAAGGTTTGGACTTTTATTTTGAAATAAAGAATTTAAAATAGGAAAATAACAAAATTATCGTTTCGCATTTGGGTTAGAAAAAGTTTTATCTATATATAATATCTATAAATAAAAAAAAAGGATGTGTTTATATCGATTCACGGGCCGCAGGTTGCCGACCCCTGCACTAAAGCATAACAAACTAAACACTAGAAAAGATGTTCAAAATTCCTGCCTTGAACATGTAAGTAAGCTCGTAATGTTTCCAAATTTTGATCATTTTTTGTAAAAGTTAGTCATCAGTACTTGCTAAGATAAAACTGATGTTGGTAAATGAATAAGAAAAGAGAGGGCGGGTGGGTGGGGCCAGTACCTGTTAAGATAAGACTGATTTTAGCAAATGACGTATCCTCTAATAAATTTAATTAAATTATAAGAAAAGACAATAGAGGCTCCAAAGCACTTTCACATTCTTTCCAAACAGGAATACCTAGAACCTCAAGATTGTTTTAAATTAAAAAAAAAAACGGGGTTCCAAAAGTTACTCAAAAATAGATCGGGTCAGAATTTTCCAAAAATAGAACACCAAAGTCCCCCACAATTGTTTTAAATGATTAAAAAAAAATCCATGGGCTCCCAAAATAATACACCGTGGGTACCAAAGTCTCCTGAATTAAAAAAAAAAAAAAACTGGCAGCCAAGACCTTTTCAAATTCATGAAAAATAAAACACTAATAGCTCAACAGATTTTTTTCAAGTTCATCCAGCAACAAAACACCAGATTTCTTTAAATTTATCCGAAAATAAATTAACTGCGAATATTTTAATTTAAACGTAGAATTTTTGAAAACTTTGATAATTTTTGATACGTCAAACACTTTTAACTGTTTACTCGATTTTTGCTGGTTTGTACCTTCGCTTTATATCATTGTTGGCAAATGGAATTTTATCAAATTATTAGAAAAACAACACAACCATATCTTTGTACATTCTAACTGAAGTGGTAATTAAACATGGTCATGGGCGAGAGAAATATTAACTGAAAGTTTTATCATTAGTTATTGTGACAATGAATGTGCTGTTTAGTCGTTAAACGTAGCAAAAGAACCAATTTTATAAATCATTATAACTCCACCAAAATGTGAGAATAAATTTTTTTACTATGTTTCCCAGACTCACGAATTGACCATTTTTTTTTTTCAAGATGTCATTGTTAATTTCTTGGTGTAAAAAAAGATCTCAGTTTTGATAATCACAATTTAAAAGTAATCTCAACTTTACTGCATTCTTTGAAAAAATTAATATATTGTTTTGAGATAATTGATACAAAAATTGCTTGATTGATTTTATTGTTATTACCACTGGGCGGAAAAATATCTTACGGATGCAATTCCCCAGTTGAAGCAAGGTGTGTTTTACGGCGAGTAGCGGGGACGCTTTGATCTGGTCCACAAGGTCGTAGCCAGTGCGTCGCTTGGAGTGTTTACAGCTTGTTAAAAAACTACTTCTATATTACTATATTACTTCAAATAAAAATACTCGATGCCCTTTTTAATTTTTCAAACACAGGACCACAGATTTGTGATCTTGAAATGTTATATTATGTTGATATAGTCCAAAAGAAAAATATATTTGTAATCAAACTATCGCCGCGACAGCACTGGATCGAGCGTATGAAACACAATTCCGCGCGTTGGTTATTACGCAACAAGCAATGTTATATCTCATTGAGAGGGGGAGTGAACATCCTTAAATAATTTTAAAGTAATCGCTTGGACAATTCAGGAAATTATCAGTTTAATAAATTATTAATTGGCCGAGAAGCGGAAATAGGAAATTCGCATTTTTGTTTTGCTGTGTTCTGGGTGTTAAAATACTGTAAAATACTGGCCCTTAGCTATCGTTTTGAAACTGAAAATTGTGAGATTTTATTACATCTCTTGTGGCGTCCGGCAATAGATTAACAATCATTTGAAAGCACACTTTTTGTCGAATTGATGTCTATTTCAGAAGGGGTAAAAAGTTGACTAGTGGATAAATGCATGTTAAACTTTGACAGTCAGACGACCGAAAAAAAATCGTGTTAGATTTGGTTCTATTTTAAATTTTAATTTTCGGTCAATTATCTCAGTCACGGTTTTGAGCTCAACTGGTGCTAAAAATCCTGTTATGCAGTCAGTGAAGTAAATGTATTCAGTTTTTAAAAATCAAGCAAAAACTAATTTTAAATTAAAGCGTAATGCTAAATACTACGAAGATTTTTTAATAATATTAACGGAATTTTGTAGCTGCTTGTCTTAATGCGTAGTACAGAACGCACTGAATTCAAGTAGAAATGTTCAACAGGTAGCAAAAATTAGTACATATATACATGAAAACTAAACAAAATGCTTAAAACCAAATAAAGTTGTAATGACAAAAAATATATACTGGGTAATATATCTTTTAATATTATTACTATTAAATAGCAGGCGAAGCCTATAATGTTGTTCAAAGAAAAAACAAATAAATGTTTCACCTATGATTATTATTATTATTAAATAGAAATTTAACAGAGTTATGTATGTTGAAAAATTTCGGTCAGGTACCTAATAGATATTTATACTTGGCACGTATTTTAAAACACTGATTTAGTCATCACTTATGTCTGAAATCAAAATTTTACTCACTTGCTGGAGCAATTAAAAACCACAATTTTCTCTGGAATATTAATTTTTTAACAATTTATTGCCAAGTTTTTTTTGAAATTTAAAATTTATTTACCGAATTAAATGTTGCAATTTTATTTATCAAAAAAGTTGAAAAAGACAGCTTTCAGCCACGTTTTCGTGTAGTGTGTGATTACTAATTTCACTGTACAAGAGTATAAAATAATTTCATGTAATTGCATTCTTAGTAGATGTTTTACAAATAGTTTCACCACAACGTAAAAGAATGAAATTAATTCACGAAACTGTCAAGTAAGACTTAAATACTTCACAGTCCAGCAAATTATAATACTCATGAGGCATTAACAAAAGAACTTTTACTGTTTTCCACTCTCTCTTAAAATTTGTTAATTTCAAATTAATTAATAAATATGTGTAAACACAGCATGTCATTAAGTCGAGTCATTGACCTCAAAATTTTATTTACATCACCAACAATTTTTTTTTCTGTAAATATTGACATTTGAAATTATCCTTCCATTTGTAGCAACATCAGCCGAACTGCCAGGAAACGTACCTGAAGAATCTTCCCAACCACAAATCCAAAACGATTTCTTGCCGACGACGACAGACAAACCAGAACCAATCCCTAGTTTATTCGACACAGAAAGTCTTGAGAAAATAGCCGCCGAACCAAGCGTATCGCAAAATGAAAACAACACAGATTTGCCAAAAACAACTACAGACGACCAATTTTCACAGTTTCAGTCCCCGAAACTAATCCCCCTACGAGAAACTCACATTTCCACAGAACTAAACGACGTAAACGGTAAACCAGGTTGGTTACAACCTACAATCCTTACACCAGATTTACCAAGGAAAGACACGGTTATAGATCCTTTGGACGAAGATGAGTTTGACGATTTTCAGATGGTCTTACCTGAGGAAAACAAAGAGAAACCGAGTGCGCCAGAACTGAAAAGTACTCTTGCGCTGCCAGATTTGAGCGAATTTGACATGACCAGCAAAGTAGCAACGCCTGTAGACATTAGCAAAAACTCGCAAAATCATGAACATATCTTTGGGGTGCCCTTAAATAACGTTGTAGAGGAAAAGAAAATAGACGTAAATGATGATGACGAATTTACCGAATTTCATTCCTCGCTGCCGCAGAATAATATATTGAAACCTCTTCAACCGGTTCCCATGGAACCTCTAAAACCAACTGTACAGTATTCACAACCTACGCAAATTAATTGGCCCGATCCTGGGGTAACTGACGAGGATATAAGGAATATCGAGTTGAGTTATTTCCGGAAGAATGAAGTAAAAGAAGAAAAGGCGAAAGAAGTCAGTAAAGACAACTCATTGGATGATGAAGAGTGGTCAGATTTCGTGTCGGTTACAAATCCGGTTAAGTCAGTTTTGCCTGAACGAACGGCAACCCCAGATTTGCCGCTATCAGTATTAAACCTAAATAACGTTCAGGCTCCGAAACAGCCTATTCCGGTTATAACCCCGAGCGGTTTAGTTCAGACCAAACTGTCTTCGAATATGACCCTTCAGCCAAAATCGGTGGTCCAAACGAGTGTTCAACCGAGTATGTTTAGGCCACCGACGACTCAGTTTCAACCTTCAATTATTAGTAATCAGTTTGCTGCAAATTTTGCCTCCGGGAACAGTACGACGATGGCGCCACCTACGAAAAGTCAGTCCCAGGATGACGATGACGACTGGAGCGATTTTGTGTCGAGTCAACCACCACCACCGTCTCAAATGAATGGTTATCAACAAAAGACCAGTTTTAGTCAAGGAAAAGCGCCGCAGATCAACTGGACAAACGCAACCACTAACATAATCATGAATCCGACACATTTTGAGACGTTCCAGAGTTATGCGCCACCGCAAAACAAAAAGGTTTCTCCAATGTCGGCAAGAAATGTGATCCCGAGTATTTCGGCAATTCCCGATTTAGATTTCATTGCTCCCAAAAATCGGACTAGTAAAAAATGACTAAGGGAGCAAGTAATGCTGTAGGTTATCAGCATGTGAGTATTGGTTCCAATTCTAGTTCAAATGGGTCAAGTGTTGGCTGTACACATGTGAGCTATAAGTGATATTCTATTTATTTAAATTTATGAAGTTGTCTAAGAAAACGTTGATTCTACTTTAAAAGTATTTTCGTTACGTACTTAATTATGTTCTACTTACGTTCAACCACAAAGTTACTGTTCTCTTAACGTCCATGTATATAAAGTATTGTTATTTATCATTCCAAATTGTATATAAAGATAATGTTTAATTATTTTGACTTTTATTATTGTCACATTTGACAGTTTCATTTTTCATTTCGACTATCATGTACAAATTTTAGTGAACTCTGAAGACATGAGAGAATTATGTGGGGTATGTATTTTTTTTTGTTTATTATAACAACCATCCGTATCATTTCGTCGATCGTTCGTGGGGAAGTTCAGGATACACGTGTACATCCATCCAGGTTTTTGAACGTTTAGTAAAGCGTTATGTTGTAACATCTTTAGTTTCAAAAAAGGATTGATTTCCTTGCAACTGAAATAGCTTTTTTTATGTTTGGTGGCTAATTCTGCAAATAAACTCCCGATTGTTTTGAAAACTAACACAATGTTTATATTTTGCACTGAAAATGAAAGTTAAATTTTTAGATCACGCTGACGTGTCAACTATAATTTGTTCAACCAGTTATTAATGTTGAGACTTCTACTGTTATTTGTTTATGTTCCGACTTGTAGCCTCCCAGAAGATTGTAAGTATCGAAATCTTGTGAAAATTTATATTCATATTTTCTAAAAAATATACAAAATACCACCGAATATCTAAACAAATCAGCAAAGTTTGAAACATTTAAATGTTTAAAATGTATATTGAAGGACGCATTGTGAATTTCTAAAAATTGAAAAATATGTCAAACTAAAATAGTTCTCATGAGAAGTTTGAAAACACTGATTTTTTTTATATTTATGTTTTTAAGGTGATTAAGATGGGATATTTCAATTTTAAATTTAATGTCTACTTGATTATTTAAAATAATGTTTACTTTAAAGACATTCAAGAACATGATTTTCGACCTTTGTAATGTGAAGAATTTGAAGTTTTTATGAAATGATTATTTTCCTTGGATTAAACTGTATTTCCGTTTTGGCCTACCTACTACATATACTAGGGAACAGTTCCCATAATTTAGTACTTACAGATTTTAGAATTTCCGATTTTCCTTTGCTGTTATTAATAAATTGGTTTAACGAATGTTCTAAAAGCGATTTTATTACCAAAGAGAGTATTTTTTTTATCTCAAATTTGTTTTTTCGTGGTTGTGAACACGCAAAAGTTAATTCAATATTTGAAATATCTCTACTCCTAGCAGTTTCATTTTTACTTGAAACATAGGTAGTGAAGATAATCTGTGTTCGCCTTTTGTGTTTTTGAAAAAAAAATTAATTTTGAGAAAGATCTTTCCACCGAAATAGGTATTGTGAGACAAATAGGACATGCTATAATAAATTTCACTGAAGCTGATGCAGGAAGAAACAATTTTCCTAATGTATGTTCAGTTAATTCTATCATGAACTCATTTTTAATATAGGAATTATTTTTGAAATACTGACGGAGAGAAAATAATTAAAATGACATGGTGTCAGAAATATCTTCCGAATATTTTAGGTAATTTAACCATTTGATATAATTCTTTGTTAGAAGCGTGTTGAGAGCCAGTACTGGGGGTACGTGTTTTGATTCTCCCCACCCTCAACTGGAAGTTGGCCACCACCCGCCTTAAACGAGAATTCTACCTGTAGCTTTCGGGAAATAAACATCTCTAATCTGTAACGACAGTCCGCTGGTTCTTTTATCAGTCATCCTACCTATTTCAACGTATCATTCAAATATCAATTCACCGGACGCGTTCGAAATCCGTATCATTCCTTTTATTAAATACAAGAAAACATATATCGTCGAACGAGTTCGAAACAAAGCGTTATTTAAAACATCTGGAGACGCAATGTGAAAAGTTTGGTAAAACGAATTAAGTCCAAAACATCAGTTTTTCAAATGTGCTGTGATAAATATCAGTTGTTAAATAAATTCTTCATTTAACCGTGTTTGAAACTGATTCTCAATCTCATCAACTTCAAGAAATCGTTTTAGTCGAGATATTTTTTTTTCACAACTCCGTGTTAGTCTTCCATTCTCTATCCAAGAATTCTGACTTAATTTTTAATGTAATGTTCAAATGATGATTTTAACGCATTATTCGATATTTTGCTGCTTTTTTTTTCTAGAAGAGCTTATTCACACTGTCAGTATTCTTTAAAATTTTAGTTTCCACAACAATTAACAACATCGTCACAAAATTAGAATTAGTAGAATTACCGAGTAGCACAACCATAAACGTTCTTTCTTCACTCCTGACTTACTGATTTTGGGAAAGAAAAGAGACGAAAACCTACATTTGTGGTCACAATGAAGAGGTTCCATGGGTTGAGACGATCTATTTTCAACTAAAAATCGTTTTTGATCCACCCGATGTTAATTCGTCCACATACCTACCTTTCGCATTCCTTATCATTTTTTTAAATATGGTCACCATTTGTCTGCAGTAGTGATGGTTGTTTATAAAGTAACATCTATACATTCACATGTTTTTTTATTACCAAAAGTAATATAGTAATATACATTAAAATACATAGCGCAGGAAACAGCTGTTTTAACATTTGAACCTAATATTGTCACAATTTTTTTTTTCAAGAAAAAATGCTTTTCGTTTGTCTGGAAAAGAAAAAACCGAGTTAAGTATAATATACTTACGGCATGTTTAAAATAAAAATGTTCTTTAAAACAAGAATATCTCAATTGATTATAGCTTCAGTTTATTATTGTTTTCTGAGAGGAATCGATACCATGCGGGTATTCCAGGTAACGTCATTCAATACAAACAAACCCTCCAGGCAAACGGCACTCTGTCAAAAAAAAACTGCACATATGACTCTCTCCAGTTGTGATTTATATTTTCACATGGCGAATCATTACAAAAAAATAAAAAAAGCTAAAGCAGTTGTTGATTGTTCATCTCCTAAAGGTTACAACAAAAAGCAATGCGGCTGCAGAGTTGTAAAGGTACCACAATGCACTCCTCCTCCTCCCCCTACTTGTACTTCCAGGTAATAATGTTTTTTTCGAAAATAATGCATCATTTACATTGTTTTTTAGAAGTACTAGTCCTTATCCTTCCGAGTCTCGTTCGAGTAGGCCAGTCGTTCCAACAAGATTTTGTGAGTTCCAAACGCGCCACAGCCTTCCTCCAACTTGCAAGAGGGTACTATATATATTGTTAAGTATTGGAAAATATTTCCTTAATGATTGCTTTATTAGCAAGATTTTGTCCCTTGTCGATCTAACTCACGGCCTGCCAGTGCACTCGGCCCATTAGTAACTCCAATACTACTTCAAAAACGAAATGATTTATCTAAGCATAAAGTAGGGAAAATTCGAGCAACAAAATCTATTACAAAAGAAAAGAAAACAGAAAAGAAATCAGACAGTGCATCATATACCAAACAGCCAATGAAGACAAATAAAGAAAACCAGGAAAATGAGCCAAATGCGGAAAATTATACCCCGAAAACAGAGAAAGTTGCATCTGGAAAGGAAAAGACAACGATGAATGGAATGTACGTACTTAATTATTACATTGCAAGAATTGTTATGTTCTAAATGCTGAAGTGTGTAATTTACAAGGTGGTAAAATTTTTGTTTAAAATTATCATCATAGCGTTTAATATTCCACAATAATATCTATTGAAGTTAACTATTTTTCAAAATTAAATTAAACTGTCTTGGGTGGTAAAAATTTGACAATAAAACTTCAAATATCGTAGCTACTCTTTTGTTAGTGTTTGTTTGGTTTTTTTTTCAGAATGGAGCCACAAGACTGTGAATACGCTTATTTTTTGTTGAAAATAACAGAAGACATACTAAGAAACAATATATACGAAGATAAGGAGCTAACAATACTATTCCAGAGTCACATAGATGCTAACAAAGGACGTTTAGATGAGGTAAAGGCAACCGATTAGTGTAATCATTAATTTTGTTTCTATCACTATGTAGGACAGAATGCGTGCTCAAATAGAAGAGTTAAAACGACAACTCTGCCTCCCATTACAACGAAAAGACTTATGCTATTGTAACAAAGACGTACAAGCATCGAATTGCACGTATCCAAATTGTCAAGCAGATTGCCTATGTTCAAATCCTTGTTGTCCTAAACAGGATAAACAAACCGATAAACAAGTTAAAGAAAATCTTCCAAGTTTAGAGGAGAGGGATGAAAAACCAGAGATGAAGGAAATGGATGTAGATGTAAGCGAACCAGTGAAGGACACACAACAACTAGATGAGATCGAAGAAGAGCCAGCACAAGGAAAAGATGAGAATGAAGAGGAAACCAAATCGTGTGTGTGTGAAGAAAGTGTAACATCGGGGCCAGAGCAAAATAAACAGTCGGTTACGTCTCCGATATCACAGGGGAAGGGATCACCTGTTTCGGCTTCAAGAGGCACTTTGGACGAGACTGTCGAGGCAAAACAGAAAGAATCACCAAAACAAGAGAAAACATGGGCAGATTCTCACTTAGGTGGGATTCATTCAATACATAGTGTCCCAGGTATCTATTATGCAACAGTTTTCATTTTTTAGTACAAGAGTCTTTGTAGAAACACAAGAACCGCTCAATGAACTTAATGGCAAAGGAGAATGTACAGAGCCTGAACTTTGTCAGCAACCCCCTGAAAAAGACCCCAACGAGAAAAATAAGCTGCGGAAGCCGCCATCCAAAATATCTTATTCACCTCCATGCGGAACGAGTGTCAACAGTACGTACAAAATGGTACCCAAAGATCAGAAAGATCGGTCACAAACAGTGTTTTATCATCTCGATAATTCCCAACATTGCTATTGTTCTGTTACTCTTCAGAAGACTGCGTTAAAGATTCAAGTAGACGACACAAATGAAGAATATGTTTTAGTTGATGGGCCAGTATGCATGCCTCGTAGTATGCTCGAAAGTAAAACGATTACAGTTTTAATACAAAATGTATCATCAATTGTGCTGAGCTCATCTGAAACCTCAGGGGAGACTCAGCCGGAGATCCTGTCACAAGTAAACTTGTTTCAACGTAGCAATGGACCTCTCGCAGCAAATATGGACAGTATAAGTGGTCAGCTTCAGAAACAAGGTAACGTTGGATCAAACTCCAGCACCAAGATGGAAAAGGAATGTGCCAAAGAACCTATTCTAAAAAAAGCAATTAAAAACTATGAAAACCAAAAAAGTTCCTTACCTTCAAATAACAGCCAGGATGAAGTTTCTCCTAATGTTCAAACCCGTGAACCCTCTGAAAGAGAAGAACGTCCTCCTGCTACTATCCAAGAAGAATCTCAACACAGAAAGCCTCTACAAGACTGTGGCCCTAAAAAGTGTGGGGCGCAATTACCAACAGTTTGTTCAGCTCCTTGTAGCGTAGTGCTGCCTACCCAAACAGATATTTCTTCCGCACCAAAACCTGACGAAATGTCTAATAAAGATCGAACAGTCTCGGATGTTAATTTTGTTGAAAAAAAGATATCCTCATCATTAAAAAAAAAGGTTCCGTCTTCTGAGCATGGTACGGGTGCTCAGGGTTCAACCGGCGACGATCAAGTTGAAGCTAAAAAATCATCAATGTCGACTGGAGACGGTTCTGACGAGAAGAGAAGTATACACAGTACACATGCAGAGGACCCAGTTTCTGGAGTGGGGAGCAGTGCGGTATGTGAAGAAAAAAGCTCTGACATTCTTCCTGGCGATGCTCCGTCAAAAAAACGTTATTCCGACTTTGCTAAAAAGTATCACTACCTGTTAGTGGATGCAAGCACGAGCACTTCTTCTTGTAAGGTGTCATCTATATTGAAAATGCCATCTAAATCACATCGAGATACACCGCCTCAACTTCTGCCATCCCCACTTCAGTTAACACCACCTCAGTTACCACCACCACAGTCACTTTCACCTACATCACCTCCACCTCAAACACCTCCTGAAGTATCTCCAGACGAATCACCTCGACATAGTAACGCACAGAACGAATATATGTTGTTGTTAAATGAAGAGTACGAAGCAGACAAAGTCCATTTGCAGTCACCACTGGAAACAGTGCAGCACGAGGAGGAAGAAGTTGAAATGCCAACAACCTACAACCAACCCTATGTGAGTGAAATTAAGACAGAATCTTCCGAAGCACCACAACCACCACCAGTTACAAACATCGATTATTTTAAATATCCTTCTATTTCACCAGGACAAGACCCAAACGAACTAACATATCCCGCAAGACGAACAAGCGAATCTATAAATGACCGGATGTCTGATATCGAATCATTTAGAAGACCATCTCTGATGATAGAAGATGAAGTTCGCACTGTCCAACCAATGGAATCGTATAGCACTACTCCAACCCTTTTGAAGAAAGAGAGTCCAAGCATGAGTTCATCAGTTATGCTAAAACCTCACGAGGGATTAAAAGTGAGGTATTCTATGAGTCGAGACGTGCACGACCAGCCGCTGGGTCTAGTCCTGCAGTCGCCGGGTAATCAAGAAATCATGAACAAACTTGATGACCTGCCAAGCATTGATCAAGATAAATCAAAAGACGATAACATAGCTGCTATAAATGAAAAAATGAAAGAATTTAGAAAAATCGAGGACGATGATAACGCAAATAGGCGATTTCAGATTACTAACCCTGAAAATTTTGAAATTCGAAGGGTTTCTATACTCGACCGAGGACAGGAAGAGGAAGATGAAGACAAATCTAAGAAGAAGAAATCGACTTGTTGCGGTATTGGCCAGAAAGACAAAAAGAAGAGGAGTCTTATGAATAACGCTCCTAGAGAGTCAACAAATCCCACTTAGAAATGACGGAACATGGTTTCAAGTAACTGAGCTACCTTATACGGTTTTTCTGTTTTTAGATTTATCATTGTTGAAAATAAAATACTTATGAAAGTTGACTTGTTTTTTCAGTGAAATTATCTAAACAAGTCTATGGAAACGTAAATGGGATTTGAACCCACATCTAACTAGTGGCCGCGCAAATTCAAATTCAACAAATCTTTATTCAAAACAGAGTTCATATTTGTTCATGTGCCTATAATACATGCAATACATAATAGGTACAATTTTATATAATGGCGTCTCTTACATCTTTTCGGTTTATTCAGCAAAATGAAATTAATTTATTGTAGTAAGCCGTTTCGAACCAAATTTCCGCGCGCCAAACTTTTGGTAAGAAAAGGGATAGAAATGGAAAGAAACAAAAACCACTAAGAGGGAGGTGCGCAGAAGGGTGTGTTGGAGAAGGGTAAGTCGCGGCCATATTGATTTGGTCTTTCTTTCGAGTAAGACGTCAAGTTGGTGCTCTCTGCGTTTTCCAAGTGTCTGTGCGTTTTGTTTCCGTTTTCAGCGGTGATTCCTTTCAACGGAGTTCCACCCCCCTGACGAACCAGCGAACGTAAGAATTCTCTGCTACGTTCGAACACAGAGAGGTTATTTCGGTGGTGAGCACGTATTTGGTTTGAAGATCCGAGAGGTATGTTTTCCACGTGATTCCGTGTGTGCTGGTGGAAGAAGCGGCGTTGCTTCTCGATGGTTACGGAGTAGGTGAGACGCGGGAACCACACCTGTGAGCTTCGCGGGCGTCACATACGCGAACGGACGCTACCAAAAATGGCGGCACTTCCGGATGACGCCATGGCCGATAATTTTCGTACTAATCTTTTCAACATAATTTCAATCCGTTTTAGTAGGGCCTTTCAGGGAATTACGTTAGCTAGGGCAGTTTTATTTAGCGAATGTTATGCGGAAAGTTGGATGGCGATTTTCGAGTTATTATTTTGCGTTGCATAATTTGAGCACGTGTGAGTAAAGTAAATTCAAACATGATCTGAACAAGCGAATCTTTAACTAAAATTAACGCTGAGAAAGGCATTAGAAAATTAATAATATTAGAGTCTGGGGGACGGGGGATTTTTTTTTCCTTTGTGTTAATAACATGGATTAATTAGGCACATCAATTTGGCTGACATTATAAGATCTAAGATATTTGAATGGCTTTTCCTCGATTTATTATCCGGTTGTTGTAAACTCTAATGCTGGAAAATTTCATGTAGTTTTTCAAATATTCAGCCGTTCAAAATAGAAAGAGAAAGTGGTAGGGTGCAGGTACGGGGTGTTGACCGGGGAATTTCAAGGGCAACCTTTGTGAATTTTTGTATTAGTGATTGGGGATTTGTTGTTGACCGAAAACTGTTGATGAATTTGAAAATGAATGTTATTGAAAGAAAGGTACAATTCAAATCGAATGTGCACCTACGATTACCTATATTTTATTTATTTTGCATATTTTATGTGTCGCATTTTTATGTGTTGTTCTGTTTATTTCGTATGTGTTTTTATTTATGTGTCTTTTGTTTGGGGATGTGTTGAAGGGAGGGGGGGTTTGTTTGTTTAATTCGGTCAACAACGTAACTTTGCCCAGATCATTTTAATGCAGTCGTAACTTCGTTGTTTAATGTCAGATAAATATTTCATTAAAATCATTGCCAAAATGTGAATAATTTAATCTCTTTCAAAAATTCTTGTTCTTTAAAGTTATTGATAAAAACATGAATAATTTCTCACTTCATTTTCTTTATTGCATAAGATTGTTGATCACACGTGCATAATTTAATCTCATTTCAATTTCTTTGTTATTTAAAACAAGTGTTGATGGAGCGTGGCCAATTAAATTACGCTTATTGCTTGTCTGAAATCCAAATACTCATTTTGATAACGCTAGTTAACTCGGGGGTCGTGTGGCGTGGACGCGGTGGCGTCGGCGTCTCCGTGCGAGTGTCTGCGGGTCTTGCTAGACTTCCGGCCCTAGCGGACTCGGAGTTTTACCGAATTACCTTGTACGCGGGAAACAGGAAGGTCAACCTATGTCAGGTGGGTGCGTAAGACCACGCGCGTGAAGTGGTGAGGTAGGACTATGTGGACCTTCACGGGGTGTGGGGCCTTCGCCCTGTGCTCGCTGCGCGCCCCCATTTTGTTTGTAGAGGCCACACTACCGTAATATCTGGGACGTTGCCATCCATTTACTTTCTGAGAATTCCGCGACTTTTTATTTTGCTTTTTTTGTTGTACTTGTAAGGTTGCTAATATTTATTCTATGTTCTCAGGTTCGAGTGAAAATAAAGGTTTTTTTTTCTCTGAGGAATAAATTCTTTAAGCTCTTCTGGGGCCCTTGGCCAAGGTCTCTTGAGCTCTTATTGGATTTATTTTTCATAGTTTTTTTTTTCCAAATATAAGTTTTTTAAATCCGTCACTCTTCCCGCTCCGCAGTGCGCCAATTCGTATGAACGAACGCCTCCCGCCAGTCTTCAAAACACAATGTAGGGTCCCACTTTTGTAGACGATCACAGCCAAGGTCAAGTTTTAAACTTTAGCGGGCTTTTTCAAAATTTGTTCAATGCCAAATAAAAGGCGGGAGGTTTGGGTTATTACATTATTCATTCATTAATTTTTGTAAAAATCCTGTATAAACCTTTGTTTAATAAATATTTGCGATGGCGTTATTAACTTTCTAGAGGAGGTGAATACATAAATGTTAATCGTTGTTTTACATATAACCATTAAATCAATGTTAATATCTTCCCCAAAAATTTTACAAAAGTTCAGTTTCTAGACTCTCATAAGCAGTACGCGGGAATTTATCTCACCGCTGCAATCCCCCAGTTGAAGTAAGGTGTGTTTTACGGCGAGTAGCGGGGATGCTTTGAGCTGGTCCACAAGGTCGTAGCCAGTGCGTCGCTAGGAGTGTTTACAGCTAGTAAAAAAACTACTTCTATATTACCATATTACTTCAAATCATAATACTGGATGCCCTTTTTAATTTTTTAACCACAGGACCACAGATTTGTGATCTTGAAATGTTATATTATGTTGATATAATCCAATATCAATCTTGTCTTAGCAAGCAATAGCCCCACCCACCCTCCCTATATTTTCTTAGCGATTATATCATTTGTCAAAATCAGTCTTGTCTTAGCAAGTACTAGCCCCGCTCACCCACCCTCTATTATCTTAGAGATTATATTATTTGCCATTTTGTTTTTTTTTTAAATATGTATAGACTTCTTTTCATAACCTAAAAGATGTTTAAAATGGAAAATTTGTATCAGGAAACATCGACTCCGCCCCATAATTGCAAAATCCATATTTCCTTGCAAAAATGTACCATTTTAACCAAGTTTAAAGTTTCTTGTTGTAAAAAGACGTCTGTGTATATTAAGAAAAAAAAGACAAAATATAAGCCCCGCCCAACCACCCTATCTCAATTCTGATGATTTTTTTATTCGTCGTAAGCCGGGAGGCGGAGCTTAATTGTGAAATCCTTATTTTTCTGCGAGAATTGAAATATGTTCTTAAGTAATGGTGTTATACAAGGAAAACTAAATGTATTAATTAGAAAAGAAAATCAAAAGAGAAGCTCCACCCATTCATCTCGATCTCAACCGTGATGAATTTTTCATTCGGTGTCAGACCGAGGGGCGGAGTTTAATTGCAAAATCTGTATTTCCCTACATAAATTTGCCCTTTAAATCCTACTACTTGAAAAGATAAGACTAATTTTGGCAAGTCGCATACCCTCTAAGAATATTCGTTTTTTCTTCGATTTTAGAATTTTTTGATATCGCAATTCTTCGTTTTTTCATGTTTTCAATTTTTCCAATTTTACCACATTTCATAAATTTTCGTTTTTTCAACTTTAATTTTTCAACTTTTCGATTTCTCGATTTCCAGATTTATCAGTTTTTCGTTTCTTGAATTTTTCGATTTGAAATTCTTCAATTTTTCGATTTTTCGACTTTACAGTTTTCCATTTCATCAATTTTTCAGTTTCTCAATTTTTAATTTTTCGATTTTTTAAAATTTTCGTCTCCTCAATTTTGTAAGTTCTTGATTTTTATCTTTCATTTACTCGATTTTATATCACAATTCTTCGTTTCTCATTTCTTTTGTTTTTTCAATGTTTACTTCGATTTTATAATTTTTCTTTATTCAATTTTTGATTTTTCGATTTTCAATTTTACAATTCTTAAATTTTACAATTTTGAAGTTATTCGAGTTTCATATTTCTTTAATTTTCAGTAGTTCGATTTTACAATATTTTAGTTTTTCGGTTCGCACTTTTCCGATTTTTAAATTTCTTAATATTTTCCATTTCTTTTCTTTCCATTTTTTAATTTGTCGTTTTTTCACTTTTTCAAGTTCCTCATCCCTAGTTTACGGTTTTTCAAAGTTTGTATCTTATACGTTTTCTTTTTTCTTTTGATTTTTTAATGTTACAATTTTTGATTCGAAAAGTTAAAAAATCCAAAAATGATTTTTAATTTGTTGATTTTTCAATTTTTCGATTTCTCACTTCTTTGAGTTTTTAATTTTTCGTTCTTGCAGTATTTTGATTTTAAATTTTTTCGGTTTTTTGTTTCTCTAGTTTTAATTTGTCGATTGTTCAATTTTCCGAATTTTTATTTTTTCCATTTATACAGTTTCTCGATTTCTGAATTTTTACAAGATTCAACTTTTCGATCTTATAGTTAGTTTTCGATCTTTCAATTTTTCGATTTTTAGTGTTTCGCTTTTTAATGTCGATTTTTTAAATTTTCGAATTCTTGGAGTTTTCGATTTTTCATTTATTCGATTTCTCAATTTTTCGATATTCGAAATTATAGATTTTATACAATCTATCAAGAAAAATAATTTGAAATCTCCTTTTTAGAAGTTTTCAAAGATTTGCATTTCGTACCGATTCTTTCGAGACTGTTGCTCCGTGATCATCAACACGCTATATTTTTTGAATCAGTATATCGAGATCTACGTCCCTGAATTTTTTCGCAATTTTTAGACAACTTTTTTAAATATCTACAAATTTTTAGTGTATTAGTTTGATCAATCTGAATTTGATCCAACAGAACTTTTACTGGTTGTCAGTGAGTTCTAAGATTATGTATTATTCATAATTTATCCTCATATTGTTGGAGAACCATCTCTATTCTGGCTATTTATTAGTGTTTAAATTAATTTCTGTTGGCAAAAATTTAATTACTGAAAAAACAAAACAAAATAATTGATAGAATATTTATATACAATTTACAAAATATTTACACAGCCAAATTTAATCTATTACCATAATTTCATCACTGTTTGCTTGATTACAAACATTGCTCTCCAGTTCCACCACACTTACGTCACTATCTGAGTCTGAAATTTCTAATACATCAGTCGATTCTGTTAGTACCGTTGAGTTTTGATCTTCAGGAATATATCCATAAAGATCATTCATCACCGATTTCCATAATTTTAATTTTGGATGAAAATCAACACTTGGCTCAACCAAAAGTTCTAATTTTTTTTTGACGTTAGCAGCACATTCTTTTGTAAGAACTGGAATTAAGTATATGACAATATCAGTGTTAGCAGTAATAGAAAAAACTCACCTGGATAATTAAAATAAAATTCAATAAAGTCACTCACTTCATAAGTATCAACTGTCCATTGTATGGACCAGTTCAGTTCAAGAAATTTGACACTGAAATCATCATTACAACATTTAACAATAACTCCAACGTCTTCTGAAAGCGTTGCTACATTTCTTCGTTTTTGAAACACAGTCAAACAAATTAATCTTCGTGTTTCAAACAGTCGTGCATATTTAATAATTACTTCAAACGTTAAATTTAAATTTCTTCTGCGCTGCAGAAAATTTTTACAAGCGGCTATTTCTTTTGAGAGAAGATCATTGCAAATTTTAATCTCTAGTTTTAAGACTTCTGCGTGTTTTTCCTAGAAAGTTGTAGGTAATAATTTTCGATTGATAAAACAGGCAAATACTTACATATTTAAATGCAAGAACTCGTAGAGATACATCTAGATTGAATACTTTAAACTCTAGCTGATAGAGTAAACATTTTTTTTCGCCAAACTGGTGATTTTGTGGTAGTGCATCGTAGGGTTCCACATTGAACTTGCGGAAATTTATGTCCGAGATGTCGGTATTTATGTTAAAATCTTGCTTAAATGCTTCTATTGTAGCACTCGCACACATGTCATTTAATTAGTTTTTTGTTCCTTAAAGCAAAGATGTGGAAGGAAAAATGTTTAAAGCATAAAAAGATAAAAAGGAATACAGTTCACATAACCTAACTTGGCTTATTGACACTCATCTGACATGTTGTTGACATTTGACAGATGTGGACAAATCGGTGGACATATTCAACTATAACTCCTTAAATCTGTTTGATTCGCTATTAGTAGTGTCAGACGCAAGTTTGAATTTTATTGATTATACTTTTTGCAAAGATTCACTGCCTGAATTTGCAATTTTGAATTACCGTTTTTCATTTTGAAAGCTTTCGTTTCCTGTTTTATCGATCGTGTTGACATTTGTAAGCAAATGTCAAATGTAAACGTCAAACGTCAATGTCAACGAAGTCGGAGCACCCCATTCAGTGTCCGTGGTTATGTTATTCCAGTGAAGTCGTTTATAACAGCGGCCCGTAACTATAAGCTATTATATAATTTATGCGTACACCGTATCAACTATATCAGTTAACAAAAATTGATTCAATTGAATGATGTGCGTCCGCATGTTTGCACCTCTGCCAGTGGTAACTCGTGCGCTCACGTAAAGATAATGTAATATCTCCGTTATTCGGGTTTTAAATTAATAAAGCAGTAAAATCAAACAATAATGACGATATTTTAATTTACTATTAAGCATGTCAGTTAGTGCAAAAATGGTTTATAACATTGACTGGATAATCCCCAACCTTCGGAGCCCTACCAAGTTGTGGAGCATCGCCAGTACGATTACGGTGGCTGCTGTGGGGTTGTTTAGCAAGATTCTAATCCGTAATTACTGAACATGATAATAAGTCGAATTTTAACTTATTTTTTTCAGAATGGTTGAACAAAGCAAAAGTTCACAATAATCACATTATAACTTCAATATTAGACAAACGACCGCGAAATGTGCCTCTTATAACAGTCTCAAATCATCATTCTTGCTTTGATGACCCAGGACTTTGGGGTAAGTTAGTAATTGAACTACATAAATAAATAATTATAGCAGTTCATATTTAATTAACGACTTTATTGCTTGAAACGATTCACACCATGATTATCAAACAATTGATCGTTTTCATTAAACGAATTGCAGGTGGGTAGAAGTAAAATACAAACGAATTATTTTGAAATTAAAATTGAGATCAAGACCTAAAAATGTTTTGTCATGTCATGTTTCCATTACTCTCCAAGGTTGTTTAATTTCATTTTTTGTAACAGAAGTTGTTTACTTTCTATAAAATACACATCGAGTTTTGTTTATTTTTCGTTCAAAGCGGAACTATAACTTTGTTACAACTTTCTGTTGTCAGTTTCCTGTCAATGATTGGTATTTTATGTACTTTGCACATCATAATTTCTGTGTGGATAGCAGCTAGTAAATAAACCATATCAGTAATTGTTTACGTGGGTACGATTGTTTCTCATTTTAGAAAAAAAAAAAATTGCTGCATCATTTTGATGCGTTGTTTTTTTTTTAATATCTGATGATAATCATCTGATGAAGGCTTTGATGATTCTACTATTGTATCCATTGAATTCCATTGTATACCAATTGCGTGCAATGAATGTTGAGAACAATGACATATTGGGTCCAAATGGCCTTTATATGAACTTCCGTGCATTAATAAAGTGTATTAGTATTTTACATTTATATTTATTAAATTTGAAAAAGTGTTCGTTTCTTTTGTAGACGCTAAAATCGCCTTTTAGTATTTGCATTATCTCGCATATAGTTTTTAATATCCGTAGCAAGGAGTATAATTTTTTTACAGTTACACTTGTGCACATTTATTTTGTAGACGTATGTGTTAATATGCATGTTAAATTTATTTATATTATTTAAAAACACGTTCACATACTGTGTAATCGCTAGGTTTATAAAGTATAATTTTGTGTAGCCGAATATTTTTTACTTTACACATCTGATTTCTACAAGGAGTGATAATTTTTATCGCTTTGTGAAATCTATTCAAGTGGTTTATAGATTTAAAGATGTTATTGTTTAATAATGTAAATAGTGCAAAATGAATTAATACTATTTTTAATTTAAGATTAATATTTTTTGTATTGCGTGCTTATTTTTTGTAAAATTTACAAAAGAAGATCGATCCTGATTCCGGTATCAAAATCGAAATTGTGTAACAACATTTTTCAATTTAATTTAGAAAGTAAAAATCGAATTCTATGAAGTTTGCACGTATTAATGTTATCGTAAGTATGGCAAATCGCTAATCAAAATTTATATGTTTATCCCTTCCAAAAACCTAGTGACGTCATCTCAAAATATTGCTGGATAAATTTTATCTAACACGTGTCAAATATGAGTCTATGATTGTGGTTTATTAATGCATCCTCATTTTTCGATCTGCTTAAATAAGGCGACTGTTGTGGGTTGAGTTTTCGTATTATCTTGTCGGTTGAGCGGTCTTTTAATTTTTGAGCAGATAATATTGAAGTATGGTCCATCCGGTGACCGGCTACTTTAATATTTTCTCGACGTTTCATAATCCCTAGAAAAGGTCATCCCATCAACAATTTGTCGTTTAACAGTTATTTGTTTTTTGTTTAAAATGAGAACTATGAATGCGGTTTTAAGCTATACATTTTACTACATTTTAAGTGACATTTTCTTAATGCTTTTTGAGATAACGTCATCATTTTTTTGCAAGGGGACGAATAGATAAAGTATGGTCAGCGTTTTAGTATAATCGGTAACATAAAATTTCACTGCAGTCGTTTTCTTGGACAACCATTATTTTCGTGAAACTATTGGGCATTCTGGTATTATCACAACGACTTCTTTTACCGTAAATAAAACACAACTGTCGACGATTGTTAGAACGGGAATATTAAAGTCCCGTCTTTTAAAACTCCGTTCCCTTTAAAGAATTGAATGTAGCTGCTTGGAAGTTTGCCAGGTTCGCGAGTGTCATCGGTGGTCTTTGAAATGTACGGACGAATTTTTGAAATAATTGGGTTAAATCTATTAAAAGGATACATAGAATTAATGTTCAGGTGTTGTATGTATTTTGTGTGTTCAAGTTTATGGCTTCGTGTTATTGTTATTGGCTTATAAATTTAGTACATTAACGCAAGATTATTAATTCATATTTCGACCATTGTTACCAAATAGTGGAGCAATTTCGGCCGCATTTCAAATTAAAGTCACTGATTGACCGGAGATCACAAATTCAGTAGTTAAGTAACTTGACCGAGTCATAATGTGGTTTGTTATTTCCTTTACACATAATTTTTCGTTAATTGATGGATCAAATATTAAAAAGCGCAACAAAATACATTGGATTATATTGGATAACGTATTGGACTTTGTATTGTCTTTTCTATTTTTCAAAAATCACCTGTATTTGGAAGAAAGAAAGAAATTTGTTTACTTTTGATCGTTTTGCTATATAAAATATGTCAAGCTCAATAATGTGATGACGAGTGTGATGTGCAAGATGTTTGGGTCAAGGTAACTTTCTAGTAGACCAAATTAAAGTTAATGGATAATTGCAGTTTATTTTTCTAGAAAAAATATAACACCTGAGTTTGTACTTTCGCAAAGAAATACCTAAACCCTAAAAAGCTAAATTTCACTAGTCTTGAACAAATTCTGCTTTTTGTGCTGTGAAAAGAGCAACTCATTAGTTGTATTTGTTGTAGAAGCAATTCGAAAAACAATCAAACCAAACAAGTTAACTAAGTTTTGCAAAATATTTTTTGGTTATTTATAACATAATAATTTTGAGCCTGGATAACAAAACTAAAGTTCTTAAATTTGTTTTTTTTAACGTGTAACTAACTTTGGAGTTTTTTCTTTATAATTTTTTGGAAATATTTTACAGCCTGTTACAGATTTTGTCATATTAAAGTTAACCAATTCTTTAAAAGAATAAAAGGAATTTCCACTGAAAAACTTTGTGCATTGCTATTCGTAGAGTATTACTATATATAAGTAAAGTAATTAAATGTTTAGCCACACTGCCGTACATTTAAAAAAAGTTTATATTGTTCATTGGTGACTGAAATTATTTATTCTCAGTTCTGATAAGGATCATCGGAAGATTGTTATCTCGTGAAATAAACATTAATAAAATAAATCCCTGTTCTTAATGCTGCTGATAAGAATTACTTCGTATCTGTTTCAATCTTTTATTTTCTTTTCGGGTATATATATGATCCACTTAAATGTGCTTATTACCATCTATTTAAACAATTTGTTAGTGTCTAATTTTTAGTAATCTTTTACTAATGTCATATTGATAAGGGAAACATTTTTTAAAACAAACATTAAAATGTCATTTTTAGAAATTTATTGTTGTTAGAGCGAAGAACTAAACAATAAACATATTACTTATTTGAAAGTTAATAACAATACGAATACTATTTCAGTTACTATTTTCTCTTTGTTTGTTATTTGTTATCTAGTTAATTGTTACACAATGAGTTGCGTAGCTACAGAACAACTTATCTGTTTTGTCTTCCCATGCTATCTTTTCTTTTTTATTTGAGTGTATTGTAATAACTTTAAATCTAGCAGCAAATACGATTCATCACATTTTGTTTATTATTGCGTTATAATAACCCGTACTTATTATTTTAATCACACTATAGAAAAGTCTTTTTTTAGTTTTTAATCGTTGTTTGAAACAAACAAATTCACAAATATTCAAGAATTGTATGTTCTTAATAGCGACTAAATTGTTTTAGAATTTGTTACTTTAATAAGTTGCATATACGATATTTTATCGCTTAACAATTTAAGATGCATTACACTGCAACAATTGGTTGATTAATAGCTTTGTCGTTGAATAATAATTTACAATTTATTCATTAGTTTCGTTGTTAGTTTGTTGTGCAAATATGAAACGAAACGATTGGATAAGTGTTTAAAATTATTATGAAGTCATATTCATTTTGAATATATTTTTTTTAGTAAATAATTTATATCCGATGGAAGTGTTTGGATAGTTTGAGTAATCTGCTTTTTGATAATGCTTTTGTTTGTATGTAATGTTTACACAGTTTTGTATATAAATAAACTGTTATGTAATTTGTGTACAGTTTTTAAAGTTTAAGATCCGGTATTGCACATATCTTTAACACTATCACTTTTTGATTTTGTTATTTTATAATAAACATCGCGTGCAACGGGCGTTAAACTCGTTTTATAAATTTTAACTTCATTTAAAATTTTATGAACTAATCTAACCTGTTTATACAAATTCTGTTGAAAATGATCGCACTACTACCAAAATTCGTGAACAACCTGAATAAATTATTGTAATTAGTATTCAACAGCGAATCTTGGTGACAGTGCAAGACAATTAAAGATAATTACAGCAACGTATCCGTTTGTTAAAAATAACGGAAATTAAACTTTGGACAATAATAGTAAAACTTACGATTACACTTGCACACTGTTGGTTACGGCCAGCAATGCACAACAATTGTTAAAGTTTAACTATAATGACAGAAGTCTTATTTTATTAACGATGAAAATGTAGCAGAAAAACTTGGTGATGCGATAATTTTGAACTACTAAAAAAGTATCGAAATGTTTTGCGATTCATTTAGATTTTTACATGTATGTGTGTATTTTTATCGGTTTAATATCATGAAAAATATGTGTACATCTGATTGCAGTGATGCATCATCTTCGTATCTTATCTTCTGTTTAATTATATATAAATGAAAATTTTAGGTAGTTTTGACAATTAAATATTTCAATTTTTTTCACAACTAATATTATGTTGAACTCGAATGTTTATTAAATTCCACATATTTCCTTGCATTTCAGAGCACATCGTGTTATAAATGCACCACTGAAATCAGTTACGACTCTTCTTATAAAAAAAATCACTTTATATGTTAAATATTAATGGCGATAAAAAAATGATAAAACCAAATTATAGAGTCAAAGTTCATGCGAGTCAGTAAACAATTTTTAAAATATTTAATGATTTCCATTCTTTTTCGTTACATTGTATTTTTCAGATTAGCGTAATTTCTCTCAGAAAATAAAAACCGACGTCTCAAAATTTTGGTAGCTAAATTTATTTAAAATGTGCAAAATACAATATAATAAATTTCTACAATTGGTCTTAGGAAGATTTAAATTTTATATTTAAAAAGGATATTCGATAGCTTTATTCGCGCCTTTTTGTTTCTTACACTGTTATTGATATTATTATCATATTGTTACCAAAAATAAAATTTCGCCAAATCAATTTTATAATTTTTTAAAGAAGAGGGAAGTTATGTGTGCTTCCATTCCAATTTTTACTTTAATTGATTTGGCCATTAGGACTAATACAATTTTCATTATAAAAGCATAGTTTAAATGATATGTATTTAATGTACGTAATAACAAATAACGCAATCACATGAATCGTTTGTAATGATGTTATTCGTTATATATTTGTAAAAAAAATCATCTGATTCAAAAGCAAAATTCGTGAAACCGGAAATACCACGATCGAGTATGTAATTTGGCTCTCTATGATATAATTTGTTTCTTATTCATATAATTATTTTTAGTGAGCGCAGGAAATCAAAATTTGTAATATTGTCGTTGATTCTAATGGCGTTTTAAACTGCATCCAAATATTATGTAAACTTTGAGTTGCTCTACTTTGAAAAAATATTTTGTGATTACTTTCCTCTAAATCCCTTACTTTAAATTTGACGACATATAAAACTTTTTTACCAAGAGTCTAAATTATCATTGTTAATTTCGAGATTTTCACCAATACGTGTTTTCACTTATCAAAAAATTAGTCACAGAGTGGCTGCCAGTTATTTATTTGGTTGATAAAGTAGTGAAATCCATTGGTTGACTTTACATAGAGCGGTGTTCAGTGCACTTTGTTCAAATAATAATTTCTCTTTATTCTAACTTTGGTGCCTGTGGCGAAAAAAAAAATTACTCGCTCTCACCTTCTGATATCTGAAAATTTCCCATATGAGTTGTATTAATTTGCGAATTGCTGCAAAAATGCAACACCATGCACATATCTTTATTTATATTATAATTTTTACTTAGATGTTCTAACGGACATTTGAATTATGTTGACACTGCAGCTAATTAATACATATTTAACCAACTCAAGTTTATTATTTATGATTCGTCTGCATAATACGTGATCAAAATTTTCAGATGATGGAATTCGTATAGAAATATTTTGGTTAAATCAATAAACCGCACCAGTGTCAATGTTAATAAATCGAAGATTTTAAAATCAAAATGGAATGCCACGATTCAAACGATTTAATGTTGGAACAACGATTTTAAAATTAACTAATTAACTAATCATTTATGGTTGGGAAAACAAACATAACCTTATTCAAAATTTACTTTGACAGATTAAATTCTGACTTGTAAGGTTTAATCACAGAAATGAAAAATATTTCCGTTGTCTACCCTAATCTGAAAACTTTTAGATCTCCCTTTAGTAATTAAATAGTAAATTAGAGATTTTTTTAATATTCGACCTTAAATTGAATCTGTAAATTTCACTACTAAAAAGCCGTACTAATCACAGTGTAAAACTTCATTACAACTTGACATTGACTTTATCGTACATTGCTTTAAGGTTTTTACAAATTTTGAATAGATATGCGCTTTATTTGTTTAAATATTTATTAGTTATGTCGGAATAAAAAACACATTTATATTTAAAAAAAGTGTAAACAAAAATATAACGACGATTATTTCTGGTTTTAGCATAAGAAATTGGGTTATGTATTCGAGCTAATCCGTTAACAAAAATTGTAAATAATATGGTCCATCGGGTGAATAGCCACTTTCATTTTTTCTCGACGTTTTATGACTATTAGAGTATGAAACAATAGGTCCCCGTTTCCGTCTGTCTGTCTATCGTCTCTTATCGAGAATTAACGAAAATACTGGTGCGGTTGTTGTCTAATTTTATATGTATTTTAGGAGTATCGTGTAAATGGTAAAACGTTGTAAAAAATTTGTCGAAGTGTCGCCACCAACTATGTGCTGATGTCACCTAAAAATTTTGCATAGTAAATGTTAGGTAAATTTTCTAAAACAACATACTCCTACATTGTGCCTCTTCATTAAGAATGACCAACTACTTTGGAATTTCTTGTTTTTCAAAATCAAATAAGAATTTTTGATGTGATATTGGTTGCATACTTCCAATGCATTGACCTGTGATTTTTTAAATTAAACATAGAGACTATAAGTATGTTCAGAGTTTAAAAAATATCTCGATATATGTATTTATCAATGATACTCTCGAAGATTTTAGGTTGAAATCGGTCTATAATACGCCGCCAGACAAAAAAAACCGGGACACTTGAATATTTATAACTCTACGCTGTCAGTGTTATGACTTTTTTTCCCACATTTTTAGCATAAAGTTATGTTTTCTGTTAATTAACATATATTAATGATGATTGTGAGTTATCACTGCATTAAAAGTTTCTTATACAGGGTGACTTATAAAAGTCAATTTATTTTAATGATTAAATCGGGAACGGTTTAGTCGTTTTCCAAAAATTCAAAGGTTTTAAGGCTTTTAAGGATGCTAAAAACTCTAAGGACTACAAGGATTTCAGGAATTTCAAAAAATTAAAAAAAGCTAGAGAAGTCGGCGATTAAAAAATTCTAAAAGGATTTCAGGGATTCCAAATATTTAAAAATTGGAAAGATGATAAAAATCCTAAAAATCAAAAATAATATTTAAAATTCTAGAGATAGAAGTATCTAAAAATAATGAAAATCTGAAAGCTCTAATGATTGTAGAAATTCTAATGATTCTAGAAACTGCGAATCGTAAAGACACTTACGAGTCTATAAAAAACATCCAACAGAATCTTAAAAATTTTAAAGAACCTGAGTGTACTAATGATCTTAGAAATTGCAGAAATTTTAGGCTTTATAAAACTCCTAGTTATTCCCAAAGTGTTCAAAATTTCCATAGAGAGAGGTTCTGAAGGGTCTAAAGACTCTAAGGACTCTAAGGGGGTCAAAAGCTAAAATTCTGTTTCGAATACTTGAAAGAGAAATTCCAATAAGCCAAAGATTCTAAAACTTGTAAAAATCGCTTGAACTCTTAAAATGCCAAAGAATTTAAAAATTCCAAAGACTAAAGAAAACAAAAGTCTTGAAGAGCTAAAAATCGTAAAGATCAGAAAAATGCTTTCTTTAACTTTTATACATCCTAAAAGCACTGAAAGCCTTGAACACCCTAATTATTGCTTTATAAATCTTGAACACTGTTCCAGAGATCCAACAATTCCAAAGATGTAGACTTTTTAGATCTATAAATTATAGAAAATCTGAAACAATTTAGAAAGTATGGGAAAAATGTGGTAGACCTAGAAATCTTAAAAATATTGGAGAAGGCTGAATTTCAAAATTCTGGTATAACGGGAGCCTGATAATTTTAGAAATTTTGGAAAATGTGGAAATTCTGGTAATTTTGTGTACTTCCAAAAATCTGAAAAATTGGGCTAATTTGGAAAATCTGGACATTTTGGAAATTTTAAAAATTCTGCAAATTACGAACATTCCCAAAAATTAAAAGAAAATAAAAAATATTGAATTTCAAAATTGCAAAAGTTTACACAATCTTAAGATTGCAGATATTCTAAAAATTCCAAATGTTTGAAATATTTAAAAAGTTTTTAACCTTTCAAAAATTCTAAAAGTTTTATTAAAGGTGTCATACATTAAAATTTGCGAATTTTAAAGGCACCAAAGATGCTAAATAAACGAAAGTTTTAGGTTGTAAATAGAAGAAACATCCAACAAAATCTCAAAAATTGTAAAGATCTTGGAAGTATTAATGTTCCTAGAAATTATAAAAATTATAAACTTTCTAAAATTTCTAGTAATTCTGACGTATCCAAAATTCCCAAAGATTGTTAAGACTCTAAGGACTCTGAACACTGAAGATTCTAAATACTCTATAAGGATTCAAACGTTAAAGAGGTTTTTAAAATTCTGTTCCAAATATTTCAAAAATTCCTAAAAATCTAAAAATCTGATGAATGCTTGCTTTAATTTTTATCAATCCTACAAGTATTAGGGGTCTTGAACACCCTAATTACTATCTTATACATCTCAGAGATTTCAAAGATTCCAGAAATTCCAAAAATTTCAAAGATTTAAAGACTCTTGGGGTCTATTAATTTTAGAAAATCTGGAAATATCTAGAAAGTGTGAAAAATCTGGAAGACCTAGAAATCTTGAAAAGTGAATACTAAATTGATATATGTGCCCTTGCTAAAATATTAATGACGTCATAAAAAAAATATGTGGAAAAACTGCCTATAAAGATAAAAAAAAAGAATTCTCAAAGTTAAAGCTGATAATAATTTTTCGAAGTTGTATTTGTTCGACTGTACTTTAGGGGCTATGGAAGTTCTGTCGAAATAAATTTATACCAATTTTTTTATATACTTTCGAGGTACTTAATTTTTGCGTCGTTTGTTAATTATTTAACGAAAAAAAAAACATGAAGGATAATTACATTAATTTAGATTTGGTATTATCAACAATGGCAACAACGATTCAAACACCTTGTATAATTGCACATAAAATTCCGAACAGACTGACTCAATGCTGTTTAGGAACTCTAATGATGACCCAATTGATATTATCAAGAAGTTTATAATATAAAGTTCAGGGAAATTAACTCTCCCGAAATTATGCCTTTTGTAAATCGTATGTTCTGCGAAATTATGGTGAAACTTGGTTTTGAGACTAACTTCAATACGTAATTATTCTATTGATTAAAATTACACAGATGTTGAAAATCCTTAATTGTGGTTATTGAGTTGTATTGGACTTTGTCTGAGGTATTGAATTTATTTATTTATTTTTAATTAACATCACGGTGTTTTCGTATATGTATGCATTCACGAGAAGAAAAGGTTTTAAAAATTTGTTGATATTACTCAACAGCTGTTGAGGGCGGAATGTAAACACCAAAAAGGTATAATTTCTCCATCTCTCTTAGTTAAGTCCATTTAAATTAGATTTAAACATTTTTTTTTTCCGTGAAGGCTTTTTATATTTATGTATTATAGAATTTTTGTTAAATAAGCTGTTTATTGCTACAACCTTTAAGAAAAGAGCTCTCGTTTAAGTTCTCATGGGCCTCCATAAATATTAATTGCTGTATTTTTTACTCTCTTTGATGTTGAAATTTTCCTCTTCAGGGACCCTAAAATGGCGTCATCTCATGCGTCCCTTCGTGATGCGATGGTCACTGGCAGCCCATGACATCTGCTTTACATGCGCGCAGCATTCGTATTTCTTCAGTTTGGGTAAATGCATCCCTGTTATAAGGGGTGCCGGCGTATATCAAGACGCCGTCGACTTCTGCATAGAGCAGTTGGCCAAGGGCTCTTGGGTTCACGTTTTCCCAGAAGGTTAGCCATCATCCATTGACAAATTTCAATAACATTCGTCGCTTTTGTTTTCAGGTAAAGTGAACATGACCAAAGAAAACATGAGACTGAAATGGGGCGTCGGCAGAATGATTTTCGAATCTCCTATCACGCCCATCGTCGTCCCCATATGGCACATCGGCATGGACGATGTCCTTCCGAACGAGCCTCCCTACGTTCTGCGATTGGGCAAGAATCTGACCTTCAACTATGGAAATCCCATAGACCTGTCGGAGATGGTGAGGCAGCTGAAGGATAGGAAAGCCACCGATGTGGAAGCAAGGAAACAAATCACCGATTTTCTGCAAGACCAGTTACTCAAACTGAAAGCGGAGACGGAGGAGTTACATAAGAAGAATTTTAAAGTTAATTTATGATATTTTAGCGATTAGTTAGGGCACATTTTTCTATTTATTCGCCTTTTATCATTTTTAAAATAACGTGTAAATTATTCTTTGTTTTAATGTGGAGAGTAGTTTCGGGTTGCGCATGGTTTTGTTGGTAAAGCAATGTTGAATGCTAGTCATCTAATTTGCCATTAGTTTGTTTTTCTTTGGAGGTTGAACGCGGAGACTGTGAATTAAATTTACGGTACGCAAGGGTATTATTTACAGCATTGTATTTATAGCAATTTTTAATTTGTAGCACGAATGGGGAATGTTTTATCGTGTGTTGTTGATTTATTTAATTTTAGTATGACACGTATCACGACATTTTGTGTAATGCCAAAGTTATCATCACAAAGGTGGCCCTTTAAGCGCAAAGCATTACTTTATTATTGTGATATTTTTTTAGTTGGAGGTTTACAGTCTGGTTGTAGAAACGGGGCCCAAACACAACAATTTTCTATAACCAGACACGTTTCAATGAATTTATAAAATATATTGAATTATACAAGGTAGAACGTAGCGTATAATTGTTTTATAAATTGGGAACTTGCATGAGGCGTTGCTTTTAAAAGGACGCTTATTTTAGAACTACATTAAGGTGGTATCACACAAATCGCTCTTAAATTTAAGACTACATTCTAAAGTATGGTTTTGGAAGCTGAAACTTTTTAAAGATCTCAGCGCGTTTAAATAGCTGTCATATTTAGTTAGTAGTCAGTCCAAAAAGCAATTCTCAACCACGTCAAAAGCTACATAAACGTGATTTTTACAATTCTAAATATAGTTAATTAGATTCAAGTTTGGACGAAGAATAATACGAAGGTTAATAAAGTTAATTACAATTCCGGTTATTGGTAATTAAACTTTTTTAAATTGTATTGAAAAAAGTAATATTCATTAATATATTATAATGGTAAACAACTTAATACAAAATATGAGCTAAAAGGGAGATCTTTATCAATCATAATATCCGTTTTCAGTATTCTCTAATGCAGTACTGATTTAGCTAAGTTTTTCTGTTCTATACTTTTGAAAATAAGTTGATCAAAGAAAGTTTTTTACGAAAAAATACTGCTTTGCTGAACTCCCAGTTTGTACTATTTCAGTTGTACCTCCTAAAAGTTATCTTTTTGTCGCTGTCCTTTTCTCATTTCTTCTTGTATTATTAGTATTTTAAACTTGAGAATATATATTGTTACTTGCATCATTCTAAAAAAAGTTCAATTTTGTCTGTTGACTAAAACACAGGCTGTGTTATTATCTCAGAAGAATTTACTGTTCGCCCTATTTTTACAATAGCGGCTTATTGTACATTCAGAATTGTTGGTTTTTGCATTTTATTAGGTTGTAATTTTTCCGCCAATGCAATTTGGTAAACAACTATTTATTGAGGATGTAAAAATGGGGTCAAGTCTGGAGGCAAATCTACCGGCGTGTCTAAGCGCACATTTGCATCATATTACGATGTAATCCCGTTATAATCTTGCGCATGCACCACTTTATTAACACTTAATTGTGACCATGTAAGGTGTGCCTTGGGGCCCAATACGGTGCTATTCTGCCTAAGCCATATAACAAGCTCTTTTACAATTTTGTTTATAATACTATGTAATTCTTAGTTACGCTGGTGGATCCATCCCATATCCCTTCACAAAACACAATCTTTTAAATTGTGCAAGTTCTCAGTTAGGGTTTTAATATTAAAAGTAGCTTGTAGCGTCTAGGTAGTAGTCATATTGGTTCCTTCAATTGGGACTGTAAAAAAAATAAATGTCTCCCCTATTTTTATTAAACTAGATTTAGTTTTCCCATTTTTATAAGAACAAAGTCGGTAGCGACAAATGAAAATGATTTTGTAAATAATTAGTTAAGATTAGGGCGTTTAATGGTATTTATATGTAATTGTGATTGTTGTGTTGAAATTAGATTTGTTAACAGATTTGTTGTGTACGTTTTTTTGTTTTTCTTTCTAGATCAATTTTTGTAAGTAGGGTTACTTTAACGATGCACTTCCATTCCAAAAATCATCGTTTTCCTGAACAATTAATTTGTTCCTCCTTGTTAGATCATTTTAGAAATATGTACCTAAATATTTTATTGTTTAGATTGTTGTGCTTCTATTTTTTAAATAAATTCAATTTGAACAGATTTTGCGTGCAAATTCCAAATTGTTCGTGTTATCTGGAGCCCACAAATACTTGGAATCGTGTTTGGAATTTGAAGATTTGGAGCATAAATTTAACAAAGTTTCGAATTTTTTTCAAAGAAAATTTAGACTAAATAGTTAAACCGCCCTGGATGATTCCACGAAACGTGTTGCTAACTAAATTGAGATAAATTTGTGGAGGACTGTTTTGACAAACTCGTCATACTTGAAATATATTAAGCGAAAAAAAAACTGCAGGTCATAAATATCGACAAATGGCTTTTGAAAAACAAATCCACATGTGAAACAAACTCCAATACAGTAATGAATAAAACATTTATATCATGGTACCACCTAAAAAATGTTTTAAAGTCATAACAGTTACGGTAATGTGTTTATAAAAAGTTAAGAATTAAGATTGTATTCGAATTGTAAACTTTCAAAAACTTGTAGCTTTTTTTGATCGTATTTTATTGCTTTCTCGCTATTATTCTTTAGAAACCACACTTAAACGGTATTCACGTTCACAAAGGGATGAAAGATGATATATTTGTCACTATCTCGTTCAAGCAACATTGTGCACGTACGTATTCAAAATATCGTAAACAAAAATATTTTAATATCTTACAACCATTTTATTTCTTAAAAAAATATAAAAAAGTGTGTTCGTCTAAATTTAGCTTCTTGAAAGTACCTTCAACTCCAAAAATGTTGTTCACGCTGTCTGATGGACCTACTCTTTTACTTTTGTCGATTGTCTATTTGTCTTCCCATTCAAAAAATGTAGAATTTGTAAAATATTTATCTTTAGCTCTCTCTGTAATCAGGAACAATATATTTCTTTCGTCACACAATTTGCAGACAATGTTTTATACCGTGTAGTTTTGATGTGTCCTCTGTGAAACCACCATAATTCGCAGGTAGGCATTCCAGAGGAATAAACTTCACCAATTCGTCCAATGTATTGTGCAGATACAACTAAAACTAAAAATAATTAAGTGCCTTTTTGTAAACTTAATACTGATAGGTACCACGTCTAAGAGTTCCATTTTCTTCAAGGGTTTTACCAAAGCCAATATTTTATCCATAAATGGTGCAATGTTGATGAAATGTAATCCTTTTAATCGTATAGACATCCCTTCTTGCAGATACTGAAGAAAATTTTTTAGAACTATTGGTCCGGCAAGTATTACTTTAGTCAAATGCGTAAAAACGACTCCTTTCAGATCAGCAACAATCACATGCCCTGTGGACGTGCCTTCTTGGTACAATTGTAACATGCAAGCCATATCTAAGTATTTATCTGTTCTATAAAATTTAAATTGTCCACATCTATATTTATTAATTTCAAGAAAATAATTGTCTAACCCTCTGGTGTTTTTTTAGGAAGACATGTGGCGAGGCTACGAATGAACAGGTAGGAATCAAATCGACATATGCGTGTTTATTATTACCTGTTTTCTATGGTTTTGTTAAAAAGGGGTGATAAAGTATTCTTGTTTCTGAAAATCTCGGGATGGAGCGTTTTCATTGTAAAATACGTGTCGATGGTTTTCTTGGCTGCTTCATTGCTATAGTAACAACTTTGCAGGAACAGGATGGCTTGTAATTCTGCAATAAAGAAATTATTATTATTATTATTAATATTATTATGAAACTGCGATCGGGCAGAGGCCTAAGCCTGTTGTGCCCGCGCATCTTTAATACCTACACTTTGTTATACTGATCGTAGCTACGTTTGAAACTTAAAACCGAGTCACTCAACACAACCTCCGTTTGTAAAGAATTCCACTTACCAAACACCCTGTTAACAATGTACTCGTATATCTGTCTCGCTGTTGTTTTAAAGTTACCTTTAACTAATTTAAAGGAATGACCCCTTGTCCGACCACGCATGTCTAGCTTAGAAAAGGACCATATCACTGAGTTGTTGTTAGTAAGCGCTTGAAATGTTGTAATCATGTCCCCCCTTACCCTTCTATCAGCCAAGGAAGGTAAGTGCATTAGGGCCAGTCTCCCTTCATATGAAGGGCGAACTCTCCCAAACGGCAAACGAGTGGCACGACGCTGTACACCCTCCAATAATGCAATATCGCCTTTCAGAGACGGTGCCCATACATTATTGGCAAATTCTAGAACTGGTCGAACTAACGTTTTATATAAATTGATGAACATTGTAAGGATCCAATTCGAATTTTTAAATTTCAAATGAATTTCGCGCGCGCAAGAAACAGTTGGTGAGAAGAAGAAAAGAAGGTTGGCAACCAACCCCAAAGAAACAGACATGCGCAAATGTTAGGGTGTTTTTGTCTCGTGTAAGATCACCCACTTCCTTTTGATCGCTTGGAGAGAACAGACCACTTCTTTTCGAGCGCTTCGAGCAACAGGTTGTATTTTTGATTGTGAATTATTCTGTGCCTTTTGCTGTTGTTTTTGCGTTTCCAGTGTTGATCTGTTCCATTGGAAAACTTAGCGGCCCCGTTGAGCCATTGGGTGTTCCTGATTTCGCACCGTTCTTACGACGAGGTTTTTGTGTTCCTGTTGGCGGTAAGCCGTGTCGAAATCTTCGCATCTTTGGAGAGGTATGTTTTGAACACCCGTTTCGCGGCGAGTTTCAAGCCCCGACGATGCTTCTGACCTCGTGACACTTCGACGCGTGCGCTTTTTTTTCACTAATCTCGTTTTTTACCTTTCATTTAAAATCCATCGCAGTAGGGCTTTACAGGGAGTGATTTCTAGTTCGGGCCATGCTTTATTTAGCTATATTTGTGAAATCTGTATTTTGGATGGCGGCAAACGAGTTGTTATTTTCACCGTTCTTTGTTCAGGCAGCGGCCATTTTGAAGCGTCCATTTGTTTCTTTTGATCGAGCACATGTTTTAACTGAATCTATTGAACAAAATAACAACATTGTGGGTCATGGGGGGACGTGCCTTTTATTCTTTGGATTTAGCACATCGTTTATACAACGCCACAGGATTCATCGTATTTTTGCATCGCATATTTTCGACGCCTATTATTTGGAATGACGAATTCGTCCAACGCCATTTTGCAACTGCAGTTTGTCTGCCATGTTTGTTTATGTGTTTTGTTTGGGGAAATGTATGTGTAATAATGGCCCACAATGCAGCTAAATAATTTCACGTTTGAATTTTAACCAATAACTTGACTGGACACCGATTAATATTAATCACATGTAAATCTGTTAACTTTACAATCTTTCACCTCATGCAATTTGTCTTTGTCTCACAATTTTAGCTTCAGTAATTTTCTTTGCTGTATAATTTTAATTGAACGTAAATTTCCATGTTCTACAGTTTTGACCTAACATGATATTTTATTTGCACAAGTTTATTTCACACCAGATCTTTGTTTTATAAATCTTTGCTAAGTTTTGATCATGTAAATGTTTTGTTGATGAATGTTTCTCTCATATAAATTATCGGATGTCCAAATTTGATCTCAATTAAGAATTATTTGTTGTTGAATTTTCGTAAGAGTGTGTGGCGAATTTAAATGTGGTTTATTGCTCTTTGTTGAAACTTTAACTCTTGTTCGGTTGTCATTTAAAATTAGAGTCATAGAAATTGAACATCTAAATAGAAATTGAAGTAAATAACACATAACTCGTAGTGTACGTGGGGCGCGCGACTTCTTCTCAAACTGACGGGATCAATCGCGGCACCTGCACAAATCCGCGGGTTTGTATAGCTTCAGGGGGCGATCGCGGGTCTTTAACGCTGTCGACTTGGCCCAATAGTCGAGACCCCACTACGGATCTGCGATCGTAACCGCCTCGTTTCGCAGGGCACGTTCGTAATGGAGAGATGCGTGTGAGCAGGCGTTGGTGTAGATAGAATCACCGTCGTGGGGGAGAACAGTGACGATCAGGAGTCCCAACCTCTACTTGCGCTACAACGCCCCCTCTGGGTATTTTGCTGTGCTCGTAAATGAAATTGCTATATTTTGTTCTATGTTTTGTTCGATCGCCACACTCTCATAATGATTCGGGTTCTGCCATCCAATTTACATATGTGTAGGTCTTGTGTTCGTTCGGTTTTCATATGTGTATGTCTGTCAATTCGCGAGTGTTTTTCTTTCACATATCTTAGGGTGTTTGACATGTAATATGTCGGTGAATAAAACCCCAGGGGGTTTTGGGGAATGAAGACCGATGATGCCTTGGCCCTGCGGACTCGCCAGAAGGGCAAATCGAGCGTCTGTCGTTCTTCGTTTCTTTTTCCTCCTTAGGAAGGCTCCTAATTTTGTCTATTATTTCTTGCGCTCTCGACAGTGTATGCACTTGTATGAAAGAACTTCTTCCCGCCATTTTTCAAAACCACAAAAAAAAAAAAACACACAACGTAGGTTCTCATTTGTTAGACGATCACAGCCAAGGCCAAACTTTGAATTTTTAAATTTTTGCGGGCCTTTCAAACTGTTTCAAGGTCAATTTTTAAGGCGGGAAGTTTGGGTTATCACAACATCGATATTGTAATAGCCCTAAACGTCCGACTAATAAGAAATATAATTCTATTCGCCTTCTTAACTACTTCAGCTATGTGCTCGGACCACAAGAGAGAGGATGACACCATTACACCCAGGTTGCGATAAGAGTCAACCTTGAACAGTTGCGTGCCATTCACATGATAATCATGCTTTGGATTTCGGCTACTATTAGTATATAGCACGACGCATTTTGCGGAGTTAATAGGCAGCAACCATGTACACGACCAATTGGCAACCACATCTAAGTCATTTTGCAGAACAGTGAAATTGCAACTCTTATTATAGATCTTCAGGTCATCCGCATACATTACAAAAGGGGATTTCAAAGAATATTTAATGTCGGAGGTATAGATCACAAAAAGAAGGGGCCCAAGTACCGATCCCTGAGGAACTCCACTCAGCACTCTTCTCTGCGTACTAAATACGTCACCCACTTTAACACTGAACAACCGATTAGAAAGAAAAGCCTCTATCCAGCGAAGAAGGTTTCCACGAACGCCAAAATGGTTGAGTTTAAGTAGAAGATGTCGCAAAGGCACTCGATCGAAGGCCTTCGAGAAGTCCAAGTACAGAACATCAGTTGATTCGCCGGAATCAAGCGTCTTGGTCCAGTCCTCAAGACTACAGAGTAAATTTGTAGTAACAGACCTACCAGGCACAAATCCGTGTTGCTCTGTAGGGAGTATATTACAGTTAATCATAAACTCTATCAACACATCATAAACAATGGATTCAGCGATTTTGACTACGTGAGACGTTAAACTGACAGGTCTATAATTGTCAGCAACAAACTTATCACCCTTTTTATATATGGGTTTCACCACCGCGGACCTCCATTCAAGAGGAAGAGTCCCCGACTCAAATGACTGCTCCATTAGAATCTTTAAAGGTTTTGGCACAAACATTGGCACTTTTTGAGAAGACTCACGGTAATGCTATCTGGTCCAGGAGATTTGGTTATGCGCAGTTTAGATATCTTTTTAGCTATTGCTACCTCAGAGAATTCACCGGAAGTAATAGTTGTGGAATTTGGGGGTGTCTGTACAGTAGGGAGATTAGAATTTGTGTCAACTGTAAAAACTTTAGCAAACGTATCCCCAAACAAATTAGCGACCAATTGACTATCCTCAGTGATACGTCCACTTACGTCTCTTAGGTGAGGGGTCTTCACAGGCCCAACTAAGGAAGACCGCACGTATTTGTAAAAACATTTCACATCTTTTAAAGCAGCAATGCGCTTCTCATAGTTGCATCTGGCATCTCTTATAGTAGCAGAAACTTTGTTTGAAAACACTCTGTGTGCCTTGTAATCACTCTCCCTACCAGTGCGCTTGTAACATCGCCACAGCGCCCTTTTTTTTCTAATAAGTTTGAGAATCTGTTTGGTCCATGGCTTATTTGAAGACTGTTTTCTTACTACGGAAACTGTGTGTTTGGTCACCACAGAATTAAGCTGTTTCTTAAATCTAGTCCAATTGTCTTCTACAGATGGTTCCACAAGAATGGTGGACCAGTCAGTGTTGAACAGATCTCTGTTGACCAGCTCATAATTCGTAATAACCCTACAAGTAGAGGTAATCCTCCTTCGTCTTTCAAAACAGATTTGCACTTCTACCTTTAACACCACGTGATCAGATTTACCAACAGGATCCAGATAATCCAAGTTTGCTAGTAACTTATCGTCCGAGGTGATAATTAGATCGAGGGTTGACGGTGTTTGGTTCGTTCTATAACGGGTCGGTTTAGTAATAATTTGCTCTAGATGACTGTTTATCAGTACATCACGCAACAACTGGGAAGGAGCGTCAAAATTAGCGTTATGATCAAGAGGCCAGGTTATGTCAGGTAAATTAAAGTCTCCCGCGATAATCAGTCTGTCGCAGCTATCGGTAATTTTTGACACAAACGTAAAGAGTTTTCTATCATCACCAATTGCAGAGTCTGGGGGTCTGTATATATAGTGAGCCAAGAGTTATAAGGTTATATGGCCATCATAAAATCATCCCATTGTGTCGAAGTTAAGTTGTTTACAATAGAAAAGGTTTTAGGGTCGTAAATAACGTGTCCACTGCAGCTCGACCGGCTCTTGTGGTTTCGTTCAGGGGCGGCTTTCACTAAATATGAAAATCCACCACTCCACTATTTCTTTACTACCTGCAGCCGCTGAGGGTTCCGAAATAACCACTCGCTTTGAAAGCCGGCCCTGTTAAATATGAGCAAGAAATGTTTAGAAGATGATTTATTGCCAACCGGTAAGCTTAGTGCGAACCACACAAAGGGGGTATTTATTTGCGGTCAACTACTTTTATGATGGCCATATAACCTTATAGGTCTTGGTTCACTATACATCCTAACACAAATGAGATACTACTGTTCGATAATTTGAGAAATAGTGCTTCATTATTGCCGACTTCCGAGCTTAAGATATTAATTGTGAAACTGGAACAAATCAAGTCCGCTACAAAGATACACACACCGCCCCCCCTTCTGCCGTCCCGGTCGTTCCTAAAAAGAGTAACCGTTTATAGCCACTAATGTATCAGGAATCGCAGGGCTTAGCCACGACTCTGACAACATTATAAAAGTCGGTTTCAAAGATTGCACCAGCACAGAGAAGTCGTATATTTTGCCATCAGGGAAGCTATATTAGTGTATACTAAATTGCCAACAAAATATTTAACAGATGAATTATTTTGAAAACTGAATTTGAAAAGAAAAAAAAAAAAAGAAAAGAAACGAAATCGAATCCCTATTAGGAACCGCCTGAGGGGCCAGCCACAGTATCCGTAGCTTTATTAGATGTTTTATCTGCAAGCCTAGCAAGCGCCTTTTTAATTTTAAGTTTAATTTTTTTAATACGATTGCGGACGCTATTATGAGTAAGCAGCTAAAAAATATCGAATAGCATAGCAGAGACCCCTTCTACGTCAGTCGTGTATTTTCGTATTAACTCTAAGATATCCAATTCACCAACAGCTTTCTCCACAAATCGGGTTAACTCTTCAAAATTTAGCGGGTACTGGGCGTTATCTATTAAATCTTTAGCGGGCTGGATCAAATCAGAGGTCGAAGTTAAACTCTCAGTGGAGTCACAAGTTTTAATTTTTTTGGTTTGTCTAGAGCATAAAACATTCTCCACCTCACAAGATAACTCTTTACTCAGATCTAGAGGCTGAAAACCTTCCATTTCCTCTTCGTCATCAGGACGGTCCTCGTCCACATCCCCATTAGATCTCTTATTCGACTTCTCAAGTGAAGTGTCATTTGCCTGTAAAATAGTGGGAGAAGAAGTATCTGAACTACCTGAGGTTGAGGGACATTCTTGTGCGAAATGACCAACCTGCTTACATTTAAAGCAAACGTCGTCGTAATTTAGAAAGATACGGTAGTTCGTGTCATCATACTTCAATATCAACGAAGATGGAAGTTCAACTGAATCATTAGGCTGGACATAAACATGACGACGAAAACTCAAAACATGATTATATTCACTGTTTTGTATGCCAGCTCTCAAAAAGGATATATTAGATACTAAGGTAAAACCCAATCTTTTGATGAAATCCTCAACAATCTTGTGAGGGATCGAAGGACACACATTAGAAAAGATAATACGTTTAGCGGGGTTTATAAGCCGGCGCACACTGACTACATTTTCCTTAACGACAATATTTTGATGATCTGAAATGATTAAGTCAACATATGATTTTTCTTTTAAATATATACATACTCTATCGTTCGACATATGGGACGCGAATATGACATTTTTAGGCGCAACTATATCCCCTACAGCCACGACATAATCAATAAGTTTTAAATCTTTAATTGCATTTAGAACTATAGCCTGATCCCTTGCCGGAAATGAAGTCGTAGACGTCTCCATTTCGACTGGGCGTATGTTGTTTAGATACAATAAATTATACTCGCCCTTGGGGCGAGTATAATGCCACAGTACTTCACCTCCGCAAAAATATCCGTTATCAGCGCAAAAAATTACAATAAAACTCGAATTGATATCCAAACTTTGTTACTGGGAAAACAAGTACTGAATTCCCAGAAAACAACCGAAGATGCACCAATATCAATACAAAAATATGAACACCATCAAACAGGAATAACAATAATCCAATTCGCAAATTAACAATTGGAAAGGGCTCACCAAATACCAGGTGAAAGCGGGGATCGCACAATCACGCACCTATCACCTATGATGGTTGACCTGAACTATATGTGGAAACTAATCCTGGGAATTTCGTTTTTTTATAAATCAGGCATCTGTTTAGATTTTAGATTATTTTTTTTATTTTGACGCATAAATTGAATTTAAGTCACCACTACATTTCGTATCCATGTGAAGAGAAGGTTCTTCATTTACTTTAAAAGATGATAAAACTATAGAAGCTATGAGCAAATACTATTGGTTTGCAAAAAAGACAAAATATGTCAAAAGATACATAGCTTGTTGTCTGCCTTTGACAAGGGTCCGAATCCAATGCACACTCAAATTTGATCAGTGCATATCATTTGGGAACGTTTGTAAAAATTTGTAGGAAAAGCACCTATTTAATCACAGCAATAGATGCTTTCACAAAGTTTATTGAACAATTCTGGGGTAGAATTGTGGGAGTGAGTAAAAAGCCAATAAAGCTTAATACTGATTTTATTCACAACAGCCTAACTTATTTATACAAAACTATATTATATTTCCAACGTATGAGTGGTTCTAAACTAAAATTAATAAGAGATATGAAATTATATTGCGTCTCAGTTTCTTGTATTTTTCTTTTGTTCCACTACTGTTGCCTTCGTAACGCTGACGACGGTGCTCTTGCGGTGTCAGCGTTTCATAGTTCTGCGCTTGCAATTCCATGTTTTAGCGTTCTACATTCGCGTCGTTGATCTTGACCTCGTTATTGGTGGCATAAAGAGTAAATTCAAATTTAAGAAATTATTGTTTAAATTTTAAGATTTAAACATGTTGGGTTTCTCGAAATGGACAGGAGCGATGGGGTTTGTAGAAGGTTTGCACTGGGAACGCAATGGTAGGGTACTCTTGGCAGATAAATGGGTCTCATCTCAACAGTCTCCTCTTGAGGCGGTGGTTGTGGCCATTGCTTTCTTCGATGACGATGAACCATGCTGCCCAGATTGCAGCAGTGATCCTGGTTAGGACGATGCTTCTGATGATGACGTTGAATCTTACAGTGTGCAGAGTTATCTTTGGCCACGTTGTTTCTTGAAGTTCGGACTGTATTTCTTCTTCTTCCTTTTCTAATTCTTTTGGTGTGTTGAGCCTGGACCATGGCTTCTTTTATTGGTGTTAATTGTTGTTGGATTTTTGGTGGAGCCAAATTTGCCACCACAGGCCGTGTGATTGGTTTAGGTGAAACTGATGTCATTTTTCGGAGTGTCAGTGGATTTTGTTTTGGTCTTAAATTGGTGACTGGTCGAGCAGTTTTCCCAATTTTTCCAGCTTGGTGATTTTCTTTTCTTGTCATCACGCTTTTCACCGTTATGCGTTTGTTGTTTCTTTAATAAAAGAAGTTTTATTATAGTACCGGACAAGATCCACCCAAATTCTGTATTTTGACCCATTAAACCATCGTTTGTTTTTTGGATACCGTTGAGTATTATCATTGTTTAAGTATATATATAAACAATGGAATTATGTTGCGGTATTCACCCGCACCCAGCAATACATCAATTGGGCCCTTATCTTGGCAGACTGGATCCGCGATGATATGATTCTCGCACACCTGAAGATCTGTTTCGATGTCTTCTTCTGATAGAGATTCTGTAATTTTTGGTAGTACGAGTAGGTCTGTTGTGAGTGTGAAATGACTCGAAAATCGTGGGGCACACCTCGACTGTAATTTTGGAGTTCGATTTGTTGGGTATTCCCCCTCCAAGTCCAGTAATATCGGCTTGAATGTGTTCTCTGGGTAGTGACAAGAGCGTTGCTGCTTTTTCTGTTATGAGCGATGGCTGCGATTCCGGGTCAATAAGGGCTCGCAAATATTCGTAGGTTCCACTTGCTGTTCGTACTTTCATTAGCGCTGTGGCCAGAAATACCCGTTTGTTTTCAATTCCTACATGGCTTTGAATTTTCTTCGTTGTGTTCTCTCCAGAGTTTGAAGTTTGTTTGTTGGGTAGAATGTTTTTTGCTTGTTGACCTTTGGGTCGCTTCTTTGATCGTATGCGTACTAATGTATGGTGTCTTCTTTTGCATTTATGGCATGCTGCTGTGCTGAAGCATTGTTTGCTTGCGTCGTGGTTCAATCAGTTTGTACACAGCTCGGTGGTTTATGAATCTCCATCTGTCTTCTGGTAATTCGGTTTGGAAGTCAGGACATTCGTAAATTGAATGAGAATCTCTGCAATATTTGCATGATTTTACGTTAGGAATTGTTTCCACTTTGTTAAACTCGGCATCTTCTTTCTTGTTTGCCGTAATCATTCGAGAGATAGAAATCTTGTCTGAAGGAACTCCATCATCTTCTCGAATTCTTGCATATCGTGTTGATTGTTTAATGATTGTTCATACAGCCTATTTGTTTCTGTGTCCCATTTTTGAGAGGCTATTTTGGTGAGCATTGATCCCCACGTTTCGGTCTGAATGTCTAAATTGTTTAATGCTTCTAGACATTCTTTTGTCGTGTCATGTAATTTCATCAGCTTTTCTGCTGATTCCTCTTGTATTCTCGGCTGATCCAAAATTTTGTCTAGTAACTTACTTACGGTACGCCTTATGTTGCTAAATCTTTTTGCCAAGAGCTTCCATGCAGTTTCGTAATTATTTTCCGTTATTTGGACATGTTGGATGATTCTGCTGGGCTCATCTCTGATGTACGTCTTCAGATACTGCATCTTCTCAATCTTAGAAAGCGATGTGTTGTGGATGATTTTGTTGAATAAATCGTGAAAAGTGGGCCAATCTTCATAATTTCCGCTAAACGTTGGAAGCTTAATTTGGGGTAGTTGGATGTTCGGTTTCTCATGTTGATGGGCGGACGGTGACTGGATTTTTCCTTTCAGTTTTTTGACCACAACCTGTTTATCTTGGTCAGCTCGGTGGAGATTTTTGCAATCTGAACAATTGACGTCGGATGCGGGCTTCTTGCTCCGGGTCGACGTCGAACGACGTCTGAACTGATTCGAGGTATTTCTTCGCATCTTCTGCAACGCTTTTAGCTGATCAAAATACTTCACTTCGAAATAATTGTGGGTAGTTCTGAGGGTGGGTCCCAGTATCTTCAATTCTTCATGATTTCGCTGAATCTCATTTCAATATTCTTGGAGTTGCTCTGCCCTTTTGGATCGCCAATTCTGGGTTTTTCTTTTTGCGGGGTCGTTCCTCGCGTTGGTTAGGACAGTTCGAATTTTCTTCCCCAAAATGCTCTTGCTCTTTGGCTTTCTTGTTGAGTAAAAGCACTGAAAAAATTAATCCGGATGACTTACTGTTGGATTATCGCCCATACAGTATAGACGATGCATACCTCCTACATAAGTTGAGTTTTGACAATAAAACTCAGGATTTACAACATATACGGGCGAAAGGTGTCCAGAAGATGTGCGAAGAATGAAGTTTTGACGCTAAAAGACGACCAGCTGATCAATACGCAGTGGGTCAGCAGGTGTTGGTAAGAAAAGTTCTTGCCTCAAATGAGGGAAAAAGCAAGAAGTTGCTGCCCACGTTTTCAGGCCCGTATATTAACCTACAGACATTACCTCACGATCGACAGATTGTCGAAGATCTTCCTGGAACACACCGTTCCCAAAAATTCTACAGAGGAATTGTAGCTGTACACAAGTTGAAGCCATACATACTGGATATGGAAGAAGACGTACTATCCGAAACGAATGATGATTAGCCTAACAGTACAGTTGTATACTGACTTTTGTTCTGATAACAATTGAACTCAGTCTGTATCCTTAATGTTTGTTTAATAAAAGCAAGTTTTGAGTTTGTCTCTTTAAGTACTTTAAAACGTTTACTATCGCGAAACACAGGGTCAAAGTGTCCATGTTTTGGTAAGTAAGGGCTGCTTTTAATGTCCACAATTACAAGAACAGAAAGTCTGTTCAGGAATAACTCAGATTGAACGTCATTCTGAAGAACGGAAAGTCTGTCCAAGAACATTAAATCTATACAAGAAATACATAATGAACGTCATTCTGAAGAACAAAAGTCTGTTCAAAAATAGAAAGTCTATTCACTCAAGCAATACAGAACGAACGTCATTCTGTAGAACAAAAGTCTGTTCAAGAATAGAAAGTCTATTCAAGAAACCCAGAATGAACGTCATTATGAAGAACAGAAAGTCTACTCGAAAATTAAAAAAAACGCGAACGCATTCTAAAAACCAGAAAATCTGGTCGAGCGTAGAGCTTTCGGCTTTGCTGCTTCATAGTTAAATTGCAAAATGTTATATATGTACTTAAGTGTGTTTTTTTTTTCTAACACTGTTACGAGGCTCTCGACCGCGACTAGGCTCAACCGGGAAGGCCGTGGGTGATGGTACAAAAAAAAAAAAATGAAAGATTGGAGCCTACAATTAATTAAATTTATTTAGAACGGGGGAGGTGAGTGACTGTGTGACTGAGTACAAACTATCGATCTAAATATAAAAAAAACTTAAATAAATTACTATCCTAACCTTATGAGTACTTCGCGTCCGTACCGCAACAGTGCCGTTCCTGGCGGTGGCGAAAATGCCGAACGCGAATATACTTAACCGACAAAATAATAAAAAAATACAAGAAAATAAAATAATACCTAATACCCTATAACTAACGCCTCTCCTTCTTTCCGGAGTTCAACACGGCGTCCTCACTTAGAAAATGGGGTGGGGCGGAGCGGCTAGTTGACCTTCGTCCAAACTTCACACAGAAAAAATCTTTCCACGCCAAGAGCGCAAAAAGATAGCAACACGTAGAAACGAGGAGGGAACAAAAAACCCAATGGTAAAAGTAATGCGAAAAAGAAAAAAAGAAAAAGGCCTCTGATGGTGTGCGGCCTTAAAGTGAATTTTCAGGGGTCTCAAAAACACAGGACACACGTCCTCGTTCCCAAATGCGGTGGCCTCAAATCGTCTCTAACGCAATTTGGAGAAGAGTAATGCCACAACTGGCTAAAATAAGGGCTCTACCTCCAAAAATGGCCCCTTCGCACTGGATACCCTGAAAACACTTGCACCCGTTCCCAACGACTCGAAAAATCAAAATGGAGTCCCTCCTGGTTTTTTTTCCTTTCTGTGGCATGCGCGGTCTGAAATACCCAAATTGATTGAGGGAGGGAAAACATCGATACCCCGAATCAATGAGAGCTGTCAACTAACCTCACAAACTCATGTAAATAAACAAAATCAACCAAAATCGTATCAACACTCTGGATGTCTAGGCGTCTGGGGTACGAAATTAAGATGAATTTCACAAAACCACATCTGTGGGAGTGTTAATTTATAAATTATAAGTAATATTTACTATGAAACATTCAAGATGCGTCATCACATTGTTCCTGGAGATAATGAGGCAGAAGTAGTTGACTATAGCTACATTCAACTAATTTTGTAGTTAACTCCAACTAGTAGTTGTTAGTTGAAGGTTAGCAATTAATTTTTCAAACTTGTAGTTATTACACAAATGCAACTAGTAACTACAAGTTGAATAAAGTAGTTGCTCATCTTTAAGTACCAACTAATGGTTGGTAGTTGGTTTTTGCAACTACTTAACTTGTAGTTAACTACACAAAGTAGTTAACTAATGCCCAACGTATCATAAACTAATTTTAAAATCCAGTAAGCAGGTAGTTTTTATTTCAGATAAAATGAACATGAAAAAAACGATAACGAATTTTCGTCTGTTTGCACGAGAACGACGGAAAGCAAAGTTATTGAAGTCCAAAATTGCGAGCTTTGTGGTTAAATATCAAAAGGGGGCTCATCCGGAGTTGGAAAATGTAACAGTCAACGTAACACAAGGGGCTGCAATTTTCTTCTACGATTCTACTAATGAACCTCTATTCTTTCTGTAAGACATCAACATTGCAAGTTTGGATTGCAATACCTCTAGAAGTAACACTAATTGTTGAGGGGGCGGAAAACGTACATCTACAATTTATAGATGAAGACCAAAAAATGAAGTTTGTTGCGATTCAGGAAGACGCACTTTACTGTAATGAGTAGTCTTCCATATTAAGATTCACATGAATATATAAGGTTTTTTGATTGAAACATTTTTTTTTTGGAATTAGTGGAATATATATTTTGTTATAAACTTAAAAAAAAAACATGAATTTATGTTTGAATAAAACATACCTTCAACTTTCTATCATACAAACGGTAAAATCCTTGAAATATACTGCTATACTTACAATATAATCCTTGAAATCTTTACTTTACTAATACTTGGGGTAAAGTCTTTAAGGTGCCACAGTACATCTCGGAGCTCCTATATCAAATACATTGAGTCATTTTTTACCGAATTTTTCTACAAATCAAGCACTGAAGCAACGTTTGACTTTTGGTTGGGCATTCTACACCTATATGCAGGGGAAAGACATTATATTTTTATAATGAATAAAGTAATTAATAAAAAACGGTGTAAATAACGAGTGGCAAAGTTTGTCACGCGTTATTGAAGGATAAAAAACGCAGATATTTAGAATTTTTAAAGACAAACGAAATACCATACCAAGAAATAAGTAGATTATAAACACGAAAAGGCAAATTTACACATATACATATTATTATTATTATTTATTATTATTATATACAGGGTGTCCCAGAATTCGCGCCATTCCCGTGAATGACATGTTCCCTGTCCCGAACTGTGCTGTAATTCGCAAAAAGAATTGTCCAGGCTTTAACCGTGTGAGAACTGGAAGGCGAGTAAGTTGACCAATAGAGAGGCTGCTTTTATATCCGAACGTTTCTATGTTCAAAGTTACCTATGCCAAGAACAAAAAATCGGGTAATACTAAAGTGAATGAATTTTTTCCGAATCCCCCTCCGTCAACAAAAGGAAACAGAAGTGTGGTTATAAATTTAATCATTTTGACAATTGTTTGTCATAAACTGTCACGAAGTTCATTACTGACCTGAAGAGACGCTTCTGCGCCAAAGATGACTGATTAATGTACACAGAGACATCAAGGTTTACTTTAAAGCAAGTAGCATGGGACAGAAGTTATTTCTGCTGCAATTCTAGTTAAATTGTGTTTAACTGGGCTATACATGTCATAAGAGAAGCTGTTTCATTTCATCGTAGGCAAAAAATAATACATTTATTACTATTCTACATAGAGTAGCTACCGAAGAGCAGGTATTAGAAGTCATTTTCTTAGAGCCCCGTGAATAATCGTCGGCGCCCAGACCAACATGTATTTCACCGATTGTTACATCGAGCAAGAGAAGATGGATCTTTTCAACCTAGTCGGAAAGGCCGTGCTGGGGCTCCACGGAATGTACGTGTAGGTGCTGAAGAGCAAGTGTTAGAAAACATGGAAGCGGATCCTAGGAGAAGTGTCCTCTACGTAGCGCAAATGAGTGGATGCCCAAGATCGACCACTCATCGTATCCTTCAAGAGAGAAGACTGCATCTTTACCATTACACGAGAGTGCAGCATCTGCGACCAATCGACTACCCGCGACGAGTACATTTTGCTCAATGGTTACTGCGACAAAATGAACTAAATCCTGATTTTTCACCGACGAATGTTCATTTTCCCGAGAAGGAATGTTTAATGCACACAATTGGCATTTCTGGGCACACGAAAATCCACATCTCACTAGGGTGAGAGCATATCAGGAGCGATTTACTATTAATCTATGGGCTGGAATCATTGGTACTACTGTGGTAAAAATTTTAATGCATCTGATAAAATTATCACTAAACTCCGTTCCTGTTTTTTTAGGTCGGGCCGTTTGTGTTACCTGATCGCCTTAATGGGTAGGCATATGCTAATTTTCTACGACTAGAGCTTCCGGCGTTGTTGGAAGACGTTCCTTTGAATGTACGGCGGAATATGTGGCTTCAGCACGACGGCGCTCCTCCACATAATTCGATACTTGTACGGCGAACATTGAAAAGAGTATCCTCATAGGTGGATTGGGCGTGGCAGTACTAACATCTGGCCTCCTAGATCTCCAGACCTTTCTCCTTTGGACTTTTTTTTTTGGAATCAAATTAAAAATTACGTATATAGAGAACCCCTAGATACGTTAGAAGAATTGGAAGAGAGACTGCACGAAGCCTACGCGACAGTTACTCCTGAGATGTTAAATAATACACAACACAACATAATTCGACGAGCTAGAACTTGCATTGAAGTTAATGGTAGTCATTTTGAGCACATTGTTTAATAAAGTTACAGTACAACGATTCCAGCCCATAGATTAATAGTATTGCTCTTGATATGCTCTCACGTTAGCGAAATGTGGATTTTCGTTTGGCCAGAAGTGCCAATTGTGCGCATTAAATATTCCTTTTCGGGAAAATGAACATTCGCCGGCGAAAAGAAAGTGCCGTGAAAAATCAGGATTTAGTTCATTTGGTCGCAGTAACCATTTAGCAACATGCACTCGTCGCGCAGTCGGCTCGTCGCAGATGCTGTACTTTCGTCAATAGTAAGGATGCAGATTTTTGTCTGTGAGGATACGATGCATGATCGATCTTGAGCATCCATTCATTTGTGCCACTTGTGTCTACGCGTATAATCCGTGGAACCCCAGCATGGCCTTTCCGAATAGGCTGAAAAGATCCATCTTCTTTTGCTGGATTCAACAAACGACGAAACACATGCTGGTCAAGGAACCGATGATTGGGGAAAAAACCTGTATATTCGCGCACAGCAGTGGCTGCATAGCATGTACATTCTCCATAAATTAACATCATTTCCAAATATTCTTTATACTAGTATGAATAAGACATCAATAACTTAGTGGTATTGGTACTGATTTGTTTATAGTTTGTATGGTTGTTAAAAAAAAAATCCAACTAAACGATTTTTGTTATAATTTTTATTCGTATCTTTTCAATCTCTAGAAATTACTCACAACTTTAAAGAAACTGTTTTAAATCATCATGTGCAACATCAATATTATTCTTGAATAAGTCTCAGTTTTCAGTATCTCCCCCACATGATTGACACCAGAGAAGTGGAATCTCGTCTCTTTTTTTCGTTGCTTAGATTAGGTATCAGCAACAAAGCTGCTCAGTAAAAATTGATACTGTTTATTGAAAATCATAAGCACCTATTAATCAAAGGCGATATTTATGTTTTAGTACACTTAATAACGTTCTTTGAATGGACATGTGGTACCCTTTTTACTTCCCGAGCGTAAGCAAAGGAAGTATTGTAATCGAGTCCGTCGGCCGACTCTCTACTTTTACGTTTTCTCGATCTTTCATGACCCCTAGAAGACGAAGAAATAGGTCTCCCATTTCCGTCTGTCTGTCCGTCCGTCTGTCCGTCCGTCTGTCCGTCCGTCTGTCCGTCCGTCTGTCCGTCCGTCTGTCCGTCCGTCTGTCCGTCCGTCTGTCCGTCCGTCTGTCCGTCTGTTGTCCCGGATTTTTATTAGACAGATAATCTCCGAAAGTACTCGACCGATTGTTGTGAAATTTTGTACTTATATTAAGAATATCATGTAGATGGTAAAACGCTAACCAAAATTTGTCTAATCATCCCCACCACTAAAGCGATGACGTCACTTCAAAATTGTACATAGTAAATGGGTTTTCAATTGTATAAAATAACATAGTCCTACACATGCAGTTTACAACTCTGAATCGACTTTTCACCCGAAACGTCCAGATTTTTGGAAAAAAAATCAAAATTATAAAACAACATTTTGAAATTTAATTTTTAATCTGCTAACCAGAATGCTTTGAAATGTTGCAGATGTTTTAAGGCTATAAAGACCATCATAAATCTTTAGTCAAAAAATATTTGCTTATCCCCTCCAAAAACTTGATGACGTCAGCTCAAAAGTTTGTGGAATAAATCATATCTAAAATGTACAAAATATGATGAGTCTGTACTTGTGATCTATCACTCCATTCATATTTTTTGGATTTGCATATACAGGGTGACTCAAAAAAATTAATGAATGCGTAAATATATTTTATTGATTTAATCAGGAACTACAAAACCGAATGCTCTGAAATCTTGCAGATGTTTTAAGGTCATAAAGAGCATAATAAATGTTTAGTCAAAATATATTTGCTTATCCCCTCCAAAAACTTGATGACGTCAGCTCGAAAGTTTTTCGAATAAATCATATCTAAAATGTACAAAATATGATGAGCCTGTACTTGTCATTTATCACTCCATTCATATTTTTTGGATTTGCATATACAGAGTGACTCAAAAAAATTAATGAATGCGTAAATATATTTTATTGATTTAATCAGGAACTACAAAACGGAATGCTCTGACATCTTGCAGATGTTTTAAGGTTATAAAGAGCATAATAAATGTTTAGTCAAAATATATTTGCTTATCCCCTCCAAAAACTTGATGACGTCAGCTCGAAAATTTGCCGAATAAATCCTATCTAGAGTATACAAAATATGATGAGTCTGTACTTGTAATTTATCATTCCATTCATATTTTTTGAATTTGCATATACCGGGTGACTCAAAAAAAAATGAAATCTACTGCGAAAAAAGAAACATAATAGACATGCAGTCGTCACGTTTCCGACAGCGAGGGAAGTACTGTCTAAACTCTTTAGACCAATTTTTTAGAAATAACGATAAACTTAATATCAGGCATATGATGCATAGTGAATTCTGAAAATGTACTAATTTTCGTTAAAAAGAACAACACATTATTCACGGGGCTCTAAGAAAAGGACTTCTAATACCTGCTCTTCGGTATCTACACTATGTAGAATAGTAATAAATGTATTATTTGCCTACGATGAAATGAAACAGCTTCTCTTATGACATGTACAGCCCAGTTAAACACAATTTAACTAGAATGGCAGCAGAAATAACTTCTGTCCCATGCTACTTGCCTTAAAGTAAACCTTGACGTCTCTGTGTACATTAATCAGTCATCTTTGGCGCAGAAGCATCTCTTCAGGTCAGTGATGAACTTCGTGACAGTTTATGACAAACAATTGTCAAAATGATTAAATTTATAACCACACTTCTGTTTCCTTTTGTTGACGGAGGGCGATTCGGAAAAAATTCATTCAACTTTAGTATTACCCGATTTTTTTTTTCTTGGCATAGGTAACTTTGAACCATGGCCGACTAGTATAAAGATTATGGCCTGTCCAAGAGGTACGATACGTGTTGCCATCTATTAATAATTACACTTAGGGCCGGTTGCATAAACGCAAATCAAATTTAATCTCTGATTAACTCCATTGTAACGATTGTTATTATCATAGTTACAATTGTTCTTAATCAGAGATTAAATTTGATTTGCGTTTATGCAACCGGCCCTTAATAATTTAGCAAAATTTTAATTTGACTTGACATTATGGGACTTCAAAACGTGTAATGGTGGTTTGTTTGGGTATGAATGCCTTTGTGCCTTTCAAAAGGTGTTAATAATTCTTTTGTCGATTTTGAATTATTAATAGATGGCAGCACGTATGGTACCTTTGGCATTCCTTTGGACAGGCCATAATCTTTATACTAGTCGGCCATGCTTTGAACATAGAAACGTTCGGATATAAAAGCAGCTTCTCTATTGGTCAACTTAATCGCCTTCCAGTTCTCACACGGTTAAAGCCTGGACAATTCTTTTTGCGAATTACGGCACAGTTCGGGACAGGGAACATGTCATTCACGGGAATGGCGCGAATTCTGGGACATCCTGTATAGTTCGATCGGGCAGAGGGAAATCCCTGTTATGCCCGCGTACAACAGTCATCATTATTGATCCAAAATGAAGTATAATCAATGGCTAGAGATCCATTTATCACCGTCACCCATATACTTATCAAAATTAATTTTGAAACTCAAAAGAGACGAGCTGTGGCAAATTGAAATCTCCAAGAACGACAAAGTTTGGATATTGGTCTGTTAGTTTAGAAAGTGCATCGTACAAAAGTGAATCACTACCAAGGTTTGAAGATGACGGACGGTATATACATCTAATAACAAGGGTGAAAGAAGCACGTGATACCTTCAAAAAAAGAGTTTCGATGTCATCAATAGAAGCATCAATAATTGAAATATTGTAAATTGAAGTTATCTTACGAGAAGCATACTATACACACTCCTCCTCCTCTCTTACCCTTTCGGTCAGATCTATAAAATTCATAGTCCTGTAACGCTACGAGAGAATCAGGCAAGTCCTTAACCAAGTTTCGGAAATTAGGATAAAATCTGGGCAGTTTACGCAGACCAAAGGCAGCAAATATTTGTATAAAGCACAAATGAGATAAATAATTCTTGCATAATATCCTCTTGGTCCATCCTAAATTTTAAATTGGGTGTGATTCATCATCAACAAACGATGACGAATCAGTAACATTTTCCTTTAAGAATTTGTCATAAGCTTTTTTCAGTCTTTTACATACTCTTTTGCAACGATTTCTGATACTACTATGAGTCAGTGACGGCGCAATATCACTTAACATTGAACAAACACCTTGTACATCGTTAGTATATTTATAAACTAAATTCACCTGTACTTTCGTCCATAAATTCAACAGCTTCAGTAAAATGCAGGGGATACCGACGATCCTGGTTGTCACTTAAAGGTTTTACCGGCAACAAAAGTTCAGGGGTAGCTACGCCATTTTCAGCTATAGTGCCAGGGCAATCTTGAGCAAAATGACCAGGGAGTTTGCATTTAAAACACACATCATCAAAGTTAAGGAATATTCTACAGTTAGTGTTGTCATGTTTAAGGACCATCGAGGCAGGAAGATCAAGAGATTCATTGGGTTGTACATATGTATCTGCCAACGAAAATTCAAAACGTGGCTATAATCTTCTCGAAGAATGGCAGTTTTCATAAAAGACATGTATGTGACAATGTAGTAAAACCTAATGAATAAGGTTCTCCAAAATGCTATGGGGAATTGAAGGTCACAACATTAGAGAGAATTATTCGCTTTGCTGGATTAATTAATCGACGGAGATTAACTTCAACGTCATTAATTTTAATAGTAGTGTTTTTTGAGACAATTTTATCAACGAGAGATTCGTCACTTAAGTAAATGCAAATTCTACTGTTTGACATACGCGACGCAAATATGACGTTCTTATTAGGCTGCACTAGCTCTCCGACAGCCAAAACATAATCTGTTAATTTTAGTTCATCATTAGCAGCTAGAATAATTGCTTGTTCTTTTTTCGGGAATTGGTTCATGTTGAGGACTACACTGAAAGGTTCTACAGTTAAACCTTTTCTCCTTCAAGAAATGTGTTAAATGTTAATCCTCAACATACATAAATACATTGAGGTAAGAGCAGCGATACGCCGCAGTTCCTCACCTCACCAAAGAAATGTGTTATCAGTCAGCAAAAACACAAGCTACCACGCAAGGCGATAAAACAGTTGAAGACAAATTGTTCAAAAACCACTTTTAGAATGGTTTAAATGATTGTTTGAAACATGCAATATCTAATATTAACGTTTTCTGCAATAATTATCAACAATAGTAAATTGAATATAAGGAACGAACTCACCAAATTGAACTTTTAGCGAGGAGCAAAATTCACAGCACCCACATAATGTCAACGTCAACGAGGTTTCTTATTATATCCAAAATGAAATTTGCAGGTGTTTTTGTTAGGTCGGAGATTCATTTTTGTGCTGAAGTGGTTTTAACTTTTTAACAAAAGTAGTTATTTTGAAAAACGGGTAGATTTTATAAAAAAATGGCGTGTGCTGAAGGGGCCTAACAGGAAAAAAGTCTTTAACACAAGGCAAAATACCTAATTTTGAGTGTTTTTGAAAGGGAAATTTGTTTTGTTACGAAACCGTATTCTTGTCTGGAAAAACGAGGTATTTTCTTTGAAATATTGACTTTTTTGAAAGAGTTCGCCTGGAAAAACAGGGCAAATTTCTCAAATATTTAACTTTATTAAAAAGTTAGCTTGAAAACCAGGGGCAAATGATTAAAAAAACAAAGTGTTCTAAAGCGGCCTTACTAGTAGTTATATTTAGTTTTCCCATTTTCATAAGAACAAAGTCGGTAGCGACAAATAAAATGATTTTGTAAATAATTAGTTAAGATTAGTGCGTTTAACGGTATTTATATGTAATTGTGATTGTTGTGTTGAAATTAGATTTGTTAACAGATTTGTTGTGTACGTTTTTTTGTTTTTCTTTCTAAATCAATTTTTGTAAGTAGGGTTACTTTAACGAAGCACTCCCATTCCAAAATCATCGTTTTCCTGAACAATTAATTGGTTCCTCCTTGTTAGATCATGTTAGAAATATGTACCTAAATATTTTATTGTTTAGATTGTTGTGCTTCTATTTTTTAAATAAATTCAATTTGAATAGATTTTGTGTGCAAATTTCAAATTGTTCGTGTTATCTGGAGCCCACAAATACTTGGATTCGCGTTTGGAATTTGAAGATCTGGAGCATAATTTTAACAAAATTTGGGATTTTTATCAAAGAAAATTTAGACTAGTTGAACCGTCCTGGATGATCACGAAACGTTTTGCTAACCTAAATTGAGATAAATTTGTGGAGGACTGCTTTGACAAACTCGTCATACTTGAAATAAATAATAAATATATTAAGCGAAAAAAAACTGGTGGTCATAAATATCGACAAATGGCTTTTTAAAAACAAATCCACATGTGAAACAAACTCCAATACAGTAATCAATAAAATATTTATACCATGGTACCACCTAAAAATGTTTTAAAGTCATAACAGTTATGTTAATGTGTGTAAAAGTTAAGAATTAAGATTGTTTTCGTTGGTTGACGGTTTCAGGTTTGAGCAGTGGGGTACTCTAGATGGAGTTTCGTCTACTCAGATTACCGACATTTTTTACGTTTTAGATGAAAATGAAACGATCAAAGACTAACTTTCAAAAACTTGTAGCTTTTTTTGAACATGTTTTTATTGCTTTCTCGATATTATTCTTTAGAAACCACAGTGAAACGGTATTCACGTTCACAAAGAGATGGAAGATGATATTTTTGTCACTGTCTCGTTCAATCAACATTGTGCACTTAGGCATTCAAAATATTTTAAACAAAAATATTTTAATATCTTACAACCATTTTATTTCTTAAAAAAATATAAAAAAGTGTGTTAGTCTAAATTTAGCTTCTTGAAAGTACCTTCAACTCCAAAAATATTGTTCACGCTGTCTGATGGACCTACTCTTTTACTTTCGTCGGTCGTCTGTTTGTCTTCCCATTCAAAAAATGTAGAATTTGTAAAATATTTATCTTTAGCTTTATCTGTAATCAGGAACAATATATTTCTTTCGCCACACAATTTGTAGACAATGCTTTATACCGTGTAGTTTTGATGTGTCCTCTGTGAAACCACCATAATTCTCAGGTAGGCATTCCAGAGGAATAAACTTCACCAATTCGTCCACTGTATTGTGCAGATACAACTAAAACCAAAAATAATTAAGTGCCTTTTTGTAAACTTAACACTGATAGGTACCATGTCTAAAAGTTCCATTTTCATCAAGGGTTTTACCAAAGCCAGTATTTTATCCATAAATGGTACAATGTTGATGAAATGTAATCCTTTTAATCTTATAGGCATCCCTTCTTGCAGATAATGAAGAAAATTTTTTAGAACCATTGGTCCGGCAATTATTACTTTAGTCAAATGCGCAAAAACGACTCCTTTCAGATCAGCAACAATCACATGTCCTGTGGACGTGCCTTCTTGGTACAGTTGTAACATGCAAGCCATATCTAAGTATTTTATGTGTTCTATAAAATTAAAATTGTCCACATCTATATTTACTAATTTCAAGAAAATAATTGTATAACCCTCTGGTGTTTTTTTAGGAAGACATGTGGCGAGGCTACGAATGAACAGGTAGGAATCAAATCGACATATGCGTGTTTATTACCTGTTTTCTATGGTTTTGTTAAAAAGGGGTAATAAAGTATTCTTATTTCTGAAAATTTCGGGATGGAGCGTTTTCATTGTAAAATACGTGTCGATGGTTTTCTTGGCTGCTTCATTGCTATAGTAACAACTTTGCAGGAACAGGATGGCTTGTAATTCTGTAATAAATAAATTGACTCATACGTGGAAACTAATTTTGGTAATTTCGTTCTTTTATAAATCAGGCATCTGTTTAGATTTTAGATCATTTTTTTTTTATTTTGACGCATAAACTGAATTTAAGTCGCTACATTTCGTGAAAACTATATCCTATCTATGTTTTATAAGTATTGTTTTTGGGTGATGTGAAGGGGTAAATATCTTTAAATTAAATTAAAGATTAAAAGGCGCAAAATGGGTTTATTGAAAATATGTTCGATAGTGCTATGCATAATAGGTGTTTTAACTTTGTTAAAAAGTTATGAACGATGTCACAAGCAAAGTACAAACGATCAACGTCAGCACGGCATAATTATAAAATGTAAAACGGTGTTATCAGTGTTTAAAATATGTTTATCTTTTTTATTTGAGACGAATACACTTACCATTAATTTCGGGTAAATGTGGTTGCTTGTTTGTCCATTGCACCAATGCCTCAACGTCATCTTTTTTCACGTTTTTGTCTTGAGCATACTCACTGCCGACATCAGCTAGGTGCAATTCCATTGTCACTGTTTTGTTTATGTGATGTAATTTTTATTGATGCATATATTAATTTAAGTGGCAGACACGTACCTACGTCTATTCATTTACTTACACTGGGTGACAAAAATGTGTAAAATAATTTTTGTATTATTGAAAGAAAGATATTTGAAAAAATTCGTTACGTACACTGAAGTGCATGTTTGCGACGCAACAACAAAGTTACAAATGCCGACAGAGTCACTTGTTTGAACTTTCACTAACTGCTGTAATTTGAAATCTTGGCCACAACAAAGTTTTCCACGCTGTTACATTAATTCATACAGCTATGCTCATGTGACCTTATATAATAAATGTGAAATTGGCTTAATAATTTTTCTAACGCTATCGTTTCTTTAATTAGTATTGCCAGTGCAATTGGAAGTAAGCCATTCCAATTAATGATTTATAAACTCTTCCCTATTTCTAACTTTAATGGACGGACGTATATAGATTATTCTGAAATATATGTATAAAAATACAAACCTGCTCGTTTAAAGTATTAGTTAAAATTTATTTATTTTTTTCTTTGGTAAACTTATAACTTAAAAAAAATAACAGTAATAAATACTTAGATTTTAACGGAAAAATGCGAGAAGTAGTGTTACATGATTTTAGGAAAATGCAGTTTTTGTTAGTTTATTTGCAACAGATAAAAATAAATAGCTAATTATATGTACCTATGAAAGAAATAAACTCGAAAAAGATTTCATAATGTACAACAATCCGGTTCTACTTAGTAGATAACCGACACTCAGATTCAATAAGTTGTTAAAATTTGTAAGATTTATGGTCCCCGTCATACATTTACAAATTCATTAATGTCACATTATTAGTGTCATGGCCTTAAATTTGTTGCACATGTTTTGTGCAGGGAATTTATTTAACACCAACCTACATACTGGTGCATAAAACGTAAAAGGTTTTTTAGAATTAATTATCGGAACTGGTTAATTGTTTTTAAGACATGGACACTCGACTATTCCATTTAATATTTTCAACAAAAATTTTACTATTATTAAAGTAGGTTTAATGTTCATATATCTTTAACACCTTCCTGATAAAGAACAGTAGGTAATGTTTAGAATTTCTTGAACATTTTCAAGAAAAAAACAGTAGAATTAAATTTTCATATGAATTTCTGGGACCAAATTGCCTGATTTCCCCGATATCTAATGCAGTCTCTTTTTAAAGCAAAATGGAGTTCCACAGGTGCGGTTGGTGCCAGGGCGCACAAGGGCAAACACACTGGACATATTTAGCAAGATAGTAATTTTCAGTATTTAAAAAATTATCCGGAAAGTGGCATAATTATCAAAACTAATTTTTTTATCTCGCTTTATTTGTATAAAATGTATCAAAACTTACATCTAAAGATGTTGTGCCTCGGATATATAATATTTTATTGCTGATGAAGTGCTGATCAAAGCGGAGGCGGAGACCAAATCGTAGTTCATTTAGACGTTGTGTTTACATCGTTGCCATGGAAACCGTGGGTCTAGTCGCGGTATTGGGCCGGAATCAGGTCCTGTTCCCACAGTGCCCACCAACAGTACCTCAGTTGCGGGTTTTAATTTTCATTCTACGCGAGTGAAATTGTTTGATTTTAAATAAAAATAATGAATTCGGTTGAATATTTAATAAAAAATCGTCCTCTGTGTCAGGACGGTAAAATTTTAGTGAAAAATTTAGGAAGGGCCACCTCCGATTTATTAATAAAAAAAAGTGTTCATGGCAAAACGAGAGACTTTTATAGATATTTTAATAAACGTAACATGTACGATAAATAATCGTGGATGTGCCGGATGCGCGGTTGTGAGAAAATAATAAATTGTTTTGTTTTGTATGTCTCCTCAGTAATGAGGATATTAATACTGGCATCGATGATCTACAACAACGATCTGCAAATTAGAAATGCCTATTTGTACGAAGTATTGTTAAAGAACATTAACGTGTAAATGTTAATATTCTTTGGTATTGTGCACTATAAACATTGTTATCTCTGCATATTTAAGCTGAGATTGAATTACTGGAAAATATAACAAACTTATGTTTTATTACAGTATTTAAAAAAATTCTATCTATTAGGCGACATAGTGTAGTTGACCTTGGCCGTCAATATTTAAATTGGCGCCGGAAGGGACCTTGACTACGGTGGCTACAGGAATCAAGAGATCCAGTTCCTTCTTTTTTTCCCAAGTCGGCGCCCAGTCAACATCTATTTATATACCAGAACCTCCTCTTCATTTCTAACGTATTTATAAGCAAAATAAACTGTTTCATTTCTACTGGTCTTCAAAATGAAACTTTTTCAAGTCACGAAAATAGACGTTCCTAATACAGGGTTGTTACAAGTGTTAATATTTGGGTACTTAAAAACCTCCGACGTAAAAAAATAACCCTTAAAATGTCTGTCATCGATGGTCGATGAGCTGTACCCGCTCGCTCGAACCGAGCTGATTTCTACGCCAACTATGTTAAAAGCCAATGATCTTAAAATGGCTGAAGTGATTAACATCAAACATAGCAAAGAACCATCCCGATTAAATCAGCTTTTAACGAAAAAAACCGTATTGAAAGCGGTCCATTGGTTTAGGAGCTACGATGTCACAGACAAATACACAAACAAGCAAAGGCTTCAAACTTAAAAATGGCTAAAATGATTATTATTACACATAGCTAAGAATCATCCCCAGGATTAAAAATGTATCTTCCATATAATTAATATCAGGACCAAATATATTTTTGATATCTTTTAAGGCTTTAGGAACTCTTTTACCGAAACTTTATTAATGGAAACTAAAACATCCTGTTTGGAAATAAAAAAAATGTAGATATAGAACAAGAGGATCAAGAAGGCGACATATTTGCATACATATACATATTGTATACGCCGCTCCGGCACCACGCCTATGGATTCCTCGAGAGCCTTCTGGTATGTACGACGATGATGGCTGACTCATCGGTGACGGCAGCCGGGCGGCGTTCGACTAAAGAAAAGCCTGGAAGCGGAAGTTGCGATGGGCACTCCAGAACCTTGATCGTGAAATATCTTGAAATGAGCGGTGGCTGTTTAAATAGGGACCACCGGCCGGAACGGTCAATATAATCCAGGATGGGCTATATAAATTTGTATTATTGACGAATAAAATGTTGAGTTTTACCCAGGCCGATTTTAATTACCGATCATCGTAACAATATTATGTTTTACAAAGAGGGATGATTTTTAACGAGGTCTAAACATAACCCAGTACTACTACTACTGCATTACTAACTCTGTAGATATCACATAAATATATTATTCATTATCTGAAATATGTCGGTTTCTGTTTTTTCAGGGTCAAACGTCTTTACGCGTATCTTGGTATACAAAACAACGGACAGTTGAAATAATCTCGTCGTGATTAAGGAGAATTATAATAAAGTTATAATTTTAACTAATGGAAAGCAATTCTAACGATAGAAGAATTGCAAGCAGCACTTAAGCATTTTAAAAAAGGTAAAGCTCCAGAAAAATACAAAAATACAACACCAGGGGTGGGATTTTGTTTTTACCGATACGATACGAAGCGATAACGAAGCGATAAATGACAAGGACGAAAATATAAATTTCAGATGCGAAAGAAAAAGACGACCACATTTTATCGGTATCGATATTTTATCGTTATATGTACACTAGGAGTCCCCGAGATTCTTTTAAATTCTTCTACAAATAGAACGTCAGGGACATCCAATATTCTATCAACATTTTCCGAAAATAAAGCACCAGGGTTATTAGAGATTCTCTCAACTTTTTGAAAAATTAAAACACTAAAAACCCTCGAAATTTTTTATTGCTTCTAAAAGAAAACACCGGGAGCCCTCGCCATTCTTTCAATTTTTTCTAAAAATAAAACATTAGGAGACCCAAGATTCATTCAGTTTTTTCCAAAAATGTGATACAGGAAGACCTCGAGATTTTTTTTTTAAATTCTTCCAAAACTAAAACACTAGGAGCCCCCGAGATTCTTTCAACTTCTTCTAAAAATAGAACATCAGGGACAACCTCTTCCAAAGATAAAGCACCAGAGTTTCTAGAGATTCTCTCAACTTTCTGGAAACTTAAACACCAAGATCCCTAGAAATTCTTTTACCCCTTCCAGAAAAAAACACCTGAAGTCCTCAAGATTCTTTCAGCTTCTTCAAAAAGTAAAACACCAGGGCACTCGAGTTTCTTTCACCTTTTTTAAAAAATGTGATACCAGAGAAGCTCGAAAATTTTTTTAACTTCATCCAAAAATAAACTACCAGTGGATCACAAGATTCTTCGAACGTTTTCTAAAAATCGCTCGGAGCCCTCGAGATATTTTCAACTTCTTCCAAAAATACAACAAAAGAATCCTATACCGAGAAAACTGTCGACAAGTTATATTTAAAATTCTATCACAATTAAGTTTGTTAATAACGGAGATTTTATAATATTGAGAGACCCAACTGCCCTTAAGAAAAGGTTCAGATACACAACAAAAAAATTGTCGAAGATTATTTCGCCAGAACTTCCCTCGTCCATAAGGTACAGTCATCCAGCCGTTTGGAAAAAATATAAAATTTCACACGTTTTTAATGCTTCAACTTCCGCTTTTTAAATAAAACATTGCATTTTATTTTGACTTTCGATGTTGTAATTCACATTTGGTTAATCATAACTTGTCTAGGTCTAGGGGAGGCAAAAATTTCTTTAGGACAGGCTCAGCCACCCCTAGCTACGACCCTGCCTAGGGGTTATGAAACATGGAGAAAATATGAAAGTACCAAGTTGCCCGATGGATTCGATTACTATACCTACTTGCTTAGATTATGCTCAAGACCTCAAGAAGTAAAAATCGCCTTTCGGCAATAATAACAATAACAAGAGTTTATGTTTATACACTGGAAAAATGTTTTGTAAAAATTAGTTTGACTTGAATGAGTTTGTGGCCTCAGAGCAGAGAATTAAAATTATTAATTACCTACACAGTCGAACAAAATGTGCTGAATATTATTACTATGTATAATTCTCATTTAATTCAAGAGTATTAAATAAAAAAGTATGTATTCTCATATTTTCTAGAAAATAGGGTGATTCCTTCTTAATTTGATCAATAAAAAATTAGTGGTAAACTTTATGAAATTAATTTTATCTAATCAAAAAAGGGGGTATAATAGTGTTTAGATATTTTGATTAAAAATATGCTTGCGATAACCTTGAAACGTCTGCAAGATTTCGAAGTATTCAATTTTGCAGTTCCTGATTTAATCCATAAAACAAATTTCTATTTTTAGATCTACTTTGATTAAAAATTTAAAACCTAATTGGTAGGAATGATTAGACCAAGTCTGGTTAGCGTTTTACCTACCGTCTACATGATATTCTTAATATAAATGCAAAATTTGACAACAATCGGTCTGGTAGTTTCGGAGATTCTTTGTCTAACAAAAATCCACACGGAAGGCGGACAGACAGATCTTTTTTTTGTCGTACCCTGGAGGTCATGACCCGATTACAATACTTTCTTAGTCTACGGGCAGGAAGTAGCTAAGTTCTTAAGATCTTTTAAAAATAGATGGACTAGGCTGAGCAGAGAAGTTGTGCAAAAGTCAGAAATTGCTGTGGCGACAAGAGCTTGTTCAAATCTTGGAAACATTGTTTATAAAGTTATAAAGGAAGCTAACCATTGTTAATTTAAATAGGTTATAAGTTAGGTAATAATTCAGGGTTATGATAAAGAAATGCACAAAATTCATAAAAACCGCAGCATTTGTTTTTGAAAAAAACATTACGTCAAAAAATTTTACGTCAAATTTGTAAAAGTTATGACGTCATCAATGATTTTATTAAATGAGACGCTATAATTTTGATCGGATTATTTGATCAATTATTTTTCTAATAACTAAAAATAATGAAGAAAATTAATAACAAACGAAATAAACATGAAACCAAATGAAATCGAAATAACTAAAAATTAAAACAAAAATTCTTTGTCAAAGAGAATCGTTTTGTCAGTTTCTAAGTTGGTTTAATAAATTAAAGAATACTTTTTGGCTGTATGTAATCTGATAGTTGTAAAATTTAATCAAATAGGAAACGTGAGAGATGTTCCAAGTTGTGGAAGACCACAAATAAACCATAACACCAAGTTGATTCTCTTGTTATCATTGGAAGACAACCCCTATGTAGCAACGACGGAAATAGGTCTCCGGATCCCCTTGATTTCTTTTTATGAGGACATTTAAAAACTTGTGTTTACATAAACAGACCCGATAATTTAGGCGACTTGAAAGCACGAATTCGTTATGAAATGACTCTTATAAGTCCCCCGAGTACTGAAAATTCCGTCAATCAGGTCTACCATCGTCTACCTAATTGCGTCTTAATTCTAATGAATGCATATTGAATTCTAACAACAGACGGTCCTGAGGGTAGCCTTGAACAGGGTAAACATGATATTTCTTAAAATACAGATACTTGCAGAATTTTCGTTGAACATTCTCTATTTCAGCAATATGAACATTATAGAATGGCGTCCAGATACTGGAACAGTACTCTAGTTTTGTTCGTACGAATGCGTTATGAAGAGTCATTAAACACTCTAAGTTTTGGAAGCTGTACGTATTTCTTTTAATAAAATCTAACGACTTTAGGGCGCTGCTACAAACTGAATTAACATGTGGTACAAAAGAGAGAGAAGAGTCTAAAATAACGCCGAAGTCCCTGATTTCCTTACAACGTTTTAATTGAATTCCCTTAACCGTATAATCATAAACTATAATATTGTCTTTACGAGAGAAAGTCATACAATAACATTTTAGAATATTGATTTTTAATTTATTATCATCAGTATATACTGTAAACTTGTTCACATACTCTTGCATTTTGTCACAGTCCTTTATCTCTCGAATAATTCTTGCAATTTTTATGTCATCAGCATACATAAAAACCTTACCATCAATACGTTGCACCACATCATTGATAAAAAGATTGAACAATGTTGGACCTAAATTTGACCCTTGTAAAACACCAGATGATGTTAAAAACTCATTAGATTTACAGTTTTTGTATTCTAGTGATACTAAGCCATTGCATAAACCGTAATGAGAAAGCTTGTTAATTAACAAATGATGATCTACAACGTCAAATGCTTTTGACAGGTCTGTGAAAATGACATCAACTTGGTAACCGCTATTTAATGCATTGGATACGTACTGAATGAATTCACATAAATTTGTGCTGGTAGATCTGTGTTTCATAAAACCGTGCTGTTTACTGACAATTAAAGATTCAGTATGACTATACAGTATATCTGATAAGATATAATCAAAGATTTTGGCAAAATTATTTACTATAGCTACAGGTCGGTAATTTGTTATTTCTTGTTTAGACCCTGACTTAAAGAGTGGCGTAACTTTTGCTAACTTCCAACAATTAGGATAAGTATAATTATTGATTACTAGGTTATACAAATAACACAATGGCTCACATAAACATGAAATAGTGTCTTTAACAAAGAATGCCGGTATGTAGTCTGGTCTTGCGGTAAAATTTGGTTTGACGCGTTTAACAACTTTGACGACATCACTTGGTAACACTTTAAACATATGTAGTACGTGTGCGAAATCACAGTCAGATTTTGTGCTATCAAAGACGGAATTATTTTTAGTATCACTAGCGATATCACTATATGTATCACATATTTTTTCACTGGTTTCATAAACTTTGCTATTACCGTTAGATACATAAACTTCGTTAAAATATTTGGCAAAGGCGTTAACAATGTCGGTTGGACGCAAATACTCTTGACTATTGAAACTCATCTTTCCCGGAATTCTTGATGTTTTCTTCTTCACATCGATGTAAGACCACAATTTACAGCGATTGTTTCGCAATTCTTGTTCGATTTCAGTTATATACTTGGCATAATCTATTTTTATCATACTTTTTATATCACTACACAGTTTCTTAGTCACGTCGGCATAAAATGTTGATTTTGTCCTACTGTACATTTTCCTAACATGTTTTTTCCTAGATATGATTCTTATTAGGTCACGAGAATACCATTTAGGAAATTACGACGATTTAGACTGGACCTTTGGTACAAAGGAATCTATAATCTGTTTCAATTGATTGTAAAAGAAATCACATGCAGCATCAATGTTCTCAATGTTGTACAAGTCAGTCCAAGATTTGCATGCTAGGGTACAATACAGATTGGTCAAATCCGCTTTCTTATAATTATAGGAGAAATTATTAGGTGTCAAATTAAAACGAGAAATATAACTGGATTGATACCAGGAGAGTATAATGATGTCGGTCTTCATTGACAAGGGGATGATTATGCTGTTGAACTAAAACTTCCATTTCTTGGGGACAGAGAACAAGGTCTAAGTAGTGTCCATAAGCATTCGAAATCTGATTTACTTGTTTTACTGAGTTGTACGTCAAAAATTCTCTGAGGATACGCACATTTCCTCTGCATTGAACTACGTTATTTGTTACTTTATAGTCTGGAATATTAAAGTCGCCGCTTATCAACGTTAGTTCCGAGATGTTCACTGATTGTTCAAGGTATTCAAATATAGACTCATAAATAGTACTACGTGATGCTGAGGGTATATACAAAGTAATTATGTTAACGAAAGTGTTGTGAAAGTATACTCTTATTCCGATGAGATCCACCTCTTGAACAGGGCTTTGTAAGTTTAGATTTTTTGAAGAATAAATTGATTTGATAGCAATTAAGACACCACGGCCTCTATAACCACCGTTACAACGAAATACATCATAATCCTGTCAAAAGTATTCGGAAGATTGAATATTATCTTCTAGCTAGGTTTCTCTAAGTAGGATTGCATCACTGTCCGATAGTAGCAGGTTTAGATAAAACTCATCTTTGGTGTTTAATCCTCGTACATTCTGAACCGTGACTGAAAAATTTACAAGTGTGTCTGGCTGCTGGACGGGAGTGCGTTTTTTTCACTATTTTAGGAATTCCTCTATAATATTTAAGGATGATGTCATTTTCACCATTAGCGGTTCGATTTCGAAAATCATTACGTACAATGTAACTCTGATTACGTTGTCGAAATGTTAAGTCTCTATTCAGGTAGACTTAATTATCTTTCACTTTGTAATTCTTTAAGATGGACAACGCGACATCAGAAGAGTTAAAGCGTAATTGAATAGGGCGAGAATGATTTTCGTTATTCTTACCTAAGCGTTTGCAAGAAACAAAACTTACATTGGGACAAATCTTTGTAATTAATGTTTAATGTAACACATCTTCCATAGTCATCCTTTATTTTATCATCATTGGATTTTTGAGCGGATTCTGGTATATTGTAAACAATGACATTGTTCGCTTTTTGTTGACGTTCTTCTACTTCTGCAATAATTTCATCCTCTGATAACGCATTAACAGAGAGCGGCTTCTTCGGATAATGTTTGAATTTGGGTTTTCAGGGCTTTAATTATATCCACAATGTCACAGTTCTCACAATAAAAATGGATTTTTTTGTTTTTACTACGTAAGCTGGTATTTTCAGACTTTGTTAATCCGGCACACTATTGATGTAAAAATTGTTTACAAATGTCACAAGATACACCTTCAGTAAACTTTTGTTGGCATACTAAACAATTTGGATGCATATTTATCGACACAAATTAGGATTTTATGAAGACTATTAAAAGAATTACTATCGCCGCGTCAGCATACAGCACCTAAAAATAAGCTTTATCAAATAATGGAATCAAAATTATACTTACCTTCCTATTAAAAAAAAATCATGGATGACGTCATAACTTTTAGAAATTTGTCGTAAACTTTTTTGACATTAGTCAAAAGATGGAGAGTAAAATAAAAAGCTTGACATGTTTTTGCATTTTTTTTCAAAAACAAATGTTGCGCTTTTTATGAATTTTGTGTATTACTTTATCATAAGCCTGTATAATTAATGTTGTAGTGGTTATATTCGTTAATAAAATTAATTAAAATTAACAAGAGTTCTAATATGTCTTTTTATCATTGCCTACAAATCTACTTCTTGAATAAAAATTTTAACTCCAGTTTATCAACTCTCAACTAGATATAACGGATCACAAACATATTTGAAAAATTCCGACTTCTCCAGCATTTAAATCACCGACAAATAGACTTTAACCTACGTAGGCAACACATCGTGCAGCTGTACAACCTGTCTAGTCCACTCGTGCAGAGATGCCGCCGCGGCACCTGGTTTCAGCCACCTGCCTGAACATCTCTCAGCAGAAGTCGTGTCTTCAGCAACCCATTCAACTGCAACTTGCAGCGCCGCGACTTGTCGTGTTTCTGTTTACATAATACGAACACCGCCAAATTACATTCTTGTGTCAGTGATCCTTTCAGGACTTTTTCAGTGCAACATGAGTGGAGTGTCAAGGTTTGAATTTGTGGTGATGTGGGTGGTGTGTAAGTGTTAACCCTCTGGATTAAACATCATCAACCACGGATTTCGTCAGGGAGAAGAGGGCCAGGAGCAAGTTGGCGGTTTTAAAATCAAGGTCAGTGATTTTTTAAGTTTTAGTTTGTTAGACTTTTTTTGAGTGGCACCAAGTCCGTGACTAATTGGAGTAATAGAAGTAAAATGACGCTGCATTCTTTAAATAAAGACAACTTTAACTTTGTAGCAGGAGTTGACGATTCGGTTTGAATTTGATTCTTTTTTGTTGTATCTGTAGTAGCAGCTTTGGTGGGGAAGAACTGAAGAAGTTTGATGTGCTTGGGTTTATGTCATCCATTTTTTTATTGGTCACGACTTGAAGTTCTCGAATACGTGAAATGTCTACAGTGTAGAATGTTTTGCTGTAATATTTTTTTTAATTAACACATTTATAGGAAAATTTAACAAAAAATGATGTGCACAAATAACTTTTTCCAATAATATGCACAACTTGATCATATTATATCAATACGGGTTTAGCCGGAAATGAAAACAAGTTTTTTTTATCACCCATACAAGTAAAAGTAATATAAATTCAGTCGATTTTTACCAATAACGAAAATTTTAATAAGAAAGTTTAACGAAGCATTTCTGATTGTTGTCCTTAAATTTGACCTGGAATGAATGGTGGGCTTTTTTTGTGTTTTTGTTTTGGACCCTAGACTTCAAACAACACCGATGCGAGTAACAATAATAATAATCTTTATTCCTACAAGAAAAATCTTATTACAGAAATAATACATTAAATCATAAAATACTTGTAGGTGACACAAGTAAGACGAAAATAGCGTTTATTGTATAGAAAATAACGAAATAACTATAACTAAATTAAATATATGTTACACCTTACTGTAACCTACTTAATATTCGAGATATGTCTACACACTAAAGATAATTAATCAACGTGTATATTATTATAGTAAATAACTCACACATTAACGATACAGGGGATCTAATTAAAGCGTTAAATCAACCAGTATTGCGATAGAATAAAATATAAAATTAATACATGACTATAAGTTTGGGCAAACTGACTTATTATTTACGATGCTATATAGGAAACGAATATCTAGTATACTGCAAAGGTTGCTCAGCAGGATGCAGCTGAACGTGTTAAGTAATTCAAAGTGATCAGAAACTTGAAACGGATAAGAACCTCAAAAATACAAACTTTTTGAGAATTTGTCTTTGACCAGACAAGTGTTTACGAAGAATTTTATGAATAGGATATCATATTATAAATCCATATTCAAGCAGTAATGGTACTAAAGAAAAAGGTAACAATTTCTACATGAAGTTTTTGAAAATGTATAGAATATGCAATATACGGATACGGTAAATAAAACAATAGAATTTCAATGCTTTATTAGTTATGTTATTGATCTGGTCAACAAACTAAATTTATTGCCAAAGGTAATGGCAAATGCAGATTTGTCGTTCTGAAATATTTTTATTTATTATATTATTATTAAAGCTCGTAATTATATGCAGAAAAAAACATGTAAATATGTGCATAATATATGCAGACAAATTTGGCATTATATGCAAAAAATTGCTGAAATTGTTACACATTAATATTTTATTTCTATCATTTCTTACAATACTTATAACTTAGACAGTACATATTTGGACTTAAAACTACACATTTACCAATTAAAACTATGGCACCGGTATTCTATTACTCTATTCATTAGCTATTTTATTGACTAACTAGTAACTCTCTTGAAAAATGTTATTATTTACATTTATTCTAATGTGTTTTTCTAGATTTTCTATTTTAAATGAATGTCTTCGATCACTTAAAATATATTTATACACTGAAAAACTATGTTCTAAATGGACAGATTTTATTGGGGCATATTTAAGGGATGCCACAATTTGAGAGTCTCAACTGAAAACTGTCCATCTAAAACTTTTACCACATTAGATATTCTAGTAAAACCCCCATTTTTACTAAGGACTTCGTCTAGTTTTTTGAGACTGTTTGAGCAATAGGACCTTGTGCTTTATTGATATTGTAATTCCCGCCTTTAATTGACCTTGCAAAAGTTTGAAAGGCCCGCGAAAAATTAAAAAAAATCAAAATTTGGCCTTGGGTGTGATCGTCTAACAAAATGGGAACCTACGTTGTGTGTTTTTTTTTTTTGAAAAGTGAGACGTTCTTTCATACAAGTGAGCATACACTGCGTGCGAGTAGAGAGTGCAAGAAATAATAGACAAAATTTTTAGGAGGGGGTAAAAAAAATTGCGCCCCATTTCTAGGAGGAAAGGAGCTGCGAGCGAAGGCGACACGGACTTGTCATCTTGTATTCACTCCTCAGCCCCAAAACCCCCTATTGTATATTCATGGAGATATTACATCTCAAATGAAACACCTTAAAACTATGAAAGAAAAGGCACTCACGAAGTGACAGACATACACATATGAAAAACGAACAAACGCAAAATCCTATACAACTGTTTGGAATCAATGCAAATATTTGAATATAACAAATTTAATAAAAACAAAGCAAAATCTGAATTAAAGTTAATAATAGAAGCACAACACAAGTACCCCTGTGGCGTTTTAGCACAAGCGGAGTTTGGGGCTACCGGTCGGGGCTGTTCTCCCCCCACGACGGTGATTCTATCTGTCGCAAGTCTACCCGCACAGTACATTACACATCTTTAGGACGAACATGCCGTCCGAAACTAGGTCATTACGATCGCAGATCCGTAGTTAGGTCTCGACTATTGGGCCAAGTCGAGAGCACTACAACATCGCAACCGCCCCTGAATCTATCCAAAACTGTACCCTTTGTGCAGGCGACGCGATAAAATCTCGCCAGCTCGACTAGGAACCGCACTTCGCTTCTGCCACGTTTTCTATGTTATTTAACCTCAAATCATTTATACGATGGAAACATTCACCAACAAAATATTTACAAAACAAAACTTAGCAAAGATTTATGAAACAAAAGATCTGGTGAGAAATAAACTTGTGCAAATAAAAATATTGTGTGAGATTAAAACTGCAGAGCATTTAAAGTTCATTTAAATTTATACAGCAAAGGAAAATTACTGAGGTTAAGACTGCGAGATTAGAGAAATATCGTATGAGGTGAAAAATTGCAAAGTTAACAAAATTTACATGAGATTAATACTTGCCACACTTTACCAACGATTCAAACAAAAAGTTTACATTATGTTATATTATATCATGATCTAAGTGATTGGTTACTTAAAAAAAAAGCCATTTACTTTGAGAGTTTAGAATACCGCAAACTGGTTACCCCAACAAAACACATAATAAACAAACACAAAAATTCTAATCATCGTTGCGAGGAAAAAGTGTCTCGGTGATGTAATGTTTCTTTACCGTTGCGAGGGAATACCTCGATGATGTATATTTTAGCGTTGCGAGGAATAAGCCTCGTTGATGTTACCAATCTCTAGCTTTGCGAGGACATGCCTCCATGAAGTAATCAATCAGTAGCGTTGTGAGGACATGCCTCGATGAAGTAATCAATTTTTAGCGTTGCGAGGACAAGCCTCGATGATCTAGTCAATCTTTAGCGTTGTGAGGACATGCCTCAGTGATGTGATCATGATAACGATGATAACCGCGCAAGGGAAGAAATTATTTTAACCCCCCGCCAGTTCGCAGTATGAATTTTGTTAATTTAACTGCCGTAAATGAACTATTAGCAATCTTGTGTGAAGAATGAAGAACTGTTATAATGTAACACTTACATATATGCATCCCGAAACCTATTCGTAATTTGTTAAACAAAGAATTATTATCCTGACTAAGTGAATTTCATGAAATATTCTAGCAAGTGGTTTCTTTAAATAACCCTGATTGTTAAATTGTGTTTGCAAGAGTTGACGATTAAGAAAAACTAACTTTATTGCTGGATTTACAAACAATAAAACACATTTACAGCACGTGTTCCGCGTTGAACGAAAGTCAGCACTTTTTTCTGATTAAAAGGCCGCAAGAATTAACCGCGCGGTTTGGGAAAAACTGTGTCGTCATAGAAGTTACGATTGATTGTCGTTAAACAAAGGCTTCCTCCCTTTTATTAACTACCAAACCAGCTAATTTAAACTAGCTTTTAGCACGTGTTTACACTCATAAAAACACATTCAGACTGACGCTCCGCCATGCCGCCCTCTGTCTAACCACCAACCCTCTAACTAAAATCCCTAGCGCTACTAATTGTCCAACTATCCAGCAAGCGTTACCGTGCACCTGGTTGCCTATGTTTAACGATTTATGATTTGAATTCTTTTTTTTCTTTCTCAAATTCAAATTAATCAAATGTGATTTCGCGCCGCTGTTACTTAATTTCAGCGCGAAAATTTTGATTTAAATTCGGTCACCACAGCATCGATCCTGATTTTATATTTCTTACTGAGACGTGGCGTGATGATAATGTATCTTCTAGCGAGTACTTTACAAATAAGTACAAAGTATATAGATCGTCTAATGGGCGAAAAGGTCGTGCTACATTGATTGCAGTTAATCACAAAATATGCTGTAGACACGATAATGTGTAAATCTCCGTACCCTGAAATTGATTTATTGATAGTTAAAGTAATAATATGTGGAGTTCATATCTTGATCATTAATCTCTTCTTTCCAGCTGCAACAAGTGCGGATTTGTATGAAGCGATATTAGAATTTTTAGAAACATCCCACAATTTGAATAACAATTGCATCATTATTGGAGATTTTAATATTCCAGAATCTGAGGCTTGCCTTGAAAGAAGTCAACAACTAACAACTATTTTCACTACTTTTATGTCCATCCTAAACTATTTCAATCTGAAACAAAGCAACCGCTTACTAAATAATAACTCAAGAATTCTGGACCTTGTTCTTTGCTCCGAGAATATTACATGTTTGGTTTCGCGAAAGAATTTACCTCTTGTTAAAGAAGACGGCCATCATCCATCTTTAAATATGTTATTCTCATTTTCTCTGAACTTTTTTGAGAGTGTAGTACCTGAAACCAGTACTCCGCCATATAATTTCAGAAGAGGTGACTTACCAAACTTGTATCAAGCAATTAAGAATTGGAATTGGAACGACGTCCTTCTTCAAAGCACTGAGCAGGTATGCAGCGGTTTAAATGATACTGTTCTTCAACTATTTGATATTTATGTTCCAAAAAGCCAAAAATCAAACAAGAAATAGCCTATTTGGTTTACATCATTTTTTAAGTTTATAAATTGGTGTGTTCAGTTTATGTTGTCGTTTATTAGACCTGTCACAAAAATTGCTTGTAACTGTTACTGTTTTTGGTTAAAGGCTTAACTATTTATCACAGCAAAATGAACAGCTACTGAATAAATACGAGGAATCTGTTCCCTTGACAAAAGAAAGAAACAATTTTTTTCTTCTGGTACATTGTACTAGAATTGCATTTTCCAAATTGATTTTGGGCTTCTATTCCATACTATTCGAAGTATGACTTAAATATATTTTCGATTTGACTAATACAGTACGATATTTCAAGTGTTTTTTTGCATCAATTTAGACAGTGTTTTATGAGTCGTTTTCAGTTGTCGATCTAATTTGTTGTTGTATTACATACTTTCAATTCTATATTTATAAATAAATGCATCTACCTACAAAAACACTTGAAAATATGGATATATAATTAGCTTTAACACACGGTCCGTACCTTCATTTTGCAGCACCATCATTAAGGCGGTACCTACAAATTGGGCCAACTTTTGATTATTATATTTATGTTCCTATGCTAATGTATGTTAGTATATTATTTACGACCTTATTATTTATTTTGCAGGAAAACCGAAATAATTTTGTGTTGTGTTATGGTCGTGCGTATTTTAAATTTAAGTCGTGATCTTATGACCTCCGTCACTGTTTCCTAATTTGCGGTAACACATCAAGAAAAATTGAACTCATTTTATAATAAGTAGGACTGTCGAAGTGTTTTTATTGCGGTTTTTACTAAACAAAACTACTTAAGTAAGTATGTAACGCACATTAAATTTACTTTTACTTACTTATCCCTATTTATCATGAAACTATTATCATTATTTTATCTGTCTTACAAAACTGCAAATTATACAGTACCGAAAGCAGTTTTAAGACAGAACGAAGAACATCAAGTAGCAACTTTATTCATTTTTTATTTAAAGCATTCAGATACCGACTGAAAAAGGCGCCAACGTGCTGCTAATCGCAACAGAACCCCCTCGAAGGCTGTACGTCCAGAAAATTAGCCTTCACATAGATGGTATCGTTCATTCCAGTCTTGATTCTCCATAATTTATGATCTGTAATAAGCAGGTTTGCGACCGAGAGGCAGCGACTGCCATCCGAACCAAGTTTTCAAACTCTTTTATTGTAATTTAAATGCAATAAATATTTTAAAAGATTCTTTAGCACTTTATTAAGGGTGGTAACGCGTCGTTTGATTTCGCCGACTGGATTTACGACAGAAACAATTTTCTCGTCGAAAGCGAAATTACTTAAGTCAGTTTTACTTTTAAGGCATTGCCGTTCGTTATCGATACGCATCTTTTTTTAACGACGATTTGAAGGAACAGACTTGGATTTATAGATAGTTGGATTTTACGATATCAATAAATCCGTCTGTCCGTCGTACGAAGACTAAGCTCATTTAAAATCCAAAGTAGCCTCTAACCGATATATTTATAACTGCTTCGAGCATCGGATGTAGATTTTAAGATTGAGGGACGTTACTAAGGAGACGCTTTTTCATGAGGAAATTACGTATGTGACTCGGAGAAGGAAGCCAAAAGTCATACTGTTATAGTTAAATATTGAAATATTTTCACAATTTCATGGCGTCACAGGTAGTCACTCTGTTTTATAAACCTGATTTAATAATAATAATATTATTAATGATAATAATAATTTACCTTATAAAAGTACAGTGCTAATTTATCATTTGAGTAGGCTCGTCAAACATATACAGCGTGTTGTTGAAAGGTACGTACAAAATAAAATTGGCAAATGGTCTCGAAGTATGGGTGCTAAAAGGAAAAAAAAAGTTCAGATAAAAATGATTAAAAGTCATCTTTCGTTTCTATAGTAACATTTAATCTTGACGATTTATCTCGCTTATCGTAACCTTAAAGCATTCGATTTTTTAGTTTTTTTAGTTAGATGGTAAAGTGTAGTTATAAAGTTTTGATTTTTTCCAAAAGTTTGCATGTCCAGGATAAAATATCAAAACGGAATCATAAACCACAAGTGCTTGAGTATGTTATTTTGTAACATTTAAATAACATTTACTGTGCTAAATTTTGAGGTGACATTACCACATTGTTGTTGGAGATGATAAGATTCCTAAAAATTATATAAAATTTGAGAACAATCGGTCCAGTAGTTTGACAGTTTACCCGTCTAATAAAAAACGATTCGAATAAACAGACGGATACGGTAGATCTATTTCTTTAAACTCTAGCGGTCATGAGAAAACATGAAAGTAGCCATTCACCGGATGGACTCTATTACAATGCAAATAATATTATTACTTTGTACACAGAATTTTGGGAAAATTAGCCAAACCATTTTTGAGTTAACTAAACTAAGGCGAGACCAATGTTGCATCTCGAGGCATATTTATAAATTTCAGGCTATATCTAGATATTCTGGCAAGGACTCCAGAATATATATAAAGGAAGCTATATAAACTAAAACATAATATTCCTAATATCTGTTTTCCTTATGTGAAGGATTTTTATGTTTTAAATAAGTAGACAATTTTTTCTTTTCACGTTTCTTTTATTTCAAGAATATTAATTTCAGCGTAGTCACTAGAATTTTCGTAAAATTTGTATCTAGATTATTAAATTTGTACATGTACATTTGTTAGTGTAAATTCCCAGAGACAATCATCTCATTTTAATTTATTCATTACGAATAAAATTATTATTTGCTTTTTTTGATAGACACAAGCAATAGGTACAAATCTAGTAATTTCGTAATAAAATAACAAACGCGAAGTGAATAATGTATATAGTTATTTAAAATCCGAAAAAATAACAATAAAACTGTTTTCGCTATTGTGTTATATGTACGAGTATTATTGTTACTTTATTGTCAGTGGCGTCCTTGTGTTTGTTATATGTATTTTTTAATATATTTTTTGTTTGTTGTTTGTGTTTACATTTTATTTTTACAGCGTATATTTAGTGTTAGTAATTAATTTACACTCTTTTTTTCAGTTGTAATAGATATTTACGATATGTGTGTCGTAATGTGGAATTTTACGATACGCGATGGAAAAATTGTCCAACGAGCCGAAGGCGAGTTGGATAATCCATCAAGTATCGTAAAGAAACATTACGATACAAATATTGTACGTTTTATCTACTTTCAATAATTTTCATAATAATTAACACAGATATTTTTGTAATTTTTTAAATTGTGTTTATGGAGAAAAAGTAAGGCGGCTAAATTAGTAACCCTAGTTACTGATTTGTTTACGTTTTGCACAAGCGTTCAGTATGCGTTCAGTGAAAGCAATTTATGTGCAAAAATTAGCGATTCAGAGAATAATTTGCCTTCTGATATTAAGTGGCTGCTCAATCTACTATCGATACGTTAGTTCCTGGTAAATCTAAAGAACGTTACGAGGTAGCATACAAATATTTTGATGAATGGATGGAAGTTAAGAAAATTGGTGACGTTTCTGAACAAGGTGATGCATGTCTATTTTACTGAACAAGCAGAGAAGTTAAAACCATCCTCCTTATGGTGCCGATATTCCATGTTGCGAACCTTGGTGTTGATTACGAAGAATATTGATATTACTGAATATCATCAGGTTGTGGCTTTCTTCTCGGAAATCAGAAGGTTACCGACCCAGAAAATCGTTTATTTTTTCCAAAGAAGAGATAAATTAATTTCTTAAGAAAATGAATGATAAGGATTTCTTATTTATGAAGGCAAATTGCAGCTCATATTGATAAAAAACAATCTCAAATTTATATAGTTTCAGGTTGTTTTGAGAGTCGGAGTGTTTGGTGCTTGTCGACGCCAGGAGATCACAAATTTGACGACACGAGACGTTAGAGCCGAAAAAGAATTTATCAAGATCACCTTACTGAATTCAAAAACTAAAATTATGTGGAATTTGCTATAACGAGAGGAAATTTTTAGGGAATAACATGTTGCTTGGTCATAGAGGCTGGAAGTCGGATAGCATGGCAGAAGGATATGCTGAAACATCTGTCGAAAATAAGAAAATAATTGCTACGAAAATAATGGGTTCTTCAGTTACTGTGGGTTCAACAAATTAGGTTACGGTGGAGAAGCCCAGCTTCAATATGGGAACAGCGTCTGGAGTTAACTTTATAACTGTTTCAAACTGTATAATTTATGTTAATAAATGGTTTTGCAACTTTCTTTTCTAAAAGTTACTTTTTCTACTCCCACATAGTAATCCATGAATTACGAACTGTCTAGCCTCATAGTAAAACCATAGTTACACCCACTGGCATGTAATGAATGAACAGGCACGTAATATATATAATATATATTACGTGCCTGTTTGAATAGTTTCCATAGCAACTATAAATATTTGCTTTACGAAAAAAATTTCTTCTGAAAGCGATTCTTCATTATAGATCGTAGAAAAAGTATATGACACAACTCTGGTGGTAAGCTAATTACGAACTCATATTACATCACTCGCTCGCTACGCTCGCTCGTGTATAAACTTCGTTCGTAATTAGCTTCTTACCACCCTCGATATGTAATATACTATTACCGCACTAGTGCGGTAATTGTTCCTTTACCGCACTTAGTGCGGTAAAAGCTACCATTACAATATCAAAGAAAAACCTGTAATCTGGCACATTACATAATGAAAGTAGATAAAGTATTTTTTTTATGTCGGTCTCGCTGAAAATAAAACTATTTCTGTAAATTATAAAAAATGATGCACAATTGGAAAGCGAGAAGCGAGTAAGGCAAGGATGCACCGGGCGCACTTCAGACGGGTAGATAGGATGAATAAATTTCGACCGCCCAGCTTTATTTATAAACAACGACGTCATAGCAAAACGCATCTGTGCGCGATGTTCGACGTCCCGCATGCTGTTGAATGCGCCAAGCTAATCAAAACAGGTTATGAGTGCAAAAAATTTATTTACAGCATGTTATCAACGGGAATACATTACATCGGAAGAATGCCACGTAGACATTTGTTTGATTTGAATGTGTTTATCGCCCCAAAACAGATGACTAAAATTATTCATAAGCCTCCATTGTACAAAATATTCTGAATGTTATTATTATAATTCTTACCTTATCACTATTTTATTGTTATAAAGACGAGCGTATTCTCATATTTTTCAGAAAATGGGATGGCTCGTTCTTAATTTGATCAAAAATAATTTGATTCATTAATTTTTTGTGTCACCTGTTTAAGCAAATCTAAAAAATATGAATGCAATGATTAAAAGTCTGTTCATATTTTGCACATTTGCGAAAGAATTTATTCGGTAAAATTTTGAGACGCCGTAATCAATTTTTTGGGGATGATAAACAGATACATTTTCATTAAAAAGTTACCGTGCTTACAATAGTGATAAATTACAATTATAGACTCATCATACTTTGCACAGTGCACATTTAAGATAGCATTATTTTGGGGTGGCGTGATCAATTTTTTAGGGGGGAATGAGCAAATACATTTTGATAAAAAATTTACCGTTGCTATGATAACTTTAAAACATCTCCAAGATTTCAAAGCATTTGGTTTTGTAGTTCCTGATTAAATCAATAAAATAAATTTACGTATTCACCCTTTATATGCAAATCCAAAAAATATTAATGGAATGATAAATCATAAGTATTGTCTCATCATCAGTTCGCGGAAATATATCTTCCGGCTGCAATTTATTCAGCAAAATTTTGAGGTGACGTCATCAATTTTTTAGGGGGGGGGGGGTGAGGAAATATATTTTGACTAAAAATTTATCATGCTTATCATAACTGTAAACCATCTGCACGATTTCAAAGCACTCGGTGTTGCAGATTCCAAATTAAATGTCAAAATGTTGTTTCCAAATTTTGATTTTTTTTCCAAAAATTTGGACGTTTCGGGTAAAATTTCAATTCGGAGTCATAAGCTACATGTGTAGGACTATGTTATTTTATACAATTTAAAACCCATTTACTATGTACAATTTTGAAGTGACGTTATCGCATTAGTGGTGGGGATGATTAGACAAATTTTGATTAGCGTTTTACCATCTACATGATATACGTAATATAAATACGAAATTTGACAACAATCGGCCCAGTACTTTCGGAGCACTGTCTAATAAAAATCCGGGACGGCAGACAGACGGACAGACGGACAGACGGACAGACGGACAGACGGACGGACGGACGGACGGACGGACGGACGGACGGACGGACGGAAACGGTAGACCTATTTCTTCATCCTCTAGGAGTCATGATAGGTCGAGAAAATGCAAAAGTAGAGAGTCGGCCGACGGACTCGATTACAATACTTCCTCTGCTTACGCTCGGTAAGTAATAAAATTTTATTGATTTTATAAAAAGATCTTTAATTCATTTGTGTTGCCGATGGATTAAATCGTGTTTCTCTAGAGTTTTTTCTTTCTGATCATAAGCTAAGAGTCTATTCGGCGAATGGTTACTTTCATGTTTTTCCGAAGTTTGATTACCGTCTGTATGTCTTTCGTCTGTGTCGATTTTTATTAAACAGACAATGTCCGAATCTATTGGACCTATTGTTGGCAAATTTTGTATGTATTTTAGAATTATCGTGGAGATGGTAAAAAATTACCAAGCCCACCTCAAAATTTTGTGTTATAAATTTTATTTAAATTTTGTAAAATAACTTCTACACTTGTGGTTTATGAATCCGTCTTGATTTTTATACAGATTTTTAGAAAAAAATCAAAATTGTGAAACAATACTTTACAATTTAACTTTGAAACTGCAAAACCAAATGCTCTGAAATTTTGAAAACGTTTTAAGGTCATCGTAAGCATCAAATTCGTTTATCTCCTCACAAAAAATTGATGGTGTCATCTCAACATTTTGCCCAATATGCAAAATACTGAGTTTATTTTTTTTAGAATTGTTTATACAAGTTAACTCAAAAACATTAATACGCTATTTGTATTGATAAAATCAAAAACTGCTAACCCTATTTTCACGAAAACTTAAGAACTGTTATTGTTCTTATTACACTGCATTCATCCATTTTGACATACGATAAATTTTTGTTAAAAAGTTGGCTGACGAGTTTCGTTACCCTCTGGAGTATTATCAGAGCCTATCGAAAAATAACAAAACCATAAAAAATGTATATAATTATAGACATTTTGGGGCGGTGAGTTGCTGCTAACAAACATTTTCTTATTTTTGGCTAAAAGAGGTGGTTTAGTTAATTTTAAGCATTTCATATGTTATTGTGGTTGGTTTTATGGTTCGCCTTTTTGGCCTGAAGAGATAAAAATAGCGTGCCAACAGGCAATAATTTTGTATTATTTGCTTTACGTGTTAGGAGTGTTGATAAGTAGACATATCTAATGACAGTCTTTGAGTATTTCCGCTTGAGTGATTTTCGTGAGTCTGAACATCATGTATACGATCTTCATTAAGAAATTGTAACGTATAATTTACACTGAATTTTCAGCTGGGTGTAAAGGTAAACTCATCCTTTTGAAGTAAGTTTGTCAAACAGTTTTTATTGGGTTGTAGTTCTCAAGTTCTTATGCAGAAAATGGTTATTTCAGAAAACAAAAAATACCGAGTTGCTGCTTCATTGAATTGTAAAATAGGTTAATCTGCAAACTGCATCTTGTTGCTGGTTATGTGATTTGTCTATAAAAATGAATTGTCAGGGGTCAGTAATTCTAGAACGTAACTTTGCAAGATGTAATAATGTTAAAATTATTACTTGATGGGAGAGGTTTATTTTAATTAACATAACTATTAAACATGGTTCGATTCGTTATCTTAACAGTGATGGCAACATTTTAAGAAATATTTATGAGAAGGAACGGTCGTTATATCATATTATTACGATTTATCTCGCTGTTGATTGTTTTTTGACAACGCAAAATATATGAAATATTCCCGCCTCGACTCCAACAACAAATTCCCGAGCCAGCTTTTTCAAGAAACTCGGGGCATTGACAATGCGACCGGCGAATTCATTTAACATTCTGCAAAGCTGTTTTCTGTAACTAACTGAACCTGTCATTAAAATCAAAAAAACTGGTCGAATACAAGAGTGGTTTTTGGTCAGATCGCACATCCGACACAACGAAGAAAAAATGGATTTTTTGGAAGTAACATAATTGATATAGGTATTTGATGCAAATAACTGGGAATTAACTTTATCACAAACCAGCTAATTAAACTCCTTCGCTCGGAAATTGGTGGAATAAACAGTTAACGAGGAGCTCTGCGTGATCCTTCGGGATCTCCGAACATCTACATAAACTTGTCCTCTCGATTCCAGCAGAATTAAATTTACTGTGCTGTAACAAGTTTTGTATTTTATTGGTGCGCTAAGCGCGAGTAAGATTTAGCCGTGAAGCTTCCACGGTTGTAAAAACCATAATTCCAGATTTCTATCTGGTCAATTAAGGCTAATTATTCCGCCGCTAGTAATTAACCACGTGATTCAGTCGAGTATAAAATCGAAGTTTATAAGAAAACCAAAACCATCACCTAATTATCATCCAGAATAAAACGATCGTTCTGTCCGTTGCGAGAGTTCTCTTTCGAAGAAGAGTTTAAGTGAAGCGCCTCCATCATTATTTTCCATTGTGGTCTTTTTGCAAATGTTTCTACACTATGTTGGTCAAGTATATAATTTGGTAGATCACGCGAATGCAATCTAAAGATCAGACGGTATGGAATTAGCAAGGTGAAGGATAGGTGTTCGATGGTTCCCATAACCTACTGTAACACCGTCTCGAAATTCGCGCCACAACTTAAGTTATTAAATTTAATCGGTTCGAGGATTTTTTTGTGGACGCGCCACCATTGTGTGTAAATAAACACATCATCATAATGTTATTCGAGGCTCTCGTTGCAGAACCTGCAGGATAACTCGCTTGATTTATAACGCTCGCGGATTTCGTCATCGTGTTGATACCTTTGTACGGAACAGCGGGTATTATTGTTATAGTCAAGTTAATTGCGACAAAAACGGCGAACACATTTGCCATATGCTTTTGGTTCTTTACGAAACCGAAAGGTACCGTTAGGAATTGGGAAGTGGTTTGATTAAAGGCTTTACACCTCGTATGACTTGGCACCTTTAATTATTGTAGTAGAGAGTGGTAATTTGTACACTGAATGGGAACGTGTATGCGAAAGTGTTAAAAAATGTACACTACAAAGCTATACATACATTTCCTTAAACACGAATTAAAACAAAATTGTGATTTCAAAATGACGAAATTATAAAGTAGGTATACAAAATTTGTTCAAAAATTGATTTTTTTTCTTTGCCAATTAAAAAAAACACATTTTTAACTTAACTTTATTTTTATTCATATGTATCAAAATTTGTACGTCAGAAAGGTCAGTGGATTCCATGGGATTTCGTGAATATTTGTAAACTTTGAGTGTCATCTCGTGTAAAAGTCTTGCAAAAGTTGTATTACCTATCAATTTGGTGTTTTTCCTAATGGATGGAAAGGTGCTCATGTTTTTTCCGCCTTTAAGAACAGTAAAAGAGTGGAGTCAGATAATTATAGATCCGTGCATGTTTTCTTAAAGTTTTAGATAAGGTAAATTCATGTAATTATTTTTCTAAATTTATGGAACAAACACGAATTGAGGAATAGCGTCAGTTTTTTCAAAATTATTCTAATTTAAACATCAGGAATTGTAGACATTTTTTTTATCTTATTTGAATTGTTGATCGCAGGAAGTAAAGTTTTTGATTCTGGTATACAAGAATCGCAGAATGGCTTATGTCTAATTATTATTAGAGACAGAAAAAAAGACTTAAGAAGCACGGTTCATTGTGGATTATACTTGAAAATTTACTGTACAGAGTGTTCTGTTTTTAAGGCTTAACACGCAATTTAGTTTTTTCTTAATGAAACGCCCGTTGCTACGTTAATTCAAATTCCTTGAAATTTTTTGGCACTGAAAGGTTCACAAAAAAAAATCGCAATAGGGTTATTTTTAAAATATGTGTTACAATAGTTTGTGGAAGGATAAATAAAGCTGTCCATTTTGTTGTGGAATTATTTAAATTAAATTTTATTATACAGTGTTTATAAAAAAGTTCTGAAACTCTATAATTATCAAATATTGATGTTTCAGTTTTTTCAAATATTAATATTTCAGTTTTTTTAAATAGAACGGCCTGTATTTTATTATCGTATATTACTCTATTTGTTGTTCTTATTCTTCTATGTATATGTCGATGTCTCTTTTAAAAAAGTAAAAAATCATAGTAACTTTTTCTGGATGGAATTTTCGGTCTATATTCAGAATGTAATATCTCCGTTATTAACATAAATTAAGTCAATGTTTATATTGGTTTTTGGCGATATATGTGCTCCTGAGTTTTCCCGAATTTTTGGTGGTTTGCTACGCTGATAATTGCTGAATTTTGGACAGTGCATCTGAGTATTGGCGATCTATGCGCTGTGTGAGTTTCTTCCACTTTTGATAGAGTGGCATTGTAGCATTTTAGTATTAATTAACTAAATTGAGTTCACCTTTTTACTGTATCTTTTTCGACTATTTCTCGAATAACGTTATCAAGCCTCTGTTAATTGAAATAATTTGGTCTATACTGCAATCTTTGTTTCTCCTGTGTTAACACTACCGTAGTCCAAGTGGGTTTGTCTCACTCTGTTAGTCACCACGACGGACTCCGTTGGTGCGAGAAGAATTGTGTCCCCGTTCTTGTTTATTTTTCAATATGACCAACTTTTGTTTACATTGTGAGGGTGCCATAACACCAACAACACCCTCCACGAAATGTAATGGACCATGTAAAAAATACTGCCACTTAAAATGCTTGAAATTAGGAGATTCTGATATGGCCAATATAATAAATGAAAAGTCTCATTGGGTGTGCTCGAAATGTGTTACAGCTTCTAGTTCCAGTAGTGCACCTATTACTGCTGAAAAGTTGGAGGAAATTATTAGATCACAATTGATGACTATTAAGCTCGAGATTAAACAAACCATTGAAGATAATTTTAAAATAATTAAGGATAGATTATCTGCAGTTGAAGAAAATGTACGCTTGATTCAAGACGAATGGACAGAATTTAAAAAATCTAACGTAAAAATGGATAATCCTTTGGACTTCAATACTGTTGTATCAGAAATTGAAGAGCGTAAGTCGCGGAGTACTAACGTTTTGCTGTTCAATATAAGTGAATCTATTCCATCGAATTCAGAAGAAAAGTTTCAGGATGATCTTTTGCAAGTAAATTCTATTCTTGCGCCTTTAGGTTCTTTTCCGCAGCCTAAGAAAATCATTCGTGTTGGTATGCCTAAGCCTAATGTAGTTCGCCCTTTAAAGATCGTCTATGAAAACGACGATATAGCTAAAGATGTCCTACGATCAAATAAGAATAATAATAATCGTAATCACCACTTCCGGCCTGATTTGACAAAAATACAGCGAGATTATAATAATTCAATACGGAAAGAATTTAAGGATAAGGTTGCACAAGGGAATACTAACGTTATGTTGAGATATAAAAACAATATGCCATATATTGTGGAAAAAAATATTTCTCGGGGTATTCATCCAAAAAAGTAATTAATTTTTATTACCAAAACGCTGGTGGCTTAAGGTCTAAATTAAAGGATTTCGCAATTAAGGTTAGCTCTTGTGTTTATGACATTATTATTATTTCTGAAATTTGGCTTAGTGATAACATTACTAGTTCTGAAATAAATTTAAACAACTATAATATATTTAGGGCCGATCGAAATGTTAATACTAGTAATAAAATACGTGGAATACTGATAGCTGTCAAAAAGGAATTCGAATCTGAGGTAATTCTTCTTGGAAACTTTATCGAAAGTATTTACATCCATGTAAAATATCATGATTTAAACTTAATTGTCGGTGGAGTATATATCCCTCCTGCAAGTTATTTTACTTCTTATGTTAACTTCTGTCAAGACATAGAATCAATTTTTGATCGTTTTCCTGAGTCGTCGTATGTTATTGCTGGTGATTTTAACTTACCACATATTGATTGGAATGATGATGGTGAATGTGGCCTCAACAATTCTCTTGAATATGATTTAATTAGTTCTACATGTGCTCTAATGAATTTGACGCAAATTAATAAAATTCCTAATATGAGAAATGTATTCCTAGATCTTATATTTTCAAACGTTGATAATCTTGATGTCTGCTCTGCATTAGATCCCATATTTCCTAGTAGTTGTCATCATTCTCCTTATTCTTGGTCTCTTTCCTGTTTATCTGCACCTTCTTTGAAATCTGATTTTCGTGTTTTTGATTTTATTAATGGTAACTATGAACGTTTAAACCATTTTTACTCATCTGTTTGCTGGGAATCGTGTTTGGTGGGTCAAAATCTTGACGAAAAAGTTGCTATCTTTTATGAGATTTTATTTGATGGCATAGTGAAATTTATTCCCTATAAAGTGATCAATCGTAAAACTAGTAAATACCCTTATTGGTTTAATAAAGAACTTAAAGAATTATGTCGGTTGAAAACCACTGCTCATTGCACATTTAAAACCACCGGCAAACTTGATGACTACCTTTATTTTAAATCTTTGAGAGATCGGTGTAATGAACTCATTGAGAAGGTATATGCCGAATACATCTCAAACGTCAATCGTAGTATGGTGAGTAATCCGAAATTGTTATGGAAATTTATTAATAGTAAAAAACATGGAGAATCTAACATCCCCAACGAAATGAATTTTGGACATCAATGTGTTAAAGGTGGGGAAGAGATAGCCAATGCTTTTGCTCAATATTTTGCAAGTGTTTACGTAAAAGATGATTCCAATAAATTTGTTTGTGATTTCAAATCCAGTTACGATGTAAATGATATGGGTCTAAAGATTTGTTTGTCTGATATTTTCGATGAAATTTCTAAATTGAAATCTTCGTGCAGTCCAGGTCCTGACGGTATACCAAGTATCCTTATAAAAAACTGTAAGTTTGCTCTTTGTTCACCACTGCTTTTGTTGTTTGAAACCTCTTTGAGGGATGGTATTTTCCCTAAAATGTGGAAGAACAGCTTCATTATGCCCATTTTTAAATCTGGTAAACGTAATATAGTTGAAAATTATAGAGGTGTATGTTGTCAATCAGCAATTCCAAAGTTACTTGATTCCATTGTAACTAGGCAACTTCAGTGGGCTTCGTCTTCAGTTATCTCATCTAAACAACACGGTTTCGTCTCTAACAGGTCCACATTGTCGAATCTCCTTGAGTATCGATCATTTCTAAACGAAGCATTGGTTAATCATTTGCAAGTCGATTCAGTGTATACTGATTTCGCAAAAGCGTTCGACCGCGTTAATCATAAACTATTACTTTTAAAGCTGGATAAACTTGGTTTCAAAGATAACACTATTAAGTGGTTAGCATCTTTTCTGTCAGGCAGGTGCCAGCAAGTTCGCATTGATAACTTTATTTCATCGTCTTTCTCTGTTCCATCTGGTGTTCCGCAAGGTACTCATTGCGGACCCGTTCTATTTCTGTTATTCATAAATGATTTAACGCAGTGTTTACGATATTCAAATTATTTGTTGTACGCGGACGATCTAAAGATCTTTAAAGTCATTCGAGATACACAAGATTTAGAACAAGTACAATTAGATCTTGACATGCTTTTTGAGTGGTGCAGTAACAACTTACTCCCCTTAAATTTAGATAAGTGTTATATTATGTCAACTTTTAACATAAAATCTAACATCAGTTTTAAGTACCAACTGAATAAGCGTTGTATTAAACGTGTGACTCAGATTAAGGATTTAGGAGTAATTTTCGACTCGTCACTTTCCTTTAAAAGTCATTATTCCTATATATCCAAAAAAGCTTTGAACATGTGGGGGTTTATTTGGCGAAATTGTCATGAGCTTTCACCTTTGGTCCTCAAAAGTTTATATTGCTCCTTAGTTCGAACACACTTAGATTATTGTTCACCTGTTTGGTCACCTTTATATAATGTTGATCGGGTGTTGCTAGAAAATGCTCAGAAAAAATTTTTGAGAGCTCTCGAATTTAAAGTTGGCTTCAAACATATTAAAGGCGACTACAATTGGATTCAACATCATTTTAATATACAACCCCTATATATTCGAAGATATATAACGGATGCTTGTGTTCTGCACGGGATATTAAATGGTCGTATTGACAATCCATCGCTGCTATCAAGACTCTCCTTCTTGTACCCTGCCGTCAACAGCCGCACAACTCGAAGCAAAGATATTTTTAGGGTAGCACCATCTACGTCAAATATAGGTCGTAATCATCCTTTACATAGAATGATGCTAGCTGCAAATGATTATTCGAACAACAGCAACATATCGATATTTGATTCTCCTTTGTCCAAATTTAAATTCAAAATTTTGTTATTTTATAACAGTAGATTTTAGTTCCTTATTTATTGTATGCATATTAGTAACCGCCAAGCCATGAATATTTTTTGTTTTTGAATTTACTTATTAGGGAACACTCTGTTAGAATATGTATTATTTAGTTAATTTAGTTTAATAATTCATAATGTAAATTGGAGATTCCGTTGCAAATAAAATAAAATAAAATAAAATAAAAACAGATCTATGGTTCTGAAATTTTAAGTATGTTTTCCATAACTTCCATTATATAACGCAAAGGCAATTTTGTTAAAAACAGTCAATATCTCAATTATTAAAGGAAATTACAGAACACGGTTGTCAACACTGTTTTAGCGTACAAAACTCCAGAAATCATACCAGAAATATCGTCGATTTTTTTTGTTAGAAACGATACACAGTAAAAAAAAGCTTGTCTCATAGAAGTTGCTAACTTTTATGTTTATATCTCAGTCCCAACAAATAAAGTCAAAAATAGACCTAGTACGATTTCTAAAGTTTTGCAAGCTGAAAACAGCGGTGACAACCCCATTCCAAAATTTCCATAAATAACTGAAATATTGATTTTTTTAAAATACGTGATGCAAAAATTTCAACAAAATAAAAAAAATATATGATAATAAATTGTTAAAAAAACTGCTCTCGCAGTTATGTAGTGAAAGTTGTGGACAAGTTACATTTAAAATTAATGTTAATAATGGAGATATCACATTCTGAATATATATTGACAACACCATAAGAACCAAACGTAGCGACTCCTCTTAAAAAAAGAAAGAGAACAAAAAATAGAATAATAAGATATTGTACTAAAATACGGAGTGTTCTAGTTTTTTAGACCCTCCTTAAATTGAATTTTATTTACACTGCAACAAAGCGTGTACCTTTATTTATGTCTCCACAAAATATTATAATACAGATTTTAAAAACAAACCTACTGCGATATTTTTTGTGAACCCTTCCACTGCTAAAAAAATTCACGAAAATTTGAACGTGGCAACGTGACATCGGGATTTCAAAACTAAACTGTGGTTATAAACAAGAAGTCAATCACAATATGTAAAAATATATAGGATGTTCCATTAAAAAAAATCGAAGTTGTGTGTTACGCCTTAATAGCAGAACAGTCTGTATTATTAAAAGTAATTTTAGAGTATACTACTGAAGAACGTACAGCTTTGCCCTTTGACTTTTTTCTGTTTCTAAAAATTAATGAGATGCCGAGGAACGCGCTTGGTGTCTCACTCTGTATGTAGTTTTGCAGTTATTAAGAGAAGTCCCTACCTTTGGCCCGTATGTTTTCGGAACGTAATATGTAGGTATTTCCGTTATTAACAAACCTATTGTTATGAAATTTTAAATATAACCTGTCCACACCTTTCGATATAAAACGCAAGAGGAACAGTGTATCATCATCTTTCTACTTCCTGAGCGTAAGCAACAGAATTATAGTAATCGAATCCATCGGACGCATTGTCATTTTTATATTTTCTCGACGTTTCGTGACCACTAGAGTAAGAAAAAAAATAGTCTTTCGTTTCCGTCTGTCTGTCTGTCGTGGTGTCTGAATCCATTTTTATTAGACACGTAATCTCCGAAACTGCTGAACCGATTGGTGTCAAATTTTGTATGTATATATACACCCAATTACGGAAAAACTTAAGTTTATAACGACAACAGACTATTCTATTGGTTTACAATAAAAATCAAGAAAAAAAAAGCAATATTGTGAATATTAAAAAACAAACTTAATAATACATTACCAAATACTATGTTGTAACCTTACCTTAAGCCGACTGTAACGTACTAATAACAGAATTTGTTATTTCCTTTATGGACTTAAAATTTAGATCTATATTGCTGCTTAATTGATTAAATACACCGCACATAATACATATTGGAGAGTTGTTAGTAAAATTTGTTCTTCCAAGTTCTTCCGCAAAATTTAATTGTGACAAAACAACGGGTAGTCTATTATATTTTTAATCAGGTTGAAAAGAAATTGTATAATTAACACTGTCCTTCTTGTTGATAGCAGGTTAATATTAAATCTTTCTAACAATGCAGTATGGTCTGCACCCCTGATGGGACATCTGCCATCAATAAGAAAGCTAACCAATTTTAGAAATTTCCTTTGCACGGACTTAATATGCATGATGTGGATTTCATAAATGGGTGACCAGATAAGGCAACCATACTCAAGTATAGATCTCACAAGACTAAAATATAACGTAAAGAGAGATTTTACATTCGTAAACTCCCTGGCATTTCTATAAATGAAGCCATACATTTTTAAAGCTTTGCTAACTATTTCATTTACATGGTCAACAAATGAGAGTTTTGGACGTACGCTCTAAAGTAACATTATTGATCTTATATGCAAACTTGGACACATCTAATTTATTAGAAAAATACATTACTTTGCACTTATCTAGATTTAGAGTCAAGCTATTTAAGTTACACCAGTTATATAGTTCATTCACACTATTTTGAAGGAATAAGGAGTCTTCTATGGACCTAATTTTATAGAATATCTTACAATCATCTGCAAACAATAATTTTTCGCTAGTAATTATGTCTGGTAGATCGTTGATGAAGTAAGAACAATAGCGGGCTCAAATTGGACCCTTGGGGTACGCCGGAGTTAGCGGTGAAAGTTTTAGAACAAAAGTTTCTATATTTGACATAGTGTACCCTATTGCTAAGGTACGAGTTTAATACTTGAATCAAAGACTCTGAAAATCCGATTGATCTTAATTTATTCAAAAGTACAAAATGATCGATTCTATCGAATGCCTTGCAAAAGTCAGTAAATATTTATATTTTTTAATGAAAATGTTAGTAGTTTTAGAAGCAGGCTGCGAGTAGTTCTATTATCACGGTACCGATGTCTGTATATTATTGTTTTTGTTTTTTATTGAGGAATATCCTGTGCGTAAATAAAGATATTAGTTGGTATTATTAATTAATCAATTAAAAATTTGCGCTCTCATTTGGTATGGAAGTGTAGCCTAATCGTCTATATTCTTCTTTTTCTAAAAATGTTGTTTTTCACGACTTTCCAAGGTTCAGATTCATTTTTTTATTCTATTTATTTTATTTTATTTTATTATGTCTCCCGTTTTCGTCACTTATTTTATTGGACAAATAGTCATCGAATCATGTGTTTGAGGAATATCTCTTTATACGGGCATATTTTTCGAACTCTGAATGTACCTCATGCTTAGTATGTTTTCTCGGCATTTCATAATTTCTAGGATATGAAAACGTAGCACCCTCGTTCTATCCCTTTGTGATCGTCTGTCGTCATTCTGTCGTCTGATGCAATTATGATGTAGATGTCTAAATGCTAACCAAAATTAATTTATACATCCCTACCAACTGTTCGCTAGGTAAGTTTTATTCATGTTGTAGAATTATATGTTTCTATGCTTGTAGCTCATAATCTAGCCCTACGTTTTGTTTTAGATATTTAGACTATTCGAAAAAATTTCAAATTTGCAGAAAAACATTGAAAATTTATCTTAGAAAATACAAAACAAACTGCTCTGAAATCTTGCAAATTGTTTTAGGTTATCGTAAACATGGTAAGTAGGGACTTAATTTTAATAATAACTTAATTTATCTATTTATTCTTTTCAAAAACTTGACTGTTTTCTTAAAATTTTTCTAAATACAAAAGAAACAAAATGTTATGCTTCTACAGCTTCTATATCTGTCGTTGATTTTGTGTATATGTACTTATTTGCAAATTTTTTGAAACATATTCAAAATTGTACAACATCTATTTATCTTAGAAGCTACTACGCCAAATGGCCGCAAATTTAATACCTGCTTTGAGATTATCATCAACCTGATAAATCGCTAATTAAAATACATCTATCCATCCATTTTTGAAGATGTCATCTTAAAAGTTTGGTACGTATATCCTATTTAAAATGTGTATATTGATATGCGTCTATACATGTCGTTTATTAATATACCAATATTATTTATGGTAACATACAGGGCGTTTACTAAACATGTAGCAAAATTCAGGAGGTTATTCCTTGGGTTATTTTAAGATTTTTTGTCTTTTTAATAATTTTTGTAAAGACGGTTTGTTTCGAAGATATAGAGCGCTAGAAAAACTGCTGAAAATGACAAATTACCATCAGCTACTCAACTTTCTCCTCATTTGCCGAATTTTTCCAAAAATGTAAGGGTTGTTTCGTGCTGCATTACATTCTTTAATTATCCGATTAAAGAAGATGGTAGTGTATACTAATATTTTCAAATGGCTCCACAAACAAAAATCCAAGGGTTTTAAATCTGAGGACCGAAAAGTTTTAATTTATTTTTATCGCCTCGTATCTTCAAAACACAACGTCTCTCCGAAAATCATTCAAGAACAAAAAACTATTAAAATAAACTCCCTGAATTTTTGCCGCATGTTTAGTAATCACCTTGTACAGGCGTTGTAAAAAAAATAAATCTGTTAAAACAAATTTGCTATGACATCCTAGTTTGAAACATACTTACCCCGTAAACTTCTCAAATTAAGATACTTCTGACATTCAGATGCTCATTCAAAATTTCACTTTATTGAAATGTGTTCCTAGTACCATTTTAGTTCGCTTTTTTAGCAATGTTTCGTTTAAGGAAGAATTTTTTGTACCAATTTACCTGTTTTGCGATACCACAATAACTTGTATTTCCATGAATTTGTGAAATTTATGTTTTGTGTCATGTACGTTTCTTCAATTCTTGTTAAAATGTTAACGAGTTCCTGGAATTACTTTGCGTTAAGCTTCAACGAGATGATCGTCTGAATATCTGCGGTTTGATTATGGTTTGTCCGAAACGCCTTTAATTCCGAATGGTTTAATTACACGTCGGGCAGGGTAGCAACCGAATGATAAATGTTTGAATCTACTTCTACAGTACGTACCACGGCTACAGAACTAGTTTTTACAGACGTACCAACGTTCGTGGAGAATCCATCATTTATTATTATAAGTATTACCTTAAGGCGAGAGTACTTACAGTAATTATATCGTATGTAATTATTTTATAAGATGATAAATAACCGGTTTTTGTTGTATCTTGGACCGCTGCAAGCCGGTGGTTCTTACGAAGCGCACTTCTTTTTCTTTGCGGTTGCAACATCCAACGAAGAGTAACGGAATTAAGACCCTTCGGCGTGCGATATCGGAAGCGGCTTTTGAAGGAGCTAATATATGAGCAACGCAGGGACCTACATGAGAGCAAAGGTTCTAAGATGTTCATCATGTTCTAATGAAGTACATTAATTATATTTCAGCAAATGCACGTACAGTTTTGTTTCATTACTCTTCAGGATAATTTACATTTCCAGTCTGACCACTACTTGTCATGGTATGACCCTTATCAGGCTATAAATCTGCACTTTCTTTCTTATGGTCTGGTTCTGGGAAACGAACCCGAGGAAGAGGTACTGCTGGTATTTTGTTGCCATAACAATGAACTCTTCGCTTATTTTTGTACGAGAAGAAACAATCAGTTAACGAAAGTGTAACCCACGAACTATTGATAGTTTAATGTTATTGTGTATTTTAAATAAAGACAAAGCACATGCGTGGGTATATCTTTAAATTAGGTTATGAGCTGAGTTATAGTCGGTGGAACTGCCTTAAAAGTGTTCTGCTGCGCTGGGGGCTAAGAGATTTCGGTCGTTTTGCTTTCGAGATCAAGCAATATGGCAATAACAATTTGTCATGACGTGTCTAATAAATTATTTTTAATGTGAATCTTTTATGTTAACGTGTAAATTACGTTTCGATTTGTGTTTTTTGCAATTGCTTGTGTTTGAATGAAGACAGGCTATGACTTTTGTTAGCATTTTTGTGCACTAGAAAGTGAAAGGGAGATTATCGGCTGCCGAGAACAATACGTGATGAGCTTGCACTTATTCGAGTATCTACAGTTTGAAATGTGGTAGAAACAAGTTCGAAAACAACCCACGCAGTGATCGACCACTGACGATGTCGGCAGATGAACAAGACAGTTCTGTTAAAAAGCGTTGACGGCATAATGACTCTGCTAAATTTGCTGGAATTTTTTCACCTATGGTGAATGTAAGCGACAAATACTTATTCCAGAAAATATGGAATATGGTTTAAGAACAGAATGTTTAAGTGAAGTGTCATTTTGCTTGTGCCACCACGGGGGTGTCCCTTTTGCTGCCTGTCATTAGAATATAATTTTTTTTAGTTTTATACCGAGTGATTAAAAAACGGCCCACTAATTCAACAGTACATTATTACGTATACAATTTGATGGAAAATTTTTAGATCATCAGCATAAATTAGGCATTTCGCTGTTAAATGTAAAGTTATGTCATTAATAAACATATTAAACAATAGAGGCCCAAGAACCGAGCCTTTAGTAATATGTATTAGATATATGGGATATAAACAATCAACATTCACTTGACGTATAATTAACACTATGGTGTTAACCTAAGTTTTTACCACATTGAATTGTGGCTGACTTCATGTCGATATATAGCTTATAATATACGAATCTCCTGAAAATCTTGACGCAAATGACATTTCTTTGTCGTCAAGTTTTGTCTGCAACTTTACATACGTGTACGAAGTTAAAAATAAGGTCAGATTAATAAGAAACGGTATATGGACACTCTAATTTGCATACTTTACATGTGATTTACTTGCCAACATTTTGAGATATCATCATTACAGGGCTTGACGTCGTGTGTTAAACAGATCTATGAGGAAACTGTCAGTACGCCGTCCTTTGACTCGAGGAGAAGTGTTGGATAGAGCAATCACTGATTGTAGAATCAAATGGTGGTCCTGAGAAGGACCAATTTTGGGTAATGCTTCATGGTGATCGACTTTTTATTCTTTTAGATGTTTGGTCCTTACCACAACGATTTCACATTGTTTATTAGAACAAACGTAGGAACAACTCAGAATGCTACTACTTTTTTAGAATAAATGGTGAAAATGTTGTCCTTGACTAGCAATACAAGCTTCAGCACGTCCTAACATGTTTGCACGAATACGTAAAAAACTCCGGGAGTTCTACGAACTGTAGTGGCTGCCACTTCCACTCGTTGTTTAAGCTCTTCAATAGTTTCTGGACACTGTTGATTTTCATAAACTAACTACTTCATCCAACTCTAAAGACAAAATCACACGGATTGAGATCTGGTGAACGTGGAAGCCAAACTACCGGACCGTTTCTAGTTTCTCAGCTACTGGCCTAGCAAAATGTGGTGGTGCTCCAAGGTTAGTTAATAGAGAACAGGTTACCACATAAACGAGTATGTGGGCAAAATCGCTTACGGGGGAGGAGAGGTGTCAGCCCCATGTGACGTCAAAATGAGGTTGGTATTACTTGGGAATTTTTAGTAACTTGTAATTTTGAGTTGGTGTGACCGATCAGCTGATGCCTTTAATCTGTACGATCTGTACCGCTAATTCTGACGTTTGGTGTTGGTACTGCGACTCGTGTAACCCTATTTTGCCTTAAATTAAATTTATTTGTGTCTAAGCTAAAATGAAATGTTTTGATATATTACTAGAAAGGAAAAAGTAAACCAGTAAATGCAGATTTTCAGATTTTTTGCATAAAAAAAATCAGTTAATAGTGTCGCATTTGTTATTTTCAAGTTCTACTGGCAGCAAAACATTTTTCTTGAGGTTTATTAAATTGTTCTTTACACAGGATTGAAATTTGCGAAGTAGAAGCGGTCACTTGATTAAAAGTTTCCGTTTTTAGTGCGTTACTCGAGTATTTAAAACGGGCAATTTTCGCGCCATTTGAGAGCCCCTTGTGACGTATCAATATGGCATCCCAATGTGGCAACCTTATCTATTAAATGACTTTGGTGGTGCTCCATCATGCAAGTATCACATCCGAATTCGTTCACTTAGAAGCACTTCGACATCTAGCTGCTCTTCCAACACATTGTTTAAAAATTCGCAGTACATGACACGACGTGGAAAATCAGCGGGTTCTAAAGCTAGCACTTTTTGAACGTTGTATGGATGTAGTCCTTGTTCTTGTAACGTATGATGCACTACAAATTGTAAAATACCAACTTCAGCTGCAAGTCGGCGAGTGCTGATGACGGGCTCTTCTTCGACGCGTTCCAAAATTTGTTCTTCAGCTTGCAGTATTCTTTCGGTCCTATCACGGTCACGATCGTGAGTTTGACGCTCGAAGGTACCATGATATCGGAGACGCTGTACCACTAATGTAAATGTTCGCGGACACAGCGTTCGATCCACAATTCGCGGGCCAACTTGGCGTTGCCGTCCGCCACAGCATAAAGCATTACCATGTTAACACGCTCGCTTGACCATTGTCAAAGAAGTTAGCCGACTGATATATGACTGGCCCTTATTGTGGTTTCGCACTTTATTTATCAGTGAGCCGCTTTTTTGGTTCTTAATTCTAGTCGTTCTGTGCCATTCATTGAATTGTAGTTATGGTATATAGTGGCGTGTAAATCAATTTACATTTAATTTCAAAAATGTTTTTCTAGACAGCGCTACCCCTCAGGAACGTGAACTTTACAAAATGCAATAAATCTTATTGTGAGTTATTCCCTATGTTTTTTATTGTACACATTTTGAAATCACCCTGTATAGAAAAAAAGACATATTTTTAATTTACGCATTATTCTCGTTTAAGTTTAATATTTATTATTTAATACATTTGGCAATAAAATTTATTAGTTTCTGCAAGCGCTTATTTTCCTGTATAACTTTATGCAATGGCTGTCCTTGTAAGTATTTCAGTTTTTACTCTGTGCATTCTTCTACTAGGCACCTGGTTGTTAGGATGGATTTATAATAGTCTACGGATGTTTTAGGTGTTCTAGGTCGCTCTGGATCAGTGAAGTTAACCGAATATAGACCAAATTTCTCTCTGAATAAAAAATCTATGATGAGTACAATTTTTATCTCAAGAATTGTGTACTGTATACGTACGCGTAACCACGGAACCATTCAAAATTATCCATGAGACTCCATGCGGTATAACCAGTGACGTTTACTTCATCATCATAAATAGCTTCTAACAAACTACTTAAATATTCCTATTTGGAAAACTGTGAATTTTTTTGAAGTTAATTATTTTACGAGAACTTACTCGAATGTAGTTAATTCTACGATCATCATTCAATATCCCACCAGCATCAGAATACCCATTTTCAGTAATTATAATTTCTGGATTATTGTAGGTGTCTTTGACCCATTTCGAAATTTTTCTCATTCCCCAAGGAACAACCTAGAATATCACATTCTTACATTCTGAAAGAAAACACAAAATCTTTCTTACGAATAACCAATATGAAGCTGAAGTTTCCCAACTGAAGTCGATAGACTCTTGAACAGACATATCTTTCGAGGAACTCGGTTCCCCAATTTCAATATCTTCCCTCCATTTGATTAGAGAAGTGCTATAGTGGTTCAGGCCAATGTAATCGTAAGTTCCTTTAATGGATTCTACTTCTTCATCTGTAAATTGTGGTAGACGTGATTGTGTAAATCCTTCTTGTACACTTCTATTTCCAATGCGATCAATCATAACTTGAGGATAATTTCCATGCACGATGGGATTTGCAAACCATCCAAACTTCAGTAAAGGTACTTATAAGAACGAAATGAAATAAAAGCGTTAAAAACTTACACGAAACTGCAGAGTCCGTTCGGCAGCTTCTACGTCTTTTGCATCATCACTTCCAGGCTCTTCCCAGTTAGTATTGATGACGATAGATATTTTTCCTGTTAAGTATATATAGAATTCAAATTCAAATTATTTAGTTAAATAAAAGATATAAATAAAAAATGAATAATACCTTTCTGTTTTGGTTTATATTCCTTGTCGTAAATGTGGTAAGCCGCAGCATGCGACTTCAGAACCATATGACCACATATGTATAAGTCGACACCAGGGTTATCACTTATTGCTGGAGCCTTTCCCCCGGTTTCATATCCTTGCTGACAAATTGATAAAGGTTCATTAAACGTAACCCAATACTTTACTCTATCCCCAAATAAATCAAAAGCCAGGCGTGCATAATTTGCAAAAATATCTACGATGGTTTCATTAAGCCACCCTCCTACATTTTCGTGGAGCGGCTGAGGCAAGTCCCAGTGGTACAACGTGATCATGGGTTCGATCCCGTTTTCTTCTAAGAGGTCTAAAATATTTTCGTAGTAGGCAACCCCAGGTTCATTGATTCCACCATCGATGTAACCCGTCGGTAGAATTCTAGACCACGAGAGTGAAAATCTGTAGAAGTCTACTCCAAGTTCTTTCAATAGGGCTACATCGGTTTTATATTTGTGATACGAATCACAAGAGATGTCCCCATTGGATTGGTGGTTTATTAAATCTGGCGACACGTGGGTTAGATGGTCCCAGATATTTTCACCTTTACCATCTTCATCCCATCCTCCTTCGATCTGATAGGAAGCTGTAGCCACACCAAATTTAAATCCGGCTGGAAATTTTCGATTGTCGACAGCTAGTGTGGTCTGGCTGCTTTGTAGAATGGACAAAAAAATAAATTGTTTATAAAATGTAACTAATTTTCATACTTACAAGCAAAAAAGGCAAACAATGAACGTGTAATATATTTCTAATGAAGCCATTTTAGTTTAGGCTATTAGAATACTTTTTGTGAAGAATACATGCTGCAGAAATTTGTTTCTTTTTATACCTACTTTTTTGTTGATAAGATAGTTATAAAGAGCCGATACTCACCTAGATTAATGTGTTGTGGTTGTGTCATTTATTTAATCATTTCCAAGTGGGTGATTCATTCTCGGATTAATGATACGTATTTAACTAAAAGTAAATTATTAATGTTTTTGTTACTTCAAGTATGGCTTTAAAAGAATACATTTTGGATTATTATTGTAAAGTATATAAGTAAATAATTAGTAACAACAAGTTATCAAAAATGTTTGCACTATTTATGGATTGACTAAAATTATTAAATTTCCGAAAACCAAAAAATTGTAAATTTTTTGTCAGAATTCTTAGGTGAAGACTTGGTTAGATGGGTGTTGATGACATAATCTATTTCACACTGGTATTATGTATTAACTTTAGGCACAGAAATTCTCTTAAGATTAATATAGTGTTCTAGTTGAGTAAGAGTTTTGTTAAGTTTGCTGTGTCAGCATCTTTACATAACAAATGTGGGAAATAATCTAGACAGAACAACTTTATTAAACACAACAATTAAATGTTGACCTTAAAAAGAAGTCGTTCTGTGATGAACTTTCAGGTAATGGAAAATAAAGACACAAATTTTCATTTCTCGGTCAGATAATGTTTGTCTTGAAGGCAAGATAGTTGTATAGAAAATACTCAAAACACGAAGAGTAAAAAAAAAGGAAGAAGCTACATGACAACCCCTGGTGGGCAGTACAACAGAATTCATGGGCACTTTACGGGGTTTAAGGTATCTTACGTAAATGGTAAACTTTATCCATAAGGATGGTAAGGATTCTGGAGCTAATTGTTGGAGAAGTAAAAAAATAATGTTTTCAAATTTGAATTATCGTTTCAGTTAAATTTTATTTAACTAATTTAACTTAGTAGAATCTTTTCTAACCACAATTTGGCTTGTAAAGCAGCAGGTTCTCTATTTTTTAATGATTTTTATTATATAAATATTCTTACAATGCTTGGTAATTGAAATCAGCGTGGGTAAAACTCAACAATTTATTCCTCAGCAACACAAATTTGCACGATTAATTACACAGCGAAAATGTGACAGCGAATAATTCTAACTCAACTTGACTGATATTCATTAATTCACTGGGCTGGACCTATCGCGATCGCCGCTTTCGAGGTTGTTCTGGACTCCACCATCGAGACATCCGCAGCCTTCCGACAAACCGCTCCCAGCCTTTTCTTTAAGTGAACGCCGCAGTCACCGATGATGAGTCATCAGTATATACTAGAAAATCTATATGCATCGTACCGGGACGGAGTATGGGTCTACTTCGCAACACTGTTTAGACCTAACTATGAGTCCAGATGAAAATTCGTTTTGTTTTCTTATAAAACGTTGAAATATAATACTAATGTAAGTAATATCATGTGATTTTTTAAATAGCAGGGGTAACTGGAGCAGAAATTTAAAATATCACCCGATACATATGCTACTGATAGTGTGAAATAAAAATAAAAATAAAAAAATAAAGACCTATTGTTAATTAGAAGAAATCTTTTGATGTCTGTAGTGACCCAACATTTTTTTTATTTACATCGTGTCTCTAGTCCGTTAGAGTGATATAAGGTATCATGTCAAAAATGTTTTGTTAATCGGGCATCTGGAATAACAAATATTGATGGAATATGGAAAAGTTTTTAGTTGTGTATGATTAATTGCAAGTTTTTTTCCTTATATTCATATGTTACATGACATTTTCCACATTTGCATTTCTTTTAAATAAAAATATTCATGTGCTTTAAAGTGGTAAATCGATTATGTATTTTTAACTTATTAGATGTCTTGTCTTCAAAATAATTTTGTAATATTCTGCTGAGTCTTTCGGTATTCTGGGACGGCTAGAGTCAGTAAAATTAACAGCATACAGACCAAATCTCTCACTGAAAAAGATTTCACATTCCCATTATTAGGATGATTTCTTTTAGTCATTAGGCAAATAAAATAAGCACTTTGCTACTTACGAATACCCTTCCCTCCATTCAAAGTTATCGAGCAAACTCCACGCTGTGTAACCTGTTATGTTGACATGATCGTTATAAATGGCTTTCAACAAATATTTTAAATAGTTCTGAAAGAATGATATAGATATTGAAACAAATAGTTTATTTTACCTTGTGATAATTTTTTCTGTCAAAATCATGCAATATTATTTCCCCATCTGAGTAACCATTTTCTGTAATTATAATGTTAGGATTGTTGTAAGTATTTTTTATCCATTTGGCGATATTTCTTATTCCACATGGAACAACCTAAAAATAAGTTGTCTGTTACCATGGACGAAAAATAAGTTCTATTTACTTTGAGCCAAAATGATCCAGAGCCTTTCCAGGAATCTTTAAAGTATTCCTCAACAGATATATCTTTAAATGCGCTAGGTTTCCCTATTGGAATATCATCTATCCATTTTACCATGTGTGTTGTGTAGTGGTTAACACCAATAAAATCAAAAGTGCCTTTTATGTATCTTATTTCTTTTTTAGTAAATTTAGGAAGACGTGATTTTTGAAATCCTTCTTTTATGCTTCTTTCACGAATTCGTTCAATCATTATCCGTGGATAATTTCCTTTTATAATAGGATTTGCAAACCATCCAAACTAAAGAAAAACAAATATAAATACGAATTTCGTAATTTTTAGTGTTTACTTGGAACTGTAAACTTCGTTCTGCTGCTTTAAAATCCTTGTGAGTGTTGGTACTAGACTGGGCCCATTTGGTATAAAGTATGAGCGATATTTTACCTTTCTGCAATTTTCGGTAGGTTTTGTCATACATATGATAAACCGCCGCATGTGACTTTATAACATTATGAGCGCAAGTGTACACATCCACACCAAGATTGTTAGCCAGACCTGGAGCGTCTATTGCAGTTTCATAACCATTCTGACAAAAGTTATTAGGCTCATTAAAAGTGATCCAATATTTTACTCTGTCCCCAAAAAAATGGAAAGCTAGATCAGCATATTTTGCGAAAATGTCCACAATGGTTTCATTTAACCATCCACCCATGCTTTCATGAAGATGCTGAGGTAAGTCCCAATGATATAGTGTGATCATGGCTTCTATATTATTTTGGTGCAATAAATTTAGAATGTTGTTATAATATTCGACACCTCGGTGATTAATTCCATCGTCAACATACCCAGTTGGTAAAATTCTAGACCACGAGATTGAAAATCTGTAAAAGTCGACTCCAAGTTCTTTGAGTAAAGCTATATCAGTTTCATATTTGTGATACGAATCGCAAGCTACATCACCGGTGGAGTGGTCGAATATTTTGTTTGGTGATGTATGTGTAAAGCGATCCCAGATGTTTTCTCCTTTGCCATCTTCATTACAACCTCCTTCAATTTGGTATGACGCTGTTGCTACTCCAAATTTAAAATTTGGAGGAAATATTTGGCTATTTGCTTCTTGTGTGGTAGTACTGGACATGTTTTTTATATACACAGTTTTAACAAACACTTCTGTACTTACCAAATGAAACAGAAGAGCGTGATTATAAAGACCAGCGTCGAGGAAGACATGTCAGTTGTTGCGAATTTTTAACAGAATGCTAGCACAGTTGATCCTGCATTGAATATGATTTCAAATATTTTCACGGCCTGAAACAGGATTTTAAAAATGACTTCATTTATTTTATTTTTTAAATGAATGTTTCAGGTAAGGGTAAACTAACTTACCACCCAGAGCTCTTCTTCTATATAACTTTTCTGTTTTAACTAACTCGTGGAAAGTGCGACTTATAACGAAATAGTGTTTAAGGACATTTTTTGTTTGCCTTTTGTTCAGTAGTCCGTGAAAACGTATGGAATATGATTACGAAATGGTATATGCAATGAAAATAAACGTTTAAAATTATTCGAGGTTAATTACACGGTAGGATTTGTAATTTAGATTTAAAATCATGGTAACGTCATGTCTGTGTTTTCGATTACTGATGGTGTAAATATGGTCGTGTGAATTAATTCAACTGTTACCATCTTTTGTATCAAAAAGTCGTGCTCCTTAACAAGATTTACAGTCATACTTCTTCATAACGCAGTTTATTTGTTTGACTGATTTGTTTTACTTTGTTTTTTAATTTACATATATTTTAAATTTAAAGTTTTAATGTTTTTAAATGTGACGCTTTCAATTAAGACTGAATTTTAAAATATTGCAAATGTAAGCACTAGCATTTTTTCGGCATTTTTATTATTGTGAAAATTTTTACCCTCGGTAAACTCTTTCATCTCCAAGGGAACGAACTTCTTTCCACCTCGGTATGTAATATACTATTGTATGCATATATGTATTATAATAGATAACAAGTAGGAGTATTTATTTTGTATAATAAATTCGGCGTAAACATTGTGTGATAAATATTATATATCGACAATTCTACAACCTACATATATCACATTTTGTATCACTGATCGTTAATTTTAATCTGCTTTAATAAATTCACTGTAGGACCGTTTCTTTCCACAATTTTAATAACCGGAAAACAAGAAATTTAATTATTCTTGTTATATTTAATTTTTTACTTAATTTCAAATGTACTAAAAACAAAAATTAGGTAGTACGGTTATCTATATATGAATCATATCATTATTGAGTTTTATCATATTGTGTTTAACCACGGCCAACTGTATTAATACATATGGCCATCCCAATTCGTATAAAAAGTTGATTCTTTGACGTTTCCAAAATCGTTAATCAGGCAACGACATCTGTTGAGTACAATTATGAACTTGGTTGGCAAATAATTGTCAAAATGACGTTTTAAAATATCACGTTTTTCTGAAAATGTAGATAATGGCACAAGAACATTAATGATATTACTCCTACTATTTAGTTTTGAAATAAAAGATATATTTTTACAAAACGAAAATTATTTAACAAAAAGGAAAGTACATATTCATAATTTTAAAACTTTTCTGCTGGTAGGTTTGTTACAGATCGTTATTTTCTTCAACCAGTCTGTTTGTTCCAAACAAATATTATCAATAACTGGTTTCACCGTTGCTCGAATAATTATATCACAAACTCTTGATTTATGTTCCAAGCAACAAAATAATGGATTTTGGTCCAAAGAAGGATGGAGCAGATTACATATTTGTTGACATGTCTTTTTAGAGTTTAAAAACGGTGGTATTAGAAAGTTTTTTAAAAAGGGTAACATTTAGATTCAGTTATTTGAAGACAAATCGTGAAAAATATTTTAGATTCGTAATCTGCGAAAAATTATCTATAAGCCAACTATTTTCCGTTGGATCAGATCGTCTTTTAACTGTTTCAGACAAAAAATTTTTGGAAATTACAAAAAAATGTCTTCAACTAATTTTCTGAAATAGTTGAAAATGTCAAAAGTGCGAAAATCAGTTTTATCTTATCAAATACTAGCCCCGCCCGCCCACCCTCTATTTTCTTGGAAGGTATGTGATTTGCCAAAATCAGTATTATCTTAGCAAGTACTATTTAATTATTGTTTAATCATTTATTTTGCCATTTCAATATACAATATAGTACTTGCTAAGATAATACTGATTTTGGCAAATCACATACCTTCCAAGAAACTAGAGGGCGGGTGGGCGGGGCTAGTACTTCCTAAGATAAGACTAATGGTGGCAAATGACATATCCTACAAGGTAAGAGAGGGCGGGTGGGCGGGGCTAATATTTGCTAAGAAAAAAACTGATTTCAGTAAAAAACATCCCTAAGAAAATACAGGGTGGCTGGGTGGGGCTAATACTTGCTTAAATAAGGCAATTTTTGGCAAACGACATACTCTTTAAGAGAATGGAGGGTGAGTGGGTGGGCGGGGCTAGTATTTCATAAGGTAAATTTGCGATTAGTATTCTATAAAACTAGAAAGTCAATGTTTTCCTCTCAAATAAAGCCATTTGGAACGGTTTTAGAATTTTTTGGAAATGTTGGGAATTTTTGGACTCCTTTTCTTGCATTTCTCAGTTATTTGAAGAGAAATCGTGAAAAATATTTTAGATTCGTAATCTGCGAAAAATTATCTATAAGCCAACTATTTTCCGCTGGATCAGATCGTCTTTTAACTGTTACAGACAAAAAATTTTTGGAAATTACAAAAAATGTCTTCAACTAATTTTCTGAAATAGTTGAAAAATAATTGAAAATGTCAAAAGTGCGAAAATCAGTTTTATCTTAGCAGATACTAGCCCCGCCCACCCACCCTCTATTTTCTTGGAAGGTATGTCATTTGCCAAAATCAGTATTATCTTAGCAAGTAGTATTTAATTATTGTTTAATCATTTATTTTGCCACTTCAATATACAATATAGTACTTGCTAAGATAATACTGATTTTGGCAAATCACATACCTTCCAAGAAACTAGAGCGCGGGTGGGCGGGGCTAGTACTTGCTAAGGTAAGACTAACGGTGGCAAATGACATATCCTACAAGGTAAGAGAGGGCGGGTGGGCGGGGCTAGTATTTGCTAACAAAAAAACTGATTTTAGTAAATAACATATCCCTAAGAAAATAGAGGGTGGGTGGGTGGGGCTAGTAGTTGCTAAGATAAGACAATATTTGGCAAATGACATACTCTTTAAGAAAATGGAGGGTGAGTGGGTGGACGGGGCTAGTATTTCATAAGGTAAATTTGCGATTAGTATTCTATAAAACTAGAAACTCAATGTTTTTCTCTGAAATAAAGCCATTTGGAACGGTTTCAAATTTTTTGGAAATTTTTTGGAGTCCTTTCCTCGCATTTCTCAGTTATTTGAAGACAAATCCTCAAAAAATATTTTATCTATAAGTCAACTACATATTTTCCGATGGGTCAGATCGTCTTTTAACTGTTTCAGACAAAAATTTTCTGGAAATTACGAAAAATTGTTGTCACTTTTTTCGCTAATTTCACTGGTCAACAGCTAAGCTCTAACTTTTATTATAGCAGCCAATTATTATTTAATTAACAATTTTAAATGATATTATAAACGGCTAAACCAAAACTTAGCTCTCATTTAAAAGTAATCTTAAAATATTATCCTTTGAAAAATACAAAAATCGTACTATTAAGTAATAGGAAACTTTCTATAAGGTGTATTTTTTTGTGATCAAATTGCTACAAACTTCTTGGGAAACAATAAGAAAACTACTTTTAGTAAGTAGAAAACATGTTATCATATAAAAAATTTAAAATTAACATATTCTTAAAAGTGCATTTTATGTATTCGCATCTTGAATTTTTCCTCAAAAATTATGACGACGTGAGTGACGGACATGGAGAACGCTTCCATCTGGGCATTTTGTCGATAGAAAAACGTTACCAAGATCGATGGAACACCTAAATGCTCGCAGAATACTGCTGAACCATCAAGCGAGAGATCTCCAATGAAACCTATAGGAGGCAACCGAAAAAACGTCAGTCTTAGCTGTTTCTTTTGTTTTTTTTTTCGTTTTTTAAACTACAATCGTTGTTTTTTTCTTAATTATGGTTGTTCTTTTGTTAATACATCACTTTTTGCCGTTAAAGATACAAAAATTAAATTGTTTTACCTGATTTTTTGTTTTTAACATCAAATATGCATTTTTCATTTTAATTGAGCTAAGTTATACGGTTTATGCCCTTTGTTACAAACACAGAGACAAATAAAACGAAAACATTACAATTATGTCAAAGTTAGAGAGAAAAAATTGAATTTTGTTGACCAGTGTTTCGAAAATAAATGAAAAATAGTTGAAAATGTCAAAAGTGCGAAAATCAGTTTTATCTTATCAACAGTGGCGGCTCCTCAGAGGAGGCAGGGGAGGCTGAGTCTCCTCTATTTTTTGGAGCTGAGTTTCCTCTAATTTTTTTCGATGAAAGAATTTATATTTTTGTAGACATTTATTATTTTTCAGAATATTTTCTTGGATTTCATTTACTTTCATCATATATCAGGTTAAAATGTCGGAAAAATTTATATTTGCGCCCTCACAATCATAATTCACATTCACACCACTCCGCGTTTGGTTTCAGCGGCAGAGGCTTGCTAGCCGCTAGCCTCCGAACGACGATGCATCTGAATAATGAGACCGTAACCTTGACGCACCGTCAGTGTGCATTGCATTGGCTAAAACGTTGATCGGACAGCCGCTCCAAGCCGCTAGCCTCCGGCTAGTTCATCTCTTTTCAGATCAAGTCGTGCAGATAACTTTATCTCTTTCTTATTAGTTGGAGCAATCGGGTGTAAGTAGTGCTTTTCAAATTTGAGCCTCCTCTGAAGAAAACTTCACGAGCCGCCACTGCTTATCAAATACTGCTAGCACCGGTTTTCGTGGTTTCACTCAAGAGACTGCACATGCTTTAAAATTTATTGCCAGAAGTACATATTTGTGTGTTAAGTTTTTATTAGAACAAGCAGGCTTTTACTATGTTCTTACGCGTTCCTTTAGCTCCGATGCGGTGGAAGCAACGTTCTCACACGTGAGATTAAAAGGAAGCTCCAATGATGCAACGGATGCCAGAGCGGCAGAATATGCAATGCGTCAGATCCTCCGCTGCGGAATTGTTAAGTGATGTCACTCAAAAAATGTTGCCGTTTTTAAACTCCAAAAAGACATGTCAACAAATATGTAATCTGCTCCATCCTTCTTTGGACCAAAATCCATTATTTTGTTGCTTGGAACATAAATCAAGAGTTTGTGATATAATTATTCCAGCAACAGTGAAACCAGTTATTGATAATATTTGTTTGGAACAAACAGACTGGTTGAAGAAAATAACGATCTGTAACAAACCTACCAGCAGAAAAGTTTTAAAATTATGAATATGTACCTTCCTTTTTGTTAAATAATTTTCGTTTTGTAAAAATATATCTATCTTATTTCAAAACTAAATAATATGAGTATAATCATTAATGTTCTTGTGCCATTATCTACACTTTCAGAAAAACGTGATATTTTAAAACGTCATTTTGACAATTGTTTGCCAACCAAGTTCATAATTGTACTCAACAGATGTCGTTGCCTGATTAACGATTCTGGAAACGTCAAAGAATCAACTTTTTATACGAATTGGGATGGCCATATGTATTAATACAGTTGGCCGTGGTTTAACAGAGAAGATCTATTAAATGTTACAAACAAAAACGAACTTATGACTCATATGAAGCCTTGTACGAATACCTTAGCAGTTCGTAATCTTTATTACTAAAAACAAATCATAATTAGTTTAAAAAAGTTCGTAATTAGGTACTTGTAAATTATTTGCGAAATACTCACTTATTGCTGATGACGGAATAAATAAGTTTAAAAGACATGTTAACCAATAAATACTGAAAAAATATGATAGAAGTAACTAGCACCCCTATTTTTAAACGTTAGATGGAAGATAAGAAGACAAAAGTTAGCCTAGAATCAACTACTTAGATCGAAGTTTTGTCGTTTCTGAAGCACCACGTTACAAAAGCGTTGATATTAGGGCATGAAAATATACACATTCGGTGTTCTGTAAGCGTGAAACGAATGTTAGTGTTTTGATAAAATTTCAAACAAGTTGGTTTTGTATGTTGCAAGATAAATTGTACACTACAAATTTATAACAAAATGGGATGGACAAACATCGTTGTCCCATTTGCACGATAATCTTAGAAGTTTAAATTTTGATTGTGTTTCTAAAAAGCTGGATGTCTAGGGGAAAAAATAGAGACGGATTCATTAACCTCAAGTGTAGAGTATGCTAATTTATAAAATTTAAATAACATTTGGCTAGATAAATTTTGATTAAGGTGTTACTGTCTATACGATATTTCTATAATACATATAAAGTTTGACAACAATAATTATTATTGGTCGAGCCGTTCTGGAGATTATATCTATCTCGTAAATGTCGACACAGACAACAGACGACTGACGAAAACGGGAGGCCTATTTTCTCATACTGCGGGGGTCATGAAACGTTATGAAAACATGAAAGGAGCCATTATTTTATTACTTCCTTAGCTTACGCTCGCGAAGTAAAAGTCATGCGTTCCTTATCTAATTAGATGTGCATTAAAAGTGTCGCATTTAAAAAATTAAACTTTCAAATTTAAAACTGATGCAAATTAAGAAACAAACTAAAATATATAAGTAGATTATTACAGACCATAAATCTAGTACAATGGGCACGGGTTGTTTTTTTTTTATTACAGGGTAGTTGTAGGGTGTTTCATACACCCGTGCTCAGCATTAGTACTCGAAAATAGAAACTATAATTACGACCTTACCACGATTTTAAATTTATGTAAACGATATCATTATCAACATACTAAAAGGGGTTTCGTAGTTATTTCTAGGTCATGTGTCTACAGCCTTCGAAATTAAGTATTAGCAAAAATTTGTTTAAATATAGTTGACTGTGGATTATGAAATCAGAAAAATTACACCGGAGAATACACATTAACAAAGTAGCATTTTATAGTTTTAATATTGAAGTTATTTTTCATTTCACAGGAAACATCTTTTTTCATTTTCCGCATTAACAAAATCCAATCACTAGTAAATTTTAAAATTATATTTTTGGGAAGAACAAAAAGGACGATTGAGTGAACAATACATACTTGTGCAGAATTAGTGATGATGTGACCAAAATTAGTACAATATATTTTTCCAGAAAAAAATTAGTGAAAAGAGTTTTAATCCTGCACCGCAAGGACTCTTTTCTGTTTTTTGAAACGATGTGCTACTAGTTTAGTTTGTCCTCTTTAGCTGTTGTATAAAAAATCTATTGATGTAAATACGTGACCTAACATTTGGAAGCAGTCTCATCTTATTCGTTTTTGTAAAACTGGCTACAAATCGGCAACGATGATCTCATTTTGATGATTTCCGCATTTAAATTTCAAATAAATTTTCAGATTCTATAGCAGAGTTTATTGTATCAATGTAGGGAGCAGCACAATTAACTTTGCTACATTTATTTAAATTGAATTTAACATAGATGCTTTCGAGAATGACTTCCACATTAATTTGATGTACTTGGATTTCTGTGAGGCACTGGATGAAGTTAATCATGTTTTTTTTTTTTATTAAAACAACTCAGGCATTTCGACATTTGTAGGTATTTACACCATTGCATTTTTTCTTATTTTTTTCTTATATTATCTATCGTTTTAGATATTACATTGGCTACATGGGATATCTCACAACATATATAATGGAATGGCACGTCTCTAAAGAGGCGTCAGTGTCAGACTGTTCCATAGATAGATTATGTAGACGTCAAAGTGTATAGACATAGAAACAAAGACGTATAGGAACCCTACGTTGACGAACTGGGCTTTATACAACGAAGAACTGGAAGACAGACTGGGGACCTCCGTACAGTCGATACTAATAGAATATAGATCGACAGAAGACATAGAGAAAACTTTGATCATTACCAGCGACTCTCTAATGTCAGCTTATAAGAAAAGTTGCTCTCTAAAGAAGAAAGGCCTGGGTGAACGTGTACCATGGTGTGATTGAAGTAGGCTCAGCCTACTTCAATCAGGGTTAAGAAAACTTTTCAATAGAGCTAAAAACACAAAGAAAACTGAAGACTGGGAAGCCTATAAAGAGCACCGGAAAGAGTTTAAGAAAGAATTAACAAAGAAGAAACGGGAAACGTGGAGATCCTTCTGCAGCGACATAACGTCGACTGAAGAGAGTTCTCTCGAAGGACTACACACATCAAGCAGATTTCCTAAAGAAAGAAGATGACACTTTCACCTTAGAAGAGTCCGCAGATCTTTTGCTGCAGACTATGTTTCCAGGCAGAACAAAGACTACCTCCCATTCCAAAAGGGATGTATCCGGTACTCAACCTTCCTCGAAGGATTGGGCGCTGGTGGCAAAGGTAGTCACGGAGGCAAGACTGGAGTGGGCAGTTGACAGTTTTCCCCCATATAAATCTCCGAGAGGGGACGGTAGAGATGGATATCCCGCCCTCCTGTAGAGGGTGTTGTGTTAGCAGGCTGGGGGGAAGAAAAACAATGTAACAAGTGCATTTGTTACGAGTGCACGTGCAACCCCAAAAAGGTCATTGTCGCGAGCTGATTTGTCTCGGCTGTCCATCATGGGTCGAAATTCTTGTTAACGACCCCTTAAAAATCACTTCTTCCAAACATTCCCAGAAAATCCCAACAAATAGATCCATATACTTCCTTTGTCCCATCTAGCTATATCCCGTCCTCTCTGCATGTGGCACTGGACCCTCGGGTTAACTTTATAGTACCACATGTCCAATCTTTTCCGAAGGAGTCGTTAAAAAAGTAAATTGAGTTTCAAGCGTGCCTAGCCCTTTTGTCGAATTTCAAGAAACGGCCCAGTTTTATAGCGACCATGATGGATGGGGACAGAGGCAGAGAAGGGCTTTGTTTGAGAGATTCCGTTATCGAAATGGCGTGATGCGATTCCTCACTTTGTAAATAATTGTGTACAGATGTTTTGAGAAAACAAAAGGTTGGAAAGTCGGATGGATGACGGACATAGATCTAGCCTACCACAGGTGGAATAAAGTTTGCGGTTCCACCTGTGAGAAACAGCCGAGTCATAAGTAAAAGAACGTTTGATGGGTTCGAGATCTATGTCTGGCTATCCTAGTTAAGTCGCGAGCCAGTGGCCACTCCAAAAAGCTGTTCGATAGGTTATTTCATACTGTAATTGCTATTGTTAGGGAATTTTTGATAAGAATTTGTCAATCGACAGCGATTTGAGCGGTTTTGCTGGTATAGACGAGAGAGAACGAGAAAGCACTTCTTTCCAACACAGGGGACTTCATCCCATTGGTTTTTCTTTGTTAGCTCTTTGACGTCGGGTGGAGTCTCCACTCTTGGCGAAATTATAAAAGAGTAGTTTAGTCAATTTTTGTCAGTTCTCTGGCCGGGATTTTGTAGTGTGCAACTCGTTCCTTCTCGTCGCGTTCTTTGTTTTAAATTTTGCTTCAAAGTGTCTTAGTATTCATTTTTGCTCAGTGTTAAATTTTTATTTGCTTTATTTTCTAAATTTGTGGAAGTCACCGCGAGCGGTGATCCACTTGTTCATTTTGGTTTTCTTGTGTAAATTTTTGATCAATTCATTAGTGTGTAAATAAATAAGGGTGACCGATTTTCAACTACGTTGGACTTTCTTTTTGCGGACTTTGCGGCCAACCCTTCCGTTAAAAAAATAGTGCATTGAAACAGCGGTACTAGTGAGTGACTCCGTGCCCTCGAGCAGCGAAAAGGGAAGTTTCGAAAGGTAAGAGAATTCCCATTTTTCTGTAATGTGTGATTAACACTTCTCAGGTAGAAGACCAGATAAAAACACGCTACCCGATTAAAGATAATTTAATTTTTCAAAATATTATTTTTTTTTATATAACTCACGCCCCAGCCTTGTTAGGCTGGTTACAACAACAAGTGAATAGAATAACAAGACGAATTGTGAGAGTTGTCAATAAATACATTTTTTCTCTTCCAGCTTATCATTCCGTCCCGATATGGACATATATCGCTCAAACCGCTTTCTCCATTGGGGCCAAGTATTAGGCATAGAAAATGTAAATTTTTCTGGTGGACTAACATGAGCTTGCATACCCATCGCCGGACTATGCGTTACCTTTACCGGATTAGGTGTTCCTTCCGGTCCAGTCATGATCTATGTAATTTCAAATCACTATTTATATCTTCTCTGCTATTTCTTCGTATGATTTTAACGAATATACGGTCTTTTCACCGCTGCCACCATGTTTTATCAGTAAAAGATCTTGTTAAGAGAAAAAATGTATTTATTAACAACTCTCACAATTCGTCTTGTTATAGGGGAATGACGGACTACCCCCTATCTTGGTGCCAATGCTTCGGGCGTGTGTGGCTTTCAGCTACATACCGAATGCATGGCGAAAAGTAAAGGTTATCTTTATACTTAAGCCAGGACGACAAGATTATACCTTGGCTAAATCCTGTATACCATTAGCTTGACAACATTCTTGTTGAAAACGCTAGATAGACTAAGCGAAAAAGAGATTCGGGCGACCGCTTTGAGCAAGCAACGTCTACGTACATCCGGACCAACGTGTCTACATCCAAGGAACATCCACGGATGCGGCCTTACACACAGTTGTAAACCGTATAGAGTGAACGATGGAGAACTTTTCACCTTAGGAATGTTCTTGGATATTGAAGGAGTGTTCGATAAATCGACCTTTAAAAGCATAGGACTAGCCCTACAAGAACACCACGTGAATTCCACCCTGAGTGGGTGGGTGACTGGTATGTTGAGGATTGAGGAATAGGGAAGTACTCATTAATGTAGGTGGCACTGAGATCGAGGCTGTTGTAGACAGGGGATATCCTCAGGGAGGAGCACTCTCTTCTGTACTGTGGAATACTGAAGTTGACAGCCCGATACGACCCCTCAATGATCTTGGCAACCACACAATTGGAAACGCAGATGATCTAGTCATTTTGCTAACAGGAAAAAACGCAGATACATTATGTGAAATAACACAAGCTGCAATAACAATGGCCGAGGAATGGTGCAGCAGGCATAACCTCACCCGTAAATCACTAGGAAAAGGAAAATTGGCACACTCCAGACACCACAAATATTTAACACAACGTTTCAATTTTCGGACGAAGTAAAATACCTGGGAGTTGTATTGGACTGGCGACTGAGTTGGAAGAAGCATGTAGATGATAAAGTGGAAAAAAATTCGGAGGCTTCCACGGTCGGAATCAATACATGATCGTTTTCTGGATTGGAACCGTTTTAATTGAGTTTATGGGCTCAACGTTTCGCACACTTTCGTACGTGGCATCTTCAGGAGCAGGGTTAAGAATAAAGCAAAAGAGCACGGTAACTCAGTATGTCAACCATACCAGAGGCGAAACTTTTTGACGGGAAGAATTTGGTTACCACGTGTATAAATAGACCGTAACCAAATTCTTCCCGTAGAACTTGTACAGCGACACCAGTCTCACTTTCAAGGGACAAATTACGTAAACTGGTAGGGTTTCTTACGGGACATTACTAGTTTAACAAACATCTACATACGATAGGAGTGGTAACAGACCCGATCTGTCGTGGATGCAATGAAGAAGAGGAAACAGCTGAGCACATTATTCGTGAGTGTCCATACTAGGGGACATCTGGCCTAGTATAGCAAAAATCAGGGAGTTTCCACCCTCTGCATTACTCAAGTACAAGACTCCCATAAAATTAGAAATCCAGAAATCCAGAATCTATTGTTTTCATAATAAAGGGTTTTCTATCCAACCCCGTTGCAAATCTCGATGAATCCTCAGATTAATCATCCTAGTCCTATTTTATTCTTACTCTTCATAAACGATATAACTTTATCACTTAACTCTACAGCCGCAGAGTGGTATACTAATAGTAACATGATACCAAACACTGAAAAATTTGAATTTTCTAAGAAAGAGTGGAAAACTACGTTCTATTTACTATGTCAATAATAAGCTCATAGAGAAAGTTAACGAAATCGAAGTTTTAGCTGTCATTTTCAGTGCAGAACTTTGTTTTAACAATCATATTGATTGTTTTATTGCTCGGCTGCTGTTTGTACGCTGTTTATTACCTTGGCGTGACCTTTACATGGTTTCCTTTTTACGAAAACCTCCTAACCCGGTTAGAAAGCGAACTAATTACACGTACAATCAAAGATTTGTATTGGCCGAGCTAGACTTTCTAAAATACGGCACAACAACAGTCTTGGGTTTCCTGTCAAACTGTTTATAATCATACTGATTGCACAGAATTTTTATCGGTTTGTAATTTCAGAGCACGTCTATCGTTATGTGTAGAAATCATGATATATTTTTGGATCCCTTTAAGGTGCCTAACCTTACACTCCTATTATTAAAAAAAATGTGCTAACGGTAAATAATTTAGTTAGCTTTGACTTACTTACGGTTGTTTTTAATATTTATTGGTCTCTTTTGGGACGTTTGTTAGTATATGTAATAATAAATTTTACGTTAAATGTACATATTATATTTTCTACATTTGTGTTTTGATAACAAAAATATTTATGTTTTTAACTGGCAGACTTATTAATAATTACATACACATTTTTTATTTATTTTAATCGTCTTGTCTTAACGATCGCCTTGTAAAAATTCGCTGAATCTTTTGGGATTCTGGTACGGTTAGGGTCAGTAAAATTAATTGCATACAAACCAAACTTTGCACTGAAAAAGATAAACATTCAAAATTACAAAAAAATAAGTGTAGCTTGCCCTACTTACCTGTACCCTTGGTTCCATTCAAAGTTATCGAGTAAGCTCCAGACCGTGTAACCTTGTATGTCGACACGATCGTCATAGACGGCTTGCAACAAATATTTTAAATATTCCTAAAACTTTGATTTAAATGTATTGAAACGAATTATCTTATTGTACCTTGTAAAAAATGGTTCTGTTAAAGTCGTGCAGTATTAGTTTCGGGTCTGAGTACCCATTTTCTGTAATTATAATACTAGGATTATTGTAATTTTTTTTAATCCATTTGCACATATCCCTTATCCCATATGGAACAACCTAGAATGTGGATTTTTGTTATTGTGAAAAGCACGAAAGTTTCCTTTACTTTCAGCCAAGCTGAGCCAGAACTTTTCCAGGAATCTTTATAATATTCTTCAACAGATAAATCATTAAATGCGCTTGGTTCTCCTATTTGAACATCGTCCATCCATTTTACCATGGTTGTTGTGTAGTGATTGACACCAATAAAATCATAAGTATCTTTTATTTGTCTCACTTCTTCGTTAGTAAATTTGGGCAGACGTGATTTTTTAAATCCCTCTTTCGTACTTCTTTCTCCAATTCGATTAATCATCACTTGAGGATAATTTCCTTTTATAATGGGATGTGCAAACCATCCAAACTAAAGAAAAACAAATTTGAATATGAATGTCTGAACTATTTAATATTTACTTGAAACTGTAAGTTTCGTTCTGCTGCTTCAAAGTCTTTGCGAGTATAAGTGCTAGGTTTAGCCCATATGGCGGTAAGTACAATCGATATTTTGCCTAGAAGTTTCGATTAAACTTTTAAATATAATTAAAATAAGCTTACCTTTCTGTTTTTTCCGGTAGGTTTTGTCATATATATCATAAGCCGCCGCATGAGATTTTAAAATATTATGACCACAAACGTAGACGTCGACACCACGATTACTAGCGAGACCTGGTGCATATGTTCCATTTTCATAACCATATTGACAAAATATGTAAGGTTCATTAAACGTCGTCCAGTACTTTACTCGCTCTCCGAAAATATGGAAAGCTAAATCTGCATATTTTGCAAAAATATCCACAATGGTCTCGTTTAACCACCCACCCATTCTTTCGTGAAGATGCTGAGGTAAGTCCCAATGATATAACGTGACCATTGCTTCGATACCGTTTTGGTCCAATAAATTTAAAATATTGTTGTAGTATTCAACACCTGCTTGATTAACTCCATCGTCAACGTAACCAGTTGGTAAAATTCTAGGCCACGATAGTGAAAATCTGTAAAAGTCGACTCCAAGTTCTTTGAGTAAAGCTATATCAGTTTCATATTTGTGATACGAATCGCAAGCTACATCGGCGTTGGAGTGGTCGAATATTTTGTCTGATGATGTATGTGTAAAGTGGTCCCAGATATTTTCTCCTTTGCCATCTTCGTTCCATGCTCCTTCAATTTGGTATGACGCCGTTGCTATTCCAAATTTAAAATCGGGAGGAAATTCTTGGGCATTTACTTTGTGTGTGAAAGCACTGTTTACACTTTATTGATGCATACAGTTACTAAGAAGTTCTATACTTACAGAATGAAATTGAATAAGGTCATTATTAAAACTGCCGTTGCGAAGCACATGGTAGTTACGAAGTTACACGGTCCTGAGAGAAAAAAAGCGATACAAGCGAATGCAAAAGAACACACACAATATGTAGAACTATTTTACAAAAGAGATTTTAGAAACGTAGATGTATTAATTTCCACCAAGAAGTGCTGTCATTCCGAAAAACTGCTTTTAATAAGTTTTTGTTTTAGACTTAACTTAGCAGCGCAACTTTCTTCTATGTAATATTTCTGGTGTAACATTGGCGTAGAAACTTAAACTTACACTCCAATATTTATGCAAATTAAAGTATTACGTGCAAGTATAAACTGTGATAACGAAATTACTTGTTGTAGTCATAATGTTTGACGTTAACTGTTATATTTATAATTTAGTTTTAAAGTCTAGTAACGTCATAATTATAATTTATATTGTGGGCTAAGTTAAGTGAACTGTAACATTTCTTCAATCAGAAAAAAAACTCTCCGTGATTTGTTTTAATTTACATCTATTTAACTTAAATTGGAAAGTTCAATACAGGGTGAGTATTATAATTTTATTTTTATTTTATTTTATTGAATTACGTTCCCCTACAGGCCGGAGGCCCAATGGGGTTATACACTACTTTTTTATTATCATTCTTTTGCAATCTTTAGACCAAATAACGATATTTGTACATATTATTTTAGCTAAATCCGAAAAGTAAAGTAATATTAAAAAAAATCAAATCTCATGACTAGACCAACATTTTCAAAAGACTCGTCAATCCCCACCTTTCTGTGACGTCAGCACTCCTGGGTAGGCGTGTCCCTTTTTTTCGAGTGCTGCCGGTTGCCGTTTCACGATATAAGGTTATGTTGGCTTTTTTAAACAACACTTTATCAGGATTTTTGTGAATTGTGATATTAGTCAAGTTGAAGTGCTTTGTTTTTTATTTAGACTGTCAGTTACAAAAGTTGCTCCACGTTGGCCACCAACGAGGAAATTTCACGAATTTTGTGCAACTTTGCTGGCTCTAAATATTTATTTGAATTTTTTTGGCTTGGATCGTTGATGCTCAGCAAGAACCACGGGAAGGTCTGGAGTAGGTCTTGCCAGGAAAGGAGAAGGCTAGGATTTGTTAATGAGGGATAGACCGTTATACAGTACAATAAAATACAATACAAATAACATATACAATATACAATACAATACATCAGACAAAATACAGCAGTACAGATACAGATATAATACAGTTGCATAGTTAGTACCTAAGCACATACACAACCTGAAGAAATCTTTAGCATCAAAATCTGCGACCCATTTTAAGCAAAGAGATACCTGCATGTTGCAAAATGAATATCCCAGCAAGCACACCGATGGAATTCGGACGAAAACTATAGGATCGGGGTATTCCCACGCCCAAGGGAAGAACGCAGCCGCATAAATCCAAGGTCGACTGACCTCATCCTCACTGAATGATGCGACCCAGCGTCTAAGGGCTAACAGAACGCCCCCCCCCCCAGGCCAAGGGCGTCTGACGATATGGAGTATTCAGGCTCGGAACCAAAGGATGCATTGTTGCAACATTAATACCCAAGCAAATATATGACGAAAACCCACAAAGCATTTACACCACTAGAGGTAAATTAGCTAGACCCACTGTTGCGAAGATAAGTTAGTAATACATACAATATACAGTACAATATGCTTCAATTACAAAAATTACAACATACACACTGCTCCACATTTGCCGCCAAAGAGCGATGACTGTGCTCGCCCGTTGCTGTTGCCCGGCAAGAACCAAACAATACGAGGGGGTCTGAAGCGCGTCTTGCCGTGGAAAGAGAGGATTAGGGGTTGCTGACATGGCTGAAGGACACTGCATTTTGTAAATTATGAACGCCGTACTTTATATACACTTTAAAAATGATGGATTTGATGGATATTTTTAACGTAAATTAAAACAAAAATCGCGAATTTTTGGAAAAATGTCCTTCGTGTCCACAGCACTAACGCAATATACAATAAACTAGAAATTCGCCAAAATGCGTTACTTTTACACCAAAAGACACACCGAAGTTGTCGCCATTATCCAAATCAAAACTGAACACAAACGACCGACAAATGCCATGTTTGCTCAGGCAGCGCACGTGACAGTGACGTCATCGTACGTCACGATGAGACTGCAAAAATTATTTTTGATATTTTAGCCTGGAAATTGCACATTTCGGAGTTAATTTAACAATGTTTAAACAAATTGAATTGTTTATAATAACTTCATGCTTCTAGGAAAACAGTTTTTGGTTTAATTATGACATATTAATACTTATCACATTTAAACAGTATAAATAATATTAATTATGTTTAAATATTGTTTACTGTGTCATGATAATTTATATTTTTTTATATTTGTCGATAATAAGAATCACGGGCCCCGATAAATTAAAACTCAAGTCGTACTTACTCCGTTTTCGGCATTTTTTGGAAAAATATCTACTTTCCTTCATGTTCACAGCAGCAACGAAAAATATTTTCTCTATTATTTATTAACAACAAATTAGAAATTCGCAAACACGTACTACTTTTAAGCCAAAACGGAGCTCCAAATGCTACGATGTTGCTGCCACCAGACCGACATCAAAACTGGACACAAAGGACCGAAAAACGCGACCTTTGCTCAGGTAGCTCACGTGACAGTGACGTCATCGTTCGTCACGATGAGATTGCAAAAATTATGTTTCATATTTTGGTTTGGAAGTTGCACATTTTTGGGGTTAATTTAACAATGTTTAAACAAAGTGAATTGTTTTTAATAGCTTCATGTTTGTAGGAAAATGGTATCCGGTTTAATTATGACATATTCATACTTAACATATTTAAACAGTATAAATAATATTAATTATGTTTAAATATTGTTTACTGTGTCATGATAATTTATAATTTTTTTATTTTGTCGAATATACGGGTCACGGAGCCCGACAAATTAAAACTCAAATCGGACTTACTCCGTTTTCAGGTTTTTTTGGAAAAATATACACTTTCCTTCATGTTCACAGCACTAATGCAAAACATTTTCACTAGTATTTATCAACAATAAATTAGAAATTCGCGAAAATGAAAAAAATGAAATCAAGCAAGATTTTTACCAAAACTAAAATACTAAATGTGCGCTGTTGTCATATGTCTAATGAGTAAATTTTAAAGGACCCGGTAAACTTGCAAAGTTTTAGTTGCCTGATAAACTACGACGATATAAATAGAAGGACCTCTAAAAATTAAAATTTTAACGGCCTTTAAATTTTAATAGATAAGATACAGAACGGACCCCTATTAGAGTTAAATATTACAATAATTGTGTTTACGTCTTCTCATTGGAACTAGGGAGTAGTAGAACGTATACAAAACTCACTTAACATATACCTTGTAAAACTTTTATGAGTTAAGCGGTTTGAGCCAAAGCACCCTTATAAGTCAAACTGGCTATTATATAACTTAACTCCGTTCACATATACCTAGTAAAATTTTACAGCTCCATCATGACAACAATGGACAGTAATAACCCTTGCGGTTCGGGTCCATAAAGATTTGGGTGCTTTGGCTTAAACGGCTTAAGTCATAAAAGTTTTATAAGGTGTATGTCAAGAGAATTTACTGTATTCATTGCCACCCACAAATTTTGAAGTGATCACAGCCTGTGAACAACGATCTCACTTCTTATTGCCACCAGCTGTCGTCACCAACCTGTCAACTGTCATAATTGTTTTGTCACCGTACACTCACATAGCCTCCTTGATTTTAGGCAAATTTACTAGGCGTCTAGATTTCCCATTACAGAAATGAATGGAGATCGTCCTAAAACCGTATAGACGACTATACACCAGTTTTTGGATATTCCGAATTACATCTATATGCGACGAGATATGCAAATCATAATTGTTACATAGCATCTTGATACCGGATCGCTTACCGTGTATGTCTTCACGGTGTTTTAGTGCCATTAAATATATATAAGAGTATAATAGCTCCAATGAGCTCTACTCTATAACAAATCAATAATAATAATAATAATAATATTCCTTTATATAACTACGTACTATCTAGTTACATAATGCATTGATGAAGAGTGTTCGGGTTATAGAACCATGAACACTTATTAAATGATTTTATGATGTTCGACCTTGGTTGTGCTAACCTTCTCATCTGAACATTCGGTTCCCCCATTCCCTGACACGCATGATGAGCCCTTTGGATATTGTTGCAGATTTACTTTAAACCTAATGACAGTTGACAGTTTAGTGGCGACCAGTGGTGGCAATAAGAAGCGAGGTTGTTCAGAGGATGTGATTACGTTAAAATATGTGCACGGAAACGAATGTGTTGTCATTATTAACTGCATATTACCTAGTTAGATAATAAAGAGTGTTCGTATGGGAAGACGAGCACAATCAAGAGTGAACGGCATATCATCGTTAAGCCTGTTTAACTATCAACTTTGCTGAGCTTACGGTATGTTGATAGCGCGTTGCCCTGGAAGAAGGAAGACCTGGATCCCATCTACGGCGTGTTCATTTTTTATATTAAATACTTTAAAAAATTTATAAATAACACTACGCAGCTCCTACGCTGAAGAGTACTTTCTAATATACATGCAGAAATATCATGTTTCACCGGCGAAGAAAGTTCTGTTTACATAACTTTACACCATTTTCTTGTTCATGTTAACATTCTCACAATTCTCCCAAGAACTTTTCGGGGATTTTATTCTATGGTTTTGTTATAAAATGTGGTATCAATGTTAATTCAGCGTATGAATATTTACTATACAATCAACTGTTTCAGTTTTGATTATTATCTTTATTTAATTTAATTTTTGTTTCAGAAAAAAACATGTTTTCATTACAGTTAGTATCCAACGATTATTATCTGTGACTCACATTATTATAAATCGTTATCACACAGTGAAAGATCTATTAAAAATATTGAACTCTTGACTCATGTAAAGGTGTACAACCTTGCATGACAGTTATTACTGCTTATTGGTTTATAATCTTTTAAGTTTCAAGAAGATATACGTATGAGAAATGTATGACTAATAGAATTTCAAAATTAATTGGAAAAATATAGTTCTGTAACTATTCACCGTGTGTACAAAAGATTGTTGTTGGAGATTGGGGCACGTGAAAAAAACGAAATTTAAATGTTAAGTAGTGGCCGACAAATAGTGTTACAAGTGTTAAGTAACTATCGTTTCAAGAGTTTTAATTCTGAAAGAAGTTCTGAAAAACTTGGAGAAATACTTAATGTAAGTTTCGTTCTTGCTACCACAAAATTTGTACAGGAGTTAGAATTTTTTTTCTATTTCCGTATCTAAAACCTTGCTTAGCGTATTTAATGGATGGGGCTAAACGATATTTTAATTATAGTTTCATCATCTGTGGCTTTGGACTCACTAAACACGAGTCGAAGCTATTTTTTTTATTTATTATTTATTTATTCTTGTCACTTTTTGTTATTTCAAACCGGTATCGGACATCGCTCAAGTAAAGTGCACTGATGCCAACATTACTGAAAATGAAGACATTTTCATAGACGTTTTGTTCGAGTACTTGCGTAACTGGATAGTTATGGTTTTAATTTGGAGTCGTAGAAAAAGCAAGTAACACGTTTATAAACTTCTCTAGGCACTCGCTTTGCTCCGCTCGTGATTAAATAAACTCTTGTCTAAAGACGTAAAATTTTTACATCATATACTCTTTCGTTCACTGAGCTGTCAGCTTGGCTTATACTGATAAGAATGAAGCACAAAAATGCCTTTAAAGTACTTTTGTGTTTTTTTTTCCTAAAGGGATAAAATGCTTAAAAAAATAACGTTTAAAGGTTTAGCTTGAAAGTGTTTTAAGTGGGCGTCAACTTTCATTTGGGCGTAAATAAAAAAAAATACAACATATCATTTCCAACACTTTTGAAAATACCGTGGGTTCCTTAATTGTTCAGATCATAGAATGCTGTGCGATTTTGAACATACGTCTTCTCGGTTTCGGATACTTTTGAGATTATGCAATTAAACAAACACATGTGTAATGTTGGTTGCATACTGACAAATCATTTGACCAAGGAAGGTTAGCTCTTGCTTGTTGAAAATTAGAACAACTAGTGAAAGAAAATAACTTCTGCAGATTTGTGAATAAGTTTACTTAAAAGGCGAAAACAAGGTTAAAGAAACTGTTGGAAATGGTATCCATTCTCCTGTATACATAAATTGACACGTCTTTTCATGTTATCAAACACATTTCACATTTTGTAGTGTAGCAGGAGTAATGCGAGCATACTCTTCGGTAATTCTGTTTTTCAGTTCTTCTATGGTTTGATGACCTTGGGCGGTACTCAGCAACTAAATGTAAACTTATCACTCTATCATCAAAGAATTCACATTAAAATTCAAATTGTGTACTGTTGTATGGGCCGTGGCACCGTCATGTTGAAAAAAATTGTCTTGGAGTTCAAATTGAGACAAACTCAGTACCGGAGAGATGAAACCAAGCTTCATCAGAAAAGAATGTTAAATCCAGCAAGTTATCATTATTGAGATGTGCATGTTTAAGAAACCATCTGCAGCAGGCAATACGTCTATTAGAATCAGCCGGCAAAAGTTAGTGATAGGCATGAAGTTAGTACGGGAAAAGGTTGTGCTTTTTATTCATAATTTGATGGCATGTACCCACGGAAAGTCCAACTTTTGCGACAGATGCCTTAATGATGTTGATGGATTATATTCCATGCGTTCTTCAACATCTGTTATGTCTTCATTGGTATACAATGTTGGTCGTCCAGCGCCTTTTTTGTGGTGGACACTACCTGTTTCACGAAATACTCGACAGTGTTTCTAACAACGTTGTAAAAATCAGTAACAATAAAATTAAAGTCTGGAAATTTTTGTTGGAATTCTTGTAAAACAGCACCACTGTTGTAATGCCAATCATGAATGTTTTATGTTCCAGAGAGGAAACCATAGTGTTTTTTTATTTAAAAAAAATTTGAAAGTTTGACGTTTCAAACACTAACGCGGTTGAATGTATCAAAGACAATCAGAAACTGTCAGTTTAACGTCCATAGCCTCCACTGTTCTAAATAATTAATGAACGCACTGTACTATTTTGTTAGTAGTTTTTTACAATGGAAAAAATGACTCATGTTAGTTATGTTAGGCTTTTATCAAGTACCATTAACGATTTTTTTTAACTGAGAATATTCCCGAAATTAAAGTTTCAGCTTTAAGGGTAGTAAGAGTCTTAATTAAAAAGCTGAAAGTATTTTGTGTTTATTTTGTTTATTCTATTTTTCGGAAACCTGTGTTATAGCTTTAAGTCAAATTATTATTACAAATTATTCGCACGTTTCTACCAAACATCTAGTGGTAATAACTTTAGTATAATAAGCAGCTGATTGTTTTGGAGTTCTAGGTCTTTCTGGATCATCGAAGTCGACACTGTACAAGCCAAATTTAACCCTAAAACATTTTTCAGTAAATTTTTTAGCATCTAATTTTATCAAACATTTTACGTGTATCCGTCAGTCCATTCAAAATTATCCATCAGACTCCAAGCTGTATATCTTGTGACATTAACTCCATCTTCCAAAACAGCTTCTAGAATATTGCTGAGATATTCCTAAAAGAAATATTTTAGAATATATTATATATTAACATCTAGTTAGTGTACCGTGTAGTAGTTTATTCTTCGGTCGTCTTCAAGACCACCAGCGTCAGAGTACCCATTTTCCGTGATGAAAATTTCAGGATTCTTGTACGTTTTGCTTACCCAATTCAACACTTTCCTTATCCCCCAAGGGACAACCTATATTATTACGGTTACATACAAAGATCCTATGAATTAAAAAATACTACAGTTTAATATACCTTGAGCCAATCAGATGCTGAAGATTCCCAGCTGTCATCTGTCCAGGTATGAACATTTAAATCACTACCATAACTTATAACGTTTATGTCAGCTTCCTCTTGCCATTCTACATAACTGGTGGAATATTGATTTACCGCTAGAAAATCATAAGTTCCTTGAATGTATTCCAATTCTTCGTCTGTGAATTTTGGAAGCCTTGATTCAGGATAGCCTTGTTCTTCACTTCTTGCGTCAATACGATCAATCATAACTTGTGGATAATTCCCGTTTACAATGGGATTAGCGTACCAGCCGTACTAAAAACGTTTCTCATATACATCAGAAATTACGAGTAATTTACACAACAATACTTACTGTAAATTGAAGTGCCCTCTCTGATGCTTCTAGGTCTTGGTCACTGCCACTGGCTGGTTCAAACCACTCAGTATCTATAACCATTCCAACTCTTCCATTTTGCGTCGCTCTAAATTCTTCATCATAAATATGATACGCTTTAGCGTGAGCTTTCAGCAGAACGTGTGTACATTTGTAATCCGCAACTCCAGACGCTTTTATTCCTGGAGCTTTCTCGCCATCACCGTACCCTTGCATGCAGGTTTGTTTCGGTTCATTGAAAGTCAACCATAATTTTACCAGATCGCCAAGTTCTTCAAATAAGGTTCTAGCATAATATGCATAGTGTTCCTCAAGTTCTGGATTTGGCCATCCACCGATATCTTGCAATATTTCTGGAGTATCCCAATGGAATATAGTGACCAAGGGTTCAATACCATTATCCAGCAATTCTTGAGTAAGGTTTCTGTAATATTCAATACCCACCGGGTTTATCGGTGTCCCAGCTAAACCATGCGGTACAATTCTGGACCAAGATATGGAGTATCGATAGTAATCTACTCCGAGCTCTTTTAGCATAGCAACATCTTCTTTATATTTATGGTAGGAATCACATGCTATGTCTCCGTTGTCATTTTCGTCAACGTATGTAGGTGTTGCGTGTGTTATGTGATCCCAAATGTTTTCACTTTTGTCGTCTTCGTCCCACGCCCCTTCTACTTGGTAAGAGGCAGTTGCAGCTCCAAATTTGAAGTAATCTGGGAAAGTTAAATTTGTAGCAGAAGTAGCTTCTCTGGAAAAACAAGCAGGTAGAATGGAAACATTTTTTTTTTTGAAAATAAACTTACTTCACTACTGCTACTAGCAACAGCGTTGAAATTAAAAACTTGTACGCCATTGTAGAATACGTACTTGTGGTGAAGTGCGGAACGGTACATTATATAGGTATTTCGGCAAGTACATTTAAAGTTGAACATAAGACTGATTTCTATCTTATCTTGGCACAACAAGGTGACTTTCCCAATTTGGAAGTGTCGAATATCATAGTTTTTTTTATGTTTTTGTAGTTATTCTAGAGGAGATATTATTAATTTTTTTTAATCTTTTATATAATATTTTTTAATTCTGACTCCTTTACTGTTGCCGAAATGCATATTTAAGAGCATTTTTCGATACTGATCGAAATGGTGTGTTTATTTTTTATCGTAAATAATTGGATGGCATCAGTATTTTAATTGTCTTGTTGATGGGCTCTTGAATGACACACTATGATTGACAAACATGATTAGATTAGTAGTATGGTTCTTACAGTATGGGAATTTTCCAATCTGGTTTATACTGGGTCACTAAAATCAAAAGATGTACTTGGGAATAAAAACTATAAACAAGCATAAAGGCTTAAGGAGAGAAAAATGTGTTTTCTCACTTTGATTTGGTTCTACTGTTTCTAAAATTGTAGAGTATATGCATTTTGGTGACTTATTAGATTTTTTGTTTTAGTACGCAGTTTGACTAATAAATTATGGAGTTACTAAAACAAACTCCTGGAAGTGGAAAACACCCTTTAAGTAACTGTATTGATGAGGTTTTTACTTCTTCAAACTTCATCTTTACTAAATTAAGAAAAGTAAACACTTTGCAAGTTTAAAATAATATATTGATAAAACACTGCTGTAGGTACGTATTTCGGTACCATCTTCTGGTGGACGACGGTAATATGTTCCGAAATACGTACACTGTTCTATTAATATATTATTTTAAACTCGCATTGTTTACGTTTCTTAATTTAGTGACCCTTTATATATTGCAACCTTATTTTTTTGGTTTTGTTATTTTTGACATTGCGGGTATGCTGACATTGGATGCAACGTGATAATTCATTTTTACTTCAAACGTTATGTGACAATAAGGCACAGACTACATTAGCATTTTCAGAAGGACAGAAAAATGACATCCAAGATTTTCTGGCCGCCACTGTAACTACAATTAATACTTTTCATGAGTTTATAATACTTTAGAGAAGATGCCATTAAAAAAAAAAGTCAAAATTTGGGTATTTAGACGTCGACAAAATACATTAAAAATTGACTGTATTCTTATTTTCAACCAAAGAAGAATCTAAAATCGTAGACAAAACTTAGGCAAGTCATTTGCCTAAAAATTTGTAAGGAGATTTGTATTTTGTAGTAAGCTATACACAGACATGGGTTTTACCATGTTCAATGCACTATGCACATGGTAAAAATTTAGGTTAACACGAGCGACAAAAAATGTTCATGTGTGATTTCGTTCAACGCATGAGTTCCAGAAAAGTTCTCCAAACAAAGCAGATGAAATTGTGTCATAAAACTTTAGATAGAAGATGTTTTCAATATAAATGTAATCATTTTCCATTAAATTGGAAAATCACTAAAAACTTTTTTTGTTTTGTGTGTATTTTATTTTAGTTTAAGTTGAAGATACATCTCGTGTTAGAATTAACAGCATAGGAAAGAGGAGATTTTGAATTTATCGCATTTTAAAATATTGTGAATTTGACAGGACAACTTCTATTTGTTATTCACATGCGTCTAGTAAACATCTGGTTTTGATAACATTAGCGTAATAACCAGCAGACGCTTTGGGTGTTCTTGGTCTGTCGGGGTTGTCAAAGTCCACTTCGTATAGTCCAAGTGTGGTACTACAAGAAAAATAATATTACTATAGTCCTTTTAAGTGTCTATACAATTCACACTTACGTGTAACCTGATCTCCATTCAAAAGTATCTATTAAACTCCACGCAGTGTATCGCGTCACATGTACTCCATCATCCAAAATAGCTTCTAGTAGACTACTCAAATATTCCTAAAGATGACTTAATGGTAAAAACTTAAATAAATTGAACAAAAACTTACTCTGATATAATTTATCCTGTCATCATCATCTAGTCCTCTAGGTCTAGCAAGACCGTTTTCAGTAATAATGATTTCGGGATTGTTGTAAGTTTTACTCAACCAATTAACAGCCTTTCTCATTCCCCATGGTCCGTCAATACCCTGTTCATTGACATTTAAGTCACTCCAGTATCCGACATCATTGACATCAGTTTCTTCCTTCCATGTTACATTGACAGCTCCGTAAATATTCAAGGCAACAAAATCGTGAGTGCCTTTAATGTATTCTAGTTCGTCATCCGTGAATTCAGGAAGCCTAGATATTGTGTAACCTTGTGCTTTGCTTCTTGCGTCGATTCGGTCGATCATTACTTGGGGATAATTACCGTTGACAATTGCATTGGCAAACCATCCGTACTGTAACAAAATTCCATACACTATATAATTTACGTTCTATTTAACATATGTTAGTACAGTGAACTGCAGTGCTCTCTCGGCTGCTTCTTTGTCTTGATCGCTGTCGCTGCCCGGTTCAAACCAAGCGGTGTCAACAACCATACCCATTTTCCCTAAAAGTAAATGACGATCATTAAAAATCAGCCGCGAAATATCTTGTTAACTTTGCAAACCTTGTTGTTCAGCTTTAAATTCCTCCTCAAATAGCCGGTAAGCCCGTGCATGTGCCTTAATCACGGTATGCGTACACCTGTAGTCTGCAATCCCAATGGACCCATAAGCTGGTGCCATCCCTGCAAGACCATAACCATCCAAACATGTCTGCTTAGGTTCGTTAAAAGTCAACCAGAGCTTGACGTTGTCGCCGAAATTTTCGAACAAAATTCTAGCATAATAAGCGAAATGTGCCACTAGTTCTGCGTTGGGCCAGCCGCCAATGTCTTGTAATGTTTGTGGAAGATCCCAGTGGTACATTGTAACCATGGGTTCGATGCCATTGTCCACCAATTCTTGAATAAGTCTCTTGTAATAATCAATTCCAGCTTGATTAATGGGGCTGCCAGCTATTCCTTTGGGGACAATTCTGGCCCAAGAAATAGAAAATCGGTAATAGTGAGCTCCGAGTTCTTTCAGTAGCGCAACATCTTCTTTATACTTGTGGTAAGAATCGGCAGCTACATCACCATTATCATCTTCAGCTATAAAATCTGGATTCGTGTGGCACACATGGTCCCAAATATTTTCACCTTTTCCGTCTTCATTCCAGGCACCTTCAACTTGGTAAGAGGCGGTTGCTGATCCAAATTTAAAGGTTTCAGGGAAAGTGCGATTGTCGACAGAAGCAGAGTTCCTTTACAAATTAATTATATATGTACTTTGAAAAAGTGAGGTCAATACATACTTAAAAAAGACGCAGGTCAAGTACAACACTAGAATTCTTAAATCCATCGTGAGTTGAACTAATATCGTATATTTCCTTAGTCAAGCACTTATTTATATGATTTGCCACTCATTTATTAATCTCTTTTCTTCGATATTTTCAGCTTTTTGAAATCTTATCAAGTATATAAACAAATTGAAAGTGCTAATTTTAACTTCTCAAGGCATGACTAGGGCTTTTATTTGCAAAACAAGTCCTTAATCTGGATGTAGAACGCTTCATCATCAAGTGAAGTATCTGCTTTGCATTTTTTTAAATTGTTGTGTAAAGTATGACATAGGTACGTACTTATGTTTTTTATGTTAGCGTTTCAAGTTTTGTTTACGATTTTATTACAAATTACGGAAATATGAAAACTTGAAAGTCATGTCCTCTTCTGATAATGTTATATTTTTGTTACTTTATTTTTATCAGTAGTATTCTATCCGTGTTATCTACCTGAAATATTTTGTTTAGAAACTGTAACTGATGTCACAGAAAAAACTATTAAAGTAATGCAAATTTTCAATCAAAATTTAAAAGAGTACAATAAAATAAATGTAAAGCAAAAAACAAAGAAAATAAATTCAATAAAAACTATTTATAATACTTATTAACGGCCAGTATTTGAGTGAAATGGAAAGTAAAATAGTTTGAGTGATATAAATGAGTTGAAACAATACCCCCCAATTTCTTAGAATACTTGCGGTTAATGTTCAAGTCCTTAATGCTTGTTCATTTTTTCCAGAATAGGGTTCTTAATTTTAGTTCTCAAAAGAGGCAAATGCAGTTCTATATTACTGTGGCAAATTTATTTATTAAGTGGAATAATTGGTTGAAGTTATCATGTACTTATAGATTATTTCTTCTGTGCTAGTCGCAAACATCAACCAAGCATCTAGTGGCTATTACTTGAGCATAATATTCGGCAGAAGCTTTTGGGGTCCTAGACCTCTCCGGATCTTCGAAGTCGACGTGATATAGACCGAATTTTTCCCTAAAAGTATACGATTTCACAAGCTGCGTTATGGTTATACTTACTTGGTTCTTACGAGTAACCTCGTTGAAATGCAAAACTGTCCATTAAACCCCATGCGGTATATCGCGTTACGTTTACACCATCGTCTAGCATGGCATCCAAAACATTACTAAGATATTCTCTAAAGAAGTTGATTCTTTGATCATCTTGTAAACCACCTTTATCTGAAACACCATTTTCTGTTATAAATATTTCTGGGTTGTTGTAAGTTTTGCTAAGCCAGTTGAGAAGTTTTCTAATACCCCATGGAACTACCTGAAAATTTAAGTTTTAAATAAATGATAAAATTTTTCTGTTGTTGTGTACCCTCAACCACGAGGAGCCTGTCTCCTCCCAAGAATCGTCAATAAACATGTCCACATTCATGTCACTGTCCCAAGAGATGACGTCTATGTCGTATTCTTCTCTTGCTTGCGCGTAGGCGGTTGTATATGTGTTTATAGCAAGAAAGTCGTATGTTCCTTTGATATACTTAATTTCGTCTTCTGTAAATTTTGGAAGTCTGGAGGTGTTGAAACCCTGTTGTTCGCTTCTTTGATCTATTCTTTCGATCATCACCGAAGGATACTTGCCATACGCAATAGGATGCATGTACCAGCCAAACTATGTAAAAAATTTGCGGTATTATTAAGTCATTTCCACTAATTTATACATACTGCAAACTGAAGTGCTCTTTCAGAAGCATCTACATCTGCAGCACTGCCGGTTGCTGGTTCATACCACGATGTGTCAAGAACAATGCCAACGGATCCTATATAAGAATAAATAAAGTATTTTGTAAAACTAAATAAACAAGATATATTTTTTGACGTCGTGTCCGTGCACTGTATTCTAAATTAATGTCACTCTACCAACCCAGTAAACATTCAGTATTCCGAAAGTGCTGATATTCAAGTTTTTATTTTATGTATTAACAAAATAATGACTCCAAATAACTTCAGATATCGTGATTAATACATCATGTAGCATTTACATCAATGGTTATTAATTTACAGAAGACTCGTAGTTGTGTCTTCATTAAAGTTGATACAGAAATATTTTCAATGCTTTTAATCGATGTGGTAAACGATAAATTTGGTAACCTATCTTGCAGTTTTGGGTTATCGCTATTTGCAATTTTTAAAAATAAAACAACACATAACACTGATGAAATACTCAAATTTAACTAGATCCGCATCGATCTTTCAGAAAAAATGTCGGACACCATGACGAGAGGGTTATAAAATTAATTCTTCACTTTTTCCATAGATATTTATTTTTAGTAATATGGTGATATAATATTTACTACTTTTGCGGACCAACTTCTGTTTTCAATCGTTCGACTGAGAGATGTTAGAAATTGGAATAGAAATAGAATTTAGCGCATTTGAGGCTCATAATTAATGCTGGTTTAGTTAAAATAGTTTAAGTTAATGTACATAATTTGTCTTCTAGACACTAAGAATTTGTTAGTCAATTGACACAGTTATTCCAATTGCTCGATGGAATACGAGTAGACATTATAAAAAGCAATAGAAACTTATTTTCAACGATAAACTTTTTGGTCCAACACATTGAAACGATCAAACTATATTTAAAATTTTTTATCCTTTTATAATTATATTATAGTTTATCACTGCAAAGTGTAGGTATCTAAAATCGTAGTGGACTTTCTTAATTTACAGTAGTTTGTCTGTAGACGTGGAAAAAGTTCGTTTAAAATTGGTTGCAAAATTCATCATGGGTTAACTAAGTATAAATATATATATAAAAGCTAACGAATAAATTTTTCTTAAAGTAAGATTTCTAAAAGTATTGGTGAATGGAAATGATTTTGCGCATTCCAGATTGTTGATAAAAACCATTGAAATCCCATTATTTTTTTGTGCTTGTTGTTTTCATGTGTTTCGCTAAATAACAATAAAATAACCTATGATTTACCCTGTTGTTGAGTTCTGAACTCTTCATCATATATGTGGTATGCTTTAGCATGGGCTTTAATTATATTATGGGCACATTTATAATCAGTTAAACCCGAATGATTGTAGCCAGGTGCCATTGTTCCAGTGCCATATCCTTGATAGCAACTCTCTAGGGGTTCATTAAAAGTTGTCCAGTATTTCACCCAATGTCCAAAATTTTGGAAAACAACTCGAACATAATAGGCAAAATGTTCCTCAAATTCTGGGTTAGGAAACCCTCCATATTCTTCAACCGTTTCAGGAAGATCCCAACAGTATATGGTTACGAGTGGCTCAATACCGTTATCCACTAATTCTTGAAGTAAATTTTGGTAGTAAACAATACCAGCTGGATTAACAGGACTACCGGCTATGCCCAAAGGTATTATCCTTGACCAGGATAAAGAAAATCGGTAATAGTTAACACCTAAATGTTTTAACATGACGACATCTTCTTTGTATTTGTGATATGAATCACAAGCTAGATCTGCATTGTCTCCGTTGTCAATATAGTCGGGGTTGGTGTGACAAATGTGGTCCCATATATTTTCTCCTTTACCATCTTCATTCCACGCACCTTCAATCTGGTGTGCCGAGGTTGCTATTCCAAATTTGAAAGAAGCGGGAAACGAACGGTTTGATGCCGTTTCGATTGGTCTTGAAATTGTTTGTATGGTTTTAACCTAAATTAAAAGAACGGAACATACCTTTGCGCAAGGGTAAACAGCATTAATAGCAAGATTAATTTGGCGTTGGAAATCATTTTGATCAATTACGATGTTGTAACAAAAACTGTATGCACAACTGTTATACACAACTTACTTTGCTAATTGTGGTTCTATGCGTTAGCTTAATAATCTTATCGGTTTTAAGTAGTGCCAGAGAACGTGAAGTCAGTTGCATAAAAATGCATTATCGCTCAAAGAAGGTTTAGCAATGACTTTCGTGACTAATCACAAAAGTTAAAAATTTGATAACAAGTAGCAGCTTGATAATAGACTTCTATCAGTAATAACTGTATCAGCTAGGAGTTGTAAATGTAGGGAATATGTTACAGGCGCTCTGTTTGCAAGTTAACTTACTTTATTTTTTGCGACAGTATAAGTTTCAGCGATCGTGAAATTATATCAGTACTCGTGAAGTCAAGTTTTGATAAATTAACTCAATGAATAATCGCGATCAGTTACGTGTATGTGGTTACCTTTTTTTAGCTTACGAAGAAATGGCTAAACCAAATTTAACTAGTTGATGGATAATTTTTAGTAATAATCATATTTTTTTGTTTTTTTTTATTTTTTTTGTCGTTTTATTCTTCACTGAATAAAAGATTGTAGGAATTATTCCGAAATTACTTCACCGATTACTCTACAATTTTAATAAGTGTGTCAAATTTAGATGTTTTTTGGTAATTATTGACGTCAACTGCAATTCTTAAAGATTTCTTGATTCTCGCGACTTTGACCACACAAAACGAAGACTGATCTTCTATCACTTGCAATAACTGATGGTGCAGAACTGCAGACAAAGAAACCTAGAATTTTAATCTAGCGAGGGCGTTTAACCTAAGAATGATAGATGGTGTAATCAAGATTCAATTTTAGCGGACGCAGCCAAGTTTCAGGTGTCATGGAAAAATTCATGGCTGAACCGTGAAGGGATGCAGCCTACCGGAATAGAATAGAAGATGTCTCTATAGTCTGAATATCAGAAAATACGTCCAACTGGGTTTGGAGAATGTTTAGTTGCTAGGACGATGCTAGACTCAGGACAAGAAGTCGTTTCGAGAGTTTAGGAAATTCTTTTGTAACTTCTATCCGGTCTCTAGAGTACCATCTTTCTGTGCAACCTAAGCCTTCCTTGCGCAGAGAGAGAGAGAGCCACTGGGCGTTCCTTTGGTGGCTTCTTATAATACTTGGGTGTGACACCAAGTTTGACGAATGAAAAATAAATTACTTTCCTTTCAATACATGTATACGTTCCATTAAAAAAATGTGCTCAGTAGAACAAAAAGGTACAATAGACTGATAAATAACCAAGTAAGGTGGAAGTGCGAAATAGTTTGTGTGAAAAATAAGTACAAAAATAATGCTAACTGTTTTCTTAGAATAGTAGTCACAAATGTTCAAGATCCTTAACCCTTGTTTAGTTAATTTTAGTTGTTAAAAATGGCAAATAAATCTCTATATCACTATGTAAAATTTATTTATTGATTGCAATAATAAGTAATTTTGCTTCATAATATATTTTAGATTACATCTTCTACTTTAATCACAAACATCAACCAAACATCTAGTGGCAATTACTTGAGCATAATATTCGGCAGAAGCTTTTGGAGTCCTAGACCGCTCAGGATCTTCGAAGTCAACGTGATATAGACCGAATTTTTCTCTAAAAGTATACAATTTTGCAAGCTGCATTATGGATATACCCATTTGGTTCTTACGAGAAACCTCGTTGCCATTCAAAGTTATCCATTAAACTCCACGCGGTATATCGCGTTACGTTGACACCATCGTCTAGCACGGCATCCAAAACATTACTGAGATATTCTCTAAAGAAGTTGATTCTTTGATCATCTTGTAAACCATCTTTATCTGAAACACCATTTTCTGTTATAAATATTTCTGGGTTGTTGTAAGTTTTGCTAAGCCAGTTGAGAAGTTTTCTAATTCCCCATGGAACGACCTAAAATGTGTTAGTTTTAAATAAATCATATATCTTATTGATGTGTACCCTCAACCACGAGGAGCCTGTCTCCTCCCAAGAATCGTCAAGAAACATGTCTACATTCATGTCACTGTCCCAAGAGATGACGTCTATATCGTATTCTTCTCTTGCTTGAGCATAGACCGTTGTATATGTGTTTATAGCAAGAAAGTCGTAGGTTCCTTTAATGTACTCAATTTCGTCTTCTGTAAATTTTGGAAGCCTGGAGGTGTTAAAACCCTGTTGTTCACTTCTTTGGTCTATTCTTTCGACCATCACCGGAGGATAATTTCCAAACGCAATGGGATGCATGTACCAGCCAAACTATGTAAAAAAATTGCGATATTATTAAGTCATTCCCACTTATTTATACATACTGCAAACTGAAGTGCTCTTTCAGAAGCTTCGACATCTGCAGCACCACCGGTTGCTGGTTCATACCAAGATGTATCAAGAACAATGCCAACGGATCCTATATAAGATTAAATAATGTATTTTGTAAAACTAAATAAACAAGATATATTTCTTCACGTAGTATGTGTGCACTGTAGTATAAATTAATGTCACTCTAACAACGCAGCAAATACAATATGAAGAACTTGTTAGTCAATTGACGCAGTCATTTCAGTTGCTCGATGGACTAGACACTAAAAAAAGGCAATAGACAAGCATTACTGCGAGTATAAATTTTCTGGTGCACCACATCGAAACGATTAGAATATATTTAGCTTTTTTTTTATCATTTTATAATCATAATATAGGTTATCATTGCAAAGTGTATGTATCTAAAAACTAGGTACTTCGTGTAAGTGTTGTGTTTATTTTTGAACGTGGTATACTGTCTTAATTTAGAGTAGTTTGTTTGTAGACGTGATAGAAGTTATCTAGGAAATTATGTCTGTTTGAAATTGGTTGCAAAACACATCATTCAGATCCCCAAAATTATCATCTACAGCGGCTAAGAACGCCCACGTTCGACTCTTAAAGTAAGATTCCTAAAAGTGTTGGTGATTGATGAAGTGGAAAAGCTTTTGCGCATTCCAGATTGTTGATAAAAACCATTCAAATCCCATTGTTTTTCAGTACGTGTTGTTTTCATGAAAGTGTTTTGCTTAGTAACAATAAAATAGTCTATGATTTACCTTGTTGTTGAGTTCTGAATTCTTCGTCATATACGTGGTATGCTTTAGCATGCGCTTTAATTATATTATGGGCACATTTATAATCAGTTAAACCTGAATGACTGTAACCAGGTGCCATCGTCCCAGTGCCATATCCTTGATAGCAACTCTCTAGAGGTTCATTGAAAGTTATCCAATATTTCACCAAATGTCCAAAATTTTGGAAGACAACTCGAACATAATAGGCAAAATGTTCCTCAAATTCTGGATTAGGAAACCCTCCATATTCTTCAACTGTTTCAGGAAGATCCCAACAGTATATGGTTACAAGTGGCTCAATATCGTTATCGATTAATTCTTGGAGTAAATTTTGGTAGTAAACAATACCAGCCGGATTAACAGGACTACCGGCTATACCCAAAGGTATTATCCTTGACCAGGATAAAGAAAATCGGTAATAATTAACACCTAAATCTTTTAACATGGCGACATCTTCTTTATATTTGTGATATGAATCGCAAGCTAAATCTGCATTGTCTCCGTTGTCAATATAGTCGGGGTTAGTGTGACAAATGTGGTCCCATATATTTTCTCCTTTACCATCTTCATTCCACGCACCTTCAATCTGGTGCGCCGAGGTTGCTATTCCAAATTTGAAAGAAGCGGGAAACGAACGATTTGATGCTGTTTCGATTGGTCTTGAAATTTTTTGTACGGTTTTAATGTAAATTGAAAGAACGGAACTTACCTTTGCGCAAGGGTAAACAGTATTATTAGCAAAATTAACTTGGTGTTAGAAATCATTTTGATCAATTACGGTGTTGTAATAAAAACTGCATGCACATATTAAAACACAACTTGCTGTGGTAATTGTGTATCTATGCTTTAGCCTAGTAATCTTATCGGTTTTAAGTAGTGCCAGAGAACGTGAAGTTAGTTGTACAAATATGCATTATCGCTTTAAGAAGGTTTAACAACAACTTTCGTCACTAATCACAAAAATTAAAAAGCAGTGTTTTTTGATAACAAGTAGCAGCCTGATAATACATAGACTTCTATCGGTAAGGCGTTTCGTGAGTTTAGGAATTTTTTTTGCAACTTCTATCCGATCGCTAGAGGACCATTCTTTTGTGTAAACTACTTTGTGCATAGAGAGAGCCCCTGGTTCCTCCTTTGGTGGTTTCTTAGATTTGGCTGTGACATCAACTATGAATAATAAATTACTTTTCTTTCTGTACATCTATATGTTCAATATATAATTAACTCAACAGAAAAAAAAATATATCAGACTGATAACTAACCAAGTAAAGTGGAAGCGTCAAATAGTTTGGACAAAAATAAGTACCAATAATACTAACTGCTTCCTTAGAATGGTAGTCATAAATGTTCAAGGTCCTTAACGCTTGTTTACTTAATTTTATTTCTTACAAGTGGCAAATAAATCTCTATATTATTATGTACTCCTAACATTTATTTATTGGTTGCAATCATAAGTTTACTTCTTAATATATTTTAGATTATTTCATCTACTTTAATCACAAACATCAACCAAACATCTAGTGGCAATTACTTGAGCGTAATATTCGGCAGAAGCTTTTGGGGTTCTAGATCTTTCAGGATCTTCGAAGTCGACGTGATATAGACCAAATTTCTCTCTAAAAAATGAAGGCTTTTTAGACTGCGTTATTTTAAGGTATTTGATTCTTACGAGAAACCTCGCACCCATTCAAAATTGTCCATTAAACTCCATGCTGTATATCGCGTTACGTTTACACCATCGTCCAATACAGCATCCAAAACATTACTAAGATATTCTCTAAAGAAATTAATTCGTTGATCATCCTGTAAACCACCTTTATCTGAGACACCATTTTCTGTTATAAATATTTCTGGGTTGTTGTAAGTTTTTTTAAGCCAGTTGAGAAGTTTTCTAATACCCCATGGAACTACCTGAAAATGTAACTTTTAAATAAATCATACATTTTTGCATCGATGTGTACCCTCAACCACGAGGAGCCAGTTTCCTCCCAAGAATCGTCAATAAACATGTCCACATTCATGTCACTATCCCAAGAGATGACGTCTATGTCGTATTCTTCTTTGGCTTGAGCGTAAACAGTTGTGTATGTGTTTATAGCAAGAAAGTCGTATGTTCCTTTAATATACTCAATTTCGTCTTCTGTAAATTTCGGAAGTCTGGAGGTATTGAAACCTTGTTGTTTACTTCTTTGGTCGACTCTATCTATCATCACCGAAGGATAATTGCCATACGCGATGGGATGCATGTACCACCCAAACTATATAAAGTGCTTGCGACATAATTAAGCAATTGGCTATTCATGTAAACCTACTAGAAACTGAAGTGCTCTTTCAGAAGCCTCGACATCCGCAGCACTACCGGTTGCTGGTTCATACCACGATGTGTCAAGGACAATGCCAACGGATCCTATGGAAGATTAAGTAAAGTGTTTTGTTGTGCTAAATGAACAGGGTATGGTCATTTATTTCATGTCACTGTACCCATGCAAAAAAACTTGACTACACGTAGGTACAGATCTTTAAAATCTCTCTTAAAGTGTTGGCTATTGTTGAAAAGAATAACTGAAATCTTTGTATGTTGCAAATGTTGTTTTTTGTAAGAATTTTGTTTAGCAACAGTAAGATACCTTGTTGTTGAGGTCTGAATTCTTCGTCATATATATGATATGCTTTAGCATGAGCTTTAATTATATTGTGGGCACATTTATAATCAGTTAAACCCGAATGACTATAAGCAGGCGCCAACGTCCCAGTGCCATATCCTTGTTGACAACTTTCTAGCGGCTCATTAAAAGTTATCCAATATTTCACCAAATGTCCAAAATTTTGGAAGACAACTCGAACATAATAGGCAAAGTGTTCCTCAAATTCTGGATTAGGAAACCCGCCATACTCTTGAAGTGTTTCAGGATGGTCAAAACAGGATATGGTTACCAATGGTTCAATATTATTATCAACCAACTCTTGGAGTAAATTTTGGTAGTAAAGAATACCCGCCGGATTAACAGGACTATCGGCTATACCAAAGGGAATTATCCTTGACCAAGATAAAGAGAATCGGTAGTAATTAACACCCAAATACTTCAACATGGCGACATCTTTTTTGTATTTGTGGTATGAATCACAAGTTATATCTGCATTATCTCTGTTGTCAATATAGTTAGGGTTAGTGTGACAAATGTGGTCCCATATGTTTTCTCCTTTACCATCTTCATTCCATGCACCTTCTATCTGATGTGCGGATGTCGCTATTCCAAATTTGAAAGAAGCGGGAAATGAACGGTTCGACGCTGTTTCAGTTGGTCTTGAAATTGTTTGTATTGTTGTAACGCAATTTGAGAAAACTAGACTTACCTCTGCGTAAGTGTAAACACCATTAATAGTGTAATTAACTTGACACTGGAAATCATGGTGAAGACTGGTGTTCCAACAAAAACTGTGTGCACATATTAAATTACTACTTCACTCATGTAACTGTGAGCCTATGGCGGTAACTAAGTAATCTTATCGTTTTTAAGTAGTGTCGGAGAGCTTGAAATAAGTAAGTCTAAGAAGGTGTAATGATGGTTTTCGCCTTTAGTAACAGTAATTAAAAATTTACTTTGATAACAGGTAACAGCTTGATAAGAGATAAATCTCTATCGTTGACATCGGTTAACTAATTTATTTTTTTTGACAAAAACAGTTTTTGTTTTATTATAATAAGTGATTTTATTTTTGACTTTACGTAATTTAACTTAAATTTATGTTTACAACAACACTTTCCAGGAATCAATTAACTGTTCTGAAAGAGTCTAACTGTAGTAAATTAAAATATAGACTGACCGGCAAAAAAACCGGCCACCCTGAAAAATTTCGCAAAACCAAGCTTTAAAGATTATTAATTTAACTAGTGATCGTTATTTTATTAAAGAACCATTCACTATTGACACATGAGGTATAAATTAGCAAAAAAAGAAGCCAATTAAACGCAGAATTAAATTTAATTTCACAAAATAACAGAAACTGAGCGACACTTTGAGAGACTCTGTAAGAGTTAACGGAATTATTTTCGCGTGAAAACGTTTATTAATTGCCAAACTTTAAACAAATGATGAAAAACACTGTTTACAACAACAGCCTCCTTTATTGTTTTTTTTTTAAGAAAATATAATAAAATATCCTTGGCTTGTTTCTGTTATTTTGTTAAATTAAATCTCTTGTTTTTTTTTATGCAACTGTTTTACGAGACAAAAATTCTCACAAGTGATGTAATGTATACTAGACGCAAACATTTAGTGCGTTTATGGCTTCACACCAATTTAATTCCCATTATAATTCAGTAGGCCTAACCTACCTGGTAAAAGCACAGGGCAGTATTGTCTCGACTGTCCCTGACAGGTGGCATGGTTTGCATTTGCTAAGTTTTTTGAAGGGTCGGCTATAAAGTACTTTAAACGTCAAAACCATAAACGCACTAAATATTTGCGTCTAGTATAACTATGGATACTATTTATACATGACAATATCATTTCTTAGGTTTTCGGTAAAAGCTGATACTGTAAGATAAAGCGTCGTATATCATATGTGACCGAAATGCCATTATAAGCTCGATAAATCAGACTCTACATTCTCACTCTCTTATAATATAAAATATTATTATTAATGTGTCAAAAGTTATTAATTATTACACTATTCGACAGCAAAATGAATTAATTAATTCTAATTTTCTTATATATACTACGTAAAAATAAAAATATATTATTAAAGCTTCATCTCGAAGCAGATTTCGTCAACAGAGTCACCAGTATATTGCATGTGATAAAATTGACCTTTTTGAACAAGACTAAATAAAGTTTTTGCTTAAATTTATTACAGTTTATTTATTATAAAGCGAAATTTGATAGTACTACAAAATTATATTTTTCTGTTTCGTCTTCTGAATTATTCACAGGTATCTACCAAACATCTTGAGGCGATGACATTTGCGTAGTAGGAGGCAGACGCTTTTGGTGTTCTTGGCCTTTCAGGATTAGCAAAATTGACATTGTACATGCCAAATTTTTCACTAAAAATGTTATTTGTTCCAAAAAATTGACCAATTTTGATTTTCTCACGTACCTATATCCCCGTGCCCATTCAAAATTATCCAGTAAACTCCAAGCAGTATAGCGTGTTACATTTACTCCGTCATCTAAGATAGCCTCTAGAACGTTACTGAGATATTCCTAAAAAATTGTCGCAGCGTTATACAAACGCAAATAAATATGTTACAAGTGGTTTAGAGGTGTGATACTACACCAAGAACTTACTTGGTAGTAGTATATTCTTCGATCATCATCAAGCCCTCCTGTATCTGAAACACCGTTTTCGGTTACGAATATTTCCGGGTGGTTATAAGTTTTGCTGAGCCAGTTGAGGAGATGTCTTAGTCCCCATGGAACGACCTGTAATGTGATGAATATGTAAAACGATGTGTCTGTGTTTCTACTAACCCTGAGCCAAGACGAGGCACTTTGTTCCCAGGTTTCATCAATGAAAGTGTCTACATTTAAATCACTTTCGTAAGAGATTACACTTGGATCAGTTTCTTCTTTAGCTTGCGCATAGGCAGTAGTGTAGGCATTAATTGCAACGTAGTCATAGGTACCTTTAATGTACTCAATTTCTTCTTCTGTAAATTTAGGAAGTCTAGACGTTTCAAAACCTTGTTGTTTACTTCTTTCATCGATTCTTTCAATCATGACGGAAGGATAATTACCATTAGCAACAGCATTGAAGTACCAACCGTACTACAAACGGATATTAACTCTGATTATTTTTAATTTTTAAACGTACATTAAACTGTAAAGCTCTTTCGGCCGCTTCCTGGTCAGCGGGACTATCAGATGCTGGTTCAAACCACATCGTGTCAGGAATCATACCCACATAACCTACAAACGTTCTTCAAAATAGGATATTATAAGACATTTATTTGTTACCTTGTTGTTGTGGTCTAAATTCTTCATCATAAATATGATAAGCCCTGGCATGAGCTTTGATTAAGGTATGAGTACATTTATACTCAGCCAAGCCTGATGATTTATACCCAGGTGCCATAGTCCCGGTGCCATATCCTTGATGACAAGTTTGCAGTGGTTCATTGAACGTACCCCAATATTTTACAGAATCCCCAAAATTTTCAAACACTACCCGAGCATAATAGGCAAAGTGCTCCACAAGCTCTGGGTTAGGAAAACCACCGAATTCTTGAAGTGTTTCTGGGAGATCCCAATGGAATATTGTGACCATGGGTTCAATTCCATTGTCGACTAATTCTTGAATTAAGTTCTTGTAATAGTCGATACCAGCTTGATTAATTGGGCTCCCAGCCAAACCGAGAGGTATTATTCTAGACCAAGATAGAGAAAATCTATAATAGGCGACACCAAGGTCCTTCAATAGGCCAACGTCTTCTTTGTATTTGTGGTAGGAGTCACAAGCGATGTCGCCGTTGTCTCCATTATCGACAAATGTAGGATTTGTGTGACACAAGTGATCCCATATATTTTCACCCTTTCCATCTTCATTCCATGCTCCCTCCACTTGATAGGAAGCTGTAGCTATCCCAAATTTGAAGTAATCCGGGAAAGTTCGATTTGTAGCGGCTGTTGCTTCTCTAAACAATTGCAGTGATGTGTAATCTTAAAAGAAACGAAAATTTGTAACTCACCTGTACAGAAGCACAGACAAAAGTAAGGTTACAAGCAAATTATTAGACATAGTAGCTAAGTGAATAAAATATTGACAGACCGTGTATTATATACCCTCTATAGGCACGATTATCGATCTCATGTTTTAATTTCGTACCGATGCTGTGGCTAGATAATCTTATCTGAATTGTTACTAAAGAATCATGAAGTACATATTCCGAAGATTGCGGTTTATTAAGCGTTGAATTATATAATCTCGGTAATGATCTTAAAGAAAAAACTTTTATTATAAATTGTCGTATAAACAAAAGAATAGCAGGTAATTTTGACCATATGCTATTTGTGGATGCACCTTGACTTAAACGATAAGTGGATATCATTCCATCGATTTCTAGCAAAGGTTGCGAGCAACAGATATATAATCTTAACGTTATTGTTTTTCTGAGTACTACTTTATCACATGATGCCACCAATGGCCGACACAGATATTGTCTATATGTCTTCCGATACGTATTTTTTTTTTTATTTAGTACAAAATGTAGGTAGTAATAATGATGCAGTATTTTTCTTTCCAGGTAAACACAGAGCAGTAATTTTGAAAATGTCGAAGTAGTGGGGAGTACACTAGTTTAGGGTAATGTATAGGCATGTAATAGTAATTTACGCAACTAGTTCGGGATAGCCTGCTTCCCGCATGAACGCTTGTTTGAGGCACGACCGAAGGGAGTGCCGCATTTGCGTGAATGCGGGAAGCAGGCTCACGAACGTGTTGTGTACAATATTTTTTGCGACGAATAAACCTTTAAACTGAAGAGATTAACTGTGAGTTATTTATAAACAACGCCATTGACAGCGCCGTCAACACGTCACAATGTTGACACTACCCGAGTATTTTAAGGTTACCATGGCAACGGGAAGTTAAATGCACGTGTGCGGGAAATTCGACCTCCCGCACTCTGGTGAATGCGCGAAAGCTATCAAAAAAGGTCATGAGTGCAAAAAATTTATGAATTGCTGAACTGTTGTGATTATGTGTATAATAAATAATTACTGTGACCGTAGGGGCTAACATTAACTTGCAAAATATTCAATTTGTCTTCATAATATAGAGGAAATTTTTAGATTAATTTTTTTTATTCCTTTAATCTGATGTATACAAAGACATCTCATTCGGTATTCCAGACAGTTTAAGATTACTGTATTCTTTTCATATATGAAGATCCACTACTGGTTGCTTCATACTGGTAAGACAGTAAATCAAAATTCCAAGAGTGACGAACCTTGGAGTTTTGAAGTGCATCTGAGAGATCCCAATGAAATATTGTTACTTGAGTCAGAAGTCCATTACAGTCAATATAAAAATGTAACTTACCTGTACAACAGGACCGATGAAAAGATGATGAAACAGGGTAGTTCACTGAATAAAATATTTAGCAGATACGTAACTTGTTATTTATAATTTGCAGAGATAATTATTGATTTCTAAGTTGAACGTTCTGATGACCATATTATTGTAGATAATTTTATTTGCGAAAGGTACGACCAAGAAAATCATTTAGTATTATGAAAGCTGCTATTCATTAAGCGTTAAATTGTGTGATTTAAATAATAACCTATAAAAAAGTAAAAACGTTTCTAAGTGTGGTGAACAAGGTCAGGCAAACAAAGGAATAATAGGTAATTTTGGAGATGCATTTTTTGTGAGTTCAACTTGAACTAAACGATTATTAATTATAACATGATCTCTTTTCGGCCAAAATGTTCAATATTACAGTGTGGTATCAGCTCTTAAGGTATATGTGGATAACGACAAAGTCACTAAATTGTCCATTCATATCAAGCCAAGCAAGTGCGCATGTTTAGACCTAGGGTGTAAAGCAGGTAAATAAATACATTTGGCATAAAGCAGAATCATTAATTTAAGGAGTACCCATGCTAGCGTCAAAAGAAAGCGACTTATCAATATACAGAGACCCAATTTGGTACCATGTTCTACCACGCATGTTTTACTACGTAGATACATGCCTTTTTTCAGAATCAAAAGTGAATCGGAACGTCTTCCTTCTTAGGGAAATTCAAAAGATTCCAGAAAACGATCTAGATAATACACCATGTGTTGACTAATTAATAGACAAAGTTGCCAGGTTCAGGGCAAAGTTTCAGTTTACCCGGAACCGGAAGAAAAACTAGAACACCCCTTTCAAAACAAGACGGAGTATTTAGAAGGTTTAAAATAATGTTTTTGAAATTTTAACGGAGATGACCTAACACCCCTGTAGCACGAGTAAGTATTGTCAGCAGAAGGCTAAGAAAATAAGTATGAACTACAGATGCGAAGAAGAAAAGATTAGTCTAATCAGAGACGAGTCTGCATCGAAACGAAACTATGCGGAATCTAAAATCAAAGTCGCCTTTAGAAGCCTCCTTCAAAAATTTGGCCACATCTTTACAAAACAGCAAACTGCGATCATTCCCTTAAAAGCAGATGTGCCATTAGATTTTGCGATTGGTGTTTTATCCACAACACCGTTCACGACATATTAATCAAAACGTTATTCAATTTTTGCCTTGATACAGTGAACATATAGAAGGCACTAAAAGTGGTTACTTTAGATACTAGAACAAATTAACAAATTTGCTCTAGTACAAGAAGTTCTAAAAGTAACGGCTATGAGACAATCGCCCTTTATTTTGTTATTGAATGGTAGTTAGTTTACGTAGAAAGTTAGGCGTTGCTTAAAAGTTGCATGCCAGGTTAGGACAGCAATAAAACTCAAGTCTTTAATTTTTTCTAAACATCCTGTATAAACAACTGTAAAAATAAAAATATATTACTAAGACACGAATACTATTTTTCTTGAAGACTGGAAAAGGTCTCTGTTTTTACAATTTATTGAGCTATAAGGCGAAATTTAAATGTACCTACTATAAAATTACATTTTTCTGTTTCATTTTATGAGTCATTCACAAGTATCTACTAAACATCTTGAAGCGATGACCTGAGCATAGTAGGAAGCAGACGCTTTTGGTGTTCTTGGTCTTCCAGGATTATCAAAATTGACGCTGTACATACCAAATTTTTCACTAAAAATATTACTTGTTTCAAAAAATTCTAGGCTTACGAATTTTGGTTATCTTACGTATACCCTCGTGCCCATTCAAAGTTATCCATTAAACTCCAAGCAGTGTAGCGTGTTACATTTACTCCGTCATCTAAGATAGCCTCTAGAACGTTACTGAGATATTCCTAAAAAATTGTCGTAGCATCATACAAATGTAAATAAGTGTGTTATAAATGGTTTGGAGGTGATTGTGTTACATCAAGGACTTACTTGGTAGAAGTTTATCCTTCGATCATCATCAAGCCCTCCTAAATCTGAAACACCGTTTTCAGTTACGAATATTTCTGGGTGGTTATAAGTTTTGCTGAGCCAGTTGAGGAGATTTCTTAGTCCCCATGGAACGACCTGTAATGTGATGAATATGTAAAATTGTAAGATTGTAATTTGTATTTTTACTAACCCTGAGCCAAGACGAGGCACTTTGTTCCCACGATTCATCAATGAAAGTGTCCACATTTAGATCACTTTCGTAAGAGATTACACTTGGATCAGTTTCTTCTTTAGCTTGAGCATAGACAGTAGTGTAGGCATTAATTGCAAGATAGTCATGTGTCCCTTTAATGTACTCAATTTCTTCTTCTGTAAATTTGGGAAGTCTAGACGTTTCAAAACCTTGTTGTTTACTTCTTTCATCAATTCTTTCAATCATGACGGCAGGATAATTACCATTAACAACAGCGTTAATGTACCAACCGTACTACAAACGAAATATGTTAACTCTTATTATTTGTAATTCTTAAACGTACATTGAACTGTAGCGCTCGTTCGGTAGCTTCTTGGTCAGCATCACTATCGGATGCTGGTTCAAACCAGGTAGTGTCAGCAACAATACCCACATAACCTATAAACATTCTTAAATCTAAGATACTATAAGTTTAGTTCTTACCCTGTTGTTGTGGCCTAAATTCTTCATCATAAATATGATAAGCTTTGGCATGAGCTTTAATTAAGGTGTGAGCACATTTATACTCAGCCAAGCCTGATGATTTATACCCAGGTGCCATAGTTCCAGTGCTGTATCCTTGATGACATGTTTGCAGTGGCTCGTTGAAAGTGGTCCAATATGTTACAGAATCCCCCAAATTTTCAAACACAACTCGAGCATAGTACGCAAAATGCTCCTCGAGTTCTGGGTTAGGAAAACCACCGAATTCTTGAAGTGTTTCTGGAAGATCCCAATGGAATATTGTGACCATGGGTTCAATTCCATTGTCGCCTAATTCTTGAATTAAGCTCTTGTAGTAGTCGATACCAGCTTGATTAACTGGGCTCCCAGCCAAACCGAGAGGTATTATTCTAGACCAAGATAGAGAAAATCTATAATAGTCGACACCAAGGTCTTTTAATAGGGCAACGTCTTCTTTGTATTTGTGGTAGGAGTCACAAGCGATATCGCCGTTGTCTCCATTGTCAACAAATGTAGGATTTGTGTGACACAAGTGATCCCATATGTTTTCACCCTTGCCATCTTCGTTCCATGCTCCCTCCACTTGATAGGAAGCTGTTGCTATTCCAAATTTGAAGTAATCAGGGAAGGTTCGGTTTGTGGCGGCTGTTGCTTCTCTACATGATTGCAGTGATGTGTAATTTTAAAATATTTTAAAATTTGTAACTCACCTGTACACAAGCACAGACAAAAGTATGGTAACAAGTAAATTATTGGACATGGCAATTCAGCGAATGAAATATTTGGTACTCAGTTTGTTATACACAATCTAAAGACTCAATTATCAATCTCTTAAATTAAGTTCTTACTGATGGGTATGCTAGATAATGTTATCTGAAGTGTTACTAAAGAATTCATAGAGTATTCCGAAGATTCGTGTTACTTAAGCGCAAAATTGTGTAATTTCAGCAATTACAAAAAACTGTATAACCCGCGGTGAATGAAAGGTCATACAAACAATAGCATAGCAGGTAATTTTGGCTATATGCTATTTGTGAATCCACCTTGAAATAAACATTATTTATAAGACGACGAGTATAAGTGGGTATTATCCCATCGATTTCTAGCAAAATTGGCGAGCATCAGATATAATCTTAATATTATTGTTTTTCTAAGTACTACTTCATCACATCGTGCCAGTCACCTCGGCTAAAACAAATATTTACTTACTGATATGCAAAACAATTTTTTTAATTTAGTACAAAATGTGTTAATAACATACTGTATTTTTCTTTCCAGGTAAACAATACCAATTTTGAAAATGTCGAAATACTGGTGAGTATACAAGTTTAGGTTTCCTAATTTGTACAAAATTGTATTGTCTATTTTAAGTTTTAACTGCAATTTCAAGGGGTGTTATCAAAATATTCATTCTTTTTCTTGGATGTAAAATCAAACTGCAGTAACAATATTTTGTTTTTTTCACAGATTCTACATGTATGTTCAGTGTTTGACATTTGCAATCTTCGTGCTTTGCAAGCTTTGCTTCAAGCATTTTCTAAGTATTTGTAAATTTAAACTGGAACGGGCCTTGATCTTTTGAAAATTTCCATTTGTCGCCTTAATACAGGGGCTATATAAATGACTCTAAGGGCGTAGTTGGCCATAGATTTTAAAATATCTAAAATGATGACAGTTCTCACTTCTCATTAATGTAATTTGTAACCGCTCATTTAAAGTCGTCGTTTTTATTGTTTTAACGTTTTAGTCCTCGTTGATCCAAGCTCAAAATAACAAAACAGTCGTTTGAAAACTCTTGGTAGTTACGTATGAAAATTTTGATTTTGTACTAGAAACCGAAGATTGTAAAAAGGGTTTATTCTATTGAACAAGACAATTTCATTGTTGTTTTGTTATCGCAATGGGACTTCGTAAATGAAGAATCTGTGTATTCTGTAACCGCTTGTAAGCAAGAATATCTGGCATAATACCGTGATTTAATAAGTCAAGAAACATTATTAGAGTCTTAGATTGGAGATATAATCAACAGACTGATTCGAACTGGCACTGTCAACAAAGAGAAATCTCGTTGAAGACCTTCACTATCTGAGGTAGTTATTCATGATTTGAGACGACTTTGAAACATCTTTCACAAAATTTCCTCAGCTGTCAGAAGTTTCGGTTGCAACATGAAATTGTACAATGGGAATTGACGAAAGGATTACAGAACATTTCTGAACTTAAAAAGAGAGTGAACATGTGTCTTTAACAAAATGATGAACATTTGCAACATTTACTGTGATGTTTAACCGCAATAAATTTGTTTCCTTTTTATTGTAACGATTAGTTTTATTTTTTTTAAGATACGACGCGTTTAGGCAACCAGTTATACAGATGTGTGTGGTCTTTGTCATGCGTCCTTAGGCACTTAGTACAGTTAAATCTGAGAGGCGGCACGTTTACATGACCTACTGCGACCCTATAATCATTTATAGAAACACTGTATTACAAAAAATTAACAAATATGCTCTCGTATTAGAAGCTTTAACAATTAATAGGTATGAGACAATCACCCCTCATTACTGAAGGGATTTTAGGTACGTAGAACATAGATAAAGAACCTTTGCCCAAAAGATGCAGGATTCCTGCGTATTACACCAATCTTATGAAACCATAATTGTATTCCGAAGTGATAAAATTATCGAAGATCTGGGGTTAGACAATACGTCTGGAAAATGATACATTTTTATTTAGGTTGATACATTTATAATTGGTCGCTAATAATTACGAGAATTACATAGTGTATTGTATTATACATATATCGACAAGATAATTTGTATAATGTAAACACTTTTTTCTACAAATCGATATCTCTTGTTATCAGCATAGTGTACAAGTGGTCAGTACATAGATAGAACAGATATAATCTGAATATCATTCTTTTTTTAAGTAGCACTTCATCATCTCATACAAGTGTCATCTACAACAGCTGAGAGATATTTATTTTTTGATATGTAAAGGTGTTGCTTTTGATATCCTTCTTTGCAGACAAACAGATAGCAGTAATATCGAAAACATTGAAGCATTGGGATTATATATCATTAATTAACAATAATTACTAGACGATTAAAATTGTCAGTGGTTGTAGGTCCGGATTTAATGCCGCCGTTTGTTCTCAGAAATTGTGCTACTGTCTACAACAAACCCTCGTGTGTTTTATTCATTCTAATCTTATGCACTGGTATTTAATATTAATTTTAAAATTGTCCCGCAAGTTCTTGGTGTTTAAACTATAGGTCTATTGTTACAAAGAGTAATTTATTAACCCCCGACGTAAAAAGAGGAGTGTTTTAACTTATAACATTGAAGCGTTTGTCTGATCTATCTGTGGCATCGTAGCTCCAAAACGGATGAATTTATTTCAATGCTGCTTGTTTTTGTTTGAAATCTGGTTTGATCCAGGTGATTCTTAGCTATCCTTGATGATAATCACTTCAGCCACTTCAAAATCATCAGCTCGGTTCGTGCGAAGGTGGGGATGGCACGTCGACCGTAGCAACGAATCTTAACCAATTTTAGACTTTTTAAGGGTTTACTGTTTTTGTATGGGGGATTTTTAAGTATTTAGCGATTTTATTGCCTCTAACACTTCTAATTTAAAAAGTCAATATAATCTTATATATAAGAAGTCCACTGTGACTAACCATTTGTGTAAAACGTAATTTCTATCTGAATATTTGGTGGACGTTATACATCCCGACTTTGGCAACGGATTTGATACTACTAATCACTCCACTCCATTCATCTTAGCAAATGGAGACATTATGGTTTTTCTAAGTTCCCACTTGCAATGTTTGAATCATATTTAAGTAACTGACCATCTTTCATTGAATTTCAAGGTTATACTTCAAATACCTCTTAACAGTCATCTGGTGTCCCTCAAGGGAAGGTTCTGAGGCCCCTTCTCGTTGAATTTTATATAAATGACTTCACTGTTGTTAATATCAGAAACTTTAATACTTTTTATTTCAATGCAATATCGTCTTCTAGACAGTTGACAATTGATATAGAAGACATGCGAGCTGCTTTCAAATGCGTTATAATGCATTGGAGGTGTTTGTAGACTTAACACATAAGACGTAAATAAATAACAAACAAAAAACTACCGGGGCTTAAGATATGAATTATCTTAAATATCAACAAAACAGAATATTTTGTAATATACATATATACATGCAACATATATAAAATACAAAAGTGTACTGTACCACGTCATGTTGAAAAAAATTATGCGAAATCAAATTCGTAGGATTGTTTTCTTTATAACGTTTAAATGTTTACAACATGTAAAAAGGCACATGGAAAACTACTAAGGAATTTCAAATTTGGAAATTTATTAGGTAATATTGAACATTAAGCATATTTTGACGTGTGTGACTTATGATATCCAGAACACTTTTCTAATATGTGAACGAGTTTAGAAAAATACGTCTACCATTGGTCGATAAATGTTTATAATAAAATTTCTTTTTTTTTATCGCACTCCTCCCGGAATCTTTTTCACTGGTCTTTTTGTCCGTTATTCATTGCATTAAAATAACTACCGACGCCAAAATTTCATTCTCTGTTACAAATTTTCCATACTAAAAGGTTATTTGATTTTAAGTTAGCACGTTTTTTACTGTTGTATTTAACTGGGATTTTTTTCTTTTCAACTTCTTTAATTTGTATCTTAAATTGTCATTCAGTTTTCACAAATATCCTTTCCATTTTTTTCATAAATTTGTGCTGTAGAATTTAAAAATGTGTTAAATTTAAAACGTGGAGAAAGTGTAAAAGTATAGCTTGTTACATTCCACACATCTTTCGCTTATGCTTAGGACACAACATTTGTTCTTAATTTTTTCATGTTTTTTGAAGACATACGTACAAAGTGAGAAAATTGATTCACATTAGTATTAAAATGAATGCAACAACCGAATTAGTTTTAGAAATAAAATCAAAATAAAAAATAATAAATCTGAGACAGTTGTATAGAAAAAGTTGTAAATTAAACGAGAGTATTTTTAATGGTAGAATTCTAAAGAAAAAAGATTTCTGTATGTAATTGAAGGTAAGGTGCTGCTATCTATGTCTAGCAGAAACTAATGTTAATACATACTTAACTGATGAGGATTTATATCCTAACAAATAAATAAACTGATAGAAGCATGAAGTTTCATTTAATTTATTTTTTAAAGAAAATTCATGGACAAAATTATAGAAGTCTGTTCATGGGGTACATTGTACCTTATAACCTTTCAAAAAATACGTGTTTAATACCAGTATCATTATTTTTTTAAGAACCATAAATGTTATTACTATTTTCACTACCTCTAAATTCATTTTATTAAATTGCATTCTTAATATTTTGTGGTTATGTATAATATATACATAATATTAAATATGAGTCTGAGTTTTCGTTGACTTAACGTTTATAAAATAAAAAAAGGAACATATTATTCTCTGTGTTTATTTAAAAATTTGATAAAATTGATAACAGTTTTTAGTATTCATAGTTATTTTTAACATGTAGTTTATAAAACCGTTTCTCACTTTTTCGATGGCGGTACTTCAAAAAAAAATGTTTGTAAAAATATAACTGGCTACGTATGGAACTTCGATGTTATCACTTTACATTAGTTGTAATTGTATCATAATTGTACACGGTTATAAAAATAAGAGTGTCTTATTAAATTATAAAAATAATAAAATAGTCATTCATATCAACATTTTCCCCGTGCGTGAGATTATGTAATAGTTTTATTTATTAATCGCTTCGATTTCTTTTATGTTTTAAATCCTCGTCATAAATATGAATATACAGACACAATAAAATTAATGTTATCAGTTATGCTCATACTCATTTATTACACTAGGTTTTAAAGGTCAATGATATGAATCTTGTGGAAAATACAATAATTTAAATCTTTGGTATTATTATATGGTGGCAATATTGTAAAACGTAAAACAAAATGAAATCGAAATACAATCTATCCAATTTTGATTGGCACCGGCTAAACGCATAGCGGCGTAGCAAAAAAAACACCTAAAAACAATACACTTGAAACGTATGTGTGGTCAATAAACTTGCCATCTGCGGGACGATAAAGAAAAAAATTTTAGGTGTCGTTCATGGAGGTAACAAACGCACTAATTGATTGTAACTTTTCAATTATAAATAAACAAAATGATTAACTTTGGATCTGATTTATTTATGAGTTGCTTATTTAGCAGGGTAGTTTATTTGGTTTGAATGATATTATTTGAAAAAATAAGTGACATCGTAAAGACGAAATCTTGAAGTTTCTACACCCTTCGTGATTCTATAACACTTCTGAAGTATTCCGCTGATTTCTTTGGTGTTCGCGTTCTATCAGGGCTATTAAAATCGACGAAATATAAACCAAATTTTACTCTGAAATTTTTTAGATATTAATTGCTCATTGATTAGTGAAAATACATACGTATATCCTTGTCCCCACTCAAAGTTGTCCATTAAGCTCCAAGCTGTGAAACCCTTGACATTGACCTTATCTTCGTAGATAGCTTGAAGAGTAGCGTTTAAATATTGCTGAGAAATATTATTGATATTAATTATAACAAAATATTCAGGTTTAAAATTTTACCTGAAGGAAGCTTATTCTGCGGTCATCTTCTAACGTTCCTGTTTTGTCAGGATACCCACACTCGGTGATCAAAATTTCAGGATCCCTGTAAGTTTTTTTGAGCCATATTAAACTGTTTCGTAAGCCCCAAGGTGCAACCTAGGCGCAAAGTACTTATTAAATAAAACTCTTGTCGAATGAATGTCTAGATACTTACTTTTCCATCCCATTCAGTATCTTCCCACCCTGGATCGACATGTCTTGACGTTCCTATATCATTTTGGACACTCGGTTTACCGATTGGTACTTCTTCTGTTGCTTTTACCAACCAACTATTGTAGTGATTTAGTCCTAGAAAGTCGTAAGTTCCTCTGTTGTTGATTTGTTCAAGAAGAGAAAATTTTGGAAGACGAGATTGTGGGAACCCTTCGAGCTTACTTCTTTCAGCCACACGGTCAATTACTATTTGAGGATAGTTGCCATAAACTACTGGGTTTGCATACAACCCAAACTATAACACTAATAATATCAGAAAATGGTTTCAAATTTTTTTTCTTACCTCGAATTGTCTTCTTTGCTCGGCCGCCACAACGTCTTCTGGACTGTCGCTTGCCGGTTCTGACCACTCAAAATTAAGTGTTATGCCAACTCTACCTGAAAAATAACAAATAAATATCTAGATTGGTACTAAGTTAATTTCGATTTACTACCTCTTTGTCTAAGTCTGAATTCCAAATCATAAATGCGGAAAGCTTTAACGTGCGCTTTGATCATATGGTGAGAACATAAGTATTCGATGATTCCGTTGGGATAGTACTCGTTGATCATTCCCATGAATTCACTGTAATCTTGACATAATACTTTTGGTTCGTTAAAAGTAATCCATCTTTTCACTCTATCTCCATACAAGTCAAAAGCTGTTCTAGCATAGTTTGCAAATAAATCGATGAAGGTCGGGGTGTAGAAACCTCCCAATGCTGAGAATATATCAGGGGTATCCCAGTGGAAAAGGGTAACAATTGGTTCTATTCCGTTAGCGATTAACTCGTCTATCAAGTTGTTGTAATAGTCAACACCTGGTTGATTGATACCATTAGCAAACCCATTTGGAAATATCCTCGTCCACGATAAGGAAAATCGGTAGTAGTCGGTATTTAAATTTTTGATCATTTGTACATCTTCTTCCCATTTATGGTAAGAATCACATGCCACGGTTCCATTTGACCCATCTGTTACGAAACCTGGAGTTTGGGTTAATCTGTCCCATACACTCACGCCTTTTCCGTCTGCATTCCACCCTCCTTCTACTTGATAAGCTGATGTGGCAGTGCCAAATTGGAAATCATCGGGGAATTCCCATTGGTTTGAAATGGAAGCTCTAAAATTTGACTCGTAAATGAGATGGTTCAAAAAGTTACGTTTTTACCTAATGAGTGCCAAAAAAATGATTCCTACAACTCCTACAGATTTCATTTTTGTAGTAATCTGATACTTTTGTCGTTGTATACTTTATAATTCTTTTGTTATTTTAGTTATCTGTCTCGTGGTAATAAGGAGATTAATCCGACATAAATAAAAGGATCAGCAATATATGATTTTACTTATATTTTTAGCGTATGACTCATAAAAAGTGATTTTTTGACGCATCTATTTCGTATAGTCGGTAAAATTTCACAGTTTAGCAAATTGCACGTCCACATAAAAATGAATCTGTTTGAGAGGAGAAATTGTTTGAAGCAAGTTATTGTTAACTAGAAGGAAGCATTCGCAATATGTACATAAATCAAACAATAGTTGTCTAAGATTTTTCAGTCTGTCAAATTTTCATTTCTCATTGTCTAATCTGATCTGGTTTCCTCATTTTGGTTATAAAATCTAACAGTTACCACTCCGCATTATGCAGCAGTGTTTCTTAAAAGTTTGAGAGAAGATGTAGATTTTTTTGTTGATGCATAGTGGTTTTGGTACTTTTTGATATTTTTAGCTTGTTATGTTGTTTGCTATTTGTACACTGGACATTATTAAAATTTTGTTCGATGTTTACTTTTATTTTGTTGACCATTTTGATACTTAGATGTTTTTGATTATGAGAGGAAATTTTAGAAGGAAGTTTTAGAGTTTCTGGAATAAGATTGAAAGTAAGTGGATTCCAAGATGCAGAGGAATTTAGTTTGCATTTGAAAGTAACTTGTAAATAACATTTAATGATATAGAAATATTGTTGCAGTTTCGAATCTACACTAATATTTATTTTGTTGTTATGTACTTATTCTAACGTTCGCGTAGCAATGACCCGTTTGAAATATTCTCCAGATTGTTTTATGGATCTAGGTCGCTCTGGATTTTCAAAATCGACGTAGTGCAGCCCAAATTTTACCCTAAAAATAATTTTTAACATCTATCGGAAACCAAAGAATTGTCCTTACGTGTAGCCTTGATTCCATTCAAAATTATCCATCAGACTCCAAGCCATAAACGCTTTAACATTAACCCCATCTAGGTGGATTGCTTCCAGAGTTGCGTTCAGATATTCCTAAAAGTTGTAAGTATTTTAGTTAAAGAAGCTCGTTTCATCGAAACATACTTTGTAAAAGTTAATTCGGCGATCGTCTTCCAGAGTACCGGTGGTATCAGAATAACCACATTCTGTGATAAGAATGTCAGGGTTTCCGTATGTTGTTTTGATCCAGTTCAAAGCTTTCCGTAATCCTTCAGGTACCACCTAAAAGTATTTATTTTTACGATGTTTTTAACTTTTTTATTAAACTTTACTTTATTGTCTGGTGCTGCTGTAGTTTCCCAACTATCATCTTGCATTCTTCTTACTTTTGTGTCAATGTAAAAACTATGTTCGGTAGGGTCAGCTTCACTTCCCTCCCCTACTAACCACGTGGTATAGTGATTGAGTCCCAAAAAATCATAGGTTCCTCGAATTGATAGTTTTTCCGCAAGAGTGAACCTTTTTAGTCTTGAACGTGGAAAATCTTCTAGTCTGCTTCGTGCAGCCACTCGGTCTCGTACAACTTTAGGATAGTCGAAATTTATAATAGGGTTAGCAAAAATTCCAAACTGAAACAATGAATTTTAAATATGCGACATACATGGATATTTAGTACCAACATCAAATTGTCGACGACGTTCTGCTGCTGCCACGTCTTCGGGGTCATTAGACATTGGTTCCGACCATTCGAAATTTAAGGTTATGCCAACCTTACCTGAAAGTAGCGATTATTCTACGTTTTCTTTTTAAAAAAGTACAACCTTGTTGCCTTTGTCTGAATTCTCTGTCGTAGATATGGTACGTTTCAGCGTGAGCTTTGAGAAGATGGTAAGTGCACAAATATTCAATAACTCCGTTAGGATACGCTTCTGTTATATTACCCAGTACACTATTAAAGTAGTGGCAAATTATATTAGGTTCGTTAAAAGTAATCCAGAGTTTAACTCTGTCACCAAACTGTTCAAATAGCGTTCTTGCATAGTTGGTAAAAAAGTCCACCCAAGCACTGTTGGAGAACCCACCAAGAGTACTTATCGTCTGCGGCATATCCCAATGGTACATAGTTACTACAGGTTCTATATCATTGGCGATGAGTGCATTGATTAAGTTGTTGTAATAGGCAACTCCGGCTTCATTTACCGTGCTGGTGTATCCCCCAGATAGGATTCTTGTCCAAGAAATAGAAAACCGGTAATAATCAACTCCCAGTTCTTTAAGTATTCTTACATCTTCTTCCCATTTATGGTAAGAATCACACGCAACGTCCCCCGTGCTACCATCTGTTACGAAACCCGGAGTACGGGTTATTCTGTCCCAAACACTGAGTGTTTTTCCATCTTCTTTGGCACCACCTTCGATTTGGTAGGCCGAAGTTGCGACACCAAACTTGAAATCTTCTGGAAATGTCCAGTCTTCAGTTTTCGATAAACTAGAAACAAGTAAAAGTTTTTCGTGAATTTATTAAATAAAACTTACTGGATTAGAAGACATAATTTTAATATAGGTAGAGTGATGTGCTGCATTTTGCTTCACCAAAGTACTGCTCACTTTGGAGTAATTCGTATGATCAAGTCGTACAGCATTAGAGATAGTGTTAGATATTAAAGGTAGTCGTAAATTTAATCCACCTAAAGATAAGTCGTTTTTTCAAATGGTTTGCTTAAATAAATAGTTTAGTATATAATAATGTTATATCTTATTTAAATAACAAAGTTCGTCTAAAGCACACAAACCTAGATCTGAATTTATGTTTTGCTGCTTTAACGAATCTTGTTTGCATAAATAAATCTTGTTTGCACGGCGATATAAATGTTTGTAAGGGATTTTTTGATTTATAAATACATTTTTTTTAATAAAACATTCTTTATTTTATACTGAGATGTTAAAAAAATTACATTTTTATATTAAATGTAGGCGCTCTAGTTGCTTAGCAACCTTGAAAAACAAATTTTTATTCTTAGGTAATACTTTGATAACTTTTATTGTTATAGAGATTAATTGTTTCCCAAACTAACGATCAAATTCCATAATGTGATTGTTTTAACGTTCTAAATGAAATGATTTATAAACAGATGTTATAAACACTTTTATCAAAAATTAACTCCAATTCTTAATACCCCCACAAGAAAAGTGAAGTTTTTGACGTAAACTGAGAAAAAAAAGGTTATCTGATCAGAGATCAGACTATAATAGACTATATATAGACCAAAAAATATATGACAATTTATGAAGGACAGTGATAAAACTTGGTAACTCAGAAACTGGTGTAAAGATGGAATCCAGTTGATAGTTCATAAAACTTATATAAAAAGTACGGCAATCTCAGAATTTTGGGAAAATGAGATATCATCAATAAAAGCAAATAATTTTTTCATTAAATTTTTAAACATTCTCAAAATCAAAAAAATATTTTTTTTTAACTAAATCGCATTGCCTGTCGAATGACATTGTCTACTAAACATTTATATAATAGATTTCTGAGATGATGTCATAAATTTTTTCTAGACATTAATAAATAATCTGTAATCTGTTCTGTAATCATTAATCAATAATAATCTTTGAACCAAAATTTCGGAAGTTCGTTTTGTAAACTCTAAGTAGAAGTGTAAAATTTGCCTTTATAAATTTACATATTTTACTATATTATTATTATTATTATTAGAAATGTGGATGAATCATTCATAAATAAAGGACCATGTCACACTATATATTCCAAGCGAAATTTACTTAACAAAATGTTGAGAAAACATCATGATTTTTTGAAAAGGGTGAACGAGTTCTATTACTGATTTATTATCATGTCTATGTACAAAATTTCAAAATATATATATTTTTTTATTTGCGTAGAATTAAACATAGGGGTAGATGAATAAATTCCCGTTGTTAAAGCATATTATTGTGTACACTTTGAATAGGAGTTACTTAACAAAATTTTGAGATGGCATCATTAAATTTTTGGTGGAGATAATTAGACAAATTTTGGATAGTCGTAAATTACACCCAACATTCCAAGGCCATTCACAGAGACAGAATCAGGAAACCTACTTATTCATATTCTAGGTGCTATTAAATGTTGAAAAAACATGAAAATGGCCGTTCGCCAAATGGACCCTATTGGTTAGTTTCTTTTCAGGAAGTAACAAAACATATAAACTAAATAATGATTTAAATTATTTTGGAATTATATTTTAGACTCTTCGGAGTTGGTACAGTGACCACTGGACATTCTTTGTTTTACACTAACAGTTGAATATTTATTGCAGTTTTGCGACAATATGTGGAGGACTTTTTGGCTTTTACGTTGAATTGATACGTTTTTACTTCTCGAGCTAAGGAAGTATTGTTTTCGGGTCCATCGGGCGAGTCGTTACTTTTATGTTTTCTCCACGTTTTACGTTTCCGTCCATCTGTCTGCCGTCTGCTGTCTGTTCGCGTAATCTTCTAAACTACTGGACCGATTGTTGTCAACTTTTGTATCTATTTTAGGAGTATCGTGTAGAAGATAAAACGCTATCCCAGATTTATCTGATCATCCCCACAAACGATAATATGACGTCATCTTCAACTCCTACGATAGTAAATGTTATTTAAATTTTATAAAATGATATGCTTGTAGTTTATGAATCCGTATTGAGTTTTTATCCCAGGTATCTCGATTTTTGTAAAAAAATAAAAAATGTAGGTATAACATTTCACAATTTAACTTTGAAATTGCAAAACCGAATGCTCTGAAACTTTGCAAACGTTTTAAAGTAGGTTTTCGGAAACATGTTAAATTTTATTATTCAAAATTTATCTGTCCAGCACCCCCTAAAAACCGATGCGTCATCTCAAAATTTTTCCAAATAAATCCTATTTAAAATGTGTAAAATATGATAAATCTATACTCGTGATTTATCGTTTTATTCATATTTTTTAGAATTACTTATACAGAGTGACATATTTCAGCCAATTTATTTTATTGATCAAATCAAAACTGGCAAAACCGTTTTGAAGTTATCGCAAGCATGGTAAATTTGTCATCAAAACACATCTATTTATCCCCTCCAAAAAATTGATGATATCATCTCAAAATTTTTCCGTATAAATCTTTCTAAAATGTGCAAAATATTAATAGTCTAGACTTGTGACTTATTATTGAATTCATATTTTTAGAATTGGTTATACAAGATGACTCATTTTTTAATTGTTTATTAATTTTTATTAACAAATGAGTCATCTTATTTTACTGATTACATCAGGAACAGATCACTTCATTTTCTCGAAAATTTGGCAATAGAATATTGTTATTATTCATTTTACACTGCATTATCAAAATTGATATACGTTTCCTTGCAAATATGTTTCTTTTACAGGGGCTCTCACAGAAAAATAAAATTCGCCAAATCAAATTTTATAATTTTTCGAAAAAGCTGTGATATGTTTTATTGTAGTTTAGGGGCGAAATAACCTTTGACCAATTTTTACTTTCCGAGCCTAAGCAAAGGAAGTATAGTAATCGAGTCCGCCGATTTGCCACTTTCATATTTTCTGGACGTGTTATGACCTCTAGAGTACGAAGAAAGTAGTTTCCCGTTTCCGTCTGTCTGTCTGGTGTCTGTATTATTTTTTTTTATTAGACAAGTAATCTCCGAAACTACTGGACCGATTGTTGTCAAATTTTGTATGTATATTAGGAATACCATGTAGATGGTTAATAGGATGACGTCATCTCCAAAATTTATAACAAACAGTTTTTTGAAATTGTAATAAATAAGATACTCCTGCATTTTTTTTTCACCTCAGACATCCGGAATTTTTGGAAAAAATTCAAAACTGAATAACAATATTTTGTAATATAATTTTGAAACTGTAAAACCGAATGCTCTGAAATCTTATAAATATTTATAGTAGTAGTAGATCAAAACGTCGAAAATTTAACCCTAGTCAATACCAAAAAATCAAAAGCGTACGTATGGAAAGAAATTATAGGTTGGAATCCGACAGGCTTGATACTTAAATTGCAGCATTTTTGAAGGATTTCGGTTATAGCATTACGAAGGAAAATGGAGAAGACTACAAAAAAGGACAGTCAAAACAATTTGAATTACTGTGGTAAAGATTTTACAAGTAAAGTACCAGGGAGTGCACAATATTCAGTTGGATCCATTTTGCGATGTTACTGTCTAAGTACTAGAAGTTTGCTAAGTTTTGAATAAACAAACTTCAAAAAGCTCTAAAATGATTGGAGATAATTTTTAAAAATACCCCTAGGGAAAATAATCAAAAGTATTCACATAAGTCGCAGGTCAAAATTTAAAGATTCCAGTGCTCAGATTGGGTAAAATGTTCTGAGAGAGATAATCGTAGAAGTTTGTGGTTTTGACTGTCGTTTTTAGATTTTTTCCTTATTTTTTTTTTTGCATTATTTGCCTGTAAAATTCAGTTTGTTCTTTGTTTTTACCTAATTTGAGTTGTTATTTTGTGTTAGTAATTAATACAGTTCTCATAAAAGCAACAAATTTAATGTTTACTTACTATTTTATTATGCAAATACAAAATCATAGAGTTAGCCTACAGTTCTCGTCCTAGTAACATTCTTGAAATATTCCACCGATTTTCTTGGAGTACGAGTTCGATTTGGATCCGTAAAATTAACATGATATAAACCAAATTTAAGCCTAAAATTTAAAATTTTTAAAACACGATCTTTCTAAATTGAAATAAATATCATACGTATATCCATGTGTCCACTCGAAATTATCCATTATGCTCCATGCCAAATATCCTTTCACATTAACTCCATCTTCCAAAATAGCCTGCAGGGTAGCATTCAAATATGACTACAATAATAATTTTATTGCTCGAATTTGTTTACTATTACTTATTTGTGCATTACTCTGTAATAACGAATTCTTCCATCATCCTCTAATTCATCACCCGCATTAGCATACCCATTTTCCGTAATTAAT